>NC_090305.1:59401602-60612852 GCF_039906515.1 Pseudorca crassidens
CCTCAAAGAGCCTATAAGTTGGTATGAACACATATGCATTAAATACAGAATAATTTACAACACAATTTAACAACAGTTGTACACATAGCACCAGCTAAGTCAAATCACTGAGGTCCAACGAATAGCAGTTTAAGATGAATGAAGACGTATTTGAAGAAGAAAGTCTTTCAGAGATGAGTTGGATCTGGCAGGTTCTGAGGGACACATATTAGCAAAAGAAAAGAAAAAAGATTTTCTAGACAGGGAACATAAGTGATGAGGGACTATATTAGAAGTTCAAAAAGTAGAATAAGGAGGGCCACAGCCAAGAGAAAGAAAGAATGAATTAGTACCTTGGAGAATGACTTTATGTAAATGGTAAAACGGAGGAAGTGGAACACAATAAGGAAATACGTCTGTCCTTGAGAAGTACACGTTCTGATTTTGGGACACCTAAGTAAGAAATGAGATAGATTTTTAAACAGATGAAATAAAAGAAAGAAGGAAAGAAATCTACAAGCACATGAAATGTGTAGTCCTTAGTGGGGAAGGACCATACTGTTACTCCCACTCTCCCACCTTCCTGACCACCAGAGAACGTTTAAGGAATGATCCACTTTGATTAGTGGTTCCAAGAGGAGACCAGAGTGAGCATACTTCTTCTATAGAAACCTTAACTCAGAGTTCCTTGCTGTCTTAGAGAATCACGTCTTAAAAAACAGACCGAGCCAGACCTGACTGCTTTTCTCCAGTGTGAGTTCGCTGGTGGTGATTGAAAGTAGAACGCTGACTGAAGGCTTTCCCACATTCAATACATTCATAGGGTTTCTCTCCAGTGTGAACTCTCTGATGCACAATGAGCTGTGAGCTGTCACTAAAAGCCTTCTCACAATCTTTGCACTTATAGGGTTTCTCCCCAGTATGAGTTCTCTGATGTACCATAAGACTGGAGCTATAACTGAAGACCTTCCCACATTCATTACATTCATAAGGTTTCTCACCAGTGTGAATTCTCTGGTGTATAATAAGATGTGAGTTTTGATTGAAGGATTTTCCACACTCTTTGCATTTATAGGGCTTTTCACCCGTGTGAAGTCTCTGATGTCGAATGAGACATTTACTCAGACTGAATGCCTTACCACACTCATTACATTCAAAAGGTTTTTCTCCAGTATGAATTCGCTCATGGTCAACAAGTTGAGAGTTCTGATTGAAGGCTTTCCCACACTCACTGCATTTGAATGGTTTTTCCCCAGTGTGGAGGCTCTGATGTCGAATAAGACATTTACTTCGACTAAAGGCCTTGCCACATTCATTACACTCATAAGGCTTCTCCCCAGTGTGGATTCTCTGATGGTCAATAAGATTTCTGTTGGAACAGAAAGCTTTCCCACACTCATTACACTTGTAAGGTTTCTCACCACTGTGAAGTACCTGATGGTGGACAAGGCTTTTACTCCGAATGAAGGCCTCCCCACACTCATTGCATTCATAGGGTTTCTCCCCAGTATGGGTTCTCTGGTGGTCAATGAGTTGAGAACTCTGAGTGAAAGCTTTTGCACATTCGTTACATTTATATGATTTCTCCCCATTATGGAGTCTCTGGTGTTGAATGAGATGGGAGCTGTGGCGATAGGTCTTTCCACAATCACTGCATTCATACGGCTTTTCCCCTGTGTGGATTCTGAGATGGACTATGAGCTGAGAGGTCTGCCTGAAGGTCTTGCCACACTCATTGCACTCATAGGGTTTCTCTCCAGTGTGGATTCTCTGATGCCCAATGAGGTGAGAACTCCGATTAAAAGCTTTGCCACATTCATCACAGTGATAGAATTTCTGTCCCTTCAGAATTTCCTGATGTTCTGCAGGACTTGAGGACAGATCTGGATGTTCCTCAAGTTCCTTATATACATCACATTCATCTTTTGTGCATTTATTTTTAACCTCCTGTGTTATTTCCAAGAAATCACTCTTCAGTCTGCTCCCTTGTTTGCCTGAGGGTTGAACTTCTAGCTTCTCTAAAGCCTCTTCACAGGCATCTCCAGCTTCTGGTCCTCCTGGAATCACTCCATAGAGTACTCCTGAGGTCCTATCAGATGACTCCGTTTCTTCAGAAATTTCCTGCTTTGGAGGCAACTCTGAACTCTCCATCCTGTTCTCACCTGCTGCCAAAAGAAAGAAGAAAACAACTGTTACTCACTCTTACCCTACTGAGGAAATGAACTATCAGGAGCCTATGTACCTAAAAAAAAATTCATATTATGGGTAAGGAATGAGGAGACACATTGAGAACAGGAGAGAAAATGAGAAAACAGCTCAAATTTCTCTTCATGGACAGAAAAACAATGAGGGGAAGCTGGTCAGTGGAGGAAGGCAGAAGAAGAGCTATCAGGACAGAGGGATGCTGAGCCAGCACAGCCAGGTGAACAGGCCAGTTGAAAGGCAAGAGACCAGACTGTAAAGCATGGTGTGATCTTCCAGAAGTCACTTAGATGCGACGTCTCCTTAGTAAAATGATGAACCCTAAGGTCCTTTCCAACCATGACATTGTATGGTTCCACACTTCTCAGCAAAGATGTTGGGGAGAGAAAGTGGTGGCAAATACCTCAAATCAAATATGAGAAACAATGTGGGCAAACCTGAGAGTAGAAGGGAAATTTATATTATGAGGATATGATTAGGAAAAAGTGTATATAAAGGAGTGATTCTGGTGTAACAGGACAGTGACAAGATTTGGAGAACCCATGGGTAGAGAAATACTGGGGAAAAGTATTGAAGGGGAAAGCAAAGCTATAAAATTGGGCACCCCATAGTCCCTGGAGCACTGACTGGTAAGTACAATACTGCACTCCTATAAAAACTAGGAATGGGGCTTCCCTGGTGGCGCAGTGGTTAAGAATCCGCCTGACAATGCAGGGGACATGGGTTTGAGCCCTGGTCCGGGAAGATCCCACATGCCATGGAGCAGCTAAGTCCGTGCACCACAACTACTGAAGCCCACGTGCCACAACTACTGAAGCCCATGCACCTACATCCCATGCTCCGTAACAAGTGAAGTCATCACAATGAGAAGCCCGTGCACCACAACAAAGAGTAGCCCCCACAAGCTGCAACTAGAGAAAGCCCACTCGCAGCAACTAAGACCCAACACAGACAAAAATAAATAAATAAATAAATAAATAAATAAATAAATAAATAAATAAATAAATAAATAAAACTAATGGGGGACTTCCTGGCAGTCCAGTGCTTAAGACTTCGCCTTCCAATGCAGGGGGTGCGTGTTTGATCCCTGGTTGGGGAGCTAAGATCCCACATGCCTCTAGGACAAAAAACCAAATCATAAAACAAAAGCAATACTGTAATAAATTCAATAAAGACTTCAAAAATGGTCCACATCAAAAAAAAACCCCAAAAAACTAAGAATGGCATCAATAACTTGAAATATAAATCAAACATGTTTTTGGTATCTTGATAATCAGGAATCATAAGGAAAGTGAGCAGTTGAATATTTGCTTTTAAATTCTAGGATTTTTCAGTACAAAAACTGGGAGAAGGCAGAGCAGTTATGGTTATAGCTTAACCTAAAAATGTTGGTTCCTTTCAATGATATCTACATCAGGGCTATAAACCTTCATGCTAATTGAGTGTGTTCAAGTGGTATATGTCTGAATCTCTCACTTCTAAGCCCACCCTCCCCAGAGTAGGCTACTGTCCTAGACCGGTCAAGCCCAGAACCTGCCGTGACAACAGCTCCTTCCAGGAAGCAGCCCTGCCCCAGTCTTTCTGAAGGAGAAGCTGAGGCAACCATGCTTTGTGCCAAACAACCCAGCTCAGCCCATGATGGACAACAGGTGACTGGAACAGGGCCAAGCACTAGACCCAAGTGTGGCTTATCTGTAGATTAATCATCCGCCTCTGTGCAGCAAGGACCAAAGTTCTGCTCAAACAAAGATGTTATTTAATGGCTGAACCACCCTTGGAGCTCCTCTCTACATAAATTCTGAACTGAAGGTAGGACAAGATGAAGGAAATTACAAGTAGAAGCCCAAGCTGAAATGATGCATGGAGAGAAGGCAAGCCATCGGGAGCCAAAGCAAGCAGAATGTGTGAGGAAACAGAAAGTATGACTAAAAAGGAGCTCTGACAAAAGATTCAGAGTGAAGAGAATGGGTATCAGAGGGAGGAGAAAACAGATACACAGAGCACAGCTGTCTTACGACACTGGTGTAAAAATCCTTTCACTTTTGCTGCTGTGGCTCCCAGGCTCCCAAGTCCCTACAAAGCTTTGTTTCCCGAAGTCTGGTCTAGCTGGTCAGTTTGTTCTAGGTTTCCATTCCTTTAGTCTTATTGTAAGTAACTTAGCTCACTGCTTACAACTGAGTGGCTTTCTATTCCTTCCAACTACAAATGCTAACTAAACCAGCCCAGTTCAATTAATAAGAAAGTAAAAAGAATGTTAATAATGGTTAAAGTGGATGATGATGTAGAGGGGTTCATTATACTATTCTCTCCACTTTGTCTCTTTATATTTTCATAATAAAAAGTTAAAAAAAGAAAAAGAATATAGCAAAGAATATGTAAAGAAGGCTGACTCTAAGTTACTGGGTAACAGAGTCATTACCCAATGAAGCCAGGCTGCAGCAATTTTCTGGCACGATGTTCCGGTACAGGGCTGCTTTCTGGCTGAGAGCTGGACCTTTCCACTTCTTCTGAGTATAGTCCACAGACAGGAACTCGAACTCTGCAGCCTCCTGGAATGACAAGCTTCTATTGCTCAGGGACATTCCCAGCCTGGAAAGCAGTCATTAGGGGCACCAAGAGGACAGGGTCGGGGAACCTGGTGGTAAAATGGGTGGGGGGGGGGGGCGGAGGGAGGGAATCTGGGAAAGACAGATTAAAAGGGGGAATTCCCTGGTGGTCCAGTGGTTAAGACTCAGTGCTTTCACTGTCATGGGCCCGGGTTCAATCCCTGGTTGGGGAACTATTATAAGATCCCACAAGCTGTGGGGTGCAGCCAAAAAAAAAAAAAGGACAAATCTAGGACAGGACCAGCTCCAGGGGAAGCCACAGGAGCAGACTCAGAATGGGCCAGAGGCCCGGAGATGAGCTCTAGCTATTCCTGGGCCACAGACTTGGAACTCAGGAAGCTCACCTGGGGCCTGACCATCCGGAGCACAGTTGCCGCTGCTTGGTCTCCTACGTTCCCCACTTGGGGAAGGGCAGGCACCGGGGAAGCATGCTGAGCTGAGGGAGGAAAGAAAGCTCTGAGTGGGACCAGCCCTGCTCTTGGCTCCAATGAGGTCTGTATCCCAGCAAGTGGATTCAGGAGAACCCAGGTAGCTCCACACACACGGACCCTCATCCCTGTTCCATAAAGGCATTGTCCTTTGTGAGCTGTGAACTTTTCCTGAAGGCAAGAAGGTCCCTGTTCAAACCGAACTGGCGGTTCCTTCCAGCCCTCTCTCTCCCACTCTCGGAAGGAAGCTACACTTCTGACCACCTTCTGTCTCCCGTGGCTTCCCCAGCAGCAGCCTGCCTGGCCTCCCCCTCACCTCTCTGCCCCTCATTCCCTGGCTTCTCTTCCTGCACCTGCCCTCTCATCACGGACACTGCAGGCGTTCAGGCCTCAGAGCTTCCCCTTTCCCTCTCTCAGAGATCTCACGACTCCCAATCTCTGCTCTTAATCTCTCAGTTCTCTCTGAAACCCATATCACAAGCCTCCAGTTGCCTATTGGACATTTCACTTGGGTGTCCCACAACACCTGAAATTCAGTGTCTAAAGTGCATGTTTCCATCTTCCTTTCCTGACTTCCCAAGTTTTCTCAGTGATTCCAAACATCAGCCAAAACCCGCTAATTCTCCCTCCTCTCCATTGTCCCATGGATTCTTCGTTCAAATATGTGTCACATCTATCACTTTCCATTCCACTCAAACCCACTCACGCAATTAGTGCCTCACATCTGTTCTACACTAGCCTCCTAGTGAGGCTCCCGGTCACTGGTCTCCACACTCAACCCACAGTGCTCATGTGCCACAGTAATCCTTCTGAAATACTGTTTCTAACGCTTCAATCCCCTGCCCCCAAATTCTTCCTGGTCTCCATCCAAAGGCCCTGCACAAGCAGACCCCAGGCTCCCAAATAAGTCCTTCCTGACCCGACCTCAATGGGGTCCAAGGAACTCCCACTTAGCGAGTGTCTTTGCTCCAGCCCTCCATGATCTCGCTCACCGTTTACAATGTCCACATGGCTCATTCGTGATGGCATCAAATGCCTGCGGACAGATATCACTCACATGTACCTTATGAGGCTGCCTCTTCTTGCACTTAGGACTGACTCTCTGCCAACTAGATAACAAGCTCTTTGGAAGCAGTGCCGGCGTACTATATCTCTCTGGTCCTCAACAGTGCCTTTGCCATGAAACGTGCTTGACAAAAATGTGCTAAATACACGAATGATCGGAGAATAAGCAAAAGGAACAAAGTCACTAGGGAAGGAAGACACAGGGCAGGGCAATAAGGGACTCCAATGGGGTGGGAGATGGGGAGATGAAGGAAAGGAGACTCCGAAAGAGAGAAAGGAGGAATGACTTAAGGCCAAAGCGGGTGGAGTGAGTACCAGAGTGCCCACTGGGGAGGTGGTGGTGTGCCCCAGGGTCACCAGGAGGCTCCAGGTGGGCTCCGGGTGCCAAACCCTCACTGAGGAGTGAGGTAGGAGGAGATTCCTCTGTTGCACCCAAGGCTGTCATCTCCTCCAAATGCATTTCCTGTTCCTGTGCTGGAGCTGAAACCTAGAGACAAGGAAATAAAATTGGGTCCAAAAGAGCATCCTTGAAGGTACAGAACCCAAAACCTCTAAGAAGCACCCCCACGAGAGGAAGCCAGGGAGAGAAGAGTCAGAGGGTCCTTCTAGCCCCACCAGTAAGCCAACTGGGGCAAAAATGCCAAAGCAGGATCTACAGCTTACAATCCTATTTGCTATCCCTCTGTTGACCCTTTCGGTAGGAGCTTCAAGACCAGATTATATAACCATTTCCACTCTGTGTCAGTGCTTCAGACACACATTTGCTTATGAAGAACCCCCTGGAAAAAGGAGTTAGGAAAGTAATTCAGTACACTCCCTAGGGCCTCAGCCTACAGCATAGATCAATCAGAAGCACCAAGGAAGTAAAAAGTGACAGGTGTATGTACCTGTATGTGCACAAATAATGCTACTGAGGCCGACAGCTGGAGCAATACCCCAGAACAGCAGCTGACAAACCTCAGCTTTTCCAACTTCTCTCAGCAAAAGTGTCTCCTCTTCAGAGAAGCCATCCCTGACCACACTGACAAAGCAAGGATAGTCACACTCTCTCAAATTACCTGGTTATGTTTTCTAGAGCATACATTAGTCTTTAAATTATCTTATTTATACCTTTATTGTCTATTTCTCTGCCAATGAAGTATAAGCGTTTTGAGGGTGAGCACTCTGTCTTGGTCACTAGCTCCCAGAACAATGCTTAGTCCAAGGGTGGTATTCAATTAATATTTGCTGACTGACTTCCTCTCAATATTTTGCTAAGAGTTATCTGCAAACTTGGTTTTCAATATGTACTACCTCTCCCCAAAAATTTATACAAAAAGTCAAACAGAAAAAAAAAAATTTAAAAAGAAAAGTCAAATAGGATCACATAACACCAAATCTTTAGAGACCTCGAGAATATCTCAGAGCACAGACCTTTTATTTTCTAACCCTTGCTTGTTGTCATCAAATCAGTTCCTCACAATCTCATGGTTACTACTTGTACCAGCATTTGGAGCAGAAAATCTAAAACATTATCTAAGTAAATCACTTTTTTTTTTTTTTTTTTTTTTTGCGGTACGCGGGCCTCTCATTGTTGTGGCCTCTGCCGTTGCGGAGCACAGGCTCCAGACGCGCAGGTTCAGTGGCCATGGCTCACGGGCCCAGCCGCTCCGCGGTATGTGGGATCTTCCCGGACCGGGGCACGAACCCGTGTCCCCTGCATCGGCAGGCGGACTCTCAACCACTGCGCCACCAGGGAAGCCCAATAAATCACTTTTTAAAAATTGAAATATAGTTGATTTACAATGTTGTGTTAGTTTCAGGGGTACAGCAAAGCAATTCAGTTATACATACATATATATTCATTCTTTTCCAGATTCTTTTCCCTTATAGGTTATTAAAGAATATTGAGCAGAGTTCCCTGTCCTATACAGTAGGTCCTTGTTGATTATCTTAAATAAATCACATTTATAAGCTCATTCACTCTGGCATGTACATAGCAGAGCATAAGGTGAAAATAACTTCTCCTTCAACAAAACTCATGGATTTGCCCTACTGGGTTACATCTGCTGAGACGTTAGGGGGCTCTCTCCTTTAGTGTATATCTCTCCAATGGAATGGTAGGTCCAAGAGGCTCCCTGCAGTCTGAGGTTCCCCAGCTCTCCCATGGATGGTTCTTATAAATGGGACTTAGAGCTCTTAAATACAGCAGCTGTGGGTACTGGCAGAAGATAGAACTTAACTGCACTGTGATAACACAACCTTGTAATTCACTGACAATTAAATCCTGATAAAGTTCCTATTCATTACCTAGGACTCGTAAGTGTCCTCTCCTCGCAGGCCATGAAAACCCCATTCCAATTTTCATTCCAAGATGGCATTCCACAGCAAGACATTAGGGAAAAGGTAGTGGCTTAGAATCCAGGGAGCTGGAAAATCCTGGTTCCCACACACATGGACAAAGGGACTGCTTACTAGCTCTGTCACCTTAGATGAGCCAGTTAACTTCTCTACGTTTGCATCGCTTGTCAAATGGAGATAATGATTACTATCTGCATACCTTGTAAGCCTGCTAGGAGCTCAAATTAAAAAAGATATAAAAGCATTCTGTAAATTCTGCAGCCCAGTAGGGATGCCTCTACCACTCTCTCCAGCCCCAATGTGCACACATGTGCATGCTCACTTCTGCTGATCAGAATGACATTCCTTAATCTCCTCCTGGCAAACTCCCACAAAAACGCCTGTTTTTTCATTTAGTCGTAAAAACATTTTCTGAATCCAGGCTAGGTGAGACAGTCCTGTTCTCATGTCCTTATGTCAGAAAACTTAAGCTGATGACAGTGGCAGAGTAAGAAATAGATTCCAAAGATCCCACTTCTAGGCTAGAGCCATGAGTGTTCAGCTGCCCTGACTGTCAACTGTTAGTCACTCTCTTGGGTTTGTGACTCAGTCACCTTTCTTCTGAGGCTCCCTGGATAAAAGACAGTTTTAATGGAGGCTATATTCTCTTCTGCTTAAGCAAAAGAAGGCAGGAGATAGGGAAATTTTCCTTCTACCCTCCTCACTAAATAGCACTCTAAACATTTCTTCAACCACTTGTCCTTGCCTATGGTTGGGCCTAGTTGCTCTCTAGACCCTACTGATAGTTGATTTATCCCTGTGTTTACTTGTTTAAACAAGGAAATAACGATTGACAATGTATCTGATACTGTCAGAGGGTACTGGCTATTACCTCTGGAAAAAGTCTAGCCCTAGAACTCCAATCAATTGGAATTCATTCCCTAGGCCTAGATATGTAATCAGTTTTGAAAAAGCACTGAATAAAAATGATGTACTGGGTACTAAGGAAATTTCACTGGTACTGGTTTTCCCTGGTAAAGCACAAAGGAGGAAAAGTAGAGGGGACCCTAATCCATCCTGCTCAGTTACAAGGGAGCAACTGGAGACTCATCAGGAAGAACTGACTCATCCATGGTGTGATGGTCTTTTGATGTCAGTTTAGCTCTAAACTAGGTGTTGCTGTGATGGTATGGTGTACAAGTGATTAAAATTCATAATCAGTTTAAGTAAGGGAGGTTATCTCAGATAATCTGGATGGGCCTGATTCAATCAGTTGCAAGGCCTTAAAATCAGAGCTGAAGTTTCATGAAGAAGGAATTCTCTTTGTGGACAGCAGCTTCAGCCTATGCCTGAGAGTTCTAGCCTGAACTTTCTGACGGCCTACCTTACAAATTTCTGACTTGACCTGTCAACTCCCCCAATGACAGGTCACTTTCTAGCAATATATATATGTATGTATATATATATAATTTCCTACTGGTTTTGCTTCTGTGGCTGAACCCTGACTAATACACATAGTCACTGAACTAGTTAGCTCTGTGATCCTAGAAGCCAGATTTCCCACTGTTATGACACTGCTAACTCTCCAACTTTTCCTTTTGAGTTACCCTGGCTTAAAATTTGAGAGAACCCCAGAAAGTAGGGAAAATCAAAAATAGAATTAAAGATGCAAAAAGATCCCAGTTGAGTTTGGAAAGCTAGAAAAGAACAAAATGATGATGAGGCCCAGAACTGTTACACCTCATGAGGAACCTAAAAGGCAGGAAAACAGCACAGTAACTTGGAGAAATCCGAGGAAGTAATGAGAACTTCTCAAATGAGGGCCCATGTTATCAGCATACCCTACGGGCTACTTCTCCCTGACATGCTTCCCTATTCTAACCAGTGTGCGGATCCTCTGCCTGTCAGGAGCACTCTGTGGAGCTCCAGGCTGCAGCTAGGTTCACGACACAGCACTTCACAAAGTAATTCACAGAGCGTGGCTGGGATCTGCATTTTTGTTTAAGGCTAGGAGCACAAAACTCTTTCCCCTTTATACATGGCACTGGTTCAGGAATCCCAAAGGCAAACCAGCTCAGGGCCTAGGGAATGGAGAATGTCTATTCTCAGGCTACCCCAAGCAGTATAGAATGGTTCCAGATGCCATTCTAGACTCGGCCGCTCACCTCTCCTGGTCCACTAACGTGTCTCTGGAAATCCTCCACCACAGCCACAGCCTCCTCACCACTCTCAGGGTGATGCAGCTGCACCCAGGTCCGCAGTTCCCCTGGCAGGATGCTCAGGAACTGCTCCAGGACAAGCAGCTCCAGGATCTGCTCCTTGGTGTGCACCTCCGGCATCAGCCACCAGCGGCAGAGCTCCCGGAGCCGGCTCAGCGCCTCCTGCGGCCCAGACATCTCATGATAACATAACTGCCTGAAGTGCAGCCGGAAAATTTCACAGACAGGAGGGTGATTCTTTTGGAGACTGCAGCCCTGTCCCCAGCTCTGGCTCTCTGGCTCCTGTTTCACGGTCAAGCGCCCCTCCTGCCGCTGGAGAACAGCACCCCTGGGGATGAGGCCTGAAGTTCCCCTGCCTTGGGCGGCCATCGTGACACCAAAGAGAAGCTTGTTTCAGTTGTGGTTTGTCCGATTAAAATGATGATCTGTAATTCAGACCTCAGAAACTGTTGTCAGAGTTGAGGATGTAGGGTGATGGGAACGTCACCTACAGAAAGATCAAGAGAGAAATCAGAGTCCCCAGAGTGCTCAGCCCCAGGCAGATGACAGACCCTCCACAGTTAAAAAGCAAAGCTCTAGAAAAAAGAAAAAGGAGCACAACCAGGGCAGTCTCTCTAAGCATCTCTCCAAGTAACTTCCTTAAAGTTTCAGTGGCTCCCATCACCTACAGGATAAAACCTAAATGTCTATGCCTAGCATCCACAACCTGGCCTGAGGCCTCTATTCTAGCCACACCCCCTACCACTTTCCCCAGGTACCCACCAGGCTAGAAAGACTGCAATGATCTCCAAATGTGAGATATGCAAGCTAATCCAAAAGGCAGATAAAGAAATACTAAGTTGTTATTTAACTATTTAGTGGATGTTTTATAATGTGCACTGAAATTTGTACAACAGTACATACCTTTAACTCACAAATAAACCTATGTTGGAAATGCATGATCAAAACTCTTCTACCCTACTCTTTTGTAATAGAGATGCACAATAAAGAAAGTTAGCAACTAAAGCTCTAAAGACACAGCTAGAAGCCACACATACTTTCTCTGGATTTTTCTGCTTCTGAAACTTTTGACAAACACCTACTCACCTGTCAAGACCCAGAACAAATTTTATTTTTCTCTTGAAGGCATTCCTGATTGCCCCATGCAGGAAGGGGAGCTGGTCACCTCCCTCTCCGTACTTCTCAGTGTAACATTGTATTTTAACTAATTTATGCACAATTCAACACTCACACCCTCCAAACTGCTGGATGGCCACAAAAGAAAAGGAACCCAATGGAGTAAGAAATGCCAGACCCTCTTCTACTCAACCCACTTCCCCTAGAAAGCCTTGCTGATCTCTCCAGGCTTAAGTGTGGTTACTGCCTCAGTGAACCCACAGTACGTTTTTCTTCAAACCTCTGCTAGAGCACTTCTCACACTGTGTTTGGGACTTAGACGACTGCCTCCTCCACTTTATGGGAGGACTCAAAGGGCAGAGCTGGTTCCCAGTCATCTTTGTACGTGTGTGTGCACTTGGCATACAGAGGCACATATGTGGGAAGCGAACGAATGATACTGAAGTTGGGGGTGGGGGCGACTTTTATCCAGTTTACATACTGTAAAACCCTGAAAATCAGCACCTTAGTGGTAACTAGGGCATCTGTGCTATGCTTCCAATTCACCATGCATCTTGGTACCTTGGATAAGCTACTCTCTCCAGGGCTCAATTTCTTTAAAAAGACAAAGACAGACTTAAAAATCTGTGAGTCTGCTCTGAAATACATAGAAAGTTCAGGCCATTTTCCTACTTCCCTTACTGCTCCGAATGCTCAGCCCCTCATCTCATCTGGATTTTTGGCTCTCCAAGCTATACTTCACGTCTGAAATTCTGACTGGGTCTGACCCACTTCTGACGCTTCGTACTGTCTTCCAGCGCAAGGCTGGGAAAACGTCTATCTACATTTCGCGTTCGACCAGGCTTCTGCGGCGCCGCTCACCTGGCCACGTCTGCCCTGCTCATCGCTGTACCCGCAGGTGCTGGGCTCGGTGCCAGGCACGGCTGGTCAGGGAACTGGGACAAAGAGGCGGCTCTACATCTGGCGGCTTCTGAGCGTCACGGGGACCGCGCCGCCAGCCGCGGGGGCGAAGAGTGGGTCGGGCTGGCGTAGCCGACCTGGGCTGTGGGCGGCCGCAGCTCCAGCCTAGCGGCCCCGGGCCCCAGCAACACTTCTCCCCCCGCCCCGGGCCCGCTCACCGGGGCACCGCGCCCGCGACTCCCGAACACCAGACTCCGCCGCGGCCGGCGTAAGCGAAAACAATGGCCGGGCCGGAAGCGAGAGAGGCCCCACTTCCGGCCCCTCCAGGATCCCGGAAGTCTCGGTTGAGAAAGTGGGCGCCCGCGACCCCGCGACCCCGCAGCCGCACAGCTGGTGACACCTTGGGCGCGGAGACCACCCCCTCCGGGCCTGGCTGGGGCACAGGGGCGCCAGCGGGGAGGGGGTCTCAACTGAGGCCTCAGGCTGCACACGTGCTGCTCTCAGACCATTCTAGGACTGGGCGACCCTGCCTCACCCCAGCTTTGTCCCTTCCCCTCCTGGTGGCCTTGGGAAAGAAAACCTAACCTCTGAGCCTGTTTTTTCATCTGAAAAATGAAGAGCACAGCCTGTGCCTGACACGGCTGTGAGAACTGAAAGGGGTAACATAAGAACACTACACAGCAAAAGACCTGACATATCCTGAGCGCGCAGTCAGATATTATTATACTGTATGTGATGCCCAGGGCATTTTCACCCAGTGTGAGTCTTAATGAAATGAGCAACAGGTATCTCCGTCTTACTAAAGAAGAAATGAGCCCAGAGATTGTGATATTTTGGCTGCAGGTGTGGTTAATCTTTCCTAAAACAGAACAAGCACTCTGGTGTCCAAGGAGAGGCCCCCTAGGGAGGGCCAAGGAGCCAATAAAAAGTGGGAAGTTATGGAGACAACATAATCTAGATGCAATTGTCTAGTCTAATATCTGGGAGGCAGGTGTTACCCAGGTGGACTTCACCTGGAAGAATGGTTTGCATACAGAAGCATGTGAACAGGTCCCTGCTGCTAAAAGGATTGAGGAGGCTCTGAAGGCACAACCTCCAAAAACGAATGATATATGGGGCTAACGAAAAGCCTCTGCAACTTGAGGCAGTAAAAGGACATATGAAAAAAATATATTCAAGAAAAACTTGAGTTCCAAAGAGAAACAAAGGGCAAAGGATAACATCAGCCACATTTCCAATGGAGTTAACTATGTATCTTATGCATTGGGTTGGCCAAAAGTTTCACTCGGGTTTTTCCATAACATCTTACGGAAAAACCTTGATGAACTTTTTGGCCAACCCAATATCTTGTTGTAGCCCAGCAAGTAGTTCCTTTACAGGGTCCGAAGTAACAGTAACTTGTGCTGTCCAGGCCATCAGCAATATCCCAAGGATGTACTGGGTCTACCTCTGGACCTGACATGTGTCCATCACATCTCTGCATAAGCCAGGACAGAAACGAAGGCATAAGAAGACCTACTGCAGGGTTTTTACAGTCTTTAAAGAGGTCTCTTAGAGCAGTCTTTGCCCACTGAGCCTGATGAGTGGCCTTCTGATATCAAGGTCACTCTCTACATTTGGAAACCTCACAGGGAGGTCTTGGCTATCTGGTCCTAGCTTCTGCCTGATATTGCCACTGCGTGTGGCCCACTGGCCCATTAAGGCCTCAGAGACTCAGGGATATCGAGAAGGAAATCTCTTAAGGCCAGGCCAAATGCTATCATCTCTTTTTCAGGTTTCCCTGATGATGCGTTGTCCTGGCTGCCTGGTATGTAGGAGACTTAGGGATCTGGAAAACAAGATTAAGCTTTTTCATTCCTCAGAGCTGTTTCATGCCCAGGTGGTTGGCTTTCATTGTCTATGAGAGCCAGCTTCATCTGGGAAGTGTGTCCACACTTCATAGGTTCCTCTGTGGCCAGCACTGTGGGTCTAACCTACCATGACTGGATTGGGTTCCAGTGGAGGAGACATGCTCCATGATGCCCCTCATATAGCACCTTGGGAAACCTATATTTGGGCCAAAGACAGTCCCAGAATACCTGAGGGAACACCACCCCTGACCTCTCTGGGAAACTATCACACTAGCTTTGGTATGAGAGCTAATAGAACAAGTAACCCAGTTCTATGTGCCTGAAGTGGAACTCACCATCTACCCTCAACCCTGAAGCTCCACTCACATTCACATCACTATAAAGGGCACTATCATTCATCCAAGAGCCCAAACTAGAACCCTGGATGTCATACCATGGGCTGGGTGACCATAGGAGAGCTACTTAGCCTCTCTGTGCTACAGCTTCCTCATCTGTAAAATAAGGAGAATAATAATAATGATACCTAAATCATAGAGTTGATATGAGGATTGGATGAGATTTTATATATATATATATATATATATATATATATATATATATATATATATATATATGGCACTTAGAATGTGCCTGGCACATTGTAGGTATTATAGGTGTTTTCTAGTATCATGTTTACTCACACTTCTTTATACCCTGTATCCAGATTATTGCTGAGTCTTTGCCCCATTTGTATGTAATCACAATAATAATGACAACAAAAAACAATAGAAAATACCTATACCACTTACTATGCTGCTCTGCATCATCACCACTGTTCACTTCCCTGTGTTAAGTCCTGCCTGGTGTGAGGGCAGCTGTGAGAAGGATGTTCCTAGGGACCTTTGGGATTTAAGGAGACCACAAAGAGAGGAGCATGGTCAGGTCTGGAGATTCTTTGTCCCCAAACTGCTCATACCTTCTGACATCATCTGTGTGGACAGTCCCCTTTTCAACAGCCAGGACACTCTTACACACCCTGAAAATAAGATGGGGGTCCTAGAACTGTCCCCTGTGGGGGGATAGTTGTAATATGGGCAGGAGACCCCAGCTACTATGCTTGAATGGGAATGTATGAGGTCCAAGCTCTAGCCAAGAGAGCAAAGAGACTGTCCTATCACCTTGAAAACTTCTCCTTATCTTTCAAGAATTAGCTGAGAAACTCCATTCTCCAGGAAGACGTCCCGGGACCCCATCTCCCCACCTGGATTAGGTGCCCCTTCCTTTGTGCTCCCGTGGTGGCCTGCCATGTGCTTGTCACGGCCCTTATTTGTCACACCAGGTTAACACTTTACTTGTCAGCTTCCCCCATGCACAGTAAGCCTTACGTGGGCTGCCACCACGTCTCTCTGGTTCACAGTTGGGTCCCAAGGCACAAACTCTAAGCCTGGCTGGTTTGAATATCTGTCTTGGCCGGAAGACAAAGTCAGTCCACCTTTATTTCCCTGGTGTCCAGTACAGAGCCTGGCCTAACCTCTAAGAAATGTGTCCTTGATCCAGGCTGCTGTGGAAGGTTTTTAAGCAGGGAAAGAATCTGTTCAGTCTGGGTTTTGATTGCCAGCTATACTGAGGGGCTTGGAAGGAAAGAGATTGAGACATCAATTGTATCTGCTTATCTGCTTTGCCACCCCAGTGCCTCTGTAAGACAGAATCATTAGTTTACAGTCGAGGATTCTGAGCCTCGGCAAATGTCCTGCTTCCTGGGTAACAATTTTACTGGATGAAAAGGGCACGGAAGGCTTTGAATTCAGGTCTACAGACCACATCCTCCTCCTCTTTTTTTTTCTGTTTTAGGATCCTATCTCTAACCCTCATTCATTCTTCATTCTTTAATTACTCTCAGATTTCTTCCTGCTGGTGGTGTGTCAACGATGGTCACAGAACATGGCCTCGGGGTAGACTCGGGAAAGGCAGAGATTCTCTAGGTCTTCTGGCCTTCGTGATCCCGCGAGGAGCCAAACCCTGGCGCGGAGACCAACGAGATAAGAAGGCCTCCGAGCTTCCTAGACAGAACCGGAAGTGGCTCCAAGGGCCCGAAGATCGGAGAGGAATTCGCTTCCGGCGCATCTTTTGTTCAGGAATCGTTGGAAGCTGCTGTTGGTGGGGAGGTCATCGGGTTACTCGTGGAGCTTCCTCAGGTTGCCAGGAGTGGGAGCCGTGGTCCCGGGCTGTTCCTGCCCGCTGTTGGCGCTGGTATTGACCCTACCCCGTGACACACGTAATGAGACAGGCCCAGAGGGCAGCAGGAAACTTCCGGGGATACCAGCGCATCCACGACGGGGTTTGGTGGGAACGCAGGACTGTCTCCCCGCCTCATACCGCTCGACTCTCCGTGCTTCCTTCCCGGGTTTTACCCCAGAGGTCTTCGGAAAAGCGGGGCACTGTATTCCGTGTTCTTTGTTCTAGCTTAATCCCCGTCCCGAAACCCCTCAGCCCGACCCTCAGCTCATCCTCTGGCCCACCAAACTGCAGATTTGCCAAGTGGAAGGAGCGTTTTCAGTCTGTCCTACCCACAGCTCCCACAGACACCAGGGATGTTATTAGCAAGGACTCGTGGATTGCACAAAGGATCCTTAGAGCCGCTGGTCCAGCCACCAGCTTCCTACCTGTTATGGGTGGGGAAACAGGACCATGGAGGGATTTGAACTGAGACCTTCTGCCTCCCATTCCAGAGACCTCGTCTCTTTCTGAGCCAGTGTCTGCGACCTTGAGTCTCCTAAAGCACAGTTTTGGTCTTGGAAATAATAAACTTGATACTATTGGCTGTAATCTTTCAGTTTCTGTGTATTGTTGGGCCTTAGGTTTGAAATCCAAATTCTTCCAGAAGCATCTCAAACATAGATTGGAATTTCTTTCCAGACTGTGAGTATGGCAGAACTCAACTTTGCAACCTACAATCTGGGATTTGCAATTTGGGCAGGTTATATATCCACTGAGTCTTAAGTTTCTTCATGTGTGAAATGGAAAAAAACCAATCCATGCCTGCTTATCCCTCAGAGTTGGGAGGATTGAGTGAGGTAAGTTGTGAGTCTTGACATGTCTTGTTAAGCACTATTCAAAGATTAACAAAAACACCTACACAAGAAACTTTGGATTCAAGGAGGGAGATAGAAATGACTGGACATTGGAAACATGAAGGGCAAGGGGCAGGCAGACACTGGTGACTTACAAAAGGCAGTATCTGATAACAACGTAAGAGAAGTTCAGAGAGCCAAGGAAGGGATTGATTTTGAAAGGGATCAGAAGCAGCCTCAGAGGGAAGAGCACTGAGTTGAGCCTTGAAGCGGGATTTAGGGAGGTTTGGGAGGGAGAAGGAACAATATGATCAAATGTTGAGAGATACACATTTCGGGGGGGGGTCGTTATTTCAGTCCAGTATTATAAGCTGTAGGGAATTTAAAAACGGTGATGAGATCTCTAGTTTAGATGTATAAAATCTATGTGCCCCCTAAGCCACCATAATGTCCCCTGATGATCCTGTTTTTCCACCACTTTAGAGGACAGGTGATATTGTACTTCCATTCCTTATTGCTAGCTGAACAATCGGGAGAAAGCCAAGAAGAAGCTGAGCCCTGATACTCCAGGGAAATTGTAAATTCTCTTCCCATATTAGGCCTCCAGGATGTCTCCATCTGCACTTGGAGGGCTTACATGACTAAGCCTAATCTTTTCTAAGAGTATCTAGCAGATTACCCTGTGCCCCAATAACACCAGTGTTCCATACACTAATGTTTCTATAGAGTAAGCATGCAGAACTTGCTAAGTGAGTGGATGTTTCCTACTTCCTCAGAGAAGGTGTTCCAGAGGGCCAGGTTGGTTCTCCCAGGAGGTGGACAGGAGTATTGTTCTCTCTTTCTCTCTTTCCTAGCAGTGTCTGGAACAAGGCTGTCTCCAAGGGTTGCTCACCTGAAATACGTTGAACCTGTTGCCTTGTCATCCTAAATCCCTGTCATTTCTGGCTTCCTTCCATTGCCCAGAAGCTGGTGGAGCCTGGAAAGAGGATAACAGTGAAGAAAAGTCTGATATCTCTCTAAGTACCATTTAGGGTAGAAAGGGCTTGTCACTGGCATCAAGTTTACGGATAAGGGATGCACAGTAAAGTTCGGAGAGTAAAGCTCTAGTGGAAACTTCACAATGTGAAAAGGTCAGTTGTGTATTGGAATTTAGCTGTGTTTGCTCTTTGCTTCTTGGACTGTGATAAGTGCTACAACTCTTCTTTGGAAGATGCACTTCCCTCCCCGGAGTTTTAATGTATCTTTTCTTTTAGGACTTTTCTAGCCCTATTGCCAGAATTTTGTTTCATTTCGTTAATCCTAATCTCACACATTTGTTCCAGTTTCACTCTGCTGTGATGTCCTCCAATTTCAAAACTCAGATCAAATACTAACCATTAAAATTTCCTGGTAACACTGTCTGAAAAATGAACTTTTAGCTGGCTTCCGCATTTGTCTTTTTTTTTGATATCTATTAAACTTTCTTTTTTTTCTGTACGCGGGCCTCACTGTTGTGGCCTCTCCCATTGCGGAGCACAGGCTCTGGACGTGCAGGCTCAGTAGCCATGGCTCATGGGCCCAGCCGCTTGGCGGCATGTGGGATCTTCCCGGACCGGGGCACGAACCCGTGTCCCCTGCATCGGCAGGCTGACTCTCAACCACTGCGCCACCAGGGAAGGCCAGCACAGACTTCTTGAAGCACCTGGCCTGTGAAATGGGTTACTTGATTACTATGAAGTTTAAAGTTAGTCACATAAGAGGCAGTAGGCTGTCTGCAAGGGAAGGCTTCAGTCCAGTGTGAAAAAGTACAGACCGTGACTAAAACATATTTATATCCAAGAGACAAAGGAAGTTGTATGAAATCCATTTGCCAGACCTCGAATGGTCCATTTGGCAGTTTAAAATGTCCAGGAGCAGTATGAACAGGCTTCCCTGGGTTGTATTTTGACAAGTGGGACAAGTGAGGTAAGCACTTTTTGCAAATTTGTTAATGTTTCCCCAGCAACATTGATTCATGAAGGCTATCATTTTGTCAGTAGATCAATGGTTTAATGCATGTACAGTGGTGAGGAGTGGGAATTTTAGAGCCTCCAGTAGGACTGGATTGTTATTTGGTACAAACCAGAGCTTTCTCTTTTGAACAAACCAACAGTTGTTGAATTTCCAATCTTGTTTTTCCTTTTTTTGAGGCCAAATGTTGGCCAGTTTTTCTAAATTATCCTTTGGTGAACTAATCACTTTGGACCATGACAGAGGTTTGGCTGCTGTTCGTCCCTTTAAGGGCAGCATTCCTTGCAAAAATATCAGAGGTGATTTCCCTTAGCTTCCAGAGAGTCAGGTTTAGAATTCCCCAGAATCTTAATAATAGCTAAAGCAGCAGGTAAAGTGTTACATTCAGTAATTCCTGAACATAGGACCATTTAAAATTTTATTTCTGTTGGAAGTAAGGAAGCCACGTTGCTTCCACAACATTCCAAAGTCATGAGCTACTCTGAAAGCATATCTACTATCAGTATAAATATTGGCAGTTTTGTCCTTGGCTAAAGCACAAGCCCGTGTAAGAGTGTATAATTCAGTATGTTGGGCTGAAGCAGCCATAAGTAAAGATGCTACCTCAACAACATCAAAAGGATTTGCAATAGCATACCCAGCACAGTATTTGCCATTGTCACCTTTTGATTTTTTTTGGCTGCACTGCACAGCATGTGAGATCTTACTTCCCTGACCAGGGATCAAACCCATGCCCCCTGCAGTGGAAGTGTGGAGTCCTAAACACTGGACCATCAGGGAATTCCCCATTGTCACCTTTCAAATAAGAACCATTGGTGAACCATGAGAAGTCAATGTTACCCAGTGGAATTTCCTGTAGATCATTACAGGAGGTGGTCCGTCAGTGTTATGCACTTGTGAGCTACTTGATTAGTGACAAGGGGAGAAGAGTAGCCGGGTTAAGGTTAACACCAGGTAAAAGAGTTATGTGAGGAGCAGTTAACAAAAGGACTTCGTAGGAGGTGAGGTGGCTGACAGAAATGTTGAGTATGATGAGAATTCTCCTTTAAGGCCTTGAAGGCTATATTGTCCAATTCTTCCCATTAAGTTGGGTTGGATCGTTACTGTTAAGTAAAACATACAGAGATTTGGCCATAAAAGAGAAATTTGGAATCCAATTTCATCAATAACCAACTAGCCCACGCAAACCTCACAGTTAGCATTTGGTTTTGGTTTGGGTAAACTTACAACACCATGAAGTCTATTTGGTTCTAGGTATAGGTCTTGTTCTGATATCAGATGCCCTAAATATTTTTTAATTAATTAATGTATTTTTGGCCTTGTTGGGTCTTCGTTGTTGCGTGTGGGCTTTCTCTAGTTGCAGCGAGTGGAGGCTACTCTTCGTTGTGGTGCGTAGGCTTCTCATTGCAGTGGCTTCTCTTGTTGCAAAGCACGGGCTCTAGGTGCATGGGCTTCAGTAGTTGTGGCTCGTGGGCTGTAGAGCGCAGGCTCAGTAGTTGTGGTGCATGGGCTGTGTGGCATGTGGGATCTTCCTGGCCCAGGGCTTGAACCTGTGTCTCCTGCACTGGCAGGCGGATTCTTAACCACTGCTCCACCAGGGAAGTCCAAGATGCCCTAAATATTGAACCTGGGTTTCAGCAAACTGAAATTTTTCTTTGGGAACCTCATGTACTTTTTAAAAAAGCTTTAGTAAGTGTATGCTGTATTCCTGTGAGGAGGCTCGGGAAGGAAAGCAAAGAAGCAGATCATCCACATATTGCAACAAAGTAGAACCTCGAGGGAGCTTTATATCATGTAGATCAGCTTTCAGGATTTGTGAGAAATAAGGACTCTCAATATAAAACTGAGACATTATTGTTCGGGTGAATTGTTTTTCTTTCCAAGTGAAAGCAAAAGGTATTGGCTAGCTTCATCAACTAGAATACTAAATAATGCATTAATCAGTTACAGTAAACAATTTACTTCCAGTGGGAATGGATGTTAATAACTTATGAGAGTTAGGAACAACAGTGTGTTGAGGGATAACAATGTTGTTTATTCGCTCTGAGGTCGGAGACAAACCCCCATCCTTGGCCCTTAGGTCTTCTCACTGATAAAAATGGGAGTATTACAGGTGCTAGTACAAGGGATAATGAGGTTTAACCCTTGTAATCTATTATGGGCTTTATGCCTGGAAGGGCTTTTTTATTTATAGGGTATTGACTAATTCTGGGAGGAGGTTTTGAGGGGACTATTTGAATCTTGATGGAAGGTGTGCTGTGAATTTTGCCAACATCAAGTGGAGGTTTTGCCCAAAAGGAAAGTGGTAGCTGATTCAATAGGAACTAATGATCAGCATTTCCAGAATCAGCTTTAGTACAGTCAGAGACAGAAAAAATTAAAATGTCAAAGAGTTATTCAATTCATGTGTTGGTTACTTTAATGGCTACTGTCAATTTCTAGAATTATTTCAATTTGGGGGGAGAAATTCCATCATAATACTTCTCTAATAATAAATAAATGGATGGGCTGGAGGAACTAAGGAGAAAATGGTGTATATCTCTCAAAGAGCCTAAACAAAAGGGAATAGGGGAACCTCTTAGAGATCCCTACTATTTGAACTGTTTTAGTACTCCAAGCTGGGGGCTGTTCCATAGTGGTGGGGTTGAGCACCAAGTGTGGGGCTCTGGTGTCAATTAGGACTGGAAGAGATTCATCCCCAATCTGGAGAAATGTTTCTCCAACCAATTAAGAGGGAGGATTAGAAAGAGCCCCCTGTAGTTCCTCGGAATCCCATCTTTGAAAATAGGGAAGATGTTGGAAAGGCTGGTTGGAGGGCTGAAGGTGCCTAAAGTGCTTAAATTTGTAACAATCTCTTTTCCAATGTCCTGGCTATTTGCAATAATAGAAGAAACTAGGAGGGTTTTGGTTTCATTTCTGAGCCTTCATTTGTTGAAGATTAAGAATTTTGGCAGTCTTCCTTGGAGGTGACTCATCTAGAGTACGAGAGAGCTGGCTTGCCAGATGAACTAAATCTGGAGTGGACATAGTTTCCCATTCCATCCTGGTCCTTTTTACTAGAAGGGAACAGTCTCAGTTCAGCCCATTAACAGACACAGTTAAAAGCTACTTGGATGGAATCAATATCTGAAGGAAGACCAGAATTTCCTTTAAAAACAGTCTGAAGTTGATTGTAATAATCATGAACAGGTTTGACAGATTTGTGTGTAAGCCTGAATTTTGTTCCAATTAACAGGCCTTGGAAAGGCCCCAGGAATTGCTTGATGAAGTTGCCTAGCGATTGCCGGAGCCTGATCATGTAAGTTAGGTGGCTGGTCTACCAGTTGTAATTCTAGAGACCTTTCAGGACTTTCCTAATTGGTGGTTTTCATCCAAAGCTGGGTCTGGCCTTCACCAACAAGCATATGCACTAGATGATGTAAGTCAGAGAATCCAGGCTGACAAGTTAGAATGGCTATATGAAATTCCTCATCAAATCTGTGAGGAACTTCAATTACTTTGGGAAAATCTTTGACTATGGCTCGCAGTTCAGCTTTACTCCAGAGATTATAAGAAATTAAGGGTTTAGCTTCTGGAACCTTAGAAGGCTTAATTTTAAAGGGACAGCTTCTGACAAGTTCAGAGGAAAAGGGGGCTGAAAGAGTTTCAGAGAAAAGGGGAAGTATGGTGGGAGAATTACTAAGGGGGAACTGAGGGTATAGAGGAGGCATAGGCAGCATAGATTGCAGAGAGACAAGATGGTGCCCGAGGCAGAGCCTGAGGCAAAGAGGCCAAGGGAGAAGAGCCTGAGGCTTTGGGAACTATTTCATCTTCCTTTAATCATTTGTTTGCCTCAGTTGATCTCAGAATCTTACTTTGCAGAGAGGCAATTTAGACTCTTGATAATGTTGGAAAGCCTTAAAATATCAATTGAAATAAGCATTCCACTCAGTTCTGGAAATTTTTGAGCTCTTGTAGTCCATTTCAGTTTTAAGGAAATTAAGTTTGGGGATTTCAGAAGTTCCCCATAATGGCCATTGATATCACAAGTTGCCTTTAGTCAGGTCAGTCCACTTAGTTAAAAATGCACATGAGGGGACTTCCCTGGTGGCGCAGTGGTTAAGAATCAGTCTGCCAATGCAGGGGACACGGGTTCGACCCCTGGTCCAGGAAGATCCCACATGCCACAGAACAACTAAGCCTGTGCCACACAACTACTGAGCCTGCGCTCTAGAGCCCGCGAGCCACAACTACTGAGCCCATGCACCACAACTACTGAAGCCTGCAGGCCTAGACTCCGTGCCCCGCAACAAGAGAAGCCACTGCAATGAGAAGCTCGTGCACAACAGTGAAGAGTAGCCCCTGCTCTCCGCAACTAGAGAAAGCCTGTGCAGCAACGAAAGACCCAACACAGCCAAAAGGTAAATAAATAAATAAATTTATTTTAAAAATATCCCACAGCATTGTAAATAACTATATTTCAAGAAAAATTATTTTTAAAAAATGCACATGAGGAAGCCATAATACATAAAAACATAAAATTGGCCCGAGTCCCTGTAGGCACCCTCCAAATATTTAGGTAACTGGGATCCCATTTCTCAGAGGTTTTTCTCTAGAGTTAAGAACAATTTTCAAACAGCTCCAAGAGCTTACAGCACAAACAGCTCAATGTGAATAGCTTGCAAGCCTGAATACCAGCCAGTCCTAAGGAGATAGCTTGGTCTCGGAGAAGCCAGGTGGAAAGGCTTTTTCAGCCAGTTTCCAGAGAATGGCCCTTTCCAAAGGAATAGGCCAAAGACTGAAAAACCAGCACAGTTTCAGAGAAGCAGCCCCTGTTTCTGAAGGAATCAGCCAAAGGCCTTTTCAGGCAGCTTTGGTTGACAGTCTGACTTGAAAATCAGACCAAAGTGCCAAACACATACAAAACAAGAGTTCAACCAGAAAGATGAAACCTTTAAGTAGATCCCAAATAAACCCTGTGGAGCTTCAAACGCAAAGACGGCATGAGCTCAGATCCAGGAGAAAGACGTGCCTTCAAACTCCAGGGTCAGCAAGAAAGCAATGAGCTAGAAAGCTCAGTAGGCTAAATTGTGGTTACCACACCTGTTTGCTCACCAGCGCGGAAGCCATGGGAGGATCTTCAATGGTCCCTGTGTGGGCTACCAAAATTTTACCTGAAACAAATAGACTGCCAGATATTTCTCCAGCAAATGTGGGTTTATTCAGGATCAGCAGAGATTTTCAACTTGAGGTCTGTAACCATGGCAAACCACATGCAAGTTCCTGAACGACAAGGGAAGGAGAACACTTTCATAAAGGAAAAGGAAGTAGGGCGGGTATGGTAAACAAAGAGCCCATGACTTTTCATTGGCTGAGTACTTGCCAGGATATAAGAGGAGTATTTCTTCTTCCTCTTGGGCTTTGCTATGGTCACAGGGCGTGAGAGTTCCCTATTCTGGTCTCCCAGCTCTATTTAACTGAGTTTTCTGTTTATTAATTTTTAAAAAGAGATTTGGCTTTTGCTCCTTTAAGTGTGGCCCTCGGAATAGCAGTGCCCGCATTATCTGGGAGCTTGTTAGAAATGCAGAATCTCAGGCCCCAGCCTAGTCCCATGGAATCAGTCTTCTTTTTAGTGAGGTCCCAGGTGATTTGTATGTACCTTCAAGTCTGAAAAGCGCTGGTCTGGGTGGAGCCTTCTGTTTACAATTCCTGCTTCATCTCTAGGAGCCCCAACAGTCCCAAGGAGGAGAGGTTGGGAAGCAGAGGGTACATATGAGGTTAAGGTCTTCTAATCAATGGCACCTGTGGACTCTAAAACCTAGGGACAGAGGGCAGGAGGCTGAAACCATGGGCCTCTTGAAACACTTGGGGTCAAACACAACTTAGGTGGAGCAGATTTTTATACAGCCCCACCCTCCAATTCGACAAACAGAGGAGGTTCGTATCACTTTTTCTTAAGAAATCCATGTGGAACTTTTCCCCAGGAAGCAAAACAAATTTAGGGCAGTGCTTCTCCACTCTAATGCACAGAAGGACCTTTTTAGAGCTTTGTAGAAATCCAATGCCTTGGCCCCACCCATGGGATTCTGGTTGAATTGGTTTGAGGTGGGGTGGAGGGCTGAATTTAAAAAAATTCTCCTGATATTCTAATGTGCAACTAAAGTTGAGTTGCCAACTTAGAGGCTTTCCATTAAGATAGTGGGTTTCCAAATGTGGTGCCCCAAACCGCTGCATGAACATCACCCAGGAACTTGCTACAAAGGCAAATTCTCAGGTCCCACTCTAGACCTACTCAATCATAAACACTGGAGTAGGGCCCAGCAAACAGGGCCTCCAGGTGAGGCAGATATGTTTCAGAACCACATCATAAAAGCAAAAGAAACAGCACAGGATGCAAGCTGAAAGTCCCTTTTGTGGATCTTTCTAATAAACTACAAGTTCCAAAAAGAACTTAAAGGGCTTAATCCGTATTCCTATTTATTTAATGTCATGGCCAGCAAGCTTCATAGGGGATTGAGTCTGCCTTGGAAAGCTGTCATAGTGCCTGTTCTTTTTTTTTTTGCGGTACACGGGCCTCTCAGTGCTGTGGCCTCTCCCGTTACGGAGCACAGGCTCCATACGCGCTTGCTCAGCGGCCATGGCTCACGGGCCCAGCCGCTCCGCGGCATGTGGGATGTTCCCGGACCGGGGCACGAACCCGTGTCCCCTGCATCGGCAGGCGGACTCTCAACCACTGCGCCACCAGGGAAGCCCAGTGCCTGTTCTTGAAGGGGTTCCGAACAAGTCCCCTAAAAGATGCCACTTTGGCATGAGGATTATTTTGCTTAGAGGTCAGTCAAGACCCAGCAGACTCAGGAAAAGCTCTTTACCTCCCCCTTAACTGCCTAAAAGAAGCAATCAGTTCCTCCATTTGTGGGGATGTTACCGAGCAAAGGGCTTGCTTTCTAATGGGCTTGGAAGCCAGTACTATAGCACCAGCTTTTAGGCTCTCAATCTGCCTTCCCCATCCAGTGTTTGGGGCAAAATTTTAAGAGGTAGGGGAATTTCAAACTTGGGAGCTGGTTGGCTAGTCCTGAATTAGTCCAGATAAGCTACTTGTGCTGCTGGAAGCCAGATGTTTTCTTTTTAATTAAAGGACTTCTCGCTTCCTAAAGGGCTTCAGTGTCAAGACTGAAGATTCTTGGTTCCAGGGTCATCGTGGAGGCCTGGGTCCCTGCCTTACGCACGTGTGGTGCTGTCTCTGTAAAATAACTCAAGGTTTGATTAATCAACCACCTATTTAAAGAGGCAAAACCAGTTTAAGCTGGTGCTGTTTCACTTTGATTACAGGATTAAGAAAGGAATGTTTTCTCCTAAGGAGTTATCTTGGTGGCATCAGGAGAAAACTCTTTTCGGTCAAGCAGTCAATTTGCACAGCAACGAAGATCCAATGCCGCCAAAAAAAAAAAATTTAATTAAAATAAAGAAATTAAAATAAATAAAATAAAGCATAAGAACTATCTAAAAGAAAAAAGATAAATTTGTATTATTCTAATCTTGCCCTAAACATATCTTTAATATGAAAAAGGTAGCTTTCAGTATGAAAATTTAAGGCATTTTTATGACTAAATCAAGCTTTTCTAACTTCTCTGCTCTTATGCCCAAGAAAGATCCTCTGTAAAGATCTGACTCATGAACAGCTCCTGGACTTGGATTAGCCTCGGAGAAGCCACGATTGATTTCAGTTCGGGCAATGTGGAATTTTGCCTGAGCCCTGTGATCCTGGTAAACAGTGAAGGTTAAGAAATCCCCTCACACGTTTGTGTTCCAGAAAACAGCTTACTGCACAGAACCACCCTCCCATATACGACTCAGTTAAGACCCACAGACACCCTCCATGGTACTTAAGACGGAGCGAGATACAGACTGGCCAAATTCCCATTCTTTGTCTCATTAGCTGAGCTGCTTGTCCCCACTGATCAATCAGAACAAAATGCTTGCTAGCCAGACTTCAGTCAGGCTTCTCTTTCCTCCACGCCCCTGACCTCTGCTGTTCCCCAAGACTGAGCAAGCACAGAAAAGTGGGACATGCCCCCTTATCAGCTTCTCCTGGGAATCGGGAGTAGGACCCCAGGGAGATACTTTTCTGTCAGACCCCACTAGTCATTTCACCTTGCTCGTCCAGCTTTCCCCCCAAAGATTCTGCTTATCTTTGCTTCTTCTTTACCCTATAAAAGAAAGAACATCTTCTGTTTGATTGGAGACACTTGCAGACCCCAGGGTCATGATCTCCGTCTTGCAATAGTCCCCCTTTCCCTCTTGCATTAATTCTTTTGAATACAAGTCTCTATTTACTAAGTCTGGATTGGTTTTTCTCTGGCAGTTTCCTACCATGCTGGCCGTCTTTCAGTTTGTAAACACACCAAGCTCGTGACTACCTTGGGGCCTTTGCATGCTGCTCTCTCATCTGGTACATCCCTTCCCACCTTCTCTGACTGGCTTCACAGCCCTCCTGCCTGTCCTGACCCTGGCCCTGCTCACTGTATACCAGAGCCTAGGGTCATAGCCCTATTCTGCACATTTGATATAAGTGGAATCATATAATATGTGGTCTTTTGTGACTGGCTTCTCTCACTTAGTATATATTTTCAAGGTTCATCCGTGTTGGAGCATCTATCAGTACTTCATTTTATTGCCAAATAATGTTGCATTGTATGGATATACCACATTTTGTTTAATCATTCCCAGTTGATTCCCAATTTGGGTTGTTTCCACTTTGGAGCTATCACATGAATGCTGCCACAAACATCCATGTACAATTTCTATGTGGACATGTTTCCATTTTTCTTTGGTATTCTATTAGGAGAACCACCAGTTTTCTCCTCCTGAGTAGGGAAAAACCCATTTCTTCCCTAATGTGTCTTTCTTTCCTGTGTGTCTCCTTTACTACTCACACAAAACACTTAACTTCTGATACTTTTGGTCACCAAATGCGTGAGGTTTCTCCCCACACCAAGGAATTCTCTGAAACACCAGTTGGGTGTCCTACAACTTAATTCTGACACTATGTACCCAGAGATAGTGTCAGATCCCACAGATTAAGGGCTCAGTCCCACAAGCCTGCCCCACCGCACTTCAGATGCCAATCACAAGTAGTAGGTCCCCAGGTTACCCACGACTTCTGTCTGCATTGTCTACAAATCAGAGGTTCTCATGACCCCCTCCTTGGTTGGATTAATTTGCTAGAGCCACTCACAGAACTCAGAAAACACTTACTTATATTTATTTACCAGTTTATTAAAGGATATGATAAAGGATACAGATGAACAGTCAGATGAAGAGATAACATAGGGTGAGGCCTGGGAGGGTCCAGAGGGCAGGAGCTTCTGTTCCTGTGGATTTGTGGTGCATCACCCTCCCAGTATGTGGATGTATTCACCAACTTGGAAACTCTCTGAACTCCATACTCTTGGGATTTTATAGAGGCTTCCTCACGTAGCTATGATCAATTATTAACTCCATTTCCAGCCCCTCTCCCCTCTCTGGAGGATGGGGGGCAGGGCTGAAAATTCTAAGCTGCTAATCATGGCTTTTACTTTCCAGCGACCAGCCCTCCTCCAGGAGCCCATTCGGAGTCACCTCATTAAAACTGAAGATGCTCCTAGTGCTCTTCTTATTACTTAGGAAATTACAAGGGTTTTAGGAACCCTGTCTCAGGGATCAGGGACAGAGAACAATATATATATTTTCCTATAGTAACACTATGTTTAACATTTTAAGGAATTGCCAAACTGTTTTCTGAAGTGGCTGCAACATTTACATTCCTACCAGCAGTGTATGAGGGTTCCAATATCTCCACATTTTTGACAACATTTGTTATTATCTAACAGTCATCCTAGTGGGTGTGAAGTGGTATCTAATTATGGTTTTCATTTGCATTTCCCTAATGATTAATGGTAATGAGCATCCTTTTTATGTGCTTATTGGCCATTTGTATATATGTATCTTCTTTGGAGAAATGTCTATTCAGGTCCTTTGCCCATTTTTTCAACTGGATTATTTGCCTTTTTATTGTTGAGTTTTAAGAGTTCTATGTATATTATGGGTATAAATCCTTTATCAGAAATACATTTTGCAAATATTTTCTTGGGATTTTTCCTCATTCTTGAGTGATAGCTTAGCTGGGTATTGAATTATAGGTTGTAGCCATCTTCCAATGCAGGAATCAGAAAACTTTCTCTGTAGGGCTTCTCTGGTGGCACAGTGGTTGAGAGTACGCCTGCCGATGCAGGGGACACGGGTTCGTGCCCCGGTCTGGGAAGATCCCACATGCCACCGAGCGGCTGGGCCTGTGAGCCATGGCCGCTGAGCCTGTGAGTCCGCAGCCTGTGCTCCGCAACGGGAGAGGCCACAGCAGTGAGAGGCCCGCATACCACAAAAAAAAAAAAAAAAAACCTTTCTCTGTAAAGGGCCAGATAGTAAATATTTTCAGCTTTGAGGGTCATATAGTCTCAGTCATAACCACTCAACTCTGCCACTGTAGCAGGAACACAGCCACAAATAATACATAAATCAATGGGCATGACTATTTCAATAACACTTTACTTATAAAAACAGGCAGCAGGCTTGATTTGGCCCATGGGCTGTCATGCAGCCACTCTGCCAAATTTGGCATGTATGTTGAGATTAGTGATACCACACATTCATCAAAGGTTTATTACTCACATAATGAGGAATTCTGGGAGAGTATGGTGACTCCTACACAGATCCAAAATGGCTTGAGGGACTTCCCTGGTGGAGCAGTGGTTAAGAATCCGCCTACCAACGCAGGGGACATGGGTTTGGTCCCTGGTCTGGGAATATGCCACGGAGCAACTAAGCCCATGCGCCACAACTACTGATCCTGCGCTCTAGAGCCTGCGTGCTGCACCAACTGAGCCTGTGTGCCACAACTACTGAAGCCCACGTGCCTAGAGCCCAGCCCATGCTCTGCAACAAGAGAAGCCACTGCAATGAGAAGCCCGTGCACGGCAACGAAGAGTAGCTCCCACTCGCTGCAAAAGCCTGCAAGCAGCAACAAAGACCCAACACAGCCAAACAAAAAAACAAAACAAACAAACAAAAAGGCTTGAGAGAGCAGGGAAAGGAAATTGGTCTGAGGTTTTTATGGTGGTTCAGGATTGGGGCCAAGGTAGGGTTCTCACAGAGGGGCAGAACCTGAATGATTTGAATTTCCTACTGGTGTAAACAGAGGAAACACCCGGGACTTCTTACCAGCTTGCTCAGATGTAGGAGAGAAGTGGAAGAGGAGAGTTAGGCTTAAAAGATGTCACTTGTCAAACGTAAAAAAAGATGAAGCAGACTCTATTACAGGCTGTAGTTGGCTGACCCCATATTCAAGGTTTTTGAAGATACCACATCATCTTCTGACTTCTATTGTCTTGTTGAGAAATCTCTTGTCAGTTTAATTGTAGTTTCTTTGTAGGAAGTCCTTTTTATCTTTGGTTGATTATAGGATCTATTTAAAGCCTTTGATGCCCTGCAATTTCATTACAATGTGTGTAGGTGTATTTATTTATCCCATTTGGGATATGTTAAGTCTAGCGATTTCTGAATCTAAAGATTCAGCCCTTTAAACAATTTTGGAAAATTATCGGCTATTCTATCGTTGAACATACCCAGACATTTTTTATTCTTTTCTGAATTCCTAATTGATGTAGATGAGACCTAATTCCTTCCCCTAAGTCTCTTAATATCTCTTTCACATTTTCAATCACTTTCATATTTTCAAATCTCTACATTTCTGTGCAGGAGGGCTTGTTTTCAGGTTATCTAATACGCAAAATTACTTGAAACAGAAATCCTGTCCCAGCACTGTTGACTGATCTCGGAATGAACGTGCAGCCTCAACCTGGATGTTCGTGAGTTTTTTGTTTTTAAGATTTATTTTTTATTTATTTTATTTATTTTTCACTGCATCGGGTCTTAGGTGTGGCATGTGGGATCTTTCATTGCGGTGCACTGGCTTCTCTCTAGTTGTGGTGTGTGGGTTTTCTCTTCTCTAGTTGAGGCACGAGAGCTCAGTAGTTGTGGCATGGGGGCTTAGTTGCCCCACAGCATGTGGGATTTTAGTTCCCTGACCAGAGATCGAACCCCCGTCCCCTGCATTGTAAGGTGGATTCTTTACCACTGGACCACCGGGTAAGTCCTCTAAGTTTTTAAATTGCAACTGAGAACAGAGCTATTTGGTATGTTCTGACAGACTTTCTGGTCTTTTTCCAGTGGCTGTTAAGACCCAGCTGCACCTCTGTTGTTCAAGTGTTTATCTAAGTTCTTTTCAGTAATGTTCCCTTTTGCTCAAACTATTTTGATCTGTGTCTCTTATGTGTGATGAAGAAAGTCCTAACTAGTGCAGCGGACTATCTCAAAATTTCCAAGTACCATTTCAGAGAGGGAGTCAGGAACTGCAGACCAAGGGCAATGTGAGAAATCTGAGAGTTCTTAAAAACATTGTGTGTTCATTATCTATTGCTACATAACAAATTACCCCAAAACTTATTATTAAACAACAACTTTATTATCTCACAGTTTCTGCATTCAGGAGCAGCTTAGCTGGGTTGTTCTGGTTTAGGGTCTCTCCTGAGACTGAAGTCATGATATTGGTTAGGGTTGAAGTCACAGGCCTTCCATAATGCTGCTCAAATTTTCTCAAGTTATGGAAGCTAGCTTACCTCAATGTGAGTCATCTCAGAAAGACAGAGAGCAGAGAGGTAGCCTCAAGGCCTTTCTACAACATAGTCTTAGAAGTGACACACCATCACTTCTGCCTTATTCTATTTGTTAGAAGCAAGTCGCTAAATCCAGCCCACACTCAAGGGGAGGGGAATTACGCTCCAACCCTTGAAGGTAGGAGTACCAAAAAAATTGTGGACATATTTGAGAAACACTACACTTTGTCATTCCTCCATGGGTTATAAAGGTGACACTACCTCCACAGCTCCAACTAGACCGTTATTCCATCTGAATTTACAGCCTCTCTTCTTTTGAAGTTCTTGGTGTCAGATTTAGCACCCACTATACCTCATGTCAGGAATTAAAACCCATGTTTTGCCATTCATGAAACCTGTATCTTAGCCATGGCTAAGCCTGGGAGGCTCGAGGGAATGTAACAGTTATTCCAGACCCCCAAAACCCTCAGATGGATTACCCCAGACCTCATCACTGACCTACATCCCTCACAGGGTGGCAGTAGATAGTACTGACACACTTCACCCAAGTTCCCTGTCCATGTCAGTCCTGGCCTACCTGTTCATCAAGGTTGTATCCTGCTCCTAGGACTCCCTAACCACTTAATTTCTGAATACTGTCTCCAGTCTGTCTCCTGATTTTGGAAGGAACAGTTGAGTCATTCTGACTCTATATTTACCCATTCCTTGCCCAGTTTCTACAGACTGAGGACCACACATGAAGTGTCAACTGTGTGCTCAAGAACATCTTCCTCATAACTCTCCTGATTCTCTCATCTTGCCACCTACAAGACGGCATCCAACTTGTACTCCAACATCCCCAACAGAACAATTATGGCCTCTACATCTCCCTGCTCCGTACACCCCTAACCCCTCTGACACCCCGGCAGTTGGGTCACACAAGGGAATCTATAACTTCTGCTGGTCTGGAAAGTAAGGTAACCAGAGCCAGGCCATGAGCATGGAACACATCCGTCTCTCCTTCTAGCAGGCACTCCCACATCTTCCACCATGCAGTGAATAATTATCCAGGCTTGTGGAGAACGGATGAGGTCCTTAACCCCATGGCCCTATGATACCAGCTCTCCCTACCTTCCTTTTCTTTTTCTTTTCTTTTTTTTTAATATTTATTTATTTGGCTGCACCGGGTCTTAGTTGTGGCACGCAAACTCTTAATTGTGGCATGTGGGATCTAGTTCCCTGACTAGGGATCAAACACGGGCCCCCTGCATTGGGAGCGCAGAGTCTTAGACACTGGACCACCAGGGAAGTCCTCTCTCCCAACGTTCTTAATCTACTCCATCTTTCATTGCTCTACAATCGTGCTAACCCTGATCATCCATATGATCCAGCAACTAAGGAGTTAATTAGGAGATGCTCTTCTGCGGAAGGAAAATAAAAATAGAGTCTGTATTGCCAAGAGAGCTCGCTAACAAGCTATTGAGGAAGCGTGACTTATGCACATCTTAGCCTGTGGAGCCTGACCTTTTGACCTAATGAAGTCACCCAGAACATCTGCCAGAAACAATATATCTGCATATTGACACCCTTAAAAAACTTGTGATTCCTGAGGACAAATCTTTTCCGATCGTGTCAGTGCCAACCACAATTCTTGCCAGGCAACTTTTTTTTGTTTGTTTTTTTGCGGTACGCGGGCCTCTCACTGTTGCGGCCTCTCCCGTTGCGGAGCACAGGCTCCGGACGCGCAGGCTCAGCGGCCATGGCTCACGGGCCCAGCCGCTCCACGGCATGTGGGATCTTCCCGGACCGGGGCACGAACCTGTGTCCCCTGCATCGGCAGGCGGACTCTCAACCACTGCGCCACTAGGGAAACCCCGCCAGGCAACTTTTAAGAGCCTCGTGCCTTTGTTTTTTTTTTTTTTAATAATTAAAAAAACCCCACATTTATTTATTTATGGCTGCATTGGGTCTTCGTTGCTGCATGCGGTCTTTCTCTAGTTGTGGCGAGTGGGGGCTACTCTTTGTTGCAGTGCACAGGCTTCTCATTGTGGTGGCTTCTCTTGCTGCAGAGCTCAGGCTCTAGGCACCCGGGCTTCAGTAGTTGTGGCACGTGGGCTCAGTAGTTGTGGCTCACAGGCTCTAGAGTGCAGGCTCAGTAGTTGTGGTGCACGGGCTTCGTTGCTCCGTGGCATGTGGGATCTTCCTGGATCAGGGGTCGAACCCATGTCCCCTGTATTGGCAGGCGGACTCTTAACTGCTGTGTCACCAGGGAAGTCCCAGCCTCGTGGCTTTTTGTCTTTATAAGCCCCTGTTTCTCTTCCCCATCAGGGAATACTCTTTCAAGAGTTACCTGAATCTGTGTCTCCCAAGCTACAGTTATTGCAATTGCAATAAGATCCCAAATAAACTTTTTTGTTTTTTATCCTCCTACATTATTTTTTTGGTTGACTCATTCTACCTGTGAGGAGGAGCTCCAGGTAGGGAGGGATATTAGGTCCCTTCAAAGACTCCAGTCCACAGACAGAACTGAAAGTGCTACTTAGGTCTCTTTCTCACTTAGGGGTGATATTTAAATTATTAACAATTTACTAGCCTAAATGGATCAAAGCAGATCTGAAGGGTCCTTGATGGGATAGGCATTAACTCTTCAATTGTCTCACATGAGTGATCCGTGAGGGGTTGGTTGGCGGGGAGCTCCTGTGGGGTTCAGCGTGTGTTTAAATAGTTCAGCCGCTATTTACCAACTGGAACATGGGAACTTTCAAAAATGGTAAGAAAAAAATGGTTGGAACCAGAATAGCTATAACCATATGTACAAACTAAAATTTGTACTGCTTTGTACCTGCTTCTCCAGCTGATAATGCCACAGTCTTTTCCAGTTATAGCCTAGGAACCAGCCTGCTCTGACCTTCTGATGTGAGTTTTGACCTTCATCCTTGCCTGTTGTTCTTGATATACTCTTGGCCTCAATATTTTGAATCATCCCTGCTTCTCTGGGTGGTGCCCATTCTTGGACAGGGACTTTAGTTTTCATTGGAAACTTGTCCTTGAGCCTAACTAGCCCTCGTCACTACCCTACCAACAAACCCCTTTCTGTAGCTTCTGGGATCCCAGGTCAGAGCCATGCCATCCCCTGCTCTTCCTCTAGATGGAGATGGAACAGGATATGATGGAAAGCTGTAGTGAAAAGACGGAAGGATTTGTCCTGGGTGGCTATTCCACTAACCCTACTTCCTAGGGCAACCCAAACCAATCTGTGGCAGGCAGTGTGCTAGGAGCTACAGGAATTGTGAGGTGATTAAGAAAATATACAGGCAAGGGCTTCCCTGGTGGCGCAGTGGTTGAGAGTCGGCCTGCCGATGCAGGAGGCGCGGGTTCCGGGAAGATCCCACATGCCGCGGAGCGGCTGGGCCCGTGAGCCATGGCCGCTGAGCCTGCACGTCCGGAGCCTGTGCTCTGCAATGGGAGAGGCCACAACAGTGAGAGGCCCGCGTACCGCAAAAAAACAAACAAAAAAACACAAATAACCCTGTTACTTTATTTCGTTTTTTTGGCCACACTTTTCGGCTTTCAGTATCTTAGTTCCGCGAACAAGGATTGAACCCACGACCTCAGCAGTGAAATTGCAGAGTCCTAACCAGTGGACCATCAGGGAATTCCCTACATTTTTTAACTTAGCATTTGTAAATATTTGATGTGAAGTTATTAGTGAAGTGGCTTATCAATTTTCCACACTGGACCACTGGCTCTTTTCATAGTAGGTACTTGAGTGCCTTATGTCTTCAAAGACAGGGACCAGATTTGTGGCTAGAAAAAGGGTGAAAATCCCAGCAGGACATTTTACTTTCTGTCACTTGGCCACAGCTGATTCTCAGGCTTACATTCTGATCTATTTTCTCTGGCCACAGTCCTGACCAAATTCCCACTCCCCATACCCAAACTTCAAATAGGAGGGAAAAAATTAAGCGGAAGCTATTCCCCTTCTTTTTAGAGACAAAAGCTGATGTATTTTAAATTTGAAAACACACAAATGAACAAAACCCTTCAGCCTGTGGCTTTTGCACACTGCAGGGAATCAGGGTAAAAGGAAGGATCCTGCACTCCCGGGTTGTCAACTTTGGCTACATGTTGGGATCACCTGGGGAGTTAAAGAAGTAGGAACGCTTGGGCCCCACCCACAAAGGTTTGCGCTTAGCTGATGTGCAATATAAACGCTTTAAGAGCTCCCCAGGGGATTATACTGTACAGCAGAATTAAGAGCCAGTGATTTACATTCACAGTTCTTTGCTACTCAAAGCCTGGTACAGGAACACAACACGCTCACACCTGTGAGTTTGTCAGACATAGTCTTTGCCCCCTCCCTCGCCTCCCAAATTAGAATCTGCAGTTTAACCAGCTAAGCCTGTTTAACCTCAAGTGATTTGCATTCCTATGCACATTAAAGTTGGAGAAGGTCTCCTCAGGGCTCCTGCCAAGCAAACTGGCCCAATGTGGAAGGAGGTAAAGCACTCAGGAAACAGAGCTCCAAGAATAGGCCCCCAACCGGAGGACGGAAGAGATCTCCTTGTTACAGGCTCTGTGTTGTGGCTCTCAGGGAAATCAGGTAGTGGCCGAGGTGGGCTGAGCCTCAGGGAGCTGGGCAGGAATTCAAAACAGAGCTGCTCTCTGAGCAGAGCAAACAGAGCAAAGAGACTGCTTCTGCAGCGGTGCAAACGCTGGAGGGGCCGATCTGCTGGATCTGTTTGAACACACAAGTCTGGGTGCTGTCCATGTTAGCTGCTGTCCTGTTGCATAAGCACACCCCAAACACAGAATCTGCTTGAGCTCCTCTGTTGTGGGAACACTGTGCTCTCAAACAGACTGTGAAACAAAAAATGTTGCTCACCATCCAGTTTCATAAGGATTAAGTCATTTGCTAATGCAGCTGCTGACCGACAGTGCACCCTAGGAGGAATTCAGGATGAAAACCAGGATGAGGCACTCTGTGCTTTGGAAAAACAGGTCCCTTAGACAGATGTGTATCTCAGGAAAAATTTTAATGAGTCTGGATTCTTGCGTTTTCCCAAACATAGAAAAAGCACTAAAATAATTAACTGAGATATCTGTTCCTTGTGACCTTTCACTGAGATGTATGCTTGACAGCATGTATTCCCTAGACAAAATCATATGTGTACTGGCTTCTCCTCTATCTCTGTGGAGCAGCTCTTTCACAGAGAGCTCTCTTCTGGGCTACAGTCCTCAGTAAAACCCAATCTACCAGCTCTTATGTTGTGTGTTTTTCTTTCAGTTGACGAGACAAAACTCAAAACTCTTTCCTGTGTGTGGTTGCGATGTTCAATCCCTTACCCACTCACCCACTCCTTGGAGACAAGTTACTAAGAACATTATTTCAGAAGGAAAACTGTATAGACGAGCAGTTCCCACTTTCCTTTTTAGGTGTGTTGGATATTTTCCAGTTCTCCCCCATATTCACTCTCAATCCTTCTCAATGCTGTCCTGAGACCTGAGAAGCTGACCTTCTTCCACCAGCTTCCAGTTGAGTCATGTTGACTTAAAGAAAAACACACAACATAAGAGTTGTGAGTTTACGTTTTGTTCAGGGTCTTGCTGAGGACTAGAGACCAGGAGACAGCCTCTCAGTAGCTCTGATGAACTTCTCTGAAGAGGTGGGGGGGAACCAGTTCATATACGGTTTTTTCCTTTTCTTTTGGATAGGAAATACGTGTAGCCAAGCATACATCACAGTAAAAGACTACTGCTAATCACAAAGAACAGATATCTCAAGTTAATAATTTCATTGCTTTTCTATGTAGGGGAAGATGCAAGAATCTGGGGTCATTGAAATTCTTCCTGAGATATAGATTTAACTATCTAGGGGCCTGTTTATCCAAAGCACAGAGTGCCTTATCCTTTTTTCATCCTGAATTCCTCTCAGGGTGCAGAGTGCAGTGGGTTGCAACTTAACCCTTATATAATTGGGTGATGAGAGATACTCTTTGTTCACAGTTGGGCCAGTGGCAGGTCCTGGCAGGAGATCAAAGGGAGAGTCAAGAAACTTATTACCCCAGCTCACTGTGTGCTGGACCATGGGGTTGGGCGTGTCGCTGAACTGAAGGCCACAGCTTCTGTCAGGTAGCCTGCTCCTAGGGGTGGTAATAGTTTCCAAATATCGCTAGCCCTGGGGTTTTGTACCACCCCATGTTGTGTTTTCTTAACAATTACACTTTTGTGTGTGTGTGGTGGGGAGGCGCACCACGAGGCATATGGGATCTTAGTTCCACGACCAGGGATCAAACATGCGTCCCCTGCAGTGAAAGTGCAGAGCCTTAACCACTGGACCGCCAGGGAAGTCCGCAATTACACTTTTTATATGTTGCCGCTTGAACCCTCCTCATTTATGCTGTGCCGTTGGTTTCTCTTCCATCGCATCAATAGCTCTCTGGTGCCAGGATCCATTCTATCTTTCCATCCTTGGTGGCTGGGGCATTGACAAAGAACCTGGGGTGGTTCAGACGACTGGAACAGAGCCTCAGCGCACAGATGAGCATCCCTCCTACTGAAACATCAGTTGGCAACATGCTGAGGCCTGGCACTAGGATGCATGTACCACAGGGCAACCAGGACAGCTACCTGGCCCCTTGACACAGCAGCTTGCACGTGTCCTCCAATGGCAGCAGGTGGTCTTTACGGCATTGGCTCCACACCCTCCAGGTTCTCTGATGTTATCGACAGAAGACATTTGCTCCTACAGGGACTGAGCAGTCTCCTGATGTGACTTCAGCCCTTCTTCAAGCAGCCTCTCTATCCCCAAACCTACTCCTCCAGGATTCCACATATTGGCAAATAGTACCATTGTTCACCCACTAGGTGAGCCTTGTTAGAAATCACCCATAAGATAAAAGAGCTGGAAGCTGTGGGAAGGTAGAGTTTTGTATGCCTGTGGGCTGGGAATAAGCAAGTACCCCTGGTTGTGGTGGTGATGGGGGAAGAGACTGTCCTGGAACAGAGCCTCCCTGAGCATCTGGTTCCCCTTGTTGAAAGGGGCCCCAGGGAGTAATGAGTGGTCCCCTTAACAGCTCCTTCTGGCCAGCATGGTCACTATTTTGACTCCTGGCTTTGTCACCGGAAAGAGACCCACACCGGCACAGAGGCTAACCTTTCTCTTTTTGTTCCCACGCCACAATCATCTGCTAATCTATGCCACAGCCGTGCTTGCCTAATAGAAAGGAAGGCAGAAGGCCACATAAGCAAAACCGAAGAACCGGCCCGAGCCAGAAAGGCCCAAGATGGCAAAAGTCAACTCTCCTGAACCGGTTCTAGCCTGACCACGAGGGCAGCACCTGTGCCGATGAGATGGAAGTGTGTGAAAGTTGCCTTTGCTTCATTACCATGCTAGGATCGCTGCCCAAATTGGAGACTTGCACTTTGCTAGGCACAACTAGTGCTGAGTGCAAGGGAGCCCAGAGGAATGCTCTTGCTCCTGCTGTTTCTGGAAATCTCCATCTCTTCCCCCAAATTCTGATGGCACACCCACCTCTTACCCCTTAAAAGTTGCGGGCTTCCCTCCCTCAAGGGGAAGGGGGCTTCAGAACAGGAGCTCTCCCCTCCTCATTCCTTGATCAACAAATAAAGTTTCTGCTCTGCTGAACCTGGTCTCATTCTATTGAGCCAGTAGCACCTAGCAAGAAAAGACCCAGTTGGGGTCCACCCAAGCAGCTGGGGATAAGAAACAGCTTTGATATCATTCTTCTCTGGGGGGAGGGAGCCCTCGAGGGAAGCCCTGCACACACATGGGGAGGGGTGTAGGAAAACAGGACAAGACTGATAGAGATCTGGGGCACGAACAGAAGGCAGGCGTCCAGCGGGTTAGATTAGGTGGGGAGTGTGGGGGACAAGCCTACGGGCTGGGCTCAGCGGCCGCCCAGAAAGGCACTAGGCCCCGGGAGAAGCCGAGACGTTGGCCCTCCCTGCTTCCTAGAGGGGCCTAGAGGCCCGGAGCGGCATGCGCGTGCGCGATACGGGCCAGTGGAGATCCCGGAAAGGGGGCAGGCGTGGGGCGGGTCGTGCAGTCCGGGGACGGAGAATCTCGCAGCTGCGGGCGCTGGTGAGCGGGGCAACAGGGGGCGTCTGGGGCTGCTGTGCGGGCGCGGGGTTCCCGGGGGGCGGCGGGTGAGGCTTGGCCTGGAGGCTGCGCCCGGGCGGGGATCTGGCCTGGGAGCCCGCCCCGCCCCGGTGAGGGCGTATCTGCCTGCGTTTCGCTGCCCCGGGCGCGAATTTGGAGTAATGGTTTCTGTGTTTTATCACTTCTCCCAATTATGCAAACAAAGCGTATTCATTACAGGTAATTAGATGACGCGGGTGAGCGTAAGAAAAGTAAAAGTAACTGCAGTCCGTTAATGTTTTTGTCTGGAGGCTTCCTGACCTTTTAAAATTTGTGCATGATTATGCAAACTCTTATACGTATATGTAAATTTTAAACTACGAAACAGGATCCTACTATTGCTTAAAAATTTTCTAGTATTGTAATAAAACAGTATTGTGATAATATATGTATAACATTTACCATATGATACATAAAAATTTGCCATGTTAACCATTTAAAGTGTATTATTTAGTAGCATTAAGTACATTCATACTGTTGCTTCTTGAAAATTATATCTTCAACTTACGGAATGCATTTGTTCCTTTATTGGTTAAAATTGATGCCAGCATTATGACACCACTGAGATATATATTTGCAAGTATAATTAAAATAAAACATTTTGTTTGCAGTTTATTTCGTATAATACACACTACATGAATCTGTAAATGCTGAGCAAGTGACGTTTGTGCAGAAAAATAGCAAATTCTTTATTAGGGTGATTGTTTCTGTTTTCAAAATAAAAGAGTAGTGTCTCTAAAATGCAGTTTTTAAACACAAGTAACAGCACTAACCTAAAACCACTCTACCGTCGTCTGACATATAGGCTTAAGAAATAAGAAAATGGTCTCCTTCCTAAGTTAAGAGTGGTGGCAAGGAAAAGAACACCATCCTCTTTCAAACTGTTTGCGGGTCTGTCACCAACCAGGGTTCTTGGCCTCCTTAATCAATAGAAATTGAGAAGGCCAGACAAGAAATTCAGGCAAGGCAGCAGGAGGGAGAGAAAACAAGTAACAGGTTCCCTTGCTTGCTCCCTGAAGGGGGGGGGGGTTCTTACTTGGGGTGAGGGTAGGGGTAGGTCTGGGGGTCCCAAATGAGGGATGGCTTCGGTGGTCTACCCACCCTTGGTGGTGCTGTGTGTAGGGTACATGGGCTATACTCTGCTTTTGCTCCCAGCTCCTTAGAAGTGGCAGTTGGGTTTTTTATCTTTTTGTATCTTGTTGTTCATAATTTGCCCCAGCTTTAGTCCCTTATAGTTTCTTTGTGTTTTGTTGGTGGAGATGTTTGTCCAGGTGCAGGCAGTGCAGCGAAGGGTCCCAGGTCCCAGCCTGTCTCACTTCCAAACTGAAAACGCCTTAATGTTAGGTCGCTTATTTTGCAAGGAAGTAATTTTCTTAGGGATTTCAGGGAGTTTCCATTTGTTATACTCATGTATATATGTGTGCATTTTCAGGGACTGACAGATGAGGCTGCTCTTGCATGTTGTTCTCAATGCTGAAGAAAGGCAGACAAATTTTGGTTTAAAAATAAGCCAAAAAGATGGGATTGTTTTGAAGATAAACCTCTATATGTACTTATAAGGAAGGGAAACTGACAAAAACATGAAAAATAGTAGCTATGCCAAGGTTAAGTTTTCTGTGGCTCTGGTATCCAGGAAGTATTTGTGCATGAGCATTCTATGCTGTCATTCTCCAGAGAAAAAATACAGAAAATGTAGTAAAATACAAGTCATTTTACTTTGCAATCTTCAATATTTTTAATATCAGAAACTGTCTGAAAGAGGTCCCTTAGGTGAGTCGTCATGTGCTCTAGACTGAATTTTTGAGCTTATGCTTTTCCGTCCCTGATTTTAGGCCTTTTATCCTCCTTCCTTGTTTTATTATACTACATAAGACCTGTTGCTGTCCTTATTTCATTATCTGTCTTCTCATAAGCTACTCAAGGCCGTGCTTTTTGTCTGCTTTATTCACTGCAGAGACCTTAGTGCCTAGGACATAGTAGGTGCTCAGTAAATATTTGTTAAATTAATGAAAGAGAATACAAATTGGAGATGATAAGCATTGACAGTATTCAGTGCCCTTATTGCCAAGTTAATCCATAATATCTAGACATTAATATTTCTAGATAGAAATAAACACAGTAACAACTCAGACTTCTTCAGTTTAAAAACCTTTTTATTTTGGGACTTCCCTCGTGGTCCAGTGATTAAGACTCAGTGCTCCAATGGGGGGGGCATGGGTTCAATCCCTGGACAGGGAACTAAGATCCCGCATGTTGCATGGTGTGGCAAAAAAAAAAACCAACTTTTTATTTTGACTAATTGTAGACTCACAGAGGGTGTCCGAACTTTACAGATTTCCCTTATATCTTTACCTGTTTTACCTAAAGGTAGTATCTTGCATAACCATAGTATAGTCATCAAACTTAAGAAATTTACGGGGGTCCAATACTGTTAATTAAACTGCTGATTTATTTAGGGTTCATCACTGTCTCACTAATGTTCTTTTCCTGTTCCAGGATCCAATCTAGAATCCCTCATTCCATTTAATTGTCATGTCTTCTTGTTCTCCTTCAGTCTGTGACAGTTCCTCAGTTTTACTTGTTTTTCACGATCTTGACACTTTTGAAGTATTTTATATTTGTAATTTTAGAATGACCCTCTCGATTTGGTTGTCAGATGTTCCCCTGCTTAGATTGAGGATGATGTCGATATGTCTTCTTACTAGTGATACTACTTTTGATCCAGTATTTCTGCCGTTTCATCACTGTAAAGTTGCTGTCTTTCCTTTGTAATTAGTAATTATTTTGAGGAAGACATTTTGAGACTTTGCATAGAAATATCCTTTCTCCTCAACTTTCAGCCACTAATTAGCATTTCTTGGCGGATCTTGTCTGTACCAGTTATTATTGTGATGTTCTTCTAGGTGATGTTCTATTATTGTGATGTTCTTCTAGCCTTTCATTTCTATTTTTTTCTTCTACATTTATTAACTGGAATTCTTTGTGAGGAATAGTTGTGCCTTTTCTCCCTTTCATTTATTTACTTAATTATATCAGTTACATCAGTGTGTGATGTTCAGTGTTTATTTTGGGGGTTTATTGCATGTACTGTTATTTATTTTGTGGCTTAAGTTATTCTGATTTTGGCCATTGGGAGCTCTTTCAAGTTGTCTTCTGTTTCCCCTTACATGCTTCCATCCTGTTGTGTGTCTTTCTCTGATTTTCAGGCACCACAAGTTACTCATCTTGTATTTTTACCTCCCCCAGCCCTGGAATCAACGATTTCTGCAAGGATCCCTGGTTTCATTCATTGTAGAGTGGTACTTAGAAACCAAATTTTGGGCACTAGGTTGAGCTCATTTTTTAATTGGCAAATTGGTATAAATATTATTTTAACATTTTAAATGTGTACTAGAAGCAATCTTTCTTTAAAAAATTTTTTTTAATTGAAGTATAATTGATTTCCAGTGTTGCAGCAATCTCTGCTGTACAGCAGAGTGACTCAGTTAAACACATATAGACTTCTCTTTTAAAATATTCTTTTCCATTATGGTTCATCACAGGATATTGAATATATTTCCCTCTGCTCTACAGTGGGACCTTGTTGTTTATCCATCCTATATATAATCGTTTACATCTGCTAATCCCAAACTCCCAGTCCTTCCCTCCCCCAGCCCCCTCCCCCTTGGCAACTACAAGCCTGTTCTCTATGTCTCTGAGTCTGTTTCTGTTTGTAGCTAGGTTCATTTGTGCCATATATTAGATTCCACCTATAAGTGATATCATAAGATATTCATTTCTCTTTCTGACTTACTTGACTTAGTATGATAATCTCTAGTTGCATCCATGTTGCTGCAAATGGCATTATTTCGTAGAAGCAATCTTCCTTTAGGGGCAATTGCCTTAGAAACTTATTGGCTTACTATCAGTGTATAAAGTAAACCTTATGTACACTCTCACTGGGCAGGAAAAACATGAGAACAAGAGACTACTTAATGAGGATTTTAAAAGGAAATCAAAATTACATTGCATATAAGATGATAAAGCAAAATGACAGAAAGAAGAAAATGTCCCTGAAAAATGCCCACACGATTCCTTGGGATTTCCCCTGTTCTTTATGCGGGCCTCTCACTGTTGTGGCCTCTCCCGTTGTGCAGCACAGGCTCCGGATGCGCAGACCCAGTGGCCATGGCTCACGGGCCCAGCCGGTCCGTGGCATGTGGGATCCTCCCGGACCGAGGCACGAACCTGTGTCCCCTGCATCGGCAGGTGGACTCTCAACCACTGAGCCACCAGGGAAGCCCTTCCCCTGTTCTTTTGAAAGCCATTTTCATTTGGGAATGAAACTGGGCGGAGGGATGAAGCTCTGGGGGAGAAGAGCCCTGCTCCATCTCAGGTTGCTCCCCAGGCCTGGGGGCTCCCATTTGTGGTATAATCCTAACAAGTTGATGAATGAAGCTTTTCTTCTGTCCTCAGAAGCTAGTTGAGACCTGGAAGGAACCCTGAGACATTAGGATACCTAAATTTAATTGGGCAGTTTCAGCTCATTGGCCCCATCTCTTTACTATGCTGTGGGGCTTTCATTCAGACTTCGAAAAGCCCAGGAGGTCATTAACTTTTTTTTTTTTTAAAGGAATGATTTTCTTTTTTTTTTTTTTTTAATTTTTTTTAGGTGTGTTGGGTCTTAGTTGTGACATGTGGGATCTTTGTCTCAGCATGTAGGAATTGTGGTGCACGGGCTTCTCTCTGGTTGTGGCGCTCGGGCTGCATGGCGCGTGGGCTCTCTAGTTGTGACATGTGGGCTTAGTTGCCCCGCGGCATGTGAGATCTTAGTTCCTTGACCAGGGATTGAACCATCGTCCCCTGCATTGGAAGGCGGATTCTTTAACACTGGACCACTGGGGAAGTCCCAGGAAGTCACTAACTTTTATCCATGTTCATGGTTGCAGGGGCTGGGCTCAGAGGGCTGGAATCTTTTGCCATATTCACAGACAGTTGCCCTCATTTTTCTGTTGGTCCGTCTTCTCATCACCTCTTTACAAATACTTCACTGACTTCTTTGGACATTTCTGCAGCAGCTGCTTCAGAACAGGTCAGCTTGGAGGCTTATGTTTGGTGCTGATTTCCCTGTGGGTCTCAATTTCCTGAGATAGGTCAGTGCCATTTACATTTCCCGCTGGGTGCGTTTCTTCAAAATATTTCTCTCTGGTCTCCAGTTCATTCTGTTGCGTCTCACTCCCGGATTTCTCTGCACCTGAGTGTCTTTCTCTTCCCCAGTCTTTCTGCAGGTTTGGCTGGGAAAGTCTCTCGCCTCTTTCTCTGACTCTCAGCTCCCTCCTGAGCAGCTCCCGTTGGTGCTGCTGCGGCTCAGCAAGGCTGGAGCCTGCCTCTGCCTCTCCGGAGGCACCTTTCCTCTTCAGCTTCCCCTTGTTGTGTCTTCAAGTCTCTTTTTATAGGCCTTCAGTTATGTACCTTATCACTTCTCAGTTTTTCTTTGCTTTTGTTTTCTCTGTGTATTTATTTTCCTTACTCCATCCCCTTCTTTCTCAGCAAAGCTTCATTTCTCTGCCAGAACTTCAGCAGCTTCCAAAGTAGTTCTTCAATTGATTCTCCATCCCCTTGTAGCAGCACTGCAGTTTCTTTTATCCGAGTGATGACAGGCTTTCTGGTGTGAGCCTTCTTCCCATCTCAGTTTACGGTTGTCTCTATTTTGTCAGTCCTAGCAGTGCTCACTGAGTCCAGGAGACATTGCCTAGGTATTGGTTTGTAGCAAATATAGGAGATGATGGCCTCTGTTTTAATCGTGGATGAAGGTAGTGATTTTTTTAAAAATTTGCTTAACCATGGTGGGAGACAGAGGGTTCCATGCCCTCAGGGAAAGCTAGCCATCATCTGTGATTTGGTACACAGAGCCGTGGGGCCAGTTTGCAACAGGTGCCAAGGCCTGCTGTCCATATAAGTTTCATATATAGTCTGAGGTACGGGTCTAACTTCATTCTTTTGTATGAGTACATCCAGTTGTCCCAGCACCATTTGTTGAAAAGTCTCTTTCGCCTTTAAGTGGTCTTGGGATTTCCGTCAAAAATATGTATACCGTAGATGTATCGGTTTACTTCTGGACTCTTAATCTGTTTCACTGATATATGTCTATCCTTATGCCAGTATCACACTGTCTTGATGAGTGCTGCTTTGTCAAATGTTTTGAGATTGTGAAGTGTGAATCCTTCAACTTTTTTTTTTTTTTTTTTTTTTTGGCTGTGCCGTGCAGCTTGTGGGATCTTATTTCCCTGACCAGGGATTGAACCCAGGCCATGGCAGTGAAAGTGCCAAGTCCTAACCACTGGACCGCCAGGGAATTCCCTCAGCTTATTTTTATTCTTCAAGTTTCTTTTGCCTTGTACTGGAACTCTTGAATTTTCAGTGAATTTTATTATCAGCTTGTCAGTTTCTGCAGAGGAACCAACTGGGTTTCTGAAAGGGATTGTGTTGAATCTGAATATCAATTTGGGGAATATCTGTTAGATGTGGGTTTAGATAAAAGAGTGTAAATTAAAGGTTTTGACTGATGTCTGGAATCATTAACAAAACGTGGGAAGATAGGAAATGAAGATAGTAAGAAGATGCGTTTTTGACACTGAGTTTATGCTACTGTGGAACACCAGGTGAAATGTTCAGTAGGCAATTAGAGCTTGTATTAAATGTGGAGGAGAGAACAAGGAACTGTGAGAGCAGCATTAGAGAATGAGATTTCTGAGAGACGGAAAGGAGAACCTCTGAGACCTGAACGCCTGCCGTGTCCGTGATGAGAGGGCAGGTGAAGGAAGAGAAGCCAGGGAATGAGGGGCAGAGAGGTGAGGGGGAGGCCAGGCAGGCTGCTGCTGGGGAAGCCATGGGAGAGAAGGTGGTCAGAAGTGTAGCTTCCTTCCGAGAGTGGGAGAGAGAGGGCTGGAAGGAACCGCCAGTTCGGTTTGAACAGGGACCTTCTTGCCTTCAGGAAAAGTTCACAGCTCACAAAGGATAATGCCTTTATGGAACAGGGATGAGGGTCCGTGTGTGTGGAGCTACCTGGGTTCTCCTGAATCCACTTGCTGGGATACAGACCTCATTGGAGCCAAGAGCAGGGCTGGTCCCACTCAGAGCTTTCTTTCCTCCCTCAGCTCAGCATGCTTCCCCGGTGCCTGCCCTTCCCCAAGTGGGGAACGTAGGAGACCAAGCAGCGGCAACTGTGCTCCGGATGGTCAGGCCCCAGGTGAGCTTCCTGAGTTCCAAGTCTGTGGCCCAGGAATAGCTAGAGCTCATCTCCGGGCCTCTGGCCCATTCTGAGTCTGCTCCTGTGGCTTCCCCGCCTAACTGCTTCCCCTGGAGCTGCTTCCGTCCACTGAGTTCATTGACTGTATCTTGCCCTGGACTTCTCCTTTTATTAATGTGTCCTTTCAGCTTCCCACCCTCCCCCACCCCTTTTGCCACCAGGGCCCCGACCCTGTGCTCTCAGTGCCCCTAATGACTCAGCCCCTCAGACTGGGAATGTCCCTGAGCAGTAGAAACGTGTCATTCCAGGAGGCTGCAGTGTTCGAGTTCCTGTCTGTGGACTATACTCAGCAAAAGTGGAAAGGTCTGGCACTCAGCCAGAGAGCCCTGTACTGGAACATCATGCTGGAAAATTGCTGCAGCCTGGCCTCACTGGGTAGTGACTCTGTTCCCCGGTACTTAGAGTCTGTCTTCTTTACACTTTCTTTGGTATATTCATTTTCTTTTTTAACTTTTTATGATGAAAATATAAAAAGACAAAGAGAGAGAATAGTATAATGAACCCCTCTCCATCATCACCCACTTTAATAGTTATTAACATTCTCCTTATTATTAACTGAGCTGGGCCAGTTTATTAGAGTTTGTAGTTGGAAGGAGTAGAGTGCCATTCAGTTATTGTAAGTGATGAGCTAAGTTACTTACAGTAAGACTAAAGGAATGGAAGCCCTGAACAGACTGACCAGCTAGACCAGACTTCGGGAAACGAAGCCTTGTGGGGACCTGGGAACCTGGGAACCTCAGCAGTGGAAGTGAAAGGATTTTTACACCAGTGTCGTAAGACAGCTCTGCCCTGCGTATCCGTTTGCTCCTCCCACTAATACCCATTCTCTTTATTTATTCTGAATCTTTTTTCCCCTTCCGAGCTCCTTCTTAATTAGACTTTGTTTCCTCCTATATTCTGCTTGCTGTGGCTTCTGATGGTTGCCTACTCTCCATGCATCATTTCAGCTTGAGCTCTTGTAATTTCCTTAGTTTTTCCATCCTTCCGTTTAGAATTTATGTAAAAAGGGACTCCAAGGATGGTTCAGCCATTAAATATCATCTTTGTTTGAGCAGTACTTTGGCCCAGGGCACGCAGAGGCTGATGACTAATCTACAGATAAGCTACACTGGGGTCTAGTGCTTGGCCCTGTTCCAATCACCTGTTGTCCATCATGGGATGAGCTGGGTTGCTTGGCACAAAGCATGGTTGCCTCAGCTTCCCCTTCAGAAAGACAGGGGCAGGGCTGCTTCCTGGAAGGGGCTGTTGTCAGGGCACGTTCTGGGGTTGACCGGTCTAGGGCAGTAGCCTACTCTGGAGAGGGTGAGCTTAGAATCAATGAACCAAATATCTTTAACTTTCCGTATGCTAAGGTGGTATGATGGCTTGCGGCCTTGGTTAAGATGTGATTGAAAGGAACCAATATTTCTGTGTTTAGGTATGACCGTGATTGCTCTGCCTTCTCCCAACTTTTGTATTCAAAAAATCTAGAATTCAAAAGCAGATACTCAGCTGGTCAGTCTCATTATGACTCCAGATTATCAAGATACAAAACATGTATTTTGATTTACGTTTCAAATTATAAAAATTAATTTTTATAGGAGTGTCTACTGACACCTACCAGTCCAGTGCTCCAGGGACTAGGGGGTACCCAATTTTACAGCTTTGCTTTCCCCTTCAATACTTTTCCCCAGTATTTCTCTACCCATGACTTCTTCAAATCTTGTCACTGTCCTGTTATACCAGAATCACTTCTTTATGTACACTTTTTCCTAATCACATCCTCATAATATAAATTTGCTTTCTACTCTCAGGTTTGCCCACATTGTTTCTCATATTTGTTTTGAGGTATTTGCCACCACTCTCTCTCCCCAACATCTTTGCTGAGAAGTGTGGAACCATACAATGTCATGGTTGGAAAGGACCTTAGGGTTCCTCATTTTACTAAGGAGACATCACATCTAAGTGACTTCTGGAAGATCACACCGTGCTTTACAGTCTGGTCTCTTGCCTTTCAACTGGCCTATTCACCTGGCTGTGCTGGCTCAGCATCCCTCTGTCCTGAGGGCTGTTCTTCCGCCCTCCTCCACTGACCAGCTTCCCTTCTTTGTTTTTCTGTCCATGAAGAAAAATTTGAGCCATTTCCCATTTTCTCTCCTGTTATTTATTTATTTTTGCGGTACACGGGCCTCTCACTGTTGTGGCCTCTCCCGTTGCGGAGCACAGGCTCCGGACACGCAGGCTCAGTGGCCATGGCTCACGGGCCCAGCCGCTCCGCGGCATGTGGGATCTTCCCAGACCGGGGCATGAACCCGCATCCCCTGCATCGGCCACCAGGGAAGCCCTCTCCTGTTCTTAATGTGTCTCCTCATTCCTTACGTGTAATGTGAAGTTTTTTCAAGTACACAGACTCCTGATGATTCTCTTTCTTCAGTAGGACAAGAAATGAGTGAAAGTTGTTTTCTTCTTTCTTTTGGCAGCAGGTGAGAACAGGATGGAGAGTTCAGAGTTGCCTCCAAAGCAGGAACTTTCTAAAGTTTTGAAGTCATCTGATAGAACCTCAGTAGTACTCTGTGGAATGATTCCAGGAGAACCAGAAGCTGGAGATGCCTGTGAAGAGGCTCTAGAGAAGCTAGAAGTTCAACCCTCAGGTGAAGAAGGGACCAGACTGGAAAGGGATTTCTTGGAAATAACAGAGGAAGATAAAAATAAATCCACAAAAGATGGGTGTGATGAATATAAGGAACTTGGGGGACATCCAGACCTGTCCTCCAGTCCTGCAGAACATCAAGGAGTTCTGAAGGGGCAGAAATTCTATCGATGTGATGAATGTGGCAAAGCTTTTAATTGGAGTTCTCACCTCATTGGGCATCAGAGAATCCACACTGGGGAGAAACCCTATGAGTGCAATGAGTGTGGCAAGACCTTCAGGCAGACCTCTCAGCTTATAGTCCATCTCAGAATCCACACAGGGGAAAAGCCCTATGAATGCAGTGACTGTGGTAAGACCTATCGCCACAGCTCCCATCTCATTCAACACCAGAGACTCCATACTGGGGAGAAACCGTATAAATGTATTGAATGTGGAAAAGCTTTCAATGAGAGTTCCAAACTCTTTGACCATCAGAGAACCCATACTGGGGAGAAACCATATGAATGCAATGAATGTGGAGCAGTCTTTAGTCGGAGTAAAAGCCTTGTCCGCCATCAGGTACTTCACACTGGTGAGAAACCTTACAAGTGTAATGAGTGTGGGAAAGCTTTCTGTTCTAACAGAAATCTTATTGACCATCAGAGAATCCACACTGGGGAGAAGCCTTATGAATGTAATGAATGTGGCAAGGCGTTCAGTCGAAGTAAATGTCTTATTCGACATCAGAGCCTCCACACTGGGGAAAAACCATTCAAATGCAGTGAGTGTAGGAAAGCCTTTAATCAGATCTCTCAACTTGCTGACCATGAGCGAATTCATACTGGAGAAAAACCCTTTGAATGTAATGAGTGTGGTAAGGCATTCAGTCTGAGTAAATGTCTCATTCGACATCAGAGACTTCACACGGGTGAAAAGCCCTATAAATGCAATGAGTGTGGAAAATCCTTCAATCAAAACTCATACCTCATTATTCATCAGAGAATTCACACTGGTGAGAAACCTTATGAATGTAATGAATGTGGGAAGGTCTTCAGTCATAATTCTAGCCTTATGGTACATCAGAGAACCCATACTGGGGAGAAACCCTATAAATGCAAAGATTGTGAGAAAGCTTTTCGTGACAGCTCACAACTCACTGTGCACCAAAGAGTTCACACTGGAGAGAAACCCTATGAATGTATTGAATGTGGGAAAACCTTCAGTCAGCGTTCTACTTTCAATCACCACCAGCGAACTCACACTGGAGAAAAGCAGTCAGGTCTGGCTCGGTCTGTTTTTTAAGATGTGATTCTCTAAGACAGCAAGGAACTCTGAGTTAAGGTTTCTATAGAAGAAGTATGCTCACCCTGGTCTCCTCTTGGAACCACTAATCAAAGTGGATCATTCCCTAAATGCTCTCTGGTGGTCAGGAAGGTGAGAGAGTGGGAGTAACAGTACCATCCTTCCCCACTAAGGACTACACATTTCATGTGCTTGTAGGTTTCCTTTTTCTTCACCTTTTTTTTTTTTGGCCACGCCATGCGGCTTGTGGGGGAGCTTTCCCGACCAGGGATCAAACCCGCGCCCTCAGCAGTGAAAGCAAGGAGTCCTAACCAGTGGACCACCAGGGAATTCCCTTCTTTCACTTTTAAAAAAAATTAAAATCTATCTTGTTTCTTAATTATTTGTCCCACAATTATATTCTTAAGGAAAGAGATATTTCCTTATTCTATTCCACCTCCTCCATTTTACCATTTATATAAAGTCATTCTCCAAGACTCTGAGTCATACTTTCTACCTCTTGAATGTGGCCCTTTTAAAACTACTTTAATCTAGACTCTCATCACTTGTGTTCTCTACCTAGAAAAGCTTTTCTTCCTGTTGGCCAATCTGTGTCCCTTGAACCTTTAAGATCTAGGTCATCTCTGAAGGACTTTCTTCTTAAAATGCTCCTTTTTTCCTCCTAACCTGTTGATTGACCTCAGTGTTTTGAATTAACCTGTGCTGTAATTTGCAATTGTTATATAATTGCCTTGTCAATTCTCAACCTAATGCCCCTTTGTGTCCTTTTATACTAACTTCATGTAGGCTTTCAGGTTGGGTATAGTATCTATTTCTTTTAGCATATAGATAATACTTTGCACATTCTAGTTGTTAAATAGCTTTTAAAAACTCGCCTCTCCAACTGAACCATGCTTAAAGTGGGCATGAACTCCCCTTTCACCACCAGACCTAAAATTTCTAAAGATGGGTATCATAGGATATCAAATACAAAGGCCTCATTCATATCTTCTCCTTGTGTCCTTTAGAGTCTTACTACTGTTACCTCAGCCTCAGAGAGTTAATGGATTTGTGTTTGAGTGTGTGCAGGTGTGTGTGTATATGTATGTATCTAGGTATTGGAGGCAGCTGTCATGTTCCAGTGATAATGTACTTTGCCATGAACACAGACTCCGGTTCTGTACTAGCTTTCTCCACCCTGCTGTCTAAGTACAAGAACAGCATCGAAGTTTACTGCAAAGAAGACTCAACTTCCATGGCAATTTCAGTTCCTAGCATTCTTGGATGATTGGAATGAACAGTAATGAAGTTTGTGACAAAATAATAGAGTCAAACCATTCTGATTTCCTTACCAACTAGTTCTAGATGCCTGCAACTGTCATCTGATTTTTAGGTGAGAGGTGTACGCTTAATTATTGTGATTATCTTCTGGGCCAACTTTCATACCTCAAAGGCATAAGAAAATCTCTTCAGGGGATTTCCTCTTCTACAGTCATGTATCAGACACAAGTTTTTCTTTCCATCCTTGTAGTAGGGCCTCAATGCTAGGGGATCTTTGTCCCTGGTAGCTACCCTCTTCCTCTTAGCAATATGACAGGATAAGCAGTGTGGCAGAGGAGGAGGAGGTTAGAGGGGCAATGTCAGGCACATAACCTAGAGGAGAGAGATTATTGTGAGCTGTGATTTATGTCTCCGAGACAGTGGAGAAGAAGGGGAAGAGAGTTGAGGCTCAAGAAAATAAGAATTAGGGGCTTCCCCGGTGGCGCAGTGGTTGAGAGTCCGCCTGCCAATGCAGGGGACACGGGTTCGTGCCCCGGTCCGGGAAGATCCCACATGCCGTGGAGCGGCTGGGCCCGTGAGCCATGGCCGCTGAGCCTGCGCGCCCGGAGCCTGGCTGGGCCCGAGAGCCATGGCCACTGAGACTGTGCGTCCGGAGCCTGTGCTCCGCAACGGGAGAGGCCACAACAGTGAGAGGCCCGTGTACCGCAAAAAAAAAAACAAAAAAAGAAAATAAGAATTAGATATGATTCTGGGTGAGGCATCTCAGAAAATGTTAGAGTGTTTATTAGGAGCCTAAAAAATTACTGAACCGAGGACAGAACTGGAAATTTGCCATTTGTGAATATTTTAAATTTCTGTTATAGCTATATTTTTGGTGTTTATTTTCATTTTTTTAAACCGATAGGACTTTCTTTTTAAAAATATTTTACTTTGGAAGCTCCCAGATTCCAGGGGAGAGCCTAACCCCATATGAACACACGGGTCCAGCCCTCTACTCTGATTTCAACATGACTGGTTATGTCTTTAGTAGAGAACCCTCTGTCGAGTATTGTAATTTTTTATCTTCTGGTTCTGCTCATACCGTACCACACTAAGTCTCTGGAGGGAGGGGTCCAGCACTGTTCATAACCCTGTTAGCTGACCACCACCCGTCCGGGTTAGGTGCTAAGTAGCAGTGAATATCCTTACTTGCTAGAAAAGCACTCAGGCTCTTGGTTGGAGGAAAAGAGGCTACGTTTAAAAGCCACACCTCAATTTCTACTGGTTATTGCTAGTGTTTTAATAATTAGTGATTTTAAAAAAAATTTTACTTGGATCCAATTACCTTGCTAGCTTAGTTTTGGTTTGAAGAGTTTTTCAGTTTCATTTCCTAGCTTTTCTAGGTATACAATAAGTAACGATTAGTGTTCTCTTAATTCTAATCTGTATGCCACTTATGTCGTGCATGAGCGCAAATAATTTTAAAATGTTGAATACTGAATAACAGGCGTTCAGTGTCTTGTTCCTAACTTTCAGGAGAAAGGTTTTTTAGGATTTCACAGTTTTATATGGCGTTCACCCTCATTGTTTGTGATAAATATTCTACTCTGTTTGGGAAGTTTTCTTCTATTCCTATTTTTAGAAGAAGCAATATGTTATAGTGGTAAAGAGCACAGATTTTGTGCCTGGAAGCCTAGGTTCAAATCCTGCCTCCACCACTTTCTTTAGGTGTGTGATCCTGGGCAAGTTGCTTTGCCTCCTTTTGTCTTCCATGTGTAAAATGGAGCTACCTCATAGGGCCTTGAGGATAAAATCAGTTCGTAAGTGTAACGCACTTGAAACAATACTTGGCATGTAGTATACCCTATAGCAAATTATTATTATACTTAAGTTTTTATTAGGAATGGATGCTAAGTTCTGTCCGACTTTTAAAAATCTGTTGGTGTAATGTTATGGTTTTATCATTCTTTTCAGAATCGATTTTGCTGACAAGTTTCCAAATGAAATTTCCTTGTGTTCCTGGAATAAAATCCATTTTTTTGTGGTGATTTTATTTTAATTTTTAAGTACAGAACTAGATTCAATTTGCTTTGCAAAATGGATTTGGAAGTTTTGTTTTATTCTCTTATTACCTGGAAGAGTTTGCATAATGAGGGGATTATTCTTTGAAGCATAAAAATAACTGGGCCTGATCCCTTTTTGGGAGGAAGGGGATTGGGAGGGACATATCTTTAGCAGCTGTCTTAGTTTGGGTTGCTATAACAAAATACCACAGACTGGGTGGCTTAAACAACAGACATTTATTCCTTACAGTTCTGGAGGCTGGGAAGTCCAAGATCAAGTTGCCAACATGGTCAGGTTCTGGTAAGGATCCTTCGAGTCTTGGCTGCCATCATCTTCTTGCTATAGCCTCACATTGTAAAGAAAGAGAGCAGCTCTCTGTCTCTTCCTCTTCTAATAAGGACATTACTTCCATCATGAATGCCCTACCCACATAAACTAATCTAACCCCAGTTACTTCCCAAAGGCCCAACTCTACCTACCATCACCCTGGGGATTAGGCTTCAATATATGAATTTCAAGGAAACAAACATTTGGTCCATAAATTCTGAGTCCAGCTTCCCAAAATTCATGTCCTTCTCATTTGCAAAATAAGTTAATTCCATCCCAACAGCCCCAAAGTCTTAATTCAGCACTCCTAATGGAAAGGCTGAAGTCCACAAATTCTCATCTAAATCACATATGGGTGAGATTTGAGCTACGATTCATCCTGAGGCAGAGTTCCTCTCCGGCTGTGAACCTGTGAAACCAGACAGATTATGTGCTTCCCAAATACAGTACTGGGGGCTTCCCTGGTGGCGCAGTGGTTGGGAGTCTGCCTGCCGATGCAGGGGATGCGGGGTTCATGCCCCAGTCCGGGAGGATCCCACATGCTGCGGAGCGGCTGGACCCGTGGGCCATGGCCGCTGGGCCTGCGCGTCCGGAGCCTGTGCTCCGTCACCGGAGAGGCCACAACAGTGAGAGGCCCGCGTACCGCAAAAAAAACAAAAAAAAAAAAAACAAAAACAAAAACAAAATACAGTGCTGGGACAGTTATAGGATCAACATTGTATGTTGAAAAAACCTGCAGTTCTTCCCTCCTGTGTCACCTGCACTACTCAGAACGTTTCAGTTCTTACACTTGAGGTCACCAGATGTGTGGGTGGCTTCCCCCACACTAATTCTCTGCAACACCAGCTGGGTGTCCTACTATTTAACTCAATTCTGACACTACGTGGAAATAGATCGCACAGCTTAAGGGCTTAGTCTCATAAGACTCACACACACCTCATCCCCCCACCCCCACCAACTTTAGATACTAGTTCTAAGCCCAAGTTATCACCTGTGTTACTGACCAACCAGCTATAGATGAGAGGTTCCAACAGCCCCCTCTTTGGGTTTAGTTTGCTAGAGTGGCTCACAAAACTCAGGAAAACAGTTTCCTTACATTTACCGGTTTATTATAAAGGAATATGATAAAGGATACATATGAATAGCCAGATGAAGAGATACATAGGGGAAGGGCTGGGAAGGTCTTGAGCGCAAGAGCTTCTGTCCCTGTGGAGTCAGGATGTGTCACCCACTGGGGAGCTCTCTGAACCTGGTTCTATTGGGATTATTATGGAGGCTTCGTCGTGTAGGCATGGTCAATTATTAAGTCCATTCCCAGCCCTTCTCTCTTATCAGGAGAACGGGACTGGGGGAAGGGGGCTGAAAATTCCAAGCTCTGAATCATGGCGTGGTCTTTCTGGTGACCAGCTCTCATCCAGGAGCTCACCCAGAGTTGCTTTATTAGAATAAAAGATGATCCTATCACTTAGGAAATTACAAAGGTTTCAGGACCCCTGTGTCAAGAACCAGGGTCAAAGACCAAATATTAGAACAAAAGATGCTCCTAGAGCTCTTATAACTTAGAAAATTCCAAGGGTTTCAGGGGCTCTGTGCCAGGAACTGGGGGCAGAGACCATTGTAATCTCACACATTCCAATTCCAAAAAGGAGAAATCAGAAGGAAGAAAGTGTGCTAGGGCCTGAGCAAGTCCAAAACTTAGCAAAGCAAGTTACATGAGATCTTAAGGCTCAAGAATAACTTTTTGGTCGGTCCTCTGCCCTCCAGGACCACTGGGGTGATGGTCCCACCTTCTGGATGCTCTGGGGAGCATCCAGAGCTCAGATGGAGTCAGAGCTCCAGGGGAGTCTATCCCAAGGCTCTGGGTGGCTCTGCCCCCATGGCTTCTGTGGAAGCTGTCTGGTCTGTTTGAAACCGAGGTGGTAAACCCTGATCATCTCTGAATCACCTTCAGGGTTATTCTTCCTTTGTCTTGAAGAATAAGCACACTTTTGCAATCTGTCTTCATTTCTCGTTTTAGGACTTCAGATGCAGTCAAATTGGAGGTTAGGGCTTCAACATGTTAATTTAGGGGGGACACAATTTAGTCCATAGCAATACCTCAATTCCCCTGCAATACATTGCCAGTGGTCGGCCTAGATCTGCAGCAAGCCCAGTTATCCCCAGAACTACTTTTCATCCACTGTGTTGACATGCTCATTGCTGGCCTGACCAAGAAACACCTTGACCAGTCCGTACATAAGGTTGTAGATCTTATGGCATGCAGGAAGGGCCGACAACACTGATGAGATGCAGGGACCTGCTCAAAAGTGCAGTTTCTGGGAGCCACCTGGGCCAGTAATCAGAGGAGTATTCCTGAGAAAGTCAGCCGAAAACTGCTGTCCTTGGCAGCCCCCGGCAACAAGAGCAAGCCTCCATAACTGGTAGGCCTTCTTGGCTGTCAGAGGCAACGTGTATCACATCTGGGTATTCTTTTGGTCCCTTATGTCATGGTTACTCACAAGACAGACATCCTTGGATGGGATCCCCAACAGCAGCAGAGGCTGTGCAAGATGCATTGGCATGGACACCGTCATTGGGACCAATGGTGCTTGCCAGCCCTCTGGAGCTCCACATCTTGGCGATTTACTTGTGAGGATTGGAGCCTATGGCAACAAGAGACTGCTACTTGGGTACATAGGCCCCTTGGGTTTTGGACTGGTGAATACTGAAGATAGCTGCCAGACACACCCCCTTCAAATGGCAACTCCTAGCTGGCCTTTGGCCCTAATGGAAACAGAGCTCCTGACCACCAAAGCCCTGTATGTGACCTTAAGACCTGAGCTGTCCATCCTCAAGTGAGTACTCACTTATGCTACTAATAAAATAGGACAGGCTCAGCAAAGTGCTATCATTAAATGGAAATATTACATCCAAGATCAAGCCTGAGTGGGATTCCAGGGGGTCAGCCAACTCCATGAAGTAGCTGTCTTTCCAGAAAAGGCTGAACAGGCTGTAGGCTCTCGCCACTCCCTTAGTGAAGTGCAGCCCATGGTTCAAAGATGTTCCAGCTGATGGTATAGTTTGTGTTTGCACTTTTTTTTAATGAGTTGGTCAGTCAGATGCAGCCAGAAGAGGAGACAGAGGAGAGGCACAGGAGAAAAAAAGACCCAAACTTTATTATACTCACTGATCCTAGAGACAGGAGGCATGGCACTCCACGCTGGACCACATGGGTAAGCCACCAGGGTGGTGAAGAGTCAGGGGTCAGGAATGAGGGGAAGGTTTAGGTCATGGTCTTTACAGGCATTTTCAAGGGAAAGGCAAGGCAGTGTTTGATGGGTTTGGGGCTGAAGGGGTGGTTCCTAGTTGCCTAGCACCTGGCCCTGGGATGATAAAGGCAGAGGAATATTGTCTCCTGGGGTGTATGGGCCAGTAGAGGTGGTGAGGCTCTGGACTGGTTAGTTTGCATATCAAAGACATGCCTCTGGCTGGGACATTTGCTATCTCTAAGAATTGGCTAGCCCTAGGAAGGGCAGTCTCCCCAGCCAGAATGTTTTTTTGGGGGAGATGTCAAACATCATAGCATACAGAAAATTAAAAAAATATTTAAGTACAATAAGTCCTCTGAAGTTTTGGCATCATGTTAACGAAAGTTTGGGGTGATGATAATGGAGATGTTTAGAGAGTAGGGCAAAGTTGCCCTAAACAGCATAGAAAAGATTTTATTATGAGAGTAAAATAGAGGAACATTCTGTTCTAGAATGTAGAATTATAAGGAATCTCTGCAGGCCAGCCCATAAATAAGTTTCCCATTTTTTATGGCATTAGCCAAGAAAAATAGATTTGAAATTTTGGGAGTCTAAGAGCCTCAAGGTTAAGAAAAACAACCAATCACAAACAAGTCACTGGGTTTTCCCAAATAAATGCAACCACTTCAGCTATAGCCAATCAAGAAATTTCCTTGCTTTTCTTCCTTGTCCTCTCTATAAAAACCTTGCATCTAGCTCCTGTTGGTGGAGTGGTCCTAACTACTTCCAGGCTGGTGCTGATTTGATGTTTGCTCAAATAAACTCTTAAAAATTTTAATGTCTCAATTAATCTTTTAACCAACTGTTGGTGATGTTAAAGGGACATAGAAATTGTCATGACTCCTAGTGGAAGTCCCTCTCTATCAATTCTTACCTTTGCCTTCCTCTGATCCTAGAACTGGAATAATGCCTTTTGCTGATACAGATGGTTAATGGTCCCTGAGGAATAATGGTCATGAGTCCCCCAGGGGGAGGAGAAACCTCCGGTTCCGGTTGATATGAATGTGCTTCTTCATTAGTGGTCAGATTCTATCTTTGGCTTTGACTCAATGTTTTACCAAGGCTTTTGACCCAGAATCATACTCCTGCCCCTTCCTTGAATAGAAACCAATTATCTCAGTTTCAGAAGGAAGCTGCAAAGAGAAAAAAAACACGGACTTCTTAGAACCACCTAGGCCCAAGATGGTGGAAGATTTGACTTCCAGTAGATCTTAAGCCTCATTATACACTCATTGTAATACATTAGGATGCTAAAAGACACACCCGCCAGCACCGTGACAGTTGACAATTGCCATGACAACAACCGGAAAAACCCATTCAAGGACTGAAAAGGCGTGTTGCATCAGTTCCGCATCCAAACCACACCCCTGTTCTTAGATAAGTCGTAAATATTCCTCCCACTCTTTCCAATTCCCTACCTTTAACCTCCACCCTCCTATGTATTTGGCGTTTCTGCCCGAACTGGGTTGAGAAGTTGATTTGTGAACTAGGTTTCGGGTTCTCCATTCTTTGGCCATTGAATAAAGCTTGTGCTGTTCCAGTCTCAGCATCGGTTTCATAATTGGCTGTGTGAATCTAATCGGGAAAAGAACCTCCCTGGCTGAGACAAAAGGTCGCGGGTCCAGTCAACCAATTTGGTAATACTTTGAATCCCCCTGTACCTCTTTCAGCGGCGCTGAGTACAGCTGCTAATGCCTCTGGATGGTCATCTGCCTGATCCTTCCTGTATGCAAATTACCTACAACATACCTAATAACTGCACTTTATGGAGTTGCCTGCATCATTTCTTTGGTCTCAAACTTCCTTCTCAGTTCAGAGGTTATTGTGGAGCTTAACAGTAGAACAGCCATCTTAGGCTGGGGAGGTCATTTCAAGATAAAAGAATTGCACCCTCCCCCAGTGGAAAATTACCAGCAGTCACAAGAAGTTGGTGGTCCTGGAAGAGTGAGTAACGACACACCCAGCCCTAACCACCACATGGGTGGAACATTAATACGAGGGTGACCAGAAGGGACCATAAAAAACGTCCAGTTTCTCTCCCCCAGGGGCAGACCTCCTCTTGGTCTCACCCGCTGCTCCCTTGCAGTGTACTCAGTAAATCTCGCTTTCTACCCTTGCTTCTTTTTTTTTTTTTTTTTTTAACCCTTGCTTCTGACTCGGTAAATTCTTTTACAGCTGGAGTTGCTGGCCCCATCACTTCACCCTGCGGTGGTTATCATTACATACCCCTGCCATCCAACACTTGGAATACAGCAATAAACAAAAACAGATTCCATAGTCTTTCTCCCCCGTGTCTATGGCCTGACACAAAGATAGACAGATCCCTTACCCATTACCAATAGAGTTTCAACTCCCCATGAGAGCCTTCCTGATGCTGTCTCTACCCCTGCATCCAGAGGCATACCATAATCTTTTTGGAGGAAGATAGGGGAGGACTTAGGGGGGTAAGGGATGGAAGTATGTGTGTGAATTCCTGGTAAGGGAAAAGGGGCTGAATTCCATTTTAAATCCTTTTTAGTACTACTTAAAGTATCAGTATTTCTTTGATACAAGTTAGAAAGTAGTTAAAAAATTCACTTACAAACATCACTTTGTAAAAGAGAACACATTGTTTGATTTCCTGTTTTTTCCCCACAAAGAGGGGCTCAGGGTTTGTGACCAGAAAGAGTGAAAATCCCACCAGGACAATTTTCTTTCTGTCACTTGGCTACAGCTGATTCTCAGTTGTACATTCTGATCTTTCTTCGGCCATAGTCCAGACCCCCATCCTCACTCACCATACCCAAACTTATCTCTTCACATTTCAAAATAGGAGGTAAAGGAAATTCCCTGGCAGTCCAGTGGTTAGGACTCCAAGCTTCCACTGTTGCGAGCCTGGGTTCCATCCCTGGTCAGGGAATTAAGAACCCCACAAGTCTCGTGGTGCAGCCAAAAATAAAATAAACAAAATAGAAGGTAAAAATTAAGGGGTAACCTTTCCCCCTTCTTTTTCAAAGTCAGAAAGCTGATGCATTTTAAATTTGAAAACACGCAAATGAACAAAACCCTTCAGCCTGTGGCTTTTGCACACTTCAGGGAATCAGGGTAAAAGGAAGGATCCTGCACTCCCGGGTTGTCAACTTTGGCTACATGTTGGGATCACCTGGGGAGTTAAAGAAGTAGGAACGCTTGGGCCCCACCCACAAAGCTTTGTGCTTAGCTGATTGTAAGGTTGGATCTTAACAAACGGCACCGCGAAACAGAGGAAAGCGTCAAGTGAGCTTTATTAGGGAGCGCTCCCGGGCGAGGTTCACTGGTCCGAGAGAAAGGGGCCAGAGAAGTCGCACCCGGGCGAGGGTTGGGCAAGAATTTATAGGGGAAGAAGGGAAAGGGGTGTGGTGAATCTGGGAGGGCGCAGAGTGTTCCTTATTTGGTGGTCTTTTCGGGTATCCTGGGGGACCGTTTGTCCCGCCCCTCGAAAGGCGGGAAGGCTGGGCCGGGTGCAAAGTCCCCAGGTCAGTTCCTGGAACTGGGTGGTCCGGAATGTGTCCAGGTCAGTTTCTGGAACTGGAGGGTCCGGAGAATTTCGGTCTGATGCAACCTGTGAATCTGATTGTGTTCCCCTGCCTCGGGCCAGTTGGCCTTACATCCCGACATCTTTGGTGTAATGCGGCGGCGTTCTGATCTCTGGCTACTTCATGCTGAATGGGGGCGTCGAAAGGGGAGTCGGGCGACCAGAGGTCCAAGGCTTAGGGGAGACCAGTGGGGGGTTCTGTAGGAAGCAAGGTGTAAGGACCGAGGCGCATTTGGTTTGTGGCCACCCGAGAGACTTCCTCCATGCGCCTGCGAAGGAACCTAAGAAAACAGGGAGCAAGCATGCTACGAAGAGGGTGCGTTCCGGGTTTGAAAGAGGGGTGTCAAAGAGTCCCTCTCTCGGCAGGCTGAGGGCCTCTACGACTTGGGGGTAGGAGTGGGAAGGGGAGGTCCCGGTATCGGAGATAGGCAAGAGGGAGGCCGGGTTTAGGCGGTGGGGAGAGGTCGAGGGAGATAGCAGGGTTTTCAATGAACAGTAGGTGGAACTCCTGGATGCGGGAGGGGCCCAGGAGGGAGAGAGACTTGTGGCCTAGGAGGTCGACCAGCCGGTGGGAGGAAAACACGGTTAGTGGGTGGGCCAGAGTCAGTTTGAGTGTTTGTTTGGTCAGTTCGGCTGCCGCTGCTAGGGCCCGAAGGCATGGTTGCCATCCCCGAATAGCTGGGTCTAGCTGTTTGGAGAGGTAAGCCACGGGGCGGTAGGAAGGCCCTACAGGCTGGGCAAGGAGTCCAGTGGCTATTCCGGCCCGTTCATCCACAAAAAGGTGAAAAGGTCGGTTTGGGTTGGGCAGAGAAAGGGAGAAGATATCAGAGCGTTACAGAGGGTGAGAAAGGCCTGTCGAACGGCGGAAGGAGAGGTGAGGGGTCCTTGAGGGGTTTCTTTAGCGGCTAGATATAAGGGTTTAGCGAGGAGAGCAAAGTTAGGGATCCAGACTACTGGGTGGAGAGGAATTATGGCCTCATTGATTAGTCCGAGGTCCTGGACCAGGCGATAATCCCCAGAGGCCTTGCGGACAGGCAGAATGGGAGTGTTGCAGGGAGAGTCCGTGGGGATGAGGAGTCCCTGGTTTAGGAGTCTGGTGATAATAGGTTGTAGGCCCCTAAGGTGAGTCTCAGAGATGGGAAATTGGGGCCTTGATGGAAATTTGGAGGGGTCCTTTAGGCGGATGAGGACGGGGGAATGGTGTGTTGCTATTATGGGCTTAGAAGTATCCCAGACTTGGGGATTGATTGGGTTCGGTGTGATTGGAAGAGGGGGATAGGAGGCGGAGGGTTCTAGAGACAGGCCGAGAAGAGGAAGCAGGAGTTGGGAGGAGGGGACCTTAGGGTCAAGTCTAACCAGCTGGAGGGAGGCCCCTAAGTGGAAAAAGACATCTTGGCCTAGCAAGGGAACTGAGCAGGATGGTACGACTAAGAAAGAATGAGTAAAAGGGAGTCCTTCGATATGACATGGGAGTGGACCGGTCTGGAGTGGGAAGGACGGTTTGCCATCAATACCCATGACCGAGATCTGGGAAGGAGAAACTGGCCCAGAATAAGTAGGCAGGACCGAATAGGTAGCCCCCGTGTCCACCAGAAATGAGATGGACTTACCCGCTACCTGTAGCGTTACCCTGGGCTCGGCGAGGGTGATGGGGGGTCTTCGAGTCCGGGCGCCGTCAGTCGTCAGCCAATCCCAGCAGTTCGAGTGGTAATGCCGTTGGGTCGGCCTGCCCCCCGCGTGGAGACGCTGAGGGAGGTCCAGTCGTAGGGCAGTCACTCTTCCAGTGGCCCGTTAGCCCGCAGCTGGGACAGGGCTTAGAAGGAGGTCGGGGATTGGGACATTGGCGAGCCCAGCGGCCTTCTTTTCCGCATCTGAAGCAGGCCCCCGGCGGGGTTGCCTTTTGCGGACCCCGTGGATGCTGTGGTCCATGGGAGATGGCCGGCCTTAGGGCGGCTACAAGAGCTTGGGTTTGGAAGGCCACCTTCTGGTGCATCCGAGCCTGTCGGCTGGATTCTGTCAAATCCTCACGACCATTATAGACTTTAAAGGCCATTTTTACCAGATCTCGAATAAGGGTTTGAGGGCCGTCTTCTGCCCGTTTTAATTTCTTTCGGATGTCCGGGGCTGACTAGGTGATAAAATGGGTGGCTAGGACCGCTGCCCCTGCCGGGGTGTCGGGATCCAGCCGGGTGTAGAGAGTTAAGGCCTCTGTAAGGCGATTGAGAAAGATAGCTGGATTTTCGTTAGGTTCTTGGGTTATCTCTTTTAGTTTTTCAAAATTGACCACCTTATGAGCGGCAGCCTGCATGCCAGCCAGGAGGCATTGGATCATGAGGTCGCGTTTACGACGGCCATCTTGGCCATCCTGATAAGTCCAGCCTGGATCGGTGCCAGGTACGGCAGTGGCTCCGACAGGCATGGAGTTGTTGGTAAGGTGAACCTGATCTGCATGGTTTCGGGCAGCAGTCTGAATTCTTTCCCTCTCGTCAGGGGTCAGAGTAGAAGATAGGATCACAAAGATATCGTGCCAGGTTAGATCGTAGGCTTGAGAGAGATAGCGAAATTTTTTGATGTAGTGGGAGGAGTCGGCAGAGAAGGAGCCTAATCGTTTTTCAATTTGAGAGAGATCCTGGAGAGAGAAAGGGACATGGACTCTGACCAGTCCTTCCGCTCCTGCTACCTCCCTCAGAGGGCAGAGGAGATTTGAATCTTGGGAGTCGTGAGAGCGTGTATGTGCACTAATTGGCGAAGCAAGGGGCGTGGGAGGAGAAACCGTTGAGGGAGGCGGGGGAGCGGTTGGAGGGGCCGGAGCGGGTTCGGGAGGAGGAGGGACCGCTTCAGGGTAGGGTGGAGGTTGGAGAGGAGTTCTGAAGGGGGGAGTGGTAAGAGATTCGGGAGGATCGGTTAATGGGGAGGAATCCAAGGGGATTGAGGTTTTGGATGGAGATGTTTGTTTGGCAAGGAGGATTTGAGAGGTAGAACAATTGACGCAAAGGGAGGGGCGGGAGGGCAAATACCAAAAAACCTGGACATAGGGGACCTCAGACCATTTGCCCGTCCTGCGGCAGTAATTATCTAGATCACGGAGGATGTTAAAATCGAAAGTCCCTTCAGGAAAATAGCGAGGGCTGTAAAATTGGCAAGGAGACACCCCAGGGGCGTCTTAGGATCTGGTTTCGATTGTGAGGTTCCCATGACCCCCAGTCTGTCCCTGGGTGAGAGAGGCGTCCCTGGTCTCAGTCTCCAATTCACGGCAGGTCGGAGGGCGGTCAGGCGATTGGGACGTCTCCACAATCACCTGAGGCCTGACGGGTCGGAGAGCGGTCAGGCAATTGGGACGTGTCCACAGTTGCCCGAGGCCCGGAGAGAGGACGGAGGAATCCCTGACGCGGCCGGGATTAAGGACAGGGAGTTCGGTGGGCAGGGACTCTGGGGGTCGGAGGGAACAAGGGAGGGGGACTTACCCCGTTTTCTGCCGGATCGGGTGGATGAGTAGAGGTTCCCTGGTTGTCTCCTGGGGGAAGGGAGGAGCGGCCCGCGCGGTAACCCGCGGGGCTTGGTACCCCTCCCAGGTTTCGGCACCAAATGTAAGGTCGGATCTGAACAAACGGCACCTTGAAACAGAGGAAAGCTTCAAGTGAGCTTTATTAGGGAGCGCTCCCGGGCGAGGTTCACTGGTCCGAGAGAAAGGGGCCAGAGAAGTCGCACCCGGGCGAGGGTTGGGCAAGATTTTATAGGGGAAGAAGGGAAAGGGGTGTGGTGAATCTGGGAGGGCGCAGGGTGTTCCTTATTTGGTGGTCTTTTCGGGTATCCTGGGGGACCGTTAGTCCCGCCCCTTGAAAGGCGGGAAGGCTGGGCCGGGTGCAAACTCCCCAGGTCAGTTTCTGGAACTGGGTGGTCCGGAGAATTTCGGTCTGATGCAACCTGTGAATCTGATTGTGTTCCCCTGCCTCGGGCCAGTTGGCCTTACACTGATGTGCAATATAAACGCTTTAAGAGCTCCCCAGGGGATTATACTGTGCAGCAGAATGAAGAGCCAGTGATTTACATTCACAGTTCTTTGCTACTCAAAGCCTGGTACAGGAACACAACACGCTCACACCTGTGAGTTTGTCAGACATAGTCTTTGCCCCCTCCCTCGCCTCCCAAATTAGAATCTGCAGTTTAACCAGCTAAGCCTGTTTAACCTCAAGTGATTTGCATTCCTATGCACATTAAAGTTGGAGAAGCTCTGCCCAGGGCTCCTTGCCAAGCAAACTGGCCCAATGTGGAAGGAGGTAAAGCACTCAGGAAACAGAGCTCCAAGAATAGGCCCCCAACCGGAGGACGGAAGAGATCTCCTTGTTACAGGCTCTGTGTTGTGGCTCTCAGGGAAATCAGGTAGTGGCCGAGGTGGGCTGAGCCTCAGGGCGCTGGGCAGGACTTCAAAACAGAGCTGCTCTCTGAGCAGAGCAAACAGAGCAAAGAGACTGCTTCTGCAGCGGTGCAAACGCTGGAGGGGCCGATCTGCTGGATCTGTTTGACCACACCAGTCTGGGTGCTGTCCATGTTAGCTGCTGTCCTGTGACATAAGCACACCCCAAACACAGAACCTGCTCAAGCTCCTCTGTGATGGGAACATTGTGTTCTCAAACAGACAAAACAAACAACTCTTTACTTTGAGTGGTTATGAATTTTCATTTCCTACCCCACCACCCCCTTCAGCCCCACCCCTACCGAGACAAGTTATCTGGAACATTATTTGTCGAACAATAATTAGTACCAAGGCTGCAAAGAGCTGTTGACTTATAGAAAGACACAAAGTTAGTGTTTGAGTTAGTTAGTTTGAGTTTTATCTGGGGTCTTGCTGAGGACTAAAGCCTAGGAGAGAGCCACTCAGGTCTGATGAACTGCTCTGAAGAGGTAGGGGAGAAGCCAGGTTATATATGGCTAGGAAATAAGTGTAGTCAAGCATACATCTTGGTACAGAATTTCAAACGTGTGCATCAAAAGAAAAAGATACTGCAAATCATAAAAAACAGACATCTCAAGTTAATAGTTTTAGTGCTTTTCTATGTATGGGAAGTTTCAGAAATCCAGGGCCATTAAAATTTTCCCTGAGATATACATCTAACTATCTGTGGGCCTGCCTGTTCACGTGTATCCAAAGCACAAGGTGCCTCATCCTGTTTTTTTCTTTAAATTCCTTTTGGAGTGCAACTGTCAGGTCAGCAACTGCAGTGGGTTATGACTTAACCCTTGCAGAATCGGGTGGTGAGCAGCACTCTTTGGCTTAGCGATCCTAATTTTTCTGTGTCCATAGAACAAAGAGCTTTATTTGGGGTCTTGGGAATTGCAAATTGGGAGACACAGATTTGGGTAAAACCGAAAGAGTGTTCTGAAGAAGAGAAAGAATCAGAGACTTATAAAGGCAAAAGCCACAAGATTGTTAAAGTTGTCTTGCAAGGATTATGATCGGCTCTAATGCAAAAAGGAAATATTTGCCCTTAAGGGATAGGCTGTCATGATTTATTTAGGGTAAGGGTCTGTTAAGTATCTTAAGTTTCTGGAACATTGTGTAGATGTTCTGGATGCCTGCCTTTATAAGTCAATAAGTGGTCAAAAGTTCAGATTCCATCCTGGCTGAGATGTGTATAAGTCCCACTTCCTCAATTACCTCCTGGCTCCATCTGAGTGAGCTCTCTTAGCAATACTGACTCCATTTTTATTTTCCTTTCACATAGTTCAAAAGGAAATTCATGGACACATTAGGCATAGACGAGCAGTCCCCATTTTCCTTTTTGGGTATTTTGGATATTTTCCAGTGGCACCTTCCCCCGCCCCCCTATATTAACTCTTGGTTCTTCTCAACCCTGCCTTAAGACTTAGAAAGATGACCTTCTTGGACTGCCCTCCAGCTTCCAGTTGGGTTGGACCAGGGGCAGGCTCTGGCAGAAGGCCAGAGGGAGAGTCAGCTTCAGGTACTTATTCCCCCAGCTCACTTTGTATTGGACCATGGGTTGAGTATGTCCCTAAACTGAAGGCCACAGCTTCTGTCAGGTAGCCTCCTCCTACAGGTGGTCATAGCTTCCTATTAAAAAATGAAATTCAACTGAGCAAATTTTAAAGATCTTGTTGGCCATATTCAGCAATTCATGAATCAGGTAACATCCAACCTAGCAGATAGAAAGGAGCTCTGAGGAGCTTTGCAAAATGAAAGACTTTTGTAGGCAGAAGGGAGCAGGAACAACGAAGTTATACAAGGCAAAAAAGTGGGTTGGTTATAAGGTTACTTTCCTTTACAAGGGAATGGCAGGGGTCTATCAGGCAGATTACCTAACTAGTGTTGATCAGGAAATTCCTGATGGACTGGGGCTGGTTTAAAATTCCACTTCTGGAGGAGGCAAAACTAAAAAAAAATTTATTTATGTATTTTGTCTGCAGCAGGTGTTAGTTGCAGTATGCGGGTTCTTCATTGCAGCATGTGGGCTCTTCGTTGCGGCATGCATGTGGGATTTAGTTTCCCGATCAGGGATCGAACCTGGGCCCCCTGCGTTGGGAGCATGGAGTCTCACCCACTGCAGCACCAGGAAATTCCCCCAAAACTTTTAGTTAAGTTTTATTTTGGTGGCTTGACCCTTAGCATGAGCTACTCCATTTTGGGCCTGTTGCTTTGTTTTTACTATTTCAAATATTGTTAGCCTTGGGGTTTTGTACCACCTCATGGCCCATTTCCTTAACAGTTACAATTTTACATGTCACCCCTTGAACTCTCCTCAGTTATTCAGTTTTCATGTGCCGTTGGTTTCTCTTCCATCACATCAATAGCTCTCTGGTGCCAGGATCCATTCTATCTTTCCATCCTTGGTGGCTGGGGCATTGACAAAGAACCTGATGTGATTCAGACGACTGGAACAGAGCCTCAGCGCACGGATGAGCATCCCTCCTACTGAAACATCAGTTGGCAACATGCTGAGGCCTGGCACTAAGATGCACGTACCAGAGGGCAACCAGGACAGCTACCTGGCCCCTTGACACAGCAGCTTGCACGTGTCCTCCAATGGCAGCAGGTGGTCTTTACGGCATTGGCTCCACACCCTCCAGGTTCTCTGATGCTGTCAATAGAAGACATTTGCTCCTACAGGGACTGAGCAGTCTCCTGATGTGACTTCAGCCCTTCTTCAAGCAGCCTCTCTACCCACAAACTTACCCCTCCAGAATTCTACATACTGGCAGATAGCACCATTGTTCACCCACTAGGTGAACCCTGTTAGAACTCACCTATAGGAGTTTTAAAGATGAGACAACAGGCCCAAAATGGAGTAGCTCATGCTAAGCCCCATGTGACCAAAATCAAACTTAATTTAAAGTTTTGGCCCTCCCAGAAATGGAATTTTAAACCAGTCCCATTCCCTCAGGAATTTCCTGATCAGCACTAGATAGGTAATCTGCCTGATAGAGCCCTGCCATTCCCTTGTAAAGGAGAGTAACCTTGCAATGACCAATATCCTTTTTGTCTAGTATAACTTCCTTTTTCCTGCTCCCTTTTGCCTATGAAATCTCTTGCATTGCGTAGCTCTTTGGAGCTCATGCCTATCTCCTAAATTGTGTGCTGTCTGATTCATGAGTTGCTGAATTAAGGCCAATAAGATCTTTATTTATTTTTTTAATTTTTAAAATATTTTTTTGGCTGTGTTGGGTATTCGTTGCTACGCTCGAGCTTTGTCTAGTTGCGGCGAGTGGGAGCTACTCTTCGTTGCGGTGCACGGGTGTCTCATTGTGGTGGCTTCTCTTGTTGCAGAGCACGGGCTCTAGGTGCGCGGGCTTTGGTAGTTGTGGTGCACATGCTCAGTAGTTGTGGCTCGCAGGCTCTAGAGGACAGGCTCAGTAATTGTGGTGCATGGGCTCAGTTGCTCCACAGCATGTGGGATCTTCCCAGACCAGGGATCGAACCTGTGTCCCCTGCACTGGCAGGCAAATTCTTAACCACTGCGCCACCAGGGAAGTCCCAAGGCCAATAAAATTAATTTACTTCATTGAATTTTGTTCTTTAACAGTTTTGGTGATGACAGTGGGATCCAAGGGAGTCTACTAACATCCTCAAGGACAATGGGAAACATAGGCATTGGCACCTGCTGAACCATTTTGTTCTCTTTCTCGCTGCTTCTGAAGGCCATGGGTAAGTTTCTCTTGGATCTGAGCTCTGCTCCCTTTGCATCTGAGCTTGCTGCTCTCATTGGTTTTCCAGACCAGGGTTAACAGGGCAGTCTGGACTGACAGGAGGCTTTAACAGAGCACAAGTCCCTAGCTCCTGGTCAGTCCACAATACCATTTCTTTGGTTACTGCTGACATCCACAGGTCTAGTTCCTGCTCAGTTATTATTGGTTTCTGCTGATACACACATAAGGTAAAAGAATGATCGATCTATTGTTAAAGGGAATCTTGGAAGGCAAAGTTGCAAAAGATACATTCAGGTTGAGCACCTAAAAGCTGTTTGAGCTCACCATCTAATCTAAGACCCCCATTCTAGGATAAATTGGTTAGGGAATGGGTTAGATCAGTACTAGGTCACCTGCCAACCTCAAGAAAATTTTTGTGCAATGAGATGCCCTGTAAAACATAAAACATCACAGAATCTCCAACCCAGTGGCACATTCCTGTTAGGGATGAATTTGGTTCCAAGAGACCAAAGGCTTCACTGAAGAAATAGGGTCCTCAAGTTCCAAAGAACTGAGTGTTCTATCTTCTGGCACACGTGCTTATTTTACGTCTAAGAACTATGGTCCTGGAAGCTATAGATACATACAAAAATGTCAAAATCTTACTAAAGACAACCTAGATTTACAATGACCATTATGGGGAACATTTCAGTTAGACAAGGCCATTCATTCAAAAAGTACAATTGTAATCGAGTGTTCCCAAATCAAACCAACAGAATGGGATACCTGTTATTTTAACTGATATGCAGAAGCCTCCAAAAGGCTTCAAGATTCCAAAATAGCTTCATTGAAAGATTCATTGCAAAAGACTAATGAAGGGGCTTCCCTGGCGGTCCAGTGGTTAAGACTCTAAGCTGCCAATGCAGAGGACATGGGTTTGATCCCTGGTCGGGGAACTAAGATCCCACATACCGCAGGGCCAAAAATTTTTTTTAATAAAAGCATTAATGAAAAGTTAAAGACACAAGAGTTACCCAAAACCAAAGGCTGTAAGACTGACGTGACTCTTACCACTCCCATCTATCTTCCTTTACCTGAGTACTCCCAGTCTACGAATCCTCTATCTGAATCGCCTTTCCACTCTGAAGAGACTATTAGTTACCTTTTATTTTATTTTTATTTTGTGCTTATAGTAAACTTTATTTTCATTGATTTCATTTAACATAATTTCAAAGTAAGTCTGTGCTTTAAGATAAGCAAAAGAACAGATACCCTAAATCTCATTAAGAGATCTTTTTCAGACTGTTCCTCTGAGCAGGACACGGGGGTTTCAGGGGCCCCAGTGGTGATACCTAACATTTTATCCCTGGAGATATTACCTGTAGATACAGAAAGAACGGATAACACCAACACACAAGAATCAAACTGTATGAGGGTAATACAGGAAGAAGCTCTTATGTTATACTTTATCCACCTCTTTAGGGTTGTAATGATAATGACTGACTTTTTTCTCTGCAAAGTTCAGTGTTGTTTTTTGTTGTTTGTTTTTGTTCAGTGTTGTTTTAAATAAAATGTCAGAATATGTGAAAATGCTGTACTCATTTATCTTAATACACTAAAAATAGTGGAAGTTTAAAAATTCTTCATGAGTCCAATCTGGGCCATGACTACCACTGATGGGGTTTACCCAGCACACTAATTCCAAGTTTGGCGACCATCAGCAAACTGGCTCCCGCAATTAAGCCTGCAGGCATAAATTTTCCAGTGTGGTAGAATCTCATTCCCATCATGCCAGCCAAGGTTCCAGATGTAACGAAGAAAACCTAAATGTTCCTTGGGTCCTGAGACCCCTGATAGGCACCCGGGCCCGCTAAACCACCGAAGAGGAGCCCGGCAGCCAGAGACGGGACACTGCCTGCTTTTGCATAACCAGCGATCCCACTTATCCCACCCGAAGCAACCAGTGCTGCGTAGCCAAAACCAATACAATATAAAGGCACTAGTGGGCTGGAGTCCTTCTGCATTGTTCTCTTTCACTCTGTCCAGACAGATTACACCAGGCCTGCACCTCCTTCCCGAAGGTCTGCACTGGCCGACAAGGGCGCACATGCCTTGGGGTGGAGAGTCGCCAAAGTTAACTTTTAACATCTTTTTAAAATTAATTAATTAATTTTTTGGCTGCGCTGGGTCTTCGTTGCTGCACACGGGCTTTCTCTTGTTGCGCTGAGCGGGGGCTACTCTTTGTTGCGGTGCGCGGGCTTCTTATTGCGGTGGCTTCTCTTGTCGCGGAAGACAGGCTTTAGTGCGCGGGCTTCAGTAGTTGTGGCATTCAGACTCAGTAGTTGTGGCTCTCGGGGGTCTAGAGCTCAGGCTCAGTAGTTACAGCGCACGGGCTTAGTTACTCCGCGGCATGTGGGATCTTCCCGGACCAGGGCTCGAACCCATGTCCCCTGCATTGGCAGGTGGATTCTTAACCCCTGCGCCACCAGGGAAGCCTTTAACTTTTAATGATCTCCTTTGGGTATCTTTCAGTCCTTTGTCACAGACTAAGGGCCACAGTTAAAGAATCTTTCCTAAACACAGGGAGCATCCCCAAAAGTATTTTGAAGAATTGAGTCCTAATCTGGGCTGTCAGATCTTCACCAGCTTGTGCACATGTAGGAAAGCCCCAGAATGGATGCAGGAGGCAGAATGGTGTAACTCTGAGAATGATACTCAAGATCCTGGATCTCCAACATGGTCCCCTTGTGGACCAGAAAAAGCTCGCGAAATAGCAGTGGATCTTTTAAAAGCTCTTCTCAAGGTTTTCCCTGCCTGAAGTGGTTGCTCTATTATTCACACCTGCAAACAAAAGAAAGATGAATTTAGGGCAGACTTTAAAGCCCATCTGGAAGCTCTCTTCCTATGGCATTCTGATTTCCATACAATAGATGATGCTGCCCAACCTGCTCTAACTGCCTTATTGGTAAATGTATTTTCTCCCCTGAGGTAAGTGGATTGATTAAAAGGCAGAAAATAGATGGGAAGTCACAGGTCTGACCAAATTTTGAGTTGTTTGTATATTTTGGAAATTAAGCCCTATTGGTCGCATCGTTTGCAAATACTTTCTCACAGTCCTTAGGTTGTGTTTTCCTTTTGCTTATGGTTTCCTTTGCTGTGCAAAAGCCTATAAGTTTAATTAGGTCCCATTTGTTAGCTGAGCACTTTGAAAGGATAACTCTCTCTCTCTTTTTTTTTTTTTGGCCGCGCAGCTTGCGGGATCTTAGTTATCTGACCAGAGGTCGAACCCAGGCCCCTGGCAATGGAAACATGGAGTCCTAACCACTGGAAAGGATATCTTTTTATGTGCCCTACAATCTGTCCTTGGTATAGAGAGGAAGAATTCCAGCCAAAAATCCCTAATTTAATCAGTTACCCTAATATCTGCGGGCTACCTCTAATACTGACATTGGGAGATTAAAAAGTGCAGAACCTATAAATATTCAGATAGATGTAACTAAACCTCTTCCCAAATTATCTCAATATCCATTAAAATCCGAGGCCACACAAGGCCTCACGTTAGACCAAATCACCCAGGGGCTAACCGTTCCCTGTACCAGACCCGGTGTGTTGCTGTTAGCATAACTGATGCCATCTTGGGCCCTTACAATTTCTACTGTTTTTCACTGACCCTACTCAGGACTGTACTGTGCAGTGAATCACTTCTGTACTGTACCGTGCAGTGAATCACTTCTCTGTCATCAAGGGCTTTTTAGTTAATAAATATCGTTTAATAATCATTAGGTCCAGGAAGCCTCTATGCTCTGTTAGTCCCCAAACAATGATGAAAACCTTCCCTGACGTATTCCCAGCACCCATGAGACTAGTTACCCGTTCATAAATCTTAACTTACGAATGCACCTACTGCCATATCCTAGGTTAACTATAAAGAATTGTCCCAATGGTCCTTCATTTCTATTCCCTTCTGCCTATAAAACCTCTTGCTTTGTATACTCTTCAGAGCTCCTCTCTGCCTGCTAAATTGGATGCAGTCTGACTCAGGAATGTCATGGTCCCAACGCGGGTTGGGAAAGAATTTCCAGATACAAGGCAGAATGTAAAGAAGATAGAATTTATTAAAGGGAAGGGTCGCTACCAGAAGAGCAGGCCGGCTTCCTGATAATCAGGGAGAGCCGACCCGGAGCAAGTGTTACTGGTCTGTTTTTATATCCAGGGAACAAAGGAAGTTACGAGTCACCTGCTGATTGGGCAGGGTATGCATACTAACAGTGTGGCAGAGCAGGAGAAGAACGGGGCAAATACCTTTCCTTATATGGGTTGGGAAAGGGACAGGGCATGACACTTGGGAGGAATCAGGGATATTGTAATGGTTGCTACATGACAGTGATAAGAGCCCGGTAACTCCCTGTCCCTCGATGTTGGCCCTTTGAGTTTATCTTGTCCGTTATCCTTGGAGCACCACAATGAATTGCTAATTAAAGCCAAAAGGGCTTTAAAATTTACTCAGTTGAATTTTGTTAACGGGAGAAAACAGCTGAAAGCTGTGGTCAGGAAAAATTTTGTGTGCCTGTGGACTGGGAATGAGCAAGTATCCCTGGTTGTGGTGGTGATGGGGGAAGGGACTGTCCTGAACGGAGCCTTCCTTAGGATTTGGTTCCCCTCCTTGAACGGGGCCCCAGAGGGTAATGAGTGGTCCCCTTTACAGCTCCTCCTGGCCAGCCTGGTAATCTAGATCTTGCTGGTCTCTGATTTGACCCCTGGCTTTGATCCCGTTCTTCCCTGGGGGGAGGCAGCCCTGGAGGGATGCCCTGCACACAAATGGGGAGGGGTGTAGGAAAACAGGATAAGACGGATGGAGCTCTGGGGTACCAAGAGAAGACAGGCGCCCAGTGGGTTAGGTGGGGTGTGTGGGGACCACCTCCTGCGTTGGGCTCAGAGGTCGTCCAGCAGGGCACTTGGTCCTGGGAGAAGCCGAGACGTCGGCCCTCCCAGCTTCCTAGAGAGGCCGAGAGGCCCGGGGCGGTGACGCGCTTGCGCGATACGGGCCAGAGGAGAGCCGGGCGCGGGGCTACTGGCGCGGCCTGGGCCGTGTGGTCAGGGCACCTAGGAGCTCGCGGCCGCGGGAGTCGGTGAGTAGGGCGGCGGGGCGGCGGGGCGGCGTTGGGGGGAGCGGGGCGGCGGGGCTTGTCTTGGGGGCGCGGGGTTCCCGGCGGGCGGCCGGTGAGGCTCGGCCTGGAGGCTGCGCCCGGGCTGGGGTCTGGCCTGGGAGCCCAACCGCCGCGGTGAGGGCGTATCTGCCTGCGCTTCGCTGCCCGGGGCGGGAATCTGGAGTAATGGTTTCTGTGTTTTATCACTTCTCCCAATTATGCAAACAAAGCGTATTCATAACATGTAATTAGATGACGCGGGTGAGCGTTAGAAAAGTGAAAGTACCCGCAATCCGTTGTTTTCGTTCGGAGGCTTCCTGACCTTTTAAAATTTGTGCACGATTATGCAAACTCTTATACATGTACAAATATATATTTTTAAGAAGTGGGATTATTTTACTGGTTTTTAAAGATGTATAATCCATATATTTTATTTTTAATTAAAAAAATTGAGGTGTAATCCACATAGAACAACATAGTGGTTTTAGGTGTACAACATGATTCCGTATTTGTATACTGTTGCTTTTAAAAAGCTTTTTTTAGTAGTATTGTGATAAAATGCACATAACATTTACCACACGATACATAAAAATTGATCATTTAAGCCATTTAAAAGTGTATAATTCAGTGCCATTATGTACATTAATATTATTGCTTTTTGAAAATTATATCGTCTTCAACTTGTGGAATGCATTTGTTCATATATTGGTTAAATTTGGGGCCAGCAGTGTGACACCACTGAGACATATTTTTGCAAGTAAAATTAAAAAAAAAATTTTGTTTTCCATAGTACACATTACATGAAGCTGTAAATGCTCAACAAGTGATGTGTATTAGGTTGATTGTTTTCAGAATGAAAATACTATATAAAATACAGTTTTTAAACACAAGGTAAAGCTGTAACCTAAAACCACTCTACTGTCTTCTCACTTACATTGGCCTAAGAAATCAGAGAATGTTCACCTTCTTAAAAGTGTGGCGCAGTGGTTGAGAGTCCGCCTGCCGATGCGGGGACACGGGTTCGTGCGCCGGTCCGGGAAGATCCCACATGCCGCGGAGCGGCTGGGCCCGTGAGCCATGGCCGCCGAGCCTGCACATCCGGAGACTGTGCTCCGCAACGGGAGAGGCCACAACAGTGAGAGGTGCTCGTACCACACGCACACACACACACAAACCCTTTTTATTTTGAATAATTGCAGACACACAGAGGGTGTCAGAACTTTACAGAGTTCCCTTATATCTTTACCTGGTTTACCTAAAGGTAATGTCTTGCATAACTACAGTACAGTCATCAAACTTAAGAAATTTGCAGGGGTCCAATACTATTAATTAAACTGCTGATTTATCCAGAGTTCATCACTGTCTCGCTAATGTTCTTTTTCTGTTCCAGGATCCAGTATACAATCCCTCATTCCATTTAGTTGTCACGTCTTCTAGTCTCCTTCAGTCTGTGACAGTTCCTCAGTTTTACTTGTTTTTCATGATTTTGAAGTATTTTGTATTTGTAATTTTAGAGTGACCCTCTCGATTTGGTTTTGTCAGATGTTCTGCTTAGATTGAGGATGATATCGATATGTCTTCTTACTGGTATACTACTCTCTTTGTTTTTGGTTGTGTGGGGTCTTAGTTGCGGCTCGTGGGCTCCTTAGTTGTGGCAGGCGGGCTCCTTAGTTGCAACTCGCCAGCTCCTTAGTTGTGGCATGTGAACTCTTAGTTGTGGCATGCATGTGGGATCTAGTTCCCTGACCAGGGATCGAACCCCAACCCCCTGCATTGGGAGTGCGGAGTCTTATCCACTGCCCCACTAGGGCAGTCACTAAATTATTCTAACTTTGGCCATTGGGAACTCTTTCAAGTTGGCTCCTGTTTCCCCTTACATGCTCCTTTCCTTTTTTGTGTCTTTCTCTGATTTTCAGGCACCACAAGCTGTTCATCTTGTATTTTCACCTCCCCCAGCCCTGGAATCAACCATTTCTGCAAGGATTCCTGGTTTCGTTTATTGTAGAATGGTATTGAGAAACCAAATTTTGGGCACTAGGTTGAGTTCATTTCTTAATTGGCAAATTGGTATAAATATTATTTTAACATTTTAAATGTGTACTAGAAGCAATCTTTCTTTAGTGGCAATTGTCTTAGAAATTTGTTTGTTTATTATTAGTGTATAAAATAAACCTTATGTACTCTCTCACTGGCAGGAAAAAGATGAAAACAAGAGATTACTTAATGGGGATTTTAAAAGGAAATCAAAATTACATTGCATATTGCTTTGCAATGTTGTGTTGCTTTCTGCTGTGTAACAGGGTGAATCAGCTATATGTATACATGTGTGCCCATATCCCCTCCCTCTTGCGTGAGCAAATATTTATTGATTACCTATTGTGTGTCAGGTAATGGGGACCTATTGTAATAAATATGGCAGTTCAGAATCCTGATCTTATGAAGTTTACACTGTAATTGGGGAAAAAGGGAACAATAGGCACATCATTGAAATTTCTGAATATATTACCTAAAAGGTATGTAACCTAAAAGGTATGTAAGAAAGAAAACAAATTCATAGAACACCAATGACTTAGATATAATTTAAAAATAATCCTTCTTTGACACATCTGTTGACATAGCATTTCTTAAAGATGTGTCATACTGAAAAATGGGGAGTACTATAGTGCCATTCTATTGGCAGATACTCTTGGAGATTCCCAATTAATATATTACCAGGCTCTGAAACGTTCTGAAAGTAAGATATGTTTCATTTTCTTTAAGCTTTCCAAAGCTTGTATTTTTTTTTTACAAATGCAGCTCTGTAGTTTTTACCAGATCATATAAAAATGTATTTGAAATACTATCATAAAGAACAGGATAAAGAAGCAAATATAAATCATCTGAAGTCACACCATCCTGAGATAACCACATAAACATTTTGCTGCTGCCGTTCCTTTCTTTCATCTCTCCACATCTGTATAACGACACAGTCAAATGTGTATTTAGAGATTGTTCTAAAATACTGTCCTTATTGTATATGTACTTTTCTCTTTTTTCCTTTTCTCTCACCTCTCCATCCTCCATCCTGAAAATCACTATTAAGGATCTGGCTGTTACTTTGTTCCATATTCATATTATCATGTACAAGTTTTTGTGTAAGAAGATGTTAAATGGGATTGGTCCTGTACTCGGAGTGGGCTGAAACCCTAAACAGAAATGGTGAATGATAAGTGTCAAAACATTCTAACCATTTTTAGAGAGAGGCCCCAGACACATTTTCACGTGACTTATTAAAAGGTGAACAAAATCGGGCCTGTGAATCTTAGTCACCCCCCAACTTGAGCCTATGTGTGAATACTTATTCATATGAAGAGTGTTGGTTGGCCTGACAGTGAGCCAGCATTTTCTCTTCCTCATATAGCAGGGGATGCTATCTTCCCAGGTGCCAATCCAAGTGCAAGAGTAGGGAGTGAGGAAGGCAGTAATAAAGTCCTTTGAGAAGATTAAAGGAGGCTTGCATAAGAAGATTCTGCCATGTTATTTTCTGACTGGATGCTTGTTGACCTAAGGAAACTAACTCATCAGCCCAGCCAGCACCACATCCACTTCTATTTACAAAAGAATTCTGAGAATATGATATAGTCCTACAAGAGTTTGGGGAATACGCCATAAAATCAGAGGCTGCTAGAATTCCCCTGACATCAGCATAAGAAGAGAAGATTGTGATGGGGGTAAAGTACATTTCCACAGATGTGGGGCAAGAGGGTAAGTTTTCCATAAGTCAAATGATACCATAGATGTAAGTAGGCTGAAGCTGCCTTAAAAGAATCCCCTTTCAGGGTACCTGGCAGAAGGAAACGACCCCAAATATAAATCCTTTGAAAAGGAGGTAAGAGAAAAATTTAAAAGGATAAACCAAAAGTGCATCACGCGGGCTTCCCTGGTGGCTCAGTGGTTGAGCGTCTGCCTGCCGATGCAGGGGACGCGGGTTCGTGCCCCGGTCCGGGAAGATCCCACATGCCACGGAGTGGCTGGGCCCGTGAGCCATGGCCGCTGAGCCTGCGCGTCTGGAGCCTGTGCTCTGCAGCGGGAGAGGCCACAACAGTGAGAGGCCCGCGTACCGCAAAACGAAAACAAAACAAAAGTGCATCACTCAAATTAGGAAAAGGTGGACTATAAAAGGCCACTTCATCAAGGTGCCTGGGGTAGGGGTGCCAACAAAGAATCTACAAATGCATTCTCAAGAGGAGCTAGCAGCAGTTGGATGTCTGCCATAACAGACAGCATATAAGAGCCAAGAAAGAACTCCAGACAGCATCAGATTTTGCCTGGTTGCCTCTCATTTCTTTTCCCTGCTCTGACACTGGAAGAATCAGCAAGAAAGTGAGGAAGGCAAGCAGAACAAGATAGAAAAACAGTGAAAGAATAGATGATACTGCATCACTACTCACCCCGTCCCTTCTCATCTTCCTCACTGCCGCTTTGCAGAAGCAAGAATCCAGCCTGAGCTAGGGGTAAGGGAGAAGATTTGAATTGGTTGAGAGATTGAAGTTTTGGTATTAAGTTAGACTGGGTTTTTTAATTATCTTTTTAAAGAAATATTTATTTATTTATTTGGCTGCCTCAGGTCTTAGTTGCAGCACACAGGATCTTTGTTGCCGCACCTTTTTAGTTGCAGAATGCAGGATCTTTAGTTGCGGCATGCAGGATCTAGTTCCCTGACCAGGGATCGAACTTGGGCCCCTTGCGTTGGGAGTGCAGAGTCTTAGCTACTGGCCCGTCAGGGAAGTCCCGGTTTTTTATTATCTTAAAAAATGGGTGGAACTGCCAAGAGATCTGAGATCAAGATTAATTCAGGGACAAGGAATATCCCAGAAAGTCTGTTTGGTCATCAGTGGAGAAAAGTAGGTTATTTCCTTTTTGCATTCCCTTGAGACTATCACATTTAATAAATAATATATAGATATAGATAGATACATATAGATATCTTGTATATATATATCGTGTGTGTATCACTATTAAATATATAAAATGCAAAAAAAATTACATTGCATATAAGATGATAGAGCAAAATGACAGAAAGAAGAAAATGTCCCTGAAATATGCCCATATGCTTGCTTGGGAAATTTTCCCATTCTTTTTTTTTTTTTTACATTTATTTATTTACTTTTGGCTGCGTTGAGTATTCGTTGCTTCGCGCAGGCTTTCTCTAGTTGCGGTGAGCGGGGGCTACTCTTCGTTGCAGTGGGCGGGCCTCTCATCTCACTGGCGTCTCTTGTTGTGGAGCACGGGCTCTAGGCGCGTGGGCTCAGTAGTTGTGGCTCGCAGGCTCTAGAGCACAGGCTCAGTAGTTGTGGTGCACAGGCCTAGTTGCTCCGCGGCATGTGGGATCTTCCCGGACCAGGGCTCGAACCTGTGTCTCCTGCATTGGCAGGCGGATTTGTAACTACTGTGCCACCAGGGAAGTCCTCCCCTGTTCTTTTGAAAGCCATTTTCATTTGGGAATGAAACTGGGTGGAGGGATGAAGCTCTGGGGGAGAAGAGGCCTGCTCCATCTCAGGTTGCTCCCCAGGCCTGGGGGCTCCCATTTGTGGTATAATCTTAACAAGTTGATGAATGAAGCTTTTCTTCTGTCCTCAGAAGCTAGTTGGGACCTGGAAGGAACCCTGAGGCATTAGGATACCTAAATTTAATTGGGCAGTTTCAGCTCATTGGCCCCATCTCTTTACTATGCTGTGGGGCTTTCATTCAGACTTCGAAAGGCCCAGGAGGTCATTAACTATTTTTTTTCTTTTAAAGGAATGGTTTTCTTTTTTTAAAAAATTTTTTTTGGCTGTGTCGGGTCTTAGTTGCGACATGTGGGATCTTTGTCTCAGCATGTAGGAATTGTGGTGCACGGTCTTCTCTCTGGTTGTGGCGCTCGGGCTCCATGGCGCGTGGGCTCTCTAGTTGTGGCGTGTGGGCTTAGTTGCCCCGCGGCATGTGAGATCTTAGTTCCTTGACCGGGGATTGAACCATCGTCCCCTGCATTGGAAGGCGGATTCTTTAACACTGGACCACCGGGGAAGTCCCAGGAAGTCACTAACTTTTATCCATGTTCGTGGTTGCAGGGGCTGGGCTCAGAGGGCTGGAATCTTTTGCCATATTCACAGACAGTTGCCCTCATTTTTCTGTTGGTCCATCTTCTCATCACCTCTTTACAAATACTTCACTGACCTCTTCGGACATTTCTGCAGCAGCTGCTTCAGAACAGGTCGGCTTGGAGGCTTATGTTTGGTGCTGATTTCCCTGTGGGTCTCAATTTCCTGAGATAGGTCAGTGCCATTTACATTTCCCGCTGGGTGCGTTTCTTCAAAATATTTCTCTCTGGTCTCCAGTTCATTCTGTTGCGTCTCACTCCCGGATTTCTCTGCACCTGAGTGTCTTTCTCTTCCCCAGTCTTTCTGCAGGTTTGGCTGGGAAAGTCTCTCGCCTCTTTCTCTGACTCTCAGCTCCCTCCTGAGCAGCTCCCGTTGGTGCTGCTGCGGCTCAGCAAGGCTGGAGCCTGCCCCTGCCGCTCCGGAGGCACCTTTCCTCTTCAGCCTCCCCTTGTTGTGTCTTCAAGTCTCTTTTTATAGGCCTTCAGTTATGTACCTTATCACTTCTCAGTTTTTCTTTGCTTTTGTTTTCTCTGTGTACTTATTTTCCTTACCCCATCCCCTTCTTTCGCAGCAAAGCTTCATTTCTCTGCCAGAACTTCAGCAGCTTCGTCAGCGCGTATGATCCCAAAGTAGTTCTTCAATTGATTCTCCATCCCCTTGTAGCAGCACTGCAATTTCTTTTATCTGGATGATGGTGGGGATATTGAATAATAGCCTCCGAACTGAGAAGAAACTTTGAGACCAAAACGTGAAGCAGGCAACTCCATGAAGTATAATTATGATGTTTATTGTGGGTACTTATATAGGGGCAGTACGGGCGGACAACCACCAGAGGCATTTGTAGCTGAACTCTATGCTGCCAGAAGGGGCGTGGGGGAATTCATTTATTTATCTTATTTATTTTTTAAAAAATGTTTTCTTATTTATTTATTTTATTTATTTATTTTTGGCTGCACTGGGTCTTTGTTGCTGTGCGCAGGCTTACTCTAGTTGCGGAGAGCCAGGGCTACTCTTCGTTGTGGTGTGCGGGCTTCTCATTGCGGTGGCTTCTCTTGTTGCAGAGCACGGGCTCTAGAGCACAGGCTCAGTAGTTGTGGCACACAGGCTTAGTTGCTTTGCGGCATGTGGGATCTTCCTGGCCCATGGCTCAAACCCGTGTCCCCTGTATTGGCAGGTGGATTCTTAACCACTGCACCACCAGGGAAGCCCTGGCATGGGGGAATTTAAAGGGACCAAAGCTAAAGATAGAATCTGACTACTAAGCGAGAAGCACATTCGTGCCAGTGGGAACTGGGGGTTTCTCCTCCCTTCTGAGGTCTCATGAACATTATTCCTCATGGACCATTAACCATCTAGACTAGCAAAATGCATTATTCCAGTTTTCATATCAGATAAAGGCAAGAGTAAGAGTTGATAGGGAACTTATCTGGCTTTGGATGCATTCCTTGTGAGTAGGCTAAAGCTCAGAAAGGGGACTGTGGGCCTAAGATGGAGCTGACAAAGTGAAGTCAGTGTGGTCCAGCCACATAGATGGCATGCTTTCTTCATCCCATCTCAGTTTACAGTCATCTATTTGGAGAGTCCTAGCAGTACTTGCTGAGTTCAGGAGATGTTTGTAGGTGATGATGGCTTCTGGTTGAAGTAACGGTTTCTTTAAATTTTCTTAACAGTGGTGGGAGGTGGAAGGTTCCACCCTTTCAGGGGAAGATGACCATCATCTGTGACTTGGTGCACTGAGTAATGGGGTCACTTTACAACAGGTGCCAAGGTCTGCAGTCTACCTCATACTTCAGTTGGAGGATGGAGGGAATGAAAAGTGCCCATTGAACTGAGAAGATAGCTTAAGACTGAAAAAGAAGGCAGGCAGCTCCATATAATCAGTGGATCAGTTTATTAGAGGGTAATTTACTCACATGGTGAGATCAGGTGGGTGAACTAGAAGCATTTGCAGCTGCACTCCGCACCACTGAGGGGCCTCTGGAACAGTTTTATTGTTAACCTAGGTATGGGGGGGGGTATGTGCTTGGAAATAGGAAGTGCATTTCTTTTTTCTTTTTTTTTCTGGGAAGTGCATTTCTAAGTCAAGTTTTATGAATGGGTAACTCGTCTGGTGGGCGATGGGAATGTGTCAGTGAAGATCTTCATAGCTGTTTGGAGACTGTTAGAGCATAGAGGCCACCTGGAACTAATGATCCTAAAACAATATCTATTAACTACAAAGCCCTTGATGACAGAAAAGTGATTTTACCTCATAGTACAGTCACAGGAAGGGTCACTGGAGGGACAGGAGGAATTGAATGGGCCCATGATGGTGGCAGTTTTGCTAACAGCCATACATACTTCTTTGTAGACTCTTGGTTTGATTTTGTTTTAATATGCTCTTTCTTGCTTTTTTCTTTTGCATGTTGTGGTTTTGGGCAGCATTTTACTCTCTTTTGTTCTCTACCTCAGTTGTCAATTTTTGTCTTACTTTGTTCTCAGTTCAACCAGCCTTCTTTGGTTTGGTTGTTGACTCAGTGGCTAAAACAGAACAAGGGTCAGTGGGGTTTCTTTTCCCTTTTGCAGTTACTTGAGCTGCAGCCACCATCTACATACAACTGCCCTTCAAGGACATGTAACCTGTTCTGCTGAGTGCCCACCTTTTCAGTCCTGGGAGCTGGTACTCAGTACCTTTTTTTTTTTTAATTGGCTGCACCCCGTGGCATGCGGGATCTTGGTTCCTTAGTTTCCTGACCAGGGATTGAACCTGGTCAGTGAAAGCGTCCAGTCCTAACCACTGGACCTCCAGGGAATTCCAGTTGCTTTGTTTTTTAAGCAGAATTATTTATCACTTTGCTGATTATAAAAATAATGTACAATTCAGGGAACATAGACAAATAGGAATGGAAAGCTCTCTAGTCCCACTTGCCAGAGGAGATTAACTGCTGAAAACACTTTGGTGGCCAAGGCTTAGGAACTTTTTTGTGCCTATGCAAACTGTGCTTTATTTTTATTTTGTTTAAGACATAAGTGAGCTCATAAGTATAATTTCTAAAACTTGCCTCTTAATTTACTTTTTTGGGGGGGAAATTGGGAAAAGACAAAAAATACAAAGAAGAAAATAACAGGCAGGCGTATTTCCAACACACAGGAGTAACCTCTTCTAACATTTCGGCATATTTGCAGTCATCATTGTACAATCTTAAAAGAAAAAGAGACCTTGAACATAAATGTTGTGTTAAAAAAATCAAATCACTACAAATAAAGTCTCCCTTTAACTGTTATTTCCAACCTCTCCACTTCCACAATCAGTAGGAGTTTTTGTAAATCTTTTTAGGCCATTTAAAAACCTTTCAAAAAAAAAATAAATAAAAACCTTTCGAGTGCTTTTATGTACATCAGACCTAAGAAATTTAAACATAAATATGATTTTAGGTTTTTTCTCCAATTATACCTAAGTTCTTTTTAACTTAGCATACGTTTTTGATACTGTTGGGAAAAGCAGTCAGGCGCAGCTGCTTCTCTCTAGCATAACTCTGCAAGAGTAGCCCTGGCTGAGGACATTTTCTTGCAAAGAAATCAAGAGCCCTCATAGCCTGTGCTGTGCTTAGCCTTTTGAGGGACTATCTTTACCTGTTCAGTGCTTAATGTGTACCCCTTTTTTCTTTTTTTTTTTTTGGAGAATTATGTTTTTTAAAAAAAATTATTTTATTTTATTTTTGGCTGCGTTGGGTCTTTGTTGCTGCACGCAGGCTTTTCTCTGGTTGCGGTGAGTGGGGGATACTCTTCGTTGTGGTGCGTGGGCTTCTCTTGTTGCTGAGCACGGGCCCTATGCATGTGGGCTTCAGTAGTTGTGGCACGTGGGCCCAGTAGTTGTGGCTCGCAGGCTCTAGAGTGCAGGCTCAGTAGTTGTGGCGCACGGGCTTAGTTGCTTTGCGGCATGTGGGATCTTCCCAGACCAGGGCTCGAACCCGTGTCCCCTGCATTGGTAGGTGGATTGTTAACTACTGTGCCACCAGGGAAGCCCCCCTTTTTTCTTCTTAGGTGCATGTGTCAATGGCCCCCAGGCCCTCCCTTGCTTTCTGTATTTCAGACCCCATGGGTAAGGGGCCAAGGTTCTTCTACTGTATCATGAAGGGTGGTGCTGGTATCTGTTCCACCTGCATGGCTTTGGCTGCGAAGTGGATCCGTTGGTCATGGGGGACCAATGGTTTGCAGGGGGTTGAATCTTGTACACTTTGTTTTCTTCTCTTGCTCTAAGCGAACACTGTATCACTTGAGCCTCGTGTGTGTGTTGTCTGTTCTCAGGAACTTAGAATTACGCTCTGTCTCTTCTGTGGGTGGCACTGATCTGCTTTTTAACCTTGGCTGCATAGCTTGACCACCCAGTGAACAGTGAAACAATTGTATTGTTTCTTAAAGGTCTTGTACAGTCTTTTAAATTGTTGTATGGTATTTCATCCTATAAAGTGCTACACTTTTATTTAGTTGTATTGATGGGCAAGTAGGTCATTTCCAATATTGTGTTATTACAAAGAGTACTCTAGTGAACACCTGTGTAAATGCCTCAATACCTGTGCAAGTGTTTTTCCAGGGAGCTTCCTAGAACTGAAATTTCAGGGGCATAGGTAATATGACTTTTTAGCTTCACTGCAGACTTTCAAACTACTTTTCCTAGTGGCTGTAAACATTTACACTTCTGTCCAGTGGTTTGTGCTTTTGTTCTTTTTTTTTTGACAAGAGGTTTTAAAATACTGAATAGTCATATATCACCCTTTTTCCTTTGTTTCCTTAAGAAATCCTTGCTTACCCCAGGGCTCTTACTCCTTTTTGTTTGTTTTAATATTAATTAATTTATTTATTTGGCTGTATCAGGTCTTTGTTGTGGCACACAGGATCTTTAGTCGCGGTATGCGAACTCTTAGTTGTGGCATGTGGGATCTAATTTCCTGACCAGGGATCGAACCCAGACCCCCTGCATTGGGAGCATGGAGTTTTAGCCATTGGACTGCCAGGGAAGTCCCTGTTTGTTTTTGAAGTTAAATCTTTAGCTAGAACTCGTTTTTTGTGTGATCCCCTGCAGGTACTGAAGGATGACTGTATCCGTTTATCTGGGAATGGAGTTGCAAGTAGTAACTGTACGTTTAACTTAATGATGCGTGACTGTTTTCCAGTGTGGCTGCACAATTTACATTTCCACCAGCAGTGTATGAGTGTTCCAGTGTTTATCTCTACATCCTTACCAACATGTTATTTTCTGACTGTTTGATTCTAGCCATCCTAGTGGATGTGAAGTGGTATTTTATTGTGGTGTTGATGTGCTTTTTCCCTGATGACTAATGTTGTTGAGGATCCTCTGTGTTTTTCAGCCATCTTTATAGTTTCTTTGGAGAAATGTCTGTTAAGATGCTTTGTCTAATTTTATTTGTGTTGTCTTTTCATTATTGAATTGTAAGTTATTTATATTTTCTAGTGACAAGTCCCTTATAAGATATGTGATTTGTAAATTTTTTTTCCCACTCTGTGGGTTGTCTTTTCACTTTCTTCATGAGACCTTTGAAGCACAAGAATTTTAATTTAGGTGAAGTCCAATTTATCTATTTTTTCTTATTTTTGCATGTGGGATGCATTTGGTAGAATCCATTGACTAATCCATTGTCACAAAGTATTACACTTACATTTTATGATAAGAATATTATAGTTTTAGCTTCTTACATTTGGGTCTTTGATCCATTTTGAGTTAATTTTTGTATATTGTATTATGTAGGGATCCAACTTCATTCTTATTCATGTAGACATATAGTTGTCCATGTACCACTTGTTGAAAAGACTATTCTTCCTCCCTTTGTGTGGTCTTGGCACACTCGTTAAAAATAAATTGACCATAGACAATTTGTGGACTCTTAATTCTGTTTCATTGATCTTTATGTCTTTCCTTATGCCAGAACCACACTGTCTTGATGACTGCTGCTTTTTTATAAAGTAAGTTATGAAATCTATTCTCCCAGCTTACGCTTTTTAGTTTTAGTGTTTCATTTTTTTAATAGATTATACTCACTCAAAGTTATTATAAAATATTGCTGTAGTCCCTGTGCTGGACAATATATGCTTGTAGCTTATTTATTTCATACATAGTAGTTTGTACCTCTTAATCCTCTACCCCTGTCGTGCCCCTCCTCCCTTCCCTCTCCCCATTGGTAACCACAAATGTTTTCTCTGTTTCTGTTTTGTTATATTCATTTGTTTGTTTCATGTTAAATTTTAATTAATTAATTTATTTGGCCATGCCACACGGCATGTGGGATCTTAGTTCCCTTACCAGGGATCGAACCCACGCCCCCTGCATTGGAAGCTCGGAGTCTTAACCACTGGACTGCCAGGGAAGTCCCTGTTTCATTTTTTAGATTGCATATTTAAGTGATAACATACAGTATTTGTCTTTCTTTTTCTGATTTATTTCACTAAGCACCCTCCAGGTCCAACCATGTTGCAAATGGCAAAATTTCATTCTTATTTATGGCTGAGCAATATTCCACAACTTCTTTATCCATTCATTTGTTGATGGACACTTAGGTTGCTTCCATGTCTTGGCTGTTGTACATAATGCTTTTATAAGCACGGAGGTGCATGTATCTTTTCAAATTAGTGTTTTTGTTTTCTTTGGGTATATACCCAGGAGTGGAATTGCTGGATTATATGATGGTTCTATTTTTAGTTTTCTGAGGAACCTTCATACTGTTTTCCATGGTGGCTGCACGAATTTACATTCCCACTAACAGTGTACTAGGGTTCCACATCCTCACCAACATTTGTTATTTGTGATCTTTTTGATGATAACCATTCTGACATGTGAGGTGATATTGTGGCTTTGATTTGCATTTTTCTGATGATTAGCAGTGTTGAACATCTTTTCATGGGCCTGTTGGCTGTCTATATGTCTTCTTTGGAAAAATGCCTATTCAGGGTTTCTGCCCATTTTTTAGTTTGGTTGGTTGTTTTTTTGACATTGAGTTGTGTGAGCTGTTTATATATTTTGGATTTTAACCCTTTATCGGTAATATCGTTTGCAAGTATTTTCTTCCATTCAGTAGATTCTCTTTTCATTTTGTCAGTGGTTTCCTTTGCTGTGCAAAAGCTTCTATGTTTAATTAGGTACCATTTGTTTATTTTTGCTTTTGTTTCCTTTGCCTTAGGAGACAGATCCAAAAAAATATTGCAATGATTTATGTCAAAGAGTGTTCTTCCTATGTTTTCTTCAAGGAGATTTATGGTTTCTGATCTTAACATTTAGGTCTTTAATCCATTTTGAGTTTAATCTTTACTTCATTTTGAGTTTATTATTGTGTATGGTGTGAGAAAATGTTCTAATTTTCATTCTTCTACATGTAGCTGTCCAGTTTTCCCAGCACCACTTATTGAAGAGACTGCCTTTTTTTACATTGTATATTCTTGCCTCCTTTGCCATAGATTATTTGATCATAAATGTGTGGGTTTATTTCTGGACTCTCTATTCTGTTCCACTGATTTATGTGTCTTGTATGTGTATGTGTGTGCACACATGTGCAGCACCATACTGTTTTGATTACTGTAGCTTTGTAGTGTACTCTTAAGTCAAGGAGCATATCTCCAACTTTGTTCTTTTTTCTCAAGATCACCTTAGCTATTTGGGATCTTCTGTGGTTTCATATAAATTTTAGAATTATTTGTTTTAGTTCTCTGAAAAATGCTGTGGGTTTTTTGATAGGGATTGCATTAAATCTGTAGCTTGCTTTAGGTAGTATGGACATTTTAATAATATTAATTCTTCCAATCCATGACCACAGGATTTCTTTCCATTCTTTGTTTCATCTTCAGTTTTCTTCAATAATGTTTTTTTTAATTAATTAATTTACTGACTGTGTTGGGTCTTTGTTGCTGTGTGCAGGCTTTCTCTAGTTGTAGCGAGTGGGGGCTACTCTTTGTTGTGGTGCACGGGCTTCTCATTGCAGTGGCTTCTCTTGTTGTGGAGCATGGGCTCTAGGCACGCAGGGCTTCAGTAGTTGTGGCACGCGGGCTCTAGAGTGCAGGCTCAGTAGTTGTGTTGCATGGGCTTAGTTGCTCCACAGCATGTGGGATCTTCCCAGACCAGGGCTTGAACCCGTGTCACCTGCATTGGCAGGCGGATTCTTAATCACTGCACCACCAGGGAAGTTCCTCAATAATGTTTTATAGTTTTTCAGAGTATATAGGTCTTTCACCTCCTTGGATAAGTTTATTCCTAGGTATTTTATTCCTTTTGATGCAATTTTAAGTAAGGTTGTTTTCTTGCATTTTCTTTCTGATTCTTCATTACAAGTAAATAAAAAAGCAATAGATTTGTATATATTAATCTTGTATCCTGCAATCTTACTGAATTAATTTAGTCTAACAGTTTTTTGGTGGAAGCTTTGGAGACTTTAGGGTTTTCTATATATAGTATTATGTCATCTGCAAATAGGGACATTTTTACTTCTTCCCTTCCAGTTTGGTTGCCTTTTATTTTTTTTTCTTGTCTGATTACTGTGGCTAGGATTTCCAATACTATGTTAAGTAAAAGTGGCAAGAGTGGGCATCCTTGTCTTGTTTCTGATTTTCGAGGGAAAACTTTGAGCTTTTTATCCTATGGCGTTAGCTCTGGGTATGTCATAAATGGCCTTTGTTATGTTGAGATATTTCCCTGTAAGCCAACTTTGAAGGGAATTTTTATCATGAATGGATTTAAATTTTGTCAGATGCTGTTTCTGCATCTATTGAGATCATGTGGTTTTTATTCTTTATTTTGTTAATGTGGTGTATCTCATTTATTGATTTACGGATGTTGAGCCATCCTTGCATCCCTGGAATAAATTCCATTTGATCATGGTGTGTGATCCTTTTTATATATTGTTGAATTTGGTTTGCTCATATTTTGTTGAGGATTTTTGTGTCTAGGTTCATCAGAGATACTGGCCTGTAATTTTCCCTTTTTGGTAGTGTCTTTGTCTGGTTTTGGTATCAGGGTAATGTTGGCATTGTACAATGAATTTGGGAGTGTTCTCTCCTCTTCAAAAGTTTGAGAGGAATAGGTATTAGCTCTTCTTTATATGTTTGGTAGAATTCCCCTGTGAAGCCATCCAGTCCCGAGATTTTGTTTGTTGGGAGTTTTTTGATTTCTAATTTAATTTCACTACTAGCGATTGGTTTGTTCAGATTGTCTGTTTATGATTCAACCTTGGAAGAGTGTAGGTTTCTAGAAATTTATCCATTTCTTCTAGGTTGTCCAGTTTGTTGGCATGTAACTTTTTGTAGTATTCTCTTAGGATTTTTTTGCATCTCTGTGATATCGGTTGTAGTTTCTCCTCTTTCATTTATTATTTTGTTTTCTTGGGTCTTTTCCCTTTTTTTGTTAAAGAGCCTGGTTAAAGGCTTATCAGTTTTGTTTATCTTTTCAAAAAAAAACCCAGACAGTTCTTAGTTTTATTGATCTTTTCTGTTGTTTTAAATCTCAATTTTATTTATTTTCTCTCTGGTCTTTATTATTATTTCTTTTCTTCTGCTGATTTTGGGCTTCATTTATTCTTCTTTTTCTAATTCCTTTAGATGGTAAGTTTGGTTGTTTGAGATGTTTCTTGAGATAGGCCTGTATTGCTATAAACAACTGCTTTATCTGTGTCTCATAGATTTCGGAAAGTTGTGTTTTTATTTTTATTTGTCTCAAGGTACTTTCAGATGTTCTCTTTGATTTCTTCTTTGACCCATTGGTTTTTTAGTAGCATGTTTAGTCTCCACATGTTTGTATTTTTCCCATTTTTCTTCTTGTAATTGATTTCTAGTTTCATATCATTGTGATTGGAAAAAATGCTTGATATACTTTCTGTCCTCTTAAATTTGTTAAGAGTGTTTCGTGGTTTAGCATGTGATCTATCCTGGAGAATGTTCCATGTACACTTGAAAAGAATGTGTATTGTGTTGGTTTTGATGGAATGTACTATAGATATCTATTAAGTCCAGTTGGTCTAATGTGTCATTTAATACCACTCTTTGTTGATTTTATGTCTAGATGATCTGCCCATTGATGTAAGTGGGGTGTTAAAGTCCCCTACTGTTATTGTATTACTGTCAATTTCTCCCTTTATGTCTGTTAATATTTCCTTTTTGTATTTAGGTGGTCATATATTGGGTACATATATGTTAACGAATGAATGTTATATCTTTTTTTTTTTTGGCTGCGCCGTGTGGCTTGCGTGATTGTAGTTTCCTGACCAGGGATTGAACCCACGCCATCGGCAGTGAAAGTCCTAACCACTGGACTGCCAGGGAATTCCCACATATCTTCTTCTTGTATTGATTTCCTTTACTATTGTGTAATGTCCGTCTTTGTCATTCGTTATAGACATTGTTTTAAAGTCTACTTTGTCTGATATGAGTATAGCTGCCTCAGCTTTCTTGTCGTCTCCACTTGCTTGAAATATCTTTTTCCATCCCCTCATTTTCAGTCTGTGGTGTCTTTAGCTGTGAAATGAGTCTCTTATAGGCAGCATATAGATGGATCTTGTTTTTATATTCAATTAGCCACCTTTTGTCTTTCGATTGGAGCATTTAGTCCATTGACATTTAAAGTGATTATTGATAAGTATATACTTTTTGCCATTTTGTTAACTTGTTTTCTTGTTTTTTATAGTTCTTCTTTGTTCTATTCTTCTGTTCATTTCTTCCTTTGTGGTTTGATGATTTTCTTTAGTAGTATTCTTGTGTTCCTTTCTTTCTAGTATTTGTATATCTATTATAGTTTATTGATTTGTGGTTATCATGGGGTTCATGTATGTTGACCTGTAACTATATCTACTTGTTTTAAACTGATAATCATTTAAGTTCAAAATACATTCTAAACGATTTATATTTTTCATTCCCCTCCCCCACATTTTGTTTTTGATTTCATATTTTACATCCATGTTTCTCCCTTAACTGTTTACTGTAGTTACAGTTGATTTTACAATTTTTGTCTTTTAATCTTTGTGCTAGCTTATTTAAGTGGTTGATCCTCAGCCTTTACTATATATTTGCCTTTACTAGTGGGGTTTTTCCTTTCCTATATATGTATTTTAAAATTTATTTATTTTTGGCTGCATTGGGTCTTCGTTGCTGCGCACAGCCTTTCTCTAGTTGTGGTGAGTGGGGACTACTCTTTGTTGCAGTGCCCGGGCTTCTCATTGCTGTAACTTCTCTTGTTGTGGGGCACGGGCTCTAGGCATGTGGGCTTCAGTAGTTGTAGCACATGGGCTCAGTGGTTGTGGTTCTTGGGCTCTAGAGCACAGGCTCAGTAATTGTGGTGCACGGGCTTAGTTGCTCCGCGGCATGTGGGATCTTCCTGGGCCAGGGCTCGAACCCATGTCCCCTGCATTGGCAGGTGGATTCTTAACCACTGCACCACCAGGGAAGTCCCCTTTCCTATAAATTTTTACTTTTTATTGTAGCCTATTCTTTTCCACTTAGAGAAGACTCTTTAACATTTCTTTTAGGGCCTGTTTAGTATTGATGAACTCTTAGTTTTTTGCTTGTGTGAGAAGTTCTTTATCTTTCCATCAATTCTGAATGATAACCTTGTTGGTTAAAGTGTACTAGGTTGTAGGTTTTTCCCCTTTAATACTGTAAATATATCATGCCACTCCCCTCTGGCATGCAAAGTTTCTGCAGAAAAATTTGCTGATAGCCTTATAGGGGTTCCTGTATATATGACTCTTTGTTTTTCTCTTGCTGCCTTTAGAATTCTCTTTATCCTTCATTTTTGCCATTTTAATTATAACATTTCTTGGTGTGGGTCTCTTTGGGTTCATCTTGTTTGGGACTCTCTGAACTTCCTGTACCTGGATATCTGCTTCCTTCTTCAGGTTCGGGAAGTTTTCAGTCATAATTTCATCAGATACCTTTTCAATCCTTTTTTCTGTCTCTTCTCCTGGAACCCCTATAATGTGAATGTTGATATGCTTGATATTGTTTCAGAGGTCTCTAAAACTGTTCTCATTTTTTAAAAAAAATCTGGTTTTTTCTTTGCTGTTCTGATTGGGTGATTTCTATTATTGTACCTTCCAGATCACTTGTGCATTCCTTTCTATCAGCTAGTCTGCTGTTAATTCCTCCTAGTGTGTTTTTCATTTCAGTTATTGTATTTTTCATTACTGACTGGTTCTTTTGTACATTTTCTAGTTCCTTTTTAAAATTCTCACTGTGTTTATCTATTCTTTTCCCTAATTTAGTTACCATTCTTATTACTGATGCTTAGAACTCTCTATCTGCTAAATTATTTATTTCTCTTTCATTAGTTTTTTTTTTCAGGGGATTTATCTGGTTCTTTCATGTGAGACAGACTCTTCTGTCTTCTCATTTTACTTAACTTTTTGTGTTTCTGTGAAATTAGGTGAAACAAGTTACCTGTCCCAATCTTGAAGGGGTGTCCTTGCGTGAGAGCATTCCTATACAATCTGTGTGTGCCCAGTGGCTTTGGTGCGAGAACTGGATCTGACGTGAGCATGAGTCACACCTTCCCCCAGGGTGTGCTCACAGCTCTCACCTTAGTGGGAGGTGGGGCTGGAGATGGAGGGGTTAGAGCTAGAGCCAGGTGTGAGCCAGAGCTTCTCCTATGCTCAATAGCCAACACCACCCTATTGGGAGCAAGGGTATGTCTCAAGTTGCTGGAGCAAAAGCCCTGAGGATCGGGTCCAAGCCTGTTCTGTTTCTTTTAAGTATGTGCTCTCCTCCCTCCCAGGACTGGCACCCTTGCCACCCTTGCCCAGTCTGCTGCCTCTGCATCTCCAGCAATAGCCACCCTCAGATGCAGTGTCAGGTCTGTTGCCCAAGTGTGCACTCTCCTTAGCAATGGCAGCCTTCACCCTAGTGGGGAGCTACACCAGAGTTAGAGGGACTGGAGTGGGTGCTTGCTGTGGGCCAGGTTGCTTGCTGGGGTGGTCGCAGGAAACCAGCCAGTGCCCCGGGTGGTTTCAGTCTGCTTCCTTTACTTCCTTTACTTTGTTTCCGGCAGTGTGCATGCTGTTCACGAGTGGAGCCCTCCTGTAAGTCCCACTGGTTTTCAAAGCAGCCAAGGGGACTCGTCTTCCTGGTGTTGGACTTCAGATCTGGGGTGCCCAATATGTGGTTTGAACCCCTCATTCCCCAGTGAGGATCTGTGAGCCCATGATTATCCCCCTCTTCTGTGTCCCCTCCTCTCGGCTTAGGTCCCAACATAATTTCTTCTCCTCTCTTCCTGCCCTACTCCTTGTGGATCTTTCTTTATAGCCTTGGTTGTAGAAGAGTTTTTCTGCCCATCTCCAGCTTGTTTTTAGTAAGAATTGCTCCACATGGAGATGTGTTTTTTAAAAAAATATTTATTTATTTATTTGGCTGTACCAGGTCTTAATTGCCTAGTGTGGGATCTTCGATTGTGGCATGTGGGATCTTTTAGTTGCAGCAAGTGAACTCTTGGTTGCAGCAGGTGGTATCTAGTTCCCTGACCAGGGATTGAACCTGGGCCCCCTGCATTGGGAGCTCAGAGTCTTAGCCACTGGACCACCAGGGAAGTCCCATAGATGTATTTTTGATGTGTTCTTGGGGATGTGAGCTCATTGTCCTCCTACTCTGCCATCTTTTTTCTACTCTGCCATCTTGATCTCTTCCCTCTCTTCCAGCTTATTCTTTTTCAAGATTGTGTTGTGTATTATGTGGGTCTCTTGAGTTTCCATATGTTAGGATCAGCTTTTCAATTTCTACAAAGAAGCCAGCTGGGATTCTGATAGGGATTTTTTTGAATCTATGGATAAATTTGGACAGTATTGTCATCTTAACAATGTTTTGTCTTCTGATCCGTGAACAACGAATGTCTTTCCATTTATTTAAAGTTTTAATTTCTTCTAACAGTGTTTTGTAGTTTTCATAGTATAAGTTTTGTTCTTATTTTGTTAAATTCATTCCTAAGTATTTTATTCTTTTTCATGTGATTGTAGATGGAATTGTTTTCTTAATTTTATTTTTGGTTTGTTCATTTTTACTATGTAGAAATACCACTGATTTTTTTTTAAAGTAAAAAAAATTTTCTTCTAGTTTTTTTGAGATATAATTGGTATACAACACTGTATAAGTTTAATGTGGACAGCATAATGATTTGACTTACATACATCATGAAATGATTATCACAATAAGTTTAGTGAACATCCATCTCATTTAGATACAAAATTAAAGAAATAGAAAAAAATTTTTTCTTGTAAAAAAAATTTTTTTCTTGTGATGAAAATTCTTAGGATTTTCATCTTAACAATTTTTATATATAATGTACAACAGTGTTAATTATATTTATCAAGTTGTACATTACATCCCTAGTACTTATTTATCTTATAACTGGAATTTTGTACCTTTGACTGCCTTCATCTAGTACCCGCGAGCCCTGCCTCTGGTAACCACAAATATGATCCCTTTTCCTGGTCTGCTTGATCCTGACAGGCTCCACTGTGCAAATGTTCATGAGTCCTTTTCTCAGAAATCTAAAGATGATCCTAACTAACAGCATCTACTTTGCACCATCCTTCTCACATCCCTCCTGAACAGTAATGTTGGTTATTTCAGTCTCTTGCCAGCGACTTCTGATGTCCCAGCAAATGGCATTGTCCCCAGCAGTGCTGAAAAGATACTCCCGAGGGCCCAGCAGTGATACATACAACTAACGCAGACTTGCTTGCACTCTGGTGGGTAGACCTTGAACAGGAGTGATGCCTCCAGGCAGGTGGTATGCTGTCCATCCAGCTCAGGCCAAGGCTTCAAGGGAGCGAGGACGCCTTCAGATGATAAAGAAGGAAGAAGAGGATGAAAGCTACACTTCAGTGCCAGCTGCCAGACCACAGACACTCAATCGTCCTGGCCAGGAGCTGTTCCGCCAGCTCTTCAGACAGCTTCGCTACCATGAGTCTTCTGGGCCTCTAGAGACTCTGAACCGGCTCCGGGAGCTCTGCCGCTGGTGGCTGAGGCCAGATGTTCTTTCAAAGGCCCAGATTCTGGAGCTGCTGGTCCTGGAGCAGTTCCTGAGCATCCTGCCAGGGGAGCTTCGGACCTGGGTGCAGCTGCATCACCCTGAGAGTGGTGGGGACGTTGTGGCCTTGCTGGAAGAGCTACAGAGGGACTTCTATGGGACACCATGGAGGGTGAGTGTGAGCAAGCGTGTGGTGCCCAGTGAACTCTGCCTGCTCGTGAGCCTGCTTGTGGGTGGGGGGGTGGGCCTCTGAACCTTCAACACGGAAGAATTCAGGGGAGGTCTTCTCTTCTCATTCCCATGGCACCTGAGCAGCTAAGAACTCGACCCTAAGCAAAGGACCATTTAGCAGGCAGCCCTTCCCTCTTTCCCAGAAGAATATAAGCTCCAGGAAGAAGAGGGTCTGCAAGTATCCATAAACAGTAATGAGGTTTTGGACACATTGACTTAACAGTGCATAAAGTACATCTCCACATACCTAACTTGACTTGTACTAACCTGTAAAGTGGGGGTGGTATCTCTTGCTCGTACACGGGGGAATTAGTGTCAGGATCCTTGGCTTCTAAGTACATCTTGAGACCTAGAAGAGCAGTCTACACAAACCATGTTACTTCTTTCTCAGTAAACTTTTGAGGATTTGTTCTTTGCGGGGGAGATGGGGAAGAAGAGTGGTGAGGGGCAGCCCAGGGCTAGGAAATTGGAAGATCACAATTTTAGACTGCATTCCACAACCTTGGTGTTCTTGCCAACATTGTGGTACCTTCAGAGCCTCAGTTTTTGAAAACAAAATGGAAAACTGATCTAACGGTGAGAATTTGTTCGTTACATATTTGAGTGCCTACCACGTGCCCAGCCCTGGGCTTGGTGCTAGGAAACAGAGCTGACAGTCCCAGTGCAGGCAGTAGAGCAGTGGGTCAGTTAAAGTGCACTCTGTGTGCCCCTCTGCCCCACTCAGGCCAGCCTCTCAATACTTCTCCATACCTTTGAGGTTTTTTTTTTTTTTAAAGAGCATTTATCATTTTTGTAGGCTTTTAAAAAATTTTATAAAGTATGTGTAATTCTACATGTATGATTCATGCATAAATGAAAGTTACTTTTAAGATTTCTGAAACATATTTGACATACTTCTCCTCTAAATTTAATATAAAAATTAAATCAATTAAAACATTGAACATTGTCTACCAGCAATAAATGATAACAAATATTAAACAAGAAAACCTTTTGCCCAACATTGGGTACTATTTTTTAAAATCTAAAAGAACATTTATAATTTTTACCAAAACCATGAGTTGTTCAAAATGACCTAAAGATAACTTTTAAAGCAAATAAGGTACATAGTAGGTACAAAATTGTGGCTTGGGTATATTCAAGTCAGTCGAGAGCTAGGTGTGTGGTTTAAAAATCCATGAAAACATTGCCAAACGAGCGGAAAGGGCCTACCTGGTTGAAAGCTAGTTAGAAATTAGAAAACAAAAAACAGAGCCTGGAAAAAAGCCTACCAGATTCTAAAAAATGAACAGAAATGCTCAAGATGCATATAAATTATAGTTTATCAAAATTACCAAAATTTGAGAAACAGGGGCCTGAGAAAGTTTGTCCTTAAACTCATTTGTCTATGCTTCCATATTGTTATTTTTTCTTTATTCTCCCTTTGGTAGGATTTGGGAGGAACAGGAGATAAATTGCTGTGATCACTTTATCTTCTTCAGTCTATAGCTCGGTATTAGGTACTTAATGGCCTCAGGCTAAGATTCGTCCATATCAGTGTAGAGAATGTCTTGGCCACAGGGCCAGAAAAACCTGAAGTTCACTGGCTGTAGCTTCCTATACTCAGTTTTGCATCAGGGATAGCCTTGCCTCCAGAGACCAAGACTGTTTGAAGTCCCAGCACAGAGACCACCTTTCTCCAGGTCTCTGCTTGGATGGGTACTTCCCTGTTTTTGCACCTGAGACTTTTTCTTCTGTGATTCCATAGCTGACCCTCACAGTTAGCATGTCTCTCTAGTGGTGTTGCTATTTTAGTCAGGTTTATAGTCTGGGAGCCTTCCTGCCTCTTCGAGGTCACTTTGCATATCACTACCTAGAGCAGTGCCCGAAACTTGATAGATGTTATCTGACTGCATCTCTGCTGTGAACCATTATCAGTTTAACTCTCAGGGATAAATTTCTTATTTCTAAGTTCCTGGCCAGGGGTGGGGACTGAGGGCTAGTGGGGAGGTATCCTGCAGCACCTGAGGCCTGACAGCAGTGCTGTCACTGACTTGCCATTTGCTTTCCTATGTCAGGCAGGAATCTGGCTTCACCTGTCTCCCCATGGCCCGCTTTAGAGCCCAGGGAGGTGGAGGGGTGAGGGGATCCTCCCTGGGCTTTCTATTCCTCCTTTTCCCTCTACCTGTAGGTAATAAAGGACCTAGCTCACCACTCCCTGGGCCTCTACCTTTTAGAGATTGGCCATGTGGCCAGTTCTGTGAGTTTGCTTTCTGATTCCCACGAGGATCCTCTCACAACATTTTCTTCTTGCCAGGACCCAGCCCTTGCCCAGAGCCCAGATGTGCATTGGATGGGCACAGGAGCCCTGCAAGCCGCACAGATATGGCCCCCTGCTTCACCTCTCAGGAGCGGCTCGGCTCTGGGGGACCACCTGCAGCCTCCCTATGAAATAGGAGTGCGTGACTTCCTGGCTGGGCAACCCGGTACTTACCGCCTGGCTCTAAGACCCCAGCCTATGCCACACTTCCCAAATTTCCTATAACGTTGTCTTTTCACCCTCTGTCCTCTCAGGAGAATCCCTTCTGTCCTGGCCTTGAGCTCTGTGTCCTTTCTATCCTGTGACCCATGTCTACCTACCTTCTCCTCCATTGTACCCCCCACTTCCTGACCCCAGCAGACACCGGGGAAATGTGAAATGGGTGTTTAAAACAGTCCATACCTGCCTGTGGGCCCGGGAGTCCTCCACGTGGGGGGAAGAGTGGGCTTCTCAGTGGGATACCAGAGCTGGGCTGCCCTCTCTCATGACTCTTTCTTCTTCAGATCCTCCTGCTGCACAGGTTTCTGCCCTTTCCCAGAGAGAGGGATGTTCAGGAGACCTGGTGACAGTCCAGCCTCAGGTGAGCCACAGAACCTTCGGTCCTTCCTGATGTCCCACCGTTGCTGCCTCATGGGGTAGCTGTAGCTCCCGCCTGTCCTGTGTCTTTCGGTCCAGTGACCTCACATCCCGAGACGCATGTCCCAGAGACCAGATTATCCCCCAGGAGCCCAGAGCTCTTCTGCTGGGTGATGATCTTCTCTTTCCCCTTTATCAGATCCATCCTGTACTCAACTCAGAGCCAGCCTCATTCCCCTGCCCCCTCCTAAAAGCTGGGAGTTGTGGACTGGCTCTAAGGCATAGGACCGTGTTTTTTCAGGAGGCTGTGACTTTCAAGGATGTGGAGGTGACCTTTTCCCAGGATGAGTGGGGATGGCTGGACGCTTCTCAGAGGAACCTATACAGGGATGTGATGCTAGAGAATTATGGGAACGTGACTTCTTTGGGTAAGGCATTGATATCCCCATGCTTCTACCTACCTCTACTTCTGCCTTCTTAGTTTTCATTATGGTGCATAGAAAGGGGCCTGACCTGGGTTTAGGTCCTGGTCTCTCTAACTACTAACCAAATCACTTAATCTTAATGCCTGTCATGCTAAGTTAATATAAAGATTAAAAGTCATATGTGTCAAGTTCCTAGTCCATTTAGGCATCCAAAATAAGTTGGCTGATTTAACTAGTTGACTTGTCATGTGGCTCTGGAGAATGCTAGCGATCCTTTTGTCTGTGGTTTCTCTCAGCCTCTCTTGTCTCTGCTCAGAGCTGTCAGAAATTCCTGTCTAGGCCTCCTGTCCTAACTTCCTCCACCTGCCTCCCTGGCTTTCCCTCCTCCCTACCAGGAGCTCAGGCCTGAGAGGGTCCTGGAGAGTAGTTCTGTATGATTCATCTACCTTCCATTCACATCCCATTTTCTTCTCTTCTGCAGTGGGGCCATTCACCAAACCTGCTCTGATCTCCTGGTTGGAGGCAAGGGAGCCGTGGGGCTTGAATGTCCAGGGAGCTCATCCTAAGGGGAGTCCAAGTGCTGCCCCTGCAGGTGAGTTCCAGAGAACTGACCAGGTCTTGCTCCTCCTGCATCTATTCTCCTCTTTCTTAAGGTCTTTTATACTAAGAAAATCATGGGGAACTTACTCCATTGTTTACTGGAAGGAAGATCCTTAGCAGTGTTGCTAAGAAGTACTGGGTGCCTGGGCTTCTCCCCTCCAGACCGGCCTATTAGACATTGGTTTCTGGTCATGCCCCTTCCCCAGCAGCGCTCTCAGTAACAGCTCTTGCCCACTGAGGGCTTCACTGTCCTTGTCAGTTCACTGATGCTCCTCCTCAGCCCTGTGCTGCTCTCCCCTTCCCGCTCCTAGGAACCCTCATCCCACTCCTGCTGCTTCTCTTTGCTTGGTCCTTCCCCCGTGGTAGGCTTGACCTCTAGCCCTTGCAGCCAGTCCTCCTAGGAGCCCCACCTCTCAGCTCTTGGAGACCTTCCTATCATGCTCTGTGTCATGATTCCTCTCCCCTCTCTTGCTGTTTAACACCTGCTTCTCAACCCTTTTTGTTTTTCACTGGATGTGTACAGCTAGCTGCCGTACCCGTCTTGCTTCTCCTCTCCCTTTCCTGTCGTCTGGAATACTCTTCCATATTTTGCCTTATCCCTGACTATTTTGTAAAGGTATTGGCAGTCAGGCAAAAGCCTCACCACCTAAGTTCATGACATTTTTTGGTTCCTTGGTGCTTTCTGCAGTTCCAAGTATGGGAAAAGAGAACATTCTCTTTCCCTTTTTTTTTTTTTTTTTTTTTTTTGCGGTACGCGGGCCTCTCACCGCTGTGGCCTCTCCCGCTGCGGAGCACAGGCTCCGGACGCGCAGGCCCAGCGGCCATGGTTCATGGGCCCAGCCGCTCCGCGGCACGTGGGATCCTCCCGGACCGGGGCACGAACCCACGTCCCCTGCATCGGCAGGCGGACTCTCAACCACTGCGCCACCAGGGAAGCCCCCCCTTTTTTTTCTTTTTGGCCACACCTAGTGGCTTCTGGGATCTCAGTTCCCTGAACAGGGATTGAACCCAGGCCACGGCAGGTAAAGCCCAGAATCCTAACCACTAGGCCACCAGGGAACTCCCAAGAGTACATTCTCTTCTGTTTTATTTGTGTCAGGAAATGAGCTCCATGTGAAAACAGACAAGTTCATCTTAAAACATGAACCTTTGGAAGAAGCTATGCCATCAGGATGTCATGGTGCAGCAAATATTTCTGAGGGAACAGGGCTCAGAGAATCTTTTGCACAGAAGAGCAGGTTAAAGGAGCAATGTGGAAACCCCATACAAGTGACAGTTAAGAAAGAAGAGACCAATTCCAGCTACGGGACAGGAAAAGACTGTGAAGAATCGGGAAGAAGTAATAGTCTTCATCTAAAACATATTACATGTTTGAGAGGACCCAGAAAAAAGCAGTCCCTTAAACATGGCTATGGCAAACACTTCAGAGGGAGTTCATACCACTGTGATTACAAGGAATATGGGAAAGGGCTCAGACGCGTGATTGGGGGGTTTAGCCTACATCAGAGAATTCACGCTGGACTGAAAGGGAAGGCAAAGGATGCGCACGGGAAGGACTTCAGCCTTAGTTCTCATCACCAACACGGGCAGAATCTTCACATGGTGGGGACATTGTATACGTGCAGTGACTGTGGGAAGACCTTCAGTCATAGCTCCCATCTTGCATGTCATCAGCGACTTCACACTCAAGAGAAGCCGTTTAAATGTAGGGCCTGTGGGAAAGCCTTCAGGTGGAGCTCGAACCGTGTGCGACATGAGAAAATTCACACTGGATTGAAACCTTATAAATGCAGTTTATGTGACAAAGCTTTCCGACGCATGTCTGCCTACCGCCTGCACCAGGAAATTCATGCTAAGCAGAAATTTCTTGAATCTTATCAGCACGAGGAAGCTCTCTCTTGTGGCTCAGGGTTTGATCATCATTTGAGAGACCAAAATGGGGAGAAACTCTTTGACTGTAGCCAGTGTAGGAAATTCTTCCACTGTAAGTCATATATTCTTGAACATCAAAGGATTCACACCCAGGAGAAACCCTATAAATGCATCAAATGTAGGAAAACATTTAGGTGGAGGTCAAACTTCACTCGTCACATGAGACTGCACCAGGAAGAGGAGGTCTGTGATCCAGACAAATGTAGAGAAGACTTTAGGCAGACCTCCAACTACAGTCAGCCCCAGAGTGCCCCCACTGTGGAGAAAGCTCTTTTGTGTCAGCAGTGTGGGAAGACCTTTAATCAAAAGAAAGCTCTCATTGATCATCAGAGAATTCACACAGGCGAGAAACCATACCAATGCAGTGAATGTGCAGAAGAGTTTCCTCATAAGTCGGCCTTTATTGTTCATAAGAGGCAGCATGCCGTCGAAATAAAGCCTGAGGACATGCCATCGTTTAGTGAGGACGTGCCATCGTTTAGTCAGGACGGAGCATTCCAAGTTCCTCAGAGCAGTCACACCACAGAGGAACCCTACAAATGCAGCCAGTGTGGCAAAGCCTTCCGTAATCACTCATTCCTCCTTATCCATCAGAGAGTTCATACCAGAGAGAAGCCTTATAAGTGCAGGGAGTGCGGGAAGTCTTTCAGATGGAGTTCTAACCTCTCCCGACATCAGAGGGTTCACTCTTTGGGGAAACCGTATGAGTACCATGAAAGTGAAGATGCTCCAAATCTGCAGTCACAAATACTCACTGGTGCAAAACCTTTTTGGTGCCAAGAATGTGGGAAAAGCTTTACACGTAAAAGAAGTCTTTTAGATCATAAGGGAATACACAGTGGAGAGAAACGCTATAAATGTAATCTGTGTGGGAAATCTTACGACAGAAATTATCGCCTTGTTAATCATCAGAGAAACCACACGAAAGAGAGACCATTTAAATGTCAGTGGTGTGGGAAAGATTTCATTGGAAGACATACTCTCTGTATTCATCAGAGAAAACACACCAGAGTGGCCCAGTCTGAATGCAGTGTGGCTGGGTTGTCTTCTCGCCAGGATACAGGGGTGAGTTTACAGGAATTAAAACCAAGTGAGGAGAAGAAACCTCTTGAAGATTGTGAGAAAACTTGTGATCAGAACTCCGGACTCACTGGGCTCCAGGATATACCCACTGGGGGAAAGTGCCACAAATGTACCACGTGTGGGAAAACTTTTAGCAAGAGCTCACAACTCATTAGCCACAAGAGATTTCATACTCGAGAGAGGCCCTTCAAATGCAAAGAGTGTGGGAAGACCTTCAGGTGGTCTTCAAATTTGGCTCGGCATATGAAAAACCATACTAGAGATTAGCTTGGGGTCTGACAGTGTGGGGAGGGGGTCCTGGCTACCCTGCTAGAGAACCCCTGATTGTAGGCAGTGTGGGGCAGACCTTCATAGAGGGCCCAGCCCTTTCTATTTTGGAAGCTAGTGGCAGAGAATCCTGAGGATTCAAAAATGCAGGGCAGGCACCCCCATCCTACTGCTGGAAAATGAGGTGCTGGGGAAGAGCAGCAACGTATTCCAGAAGGAGGCTTGGACCCCTAGGAGTGGTCTTTGCACAATGGCCTGGAGCTCCCCCAGCCAGATCTCCTTCTATAACTCTAAAGGGAGAGACCATTGCCCTTCTTGGTTCAACAAAATGTCCGTGGCATGGTGGGCTGTGGCTGCTGGGAAGGGGCCAGTTGGATCCTAAGTTTCCCTTTTGAGTTTGGCTTGTGATGGTGCCTAGTCTGTTTGACCTTAAAAGCACCAGCAGCAGTAAGAACTAGTCTCTTCTGATGCCTCCAGGGGAGTTCTGGCTGCGGCTTCAGTCTTCACAGCTGACTTTGGATATTTGCCATGGGCGTAGAGTTGTCTCAGCTGCGAATGGAGAACAGGGTACTGGGCTTGATCACCTGGAGAATGAAGCTCGACCAGTGCCCCATCGCCGTCTCCGTCCCACAGGCCTGTATGGGCAGCAGCCGTTCATCTGCTAAACAGAAATGTGCTGAGCATCTCTCATGTGCCAGGCACTGTTGTGTGTGCCAGAGACCCAGCAGTGAGTGGAACAAAAAAGTCTGCCATCTTGGATCTTTACAGACGATAAACAAATAAGATATATATAGTATTTCGGATGATGATATGTGTTGTGGACAAAATGAATCAGAGTAGAGTGAGAGGGAGTGCTGGATTGGGAGGTAGGTTGAGATTTTAAATGGGCTGGTCAGAGAGGACCTCAACTGAGAAGGTGAGATTTGAATAAAGACCCAAAGGAGATCATGGAGGAAGCCCTGTAGGTCCCTAGATGCTACATAGGACCCTTCACAGGAGGTAGGGTCTTGTCTGGTCTCCTAGGGAATGGCAAGTAGGCCCCTGAGCCAGAGTGGAGTGAGCCAGCTGGAAGTGAGGAAGCCAGAAAGGTGGAGGGCCAAGGTGCATGAGCATCGTGGGTCCTCACTGGGGCTTGGCTACCTCAAAGGGAGGTAGGGGGCTTTTGGACAGTTTTGAGTTGAGGATTATTGTGGTCTGAATCTGAACCCTTATAGAATGTAATTCAGATTCAGAGTCCCATGTGTTGAGGGCCCAGGGTCATGGCAAGGGCCTTGGAGTCATCAGATCTGCATTCCAGGCTTGGTTTGTCTTTTCTTGGCAGGATGATCTTGAGTAAGTCACTGAGCATCAGCATCTATTTCCTTGTGTGTGAAATTAGAGTAGCTGGCTCTGCTACCTGGCTATTGGGATTGGTGAAAAGAAGGCTTGGTTTACTAAGATTCTGGGTTAGGGGTCTGATCTCTAGACCAGAGCCCTCACAGAGCTGCAGATCCCATGTCAGTTGATGCTACAAGCACAGAAATACCCCTTTACTGTCCAAATTTTTCATCCTCCCACTCCTTGTGTGCCACCTGGTACCTCATAGAGTTCCTGCCCCAATAGGGGTGTTTCTACTGCCATTTTTATAAATTGATATATATTTATTTTTAAACATTCAAATCAAATTTTAAAAAATGTAAATGTAGTAAAAATCAACAAAAATCTCTCTGTATTGAGGTAAGCCTTGAATATTTGGGGATAGTGCTGATGCAGTCTGTTCAGTAACCTGAGTTTTAAAATAATTTTAATTATATAAGTAGTATGTGATTATTATAGAAATATTAGTAAATACAGATCAGCTGAAAGGAAAAGTCTGACTACTTGGAGCTAACTACTAAACATTTTGGTGTAATCAGTGTTGGGTTTAACTTCATTGCCCTTGCCTGAATGCCCCTGGGCGGACCTGCCTTGTGCTGTCTCCCTTCACCTTCACGCGGAGTGCCACACTCTTGTCCAAGCTGGCCCAGGTCCTTACTCTTTTAAGTCCCAGCCTTCCCTGACCTGTGTGCCTCTAAGCCCTCTCCCCAGGTCCCACCTCTCCTAATGCCTGTATGTTGCTCTGTTAGGTGTTGTCTGGGTTTCCAAAAGTTATTCCCACTACTGCAGCCGGACCAAGTACTTTGGAAGCCAGGTTTGGGTGCTTATTTATCCTTTGGCTGGGCAGAGTAGATTTTGCACAAAGTTGACTCTTTTAAGGAATATAGAACTGGATTTATTATTTCAGCTAAGTCAGGATTGGAAGTTTTTGAAGGGGTCTGTGAGTGAAATGTTGACTAGAGACCGCCCACAAGCACGCCTGCTACTTGGGAGCCCAACCATGGGTGGTTCCGAGTCATAGGACGCTCCGACAGTTTCTGACTGCCCCAGCTATCAGTGCTCACCTCACACCCCATCCTGGCCTGGAGAACATACCCCTTATTCCAGCCCTGCCCCGCCTTCTCTCCTCTTCCTAGGAAGAACTGAAGTTAGGGCCGGCGGGAGCCAGATGGGCTGGGACTCCATGGAGAGGAGTGGGTATCAGGAGGTCTTTCAGGCAGGTGTTCAGTATGGTTGGTCTCACCCTTGCTGACAGAGACTGTCAGCCCAGACAGAGGCATGTGCAGAGAAGAAAGCGCAGGAAATGTAGATTGATATGGACCATCTTACACTCATAAAGTTGGCAAATTTTTAAAAGCCATTGTGTGGGTAAGTGTATGGCACATGGGAACTCACTGCCATGGGTGTGCCAAGCAATTTGCAACATCTTGTAAAATTGTGTGTACTCTACCACTTAGAATTCTAGTCTTGGATAAACCCTAGAATAACTCCATGTGAAGAAGGAAATGTGCATATGACTGTTCATTGCAGCACTGTGTAGATAGTAAGACTGGGAGAAGCCTAAATTTCCATCAACAGAAGAACGGGTAAATACATGGGTTGTTTGGTACTTTGGGAAGTGAACATGAAAGAGCTCGAGTTACATCTGTCAACACAGATGAATCAAAAATGATGCTGAGAAAGTTGCAGAAGCTACGAATACCATTTATGTAAAGTTAAACATACTGTGTATCTGTGGGCGCATTATTTAAACTTACTTGTGTTTCACTTTTTCTGTAAAATGAGATAGTAGTGCCAACCTCACAGGGTGATGGGGGGAGGGGGACAGTTAATGAATTAATGCATGTAAAGTGTTTAGAATAGTGGCTGGCATGTAAACCTTGTTGGCATATAGTAAACAGTGTTACTCTTTTATACAATAATATATTTCCTATGGATTCAAATTATATGAAGAGTGTAAAATCATGTGTTAGAATGAGGTGTGAAAGCCATGCTCTGCTTTCCCAGAGCAGGAGTTGCTGATGGAATCACGGAGGGTACGTGGAGGCTTCAGTTGTGTTTTATTTCTTTTAAGAAGTTGATGTAGATGGGTCAGCATGTTGATTTAATGGGATAAGTGGTGGGTTCTTTTTTAACTGTTTGTTTAAAACATCTCAAAATAAAAATATTTTTGAGCATGGGCTCTGCCATTTTATGATTTTATAGAAATCCTGGCTCTGCCATTTATGTGATGTTTCTTAGAGCGAGCCACTCCATCTCTCAAGGCTTCAGGTTCTCACCTGCAAAAATCGGGAGCAACACAGATGGCTCTTAGTAAAGGAGTGGTTAAACAGGTCTGACACATCCATGATAGAGAACTGGGCAGCAGTTAAAAAGAATGGGAATGTTCTCCATGTATTGACAGATGATCCCCGAGGCCTACAGTTTATAGGAAATTATAAGCTCCATTTCCTTTCATTCCTCCTTGCCTAAAAATAACAAGTGGTGCCAGAAGCTGTAGCCTTATAATTTTAATGAAGAAGTGGGAGCCTGTGAATGGAAGATGCCGAGTCATCCATTCCACTTTTTTAGGTTGGTGAGTAAATAGGTTTACATACCAACTACCCCACCTTTTATGTTAATGCTAACCCAGCTAAGAAGAGCAAAGAGGTTTTGTGTCAGCAGGTTCTAGTCAGGAGCCAGAAACCATATTAGTTAATTTAACAAAAAACTTGTAAAGAATTGTTCACTAGATCTGTCTAAGTAACTGTAAAGGCAAAAAGAGAAGGCTAGGGTATCATGGAGGAAGTAACTGTGAGAAGGAGCTACCACCCAGGACTGGAGGAGCTGTGATAGAATCTGGCCTCATTTTGGATGTTTGACCACTGACAGCTTTCAAGCCCTGTCCCCATTTTGCCTCGCATCTGGGCAAGCTGATAAGAAATCCCAAGCATACCCTCTCAGCTCTGAAGGGGAAGTTTATGCAAATCCTGGCCTTTTTTTGTTGCACTGGAATCCTCACCCCTAACCACAATAAAAACCAGAGCCACTCACCCCTCCTTTATCAAGGCAAACCACCTGGCTTTGGTACCTGTCCTGCTGTCTCCACAGAGCCTCATTATACGAATAATAAACTTTTTCATAACCTCTTGATGTGTGTGTGGTCATTATAGTTTCAACATCTGAACCAGTTTGGGGTGGTGGTATCACATTGATCCCGCCTCCACAGGGCAAGATACAAAGCGGAAACAAGGAGAAACGGTTAGAATCGTTAAAAGGTTAGACATTGGAAGAGAGCCCCTGTGGAACTGAGCTCAGACCTATGAGCAGGAGAGCACTGCTGGGCTGGTGCTAGTGTCTGAGCTCGGGGGAAGGGCCCCATGTAGGCAAAACCTGTAAGCTGGACTCTGCTGCTACCAGAAGGAATTGCCACTGCTGGGGTGAAGAAGCATTGGGAACAGGAAGCAATGCCCACAAAACCCAGGAAGGAACAAGCCCCCTCTTCCTCCTTGTATTAGGATTCTCCAGAGAATCAATCAATAGAAAAAATATATAGGAAGAGAGAAAGAGAGAACAAGGAATTGGCTCATGATTATAGAGGCTGGCAAGTCCAAAATCTGCAGTGGGCCAGCAGGTTGGAGACCCAGGAGAGCCCATGTTCCAGTTCCACTCAAAGGCTTTTTGCTGTAGAACCTTTAAGAGCTGATGTTGCAGGTGAAGTCAGAAGGCAAGTCTGCTGGAGAATTCTTTCTTGCCTGGGTTGGCCAGTCTTTCTGTTCTATTCTGGCTGATTAGAAGAGGCCTGCCCTCATTATGGAGAGTAATCTATTTCACTCACAGTCCACCAGTTTAAATGTTAATCTCATCCAAAAAACAACCTCACAGGAATACCCAGAGTAACATCTGACCAAATGTCAGTGGCTCAGACAAGTTGACACACACAATTAATCATTACACTTCAACACTGCAGCTTTCCTCTTGCATTCCTTAATTGCAGAACCTAATGGAACCAGTGAGCAAAGCAGAGATGTGGATTGCAGAATTCAACCCCGTCATCACAAAACATCTATAGGAGGGCAGCTTTGAAGCAGAGAGACAATAAGCTAAATAAATGGTGCAGCGTTCCTGAATTATTTATTTTTAAAATTCCTAGGATATTTGACTTAAAAATTTGAGACCAATAATATTTGTTGAGGAAATCATGTGGTGACTGGTGACTTAAAGGTATAAATTATGTCATAAGCAGTTGATTTTACCCACTGACCTTGTAATAACTAGCTGTTCACTGTGACCTTACTCCTCTTGCTGTAATGAACTCAAAGTCGCAAGAAGAGTCTCTCAAAATTAAGAACACAGTTAAAGGTATTCCACTTTATAAACATTATTTTACAAGTTTCAATAAATTAATAAATTTAATAAAGCAAATTTGTGACTTTAACAAAACATAGTAGAATCCCAATTTACCTCAAATGGAGCAGTGACTTGGATAAACCCCCAGCAGAGCACAGAGGAAACCAGACAGTGAAGTCCTATAGCCCTGAATTTGAAAAGAATCTTCCAATTAAAAAGACAAGGATGCCTCCATTTAAATCGATGGTTGAGCTGTCTTTGTTGCCCAAATGACCTGGGAGCACATCAGTTCGTGCCTTTCACAATTAAATCTGTGTAAGTTAGGTAAGGCAAGGAGAATGTATGCATCTAGTTCTACTGGTTAAGATTCATAGGCTATTAATGTGGTTTCAACAGATGGGTTACTATTTCTGTGAATCAAAGAATCTGATAAATATACTGGGTAGAGGTAGAAAAAAAATTGTCTAAGTATGGATGTTTTCCCTCTGCAACTTTAGGTTTGAATGAGAGTAGAAAACAGACTGCCTGCCCTCAGATACATCATTGTGGTTTACTTAAAATGGCAGTGGAAGATTCTCCCTTGGTGAGAAAGAGTCCAAGGAGTCATTATGTACATAAACCAATACTAAATATTGAAGTCAGCAACCCAAGAGAAGTATACTTTTAGACTAGTGCAAACATTTCCACATACTAGTTGTACACATGAATCTTATTCATATAGAAATATAAAGTTGTTGGGAAAATCCACAAGTTTTCCTTCTTTTTGGGCCATTTACAATTAAAATAATTATGTACATTTAAGGTTCTATCATCAGATCCACAACTGAGAAGCTCATTCTACCAAGGTGCAGTCTAATGTGAACATAAGCAGAAACTTTTATATGTTAAAAAAGAGAAACAAGTAGCAGTTATACATAAGAAGAAAGTCTGGTTGGAGTCCTAAGAGCAAGCATGGTGGCTACAATGTCATCAGAAGGAGCTATGTTAGGTAAGTAGAAAGTCTTACTACTATGATTTTAATTGTATGAGGTGGATTGAAGAAGGTTCCAATTGGTAAGCCTTGGCCACTAGTACTAGAGTAATCCAATGTCCAATAACAAGTGGTGTTTTCCTGTCCTCAAATGTGTCATTCACACGCTATGAAGCTTCAACTGTAGGATGACTTTTAACTTACCATTGGTCACATTAGTTGGAGCTGGCAATCATTCATTCATGGGAATCATTTTTTTTTTTTGGCCACATGTGGCTTGTGGGATCTTAGTTCCCTGACCAGGGATCGAACCTGGGCCCTCGGCAATGAAAGTGCAGAGTCCTAACGACTGGCCCACCAGGGAATTCCTGGGAATCTTTTTTTTTTAAATTGAGGCAACATTGGTTTATAACACTATATAAGGTTCACGTGTACAACACTATAATTCTGTATATACTGCATTGTGCTCACCACCAAAAGTCTAGTTTCTATCCATCACCATACAGTTGACCCCCTTTACCCTTTTTGCCCTTCTCCCCAGCCCCCTTACCCTCTGATAACCTCCAACCTGTTCTTTGTGTCTATGTGTTTATTTTTGTTTGGTTTGGTTTTATTTTTGTTTTTTTATATTCCACATATGAGTGAAGTTGTACAGTAGTTTATTTTTCTGCATCTGACTTATTTTCCTTAGTATAATACCCTTAAGGTCCATTCATGGTGTTGCAAATGGCAAGATTTCATCTTTTTATGGCTGAGTAGTATTCCATTGTATATATATACATCTTTATTCTTCTGTTGATGGGCACGTAGGTTGTTTTCAAATCGTAAATACTGCTGCAATGAACATAGGGTGCATATATCTTTTCAAATTCATGTTTTCATATTCTTTGGATAAATAGAATAGCTGGATCATATGGTAGTTCTATTAATGTACTGAGGAATCTCCATATTGTTTTCCAGAGTAGCTGCACCAACTTAACTGTCCCATCAACAGTGTATGAGGGTTCCTTCTCCACATTCTCTCCAACACTTGCTTTTTCTTTTCTTTTTTATAATAGCCATTCTAATGGGCATGAGGTGATAGCTCATTGTGTTTGATTTGCATTTCCCTGATAGTGATATTGAACATCTTTTCATGTGCCTGTTGGCCATCTGTATGTCTTTGGAAAAATGTCTATTCAGATCCTCTGCCCATTTTTCTTTTTTCTTTTGGCTACCCTGTGCAGCTTGTGGGATCTCAGTTCCCTGACCAGGGATGAATCCGGGCCATGGCAGTGAAAGCACCGAATCCTAACTACTAGACCACCAGGGAATTCCCCTACCCATTTTTCAATAGGGTTTTCTTTTCTTTTTTTGGGGGGGGGGTGTTATTGTTGAGTTGTATGATTTCCTTACATATTAATATTTTGGATATTAACCCCTTACTGGGTATATGATTTGCACATATCTTCTCCTATTCGGTAGGTTGTCTTTTTGTTTACTGTGCAGAAGCTTTTTAGTTTGATGTAGTCCTATTTGTTTATTTTTGCTTTTTTTCCCCCTTTCCTGAGAAGACATATCCGAAAAGATACTAAGGCCAATGTCAAAGAGCATGCTGCCTATGGTTTTGTGGTTTCAGGTCTTACATTCAAATATGTAATCCTTTTTGAGTTAATTTTTGTGTATAGTGTAAGATAGTAGTCTGGTCTCATTATTTTGCATGTGGCTGTCCAGTTTTCCCAATACCATTTATTGAAAAGACTTTCCCTTTCCCATTATATGTTCTTGGCTCCTTTGTCATAAATTGGTTGTCCATATATGTGTGGGTTTATTTCTGGGCTCTCAATTCTGTTCCATTGATCTGTGTGTCTGTTTTTCTGCCAATACCATGCTGTTTTGACTACTAGCTTTGTAGTATAATTTGACATCAGGGAGTGTGAAACCTCCATCTTTGTTCTTTTGGCTCAGGATTGCTTTGGCTAGCTAGGATATTTTGTGGTTTCATACAAATTTTAGGATTTTTTGTTCTATTTCTGTGAAAAATATCATTGGGATTTTGATAGGGATTGAATTGAATCTGTAGACTGCTTTAGGTAATATGAACATTTTAACAATGTTAATTCTTCCAATCCATGAGCATGGAATATCTTTCCATTTCTTTGTGTCTTCTTCAATTTCTTTCAACAGTATCTTATAGTTTTCAGTGTATAGGTCTTTTTACTCCTTGGTTAAATTTATTCCTAGGTATTTTATTCTTTTTGTTGTGATTGTAAATGGGATTGTTTTCTTAATGTCTCTTTCTGCTAGTTCACTGTTAGTGTAAAGAAATGCAACAGATTTTTGTATGTTGATTTTGTACCCTGCAACTTTACTATATTTATTTATTATTTTTAATAGTTTTTCTGTGTGGAGTCTTTAGGATTTTCTATATATAAAATCATGTTAGGCTTCCCTGGTGGTGCAGCGGTTAAGAATCTGCCTGCCAGGGCTTCCCTGGTGGCGCAGTGGTTGAGAGTCCACCTGCCAATGTAGGGGACATGGGTTCGTGCCCCAGTCCGGGAAGATCCCACATGCTGCGGAGCGGCTGGGCCCGTGAGCCATGGCCACTGAGCCTGTGCGTCCGGAGCCTGTGTTCTGCCATGGGAGAGGCCACAACAGTGAGAGGCCCGCATACGGCCAAAAAACAAAAAAAAAGAATCCGCCTGCCAATGCAGGGGACACGGGTTTGAGCCCTGGCCCGGGAAGATCCCACATGCTGTGGAGCAACTAAGCTCGTGCAACACAACTACTGAGCCTGTGCTCTAGAGCCCGTGATCCACAACTACTGAAGCCCGTGCGCCTAGAGCCCGTGCCCTGCAACAAGAGAAGCCACTGCAATGAGAAACCCGCGCACCACATCGAAGAGTAGCCCCTGCTCACTGCAACTAGAGAAAGCCCGCACCCAGCAACAAAGACCCAACTCAGCCATAAATAAATAAATAAAATAAAAAAATAATGTCATCCGCAAATAATAAAAGTTTATTTCTTTTTTTTGCCACACTGCATGGCTTGTGGGATCTTAGCTCCCTGACTAGGGATTGAACCCGGGGCCATGGCAGTGAAAGTGCCGAGTCCTAACCACTGGACTGCCAGGGAAAGCCCAAAAGTTTACTTCTTCCTTTCCAATTTGGGTGCCTTTTATTTCTTTTTCTTGCCTAATTGCTCTGGCTAGGACTTCCAATGCCAATGTTGAATAAGAGTGGTGAGAGTGGGCCCTTGTCTTGTTCCTGATCTTAGCGGGATAACTTTCAGTTTTTCACCATTGAGTATGATGTTAGCTGTGGGTTCATCATATATGGCCTTTATTATGTTGAGGTATTTTCCTTCTGTACACATTTTATTGAGAATATTTTTTAACATAAATGGATGTTGAATCTTGTTAAATGCTTTTTCTGTGTCTATTGAGTTGATCATATGATTTTTATCCTTCATTTTATTAATGTGATATATCATGGTGATCAATTTGCAGATGTTGAACCATCTTGCACCTCTGGAATAAAATCCCTCTTGATCATGGTGTATGATCTTTTTAATGTATTGTTGTATTTGGTTTGCTAATATTTTGCTGAGGATTTTTTCCATCTGTATTCATCAGAGATTTTGCCCTGTAATGTTTTTTCATGTGTGTTGTCCTTAGCTGGTTCTGGTATCAGGGTACTGTTGGCCTCATAAAGTGAGTTAGGAAGTGTTCCCTTCTCTTCAATTTTTTCAGAGAGTTGGGGAAGGATAGGTATTAAGTCCTTTCTTATTTTTTTTCTCATTAAGAGCTTTAATTCCAATAAAATTTCTTTCTGTTTAAAAATTATTTATATAAATTTACAATATTTTTTGTTTTGATTGATTATAATAAGTGCAATTATAATTCAATCCAGGAGAAAAATTCCTCCTCCCCACCCCCACTGGATACTTTTTTTTTTTTAAGTCCTTTTTAAAAAATATTTAGTAGAATTCACCAGTGAAGGCATCTGGTCCTGGACTTTTGTTTTTTGGGAGTTTTTTGATTACTGTTTAAAATCTCCTTGCTAGTGATCAGTCTATTCAGATTTTCTATTTTTTCATGATTCAGTCTTAGAAAGTTATAATATTTAAGAATTTATCCATTTCTTCTAGGTTGTCCAATTTGTTGGTGTATAGCTGTTCAAACTAGTCTCATAATCCCTTGTATTTCTGTGGTATCTGTTGTACTTCTTCTCCTTTGTTTCTGATTTATTGAACCTTTTCTTTTTTGTGAGTCTAGGTAAATGTTAATTTTGTTTATCTTTTCAAAGAACCAGCTCTTAGTGTCATTGATCTTTTCATTCTCTTTTTAACTCTATTTCATTTATTTCCACCCTGATTTTTATCATTTCCTTCCTTCTACTGACTTTGGGCTTCATTTATTCTTCTTTTTCTAGTTCCTTTAGGTGTAAGGTTAGATTGAGATTTTTCTCGTTTCTTGAGGTAGGCCTGTATTGCTATAAACTTCCCTGTTAGTGCTGCTTTTGCTGCATCCCATAGATTTTGGTATGTCATATTTTTATTTTCATTTGTCTTGCCATTTTTTAAAAACATAAATTTATTTATTTATTTTTGGCTATGTCAAGTCTTCATTGCTGCATGTGGGCTTTCTCTAGTTGCAGCAAGTGGGGGCTAGTCTTTGTTGCGGTGCACAGGCTTCTCATTGTAGTGGCTTCTCTTGTTGCACAGCACGGTCTCTAGGCATGCGGGCTTCAGTAGTTGTGGGACTCAGGCTCAGTAGTTGTGGCTCGTGGGCTCTAGAGCACAGGCTCAGTAGTTGTGGCGCGTGGGCTTCATTGCTTTGTGGCATGTGGGATCTTCCTGGACCAGGGCTCGAACCCATGTACCCTGCATTGGCAGGCAGATTCTTAACCACTGCACCACCAGGGAAGTCCCTGTCTTGGCATTTTTTGATTTCTCCTTTGATTTCTTTGTTGACCCAACAGGTGTTCAGTGGCATGTTATTTAGTCTCCACATATTTTGATTTTTCCAGCTTTCTTCTTGTAGTTGATTTCTAGTTTCATACTGTTGTGGTCAGAAAAGATGCTTGATATGATTTTAATTTTCTTAAGTTTATTGAGATTTGTGTTCTAACACATGGTCTATCCTTGAGAATGCTCCACATGCACTTGAGAAGAAAGTGTATTCTGCAGCTTTTGGATGGAATGTTTTATATATATATATATACACATATATGTATATATACTTATATATATATACATATATATATACTTATATATATACATGTACATGTATATATATACGTGTGTGTGTGTGTGTGTGTATGTATGTGTGTGTCTACTAAGTCAGTCTGGTGCAATGTTTCACTTAAGGCCAGTTGGATGATCTATCCATTGATGTAAGTGGGGTGTTTAAGTCCCTTACACTTATTGTGTTGATGTCAATTTCTCCCTTTAGGTCTGTTAATAATTGTTTCATATTTTTTGGTGCTTCCAGGTTAGGTGCCTATATATTAATAAATGTTATGTCTTCTTGATGAATTATCCCTTTTGTCATTATATATTGTCTTTGTCTCTTGTTAATCTTTTGTGGCTTGAAGTCTGTTTTGTCTGATATGAGTATGTCTGAACTCTTCCTTTTGGCTGCCGTTTGCTCAGAGTATCATCTTCCATCCCTTCACATTGAGCCTACATTTGTCTTTACTTTATTTATTTATTTATTTGTCTGTGCCGGGTCTTAGTTGCAGCAGGCGGAATATTTTAGTTGTGACATGCGACCTCTTAGTTGTAGCATGCGAACACTTAGTTGCAGCATGTGAACTTAGTTACGGCATGTGGGATCTAGTTCCCTGACCAGGGATCGAACCTAGGCCCTCTGCACTGGGAGCATGGAGACTTAGCCACTGGACCACCAGGGAAGTCCCTACCTTGTCTTTAGATCTGAGTTTTGGGAGGCACCATATAATCGCATCTTGTTTTTTAATCCATCTAGCCACTCTGTCTTTTGATTGGTGAATTTAATTCACTTACATTTAGGGTAATTATGAAGAATTATGACTGCCATTTTTTTTCACATCTTTATTGGAGTATAATTGCTTTACAATGGTGTGTTAGTTTCTGCTTTATAACAAAGTGAATCACTTATACATATACATATGTTCCCAAATCTCTTCCCTCTTACGTCTCCCTCCCTCCCACCCTCCCTATCCCACCCCTCCAGGCGGTCACAAAGCACCGAGCTGATCTCCCTGTGCTATGTGGCTGCTTCCCACTAGCTATCTACCTTATGTTTGGTAGTGTATATATGTCCATGCCTCTCTCTCACTCTGTCACAGCTTACCCTTCTGCCTCTCCATATCCTCAAGTCCATTCTCTAGTAGGTCTTTGTCTTTATTCCTGTCTTACCCCTAGGTTCTTCATGACATTTATTTTTCTTAAATTCCATATATATGTGTTAGCATACGGTATTTGTCTTTCTCATTCTGACTTACTTCACTCTGTATGACAGACTCTAGGTCTATTCACCTCATTACAAATAGCTCAATCTCATTTCTTTTTATGGCTGAGTAATATTCCATTGCATATATGTGCCACATCTTCTTTATCCATTCATCCAATGATGGACACTTAGGTTGTTTCCATCTGTGGGCTATTGTAAATAGAGCTGCAATGAACATTTTGGTACATGCCTCTTTTTGAATTATGGTTATCTCAGGGTATATGCCCAGTAGTGGGATTGCTGGGTCATATGGTAGTTCTATTTGTAGTTTTTTAAGGAACCTCCATACTGTTCTCCACAGTGGCTGTATCAATTTACATTCCCACCAACAGTGCAAGAGGGTTCCCTTTTCTTCACACCCTCTCCAGCATTTATTGTTTATAGATTTTTTGATGATGGCCATTCTGACTGGTGTGAGATGATATCTCATTGTAGTTTTGATTTGCATTTCTCTAATGATTAATGAAGTTGAGCATTCTTTCATGTGTTTGTTGGCAGTCTGTATATCTTCTTTGGAGAAATGTCTATTTAGGTCTTCTGCCCATTTTTGGATTGGGTTGTTTGTTTTTTTTTGTTATTGAGCTGCATGAGCTGCTTATAAATTTTGGAGATTAATGCTTTGTCAGTTGCTTCATTTGCAAATATTTTCTCCCATTCTGAGGGTTGTCTTTTGGTCTTGCTTATGGTTTCCTTTGCTGTGCAAAAGCTTTGAAATTTCATTAGGTCCCATTTGTTTATTTTTGTTTTTATTTCCATTTCTCTAGGAAGTGGGTCAGAAAGGATCTTGCTGTGATTTATGTCATAGAGTGTTCTGCCTATCTTTTCCTCTAAGAGTTTGATAGTGTCTGGTCTTACATTTAGGTCTTTAATCCATTTTGAGCTTATTTTTGTGTATGGTGTTAGGGAGTGATCTAATCTCATACTTTTACATGTACCTGTCCAGTTTTCCCAGCACCACTTATTGAAGAGGCTGTCCTTTCTCCACTGTACATTCCTGCCTCCTTTATCAAAGATAAGGCGACCATATGTGTGTGGGTTTATCTCTGGGCTTTCTATCCTGTTCCATTGATCTATCTTTCTGTTTTTGTGCCAGTACCATACTGTCTTGATTACTGTAGGTTTGTAGTATAGTCTGAAGTCAGGGAGCCTGATTCCTCCAGCTCTGTTTTTCGTTCTCAAGATTGCTTTGGCTGTTCGGGGTCTTTTCTGTTTCCATACAAATTGTGAAATTTTTTGTTCTAGTTCTGTGAAAAATACCAGTGGTAGTTTGATAGGGATTGCACTGAATCTGTAGATTGCTTTGGGTAGTAGAGTCATTTTCACAATGTTGATTCTTCCAATCCAAGAACATGGTATATCTCTCCACCTATTTGTATCATCTTTAATTTCTTTCATTAGTGTCTTATAATTTTCTGCCTACAGGTCTTTTGTCTCCTTAGGTAGGTTTATTCCTAGATATTTTATTCTTTTTGTTGCAGTGGTAAATGGGAGTGTTTTCTTGATTTCACTTTCAGATTTTTCATCATTAGTGTATAGGAATGCCAGAGATTTCTGTGCATTAATTTTGTATCCTGCTACTTTACCAACTTCATTGATTAGCTCTGGTAGTTTTCTGGTAGTATCTTTAGGATTCTCTATGTATAGTATCATGTCATCTGCAAACAGTGACAGCTTTACTTCTTCTTTTCCGATTTGGATTCCTTTTATTTCCTTTTCTTCTCTGATTGCTGTGGCTAAAACTTCCAAAACTATGTTGAATAAGAGTGGTGAGAGTGGGCAACCTTGTCTTGTTTCTGATCTTAGTGGAAATGCTTTCAGTTTTTCACCACTGAGGACGATGTTGGCTGTGGGTTTGTCATATATGGCCTTTATTATGTTGAGGAAAGTTCCCCCATGCCTACATTCTGCAGGGTTTTTATAATAAATCGGTGATGAATTTTGTCAAAAGCTTTCTCTGCATCAATTGAGATGATCATATGGTTTTTCTCCTTCAATTTGTTAATATGGTGTATCACATTAATTGTTTTGCGTATACTGAAGAATCCTTGCATTCCTGGAATAAACCACACTTGATCATGGTGTATGATCCGTTTAATGTGCTGTTGGATTCTGTTTGCTAGTATTTTGTTGAGGATTTTTGCATCTATGTTCATCAGTGATATTGGCCTGTAGTTTTCTTTCTTTGTGACATCCTTGTCTGGTTTTGGTATCAGGGTGATGGTGGCCTTGTGGAATGAGTTTGGGAGTGTTCCTCCCTCTGCTCTATTTTGGAAGAGTTTGGGAGGGATAGGTGTTAGCTCTTCTCTAAATGTTTGATAGAATTCGCCTGTGAAGCCATCTGGTCCTGGGCTTTTGTTTGTTGGAAGCTTTTAAATCACAGTTTCATTTTCAGTACTTGTGATTGGTCTGTTCATATTTTCTATTTCTTCCTGATTCAGTCTTGGCAGGTTGTACATTTCTAAGAATTTGTCCATTTCTTCCAGGTTGTCCATTTTATTGGCATAGAGTTGCTTGTAGTAATCTCTCATGATCTTTTGTATTTCTGCAGTGTCAGTTGTTAATTCTCCTTTTTCATTTCTAATTCTATTGATTTGAGTCTTCTCCCTTTTTTTCTTGATGAGTCTGGCTAATGGTTTATCAATTTTGTTTATCTTCTCAAAGAACCAGCTTTTAGTTTTATTGATCTTTGCTATCGTTTCCTTCTTTTTATTTCTGATCTGATTTTTATGATTTCTTTCCTTCTGCTAACTTTGGGGTTTTTTTTGTTCTTCTTTCTCTAATTGCTTTATGTGCAAGGTTAGGTTGTTTATTCGAGATGTTTCCTGTTTCTTAAGGTAGGATTGTATTGCTATAAACTTCCCTCTTAGAACTGCTTTTGCTGCATCCCATAGATTTTGGGTCGTCGTGTCTCCATTGTCATTTGTTTCTAGGTATTTTTTGATTTCCTCTTTGATTTCTTCAGTGATCACTTCGTTATTAAGTAGTGTATTTTTTAGCCTCCATGTGTTTTTTTTTTGTTTGTTTGTTTGTTTGATTTGCGGTATGCGGGCCTCTCACTGTTGTGGCCTCTCCTGTTGTGGAGCACAGGCTCTGGACGCGCAGGCTCAGCGGCCATGGCTCATGGGCCTAGCCGCTCCGCGGCATGTGGGATCTTCCCAGACTGGGGCATGAACCCGTGTCCCCTGCATCAGCAGGCATACTCTCAACCACTGCGCCACCAGGGAAGCCTGACGTGTTTGTATTTTTTACAGATCTTTTCCTGTATTTGATATCTAGTCTCATAGTGTTGTGGTCGGAAAAGATACTTGAAACAATTTCAGTTTTCTTAAATTTACCAAGGGTTGACTTGTGACCCAAGATATGATCTGTCCTGGAGAATGTTCCATGAGCACTTGAGAAAAATGTGTATTCTGTTGTTTTTGGATGGAATGTCCTATAAATATCAATTAAGTCCATCTTGTTTAATGTATCATTTAAAGATTGTGTTTCCTTATTTATTTTCATTTTGGATGATCTGTCCATTGGTGAAAGTGGGGTGTTAAAGTCCCCTACTATGAATGTGTTACTGTCGATTTCCCCTTTTATGGCTGTTAGTACTTGCCTTATGTATTGAGGTGCTCCTATGTTGGGTGCATAAATATTTACAATTGTTATATCTTCTTCTTGGATGGATCCCTTGGTCATTATGTAGTGTCCTTCTTTGTCTCTTCTAATAGTCTTTATTTTAAAGTCTATTTTGTCTGACATGAGAATTGCTACTCCAGCTTTCTTTTGGTTTCCATTTGCATGAAATATCTTTTTCCATCCCCTTACTTTCAGTCTGTATGTGTCTCTAGGTCTGAAGTGGGTCTCTTGTAGACAGCAAATATATGGGTCTTGTTTTTGTATCCATTCAGCCAATCTGTGTCTTTTGGTGGGAGCATTTAGTCCATTTACATTTAAGGTAATTATCAATATGTATGTTCCTATTCCCATTTTCTTAATTGTTTTGGGCTCGTTATTGTAGGTCTTTTCTTTCTCTTGTGTTTCTTGCCTAGAGAAGTTCCTTCAGCAGTTGCTGTAAAGCTGGTATGGTGGTGCTGAACTCTCTCAGCTTTTGCTTGTCTCTAAAGGTTTTAATTTCTCCATCAAATCTGAATGAGATCCTTGCTGGGTAGAGTAATCTTGGTTGCAGGTTTTTCTCCTTCATCACTTTAAATATGTCCTGCCAGTCCCTTCTGGCTTGCAGAGTTTCTGCTGAAAGATCAGCTGTTAACCTTATGGGGATTCCCCTGTGTGTTATTTTTCCCTTGCTTGCTTTTAATATGTTTTCTTTGTATTTAATTTTTGACAGTTTGATTAATATGTGTCTTGGCGTATTTCTCCTTGGATTTATCCTGTATGGGACTCTCTGTGCTTCCTGGACTTGATTAACTATTTCCTTTCCCATATTAGGGAAGTTTTCAACTATAATCTCTTCAAATATTTTCTCAGTCCCTTTCTTTTTCTCTTCTTCTTCTGGAACCCCTATAATTCGAATGTTGGTGCATTTAATGTTGTCCCAGTGGTCTCTGCGACTGTCCTCAGTTCTTTTCATTCTTTTTCTTTATTCTGCTCTGTAGTAGTTATTTCCACTATTTTATCTTCCAGGTCACTTATCCGTTCTTCTGCCTCAGTCATTCTGCTATTGATCCCATCTAGAGAATTTTTAATTTCATTTATTGTGTTGTTCATTGTTGTTTGTTTCATCTTTAGTTCTTCTAGGTCCTTATTAAATGTTTCTTGCATTTTCTCTATTCTATTTCCAAGATTTTGGATCATCTTTACTATTATTATTCTGAATTCTTTTTCAGGTAGACTGTCTATTTCCTCTTCATTTGTTAGGTCTGGTGGGTTTTTATCTTGGTCCTTCATCTGCTGTGTGTTTTTCTGTCTTCTCGTGTTGCTTATCTTACTGTGTTTGGGGTCTCCTTTTTGCAGGCTGCAGGTTCGTAGTTTCTATTGCTTTTGGTGTCCGTCCCCAGTGGCTAAAGTTGGTTCAGTCGGTTGTGTAGGCTTCCTGGTGGAGGGGACTAGTGCCTGTGTTCTGGTAGATGAGGCTGGATCTTGTTTTTCTGGTGGGCAAGTCCACGTCTGGTGGTGTGTTTTTTGGTGTCTGTGGACTTATTATGATTTTAGGCAGCCTCTCTGCTAATGGGTGGGGTTGTGTTCCTGTCTTGCTAGTTGTTTGGCATAGGATGTCCAGCACTGTAGCTTGCTGGTCGTTGAGTGAAGCTGGGTGCTGGTGTTGAGATGGAGATCTCTGGGAGATTTTCACCGTTTGATATTATGTGGAGCTGGGAGGTCTCTTGTGGACCAGTGTCCTGAAGTTGGCTCTCCCACCTCAGAGGCACAGCACTGACTCCTGACTGCAGCATCAAGAGCCTTTCATTCACACGGCTCAGAATAAAAGTGAGAAAAAGCAGAAAGAAAGAATTAGTAGAAGTAGAAAGAAAGGAGGGAGGAAGGAAGGAAGGAAGGAAGGAAGGAAGGAAAAAAGGAAAGAAAGAAGATAAAGTAAAATAAAATATAATAAAGTTATTAAAATAAAAAAATAATTATTAAGAAAAAAAAAAAACGGATGAATAGAACCCTAGGACAAATGGTGGAAGCAAAGCTATACAGATATAATCTCACACAGAAGCATACACATACACACTCACAAAAAGAGGAAAAGGGGAAAAAATCATAAATCTCGCTCTCAAAGTCCACCTCCTGAATTTGGGATGATTCGTTGTCTAAAGGAGGGAAGGAAGGAAAGAAAGAAAGAAGATAAAGTAAAATAAAATAAAGTTATTAAAATAAAAATAATTATTAAGAAAAAAATTAAAAAAAAAACAAACAACAAAAAAAGGAAGGGTAGTACCCTAGGACAAATGATGGAAGCAAAGCTATACAGACAAAATCTCACACAGAAGCATACACATACACACTCACAAAAAGAGGAAAAGGGGAAAAAAATCATAAATCTTGCTCTGAAAGGCCACCTCCTCAATTTGGGATGATTCGTTGTCTATTCAGGTATTCCACAGATGCAGGGTATATCAAGTTGATTGTGGAGCTTTAATCCGCTGCTTCTGAGGCTGCTGGGAGAGATTTCCCTTTCTCTTCTTTGTTCTCACAGCTCCCAGGGGCTCAGCTTTGGATTTGGCCCCGCCTCTGCGTGTAGGTCACCGGAGGGCGTCTGTTCTTCGCTCAGACAGGACGGGGTTAAAGGAGCCGGAGCCGCTGACTCGGGCGCTCTGGCTCACTCAGGCCTGGGGTGAGGGAGGGGCACGGCGTGCGGGGCGGTCCTGCGGCGGCAGAGGCCAGCATGACGTTGCACCAGCCTGAGGCGCGCCGTGTGTTCTCCTGGGTGAGTTGGCCCTGGCAGTGGCGGGCTGCACAGGCTCCCGGTAAGGTGAGTGTGGATAGTAACCTGTGCTCACACACAGGCTTCTTGGTGGCAGCAGCAGCAGCCTTAGCGTCTCATGCCCGCCTCTGGGCTCCGCGCTTTTAGCCGCAGCTCGCGCCCGTCTCTGGAGCTCCTTTAAGCAGCGCTCTCCTCGCGCACCAGGAAACAAAGAGGGAAGAAGAAGTCTCTTGCCTCTAAGGCAGGTCCAGACTTTTCCGCGGACTCCCTCCCGGCTAGTCGTGGTGCACTAACCCCTTGCAGGCTGTGTTCACGCTGCCAACCCCAGTCCTCTTCCCGTGCTCCTACTGAAGCTCGAGCCTCAGCTTCCAGCCCCGCCCGCCCCGGCGGGTGAGCAGACAAGCCTCTCGGGCTGGTGAGTGCCGGTCGGCCCTGATCCTCTGTGCGGGAATCTCTCTGCTTTGCCCTCCGCACCCCTGTTGTTGAGCTCTCCTCCGCGGCTCGGAAGCTTTCCCCCTGAGCCACCCGCAGTCTCCGCCCGCGAAGGGGCTTCCTAGTGTGTGGAAACTTTTCCTCCTTCACAGCTCCCTCCCACTGGTGCAGGTCCCGTCCCTATTCTTTTGTCTCTGTTTATTCTTTTTTCTTTTGCCCTACCCAGGTACGTGGGGGGTTTCTTGCCTTTTGGGAGGTCTGAGGTCTTCTGCCAGCGTTCAGTAGGTGTTCTGTAGGAGCAGTTCCATGTATAGATGTATTTCTGGTGTATCTGTGGGGAGGAAGGTGATCTCCGCGTCTTACTCTTCCGCCATCTTCCTGGACGCCCCCCTCTTCTGAATAACTAGGCTTTAAAATGCTTAGGCCCTGGATTCTACCTCAGCAAGTTTCTGCCTAAAATGGAATGGATTTAGGCCCTAACCGGCTCCTGAATAACTAGGCTTTAAATGCTTGGGCCCTGAATTGTACTTCTGCCACTTTCTGACTAAAACTGAAGTGGATTTAGACCCTACCTCGCTTCTGAATAACTAGGCTTTAAGATGCTTAGGCCCTGGGTTCTACGTCAGCCAGTTTCTGCCTAAAACTCTATGACTGCCGTTTTATCTTTTGTTTTCTGGTTGCTTTATATTTCCATTGTTCCTTTCCCTTGTGTTTCTGTCTGCCATTTTAGTTTGATGGTTTTTCTATGATGTTTTTCTCAGTTTTTTTCTCATGTTTCATGTCTCTGCTCTAGATTTTTGTTTTGTGGTTATCATGTGGTTTGTCTAAAATGTCTCATAGATAAAATAGTCCTTTTTCTGCTGATAGCATCTTATCTTCATTTGCCTCTACAGGTTCCATCCTTTTCCTCTTACTCTTTTATGTTTCTGTTGTAATAAATTATTCCTTTTTATGATGTGACCTCTTTACCAAATTGAAGTATCTGTAGTTATTTTAAATGTTTTTCCCCCATTTAACGTTTATGCTATAATTAAGTGCTCAACAACCTATTCTGATACAGAGTTGGAATTTTCTGATTCTATTTGTCCATTTATCACCTTTCTCAACATTTTGTGTACTTTTGCCTTTTTGTTTCAGGTAGAAGAGCTCCTTTCAACATTTTTTTGGTAAGACAGGTCTAGCGGTGATGAACCCCTTCAGCTTTTGTTCATCTGGGAAAGCCTTTATTTATTCTTCATATCTGAAGGATAACTTTGCTAGCTAGAGTATTCTTGGCTGACAGTTTTTAATCTTTCAATATTTTGAGTATGTCATTCTCCTCTCTTCTGGCCTGTAGAGTTTCCGCTCAGAAATCTGCTGATAGCCTAATGGAGGTACCTTTGTAGATTACTGTCATTTTTTTCCCCCTGCTGTCTTTAAAATCCTTTCTTTATCATTGACTTTTGACAGTTTTAATATAGTGTGTCTTGGAGCAGGTCTTTTTATGTTAAGATAATTGGTTGTTCTATTAGTGTTGTGGACTTGTATTATCCAGTTCCTTTCCCACGTTTGGGAAGTTCTCAGCTATTATTTATTTAAATAAACTCTGCTCCCTTCTCCCTCTCCTCCTTCTGGAATACTCATTATTTTAACGTTGCATTTTCTAATGGAGTTGGATAGTTTTTGTAGAGTTTCTTCATTTAAAAAAAATCTTAGTTCTCTCTCCTCTTCTACCCGAATCATTTCTAGATTCTGTTTTCAACTTGCTAATTCTCTCTTTCATTTGGTCTACTCTATTTCCAATGCTTTGTAATGTATTCTTTGTCTCATGTATTGAGTTGTGCGGCTCCAGAATTTCTACCTGGTTCTTTTTTAGCGTTTCAATCTCTTTGGTAAAGTATTCCTTAGGTTCATTAATTTTATTCCTGAGCTCATTGAACTGCCTTTCTGAGTTTTCTTGTAACTCATTGAATTTCTTCATGACAGATATTTTGAATTCTGTGTCAGATCACAGTCTTCCATGACTTTAAGTTTGGTTTCTGGAGAACGGTTATTTTCTTTTTGTGATACTGTGTTACTGTGGCTTTTCCTGGTGCTCGATGAGTTTTCCCTCTGCCAGTGCATTTGAAGTAGTGAACACCTTTCTTATTTAGGTAAAGCTTTGTTTAATTTGATTCTAACAGTTCAAGAGATTGGTAATTAAAGGCATTTATTTTATTTTTCAGTAGGTTTCCCTATAGCACAAGTTTTTGGTTTCATTTACCTGAGCTGCCTCTGGCTACATTTGGAAATTGGCACTTTCCACCCTCTGCTGCCTGTGCCAGAGGTGTTGCTGGTGCCCTTGTTGCTGCTTGTGCCTCTGGGTTTGCTGATACCTTGCTGCTGCCAGTGTCACTGCTGTCACTGGTGTCATTATGGGGGCACGAGGGTGGCGGGCAACTCTGCTGCCTCCAGGATCACCTAGGGCATGGGCACCATTGTTGCAGTGGGGGGAGGGGGAAAATGGAGGGGGGAGCCAGGATCTCTGGCACCTACACCACATTTGGGGTTGCTGGGCTTTTGAGCTCTGCTGCTGCAGGTGGGGTGGGGTGCAGAGTCACGTGGCTAGAGGGTTTGGGCCCTGCCACTGCTGCTGTTCACTTCCTTGTGGCCATGGGTACGGCTGCAGTCAGGAGGCGGGTTCATGTGCGCTGCCTCCACTGCTGCTACTAGGTTCTCTGGGCTGTGGGACTCAGTCACTTCAGCAGGGGAGCCAGGATCGTAGGTACTGGTTTCACTCTTTCCCTGGTTCTGCCTCCTTTATGTGTTCCAGTCCACCCACCTTCAGAGGTGCAGATGTACAGATCTTTCCGGGGTCCTGGTGTGTTGGGCAGGGGAAACTTTGTTGAGTTATAGTTGTTTTAGATGGAAGGGGAGAGACAAAGAGAGTGTCTCATGCCACCATGATGCTGACATCACTCGGCAATCTTTTCAAAATCATTTTAAATATAAAAGTAACGCAGATGGTCTGGTCTCATATTGGCTGAACACTGATAAGAGAGATACCTGATTCATATTTTTGGGCACTGAACAAATTCAGTAATTAAAACTTGCTTTCTTATGTGGTGGTGGTGGTCTGAGTCAAGTTGAGAACAGATTCCTTTCCTATCCTCTTTGTTTTTTAACAAAGTTGGGAAGAATGTGAGAACTATCAGTGAGTTTATAATTTAGTCTGGATTATTTGACTGAGTTCCTATTTTAAGTTTGATAAAAATTAACTGCAAAGCAGAATTAAATCCAAATAGTTTTGAACAGGGAATTAATTTTTACAATGGGAAGAGGCCTTAAGATTGTAAATGACTTGACTTAGAGAACTACAGTTGACCCTTGAACAACACAGGGGTTAGGGGCACAGACCCTTTGTGCAGTCAAAAATCCAAGTATAATTTATAGGTCCTCTGTATTGCAGTTCTGCGTCTGCAGTTTCAGCCAGCCATGGATCGTGTACTACTATAGTATTTACTATTGAAAAAAAAATCCTTGTATAAGTGGACCTGCACAGTTCAAACCTGTGTTGTTCAGTGGTCAACTCTACTTCTAGTTTTGGAGGGCCTACTCAAAGGAAAATCATGAGGCTTAAAAGCTCTGGGTAATATTCAACTCTGGAAGTACAGTGTAAGTAACAATATTTAAAAAAGATTTCTATCATGAAATGTAGTAGTATATGAAATTAAAAATGTACAACCTAGTGAAGTTTCATAAGATAAGCTCCCCTGGAATCACGAGCCAGACTCAGAACTAGAACTTTGTGGGAAACTCAGAAGTCCCCTCCTGCCATTCTCGATCAATTGCTCTTCCTTCCCTTTCCTACAAAGCAAACCATATTCTGATGTATTGTAACAATTTCCTTGCATTTCTATCTTTTTACCACCTAAACACACTCCCCTAAACATTATAGTTTTGCTGTTCTTTGTTTTGTGTGTGTTTTTACTTTAAATAGATGGGACCGTATGTATTCCTTTGTGTCTGGTTCCTTTTCATCCAAACTTATGTTTGTGGGATTCATTTCTGTTGTGTACCCCTGGCTGGTTCATTTTTGCATGAAAATGTAGGCAGCGCAAGTGGTCACAGAAGATCTCAGCAGGTGAGCTTTTCAAAGTCCTGACATGAAGACTGGAAAGTAAAGTTCCATAGGAAAGGAATAGATACTCTTTTTCTTTTCCCCCGGTACGCGGGCCTCTCACTGTTGCAGCCTCTCCCGTTGCGGAGCACAGGCTCCGGACGTGCAGTCTCAGCGGCCATGGCTCACGGGCCTAGCCGCTCCGCAGCATGTGGGATCTTCCCGGGTCATGAACCCGTGTCCCCTGCATTGGCAGGCGGACTCTCAACCAGTGCGCCACCAGGGAAGCCCAGGAATAGATACTCTTGATCTCTCACCACCCTAAAATTTCCTGGAAGCTAAGCCTTAGTTGTTTTTATCTTTCCAGCTGAGATGAAAGGAAGTTTTGGATGTGGAAATTTTGCTGAGGAAAGGAAGTCGAACAGACAACCCGGTGGAATCTTAGGAGCTATTCTCAGGACCCATATCTGTGGGGTCTGGTGGGGATATAAGGGTAAATGCCCAAGGAGGGAGAGTGGGGTTCAGGAGTTCAGGGAGGATGTTCTGGATCCCGATCTTAGACGGGCCAGACCTGGGGAAAGAAGGTTGCAAAGTCAAGAATCATCAGCTTAGGGAATTCCCTGGTGGTCTAGTGGTTAGGACTCAGGGTTTCCACTGCCGTGGGCCTGGATTCAATCCCTGGTCAGGGAACTAAGATCCCACAAGCCTTGCAGCGTGGCCAAAAAAAAAAAGAAAAGAATCATCAGCTCATTTTCCTCGTCACCATAGCAAATGTAGCACCTCAGGTCCTGTGCTGGCTCCATGGGTGTGCAGTTGCACAGGGCCCATGCTTAGAAGAGCTTCACACTTGCTTTAGTGCTCTGCTGTCACTCTTTAGAAATTCAGAATAATTTTGAACATTTTGCACTTGACCTGGCAAATTATGTATCTGGTCCTGATCAGATCACAAGGCAGCCCCAAATTAACACTTCAGAGGCCAGCACTGCCCACTGAGAGTGGCTTTTGTGAGCTGAGAATTATCTGAGACTTGAGGCAGCCCCTTTGGAAAACATTTTGGTGGTTCCCCAAAATGTTAAACGTAGAGTTACCATATGACCCAGAAAATCTCATGTAAAATGGTCTCTTGTGGCCCCTTTAAATACACAGAACATAATTATGAATATACAGAACAAAGAATGGAGTTTTGGAAGACAATGGTCACCCTAGGCAAGTTTATTTCCCATATTGACATGTTATGTGTCTAACCAACATGTTTAGAGTAGTTGCTACTTCTACACGGCAGGTCTCATCACCGTAATATCATCAGTATAATGGACCAGTGTGGTATCCTGTGGGTGGAAAGGTGATCCAAGTACCTGTAAACTAGATGGTGACTAGGGTTTTTGAGTTGATACAGCGCTGAAGTAGCGTGAAGGTGTATCCAGCTGAAAACAAACTAACTGCTTTCAATGGTCTTTACTAATAGGTATAGAGAAAAGATTTTGCCAGATTAGTAACTGCAGATAAGGTGCCAAACGTGTTAATTTGCTCAGCAGCAAAGCTCCATGTGGAAACAGCAGTTGCTCTTGGAGTCACTGCGTGATTAAGATCATCCGCTGTCCGTCTCCAGGATCCATCTGTTCCGCACAGGTCACGTAGGCGAGTTGAATGGGGATGTGGTTTCAAGTCTTTGATGGTGACGCTAATCTAGGCAATCTCTCCAGGGATGCAGCATTGCTTCGGCTTACTACTTTTGTGGGTAGAGACCGTTCTAGTGGCTTCCACTCGGGATTCTGCCGGTTGCTGAGTATGTCTGTTCCAAATATGTATTCCAGACTGTGAAAATAATCACAGGATGTGTTCACAGTAGGATGTGCCTACTGTGAGATGGATCTGAGCCAAAACTCCATTGATCACTTGAACTCCGTATGCTCATATGTCGACCAGGGGACCACAGTGCCATTCTGAGCCTCCCGTAATTAGTGTCAGTTCAGAACCAGACTCTGGCAATCCCAGAAAAGTCTGATGATATGCCCTTCCCAATGCACAGTCACTCTGATAAATGTTCTCGGGTGCCTTTGGGGAAGAGGAGGATTAAAAGTATAAATATTTCTCATTGGTAGCAGGGTTCTGCTTCAAAGGGACCTGTCTACTCTTCAGTCAAGCAGTTCTAGGTCTGTGAACTAGCTGAAGTCTGGAAACTGAGTGATGGATTGTAACTGTTTTTGTGATTCAAGTCAGACTTCTATTTACTAGACCTGGAGCTTTTCCACTTTCTTAGATCAAGTAAAACTTTAGTAGGCTGCTCCATCCATTTCAGTTCTAAGGATACCATGAGCAACAAGCTAACATCAAAGGCCTCTGTGGGTCAGACGCTGCAGTTTACTCCTTTGACTCTGTTGTTTAGTACAGTAACCACACCTGCCTTGTCTTTGGTGAGTGTTACCACATGGCTGCTGTCTCCTCAGGATTCCATCAGCCCCATTGCATTTAGGTAGTGATTCCCATAGTCTACAGACTTCCTTGTTTTTTCCTATGTAGATAATCTGAGCAACTATACTAATGGCAGTTTTGTTTCTTCCTTTCCAATCTTTATACTTCTATTTCTTTGACACAAGTTAATGAACTGGCAAGTTTTACAATGTTGAATCCTCATCTGATTCCTGATTTTAAAGGGAATTATTCTAAGATTTCACTATTAGGTATGATGTTTGTTCTATGATTAAAATACTAGCCTTATTGTGTTAAGGAAGCTCCCCTGTAGTTTTAGTTTGTTGATATTTTAAAAATTATGAGTGGGTGTCTTATTTTGTCACAAGCTTATTCTGCTTCTGTTGAGATGTGGTGACTTAAATGGATTTCCTAATGTTAAACCGTTTGTGAATTCTTAAGATAAATCCAAAGATGTATTTTTTAAAGTATCTATAAGCTGTTAGATTTGATTTGCTAATATTTATAATTTTGCATCTATGTTCATGAATGAGATTGGCCTATAATTTTTTATTTTCCGTATCTAAATTTGGTGTCAAGTTTATACTAGCCATATAAAATAATTTGAAATATCTTCTGTTTCCAACTCTCTGGAAGATTCCATATACAATTGGTGTGGCAGTGACCCCTAAATGTCCCCCATGTTTTGGTCTCCCTTCTTTTTCAATAGTAGAAGGCTTAGCTATTTATAGGACCACTGAAATTAAAGACTCTAGGTTCCAGCCTTTTCTGAAGCTAGGCATGGCCATGAGATGTCCACTTAGTGTTGTAGGGGTTTTCTGGGATCTTCTTGAAGAGTTAGCAGACAAAATTGTGGCTCCTACTTGAACTCTTCCTCCACCATGTGGTTTGGAATGCAGATGTCACTTTCTTATACCAGAAGGACGAGGTTCAGTCCCTAGGGATGGCAGAGGGTGAGCTGGGAGGATCATGTAGGCTCAAGGATTTCACACAGCACATGAGATGTGAACCGCACATTTCTGGACTTTTATGTGAGCATGCAATAAATAAACTTGTATCTTTGTTAGCTTACTGTTACTCATAGGCCAACCTAATCTTAATTAGCGTAATTGACATTTTCCATGCCTTGTATGTTTGCTAGAGTTTTCCCATAAAGTTCCTAGGACTTTGTTTTGTATGTGTGTGTGTATCCTTTTTTTTTTTTTTTTTTTTTACTGGAGTATAATTGCTTTACAATGGTGTGTTAGTTTCTGCCGCCCAGCGAAGTGAATCAGCCATACGCAATGTGTATCGTTCTTAACTTCTCATTAAACTTCAGTGAGGAGAGAGCTACTTAGGTTTTATATTCTTCTTTATATAGATTTTGGAAAATGAGGTTGTTTCAGGAAATTGACCATTTAATCTAAGTTTTAAATATAATATCAAAAAGTTATTCAAAGTTATGTAATATCAAAAAGTGGTGCTTATTATTTTAATTTCTGCTATAGCTAGACTTACACCTGTTTTAAAATTTCCATGATTGTTATTTTTCTCACTCTTTTAAATTGAGTAATCTTACCAGTTTTCTCACTTTCTTTTTTTTTTTGTGTGCTCAGAGAACCAAGATTTGCTTTTGTTGATTCCTTAGATAATACCTTTGTTTTTACTTTATTATTTCTTTTATCCTTTACCCTTTCTTTGCATTTATTATTTTTAAATCTTAAGTCAGATACTTACTTAGCCTATAAATTTTCAACCTTTTCTATTAAATAGAAAGCATTTAAGGCTATAATTTTCCTGTAAGTACCATTTGAGCTGTGTTCTACAAATTTTGATTTGGAGTATTTTCATTATGATTTAATTCTGATTTTCTTATTTCCATTTTGTTTTCTTCTTGGCCCATGAGAATGACAGATTTTCTGACTGTCAAGATCAAAGTTCTCTAAATTGGATCATGTTTAGGAATTGTGTTATTCCTATGATTGATAGCCTTACTAATTATTTTCTGCGTCCTCTATCAGTTACTGAGAAATACATGTTTTTTAAACCCCTCAGTGTGATGGTAGGATTACCATCCTCTCCATGTAAGTATATCTATCTTTGTTTTGTCATGTATATTTAGGACAACATTAATGAGCTGAATTCACACTTAGGATTGTTAAACATTCCTGGAGAATTGTTATCTTTTATCATTATGTGAACATCTATATCCCTGATAATGCTTTTTGCCTTAAGGCAGAGGTTGACAAACTATGGTCCATTGGTAAATCTGGCTGCCACCTGTTTTTGTATGGCCTGCAAGTAAAGAATAGTTTTTACATTTTTAATTTTTTTTTTTTTTTAATTTTTTGGCCATGCCATGTGGCATGTGGGATCTTAGTTTCCTAACCAGGGATCGAACCTGTGCCCCCTACACTGGGAGCATGGAGTCTTAACCACTGGACTGCCAGGGAAGTCCTGGTCGTTACATTTTTAAATGGTTGGGAAAAGAATTGAAGGAAGAATATTTTGTGACATGTAAAGATTATATAAAATTCAAATTTCAGTGTCCCTAAATGAAGTTGCACTGGAACAGATCTACACTCACTCACTACATATTGTCTATGGTTACATTCACTCTTCAGGTCAGAGATAGCCCACAAATTTTACAGAAAGTTTCCTAACCTTTGCTTTAAAGTCTTTTGTTTTGTTTTGGTGTGGGAGCTCCACCAGCATTTTTTGGTTAGTATTTTTATTGCAGACCTTTCCCCCTCCTTTTACTTTTAGCCGGTGTCCTTATGCTTTTGGTGTATATCTTGAAAACATCATTTAGTTGCATTTTTCCTAGTCTGACCATTTACTCGCCTTAAAAATATCACATTTACTGATATTCTTGGAATCAGTTCTATAATCTTATAGTGTTTTAATTTGTCCTGCTTTATCTAAGCTGTTCTTTTCTACTTTTGTTTGGATTCATTGAAGCCTTTAAATTCATTTTTTCCTCTATACGGTTATATGCTCTTTCTACTATTTGGAAAGATCATGCATTTTTATACTATATAAACACACTTGTATTGTACTTGTATTAACTTATAAAGTTAATACATCTACCTCAATTACTTTGAAACACTATCTTCAACCACTCTCCACCTTTTAAATGTTTGAAATTATTTTTAGCCAAAAAAATTAAAATTAGCAATTATTGCTTATATAATATAAAGTTTTATAAAGAAAGAATTAATCAGATGCTCAACCAGAACTGCTTGAATCTCTCCCACTTCCTTTTTTCATTTAACAATATATCATGGACTTCCTTCCAAGTCAGTATATATAGACACCCTTTATCTTATTATCTAAATTTTTATTTTGTTTGTTTTTTATCCCATAAACTGGACATTTTTATTATTGGTTTCCACAATGTTTGCTACTGATGTAGACGTCTTTAAATATAGTTTATTTTTTCCTGATTTTTAAACTTTTTATATAAATGGAATCAAACTGTTTTCTGTCCTTCATCTTGCTCAAAATTTTGTCAGTTTTATGCAAGTTTCTGCTGCATGTCACTGTGCTTTATTTTGTTTTATGATATTCTGTATGATAACACCACAATTGATATCCAGTCTACTCTTTTTAAAAATTATTTTTATTTATTTATTTTTTTATACACTTATTTTATTTTTTTATTTTAAAAATATTTATTTATTTACTTGGCTGCACTGGGTCTTAGTTGCTGCGTGCGGTATCTTAGTTGCTGCGTGTGGGATCTTCAGTTGCGGCATGCGAACTTCTAGTTGCGGCATGTGGGATCTAGTTCCCTGACCAGGGATCGAACCCGTGTCCCCTGCACTGGGAGCATGGAGTCTTAACCACTGGACCACAAGGGAAGTCTCATATCCAGTCTACTCTTGATGGACATTGGGCTCTTTCCAGTTTTTGTCCTGGCTCATTGAGAATGCCTATGTCCTGTGCTCTAAAATAATGCCAAATTGGAGCAGTTCTCATTAATGCTTGATTTTTTGCCAGCTTTCTTCACGTTTACCAATACAATAGATGTCATAGAAAAGCAACACACTTAAACTCATCTTTGCTAGCAGCACCAGTGTTATCTCCTGCAAAGGCTCCCTCTGCATAGCCACAGCTAATAACTGCCTTGGCTGAGTATATAGAAGTGGTTAGTTTTCTCAAACTTGTAAGGAAACAACTTATTCAACTGTCCATGTATGGCAGGCCACAATTGGGTGTTAACTACATTAGCAACACTCTGGATCCTTCCAACTCTCCTTGCATACTGGCTAATTCCAGCCAGGGACCGCTTTTCTCACAGGACTTTGCTAAGAGCAGCCAACAAAACTACCATTCTGGATTCTTATTACCATTTTCTTTTCTTTCTTTCTATCTCTCTTTTGGCTGCACCACACAGCTTGTGGGACATTAGTTCCCCCACCAGGGATTGAACTCGGGTCCACAGCAGTGGAGTCACCACTGGACCACCAAGGAATTCCCTTATTACCATTTTCTTAATGCCACAGATGGGTTCAAACTGTGGTCTCCCTTCCACACAGATGTAGAGAACAAATGTATGGACACCAAGGGGGGAAAGTGGGGTGGGTGGTGGTGGTTGGATGAATTGGGAGATTGGGATTGACATGTATACACTAATATGTATAAAGTAGATAACTAATAAGAACTGCTGTATAAAAAATAAATAAAATTAAAATTAAAAAAAACCCAAACAAATTGTGGTCTCCCTTCCAAATTAAGATTGCAACCTGACCAAACATTTTAAAGCACTGGCCTTCCTGTCTCTGCCCAGCTGAAGTCTGGGATTTCTATTACTAAGGAAAAGCCGAGAACGGACATTGGTGAACCCTAACCTTGTCTTTCTTCCAGCAAGCTCTGGCATCATTTTCTTTCTTCCGGAATAACACCCTTTAGACCAGTGGTTTTCAACGAGGGGACATATGGCAATGTCTGAAGACAATTTTTGTTGTCACGACTAAGAAGAGTGACATCCAGTGGACAGAGGACACAGGTACTGCTAAATATCGTATTGATACAATACACAGTACTGTCCCCCAACCCCCCACAAGAAGGAATCACAGCTGACCCTTGAATAACAAAAGTTTAAACTGTGGGTCCATTTATACATGAATTTCTTTTTTCAACAGTAAATACTTCAGTAGTACATGATCCCTGGTTGGTTGAATCCCAGGATGCAGAGGCACTGTGGATACCTGGATTTTCCACTGCATGGGGGGTCCGAGCCCCTAACCCTTGTGTCTGGCCCAAAATGTCAAGGGTTCTGAGGTTAAGAAACACTGCTTGAGGCATTCCTTTAGTCTAGGTCTGATTGTGATAAACTTTTTATCTCGAAAGTCTTTATATTTTCCAATTCTTGAAAAATTAGGTGAGCACATAAATCTGGGGTAACTGGTTTTTCTAAGTACGTTAAAACTGTTATTTGATGAAATTCCATCATTGTTGATGTCATAGGTTATTTATTTTCTTTAGCTGTTTTCAAGATTTGTCTTCAGGGTTCCATAGTTTTGCTACAGTGTAAGTGTGGATGTTTTTAATTATCCCACTTGGGATTCAGTGGAATCTCTGAGAATTCCTGTCTTGCATCAGTTTTGGAGAATGCTCAGCCTTCTATCTTTGATGTGGTCTCCCCCCAGCTCTCTGTTCCGTAATCCTCAAGCTTTCTTTCTGTGATTTGTGTATTGTCACTTCAAACTTCCTCATCTCTATACCCCTGAAGGAAAATGGCACTTGAGATCCCGTTCGCTTAGCCCTTCTGCCATCTGTGTCCTAGCTTACATTCAGTCTGTCCACTGAGTTCTTATTCCCAATGATCATATTTTTTCTTTTTTTAAATGGAAAACACATAGTAGCACAAAGACTCAAACATCGGATATTATTTTTTTTAATTTATCTAAAATGATGTATTTAAAGGAATTATATGTACGTATACATAATGATAAAAAGAATTTAAGAAAGCCTTCAATGTTAGATTTTGAGAAATGTTAAAGGTCAAACCAGGTCATGATTTGTATCAGGCTGGGGGCCTCTGAGGACCCTGTGAGTAATGCTAACAGCCTGGAATATGACTTTCTGGGGGTTGAAGGATGTCACCTTCATGGACAAATTATTAAAGCAGGAATGCCCTTGAGCTGGGACAGTGCCTGGAGGGGAGGGAAATGTAGAGGGCAGTGGCCGAGGAGGTGGTACCAATGGCCTACAGAGTGGGGGAGGGCCTGTGTCTGGCAGCGAAGGAGGGCTGTTGATGGTAGTAGGCACCCAGCCAGCGCCTGGAGAGTAGCCAGGGCTCCTTGGGCCACTTTCTTTTGGGGAGGCAGCAGTAGGGGGTGCCACTGGACTCCATGTCTGTGCAGGGACAATAGGTGGGCCTCTGGGACAGGGGGGAGCCACATCCCCAGCCCTACATCCAGATAGAGGTCCATATCTCAGGCTCAGCAGAGAAGCAGGAGATGGTGCCGGAGGATCTATCTTCCATGTGGGGCAGGTGATTTGGGCTGTGACTTCATTTACCCACATAAATGTAGGTAGAGGCCAGTTCTTTGACTCCACCTGACTTCTAGACATCTAAAGGAGAGGAGAGAAAACCTAGGTGAGTTCCCCGTCAGTGGGCAATGGAGGGGCCACCCCTCACACAGCATGCGTTCTTACATAGCAAGGAACCCCAGGGTCCGTGGGCTTCAATGAACTAACCCCATACCCCGTGGGGCTACAGCTTTTCAGAAGCTTTCTCAGGAACAAGAGAGGTCTCATAAACTGTCCAAAGTTCATTTTTAGGTTTGATCAGAACTCCAGTAAGAGAAACACTCATGTCTCCAAGTCCACTCCTCCTCTGAATAACTGACACGTTTGCCAAAGGCTATTACTATGCATTTAGAAGTTCTATTTCTTTTATAAGGTATGAAGTGACGTTCCTTCCTGGTGAAATCTGAAAGCCCTTACCTTCTAGGTTAGAGTAGGTTTCAAGGTCTGAGCAGCTTTTCAGCTGTTAGATGCTAGGTGGAAAAGGTGGGTCCGACTGAGGAGCAGTGAGAAGACTTTGGGCCTGGGACTGGAATGCTACATGGGTTCCAAGGCCATGTTCACTGGGTTTGGGGGAAGGAAGGCTGCGAAGGAAAGGAACACGAGGAGGAGTGGCCAAAGACTGGTAGTCCCCTCTCCGCCCCATGGCCCTCTCCTTTTATTCTCTGGCACTAGCACCTGGCCTTTATGACAGCGAGGTCTTCAGCCAATCACAGCGCTCACCCTTTGCTGTCACAGTGGACTCTCCAAGGCAATTTGTGGAGGAGAGCACCTTTGCTACCAGTGTAAATATGTACCTCTTTGCTTTTGCCAGTTGGCATGCCTGGGCAAGGGCAACTATTTTAGTCCTGTGGACTTTAATTTTGGGAAATTTAATTTTGGGGAGTGGTCTGTATTTTTAAGGGTGAATTTATTTCTATGATATTTAAAAATATGAACAAATAAAATTAGATCAGGGCTATGCAAGGGAATCACTAACAAGATGATTTAAGTGTATGCCAAAAGTACTGAGAGTTAACAGAATAGTGTGGTGACAAAAAAGGAACCTCTATAATTTGGGCATTTAAAAAAGTAGTCATTTTACCTGAGAGACTGTATTAGGGTTGTCCAGAGAAACAGAACCAGTAGGATGTATGTGTGTGTGTTTGTGTGTGTAAGTGTGTGTGTATAGAGAGTTCTTATAAGGAATTGTCTCACATGATTATGAAGGCTGAGAAGTCCAAACCCAAGAGGGCTGCTGGCGTAGTTCCAGTAGATGTTGGAGGGCAAAGGCATGAGAAGACAGATGTCCTGGCTTGAAAACAGCCACACAGAGCTTTTTTTCCATTCAGGCCTTCAATGGATTGGATGAGGCCCACTTTCCACTAAGTTATGGAAATAGTGGAAACATATTTAACTTATGAAACCAGTATAGGAAATATAGGAAGTTTGAATCATGAGAAATATAATATTGGTCTTAGTCAAACCAAAATATTGTGCTAACATGTTTTTAAATGATAATAAAGACTGAATAATGCTAAAGTCCTTTTTTTTAAATTGATGCCTTATTATCTCATAAGTAGTTACAAAGGCTATTAGGTAAATATACTTTTTTTTTTTTTTACAAAATTACTGGTTTATTATAAAAGGATATAACCCAGGAACAGCTAGATGGAAGAGATGCACAGGGCAAGGGGAAAGGGTATGGAGTATCCATGCCCCGTCTGAGCAACCCCTGTCCCAGCATCTCCATGTGTCCACCAGCCCAGAAGCTCCTAATTATACTTTCTAATGTCCGTAAATAGAAACACTTCAATAACGTTTCTTTCCTTTTTCTCATTTAGACAATTTTGGCTTTATCCAAACTAAATGTTTGTGGAGTATATGTATAACAACTGAATGCATTTTTTGATGAGTAAATCCTTCCCATCTTCAAGAGAGGGAAAAGAGAGGAAGTGTGCTAGAAAAAAATAAGAGGGAATTGGCTTTAGACAGATAACTAATCATTTTTCTCCGTAAGGAGAGAGGAGAAAGTTTAGACATGCACACACACAAAAAAAGAGTGTCATATATCTGGTTCTGACATAATTTGGTCCTTGAAAATTATATCCAGCCATGAGATATTTAAAGCCAGCACTTATTAATTCCTTATGTGTGGAAAGGAAGGAAGTGATGCTTCCTGAGTGAAATAAAATTATGTGTTGCTCAGGCAAACAAGATTAATCATTTCCTCATGAGAATTCTTTCGTATTTTGGTGTCTAAAGTCTCCTTAAAATATATAACCGAATGTCAATGTTTGTTGATGAAAATTCAATTAACAAGTTAAGAAAAAAAATGTGTTCAAGCCAAACTGAGGATTATAATCTGGGAGACAGACTCTCAGAAGCTCTGAGAACCGTTCTGCCTGTGAGAAGTGGAAGGCACAGTCATGCATACTTTTGAGACAAAGGATTGTACATCAACATGACTGACATTTTATTTAAAGTTCAACAAATATCCGTAATCCAGGTAACATGTACAAAGAGAGAAGCAAGTCACCATGACCCCTCACAGAACTGGGAAAGAATGCTCATCTTTTAAGAAGTTATATTACTAGCATCAGAAGAAAGGGAAAAAAAATTGAACTTTACAGTTGAGCAGGCATTCCCACCTTTGAGGAGGTCCGGTTAATGTATAAGGAAGAGGCACATTAGGGAGGGAGGGAGGAGGCTGAAACAGAAAGAATCTTATGTTTAAATTTTCCTGTCCTGCCTTAAAATATAAATTTTATTTCATCATGCCATGGAGTGATTTACCAGCCAACATTTTTGTTTACCTAATACATCTATGATTTCTGACTTTTAGCCATTAACCAACAGTGGAAAGAGCACTGGAAATAACATCAAAAGCTAATCCTGAACACTGTCTGAAGGTGCTGATGAGGGAGAAGATTCTCATATTTTGCATTAGTTTTCACTAAGTAATATTTAGGGAGGCAATTTTTTTTTTTTTTTTTTTTTTTTTTGCGGTACGCGGGCCTCTCACTGTTGTGGCCTCTCCCGTTGCGGAGCACAGGCTCCGGACACGCAGGCTCAGCGGCCATGGCTCACAGGCCCAGCCGCTCCGCGGCATGTGGGATCTTCCTGGATCAGGGCACGAACCCGTGTCCCCTGCATCGGCAGGCGGACTCTCAACCACTGCGCTACCAGGGAAGCCTCCTAGGGAGGCAATTTTTGAGTTCAAATTGTGTTTAGAATCCTTCTCTTACCAATTAAGAAAGCACACCATTGGACAGTCAGAATTTTGCTTTGTTTTTTGTTCTAAGATGCTTCTCAAATGAGTAATTTTGTCCATATCAGATTTCCTCCAAAGTGGCTACTAGGACTTCCCTGGTGGCACAGTGGTTAAGAATCTGCCTGCCAATGCAGGGGACATGGATTCTAGCCCTGGTCCAGGAATATCCCACATGCCGTGGAGCAGCTAAGCCCATGCACCACAGCTACTGAAGCCCAAGTGCTTAGAGCCCATGCTCCCCAACAAGAGAAGCCACCACAGTGAGAAGCCCATGCACCGAAAAGAAGAGTAGCCCCCCCTTGCTGCAACTAGAGGAAGCCCACTTGCAGCAACGAAGACCCAATGCAGCCACAAATAAATAAATTAATTAAAAAGTGGCTACTATAATTCCAAATTATAATTGCTGAAATTGAGCCAGTGAGAAAGATACGCACGGGCATTAGCATCATAGTGAGAACACGTTCAGGGAGCAGGTGTTTCAGAGTTTTAGATGGATAAGACCCCGGAGAACTGGGTGTGTGTCCAGAGGTGTGTAACTTTTCCTCTTGGAACTTGTCAAAGGCCAGTCATCACCAATCAGAGTTTTCAGATGCGTGGAAGACAAAGGTCTCAGAGCACGAATTTTAAGAGCTGGGCACTGTGGTGAGAGCAAGTGAAATCTTAAGCTTGGTAATATTGTCAGCAAGCTGAGTTTCCAAGCTCAGTGAGATGAGGTATGAGTTAACATTCCTGGGGGAAGCTGCCCTTGTGTGTACATGTTACTGAGTCCAAACTCATAGTGCTCGCCACAAGGCAGGCCAGTAAATCGAGAGACGAGTTGTTGGGGCCGGGTATAGTGACTTTATTTGGAAAGCCAGCAGACCGAGAAGATGGTGGACTTGTGTCCCAAAGAACCATCTTTGCTGAATTAGAATTCAGGCCTCTTTTATGCAGGAAGGGGTGGGAGTAAAGTCCTGGTTCCTGTCAGACTCTGGAGGGGACGTGTTAATTTCTCCCTTCCTGCAGTCATTCACAGGTGGGCCTGGTCAGGATGTTTGCTGTGAGCTAAACAGGTATTTTTGCTTAATGCTGATTACCTAGGAGGCAGGGTTCCCAGAGATGGGCCATTATGTATAATTTAAGCTTACAGGCAACATCCCTTTAGTGATTAACTTGTAATAGAATACAAAGGTTCTTCCCTATCACAGACAGAGATGGGAGTGCTGGGGAAAGAAGTGGGAGACTCGCTTAGGCCTAGACAAGTAGCAGGAGGGGATAAGTAGAGCCAGGGAAGGAGGAGACAGAGGGTTTTTCCCTCACGTTAGCAATGGCCTCATGCAAAGGACAGGCTCACAGTAGTCCCTGGGAAGAGTCAAGGCCACAAATGCCCAGGGGAGAAAGTTGTCGGTGGCAGGCTGCCGGGTGGAGAACACCTGGGGGCATAGAGGAGACTCAGCAGTGCTTCTGGACTGCCCTCCTTCAGGTGGGCCGCACCAGGCAGATGAGAAGAGGGGAAAAGCCTAATGGGATGACCTGGGGCCAGTCTAAGAGGTCCGCCATTCCATCTCCACCAGCGTGATGGGCCGGACCCTGTAACACTTGGCAGTTGCTGGGTCCACAGTGTGGGGCAGCCCCAGGTCAGAGGGAGCTTGGTGAAGATTCAAGGTGGTCCTGGGCTGGGGCAGAATCTCAGTTAGCAGATGGTAAAATGGGGAATGGGTCTAATTCTCAGGGAGCTGAGGCCGTGAAGAGGTTGTGGGTTCAAGGCTGAGCCAAACCCAGCTGTGAGCGGCTCTGTGAAAATCCCTAACTGAAGACCCCCTGGCATCCACTATGCTAAGAAGAAACTAACCTTGCCAGAGGAGGGCATCCTCCCTTGTCTGTAAGTTTATGTCCTGGAAAAAACAGACACTGCTTGTGGAGACACACAGTGGGACTGGCAAAAGTCAGGAACTATTGGAAGGGGAAGGGTGGGTGTCAGGGACACCTCTAGGTTGGGGATATCAGACACTATGACAGAGGGGACTGGAGCAGGAGTGAGGTGTGTTTGTGGCTGTGCCGGAGAGATCTGAGGTCACCAGGTGGAATCAAGGCTGGGATAGGGTGGGAAATGCTTTACACAATAAAGATTGGGTTGCTAGGAGCCCCTGGTCTTCTACTTCTCCTTCTCCTCTCTGAAGCTCCCTCCACAGACTTCTTCCCCCAGCACCTCCTGACAGGTGAGCTTCAAACCCTTCATACCTTTATAGTCCCCTAGCTCCTGGCCAGCCCCTACCTGTTCAACCCACCGAGCCCTTGCTACCAGCCACCCTGACTCTGGGAATCCCTGCAGGATGTGCTGACTTCCCCATGGCCTTGTGGACCATCAGGGGAAGGTGGGGGAAACTCTCTCTGCCTGAGGGCAAATTGGAGCTTCATGTAGGATGCAGGTGTCAGGACCTTGAAAGCACGTTCACTTGGTTGATGTTCTAGGTAGTGTAACTTGATGTTTCTCAGGACCTTGAAAGCTCGTCGACTTGGTTGATGTTCTAGGTAGTGTAACTTGATGTTTCTCAGGACCTTGAAAGCTCGTCGACTTGGTTGATGTTCTAGGTAGTGTAACTTGATGTTTCTCAGGACCTTGAAAGCTCGTTGACTTGGTTGATGTTCTAGGTAGTGTAACTTGATGTTTCTCAGGGGTGACAGTCACTGTCCACTTTCAAGAAGGTGAAGCAATTATCAAACTTGACAGAAGGAAAGTAGGAAGAGTCTCCGGACTGGCTAATAGGCCCACACCAAAGGCAGGCTTACCCTGAGCTCAGGAAGAGTCAGCTTTGCAGCCTCTCTCTTGCACTGTTCCTGGAAAAGTGTTCTCATGGTGTATGGGTTTGTTGCTGCAGTAATAAATGACCACAAATTTAGCTGCTTGGAACAAGAGCCATTTACCATCTCACAGAGCCCGAGTCTGGCAAGTGTGGCTTGGTACGCCACTTAGGGTCTCACAAGACCACCATCAAGGTTCTGTCCACCCTGGGCTCTTACCTGGACGCTCTGAGGAAAATCCACTTCTAGGCTCATTCATTTTGTTGATAGAATTGATTTCCTTCTCATGGTCTTCACTTGGTCCCTGCCATCATCAAGCCAGCAATGGTGGGAAAGTCCTTCTCATACTTAATCTGTCTTCCACTTCTCCTTCTGCTCCATTTCTCTGATCCCAGCCAGAGAAATCTCTCTACTTTTCAGAGCCCAAGTGATTAGATTGGGGCACCCAATCTATCTAAGGTGATACAGGATAATTTCCCCCTAGTTTTAGGTCCATAATTTTAACTACATCTGCAAAATACCTTTGGCCATGTAATAAAACATATTTACAGGTTCCGAGGATTAGGGCAAGGACATCTTTGGGGAAGGACATCCACAGACTACACATGGTCATGTTTTTGTAAAATTTGTAAGTGATTTTTTTTGTCTTCATTTGTAGAAGCTCCAACATTCTCCATTCTCCTCTTAATCTCAGACAGTGTTTTTGAAGCTATAGTTTATTAGTCATTGCTGCTTCCCTTATAAAATGAGTTTAAGGAATGGCAAAGAGCATTTTTTAAAGGAATATAGGAAAACTCAATTGCATAGGAAAATATCAGAGACCGCTGCACACAACCACGCACATTCCATGAAATTGTTATCATTCATCCATACACACGTGCACATTCATTCACACAAACACACACACACACACACACACACACACAAATATATCTGAACTAGATCAAGATGTAAAGAATACTTTTTAGTATGCTTGGTTAAAATTTTAAAATTTGAAAAGTTAATTAAGAAAAGACCCTAGGGACTTCCCCTGCGGTTCAGTGGTTAGGACTCCCTGCTTTCACTGCGGTGGCCTGGGTTCAATCCCTGGTCGGGGAACTAAGATCCCACAAGCCCACGTGGCACTGACATTAAAAAAAGAAAAAAAAGAAGAAGAAGAAGAAGACCCTCGAATTCATCGGAGCCTCCAGGTAGGCCTGCTTTTGGTCCTGGGAAGATTTCTGGAGCATCTGGGACGACAGAAGCCTAGCACAATTTGTTTACAGAAGCCCGGGGCTGGCGGCTCCCTTTGATGCTGGTTGTTGTAGGTGGAGCCCTCCCTCAGTATGGACGGCTGAAGACCCTCCTGTGTTGTCTCCATTTTCTCCTTTGCAAAGATGTCAAAGAGTTCGGACAGGGGAAGAAACCTCTAGATTTTTCTGGGTAAACGAGATAACTAGAGAAATCACCTACCCCCTGCTGAGGTCAGACACACCCGCAGCTTCTCCAGCTCCGGTAGAGAAGCCAGGAGAGAGACCCAGATCTCAGCGCGGGAGCGTGCAGGGGGGGTCCTCCCGGCGCCCAGGGCTCAGCCAGCACACGCGCAGAAGGCCGCGCCTCCACGCCGTCCCAGGGCTTCGCTGGAAGAGATTGGCTCCCGAAACTCCGTCCCACCTACACCGACCCATCTCCCGGCCAAAGCTGGAGCCCGGAGCCCCACGCTGTTCTCAGCAATTCCTGTCACCATCTCACCGCCAGGAGGCGCTCCGCTGCCATTCGGCCCCCTTGGGCTAGCGCCTCTGCCACAAGCCTCTACCTTTCCTCCCAGCCCTTCTGTGCGCCCCCTGCACCTTCACCTGCAAGCTGAAAAACGTCCTTACTGGGAATAACCGATTTTCCTTTTGAGCCTGAGAGAATGTGCCGGGGCACGCCCTCTGAGCACCTTTCTGAGCCATTGTCACCTGCCACCTGTACGTCTTCATGCCCTGCAAGGACCATTCCGCCTCCCCTGGAAGCACTCAGGACCCTCTGTGGAATTCTTATAGGAATGTGCCCAATGTTTTCAAACACCATATAAATTTAACTTAGATTTTGACACATAATGTTTTCTAGAACGTCCTTTACCTCTTGAGACATCTTGGTGTTTTTAGCTCTTTGGGGTTGAAGAATCCAATTCTAATGTTGGCAGCAGAGTAATAGTTCCCAGCCAGAGCCAGAAGGATCCCCCACTTGGTTGAGATAGGAACAAGCCAGGATGAGTGGGACTCGAAGGCCTGGTGTCCCTGGGCACAACCTGGGGCCACCTGGGCTTGGGGGCAGCATTGAGAACCAGCCTGGGCCCTGATCAGAAAGGAGCTAGGGCCGGGGCTGGAGGGACAGCCTGAGGCCAGGGGGCCTTTGGGCAGAGAGCCCCAGCCCCAGCCCAGCTCTGTGCCTTCCCTGGTGGAATAGGCTCTGGGTGATGATTTGGGGGGCCAATGAGCAGCTGCTCGGCCCTCCAGGAACGGAGTGACTGCTGCCTACTGATGCAGCCATGCTGGGCAGGAGGTGGTAAGTGGAGGCTCTGAAACACACTGTCCCAGCCTGAGGACCCCCGGAAACGTCAGTTCTCTGGGCTGGAGATTAAAGGCCTGGTGTCCAGCATTGATTCTCTGGCTAATGACCCTCTGACGCAGCCAGGACCCCTCCTCTCTTGGCCTCAGTTTCCCTCCCTGCATGACGTGGGGGTAAGCAAGCCTGTCTGCACTTCTGCTCAACTGCACAGTCTGTGACTGTGTTCCCAGGAACCAGGACTGGGTGAGGCCCCGGGGACACAGGGGGCCTGGAGGTCAGGCCTGGGGTGGGGTCAGCTGATGCCAAGGGCATGACTGCTTCTGAGAGTGGCAGGGGCCATTAGCTCCACAGGGTGGGCGGTGGGAGGACCAGAGTACACTCTCCGGGCTCCCTGCTGGTTGGCCTTGACAAAGACCTCGCTGTCATGGCTAGGGGTGCTGGCCTCTCAGGCAGAGCTGTTGGGGCCAGGCCCCCAGCCCTGACCTTGCAGAGGCTCTTAGCCTCACTCCCATCCAGCCCCCAAGAGTCCCAACAAGTGTCTCAGAGAGGCCCAGAGAGGTTCAAGCTCAGCCTGGGGCAGGGACCAGGGCTCAGTCTACACCAGCAGAGTCCCCAGGGTAACAGTGACTGTTATAAATCCCATGGACAAAACCGTCCAAGCCCTTCTGGTTCAGCATGGCTTGGTCCTCTACTTCATGTCCTCTCAGGGCCACTTCCGCTGACAGTGTATATGTAAAAAAATCTTGGCAGGAGTTTCCTGTCAAGTTTGGCCTGATTGTCCACGGGGTCTCTAATCTGGAAAGCCAGCCAGCAGTGGGTATAACCCTCACCTCCAACACTCTCCAAGCAAGTGGATAACAACAAAGGCCCTGCAGTTAACGAAACCACAGTTTCGTTAACCTGCAGTTAACGGAACCTCCAAGGCTGGAGGTACTGCTGAATCAGGTGTGCATGTCCTACTTCCTCAGTGGCCTCCTGGCTCTGTTTTAGAGAGCTCTCTTAGCAATACTGACTCCATTTTTATTTTCCTTTCACAACCTGGAGATAGCATCAGATTTCACAGGCCAAGGGTTCAGTCCTACAAGACTGCCCACCCTGTCCCCCACGTCAGACACCAGTTGCAGGGCCAGGTTGTCACCTGTGCATCTGACCCACTATAGATCAGAGGTTCCCACAACCCCTTCCTCAGGTTTGATTAATTTGGTAGAACAGCTCACAGAACTCAGAGAAACATTTTACTTCCTAGATCACCAATTTATTATAAAGGGATAAAACTCAGAAACAGCCAGATGGAAGAGATGCCTAGGGCAGGGAACGTGGGAAGGGGCACAGAGCTTCCAACCCTCTCTGAGAGCCCCACTCTCCCAGTACCTCCACGTGTTCACTAACCCTGTCTATTGGAGGGTTTTATGGAGGTTTCATTACCTTACAATGGTTAAATCATTGGCCCATGGCAATTGACTCAACCTGTGGCCACTTTCTCCTTGGAGGTCAGGGGGTGGGACTGAAAATTCCTACCCTCTAATCACATGGTTGGTTTCCTGGGCAACCAACCCCCATCCGCAGGTGTTTGCAAGAGTCACCTCATTAACGTAACAAAAGACACCTTTACACTCTCAGCACTCAAAAAATTCCAAGGGTTTTAGGAGCTCGGTGCAGGGAGTGGGGACAGGGATGAAGACCAACAATATATCTCTTATTATAAATCACCATATCGCACTAACTGAGCAGGACCCCTTATTCCCCTTGTGTGCTAATGTTTTCATGCAGCCATCAGCCCACCCTGGGAGACCCCGAGCACCTACGGCCCCTTCACTGGGTGAACCTTCCAATGTTACGCCAAGCCTGGTGCCTGCCCAGAGAAGGCCTTGGGAAACACTCCACAAAGGATTTCAAGACCCCCAAGACTGCAGGACTCCCTTCCTCAGAGTGCTCATGATCACGTAAAGTACCTGTTCCCCTGGGGCTGGGCCCCCTTGGTATCCTGATCTTACCTGTTCCAGGTCACTGTGGGCTGCAGGATGCCTTTGCTGATGGGCTGACCTGGAGCCAAGAGCCCCTGGGGCCTGCACATCCCCGCTGGTGACCTGCATGGACGGGGGTCCTGAATGGGGAGGGGGCTGTGAACCTAGGTTGCTCCGACACTGGCCGCATGAACATGGGCAAGCGGCCCATGAGCCCGGCCCCCGCCCCACCCCGGGTGCTGGAAAACAGGGCTGTCTTTGTGCCCCCAGCGGGTCGTCACTGAGCCTCTGAGTTACTCTGGTGGTCTGTGTTGCTTCCCAAGTGATAGGATCACCACGTCCTGATTCTGGTGAGTTCTCTGATGGTCAGGAAGTTCTTCCTCCTGTCTAGCCACTGCCTACCTTGCTTTGACTTAAGCCAATCCAAAGGTACCTGGTTAACTGTCCAGGATGATAGACCAGGATGATAGGCCAGTGCGTGAGGAACATGCAAACCTCAGGCTATCAGGGGGAAAATGGCCCCATGGACCGCCAAGTTCTCTGCTCCCCCTTGTAGAGTTCTCCTCTCCCCAAGGAAGCAGTTTTGGTCAGAGCAGAGGGATCCGGCCATCCCAGGCGGTGGCCAGGGACAGAGGGTAGGCCTGAACGGCTGGCCCTGCAGATGGGCAGTGGGGAGGGTCCTGGGCTGGGAGATGCTGGATGGCTTCAGCTGGCTCTCTGTGCAATGATCCCTTGGCCCTGGGTTCCAGGGTCATGTGCAGCACAAACGACCCTGGCTTGGCCCAGTCCCTCATCGCACTTTTGGTGTGTGTGTTGCTGGTCAAGTGCACAGGGTCCGCTGTGCGGTTTCCCTGAACTTGTCGTCAGGCGTGTTTCAGAGCCAGCTTTGCCCGCTATCATGCGGTGACAGGTGCTGAACCTTCCTGCCCAGGGCTGTGGCTGGGCAGAGCATAGAGGGTTTGTGCTCTGTTTGTTTGTTTTGGCCACACCACTCGGCTTATGGGGTTTTAGTTCCCTGACCAGGGATCGAAACTGGGCCTTCGGCAGTGAGAGCGTGGAGCCCTAACTACTGGACCGCCAGAGGGCTCGTGCTCTGGAGCCAGTGGGTCTGGGTTTGAGGACCGGCCTCTCCACTTCAGGGCATGTTGAACCTCACCTAGAGGATGGGGTGGGCCTTGCCCTGCCCCCGCTCGGGAGGCTTTAGCAAAGACTTCAGCTGGGGTCACCCTCCAACAGCTTTCTGTGCTGAGACCACTGGCCCACTCCCTCCCTCCTGTACCACCTGGAGGCTCCTTTCAGGCTTGCCCTCCAATCCCGTGCCTCTCCTGCTGGCTGAGAGCCGAGTGGGTGGGTCCTGCCCTGACCCCTGTGGATGGGGGCATCCTCCGTGCTACCCGCCACTGCATGCTCTGGGGAGACTGCTGGGTTGGGACAGCTCCCACCTGTGCCATCTCCTGTTCCAGGCCACACGGTGGAGGGGCTATCGCACCTTCCTGGTCTCATCTCGGACTTGGCTCAGTGAGACAAGGCGGGAAGTGAGACCCAGCCCGGGATGGGCCGTGGGTGCTGCGTGGGTCCCAGAGTGGGGGACGAGGGGCTGGCCAAATGGGCTGCACCCTGAGCCATGTGGAGCTGGACATCACCCTTGTGGGTCACGCGCTGGTTCTGGCTGGGATGCACCTGATCTTGGAGAGAGAGCAGTGAGTGGTGGCTTGAAGCAAGATCTTAGTTCTCTGCCCAGGAACTGGACCTGGGTAGCATGGATGAAAACCAGGAATCCCAGCCGTTAGTCCACCAGGGGCTAGAGGCTGGAAGCTAAATTCCCCTGGCCCTTGCCTCCATTGAAAAATGCATTTCTCAAGAAGGCAAAAACTGTAAAAACAGGTACAAAGTTTATTATTAGAGACACAAGTGGGAAAGCACACAGAGAAACAGTTTGTTTATCTAAGACAGAAGCAAGGCAGAAATACACACCCGGAGAGAAAGGGTGTGGGTGTCTCCGCTAATGAGGGGGAGCACGGCAAAGAGGCAGTTAAGTCATTTATATAGGGCAGTTCTTCCCGCTCTTTGTTTATCTTTGGCCCATTATTTGGTTTCTTTTTCCACTGCTGACCTGCCCTAGGACCCTCCCCGACATGGATTCCAGCCCAGAGGCCTATGGGGGGCCTTGGCATCACCTATTATGGGGTGGCGCCCCCTCCTTTTTGACCCCCAAGGAGGCTTTCTGCTCATGTGCAGTGTCTCCCTTGCTCCAAGGATGGGAAACGTGTGACCTCTTTATTTTTTACTCAAATAGGGTTTAGCCCCTCTCTGTCCCCTCCGTGACTGTTATCTTAAAGTGTCCTCAGGAGACAAAGTCCAGCTACTTACCCTGTTGCTGTTGTTATTTCTATCTCGTAGTGCAGACAGGAGGCTAGTGGTAAATACCTAGCCTAGAGCCCACCTGCCTCCTTCCTCAAGAAATGTAAACAGGAGGCCAGTGGTAAATGCCCAGCCTGGAGCCCACAGCCGGTGGGAAGCAACCAGAGCAGGGTTCTCCAGGGCACTCCCAGGTCCTAAAGTCCCCCATGAGCCCGCTCTTGGCCTGCCTTGGCTTCACAGCGCCTTACTTGATTCAGAAGCCCCGTGTTCCTCTCCTGTCGGTTTATACCAAGGCAGGTTCACGCTGCAGGGCCTAACTGTGCAGACAACAGGACCACAGCAGCTCTTCCTTCCAGAACACATTCAGGCTTCCCCCACCTGAGAAATGTCACAGAGGCTGTGAGCTTTTTTTTTTTTTTTTTTTTTTGTGGTACGCGGGCCGCTCACTGTTGTGGCCTCTCCCGTTGCGGAGCACAGGCTCCGGATGCGCAGGCTCAGCGGCCATGGCTCATGGGCCCAGCCGCTCCGCGGCATGTGGGATCCTCCCGGACCGGGGCACGAACCTGTGTCCTCTGCATCGGCAGGCGGACTCTCAACCACTGCGTCACCAGGGAAGCCCGAGCCTGTGAGCTTTATGTCCTTTGAGGAAGAGGTGGGCTGCTGAGGCCGAGCCAGCCTGCTGTATCTCAGCACCAAGGATATAGTCAATAATTTTTTATTTTTTTACATGAATGACCAGTATGCTAGCTGGACTCAGAAGACTGGAGCACCTGTGCAGGATCCTCTAGGTGGGGAGCACCCAGGAGGAGCGAAGCCTGGACTCATCCCCAAGGCTGGAGGTACTGCTGAATCAGGTCTGGGTCCAATCACAAGACGGTTTCAACAGGGAAACAATATAAAAATTGGTAAATTTTGACTGATCAGGTCACCCAAGATGGCTGTTCTTCTGCTCTCTGTACATCCCCTGCTCTCTGTACATCCCCTGCTCTCTGTACATCCCCTGCTCGACCAGCCCCTGCTTTACCTATGCCTTATTCACGTGACTGACCTTCCCTCTCAGTCGTAGAGCCTGATCAGAAAATGCCTGTGTACTTGCCCCTGGCCCCAGCTGGTGATTGTTCTAATCTTTAGGTGAGCGCTCTCTCCACTATGCTGCTTTATCAAAGGGGCAGTGAGGGGCGTGCTCCTCTGCTGGTTTCTCTGGCAACCAGTGAGTCAGTCTGACGTCAGTTCCTCCTCTAACTGGTAACCTCCTCCCGCTCCTCTCCCCCTGGAGTGAAGACTGCCGCCGTGTCCTGTCCGCTGTTTGCTGCATGCCATGGGTGTCTCGCTCCAGGACCTTGCTTCAGATGTGTAAGATCCTCCTATCCATTAAACCATTGGGCTTGCTTTTGCTGACTCTGGGCTGCTTCTTCTGGCTTGAGGCTCTGTGACATGGGCAAGTACAGGGCTTGCTGGCTTGAGGGGTGCAGCCCAACAACTTAGATAAAATAATGACTATAAGATGTAATAAAACTCAATATGGGCCCTAGGGCTGAGGGAGAGCCCCCCAGGAAGAAAAAAGCTTGGAAGGGGTCCTCTCTCGAGGTCCTGTGTTCAGGCCTCATTGGTGGCAGAGAAGTTGGCTGGGTTGCTCCTGCCGTGGCTCCCCAACCACTGGGTAAGCAGGAAGCAACTCTCTGGGGCACAAACCAGGTGCAGGCAGGTCAGCTGATGGCTAGGCCTGTGGACAAGCAGAGGAGGTTGGAGTGCCAGTGTGGGCAGGAGGCCCAGTGTTTGCAGTGTGTTGATGTTACTGAGTCCAAGCTCATACTGCTTGTCTCATGACAGGCCAGTAAATTGAGAGACAGTTTGTTGGGGCAAGGAATAGTGACTTTATTTGGAAAGCCAGCAGACCGAGAAGAGGGTGGACTAGTGTCCCAAAGAACCATCTTCTCTAGAATTCAGGCTTCTTTTATACTAAAAGGGAAGGGAGTAAAGTCCTGGTTCCGTTCAGACTCTGATTTCTTCATTCCTGTAGCCATTCACATGTGGGCCTGGTCAGGATGTTTGCTGTGAGTTAACAAAGATATTTTAGCTTAATGCTCATTACCTGGGAGGCAGGCATCCCAGAGGTGGGCCATTATGTATAATTTAAGCTTATAGGCAACATCCCTTTAGTAATTAACTTGTAGCAAAACAGTAGGTTACAAAGGTTAAAGTAAAAGAAACAGATCTGACATGGAGTCAGATTTGTCTTCTCTATTACATTGTGAGGGCCACGAGTTCTGCACCCATGGCTGGGCAGGTCTGCACCAGATACCATCACGCCTACACTTGTGACCAATCAATCTTGCAGCCTCCAAAACCAGCAGGAGAGCCCCTCTCTCTGCAATGTCCCCCTAGCGCCCTCTACTGGAAAAGCTTACCATTGTGCTCACTCTGAAGGACAGAAGCTTAAAGGAATCCTGTTCATTACTGCAGAGCATGTGTGAAGGGTGGGTTGGAAGTTGAGCAGCAATAAAGGGGGAACTGGCACAGAACACCCGTGACGCAGCTCTATCCTGGAACCCATTGGCCCAAGAAGAAAAGAGAAGTGCTGTGCACAAAAAAACTCACAACTAGCCAATTAGAAAAGTGAGAGGCTGGATCCAACCCAAGTGCCCAATGAATAGGGCAGGCTCAGTAGAGGCTGGAATCATGGGAGACCTTAAATTTGGGGGTGTGAGTGGATGTGAAATAATGCCAGGTGGACTTGGCGTGACACCCACAGATGGTGGCTTCTCTCTGCAAAGTCATTCAAAGGCAGAATGAAACAAAGGGGAGTTTATAATGGTGATCCCGTCACCAAATGTAATGGATTGCATGCTGGCTCCAAAGGATGTGTCATGTCCTAATTCCTGGAACCTGTGAATTTTACCTTGTATATTAAGGTATGTGACTTAGTTACAGATTTCGAGAGGAGGTGCTTATCCTGGATTATCCCATGAGCCCTGCATGCAGCCACATGCTTTTATTAAAAACTTCATAGGAAGAATTTTATATTTTTCAATAACTTGTCTTTAATATGGGTGCAATTTACATCATTTTCACTTTCATTTTACCTAAAGATTTGGTAATGCTCTTTTTTTAATTAAAAATTTTTTTATTGAAGTATAGTTGATTTACAACATTGTGTTAGTTTCCGGTGTACAACAAAGTGATTCAGATATATATATATACACACACACACATATATGTATATATATATTATTTTTCATATTCTTTTCCATTATAGTTTATTATAAGTTATTGAATATAGTTCCCTGTGCTATACAATAGGACCTTGTTGTTTATCTGTTTTATGTATGGTAGTGTGTATATGTTAATCCCAAACTCTTAATTTATCCCTCCCCCACTTCCCCTTTGGTAACCATAAGTTTGTCTTCTATGTCGGTTTTCCCCTGACTCTTGTGGGGCACGTTCACCCCTTTCTAAGGGAAAGAGGCATAGAGTCGCATGTAGTCATGGCATCAGGCCAGGATCTCAGAGTGAAGCACAGTTTTTGCTGTTTTATCCTCTTACTTTTAATTCAGTTTTAAAATAGGCAAAACATGTATAGGTTTCAAAAATCAAAGCTAGTGCTTCCCTGGTGGCGCAGTGGTTGGGAGTCCGCCTGCCGATGCAGGGGACGCGGGTTCGTGCCCGGGTCCGGGAGGATCCCGCATGCCACGGAGCGGCTGGGCCCGTGGGACGCAGCCGCTGGGCGTGCGCGTCGGAGCCTGTGCTCCGCGGTGGGGGAGGCCACAGCAGTGAGAGGCCCATGTACTGCAAAAAATAAATAAATAAATAAATAAATAAAAGCTAAACACAAAGTTTACTCAGGAGTTTCACTCCCATCCCAATTTCATTTACCCCAATCCCATTTTTATTCATTTCTGGGTTGTTCTGCCTGGTTTTTTGGGGCAAAAATGGAGATAAGTATCAAAAATTAATTTTGAAGATTTAGCCCTTCACTAACAGGAAATTCTCTCAGCTGCTCATGGGACTGTCATAGCTGAGAGTGGTGTATTATAATAAATTAAACAAAAATAAATGGACTGTTCCTAATTTCAGATCACACTGTGTTTCTGAGAAGAGACCTATAGGGATAAGAAGAAAAGTTATTATTTATGCCATTTCTTGGAACTGTTCCGTCACTAAAAGACATTTCTTATTTCACTTAACAGTATATCCTAGAAATCACTCCATGTCCTTTCATATATATTGCCCGTGTCACATTCTTTCCCCGTTTTTTTCCTTTTGGTTGTGTAGCACTCCATTGAATGAAGATACCATAATTCAACCAATCTCTGGATAGGCATTTTAAGAGCCTTTTATATAGAAAGAAATTAGCTCTTTACTATGAAATAACTTGCAAATATTTATTCCCAGTCAATTTTTGTCTGTAGACTCTTGTGTGTATGTGTGTGTGTTTTCCTTAAAAATGTGTGGTTTTTTTATGTGTTCTTAAGATTTTTTTAAAAATTTACAATATTTTGTTAATTTCTGCCATACAGCACAGTGATTCAGTTATACAGAAATATGTATATAGTTCTTCATATTCTTTTCCATTATGGTTTATCACAGGATATTGAATATAGTTCCCTGTGCTATATTAAGTTTTTAAACTATCTTAGGTAATTGGATTTATCATTTATTATCATTTATCATTTATTACTTGAGATATTCAGTCATAGTTAGGCTTTTCCCACATCTAAGTTATAAAGGAATTCGGACATGTTTTCTCTAGTACTTATGTGGCCACATTTTTTTTTTTTTTTACACATCTCATCCCTATGGAGTTCCATGTTGTAAGGTGTGGATCCAATTTTATCCTGTACTGAGGAGCTATGAAATCCCACCATTTTTTAATACTAAATTCTTTAATGCACTCAATAATGTGTTTAAAAGGTCGGGATATAATTTCTGATGTTTCCTTGTTCTATTTTGTGTATAAATGCCTCTTAATATTGTTTTCCAGGAAGTCAATGAAAATTCTCTTAAGAGATTAAGTGCCTACTTAGAAAACCTCCAGAAACCAGGCTTCAAGTCTTTGAAACCAACCCAACTTATGTTTTTTGTAAGAGAAACAGACCAGAACTCTTCTGATGGCCAGGAACACTTCAGCACTTCTGGTACATTTCTTATTTCTCGTGAGTCCCTTGCAGGCTTGGTGTGATGTGTCAAATCTGTCTAACGTTGCTAGAAGACCTTCGGAGTGAAGCCTTGTCATAGGAAATAATATCATTTAATTGCATGTTTTCCTGGAGTTAGATTCTGTTCCTGGCTGCATGTGGTTGATGAGCCATTTTTTATGTTTAAACTTTTCTGACTAGAAAACTGAAGTGTTCCTATTTGTCCCCTTCCTATTTCAGTGCTGTTTTAAGTATTAAATGTCTATATAACAATTTATACCTTTAAAAAATATAGCTTACATTCTCTAATTTAGTCCTCAAAGTACCCTGTGAGGGAGGTAGTATTTGCCCAATTGTAACTTAGTAATGTCCCAGGACCATGGAGACAGAATAGGGGTCTTGAGCCCTTTAACTCCAGCCTCATGCCGTTTCTAAAATCTGATCAGTCTTCATGTACAGCCTTCTGTTTGTCCTTTGTCACTGCTTTAGCCATGATCCAGTGATCCTTTAAACTAAGGATGAATGTGGGTCTATCCATCCTTTCTGTGATCCTTGAGGAAATAACTTTATTTTTAGAATGAACTTTAAAACAGTTTAAAGATTTACTAAGAGCTTTCTGTGAACTAATGCTAAAACAAATAGCTGTCATCAGCTCTGGCTGAGTAAAGAGAAAAATCCTCCACTTTCAGTTAATGGTTAACTTTGAACCATTTATTAAATGAAAATAGATTATAAAAAAATAAATTAGTGGGAATTCCCTGGTGTTCCAGGGAATTCTGCGCTCTCACTGCCAAGGGCCCATGTTCAATCCCTGATCAGGGAACGACGATCCCACAGGCTGCATGGTGCAGCCAATAAATAGATAGATAGACAGACAGACAGACAGACAGACTTCCCTGGTGGCTCAGTGGTTAAGAATCCGCCTGCCAGTGCAGGGGACACGGGTTCCATCTCTGGTCCGGGAAGATCCCACATGCTGAGGAGCAACTAAGCCCGTGCGCCACAACTACTGAAGCCCAGGTGCCTAGAGCCCGTGCTCCACAAGAGAAGCCACCGCAGTGAGAAGCTCGCGCACCGCAACAAAGAATAGCCCCCGCTCACCACTAGAGAAAGCCCGTGTGCAGCAAGGAAGACCCAGCACAGCCAAAAATAAATTAATTAATTTTAAAAAATAAATGATATATATATGGAGTTCTTAGAAGTCAAAAAGAAAACAGAGTAGCTTAGTTACAAAAATGGGCAAACACAGTGACTAGATAGTTCAGGAAATAATACACATAAATTGCCAATAAGCATATAAAAATGTTTAGCCTAAGTAATCAAATGCAAACTAAACTAATTAATTAATATTTCCCAATAAAAGTTATGTGCAGTCTGGCACAAGCATTCCAGACTATGTAGCAGCATTTACATTGGATTAAATAATTAATGGTATTGATAAGAGAGAAACTGAGATTTATTCATTGACTTACCTCTTCTGAGGATAAACTATTTCTTCATAACTTCAAATGCAGGAATTTGGATTTTCCTTTCCTCTTTCACTGACTGGAATAATTTTCCTACCAGTATTTCTCACTTTATCATCAATGATTCAACTAAAAAGTTTTTCTTAGTTTGCATGTTATAGATTCTGTAAATCTATGTGGCAGGCATAGCAGGTATATCTGAGAATGATTTAGATTGTGGTGACGGTCATCGTGGCAAAGAAAACACAGTCTTGTATGGAATGGTGAAAAATTAAAAACAACTTTTATGGTGATCAGTTTTGGAAGTGTTAAATAAATTGCACTACATTGATTATGTGGATTAGTATAGAGCTACTAAAAAGAAAGAGAATGATGTATACATACAGATAATGGAAGAGTCACCAAGGTTAAATAACAAAAGCAAGTTCAAAGTAATAGATCCAGGGAATTCCCTGGCAATCCAGTGGTTAGGACTCTGTTCTTCCATTGCAGAGGTCCCAGGTTTGATCCGTGGTCAGGGAACTAAGCTCCTGCAAGCTGCGTAGAGCGGCCAAACAAATAAATTAAAAAAAAAAAAGTCATAGGTCCAGAATGGTGCAGTTTATATGTTAAAAAGGAACAATTCACACTGTGGGTGTGTGTTCATGCAGACACATAAGCGTATATGTCATATATAACATACACACAAAGCACATAGAAAAGGTCTAGAGCAGTGCTGTCCAAGAGAACTTTCTGCGGAGAGGTAACTGTTCTGTATGAGTGCTGTCTGGTACAGCTGGCACTAGCCCCATGTGGCTACTGACCACTTGAAGTGGGGCTAGTATGACCAGGAACTGAATTTTAAATTGTATTTAATTTCAATTTAACTTTACCAATAAATAGCCACATATGGCTGGTAGCTACCGTATTAGGCAGTGCAGGTCTCAATGCTTGTATACCTAAATGTTAATGGGGTTACATCTAGTGCAAGTGTGAGGTTGTGTGCCTGTCAACAGGAGACTTTTACTTTGTATATATAATTTTACAAGAAGGATGTACTTATATAACCCTTGTATAATTTTCAAAACTAATTTTAAAAATTTTTCCAAAAAAAGAGTCAGCATGTTATAATGGGGAAAACGCTCGGCTTGCTGGCAGCTCAGATTTCAGCCCTCATTTCACGCTTCTTAACCTCCTTGAACCTCTGCTTCTTCACATTTCAAAAGAGAGATAATAATGGCACTGGTGAGAGTGTTCATTGAAAAGTTATGTAAATTCAACTAGCGCCATGTTTAATACCCAGTAAAGGTGCAGGGGAACCAGTAGATTTCCTACTGTTGACGTAAGTTAGATTACTACCCTGAGCCCAGGGACTACTTGCATTAAAGTCAGATTGTGAAGTGCTAGCTTTTAAAAAATTAGGGAACTTTGAGTCACTTCTGAAAATATTGTGTCCCTAGCTAGTTGGATGGGGGAGTATGAGGACAGTCTCTTTCAACCGTAGAGAAAATTTGAGATGGGTTTCTGTGACCCCTGAGACTGGATTGGCCCCCCTCCTTGAACCACTGTCGCAGGGCAGCCTGCCCCACCCTCCCCCTACCTCCACCCTCCCCCTTCTCTTTAGTGCTAGACACCCTCTCTGGTGGACACTTGCTCATAGGAGAGCTTTGCCAACCCTTAGACTGTAGAGACCAAATTTATGAACAGCATTGAAAATATTCTCAATCCCCTTCTTGGGCTGGGGTGGGTTTGGTCACTGGCGCCAAACTAGAAACAGGAGCTGACAGAGGACTTCATGAAGATGGAGGTAGTGTGGTACAGTTTTGGAGAAGGGATGTAGTTTTCCATTTACAGATGATTTTCCAATAGGATGAATTTTAATGAGTAATGGAGTGTTTTAAAGATTTTGATTCTATAAATGTTGTATGAAAAGAAATGTTTTTCAAGTAAAGCAAATAATCATCTGTATTAACTGTTTGGGGGAATTATATTCTCTAGGATTTCGAGCAGTCAAATTTACTTTGCACACCAGAGATCTGCTAAGCACAGTGTTATATATTCTCAACTCCTGCAGTTTATCTATTGAACATATCCAAAGCTTGAATACTAATGTGCACTCCCAGCCTCTCAAAGAGGCCACAAGGATATCTGACAGGCCCATCAAATGGGACGAGTCTTACTACTCCTTTACTGGATTCAAGGACCCTGATGAAGACCTCGAGCAAGTCTGGAGAATGGAAACAACCCTAACGTACGTAAGAGTTTTTATTTAACTGAACTTATTTGTAGTTAGTAGCCCCCACTCGCCTCGACTAGAGAAAAGCCCGCATGCAGCAACAAATACCCAATGCAGCCAAAAGGAAACCCCAAAAAAACATGAGCTAGAAGAGAGGGTCTCAGCCTTGCACGCACTGGGATCCAGCCCATGAAACTTCTGCTTATACCCATTGCTCTAACGATCGTGTGTCCCGATGAACAAAACCTTCAGAATGTCTGACCTACCTTTTGGTATAGAAAAAAGTGGGATTGGATAAGTCAGGGCATAAAAGCAACAATGAGAGTTGTTGGACCTTAAGTCAAGAGGCTTTAGAATAACATATTAAAGAAATTCAGCAATTAGTCTGTGGTTCAGTTGAGTGTTTCATAGGGTACAATTTTGGTCTGGAGCTAGATGTGTAGCCATCATGAAGAGATTGTCCCAAGGACCCAGAACTCAGAGTTAGTCAGCTGGCGAACAATGAAAACAGACTGGAACTGGGAAAAGCCAATTCACCAAGATAAGTGCTATTCCATTGGTTCCTTATCCAAGCTGAGTATTTATAATTTCCTTATTTGTATGTAGTTCATCCAATAAAATTCTTCAGTCTTCAATAAAAGTAAACACTCTTACATTATATTATATTACATGTTACTAGATAATGCATTTTTAAGAGTAGGGAACATGTTTTAATCATCTTTCTACTAATCTGCTTCGTAGATTCATAAAACCCAACCAGCGTTTTTATTTCATTGAATTAAAAAATTGTTGGAAAAGTGTGAATGTGAAGTGCTGGAGGCTGGGTGTGGAGAACTCAAGGTTTAATATGGAAATGTAAAGTAGCTTAATACAGATGGTAGCAGTAGAAGTGACTCAGCAATGAATGTAGAGGACCATTTTTTTTAAAACAGTGCCTCTGTTAGTTTCATTACTGTTGACTTAAAGTATCTGCTGTTTTTAGCAAGAGATACATTGTGTTAAGGAAATTTTCTGAGTGTACATGAGTTGTGTTACTATGAATTCTTCATTTCCTCCAGAGGGATACTTTGTTTTAAATTCAAGCTCTCATGTTGACAGTTACCAGCACAAGCTCAAAACATGTCATTTTGATTTGCCTACTCTTAAGGAACATAGCAACATAAATTAAATAGACCACTGTTTTAGAAATTGAAATCAGTAGAAATATAACTGTCTAATTTATTGATCATTATTATCCAAATTCAGTTGTCAATAGCTATGTATCTTGTCAAACAATGAAGTAAATCCATTCATAGCCAGGTAGAACCTTTGTTTTCTTAGCTTTGACAAATGAAATTAACAACAATAAAGCATTACACGTTTTAGCCTTGTTTATGCGAGATCTTGCATTCGCTTTAAAACTGTGATTTAAAATTAATATTGAATTATCCTAAATGAAACAGACAGTATTTAGAGTTTCTTACAGAAGAGCTGGAATAGGGTTGTGGCTGGTTCTTGGTGTAATGCTGTTTCATATCTTTTACTTCCATATATTTTTCTTGGGCTAGAGAATATTGAGAGTTGACTGGTATCACCTTAAATCTTCCTACTCAAAGCTTCTCTTCTAAAATCGACCGGTTAGAGATTTCTGTTTTGTTTAGTTTTTGATGCTTGTATCGGAGGTCCTTGGGTTATATTTCTTGAACATTGATATGTTATTGACTTACCTGAACCAGATCATCACACCTCATAGAGTTTGAGTTTAGCTTATTAGGTATAATTTTAGAGCAGAGGGTCTAGGCTGGGTAGGATAGGAGAGGACAGCTCTACACTGAAAAAGGCAAGAAAAGGAATACATGCTGCTCTTTGGGCCCTTTGGGTAAATTACAGTATCGACTAAATGCCGCCAAAAAAAATCTGTTGCCTTTACCAGCATGCCTTAGAGGGCCGGTGCCCCGGTTACGACAGTTGTATGAATTTGGAAGATTTCTTATCTCTTATTTCCATAACCTAACCTGGTCTCCCTGGTCCAGTGTGTTCACACAGGCCCAGCACCCCTTTCCAATCTTGACCTTTTCCGAAATATGGATGTTGCCCAGTTTGCAGGAACGCTGATGAGGGTTTGTTCAAGGTTTTGTTTTATGTTAGTTTTTCCCAGTAAGGATTCCAGGAGCTTATGTCATCAAAGCCAGAGTGGTGTTTGTATCAGTTTCTTTTTTCAGTTATTAATTTTTTATTTGGCCACGCCACGTGGGACGTGGAATCTTAGTTCCCCAACCAGGGATCGAACCCAAGCCCCCTGCATTGGAAGTGTGGAGTCTTAACCACCGGACCGCCAGAGAAGTCCTAATTTTTTTAATTTGTTATTATTTTGCAAATAATTATAAAATTGTTGAATCATTTGAGAGGTTTCAAACCATATGAATGGAGTGACTGTCCCATAGTCAGGAGATTTAGGGGCTGTAACTCGGACAAAACTTTTTTACCACCATGGTCATTTTGGCCATATCCGGTTTGTTTTTATTTTCATTCTTGTATTGTTTACCTCATCTTTATTATATCTGTAGTTATAGGAGAGGGCGCATAAGGAGCACATGCTGAGTTACACAGTTCAGAGGGCGCATAAAAATAATTCTGCAAATTTACATCCAGCTAATCTTCAGCTGGTTTACAAATTGCATTCACCTGATCAAAATTTATTCTTGAAAGCATGTTATTTCTAATATTTCAGGATGTAATGTTAAGAAGAGAAAATATAACAGTTCTATTTAGTGTAAACTTTCAAATAATTTTCCTTATGTTTCCGCAGAGACATGCAGGCTGAAATAAAACACAGAAATTATGAAAAGAAATCAGTTGAGTTTTTAAAAACACAACATAGAAGAATTATCAGGTCATAAAAGCTCCATTTAATCTATTTTCTTCTTATATCTGGCAGTTACATTTCAATCTACATTTTAGGACATGCTGTGTAATTTTGTATTTCTCAGCAAATTATGCTTTATCTTACTGTAAAATCACTTTATAGTGATAAAAACACTACAGTGAAATGTTTAATATATAAGGTTTTCTAATTTTATACAATAATAAAAAATTTACCAGTCTAAACAAAATTAGAAAATGCTACTTTGTGTTGTAGCTTTTAGTATTTCCATATTTTGCATATATTCTCTGATTATCAAATAATTTTATAACTAAAATGTATTGCAATTATAGAATTTGTGTTTAGAAGGAGACAACAGGATCCATTTGTATCTAAACAAAATTATCCCATATGTAATGTCTACCCCACTGGAAAAAACATGTCATTGAACTATAGGAAGACCATTGAAATGCTATTCTTTTTTTTTTTTTTTTTTTTGACCAGGAACATGTCATGTTAACTTTTTTTTTTTTAATACAACAGGTTCTTATTAGTCATCCATTTTATACACATCAGTGTATACATGTCAATCCCAATCTCCCAATTCATCACACCACCATCCCCACCCCGCCACTTTCCCCCCTTGGTGTCCATACATTTGTTCTCTACATCTATGTCTCAATTTCTGCCCTGCAAACCCATTCATCTGTACCATTTTTCTAGGTTCCACATATATGCGTTAATATACGATATTTGTTTTTGTCTTTCTGACTTACTTCACACTGTATGACAGTCTCTAGATCCATGCACATCTCAACAAGTGACCCAGTTTCGTTCTTTTTTATGGCTGAGTAATATTCCATTGTATATATGTACCACATCGTCTTTATCCATTCATCTGTCAATGGGCATTTAGGTTGCTTCCATGACCTGGCTATTGTAAATAGTGCTGCGATGAGCATTGGGGTGCATGTGTCTTTTTGAATTATGGTTTTCTCTGGGTATGTGCCCAGGAGTGGGATTGCTGGGTCATATGGCAACTCTTTTTAGTTTTTCTTTTTCTTTTTTTTTTTTTTTGGCCAAGCAGCTTGCAGGGATCTTAGTTCCCCAACCAGGGATTAAACCTGTGCCCTCAGCAGTGAAAGCACAGAATCTTAACCACTGGGCCACCAGTGAATTCCCACTATTTTTAGTTTTTTAAGGAACTCCCATATTGTTTTAATAGTGACTGTACCAATTTGCATTCCCACCAACAGTATAGGAGGGTTCCCTTATCTCCACACCCTCTCCAGCTTTTTTTCTTTTTAATTTATTTTTGGCTGCATTTGGTCTTTGTTGCTGCACGCAGCCTTTCTCTCTACTTGTGGTGAGTGATGGTTACACTTTGTTGAGGTGCGTGGGCCTCTCAGAGCGGTGGCTTCTCTTGTTGTGGAGTGTGGGCTCTAGGGCATACAGGCTTCAGTAGTTATGGTGCATGGGCTCAGTAATTGTGGCGCATGGGCCTATTTGCTCCACGGCACGTGGGATCTTGTCTCCTGCATGTCTCCTGCATTGGCAGGTGGATTCTTAACCACTGCACCACGAGGGAAGTCCCTCCAGCATTTATTATTTGTAGACTTTTTGATGATGGTCATTCTGGCCAGTGTGAGGTGGTACCTCATTGTAGTTTTGATTTGCATTTCTCTAATAATTAGTGATGCATCTAACCTTCTCTAAATCCTCTTTATCTTTTCATATTGGTTATGTTAGACATCCTTGGAAACCTTTGCTTGACCCTCCAGTCCCTTCACCGTGATGTGGCACTTAGTACGCTGAATTCTGATTCTTGTTTTGTTTCCCTGCACCCTGACCATAAGTCCTGGGATACAGGGACACAAATTCTTATAATCTGTATACGCCAAGGGCCCAGTTTAGTGTTTAAGTACATGGTAGGTGCTTCAAAATAGAATTTAGGAAATGAAGGGAAATTCTGAGGAAACAGAGTTGCAATTGAAGTATGTAGACTTTATTTCTAAAACCCTTCTTTATTATACCATTTAATCTTTCTAACCTAACTTGTGATTCTTACCTGAATATTTAAATGTTAGTACTTAACACTTATTTTTATTTGGAACATATTTCTTTTCTTCTGCAATCCCTTCAATTCCTAGCTAAAAGTTCCTAAGATTTACAGTGGTTTATTTTGAATATTAATATTTCCAGCACTCCATAGCTTTTTTCTTATTGCTTACTTGAACTTTCCTTCTAGGAAAATAATTTTCTTGTTAGAATTCCTCAATACCGTTTATTGGAGTCCTAACTTAGACTACTAAAGTACCATAGAACTAAATATTTCTTCCTTTTTTTTTTTTAAATACTGTAGCTTTTTGAAAGATTACCGAGTTATTTTGACCGGCAGAGGAGGCTGATACTTCTGGAGGACCAAATAAGCTATCTTCTAGGTGGCATCCAAGTTGTTTATATCGAAGAATTACAGCCAGTGTTGACACTTGAAGAATATTACTCTCTTCTCGACGTGTTCTATAATAGACTCTTGAAAAGTCGAATACCTTTTCACCCTCGAAGTTTGCGTGGTTTGCAAATGATCCTTAACAGGCAAGTATCTAAAACAATTACTTTTATTCATTCAGTCAGATGGGCTGTGTGTGTCTATGCATGAAATTGTTTTGTATTTCCATGTGTGATTCTTAGGAATTAGAGAAAGGAATGTCACCACCTCTGTTGGCAACACTCTTTTACACATGAGAAAAGCCAACATGAGAGGATTGAAAGATTGAGTCCCTAGAACATTCTGTAAATATATTGCCACCTATAGGGCAAATCAGTCCTGTGGAAAACTTTATAGGATTAAACTAATGTGAAATCAACAGTGTGCATATCAGGCACCGTGCTTGGTACTTAAATGCATTATCTCTTCAGCTCTCACAACCTCACCATGGAGTGGGTTACTACCCCCATCTTACAGATGAGGAAGGTCACAGGGCCAGGAAGGGTGTGGTCATCCTGATAGTGTGTCCCTTTGGGGACAGCAAAACTTCAAGTCAATTCTGCTATACAGGAAGTCCACTACATATGAACCTTCAAGTTGCCAACTTTCAAAGATGCAAGCGTACGTTCACATGTCCAATCTCATAAGTTAGTTCATGTGTCTGCTGTACATTGTCACATGCGTGCATCCTCTACAAGTGGTTGTGCTTTTGTGTACTTCACTGTACAGTACTGTAGAGAGTACAGTAGTACAGTATCTTTATTTCAAGTGTTTGTTTTTTATGTATTATTTGTGTGAAAAGTATTATAAACCTACTACAGTACAGTGCTATATAGCCAATTGTGTTAGTTTGGTACCTAGGCTAACTTGTTGGACTTATGAACAAATTGGACTTAGGAACGCACTCTTGGAAAGGAACTCATTCATATGTAGGGGACTTACTGTAGCTTTAAGGTAGACTTTCTTGATGAGTTCCTTTTCCATTAATCAGACTAAGAAAATCGTTTCTTTGGGGGTGGAATGGGGGTGGAGAGGTCACTGATTTTTCCTTTTACGTATGCTTTATTACAGTGACAGATATGCTCCAAGTTTGCACAAACTTGGGCATTTTAACATTGTGATCCTCTGCTATCAAGCAAACCTCCAGTGGTTTATTCTCACCAAAGCCCAACAGGCAAGAGAGAACATGAAAAGAAAAGAAGAGTGAGTGCTCTTAGCCCTCTTCCTGTCTTACCATTCCGTCTAATCGTTAAAAATATTCAGATACAGGTTTCCCTGGTGGCGCAGTTCTTGAGAGTCCGCCTGCCGATGCAGGGGACACGGGTTCGTGCCCCGGTCCGGGAAGATCCCACATGCTGCGGAGCGGCTGGGCCCATGAGCCACGGCCGCTGAGCCTGCGCGTCCGGAGCCAGTGCTCCGCAATGGGAGAGGCCACAACAGTGAGAGGCCCGCGTACCATAAAAAAAAAAAAAAAAAAAAAAAAAAAAAAATTCAGGTAGTCAGAAATCGTAAGTATGGGAAATTAAAACTGTATTGAACTTAGGAAATCGACTGTATTAAACTGTATGTCACTTAGGAGTAACATTTATTTTTTTCCCTCCCGGTTGTGCCAGGGATTGGATGTGGCTGTTTTCTCAGTATAATAACCTCAGTTGCATTCTCACCATGTACCTCAATTTGAGAAGCAGGGCTTGTTAATATAAAAGTCAACTCAGAAGCAGAGTGAAAGATAAGAGTATCACAAAGAAACTGTGCAGATGGAAAAGGGTGGCAACAAGGGGGGGAAACTCAGTTACTACTTGATTAATTAGAATCTTCACTGTTTAAAATTTTGAAATCTGCTGAAGGAAACAAGCCTCGTCTGCACTGTCATTAAATTGAGAAGAAATCTTAAAGTGAAAAAGGTTTTTGGTTCATAAGCAGTGCTGTCTCTATGCCATTTGTATCTTTGAAGGGATCCTGTTATAGTCAGTAGTTTTGTAGGCAGTAAGATAGTGTTGAAGATGTTTCATGGATCTACTATGAAGAAAGGGAGAGTTTTCCTAAAGACGTGGCCTAAGGAGGTTTGGCTAGCAAGGATTCATTCATTCATGCAGCCGTCATTTGCTGTGACCGTTGTGGATCGGAAGCTGTGCAAGCCGCCACTGGTAGAAAGATGATGGCCTGGTCCCCAGGCTCGCAGGAGACGCAGGTGCCCTCAGTGTCAGGGGTGGTGGACGGAGAGGGGTCATGCGTGAGAGGAGCCAAGGCTGATGCTCTGGAAAGGGAACAGGAAGCAGAGGCTGTGGCCAAGGAGGCCGAGGCTGACGTGTCCGGGGAGCAGGGTAAGGAGGGCGGGGGCAGGAGCCTGGTGGGTGGAGGACCGGGGTGATTGTCCGAGTGTGCTGCTGGGGCCCCCCTCTGGTTACTTACTTCTCTGGCCTCGCTGCCCGTTCTCTCCTCGACCTACACAAATTGCTTGTTTAAAAAGCCAAGGATGTGAAACAGAGAAAGGGTGGCCACGCAGGAGGGCTGTGGACATGATCCGTGTCCCAGGAGATGATGGGGTCATTTTATGCATCAGATAAGTGAAGGAGTCACATATCTGTTTCACTTGTGGAATTGGTGACAGTTCCTGGCCAGATCCTATTGAACAAACAGCCTGCTTCTTGATTGGTTGGTGAGCATTTGTGTTTGTGTCGTTACCTTTTCTAACCATAAGTTTCTTTTCGAACTCTATGAGTCTGTTTCTGTGTTGTTAATAAGTTCATTTGAATCACTTTTTCTTTAGATTGCACATGTAAGTGATATCATATTTGTCCTTCTCTGACTTCCTTCCTTCCCTTTGTATTATCATCTCTAGGTCGATCCATGTTTCTGCAAATGGCATTATTTTGTTCTTTTTAATGGATGAGTTATATTCCATTCTATGTGTGTACCACACCTTCTTTGTCCATTCTTCTGTCAGTGGACATTAAGGTTGCTTCTCTGTCTTGGCTCTTTTAAATAGCACACGAATGTTCTGGTGCATGTGTCCATTGGAATGATGTTTTTCTCCAGATATACGCCCAGCAGTGAGATTGCCGGATCATATGGTAGCTCTAGTCTGAGTTTTAAAAGACCCTCCATAGTGGCTGTTACCAATTTTCATTCCCACCAAGACGTAGTAAGGTTCCCTTTTCTCCACGCTCTCTCCTGCATTTATTATTTGTAGACTTTTTTTTTTTTTTTTTTTTGCAGTACGCGGGCCTCTTACTGTTGTGGCCTCTCCCGTTGCGGAGCACAGGCTCCGGACGCGCAGACTCAACGGCCATGGTTCATGGGCCTAGTTGCTCCACAGCATGTGGGATCCTCCCAGACTGGGACACGAACTCGTGTCCCCTGCATCGGCAGGTGGACTCTCAACCACTGCGCCACCAGGGAAGCCCTATTTGTAGACTTTTTGATGATGGCCATTCTGAATGGTGCGAGGTGGTGTCTTGTTGTAGTTTTGATTTGCGTTTCTCCAATAATTAACGATGTTGAGCACATTTTCATGTGTTTTTTTTTTTATACAGTGTGAGGAAAATGTACCTTAAGAAGCTGGCTTCCTGAAAGCCAGCCCTGTTTTGAATTCTTTTTCCTTTTTTTTTTTTTTAACATCTTTACTGGAGTATAATTGCTTTACAATGGTGTGTTAGTTTCTCCTGTATAACAAAGTGAGTCAGCTATACGTATACATATATCCCCATATCCCTTCCCTCTTGCATTTCCCTCCCACCCTCCCTATCCCACCCCTCTAGGTGGTAACAAAACATTGAGCTGATCTCCCTGTGCTATGCGGCTGCTTCCCACTAGCTAGCTATTTTACATTTGGTAGTGTATATATGTCCATGCCACTCTCTCACTTCATCCAGGCTTACCCTTCCCCCTCCCCGGGTCTTCAAGTCCATTCTCTATGTCTGTGTCTTTATTCCTGTCCTGCCCCTAGGTTCTTCATAACCATTTCTTTAATATTCCATATATATATGTGTTAGCATACGGTATTTGTTTTTCTCTTTCTGACTTACTTCACTCTGTATGACAGACTCTGTCCATCCATCTCACTACAAATAACTCAATTTTGTTTCTTTTTATGGCTGAGTAATATTCCATTGTATATATGTGCCACATCTTCTTTATCCATTCACCTGTCTATGGACACTTAGGTTGCTTCCATGTCCTGGCTATTGTAAATAGTGCTGCAATGAACATTGTGGTACATGACACTTTTTAAATTATGGTTTTCTTAGGGTATATGCCCAGTAGTGGGATTGCTGGGTCATATGGTAGTTCTTTTTTTTTTTTTTTTTGCATTACGCAGGCCTCTCACTGTTGTGGCTCTCCCATTGCAGAGCACAGGCTCCGGATGCACAGACTCAGTGGCCATGGCTCACGGGCCTAGCCGCTCCGCGGCATGTGGGATCTTCCCAGACTGGGGCACGAACCCGTGTCCCCTGCATCGGCAGGCGGACTCTCAACCACTGCGCCACCAGGGAAGCCCTATTTTTGTTTTTTTAAGGAACCTCCATACTGTTCTCCATAGTGGCTGTATCAACTTACATTCCCATCAACAGTGCAAGAGGGTTCCCTTTTCTCCACACCCTCTCCAGCTCTTATCATTGTAGACTTGTTGATGATCACCATTTTGACTGGTGTGAGGTGATATCTTGCTGTAGTTTATTTTTTTTAATTTTTATTTAATTTTATTATTTTTTGGCTGTGTTGGGTCTTCGTTGCTGCCCGTGGGCTTTCTCTAGTTGTGGCAAACGGGGGCTACTCTTTGTTGCGGTGCACGGGCTTCTCATTGCGGTGGCTTCTCTTGTTGCGGCGCACAGGCTGTAGGTGCGTGGGCTTCAACAGTTGCGCACGTGGGTTCAGTAGTTGCTGCGTGTGGGCTCTAGGGTGAGTGGGCTTCAGTAGTTGTGGCACGCAGGCTCAGTAGTTGTGGCTCGTGGGCTCTAGAGAGCAGGCTTAGTAGTTGTGGAGCACGGGCTTAGTTGCTCCATGGCATGTGGGATCATCCTGGACCAGGGCTTGAACCTGTGTCCCCTGCCTTGGCAGGTGGATTCTTAACCACTGTGCCACCAGGGAAGTCCCTGTTTAATCTGTTTTAAGTATAGTAGTGTGTATATGCTAATCCCAAACTCCCGTTTTATCCTTACCCACCACCCTTCCACTTTCGTAACCATAAGTTTGTTTTCTAAGTTTATTTGTATCATGCCTTTTTGTTACTGAGTTGTATGAACTATTTGTATATTTTGGGAATAAGCCTTTTCAGTCAAATTGTTTGCAAATATTTTATTCCAGTCCACAAGTTGTCTTTTCATTTTGTTTATGCTTTCCTGTGCTGCACAGAAGGTTTTAAGTTAGATTAGGTCCAATTTGTTTATTTTTGCTTTTATTTTGTTTGCCTTGGGAGACTTACCTAAAAAAATATTGGCACGATTTATGCCAGAGACTGTTTTGCCTGTATTCCTTTCTAGGAATTTTATGATGTTACATCTTATATTTCAGTCTCTAAGTCATTTTGAGTTTATTTTTTTGTATGGTGCAAGGGAGTGTTCTAACTTCGTTGATTTACATGGCCCTATCCAGCTTTCACAGCACATTTTGCTGAAGAGACTGTCTTTTCTCCATTGAATATTCTTGCCTCCTTTGTTGAAGATTAATTGACTGTAGGTGTGTGGTATTATTTCTTGTCTTTCTGTTCTGTTTCTTTGACCCATATATGTGTTTGTGCCAATACTGTACTGTTTTGATTACTGTAGCTTTGTAATATTGTCTGAAGTCTTGGGGGGGTTATGCCTTCCGCTTTCTTCTTTTTTCTCAGTTTTGCTTTGGCAATTCTGGGTCTTTTGTGGTTCCATATCAATTTTAGGATTATTTGTTCTAGTTCTGTGAGAAATGTCATGGGTAATTTGATAGGGACTGCCTTAAATTTGTAGATTGCTTTGGGTAGTATGAACAGTATTAATTCTTCCAGTCCAAGATCATGGGATATCTTTCCATTTCTTTGAATCATCTTCAATTTTTTAAAATCAATGTTTTATAAGTCTCAGTGTGTAAGTCTTTCACCTCCTTGTTCAGGTTTATTCCTAGGCTTGTTTTTTTCTTCTTTTTTTTAAAGATGCACTTTTAAAAGGGATTGTTTTTTACTTTTCCTTTCTGATATTTTATTAGTGTAAAGAAATTCAACAGATTTATGTATGTTAATCTTGTATCCTGCTACATAGCTGAATTCGTTTATAAGTTCTAGTAGTTTTTTGTGTGGAGTCCATAGAGTTTATACATACAGTATCAAGTCATTTGCATATAATGTCAATTTTACCTCTTCACTTCCACTTTGGATATCTTTTATTTCTTTTTCTTGTCTGATTGCTGTGGCTAGGACTTCCAATACTATGTTGAATAGAAGTGATAAGAGTGGGCATCCTTGTCTTGTTCCACATTTTAGCAGGACGGCTTTCAGCTTTTCACTGTTGAGTATTATATTGGCTTTGGGTTTGTCATAAATAGCATTTATTATCCTGAAATATGTTCCCTCTATGCCCACTTTTGTAAGAGTTTATATCATAAATGGATGTTGCATTTTATCAAATGCTTTTTCTGCATCATTTTAAATGATCATGTGGTTTTTGTCTTTTGTTGATGTGGTGTATCACATTGATTGATTTTGTGTATGTTGAACCATCCTGTGACCCTGGTATGACTCCAACTTGATCATGGTATATAATCCTTTTTATGTGTTGTTGCATTCAGTTTGCTAATACTTGGTTGAGGATTTTTGCATGTATGTTCATCAAAGATACTGGCCTGTAATTTCTTTTTTGGTAGTGTCTTTGTCTGGTTTTGGTATCAGGGTGATGGTAGCTTCATAGAATGACTTTGGGAGTGTCCCTCCCCTTCAATCTTTTGGAAGAGTTTGAGAAGGCTTGGTATAAGTTCTTCTTCTTTGTATGTTTCATAGAATTCCCCAGTGAAGCCATTTGGCCCTGGACTTTTGTTTGCAGGGAGTTTTTTAAATTACAGATTCTATTTCACTTCTAGTGATTAGTTTGTTCAGATTACCTATTTCTTCTTGATTCAGTTTTGGCAGGCTGTATATTTCTAGAAACTTGTCCATTTCTTCTAGGTTGTCCAATTTGTTGGTATATAGTTGTTCATAGTATTTTCTTATTGTTTTTTGTATTTCTGAGGTATTGGTTGTTATTTCTCCTCTTTCATTTCATATTTTGTTTATTTGGGTCCTCTCTCTTTTCTTGGTGAGCCTTCTCAGAGGTTTTTCAATGTTGTTTATGCTTTCAAAAACTGGCTCTTGGTTTTATTGATTTTTTTCTGTTTTTAAAAAATCTCTATTTGTTTCCTCTCTGATCTTTATTATTTCCTACCTTTTGCTGACTTTAAGTTTTGTATGTTTTTCTTTTTCTGATTATTTTAGGTGATAGGTTAATTCGTTTATTTGAGATTTTTCTTGTTTTTTTTTGAGGAAGGCCTTTATTGCTATGAACCTCCCTCTTAGGATGGCTTTTGCTGTATCACATAGATTTTTGTATGGTTGTGTTTTAATTGTCATTTGTCTCAAATATTTTTAATTTCCTCTTTGATTTCATCATTGACCCACTGGTTTTTTACTAGCATGTTGTTTAGTCTCCATGTAATAACTTTTTTCTTGTTTCTCTTTCTGTGGTTGATTTCTAGTTTCATGCTACTGTGGTCAGAAAAGATGCTTGAAATAATTTCTATCCTTTTAAATTTGTTGAGGCTTGTTTTATGTCCTAGTATGTGGCCTATCCTAGGGAATGTTCCATGTGTGCTTGAAGAGTATGTGTATTCTGGTTTTTGGGGGGATGTAATGTCCTGAAAATATCAATTGAGTCTAACCGTTCTATTGTGTCATTTAGGATCCCTGTTGCTTTACTGATTTTTCTGTCTGGAAGATCTCTCCCTTGATGTCAGTGGATTGTTAAAGTCTCCTACGATTGTTGTATTCCTGTCAATAGCTCCCTTAGTCCATTAGTATTTGTTTTATGTATTTAAGTGCTCCTATATTGGGTGTATATATGTTAATAAGTATAATATCCTCTTCTTGTATTGATTCTTTTATATAGTGTCCTTCTTTTATGGCCTTTGTTTTAAAGTTTGTTTTTGTCTGATGTGAGTATTGCTACCCCTGCTTTCTTGTCATTTCCATTTGCATGAAATAACTTTTTCCATCCCTTCACTTTCAATCTATGTGGGTCTCTTATAGGTAGCATATTGTAGGCTCTTGTTTTATTATCCAATCTGTCACTCTGTCTTTTGATCAGAGCATTTAGTCCATTGACATTTAAGGTAATTATTGTTAGATATATATTTATTGCCATTTAAAATCTTGCTTTCCAATTGATTTTGTATTTCTTCTTTGTTCCTTTATTTTTCTTTTTGTTTTCCTTTTGTGGTTTGATGGTTTTCTTTTGTATTATGTTTGAGTTCTCTTTTTTTTGTTTTTTGTGAACCTATTGTATGTTTTTTTTTTTGGCGGTACGCAAGCCTCTCACTGCTGTGGCCTCTCCCATTGTGGAGCACAGACTCCGGATGCGCAGGCTCAGCGGCCATGGCTCATGGGCCCAGCCGCTCCGCGGCATGTGGGATCTTCCTGGACTGGGGCACGAACCCATGTCCCCTGCATCGGCAGGCGGACTCTCAAGCACTGCGCCACCAGGGAAGCCCTATTGTATGTTTTTGATTTGTGGTTACCCTGGTTTTCAAATATGTTAACCCATTATTGTATCTACTTTCTTTAGACTGGTAGTCATATAAGCTCAAAAACGGTCTAGAAAAAAACCTACATTTTCTTACTCCCCTCTCCCACATTTTATGATTTTTTTTTTTTTTTTTTTTTTTGCGATACATGGGCCTCTCACTGTTGTGGCCTCTCCCATTGCGGAGCACAGGCTCCGGACGCGCAGTCCCAGTGGCCATGGCTTACGGGCCCAGCCGCTCCACGGCGTGTGGGATCTTCCCGGACTGGGGCACGAACCTGTGTCCCCTGCATTGGCAGGCGGACTCTCAACCACTGCGCCACCAGGGAAGCCCGAGGGAAGGGTTTTGAGTGACCAGTAGGACTGGGCTGCAGTGGGAGGGGCATGGAGGGAAGAGGGTCGCATGGCGTTGACCCAGGTCTGTGCTGTCTGGTCACTGGCTGCTCCACCTCCTCCTCTTCTTCCTCGTCCAACTGTTAAGCAGCAACAGGCACCTGGGCTGGTGGCCAAGGACCATCCAAGGGAGGACTCTGTTTTCCTGGGACAGACTCACTGGGGGTGAGAAGGAGCTCCAAGAATGGGCATGTTTCACAGATGGGGAGACTGAGGCCAAGGGAGGGGTGGGTTACAGCTTCCAAAGGTGAGCTGGCTCCTGAGGCAGCCCTGGTTCCCCTTGCCCACCTGTCCACCCCTCAAGGCCCATAGCCCCTCTCATGAGCTCAGGGAGGCTGCCTGGAGGCAGAGTCTTTGAAGAGAGAAAGGAGGAAGCAGGGCCTGGGGAGACCTGTCCTGTGGACAGACGTGGCTCTGGACATACGCCTCCCTGACTGGACAGCCTGGGCAGAGGGTACAGCCCCCAGGCAAGCTCATGGCCTGGTTCTTCCTTGGGAGAGCTCTGGCCTGAGGCTGGAGCTCAGGTCCCTCTGGAGATCATTTCTGACCCAAGGCTTTGAGGTTAGAGGGGTCTCATCCTGTCCTAGTTTTCAGTGGTGGGACAGAGTTTTCCAGAACTTTTATGTTCGATTGGAAGAGGAAGTCAAACAGGCATAAACAGGCCACCAATTTTTTGTAGATTCCTTTATGTTGAAATAGTTATAAACTATTAACAAATGAATAATGAGAAAACAATTATCTGGTTAGCGTATTACTTATTATGTAACAATTAGTTCTGAGACAAAGTCCAATTCAAAACATATTACTGAGGATTCTATATTAGTTGATTTTAGAAATGGCATAATCCAAACCTATTTTTCCATAAATTATTATTTTTTTGGCCACACTGCATGGCTTTTGGGATCTTAGTTCCCCAACCAGGGATCAAACCCTCACCTTTGGCAGTGAAAGTGTGGATTCCTAACCACTGGACCTCCAGGGAATTCCCTCAAATAAATTTTCCTATGTAACCTCTAAAGAATTTTTCACTCCCATCACTTGGCTCTGGAAAACTTATAGGCAACAACATTTTTATATGAGAAAAAAAAATTAAGTACAGTTGTTAGGCACAGCTTAAAAGGGGTGATAGGCACAAACTATAATAATTACAAATCAATACTTATTCAAACACACACTTGAATTTAAAGCGTTCAAATAATCATAATCATTCAAATAATCAAATAATCTCGCACCACGCTTCGAGAATCATTTTTAACATCTCTTTTCCTTTCTAACGCACTATGGAAAAAATTCCTTTCTTATTTCTTCAGCAGTAAGAGCCTCAAAAATGTTGTTACAAACCTGGATTCACCTTGTCCTCTTGAGAAACAAGCTGAAGAGGTTTTTGGATCTGGTTAAAAATATTATCCTAAGGGAAATATCCACAGAGAGAAGCCCTGTGTCTGTATATAGGGCTTGGGGCTGGGCTGGGTGGTGGGTCCAGGAATGTCCACACAACTATGGACAGGGGGTGACTCAGAGGGGCTCTAACCAGCGTTCTAATCATTGGAAGACCGGGGTTGAGAGGGGTGGCAGATCCTGAACGGCCCGAATCATTTTAAACTTGGCCCTACTTGATGGAACTCTTTGAGAAACAAGGATTCTTCTGGATAGTGTTTGTCCTTGAAACAAATGAATCACCTCATTCAGTGTTTCAAAAAAATTCACTGTCTCTTGGTTATAGGCTATCAACAGTTAGGCTATCTTAATGCATAGGGAATGCATTCTGGAAATGCTTTAACAAACTGTATCAGACAGCTTATGATAATGTCAATATCATTTATTAATTCAGTTGCTTTTTCCCATCTACTCTCTCTTTAGGCAAATTTTTTTTTTTTTTTTTTGCGATACGCGGGCCTCTCACTGTTGTGGCCTCTCCCGTTGTGGAGCACAGGCTCCAGACGCACAGGCTCAGTGGCCATGGCTCACGGGCCCAGCCGCTCCGCGGCATGTGGGATCCTCCTGGACCGGGGCACAAACCCGTGTCCCCTGCATCGGCAGGCGGACTCAACCACTGCACCACCAGGGAAGCCCCTAGGCAAAATTTGATTAACGAATTTTTACTACCCATCAGTCATCTGTTTTGGACTCAAACTGTCCATAATTAGCTGTGAAATACAGGTGTGTGTATCGATACATGTGATGTAACTATAAAGTCACATGTTGAATTGTTACAGGTGGAAATGAGTTCCGCAACTCCAGAGCTATATTGAATGAGACCTGTTTATACTTACCAACATTCACTCATAAAAAAAATATATATATATATGTGTATGTGTATATATATATATATATATATACATATATATATAATCTTTCACCCTGTAGAATCCTTTCTTTCTAACATCTTTTCAGCCAGTCCTGCCAATCAGATAAGAAACACTACAAGATTGGGAGATAAAACCTTTTTAAAACAAGTTTCCTAATAGAAATTAATTTTTAAAAAGTCTACTTTTAAAGCAGCAGTTAGAAACTTTGTTCTTGTAACATGTCAGTAATACTGTTACATCAAATTGTGGATTTAAATAAGTTTAGCAGTTTCTTATCTCTTTAAAAAATAATACAGATTTCTGTGTTATTTAATGGCTTCTCCATTCTTCCAATTCCAAGGAATACAAAGGTCTCCATCCTGCATAACAGAGTAAAAATGTGAAATGCACAGGTGCATCCCTTGTAGATAAGGCAGTGATTGTTCTAGAAGTCTCTTACAACAATCCACCATTTGTATACTTGAAACGCTGGGCTCCTTATAAAACTTTTCCAGAGAAAATTTCTTCGTGGAAGCCTGCATCAATTCGTTTTCAATGACTTTCAACCTGTTATATTGAAAACAAACATCTGATTGCCACAAGCTATAACCAAATAAAAGAACATAAAATGTAAAAAATATTTTTGTATATTGGACCATAACTTTCTACTGTCAACACTGAAAATGGTATCCACAAAGGCCAAATTATACGCTCAGAAGACTGTCCATAGGTATCTTGTAGCACCTATTATTACCACATGTATCTCTAAGTATTTGTTAAATCTTTTTACCAGTAATGGGGTAAAGATAATTAATACAATAATTTTTTTGGCTTTTTAAAAATTTTTATTTAAGTTTAACTTCTAATTAAAAAATGTTTTTAATTGAAGTATAGTTGATTTACAATGTTGTGCTGGCTTCTGGCGTACAGAGAAGTGGTTCAGTTATACATACATATATCTACTCTTTGTCAGATTCTTTTCCCTTATAGTTTACTACAAAATATTGAGTATGGTTCCGTGGGCTCTACAATAGGTCCTTGTTGTCTAATTAATGCATAATTCAAAAGCCTCTTATCCCTTCTCCGGGAGCAGCTGTTGCTGACTGAGAAAAGCAGGAAGCTGAGAGCACCACCGGCAGCTTCAGGAGGCCCTACAGTCCAACCCTGACCCGGGCAGGAGCGACTTCTGGAGATTCCTGAAAAACCCCAGGACCAGAGGCTGGAGGAGGCCGCCCTCCCCACCAGGGCACAGGTTCTGTCTTCTGCCCGCCAAGGGTAAGACACAGGCGCTGAAAGTCAGGCAACCTGGAGAAGTCGTGCAGGGGCTGGAAGGACAGGACCCAGATGTTAGCTTAGAACAGTGGTCTTTAAACGGCTCAGCAAGCCGAGGGTGGTGCAGAGGTGCTCTGAGGGCCCTCGTGGGTATGGACGGCCTCCAGTTCCTTTCCTCTTCAACTGGAGCACCTGCCAACCTTGATCTTTCTTTATCAATTGGGTTTCCACTTGAGAATCCACTTTATAAAGAGAGATGCAGCTCAAAGTGTCTGAAAACCACTGTGTCAGAACAGGCTTCATCTAAGGCAAGAAGGCTGTCTAACCAGCACCGAGTGGCTGCGATGCAGGCGGCCAGACTAGGGAGGGACCGCGGCGCAGGGAGAGGAGAGAAGGCAGCGGGGAGGGGAGACTCAGCCGGGCCGGGGCAGACGGCTGTAGGGGGCCCAGGCCAAGGGGGCAGGCGGGACGGGACCAGCAGCAAATGGTTTCTTTACCCTCCGTGTTGGAGGGGACAGGGATGAAGGCTCCGGAGCCCAGAGCCAGAAAGAGGCCAGGGAAGCATGAGCGTCAGTGGATCCAGTCGGCGAGTATTGACTGAAGCCTCCCATGTGCCAGGCCCCGACCCCGGCACTGGAGCGAACGAAAGAGACAAAGCCTCTGCCCTCATGAAGCTCACATGCTATCTGGGGCGGGGCGGGGGGCGGGCAGACAGTAAATGAACAAGGAAAGCAGCGTGTCATAGGGAGATGGGTGGCAGGTGGGAGGGATGAGGGGAAGCTGCTGGGTGGCAGGGGAGCTGAGACCTGAGGCTGGGAAGGGGCGGAGCCTGAAGCCATGGGGGAGAAGGGCTCCAGGCAGGGTCAGAGCGCGTGCCCTTGGGGAGGTAAGAAGTTCCTCTGGCAGGAGCAGCAGGGGTGAGGGCAGCGTCTTAGGAGGCGAGTTCAGGAGGCCGCCGGCAGGGCCTCGCAGGCAGGAGCACATACGGGCTCTCAAAGGACCACTCGCTCCGGCTGCTCGGCTGAGAATCCGCTGGGCGCGGGCGTGCATGCGGAGGCGCGGACACGGGACAGGGCATCACAGGATGGTGGAGGCTGAGACCCGGGCGCAGCGGGAAGGGACACGAGACGGGCGGGGTTCTGGAGAGACGGAGAACGTGGAGCTGAGAGCTCTGCCGGCCCGGAGGTGGGGAATGAGGAAGCAGGACAAGAATCAAGATGGATCACGGGGTTGGATTTACCTCAGCATCTGGTGGATGAAACGCTCAAAAACTAAAATATTTGATTTTTATTTCTTTTTATTTTCCTTCCTTAAAAATCTACTGGCACTATTTCAAAGCTACAGAATGCCCAGTGCGAAAACAGAAAAAGCAGCAGATACGATGTAGCAAGATCCTCAGGCCTCACAATGGAAGGTAGGTGAGACTTACAATTAATTAATTAATTTCTGGTTTATCCTTCAGTGCTTATTTTTTTAAAGATTTTATTGGGGTATAGTTGATTTACAACATTGTTAGTTTCAGTGTAAAGCAAAGTGATTCAGTTATACATACACATATATTCTTTTCTCATATAGATTATCACATTCAGTAGAGGTCCCAGTACTATACACTAGGTACTTGTTGTTTTTCTATCTTACATGTAGTAGTTGTGTGTATGCTAATCCTAAGTTCCTGATTTATTCCTACCCCCGCAATGGTTCCCCTTGAGTAACCATAACTTTGTTTTTGAAGTCTAAGTCTGTTTCTGTTGTGTAAGTTCATTTGCATCATTTAAAAAAATTAATTCCAACTATGAGTGATAATTGTATTTATCTTTCTCTGTCTGACTCACTTCACTGAGTGTGATCATCTCTAGGTCCATCCATGTTGCTGCAAATGGCATTATTTCGTTCTTTATTATGGCTGAGTAATATTCCACTGTATATATGGACCACATCTTCTTTATCCACTCCTCTGCTGATGGACATTTAGGAGGCTTCCATGTCTTGGTTATAGTAAGTACTGCTGCAGTGAACATTGGGGTGCATGTGTCTTTTCAAATTATGGTTTTCTCCAGATATGCCCAGGAGTGGGATTGCCAGATCGTATGGTAGTTCTATTCTTAATTTTTAAAGAAACCTCCATAATGTTCTCCACAGTAGCTGTTAACAGTTTCCATTCCCACCAGCAGCTTAGGAGGGTTCCCTTTTCTCTGCACCCCCTCCAGCTACTATAGTTTGTAGACTTTTGGGTAATGGCCATTGTGACCTGTGCAAGGTGAGACCTTGTTGCAGTTTTGATTTGCGTTTCTCTGATAATTAGGGATGTTGAGCATCTTGTCATGTTTTGTTTTGTTTTTTAAACAGTGTGAATAATGTTACCTCTTGAAATTGGCTTCTTGAAATACTGCACTGATTTGAATTCTTTTTCGATTACTTATCCCAGGACATTTCTTGAGGACAGGTGTTATTTATTTACAGCCCTGCAGGCCTTGTGAATATTAAGACCTGGGCAGGTGTCACATCCCTAGAGCCTGAGCAGGCTTGGTTCCCAAGGCTGGACTGTCCTGGGGCTGAGGGAGCTGGGAAGGATATGTCAGCAAACGAGCCCCTCCTTGGCCCTCTAGTGCCTGGTCCCCTCTGGATAGAACCACAACCTCCAGATCCAGGTGGGCCCTCCTACAGCTAAACCAAGCCTACTGCACCCAAAGGATGGTGGGCTCTCTGGGCTGGAAGAATTTGAAAAGTCACCTGGTCTCCACGTCTCCTAGTGGTGGGGCTCCCACCTCCAGCTCCGTCCGTACAGTCGCCCCGCCTCCGGACGACAGCACACTCAGCAGAGCGGTTTTGCAGGGGTTGGGTATTGTCTGGTGGTGAAGGGTAAGGGGGAAGGGGCAGTGAGACAAAAGCCCTTGGGTGTTTGTTCTAATTTACAACCCAGAAACAAGAGTTTCCCTAAGGTTCTGGGTGCCCAAGGCAGCAGAGCTGGCATGAAGAAATCCTGCCGCCTTGTGGCCATTTCCCAGAAAAACAAGTTAAAAACCAGTGCTGATGGGCACTTGTCACAAGGCCTGGGGTGGGGGTGGGGGCTGTAAATGACACCTGCCCTCAAGAAATGTCCTGGGGTTGGTAATCGCAAAAGAATTCAAACAGGGCAGACTTTCAAGAAGCCAATTTCAAGAGGTAAATTTTACACTGTTGAAAAAAAAGGCACATGAAAAGATGCTCAACATCGGTAACTTTTAAAAAAATATTTTATTTTTTAACATCTTTGTTGGAATATAATTGCTGTACAATGTTGTGTTAGTCTCTGCTGTATAATAAAGTGAATCAGCTATATGTATACATATATCCCCTTATCCCCTCCCTCTTGTGTCTCCCTCCCACCCTCCCTATCCCGCCCTCTAGGTCATCGCAAAGCACAGAGCTGAGCTCCCTGTGCTATGCGGCTGCTTCCCACTAGCTAGCTGTTTTACGTTTGGTAGTGTATTTATGTCAATGCCACTCTCTCAGTCCGTCCCAGCTTACCCTTCCCCCTCCCGTGTCCTCAAGTCCATTCTCTACCTCTGCATCTTTATTCCTGTCCTGCCCCTAGGTTCTTCAGAACCATTTCTTTTTTTTTTAGATTCCATATATATGTGTTAGCATATGGTATTTGTTTTTCTCTTTCTGACTTACTTCACTCTGTATGACAGACTGTAGGTCCATCCACCTCACTACAAATAACTCAAATAACTCAATTTTGGTATTTTATGGCTGAGTATTCCATTGTATATATGTGCTACATCTTCTTTATCCATTCATCTGTCGAACATTGCTAATTATTAGAAAGATGCAAAGCAAAACTACCATGAGGTACCACCTCGCACCAGTTGGAATGGCCATCATCAAAACATTACAAACAATAAATGCTGGCGAGGCCACGGAGAAAAGGGAACTCTCCTATGTCACTGGTGGGAATGGACATCAGTAACAGCCACTATGGAGAATAGTATGAAGGTTCCTTAAAAAAACTAACACTAGAGCTATTATAATATGATTCGGCAATCCCACTGCTGGGGCGTATATCTGCAGAAAACCATAATTCGAAAAGCCACATACACCCCAACATTCACTGCAACACTATTTACAATAGGCAAGACATGGAAGCAAGCTAAATGTCCATAGACAGAGGAATGGACAAAGAAGATGTGGTACATACAAAGAATGGAATATTACTCATCCATTAAAAAGAACAAAATAGGGCTTCCCTGGTGGCACAGTGGTTGAGGGTCTGCCTGCCGATGCAGGGGACACGGGTTCATGCCCCGGTCCGGGAAGATCCCACATGCCGTGGAGCGGCTGGGCCCGTGAGCCATGGCTGCTGAGCCTGAGCGTCCAGAGCCTGTGCTCCGCAACGGGAGAGGCCACAACAGTGAGAGGCCCGTGTACCGCAAAAAAAAAAAAAAAAAAAAAAAAAAAAGAACAAAATAATGCCATTTGCAGAAACATGGATTGACCTAGAGATGATCATACTAAGGGAAGGAAGGAAGTCAGAGAAAGATAAATATGATATCACTTACATGTGCAATCTAAAGAAAAAGTGATTCAAATGAACTTATTAACAACACAGAAACAGATTCATAGAGTTCGAAAAGAAACTTATGGTTAGAAAAGGTAACGACACAAACACAAATGCTCACCAACCAATCAGGAAGCAGGCTATTTGTTCAATAGGATCTGGCCAGGAACTGTCACCGATTCCACAAGTGAAACAGATATGTGACTCCTTCACTGATTTGATGCATAAAATGACCCCATCATCTCCTGGGACACGGATCATGTCCACAGCCCTCCTGCGTGGCCACCCTTTCTCTGTTTCACATCCTTGGCTTTTTAAACAAGCAATTTGTGTAGGTCGAGGAGAGAACGGGCAGCGAGGCCAGAGAAGTAAGTAACCAGAGGGGGACCCCAGCAGCACACTCGGACAATCACCCCGGTCCTCCACCCACCAGGCTCCTGCCCCCGCCCTCCTTACCCTGCTCCCCGGACACGTCAGCCTCGGCCTCCTCGGCCACAGCCTCTGCTTCCTGTTCCCTTTCCAGAGCATCAGCCTTGGCTCCTCTCACGCATGACCCCTCTCCGTCCACCACCCCTGACACTGAGGGCACCTGCGTCTCCTGCGAGCCTGGGGACCAGGCCTTCATCTTTCTACCAGTGGCGGCTTGCACAGCTTCCGATCCACAACGGTCACAGCAAATGACGGCTGCATGAATGAATGAATCCTTGCTAGCCAAACCTCCTTAGTCCACATCTTTAGGAAAACCACCCTGTTTTGAATATAATACTCTCCCTTTCTTCATAGTAGATCCATGAAACATCATCAACACTATCTTACTGCCTACAAAACTACTGACTATAACAGGATTCCTTCAAAGATACAAATGGCATAGAGACAGCACTGCTTATGAACCAAAAACCTTTTTCACTTTAAGATTTCTTCTCAATTTAATGACAGTGCAGATGAGGCTTGTTTCCTTCAGCAGATTTCAAAATTTTAAACAGTGAAGATTCTAATTAATCAAGTAGTAACTGAGTTTTCCCCCCTTGTTGCCACCCTTTTCCATCTGCACAGTTTCTTTGTGATACTCTTATCTTTCACTCTGCTCCTGAGTTGACTTTTATATTAACAAGCCCTGCTTCTCAAACTGAGGTACATGGTGGGAATGCAACTGAGGTTATTATACTGAGAAGACAGCCACATCCAATCCCTGGCACAACCAGGGGAATAAATAAATATGTTACTCCTAAGTGACATACAGCTTAATACAGTCGATATCCTAAGTTCAATACAGTTTTAATTTCCCATACTTACGAGTTCTGACTACCTGAATATTTTCAACGATTAGACGGAATGGTAAGACAGGAAGAGGGCTAAGAGCACTCACTCTTCTTTTCTTTTTATGTTCTCTCTTGCCTGTTGGGCTTTGGTGAGAATAAACCACTGGAGGTTTGCTGGATCGCAGAGGATAGGAATGTTAAAATGCCCAAGTTCGTGCAAACTTGGAGCATATCTGTCACTGTAATAAAGCATACGTAAAAGGAAAAATCAGCAACCTCTCCACCCCCATTCCACCCCCAAAGAAACGATTTTCTTAGTCTGATTAATGGAAAGGAACTCATCAAGAAAATCCGCCTCAAAGGTACAGTAAGTCCCCTACATATGAACGAGTTCCGTTCCGAGAGTGCGTTCCTAAGTCCAATTTGTTCCTTAAGTGCAACAATTTAGCCAACTAACACAATTTGGTTATATAGCACTGTACTGTAGTAGGTTTATAATACTTTTCACACAAATAATACATAAAAAACAAACACTTGAAATAAAGATACTGTACTACTGTACTCTCTACAGTACTGTACAGTGAAGTACACAAAAGCACAACCACTTGTAGAGGATGCACGCATGTGACAATGTACAGCAGACACATGAACTAACTTATGAGATTGGACACGTGAATGTACGCTTGCATCTTTGAAAGTTTGCAACTTGAAGGTTCATATGTAGTGGACTTCCTGTATAGCAGAATTGACTTGAAGTTTTGCTGTCCCCAAAGGGACACACTATCAGGATGACCACACCCTTCCTGGCCCTGTGACCTTCCTCATCTGTAAGATGGGGGTAGTAACCCACTCCATGGTGAGGTTGTGAGAGCTGAAGAGATAATGCATTTAAGTACCAAGCACGGTGCCTGATATGCACACTGTTGATTTCACATTAGTTTAATCCTATAAAGTTTTCCACAGGACTGATTTGCCCTGTAAGGGGCAATATATTTACAGAATGTTCTAGAGACTCAATCTTTCAATCCTCTCATGTTGGCTTTTCTCAAGTTTAAAAGAGTGTTGCCAACAGAGGTGGTGACATTCCTTTCTTTAATTCCTAAGAATCACACATGGAAATACAAAACAATTTCATGCATGGACACACACAGCCCATCTGACTGAATGAATAAAAGTAATTGTTTTAGATACTTGCCTGTTAAGGATCATTTGCAAACCACGCAAACTTCGAGGGTGAAAAGGTATTCGACTTTTCAAGAGTCTATTATAGAACACGTCGAGAAGAGAGTAATATTCTTCAAGTGTCAACACTGGCTGTAATTCTTCGATATAAACAACTTGGATGCCACCTAGAAGATAGCTTATTTGGTCCTCCAGAAGCATCAGCCTCCTCTGCAGGTCAAAATAACTCGGTAATCTTTCAAAAAGCTACAGTATTTTTTTTTTTGAAAAAAAGGGAAGGAATATTTAGTTTTATGGTACTTAAACAGTCCACGTTCAGGACTCCAATAAATGGTACTGAGAAATTCTAACAAGAAAATGATAAATTATTTTCCTAGAAGGAAAGTTCAAGTAAGCAATAAGAAAAAAGCTATGGAATGCTGGAAATATTAATATTCAAAATAAACCACTGTAAATCTTAGGAACTTTTAGCTAGGAATTGAAGAGATTGCAGAAGAAAAGAAATATGTTCCAAATAAAAATAAGTGTTAAGTACTAACATTTAAATATTCAGGTAAGACTCTCAAATTAGGTTAGAAAGATTAAATGGTATAATAAAGAAGGGTTTTAGAAATAAAGTCTACATATTTCAATTCCAAGTCTATTCTTTCAGAATTTCTATTCTATTAGAAAGTCTGTTCCTTCAGAATTTCCCTTAATTCAACTAAATTCAATTATGGAGCACCTATCATGTACTTAAGTACTAAACTGGGTCCTTGGAATATAGAGATGATAAGAATTTGTGTCCCTGTTTGCCAGGCTCATGGTCAGGGTGCAGGGAAACAAAACAAGAATCAGAATTCAGCGTACCAAGTGCCACATCAGGGTGAAGGGACTGGAGGGTCAAGCAAAGGTTTCTAAAGATGTCTAATGTAATCAATATGAAGAGATAAAGAGGATTTAGAGAAGGTTAGACACATTGCTAATTATTAAAGAAATGCAAGTCCAAACTACAATGAGGTACCACCTCACATTGGTCATAATGGCCATCATCAAAAAGTCTACAAATACCAAATGCTGCAGAGCATGTGGAGAAAAGGGAACCCTCTTACACAGTTGGTGGGAATGTAAGTTGCTGCAGCCACTATGGAGAAAAGTATGGCGGTTCCTTAAAAAACTAAAAATAGAGTTGCTATATGATCCAGCAATCCTACTCCTGGGCATATATCCAGACAAAACTATAATTTGAAAAGATACATGCACCCCAATATTCATAGTGGCACTATTCGCAATAGCCAGGACATGGAAACAACCTAAATGTCTATTGACGGATGGATAAAGAAGATGTGGTCCATATATACAATGGAATATTACTCAGCCATAGAAAAGAATGAAACAGTGCCATCTGCAGCAACATGGATGAACCTAGAGATGACCAAACTAAGCGAAGTAAGTCAGACAGAGAAAGACAAATACCATATGATATCACGTATATGTGGTATCTAAAATATGACAGAAATGAACTTATCTACGAAGCAGAAACAGACTCACAGACATAGAAAACAAACTTATGGTTACCAAAGGGGGAAGGAGGTGGGGGAGGAATAAATTAGGAGTTTGGGATTAGCAGATACAAACTACTATATATAAAATAGATATACAAGGTCCTCTTGTATAGCACAGGGAACTATATTCAATATCCTGTAATAAACCATAATGGAAAAGAATATAAAAAAGAATATGTATATGTATGTATAACTGAATTACTTTGCTGTATACCAGAAATTAATACAACACTGTAAATCAACTATATTTCAATGAAAAAAAAAAGGAATAGAGAAGGTTAGCTGCATGTGGGAAAGTTTCAGGGGAAGAAAAAAGCATGTGCAAACCTGGAAGCACCAATAGGGACAAAGCAGGTTCAAAAACAAGGAGTTTGGTGTGGCTGGAGGGTGGCACACGTGGCCTAAGTGGAAGGAGGCGAGGCTGAAGAGGCAGGTGGCGCTGGGTCGGGGAAGGACCTGTGTCCTACATTACAGACTCAGATTTTATGCAGAAAGTTGCAGTTATATTAGAGGAGTTGAAAGGCATCAAAAACTCTGCTATAATAAAAGCAATAGCAGTATAAAAATTCCACAAAGTATTTATAATATACTTCTAACACTTTTTGAAAAACAGTTTTACTACCTATTATCACATGTAGAGATTCATGTGACACGACCACAGTCAAGACATAGAAGAGTTCCATCACAAGGATCCCCTCTGCTGCACTTCCATAGCCACAGACACCTCTGCTCTCTCATCCCCTGACCCCTGCAACCACTAATCTGTTCTTTCTATAATTTTATTATTTGAAGAATGTTATATAAATGGAATCATACAGCATGTATTCTCGTGAGATTGACTTTTTTCACTTTGTACAATGCCGTTGAGAGCCACCCAAGCTGTTGCCTGTATCAGCAGTTCATTCCTTCTTACCACCGAGTGGAGTTCTGTTGCATCGATGTGCCAAGGTTTGCGTCACCATTCAAATACTGGAGGGTATTAGGGTTCTTCCTAGTTTTTTGCTATCACGAACATTTGTGTACAGTTTTGTTTCTCTAGTATAAATGCCCAAGAGGGCAGCTGCCAAACCCCATGATAAACACGTGTTTACTATTATAAGAAACTGCCACACGCTTTGCCAGGGTGCCTGTGCCATTTTACATGCTCAACAGGAATGTATGAGTGATCCAGTTTTTCTGCATCCTCGCCAGCATTTGGTGGTATCATTATTTTTCAGTTTAGCCATTCTGACAGGTGTGCAGTGACATCTCATTGTATTTCCCTGTGGTTTTTCATGTGCTTATTCGGCACCTGTATGTCCTTTTCTGTGACATATCTATTCATGTTCTTTGCCCATTTTCTAATTGTTTATTTTTTTTACTGTTGAGCTTTGAGTGTCCTTTATATATTTAGATACAAAGACTTTGTCAGGTAGGTGGTTTGCAAATATTTTCTACCAGATATTTGATTTGAACAGATATTTCACCAAAGAAGATATACGGATGGCAAAAGAGCACATGAAAAGATGCTCACCACCATTCATCATTAGAGAAATGCAAATTAAACCCACAATGAGATAGAACCACACACCTCTTAGAGTGGCTAAAATTAAAAAGATGACCATAGCAAGTGTTGGCAGTTTTTTGTTTTTTGTTTTTTTTTGCGTTACACAGGGCTTTCACTGTTGTGGCCTCTCCCGTTGCGGTGCACAGGCTCCAGATGTGCAGGCTCAGCGGCCATGGCTCACGGGCCCAGCCACTCTGCGGCATGTGGGATCTTCCCAGACCGGGGCACGAACCCGTGTCCCTTGCATTGGCAGGCGGAGTCTTAACCACTGCGCCACCAGGGAAGCCCAAGTGTTGGCAGTTTCTTAAAAAGCTAAAATACCCTAACATATCTGGCCATTCCACTTTTAGGTATTTATCCAAGAGAAAAGGAAATATATGTCCATATAAACTTTGTAGATAAATGTTCATAGCAGCTTTATTTCTAGTAGCCAAAAGCTGACATAACCCAACATCCATCCATAAGTGAATGGATAAACAAACTGGTATATCCATATGATGGAATACTACGTGGAAATAAAAAGGAATAAATACACACAATAGCATGGATGAATCTGAAATTATGCTAAATGAAAGAAATCAGATCCTAATCCCAACATACTCTGATTCCACTTATATAAAACTCTAGAAATACAAACTAATCTATAGTGACAGAAAGCAGACCAGTGGTTGCTGGGGTAGGGGGTGGTAGATGGAAGAGAGGGTTTACAAGGGACATGAGCATTCTTTTGTGGGTGATGGATGTGTTCACTATCCTGATTATGGTAATGGTTTCATGGGTATTTACATATGTCACATCTCATCAAATTATACCCACTAAATATGTACAGTTTATTGTAAGTCAATTATACCACAGTAAATCTGCTGAAAACAAAACAAACAAAACAACAGAATGAAGGCCTTTAGCCTATGCTTCAGAAAAGACTATAAAATTTCCAGATAAAAACGGACTTAAAAATCAGTCCTCTAACAATTTAAACTACAAAATATTAAGCATCTGATCTGCAAACAGATGATTCAAATTTTTTTTAGTTTACTGACATATTAGCATAGTTTGAAACAAAAGTATGTCGATAACAAATTAGAGATTTTTTTTTGCTTTTAAGCTTTTTCTTACTTTTGTCCAGTGATGATGGACATCCATTGTTCCCAGCATCACATGGCCCACTGCACTCATCCCGGACCGGTCTGTAAATATTATTGTACATCCTGATGATAAAGCACAAACTTTTGGTCACTGTCCAGAGAGGCTTCATTCTTTCAGCACTGTGCAAATAATTACGTAAATTTCATGTATCAACTCAGGATTAAATTCGGTAGAAGCTTAAAGCCTAATTTTATGTCACTGTTTAAGTCAAAGGAACAGATTTTAAAATTCAGCTGATATAAAGTCACATCTATCAATACAAAGACTTTTAACACTTAGCTTTCCTCTAGAATTTACAGATGTGTAGAGCCGTTAAGGGATATGGATTTCGGAAGTGAATGGACATTGTTTACCTTTTGCATTTTTAAGGCTCTCCAAGTTCTGCTGGGCTAAGCGGCCTAAACTGTGCAGCTGACTGCAGCGGTGGGCGATGCCCCAGCTCCTCTGCCACCTGGTCCAACAGAGCACACAGCCCATTAACACCCGTGTCCCCCCAGAGGGAGGCACACACTCGCCCCCACTGCTTGACTCCCGTGAAAGCCGAGGACTTGCTTTCTCAAGGAGACACACAACATGTTTCCAAACTAACTCATTTTTCAAGAAGCAGCCGAATGGGAAATGAATCGTTTACCAGAGGGTAAAAATCTTAGCACTATATTCAGCGATCCAAAGACTTAAAACAAGCAAATACACTGTGTTGTTTCTCTTAAAATAAGAGGATGAAATGGGGAAAACTTTGACAAAGATCTTTTTCTTCTTTATGTTGTTTAATGACAGTGTTGTCTTAGATTTAAGTTCCAACTAGGAATTCCAGTTTGGTTTATCAGAATTTTTTTTTATCATATTCTAGAGAAAATGATTTTTACGACATCGTGTAATCTGCTCACTTTATAGATGAACATTATTACACCTCAGTGACAAAATGGAACTTGATATTCACATGATGTCACAGAGGCACTTCTGTGTATGTGTAAAGAGCACCGGTATTAAGTGGTATCAGAAAACCAACCTTCGAATTCTAATTCTGTGATTTACTAGCTCTGTGACCTTCAACAAACTGCCTCTAGTCTTCCTAAGGTTTCTCTTCATGCTTGCCCAGTGGGGACACTTCTTACAGCACAGGTAGTGTAAATCATAGGGGATGAACATGTGAAGGAGTAAGGCACTCAACAGGCTTTCAGAAAACTTAGGTTCCTTCTTCATGCTAACACCAATTCTGATGAATGTCATTTCTGATAAAGTGAAAGCGGCTTTCAAAATTATTCCTTTAACACACAATGTCATCAGTCACAATGCTTCCTTTTGTTGGAGACTTGGTTAATTTCCCAGTAAGCCGAGACACTCACGTCCATGGTCCTTAAATGTTTTGGTCTCGGGACCCCTTTGCACTCCTAAAAACTGAGAACCTCGAAGAGCTTTTGTTTATATGGGTTATAGCTATTGATATTTACCATAGCTGAGAAATTTCTCCATTATATTGTAAAATAATGTTTATTTCTCTTTATGTTTAAGAAATCCTTTCATTTTCCTGATCCATTCTGCCTTCTCACATCTCTTAAAATTTATTTAGAAAAAGTTATTTTCATGCATATTAATTTGTTTTTTTATATACCTGTAAGAAGGATCTTATTGTTTTTAGTTAGTGAAGTCTATGTTACTAGATTATGGAATTGGAAGGGCCCCCTCTAATCACAGCTTACATGTGATGAAAAGAGAGCAGTTATCAGCACAAACCCAAACATGCCACACAGTCCAGGTGTAAACACCTTCCTCTGAAATTTGAATCATCTTGGACAACTATGATTTGAATACATAAGAATAGAACATATAAGTACTATCTGTATTCTGCAAGCCCAGGAAAAAGGTGCTGTTATGATATCCAAATGGTCATTTGGTTCAATTTAAGTAAAAAGTCCTGATAATGATGGCTGAAAACAACAAAACAGGCTACAGCAAAGAGTAACAGAAGTTTAAGCTCCAGACCAGATGACAATACCTCAGGGTTCTTGTAATGCAGAGTCCCATGACTGAATCACACCACCCCCTCCTTAGGGTTGTAACAGCTGTTAAATCTATTTTTATAATAGATAAAGATTCAGCATGTATCTTTATACAACTGTGATTTCTAAGTTTATGAAAACATTTAAAAAGTCATGTTATAGTGACTACAGGTAATAATACTGTATTGCATTTTGAAAGTTGCTTAAAGAGTAGATCTTAAAAGTTCTCATCACAAGAAAAAAATTGTTTTGTAACTATGTATGGTGACAGATGTCAACTAGACTTATTGTGGTGGTCATTTTGCAATGTATACAAATAATGAATTATCATGTAAAACACTTGGAACTAATATAATGTTATATGTCAATTATACCTCAATTAAAAAAAAAGTCATGCTATATAACACAGAATAAAAGAATACAACATTTATTTTTTCTCTCCCTTCCTCTTTTTAAACTTAAGTACCAGTCTTACATGATTGGGAAATAATTATTTTTTATACATTATGGGCATAGGAAAAGTATATTTTTCACAAGCCCATTATGTTAAAAAAAAACTATTATGCTAAAAATATCAGTATCTAAACTTTACTTCACTATTTTAAGCAAGAAATTCATATTGATTTTCTTACATAAACATTTGATTACTTTCATAAAAAGATAACTGAATATTTAGTGAACACAATAATTAAAGATGCAAATATTTAACTGTTAGAAACCTTTACCAAAGGTAATCTCTAAATTAGGTTTTCTCTTCTTCATTACCTGATATCCGAGAGCTGCAATTGATGGGACAGTTCATCTTTTAAACGATCTAGTTCTTTTCTAAGTGGCAAACTATTCTTCAGCTTTTTAACAGCACTTTTCCCATTATTATCTAACCAGGATCTAGAAAGAAAAAACCAGAGATATACACTTTGCAATACTAACTATAATGCAGACATTTCTACTATTGAACGACGTGTTCATTGACTTAAAGCAGCCCCAGTGTTAAACCGAGTTTGCCATCAAACATTTGCCAAATTATAAGTACTGTTGCGAAGTCTATTCTTTTAGAGTAAATACTTCTAAAATAGGTTTCTTGGAAAACTGCCAGCATCTGTTAAATCATATTCTACTTATGACAACTTCCTTTGTCTATCAAAAAAATTCAATTTAAATTACACCAAGCCTGCTGCTAGATTTCGAAAGATGGGATGATTTTTAAAGAATTAAAGATACTTCAAACCTCACTTATGTTTATTGCACTCTTAGGCAGGCTATACTAGACCGTCACTTACATCAGTCATCTACAGGCGACCCTTTTCCTACTGGAGCAAATGAGCAGATGATGTTCTAGTGCAGCCAGATGGTGAAAAAGTCAATTCAGAAGACGCACCTAATGGTACTGGTGACATTCAAAAGGCAGTATTTCCTGATGAAGGGATTTGCGAAGGGAACTCTGTGGATTCTAACTGGGTAGATCCAGTCTCTTCCTTTGTTTTCGTCTTGGTTGCTAGCACCCTGAGCCTCCCTGCTCACCCCCTCAGCGCTCTGTCCAAGTGCTCCCACTGGTCAGACCTCACCAGTCTTGGTGTCTCCGTCCACATGCTCCTGTCGGGTGGGTCTGTTTGCCCCTTAGTTCCTTTCCACCCAACCAAATGCCCAGCTCTAGTCTCACCTCTCTCCACCTTTATTTTTTTCCCCCGTCAACTACATCATAGGCTCAGCAGAAAGATGTTCTTTTAATTCTGCATTTCTTAGAACGTTTACTTCAGTGAAGTCTTAAAAGAGAAAATAAACATCAAATTCGGCATAAGGATTAGAAGGGGAGAGCTTTCAGAAGAGCTGAGGGCAGCCTGGGTGGCCTCGTACCGAGCAGCATGGCCCCTTGGGAGGTTATCACTTCCTCGGTGTTATAATGGTCATGGCACAAGGGATGCTGGCTGTCGCTCAGAGCCTCTAGTCTCCTAGGGGAGTCTGGACAAACGAGAGGCCTGGGTGGTGCCTAGGAGGCTGAATGGCTGCTGCAGGAGTAGGCAGGGATCAGAGGAACATTTTGGGTCCAAGATGTAGTGGTGGAGTGGGCCCTGGGTACAGCCGTGCAAGAGAAAGCTCCAGGGGGTTAGGGGAAAAATGGTCTAAAGCACGCCATCCCCAGGCCACCTGACACCCGCTGTGGGACACCTGTCAGTGACTGATGGTCAGGTGTTAGGATAACTCTGCAGAAGGGCTCATATGTCCGTCTCAGAAGTGCTTGCCAAATAAACCTTTTGAAGGTTCCTTATTAAGTCACTTTAAAGGTTTGAGATGTTGTGATCTAAAACATTTAAAAAATAATCAAGTTCAGGGAATTCCCTGGTGGTCCATTGGTTAGGACTCCTGCTTCCACTGCAGGGGACACTGGGTCCTATCCCTGGTCGGGGAACAACCATCCGGCACACTGCACAGCGCGGCCGCAAAATAATAGTAATCAAATTGAAACTTTCAGAACCAATCAAATCATTATGGGTGCATCAAATATTTATCCTGAAAGCCGAACAGTGTGTTGTGTTGGGAATCTAAGGAAGATACATCTAGTAAGGAACAGAGAGAGAAGCAACTGGAAGAGAATATATGAGCTTCTAGGAGAACAGAGGAAGAATTAACTAATTCTGCCTGGAAGGTTCTAACCTGAGAGATGGACCAGATTTTTCCAGGCAGATTAGTGAAAGGGAAGGGCATGCCAACCACGCCAGTGCACAGGGAAGTATAAGATGAACCAACGTGCCCAGATCACACGATGCCTAGAGGGAGGGTGGTGTGAGATGAGACTGGAGAGGCACATATGTGTGTGTGTGTGTGAGATTATAAAAGGTCTTGCACATTGGGGTAAGGAATTGGGATCTTTTCCTCTAACTAAAGATGTTCCACTTTGTTTTTTTGGCCATGAGGAGGAGCTTGCAGGGATCTTAGTTCTGGAACAGGGATTGAACCTGTGCCCCCTGCAGTGGAAGCTCGGAGCCCTAACCACTGGACCACCAGGGAATTCCCTATATTCCACATTTTTTTGACTCACTAAATGTGTGCAGTCATTAATAATTCTTCCTACTCCCCCTTTAAGAATACTGGTAGTGATTTTATTTCTGCTTTCTGTGTGAGAAATAAGAAAATAATATCTTACTTTATATCACGATTATTAGCTATTACAATTTTTCAACCTTTTCGTCATTTATTAAGTCATACGTGTTAATCAATTTACTTTAAATTATGTAATAGAAAGGATGCTTTTTGCCAAATGAATTACCAAATGGCATACTATGTTGGGTTTGGGGACCAAATGTCTTAAACTGCAGAATGAAATATAATCTTACGATTATATATATTCATGACCTGATTGTTGGAATTCTTACATTTAGTGTATAAAATTTAACTGATCTAGTTTAACAATTTTTGTGTTTTGTGTCTAAACACGGAGATAAAAATGAAGGTTCTACACATGGCATTTTCTTTCTATCTATGTAGATATTAGATCTATCTATAGATATAAAGACAAAGATACATGTATCCTAGCTCTGGCCACTGAGAAGTTCAGTAGCAATTGAGACATGCACCACCCAGATCTTGGTTTCTAAAAATCATTCCCTCCTAAAAAGAACCAGAGCTTCTTGGCAAAATGGTTCAATCAAACACTGGGCCAGGGAAAGTCCAGATGAGCCTGGAACACCTTGGTGAACCAGGAAGTAAGAGAGTTCTCAAAGAATGATGGGGACATAGGAGCCGGCTTGAAGGGATGATAAGGTTAGAAAATTGCCATTTGGCAACCATCATCATAATATGTGATTCAGGCAAAAATCATCAATGAGCACTAGAGCTAAGGGGTAAAACTTCAGTGTTCAAAGGATATTTACACAGCCCTAAGTATCTGCTCAAAAGAAACTAACTGAAGGGAAAAATAGTTCCTTTACTGGGGAAAAAACTGGGAGACACCACCTTAATCAAATGATCCAAGTTAATATCACTAGTAATGGGATAATCAACATCATATACCTCCTATATAACATTGAAAACAACACACTTCACTTTCCGGGTATTCCTGCCAAATATGAATAACCTGACTCTAGTTATGAGAAATACCAGATAAACTCAAAACACTCAAATTGAAGGACATTCTACTAAATAACAGCAAGGCAATGGAAGACAAGAAAACACTGAGGAACCATTCCCGATTAAAGGAGGTTACAGAGACTAAAGTTATGACTTATAATTTGAAAAACAATGACTTAGCCTATAAATAAGGAGAAGCCTGAATAAGTGTATTATATGAGTTAAAGCATGATTATAGCATTTCCAAATATCCTACAGAAATAATTCCAATATTGTAATTGTCCAATGTGGCATTTTGTGGACACTAAGAGGATTCAGAGCTTAGACAATGCAAGTGAAATAAAACTTTGTGTGCAAACTTCAAATAGAAAAAATGGAAGTCTGACACTTACTAATATCTCAGTAGTTAACAGAATAGCATTTCAATGGTCTTTCTATAGTTCAATGACATGTTTTTTTCAGTGGGATAGACATTACATATGGGATCATTCTGTCTAGATATAAATGGATCCTGTTGTCTCCTTGCAAACACAAATTCTATAAATACAATATATTTTAGTTATAAAATTATTTGATAATCGGGGAATATATGCAAAATATGGAAATACTAAAAGCTACAACACAAAGTAGCATTTTCTAATTTTTTTTAGGCTGGCATATTCTTTTTATTATAGTATATAATTAGAAAACCTTACATATTAAACATTTCATTATAGTGTTTTTATCACTATAAAGTGATTTTACAGTAAGATAAAGCACAATTTGCTGAGAAATTGAAAATTACACAGCATGTCCTAAAATGTACATTGAAATGTAACTGCCAGATATAAGAAGAAAATAGATTAAATGGAGCTTTTATGACCTGATAATTCTTCTACGTTGTGTTTTCAAAAACTCAACTAATTTATTTTCATAATTTCTGTGATTTATTTCAGCCTGCATGTCTCTGCGGAAACATAAGGAAAATTATTTGAAAGTTTACACTAAATAGAACTGTTATATTTTCTCTTTTTAACATTACATTCTGAAATATTAGAAATAACATGCTTTCAAGATTAATTTTTTTTTTTTTTTTTGCGGTACGCGGGCCTCTCTCTGCTATGGTCTCTCCCGCTGTGGAGCACAGGCTCCGGACGCGCAGGCTCAGCGGCCACGGCCCGCGGGCCCAGCCGCTCCGCGGCACGCGGGACCCTCCCGGACCGGGGCACGAACCCGCGTCCCCTGCATTGGCAGGCAGACTCTCAACAACTGCGCCACCAGGGAAGCCCCAAGATTAAATTTTGATCAGGTGAATGCAATTTGTAAACCAGGTGAAGATCAGCTGGATGTAAATTGCAGAATTATTTTTATGCTCCCTCTGAACTGTGTAATTCAGCATGTGCTCCTTATGCGTCCTCTCCTATAACTACAGATATAATAAAGATGAGGTAAACAATACAAGAATGAAAATAAAAACAAACTGGATATGGCCAAAATGACCATGGTGGTGAATAAGTTTTGTCTCAGTTACAGCCCCTAAATCTCCTGACTATGGGACAGTCATTCCATTCATATGGTTTGAAACCTGTCAAATGGTTCAACGATTTTATAATTATTTGCAAAATAATAACAAATTAAAAAAACTAGGACTTCTCTGGTGGTCCGGTGGTTAAGACTCCACACTTCCAATGCAGGGGGCTTGGGTTCGATCCCTGGTTGGGGAACTAAGATTCCACGTCCCACGTGGCGTGGCCAAATAAAAAATTAATAACTGAAACAAGAAACTGATACAAACACCACTCTGGCTTTGATGACATAAGCTCCTGGAATCCTTACTGGGAAAAACTAACATAAAACAAAACCTTGAACAAACCCTCATCAGGGTTCCTGCAAACTGGGCAACATCCATATTTGGGAAAAGGTCAAGATTGGAAAGGGGTGCTGGGCCTGTGTGAACACACTGGACCAGGGAGACCAGGTTAGGTTATGGAAATAAGAGATAAGAAATCTTCCAAATTCATACAACTGTCGTAACCGGGGCACCGGCCCTCTAAGGCATGATGGTAAAGGCAACAGATTTTTTTTGGCAGCATTTACTGGATACTGTAATTTACCCAAAGGGCCCAAAGAGCAGCATGTATTCCTTTTCTTGCCTTTTTCAGTGTAGAGCTGTCCTCTCCTATCCTACCCAGCCTAGACCCTCTGCTCTAAAATTATACCTAATAAGCTAAACTCAAACTCTATGAGGTGTGATGATCTGGTTCAGGTAAGTCAATAACATATCAATGTTCAAGAAATATAACCCAAGGACCTCCGATACAAGCATCAAAAACTAAACAAAACAGAAATCTCTAACCGGTCGATTTTAGAAGAGAAGCTTTGAGTAGGAAGATTTAAGGTGATACCAGTCAACTCTCAATATTCTCTAGCCCAAGAAAAATATATGGAAGTAAAAGATATGAAACAGCATTACACCAAGAACCAGCCACAACCCTATTCTAGCTCTTCTGTAAGAAACTCTAAATACTGTCTGTTTCATTTAGGATAATTCAATATTAATTTTAAATCACAGTTTTAAAGTGAATGCAAGATCTCTCTTATAAACAGGGATAAAACATGTAATGCTTTATTGTTGTTAATTTCATTTGTCAAAGCTAAGAAAACAAAGGTTCTACCTGGCTATGAATGGATTTACTTCATTGTTTGACAAGATACATAGCTATTGACAACTGAATTTGGATAATAATGATCAATAAATTAGACAGTTATATTTCTACTGATTTCAATTTCTAAAACAGTGGTCTATTTAATTTATGTTGCTATGTTCCTTAAGAGTAGGCAAATCAAAATGACATGTTTTGAGCTTGTGCTGGTAACTGTCAACATGAGAGCTTGAATTTAAAACAAAGTATCCCTCTGGAGGAAATGAAGAATTCATAGTAACACAACTCATGTACACTCAGAAAATTTCCTTAACACAATGTATCTCTTGCTAAAAACAGCAGATACTTTAAGTCAACAGTAATGAAACTAACAGAGGCACTGTTTTAAAAAAAATGGTCCTCTACATTCATTGCTGAGTCACTTCTACTGCTACCATCTGTATTAAGCTACTTTACATTTCCATATTAAACCTTGAGTTCTCCACACCCAGCCTCCAGCACTTCACATTCACACTTTTCCAACAATTCTTTAATTCAGTGAAATAAAAACGCTGGTTGGGTTTTATGAATCTACGAAGCAGATTAGTAGAAAGATGATTAAAACATGTTCCCTACTCTTAAAAATGCATTATCTAGTAACATGTAATATAATATAATGTGAGAGTGCTTACTTTTATTAAAGACTGAAGAATTTTATTGGATGAACTACATACAAATAAGGAAATTATAAATACTCAGCTTGGACAAGGAACCAATGGAATAGCACTTATCTTGGTGAATTGGCTTTTCCCAGTTCCAGTCTGTTTTCATTGTTTGCCAGCTGACTAACTCTGAGTTCTGGGTCCTTGGGACAATCTTTTCATGATGGCTACACATCTAGCTCCAGACCAAAATTGTACCCTGTGAAACACTCAACTGAACCACAGACTAATTGCTGAATTTCTTTAATATGTTATTCTAAAGCCTCTTGACTTAAGGTCCAACAACTCTCATTGTTACTTTTATACCCTGACTTATCCAATTCCACTTTTTTCTATACCAAAAGGTAGGTCAGACATTCCGAAGGTTTTGTTCATCGGGACACACTGTGAGATCGTTAGAGCAATGGGTATAGGCAAAAGTTTCATGGGCTGGATCCCAGTGCGTGCAAGGCTGAGACCCTCTCTTCTAGCTCATGTTTTTTTGGGGTTTCCTTTTGGCTGCATTGGGTATTTGTTGCTGCATGCGGGCTTTTCTCTAGTCGAGGCGAGTGGGGGCTACTAACTACAAATAAGTTCAGTTAAATAAAAACTCTTACGTACGTTAGGGTTGTTTCCATTCTCCAGACTTGCTCGAGGTCTTCATCAGGGTCCTTGAATCCAGTAAAGGAGTAGTAAGACTTGTCCCATTTGATGGGCCTGTCAGATATCCTTGTGGCCTCTTTGAGAGGCTGGGAGTGCACATTAGTATTCAAGCTTTGGATATGTTCAATAGATAAACTGCAGGAGTTGAGAATATATAACACTGTGCTTAGCAGATCTCTGGTGTGCAAAGTAAATTTGACTGCTCGAAATCCTAGAGAATATAATTCCCCCAAACAGTTAATACAGATGATTATTTGCTTTACTTGAAAAACATTTCTTTTCATACAACATTTATAGAATCAAAATCTTTAGAACACTCCATTACTCATTAAAATTCATCCTATTGGAAAATCATCTGTAAATGGAAAACTACATCCCTTCTCCAAAACTGTACCACACTACCTCCATCTTCATGAAGTCCTCTGTCAGCTCCCGTTTCTAGTTTGGCGCCAGTGACCAAACCCACCCCAGCCCAAGAAGGGGATTGAGAATATTTTCAATGCTGTTCATAAATTTGGTCTCTACAGTCTAAGGGATGGAAAAGCTCTCCTATGAGCAAGTGTCCACCAGAGAGGGTGTCCAGCACTAAAGAGAAGGGGGAGGGTGGAGGTAGGGGGAGGGTGGGGCAGGCTGCCCTGCTTCAGTGGTTCAAGGAGGGGGGCCAATCCAGTCTCAGGGGTCACAGAAACCCATCTCAAATTTTCTCTACGGTTGAAAGAGACTGTCCTCATACTCCCCCATCCAACTAGCTAGGGACACAATATTTTCAGAAGTGACTCAAAGTTCCCTAATTTTTTAAAAGTTAGCACTTCACAATCTGACTTTAATGCAAGTAGTCCCTGGGCTCAGGGTAGTAATCTAACTTACGTCAACAGTAGGAAATCTACTGGTTCCCCTGCACCTTTACTGGGTATTAAACATGGCGCTAGTAGAATTTACATAACTTTTCAATGAACACTCTCACCAGTGCCATTATTATCTCTCTTTTGAAATGTGAAGAAGCGGAGGTTCAAGGAGGTTAAGAAGCGTGAAGTGAGGGCTGAAATCTGAGCTGCCAGCAAGCCGAGCGTTTTCCCCATTATAACATGCTGACTCTTTTTTTGGAAAAATTTTTAAAATTAGTTTTGAAAATTATACAAGGGTTATATAAGTACATCCTTCTTGTAAAATTATATATACAAAGTAAAAGTCTCCTGTTGACAGGCACACAACCTCACACTTGCACTAGATGTAACCCCATTAACATTTAGGTATACAAGCATTGAGACCTGCACTGCCTCATACGGTAGCTACCAGCCATATGTGGCTATTTATTGGTAAAGTTAAATTGAAATTAAATACAATTTAAAATTCAGTTCCTGGTCATACTAGCCCCACTTCAAGTGGTCAGTAGCCACATGGGGCTAGTGCCAGCTGTACCAGACAGCACTCATACAGAACAGTTACATCACCGCAGAAAGTTCTCTTGGACAGCACTGCTCTAGACCTTTTCTATGTGCTTTGTGTGTATGTTATATATGACATATACGCTTTTGTGTCTGCATGAACACACACCCACAGTGTGATTTGTTCCTTTTTAACATATAAACTGCACCATTCTGGATCTATTACTTTGAACTTGCTTTTGTTATTTAACCTTGGTGACTCTTCCATTATCTGTATGTATACATCATTCTCTTTCTTTTTAGTAGCTCTATACTAATCCACATAATTAATGTAGCACAATTTATTTAACACTGCCAAAACTGATGACTATAAAAGTTCTTTTTAATTTTTCACCATTCCACAGAAGGCCGAAATGTGTTTTCTTGTCTTTGCCACGGATGAAAGTCATTGCAATATAAATCATTCACAGAGATACCTACTATGCCAACCACATAGATTTACAAAATGTAGAACATGCAAACTAAGAAAGATCTTTTCGTTGAATCATTGACGGTAAAGTGAGAAATACTGGTAGGAAAATTGTTCTAGTCAGTGAAAGAGGAAAGGAAAATGCAAATTCCTGCAACTGAGGTTAGGAAAAAATAGTTTATCCTCAGAAGAGGTAAGTCAAGGAATAAATCTCAGTTTCTCTCTTAATTTATCAATTCCATTAATTGTTTAATCCAAGGTAAGGGCTGCTATATAATGTGGAATGCCTGTACCAGATTGGATATATCCTTTATTGGAAAATATTACCTAATTAATTTAGTTTGCATTTGATTACTGAGGCTAAACGTTTTTGTATCTTATTGGCTATATATGTGTATTATTTACTGAACTGCCGAGACATCGTGTTTGCCCATTTTTGCAACCAGGCTGCTCTGTTTTCTTTTTGACTCCTAAGAACTACTTATATACTAACATTATCTTTTTGTCACTTATGCTGTATGTTTTCTCCCATTTTTAATTTATTTTTTTATAATCTATTTTCATTTAATAAATGGTTCAAAGTTAACCATTAACTGAAAGTGGAGGATTTTTCTCTTTACTCAGCCAGAGCTGACGACAGCTATTTGTTTTAGCATTTGTTCACAGAAAGCTCTTAGTAAATCTTTAAACTGTTTTAAAGTTCATTCTAAAAATAAAGTTATTTCCTCAAGGATCATGGAAAGCATGGACAGACCCACATTCATCCTTAGTTTAAAGGATCACTGGATCATGGCTAAAGCAGTGACAAAGGATAAAACAGAAGGCTGTACAGGAAGACTGATCAGATTTTAGAAACAGCATGAGGCTGGAGTAAAAGGGCTCAAGACCCCTATTCTGTCTCCATGGTCCTGGGACATTACTAAGTTACAATTGGGCAAATACTACCTTCCTCACAGGGTACTTTGGGGACTAAATTAGAGAATGTAAGCTATATTTTTTAAAGATATAAATTGTTATATAGACATTTAATACTTAAAACAGCACTGAAATAGGAAGGGGACAAATAGGAACACTTCAGTTTTCTAGTCAGAAAAGTTTAAACATAAAAAATGGCTCATCAAACACATGCAACCAGGAACAGAATCTAACTCCAGGAAATGATATTATTTTCTATGACAAGGCTATGACAAGGCTTCAACCCGAAGGTCTTCTAGCAACGTTAGACAGATTTGACACATCACACCAAGCCTGCAAGGGACACACGAGAAATAAGAAACGTACCGGAAGTGCTGAAGTGTTCCTGGCCATCAGAGGAGTTCTGGTCTGTTTCTCTTACATAAAACATAAGCTGGGTTGGTTTCAAAGACTTGAAGCCTGGTTTCTGGAGGTTTTCTAAGTAGGCACTTAATCTCTTAAGAGAATTTTCATTGACTTCCTGGAAAACAATATTAAGAGGCATTTATACACAAAATAGAACAAGGAAACGTCAGAAATTATATCCCGACCTTTTAAACACATTATTGAGTATATTAAAGAATTTAGTATTTTAAAATGGTGGGATTTCATAGCTCCTCAGTACAGGATAAAATTGGATCCACCCCTTACAACATGGAACTCCATAGGGATGAGATGTGTAAAAAAAAAAAAATGTGGCCACGTAAGTACTAGAAGAAAACATGGCTGAGTTTCTTTATAACTTAGATGTGGAAAAAGCCTAACTATGGCTGAATATCCCAGGTAATGAATGATTGATAAATCCAATTACATAAAAAAATTTAAAAACTTAATATAGCACAGGGAACTATATTCAATATCCTGTGATGAACCATAATGGAAAAGAATATAAATACATATATATGTATAACAATCACTGTGCTGTACAGCAGAAATTAACACATTGTAAATCAACTATACTTCCATTAAAAAAAAAACTTAAGAAAAGAACACATAAAAAACCAACCCCCCCCCCACCCACACACACACTAAGCAGTCTACAGACAAAAACCGAGTAGAAGAAAATATGTGCAAGTTCTTTCTTTTCTTTTTCTTTTTTGGCCGCCCTGTGCAGCTTGCGGGATCTTACTTCCCCGACCAGGGATTGAACCCAGGCCCACCGCAGTGAAAGCACCAAGTCCTAACCACTGGACCACCAGGGAATTCCCCAATTTGCAAGTTATTTCATAGCAAAGAGCTAATTTCTCTCTATATAATGGGCTCTTAAAATGCCCTTTCAGAGATTGGTTGAATTATGGTATCTTCATTCAATGGAGTGCTACACAACCAAAAGGAAAAAAAAGGGAAAGAATATGACACAGACGGTATTTAGGAATGTACACAGAGTGATCTCTAGGATGTACTGTTAAGTGAAAAAAGAAATGTCTTTTAGTGAAGGAACAGTTCCAAGAAATGGCATAAATAATAACTGTGCTTCTTATCCCTATAGGTCTCTTCTCAGAAACACAGTGTGATCTGAAATTAGGAACAGTTTGTTTGTTTTTGTTTGTTGAATTTAGTACAATATACCGCTCTCAGCTATATTGTGTTGGGGGTTTGATGATTCACTAGAAGGATTTACAGAACTCAGAAAAGCTGTTATACTCACAGTTACAGTTTATAACAGCAAAAGGATACAGATTAACATCAGCAAAGGGAAAAGGCATGTAAGGTGGAGTCCCGTAGGGACCAAGCGCAAGGTTCCAGTTGTTCTCTCCCAGGGGAGTTGTACAGACAGTGCTTAAGCCCCCAGCAAGGATATGTGACAACACATGAGAAGTGCTGCCAACCAAGGAAGCTCATCCAAGCCTTGGGGGCCAGGGCTTTTACTGGGGCACTACATGCCCACATGACTGACCATAGCTATTCAGTCTCCAGCCTCCCCAGAGGGCCTCAGACATGAGAAAACAGGCATTCACCGTAAAATACATTGTTAGCATAAACTATCTGGTGTGGCCCAAGGCCCCGGCACACAAAAACATTCTTATCAGGCCAGGATATCCCAGGGGCTCAGAGCTCATCTCCCAGGAGGCAGTGAAGGGCCAGCACTGAAGCCTGGCATTTCTTTGCAACAAAGCAACCCAAGCCTGCTGAGTTCACCTTTTATAGCACACAGAAGTTTTAGTAAAAAAAAAAAAGGTACACTTGTAGAGGAGGGAAACCAGTCACCTAGTACTAAGCTTAATTTTTCCTCACACGTTGGATTTAAAAACTTTACATTATTAAACATCAAATTAAATTGTGTTAATTTATGACATCCCCAATAATTTGTATTAAATTATTACATCTCCAAGGTAGTATTTTTCTGTTGATTCAATTTACTAATTACTTAAAAAGGATATGACTTCGAATAGCCTATATATATATATATATATATATATATATCAACTATCATAAACAGAATATTTTCCTAAAGCAAAGAAGCAAAACTGATTTATTTTCCATGGCAAGTAGAAAAAAGCAATACAGGAAATTCCCTGGCGGTCCAGTGGTTAGGACTCCTCGCTTAGTTGGGGAACTAAGATCGTGCAAGCCGCAAGGCATGCCCCCCCACCCCCAAAAAAGGGGGAGAAGCAACACAATAATGTTCTAATTTTCAAGAGTTTTAAATTCCTTTTCATGTTAAACCAGGTGTCAATGTTAAGGAAGATAAAAGGAACCAATGAAATTATTCCAAAGCATCTGGCTTTGTAATATATTATCTAACATTAAAAAATAGTGACCTTCCTAACTAAGTTCATCATGAGTTTGTATTCCTTGAGAAGACATTAACTGATGATATAGGGAAGTGGACCAGCAGCATGCAACATAAGGAAAAACTATTTGGGCACTGAAAAACCCTCCTTGCATCAACCTTAAAAAAAAGGACTGATTAGGGTATCAGAGCCCTTAAATTTTCCTTCAAACCCTCAATTTTACTTTCAAACCTGGTACAGAAAATATGATTACTAATACTCTAAGGAGTTTACATGATATCTTTATTGCCTGCATAAAACATGACAGCTTTCATTTAGAAAAAACAATAGTTTTAGTTTCAATTTTCAGTATCTATAGTTCAAAGCACTGATTATTCCACCGTGACAAAACAACCCCAATTTATAGAACTCTCTGTATCATACTGTAGCAAAGGTAAATAAACTAAACAAAAACATAGACTAAATGTTAAAAAGTAAAAAAATAATTGTTTACCCTTTCCCTGGGGTGCTGTCCAAAGAAATCTGGATGTACAGCAAAATAGAATGGCCTCAAGGCATTGACTGCTTCAGCTCCTGATAAAGCTCTTGAGTAGAGAAACCAGTATGGAAATATCTTTCCTGGACATAACCTTTTTAAAAGATATGGATTTATTATTCACCAGAGCACTGACATGGACACAAATCCCCCGTGTATAAAGTGACAGTAGCATTAAGATTATTGTGTATGGAAAATACCGTAGAAATAAGACAGAAACCAAAGTGTAAAATTTTGTGGGTTTTTGAAATCTACAAAAGTTTTGAAAGCAGTGAGTCCCACATGATTTCTTTTTCTTTTTTTAAAATTTACTTTTTTGGGGCTGCACTGGGTCTTAGTTGTGGCACGCGGGATCTTTCGTTGTGGTGCACAGGCTCCAGAGTACACAGGCTCAGTAGTTGCGGCGCGCAGGCCCTAGAGCACAAGTGGGCTTCAGTAGTTGCGGCGCATGGGCTCAGTAGTTGCGGCATGTGGGCTTAGTTGCTCCGTGGCATGTGGGATCTTCCCGGACCAGGGATTGAACCCGTGTCCCCTGCATTGGCAGGCGGATTCTTAACCACTCCGCCACCAGGGAAGTCCCAAGACATTCCTTTTAACAATGACTATTTACTAAGACATTCATGTACATAATAGTTAATTAAAAGTACTAATTATTGCCAAATATGTTTTAGAAATCTAAAACTTCACATGTCATTTTTATGGAACAGATCCAATTTTATTTTGGTTATATACTTTGAGCCAAATAAACACTTTATTTATCTCTTTTGACTGGGCTACCAAGAAGCCAGAATGAAATTTGATGTTTGAATAACTGTCTCATCAGTTCTATTTTTTTAACAAATGATCTTTCTCTAGAGGGTATCTGGTCTCCATTTTGATTACCCTATATGTGCCTATTACTGTGCCAATTAAATTTTACTGAACTCCTTAAATCCTTTCTTGAAGTAGATAGGGTTTAGACTATCTACTCTTTACTACATAAATAGCAAATATGATAGTCAAATGACCTTACTATACAATTTAAATGTAACGTGGTTTTCTATATGATGGCAATAGACTTGAGGGCAACATGGTAATAAGAACTGTGCTAAGCGCCGGGGCGGGCGGGACTGGGAGCTGAGGCTCCGGCTTTTGTCGGAGCGCCGGGAGAGGACTGAGGTTGGCGGCGTGAACACAGCCTGCGGGGCGTTGGTGCACCGCGGCTGGCCGGGAGAGAGTCCGGGGAGAAGTCTGGAACTGCCGAAGAGGCAAGAGACTTTTACGTCCCTCTTTGTTTCCTGGTGCACGAGGAGAGGGGATTAAGAACGCTGCTTGAGAGAGCTCCAGGGACGGGCGCGGGCCGCGGCTAGGGGTGCGGAGCCCAGAGACGGACGTGGCTAGGGCCGCCCAGAGAGGCTAGGGCCGCTGCTGCCGCCACCGGGAGGCCTGTGTGCGAACACAGGTCACTGGCCACGCGCCCTTCCGCGGAGCCTGTGCAGCCCGCCACTGCCGGGGTCCCGGGATCCAGGGACAACTCCCCCGGGAGAACGCACAGGCGCGCCTCAGGCTGCAACGTCTTGCCGGCCTCTGCCGCAGCAGGCCCGCCCCACACTCCGTGCCCCTCCCTACCCCCGGGCCTGAGTGAGCCAGAGCCTCCGAATCAGCGGCTCTTTTAACCCCGTCCTGTCTGAGCAAAGAACAGACGCCCTCCGGCGACCTACACGCACAGGCGGGGCTAAATCCAAAGCTGAGCCCCTGGGAGCTGTGAGAACAAAGAAGAGAAAGGGAAATCTCTCCCAGCAGCCTCAGAAGCAGCGGATTAAAGCTCCACAATCAACTTGATATACCCTGCATCTGTGGAATACCTGAATAGACAACCAATCATCCCAAATTAAGGAGCCCTGTGGATGAAAGGCTCTTGGGGCTGCAGCCAGGAGTCAGTGCTGTGCCTCTGAGGTGGGAGAGCCAACTTCAGGACACTGATCCACAAGAGACCTCCCAGCTGCACATAATATCAAACAGCAAAAATTTCCGAGAGATCTCCATCTCAACGCCAGCACCCAGCTTCACTCAACGACCAGCAAGCTACAGTGCTGGACATCCTATGCCAAACAACTAGCAAGACAGGAACACAACCCCACCCATTAGCAGAGAGGCGGCCCAAAATCATAATAAGTCTACAGACACCCGAAAACACACCACCAGACGTGGACCTGCACACCAGAAAGACAAGATCTATCCTCATCCACCAGAACACAGGCACTAGTACCCTCCACCAGGAAGCCGACACAACCCACTGAACCAACCTTAGCCACTGGGGACAGACACAAAAAACAACAGGAACTACGAACCTTCAGCCTGCAAAAAAGGAGACCCCAAACACAGTAAGATAAGCAAAATGAAAAGACAGAAAAACACACCGCAGATGAAGGAGCAAGATAAAAACCCATCAGACCTAACAAATGAAGAGGAAATAGGCAGTCTACCTGAAAAAGAATTCAGAATAATGATAGTAAGGTTGATCCGAAATCTTGGAGATAGAATGGACAATAGAATGGACAAAATGCAAGAATCAGTTAACAAGGACCTAGAAGAACTAAAGATGAAACAAGCAACGATGAACAACACAATAAATGAAATTAAAAGTACTCTAGATGGGATCAATAGCAGAATAACTGAGGCAGAAGAACGGATAAGTGACCTGGAAGATAAAATAGTGGAAATAACTACTGCAGAGCAGAATAAAGAAAAAAGAATGAAAAGAACTGAGGACAGTCTCAGAGACCTCTGGGACAACATTAAACGTACCAACATTCGAATTATAGGGGTTCCAGAAGAAGAAGAGAAAAAGAAAGGGACTGAGAAAATATTTGAAGAGATTATAGTTGAAAACTTCCCTAATATGGGAAAGGAAATAGTTAATCAAGTCCAGGAAGCACAGAGAGTCCCATACAGGACAAATCCAAGGAGAAATACGCCAAGACACATATTAATCAAACTGTCAAAAATTAAATACAAAGAAAACATATTAAAAGCAGCAAGGGAAAAACAACAAATAACACACAAGGGAATCCCCATAAGGTTAACAGCTGATCTTTCAGCAGAAACTCTGCAAGCCAGAAGGGAGTGGCAGGACATATTGAAAGTGTTGAAGGAGAAAAACCTGCAACCAAGATTACTCTACCCAGCAAGGATCTCATTCAGATTTGATGGAGAAATTAAAACCTTTAGAGACAAGCAAAAGCTGAGAGAGTTCAGCACCACCAAACCAGCTCTACAACAACTGCTACAGGAACTTCTCTAGGCAAGAAACACAAAAGAAGGAAAAGACCTACAATAACAAACCCAAAACAATTAAGAAAATGGGAATGGGAACACACATATCGATAATTACCTTAAATGTAAATGGACTAAATGCTCCCACCAAAAGACACAGATTGGCTGAATGGATACAAAAACAAGACCCATATATTTGCTGTCTACAAGAGACCCACTTCAGACCTAGAGACACATACAGACTGAAAGTAAGGGGATGGAAAAAGGTATTTCATGCAAATGGAAACCAAAAGAAAGCTGGAGTAGCAATTCTCATATCAGACAAAATAGACTTTAAAACAAAGACTATTAGAAGAGACAAAGAAGGACACTACATAATGATCAAGGGATCGATCCAAGAGGAAGATATAACAATTGTAAATATTTATGCACCCAACATAGGTGCACCTCAATACATAAGGCAAATACTGACAACCATAAAAGGGGAAAACGACAGTAACACATTCATAGTAGGGGACTTTAACACCCCACTTTCACCAATGGACAGATCATCCAAAATGAAAATAAATAAGGAAACACAAGCTTTAAATGATACATTAAATGAGATGGAGTTAATTGATATTTATAGGACATTCCATCCAAAAACAACAGAATACACATTTTTCTCAAGTGCTCATGGAACATTCTCCAGGATAGATCATATCTTGGGTCACAAATCAAGCCTTGGTAAATTTAAGAAAATTGAAATTGTATCAAGTATCTTTTCCGACCACAACGCTATGAGACTCGATATCAATCACAGGAGAAGATCTGTAAAAAATACAAACACATGGAGGCTAAACAATACACTACTTAATAACGAAGTGATCACTGAAGAAATCAAAGGGGAAATCAAAAAATACCTAGAAACAAATGACAATGGAGACACGACGACTCAAAATCTATGGGATGCAGCAAAAGCAGTTCTAAGAGGGAAGTTTATAGCAATACAATCTTACCTTAAGAAACAGGAAACATCTCGAATAAACAACCTAAACTTGCACCTAAAGCAATTAGAGAAAGAAGAACAAAAAAACCCCAAAGTTAGCAGGAGGAAAGAAATCATAAAAATCAGATCAGAAATAAATGAAAAAGAAATGAAGGGAACGATAGCAAAGATCAATAAAACTAAAAGCTGGTTTTTTGAAAGGATAAACAAAATTGATAAACCATTAGCCAGACTCATCAAGAAAAAAAGGGAGAAGACTCAAATCAATAGAATTAGAAATGAAAAAGGAGAAGTAACGACTGACACTGCAGAAATACAAAAGATCCTGAGAGATTACTACAAGCAACTCTATGCCAATAAAATGGACAACCTGGAAGAAATGGACAAATTCTTAGAAAGGCACAACCTGCCAAGACTGAATCAGGAAGAAATAGAAAATATGAACAGACCAATCACAAGCACTGAAATTGAAACTGTGATTAAAAATCTTCCAACAAGCAAAAGCCCAGGACCAGATGGCTTCACAGGCGAATTCTATCAAACATTTAGAGAAGAGCTATCACCTATCCTTCTCAGACTCTTCCAAAATATAGCAGAGGGAGGAACACTCCCCAACTCATTCTACGAGGCCACCATCACCCTGATACCAAAACCAGACAAGGATGTCACAAAGAAAGAAAACTACAGGCCAATATCACTGATGAACATAGATGCAAAGATCCTCAACAAAATACTAGCAAACAGAATCCAACAGCACATTAAACGGATCATACACCATGATCAAGTGGAGTTTATTCCAGGAATGCAAGGATTCTTCAATATACGCAAATCAATCAACGTGATACACCATATTAACAAATTGAAGGAGAAAAACCATATGATCATCTCAATAGATGCAGAGAAAGCTTTTGACAAAATTCAACACCCATTTATGATAAAAACCCTGCAGAAAGTAGGCATAGAGGGAACTTTCCTCAACATAATAAAGGCCATATATGACAAACCCACAGCCAACATCGTCCTCAATGGTGAAAAACTGAAAGCATTTCCACTAAGATCAGGAACAAGACAAGGTTGCCCACTCTCACCACTCTTATTCAACATAGTTTTGGAAGTTTTAGCCACAGCAATCAGAGAAGAAAAGGAAATAAAAGGAATCCAAATCGGAAAAGAAGAAGTAAAGCTGTCACTGTTTGCAGATGACATGATACTATACATACAGAACCCTAAAGATGCTACCAGAAAACTACTAGAGCTAATCAATGAATTTGGTAAAGTGGCAGGATACAAAATTAATGCACAGAAATCTCTGGCATTCCTATACACTAAGGATGAAAAATCTGAAAGTGAAATCAAGAAAACACTCCCATTTACCATTGCAACAAAAAGAATAAAATACCTAGGAATAAACCTACCTAAGGAGACAAAAGACCTGTATGCAGAAAATTATAAGACACTGATGAAAGAAATTAAAAATGATACAAATAGGTGGAGAGATATACCATGTTCTTGGATTGGAAGAATCAACATTGTGAAAATGACTCTACTACCCAAAGCAATCTACAGATTCAATGCAATCCCTATGAAACTACCACTGGCATTTTTCACAGAACTAGAACAAAAAATCTCACAATTTGTATGGAAACACAAAAGACCCCGAATAGCCAAAGCAATTTTGAGAACGAAAAATGGAGCTGGAGGAATCAGGCTTCCTGACCTCAGACTATACTACAAAGCTACAGTAATCAAGACAGTATGGTACTGGCACAAAAACAGAAATATAGATCAATGGAACAGGATAGAAAGCCCAGAGATAAACCCACGCACATATGGTCACCTTATCTTTGACAAAGGAGGCAGAAATGTACAGTGGAGAAAGGACAGCCTATTCAATAAGTGGTGCTGGGAAAACTGGACAGCTACATGTAAAAGTATGAGATTAGATCACTCCCTAACACCATACACAAAAATAAGTTCAAAATGGATTAAAGACCTAAATGTAAGGCCAGAAACTATCAAACTCTTAGAGGAAAACATAGGCAGAACACTCTATGACATAAATCACAGCAAGATCCTTTTTGACCCACCTCCTAGAGAAATGGAAATAAAAACAAAAGTAAACAAATGGGACCTAATGAAACTTAAAAGCTTTTGCGCAGCAAAGGAAACCATAAAGAAGACCAAAAGACAACCCTCAGAATGGGAGAAAATATTTGCAAATGAAGCAACTGACAAAGGATTAATCTCCAAAATTTATAAGCAGCTCATGCAGCTTAATAACAAAAGAACAAACAACCCAATCCAAAAATGGGCAGAAGACCTAAATAGACATTTCTCCAAAGAAGATATACAGAGTGCCAACAAACACATGAAAGAATGCTCAACATCACTAATCATTAGAGAAATGCAAATCAAAACTACAATGAGATATCATCTCACACCAGTCAGAATGGCCATCATCAAAAAATCTAGAAACAATAAATGCTGGAGAGGGTGTGGAGAAAAGGGAACCCTCTTACACTGTTGGTGGGAATGTAAATTGATACAGCCACTGTGGAGAACAGTATGGAGGTTCCTTAAAAAGCTACAAATAGAACTACCATATGACCCAGCAATCCCACTACTGGGCATATACCCTGAGAAAACCATAATTCAAAAAGAGTCATGTACCAAAATGTTCATTGCAGCTCTATTTACAATAGCCCAGAGATGGAAACAACCTAAGTGTCCATCATCGGATGAATGGATAAAGAAGATGTGGCACATATATACAATGGAATATTACTCAGCCATAAAAAGAGACGAAATTGAGCTATTTGTAATGAGGTGGATAGACCTAGAGTCTGTCATACAGAGTGAAGTAAGTCAGAAAGAGAGAGACAAATACCGTATGCTAACACATATATATGGAATTTAAGAAAAAAAAAAAAATGTCATGAAAAACCTAGGGGTGAAACAGGAATAAAGACACAGACTTACTAGAGAATGGACTTGAGGCTATGGGGAGGGGGAAGGGTAAACGGTGACAAAGCAATAAAGAGGCATGGACATGTATACACTACCAAACGTAAGGTAGATAGCTAGTGGGAAGCAGCCGCATAGCACAGGGAGATCAGCTCGGTGCTGTGTGACCGCCTGGAGGGGTGGGATAGGGAGGGTGGGAGGGAGGGTGACGCAAGCGGGAAGAGATATGGGAACATATGTATATATATAACTGATTCATTTTGTTGTGAAGCTGAAACTAACATACCATTGTAAAGCAATTATGCTCCAATAAAGATGTTTAAAAAAAAAAAAAAAAAAAAAGAACTGTGCTAAGGACAAACTTTATCTTTTTTTCCTCTTAAACTTTTCACACTGAACTATTTTGAAAGATGGTATTCTTTTCACCTTCTACTCTGAATGGACTCTTGGGAGAAGGGACCTGGATGTTCACATGAATTTTCTGTTTCTTTTTTTATTCCTGCCCTCCACCATATTATCCACAAAATAGTTAGAATTTGATAAATTATAATAAATTGAAATTAGCTAAACACCTAACAGATTCCACACCCCTCCACCCCAACAAATACTAATAACAGATGGAACCGCAAAGCTTACCTCCTCACAGGTCTCAGGTGGCAAAACATTTCTGAATATATATGTAGGTCAACTTCCAGGCATCCATTAATCACTTAAAAAGTTAAGCAGATACCAGTAATGAACAAGTGGAATTTGAAATTAAAAACACATTACCATTTACATTAGCACCCCCCAAAATGAAATACTTAGTTATAAATCTGACAAAATATGTACAAGATCTATATGAGGAAAACTGTAAAACTCTGATGAAAGAAATCAAAGAAGAATTAAATAAATGGAGAGATATTCCATGTTCATGGATAGGAAGACTTGATATTGTCAAGATGTCAATTCTTTCCAACTTGATCTACAGAGTCAATGCAATCCCAATCAAAATCCCAGTAAGTTATTTTATGGAAATCAACAAACTCACTCTAAAGTTTATATGTAGAGGCAAAAGACTCAGAATAGCCAACTCAATACCAAAGAAGAATAAAGTTGGAGGACTGACACTACTGGACTTCAAGACTTACTGTAAAGTTACAGTAATCAAGACAGTGTGGTACTGGTGAAAGAACAGACAAATAGATCAATGGGACAGAATAGAGAGCCCAGAAATAGACCTACAAAAATATAGCCAACTTATCTTTGACAAGGAGCAAAGGCAATACTATGGAGCAACAATAATCTTTTCAACAAATGGTACAGGAACAACTGGACATCTACATGCAAAAATGTTAATCTAGTCACAGACCTTACACCCTTCATAAAAGTTAACTCAAAATGGATCAAAGACCTAAATGTAAAACAAAAATACTATAAAATTCCTAGAAGAGTACCTAGGAGAAAACCTAGATGACCTAAGGTATGTCAGTGACTTTTTAGATACAACACCAGACACATGATCCATGAAGGCAAAGAATTGATATACTGAATTTCATTAAAATTAAAAATTTTGCTCTGCAAAAGACAATGTAGAGAGAACAAGAGGACAAGCCACAGACTGGGAGAAAATATTTGTAAAAGATACACATATCTGACAAAGGACTGCTATCCAAAATATACAAAAAACATTTAAAACTCAACAATAAGAAAACGGACAACCTGATTAAAAAAGGGAGCCAAACACCTGAACAGACACCTCCTGCAAGAAGATATACAGATGGCGAATAAGCATATGAAAGTACGCTCTACATCATAGGTCATCAGGGAAATGCAAATTAAAACTATGAGATACTGCAACACACCTATTAGAATGGCCAAATCCAGAACACCAACAACACCAAATGCTGGTGAGGATGTGGAGCACCAGGAACTCTCGTTCATTGCTAGTGGGAATGCAAAATGATACAGCCACTTTGGAAGACAGTTTGGGGCTTTCTTACAAAACTAAACATACTCTTACCATATGATCCAGCAACTACCCTCCTCAGTATTTACCCAAATGAACTGAAAACTTGTCTACACACAAACCTGCACACGGATGTTTATTGTGGCTTTATTCTTAATTGCCAAAACTTGGAAGCAACCAAGATATCCTTCAGTAGGTGAGTGGATAAACTGTAGTACATCCGGCCAACTGAATATTATTCATTGCCAAAAAGAAATGAGCTATCAAGCCATGAAGAGGCATTGAGGAAATTTAAATGCATATTACCCAGCAAAAGAAGCCAATCTGGAAAGATTATATACTGTATGATTCCAGCTCTATGACATTCTGGAAAAGGCAAAACTATGGTGATAGTAAAAAGATCAGTGGTTGCCAGGGGTTGGGGGAGAGGGAAGGATGAATAGGTGGAACACAGAGGATTTTTAGGACAGTGAAACTCTCTGTATAATAATACTACAATGGTAGGTACATGGCATTATACATTTGTCCAAACCCGTGGAATGTACAACACCAAGAGTGAACCCTAATGTAAACTATGGACTTTGGGCAAGAATGAAGTGTCGATTTAAGTTCATCGATTGTGACAAATGTACAACTCAGGTGTGGGAGGCTGTGTGTGGGGAGGGGGTATGTGGGAACTCGTACTTTGGTCAGTTTTGCTGTGAACCTAAAACTGCTCTAAAAAATAAAACTTATTTTTTTTAAAAGGTTAAGCAGATAAAAGGGGGAACATGATTTGAATCACATGGACTTTTCCAATAATTTAGAGCTTCAGCAAGAATTTCAACTATACTATAGTCTCCATGTCAACTGACCAAGTGATTTTAAAAATTCTATGAGCAACCTGTCTTGAAATGCCATATTATTCACATGATAATCACCACGTAAAAAATCCTTTCTTCCCCCGGCTTATGAAGCTCTGAGCCTGTGGAAGAGTGTATTTGCTCAAAACAAACCACCACGTGGCTCAAGTCCTATTCTGTCAAATTTTAAGAACTAAAAAGTTTAAAAAATTTTTTCATAATGCAGTTAAAATACCTGAACCAAGGTAATGAAGGAAAACTGCCATTAACAGGATAATAGAAAGATGTATTTAAAAGACAATTCAAGAATTACCTATTTAAAAAGTGCATTTGCAAACAACAGTGGGTGCTTCCATTCATTTTCTGGTGGACTGGTGTGGCAAGACCCTCTTGGATACAGAATGTGTTTATAGGTATTCATTTAAATGTTTAAAAACGTGATTTTTATTTAACCCTTCACCTTGCTATTTTGTTTGAGACAAATACGGATACCAGAAATACTCCTACCATTTGGAAAATTTCTGAGATTAAATGGAGATACAATGAGGAAGAAAGAACCATTTTGACTAAAGTTTCAGTGCTGCCCATGACCGACTGAATTCTCACTAAACGTCATTATGAAGTAACTGAACAATCTCGACTTAGTAAGACAGAACAGGTACAAGCCTCCAAGCTTGCAAAGAAGAGACCAGAAGAATATACATATCCAATCCAGCACTGGCTCTCTTTAGGTGGTAGGATAGGAAGCCCTTTACTTTTTTTTATTTCCTAGTTTATTTACAATGAGCACGCGAAGTATGCTCTTAAAAAAAAAAAATCAATGCTTCTAGCATACAAAATTAAACAATGAAAAGGAATAGAGCAGGTACGTGTTGTTCATTCAGTATTTAAGACAGGCCCCTGGCCCTGGGAAATCTGCCCAGTGACGGCCCTGGACTGTGATTCCAATCTAGCTCAAGAAGAAAACAGCCCCTCATCTTCACACACAATGACATTTCATTTTTAATATTAGTAAGAAAATTTATGCCACTTAACTGCAAAGATGCTAATAAATGAGCTAAAACTTGGGTAAGGAACAAGGAATAATACTCGAGGGGCATATGATCAACCAAGAATATGAATGGGCAAGAGATGAAAATAATATGCAGCCAAGTTCTAACCATCATCCTTTTCAGCATAAAATGATCTTATAAGAAGCCTTGAAAAGTCAGAAGTACTGAACTAAGTAGGCCTAGAACTTAGGCCTACCATTGCAACAATGATGTAACCTGTTTTAATGGTCTGTTGCAGCAGCATTTTAGAAGTTCATGAAATCACAAGGTCTCCATCTGATGTGCAATGTAGGTGATCCAAGTCATACTCTACTCCCCATTTTCCAAAGCAAGACATCAAAACAAATAAAACACTGAAAAGGAACTGTCATGATCACTGATTTGAAACAGAAGTTAAAGCACACTAAAAAGACAATAAAATTTTTGGAAGTTGATTTAGAAAAGACTGGCTGTCTCCAATTTGATTCACAAAGAATTTGAGAGGCAGGCAGCCAAGTTACACTGTTTAGAAATGTACATATCTAAACATCTATAAATAAGAATTGTTAGGAGGGATTTCCCTGGCAGTCCAGTGGTTAGGACTCGGTGCTTCCACTGCAGAGGGCGTGGGTTCCATCCCTGGTTGGGGAACTAAGATACTACAAGCCATGTGGCCAGGCCACAAAAAAAAAAAAAAAAAAAAAAAAAAAGAATTGTTAGGAAAAGCTGATTTAGCAATTCATCTTAAGAGTTACTTCAGAATTAGTCTCCAAAGAGTCACTCACAGCAAAGTTGCAAAAATAGGGATTGTATCCTCAGTGACTTTCAAACATGGAGCATAAAGTATGTTATGCAGAGAATTATAGAGCATGTTTTAGAAGTGATTCTGTCAAAAATAATCAAAGCCAAAAAAAAAAAAATGTTTCTGTATTTAAAAGTCCGGGTCTTCAGTTGTCCAGAAAAATAATTAATTCATTGTTCACTCTGTAATCATAGGGTATAATTAAACTTAGTACTGAGCAATGACTAAAAAAAGGACATTAATACTTGGAAGAGTGACAAGAGATTCTCCCAATGAAAATAAAATGTTCTCAAATACAAGTCTGAACATTAAATCATGGTTTCTAGATTTAGAAAGAACTTAAAAAAAATTAGGCTACTATAGGTTAAGAGTTAGGTATTTTCTGCCTGCTTTTTTGGTGAGTTGCCTATTTCCTAAAAAGGTTCACACTGCAGTAAAGAGAATTCGAATCTAGACTTGTGCTGCCTAATAAGGGAGCCCCTAGCACATGTGGCTACTGTGAACTGAGACGTGTTTTAAGTGTAAAGTACCCATTGGATTTTAAAGATTTAGTATGAAGAAAATGCAAAGTATTCCATTAATAATTTTTTATCCTGATTAGATGTTGAAATGATAATTTATTAATTTCACTTGTTTCTTTTTGCTTTTTTAAAAGCAAAACACGACCTGGTCTTTTGTGATTTACTACCAGAAAAATTTAAATTACATCTGTGGCTCATATTGTATTTCTGTTGGATGGCGCTGATCTAGGCCAATTCAAGGCAAATTTAAGTGAACATGACACTGTCAGGGAAAGCTCAGTAACTGTGGCGCACGGCCTGTTGCTCCGCAGCATGTGGGATCTTCCCGGACCAGGGCTCGAAACCATGTCCCCTGAATTGGCTGGCGGATTCTTAACCACTGCGCCACCAGGTAAGTCCTGTGCTGTTTAAAGTGAGGCATTAAATCTTCTAGGCAGTTTCATATCAAATTGGGTAGAAAGAGATCTAAATTGGTGGAAAAGCCAAATTATGGGTAGTCTAAGAAGTTTAAATTACATTCGATAGAAACCACGTTTGCCACACAGAGGTCCTAGTAACTTATTTGAACAGAGTTAATATCCTCAGGCTACTCTCATTTAAACTGTGACTTTCCTTAATAACTATCTTGTAAGGTTTTAAAAAGTAGTTTGTTCTATCAAGGAGAGATAAAAGCAGGCAATATTTCACTGCTCTTCGGTTTAACACTTCTTAGGGAAGGGAAAAAGCAGGAAGCCCTTTAGATAAATTAATAAATTGCAGCAAAGCAAAGTATCAAGGGTTTTTAAGCTTCCTTTTGTAAATCTTTTGCTATGAGATTTGAATCATAACCATATCCTAGGATAAGTCAAAGACTTCGGGGAAATGTAATAGTCGGAAACAAAACCTAAATCGTCTCAGGTTTCTCATTTCAAAACAAGTTAAAACAGATACTATGCGGGCACTCCGATCCCGGCACTGCCTGGGTTCAAAAGTTAGCACGTCGAGCTAAGGCGACTCTGATCTCTGCCCACCCCGACCCCCACCCCCCCCTTCTGCCCCGAGCAGCCTGAAAGCACAAAGGGAGCCCCTCCCGTCCTGCTCCTTACAGTTCTGGCAAGGGTCCGCCGCGAGGGCTTCCTCCTACCTGCTCCACCTCCCACCAGGTACCAGGAGGAAGGACGGTCGATCCTCTCGCAGGGCTCTGCAAGGGTGCGCTGGGCCAGGCAGGAGCGCATGCGCACCGGGGCGCCAGCCCGGCCAACGAGCGCGCGCCGCCGGGCCGGAGCTCCCGCCCGCTCTCGCCCCACCTGACGACAGGCTCTGACAGGCTCCTACCCGCGGTGCTGAGTCCCCACCCGAGAAATCTCAGCTGGGCGCGTACTGCTCCACCCGTCCGTCGGCGCCTGCCGCAGAGGCTTGCTCGAGAGGAGTCCGGGCTCTGGGTCGGGCCGCAGGTCGCGCTCTCATTGGCTGAAGCGTGCCAGGCCTTCCTCTCTGGGGCGCCTGCGCACAGCCCCAGGACGCGGCTTAAAAGCCTAGCGGTTCTCAGCCCCACCCTGACGTCAGCAACTAGGTGAACGCCAGCCTTCTCGCAGCGTGGAAGCTCCCGTCCCTCCGTCTTCTTACGGTCCGGCCCGGAGCGGGCTCTGCGCACTCAGCTGAAAGCTTTAGAAGGCGCGAATGAGCGCTAAGGGATAGGAAGGACTAGGCGGGAGGGGGTCGGAAAATGACTGGGCGGCAGGTGGCCGGGCCTGGACCGAGGGTTGGTGGGGAGGGCAAGGAAAGAAGGACGACCGAGCGTGCGCATGCGCCGGCCCGCTTTCCGCGCCAGCCAGCTTTCCTCGCCAGCCAGCTTTCCTCCCCGGCCCGGGTCCCCCAACCCCCGGCGCCTGGGAGGGGAAGAGGCTGGCTTGGCGGATCAGTCCGTAGAGCGTTCGGAGCTGACGCCTTAGAACGACTCTCGCTTGAGACCTCCAGGTTTTAAAGGTCTTACTGAGTATAGCCTTTGGCTTTCTTTACATAAATACAGCTAATTAAAACTATTTTCTCCGGTTTGTATTTTCCTTTTGACTTTGGCCCTTAAGGAATTCTCCACTATCAGCTTGGGGTTTCTACTGTTAGCTGTATTTCGCTTCTATGACTTTGGTTATTCCCATAAACTGCCACAGATGGAATAAGACAAATAAAATAACCGCTCTTTCCCTACCTTTTGGCACCGTTGACCGAGGTGGGGGAAAAAAAAACAACCCCAAACCAAAAAATACCCCCAGAATACCAAAAAACAAAACAAACAAAACCACCAACCTCCCTTTGTTCCAGCCCTAAGGGTTCTTGACTTATCATTCATTAGAAACCATCTGGTCAATTTGTGGTTCGTTCCATCCAATCCCATTTTTCCTAAAAGCTTAATTTATCATCTTTCGCATCTTCATCCTTTCAAATACATCCTTGCCACCAGCATAATGTTATAATTGCCCACTTACCGTTCTTCACTTGTCCTCAAAGGCACTTCAAACTGATGGTGGTAATCTCCGAACCCAATTTATTTCTTAGGTGCTGAATTTCAGTAATGGCAGTTAGTCACCCAATTTGTTCATACTAGAGAACTGGGCCTCTTTTTTATTTTTTATTATTTTTTGGGGGGGGGGCCTCTTTCTTGATGTCTACTTATGCCTTACTTCCCATATCCCATTCATGAGAGTATTCATTCCACATTTTATCATAGTAAGGCATTCTGCTAAGCGCTAGGTTTTAACTTTTTTATTCTTGTGAGGTTATAGACTTATTCCAGTGATGCTGCCATTACCACATTTTGGGAACCCCTTTAAGAAATACTTTCAGTCTCCTTAGTTACCACTTACTCTTTTATTACTCCCCTTACTCAGACATTTTCTCTAAATGATTTAAATTATGGTTTAAAGTATCAAATCTAAAGTATCAAATTAAGGATTGAGGATGGCCACCTTGGAGAATGACTGCTACAGATTCTGCAGATGGGTTCAGAAAAGAAGCTTAAACTTCCCAAGGTGGCTTGAAAAGTACAAGTCTTGTTTGGATAGGTTCTGGTATATTAGTTTAAAATACTGATTTCTTTAGTCATACCTAATGTAATGTACATAAATTACAAATTTTCAAGATACATATAGTATTTTAAGATACACTAAAGGAAAACTTTAGAGAATAATTTAAAATTTCTGGTATAACTCAGAAGGTACTCTGGAATTTTAGTGTTTGAGTCATTTTCCAGTATTATTTGACTATTCTATTTTACAAATGTACAATAGGCTTTAGAGACTGGACTGAGTGCTCACCAAATCTACTTCATAACCCTAAAGGTTGTTCTGAAAGCTCCAGACACCTGCTTGAATATTTTCCCCTTTATGTCTCCCTCTTATTAAATGCTGCACAATACTCAGTTTGTGATTTGTCATTGTTTGGATTTCAGAATAAATTGGGATTCACCATATTAGGTTTACCTAAATTAAAGAGATGTCAAAAAGTAATCTGAAAAATCATTTGCAGTATGGGTAAAACTGTTATAAATTGCATACCTCAAAATTTTTAGTGTTTGAAAGCTACTGACGTACTATAAATCAATAAAGAGCAAAAGCTGAATATAGTGAAAACTGTCTTTATTTTCATCAATGATTACTTGAACTTAAAAAAAAAAAAAAGCCTTTAATAACTAATGGTTACTGAAAAGCCAAACCTTTCCAGCCCACTTCATATTCTCTTTCAACCATTTCAGGGCAGAACAATGTTCCAAACTATAAACCTGTTCCTTATTAACATTGACGGTCATGTGCTTAATGAAGAGCTTTGGATCTGATATACGAGCAGCCATAATTAATCTTTCCACTGCAGCTTGATAATCATCCTTGCTCCAAGATTTGTTTTCTTCACATCTACAAAGTGAACACCTCACAAAGTCAGAAACTCTAAAAAGAAGCTATATAGTTTCTTCAAAAGATAGTAATTTACATTTATTGGTTCTAAGCTATGACAGTCCCCGCGTCCCCTGCATCTGCAGGCGGACTCTCAACCACTGCGCCACCAGGGAAGCCCCTTTTTACTCTAACAGTGGCTTTCAAACTTGTTTGACCATGACACACAGTAATAAAGACATTTTATATTGTGACCCAATATATACCTGCATACATAAAAACTGAAAAGTTTCACAAAACAAGACTTACCCTTATGACCCTATTTTCTATTATTTCATTTTTTAAAATAAAATGGTTGCAACCCCCTAAACTGATTTCACTACACAAATGGGCCACAACCCGCAGTTTGGAAACACTGATCTAGAACACAACTAATAACCTCTCTCTTTGTATTTTCAAATTAACAACTGTATAATTATTCATTATAATTCATAAAAGAATAGTAAATTTAATCGAGTTTGGAGTTACTAACATTCATGTGTTTTACCTTGATATGGCTATTTTAAATTATAAGCATATACTTAATTTGTAGCTCACATCTGGTAACAGAAATTGTAGCTGTATGCCTTTATACTAAATTTTTATAGTATAATATTATAGTATATTATATAGTATATATATACTATAATATAGTATATTATAGTATACTATAATATTTATAGTATATTCATATCTGAATAACTTTCTACTAAGTTATTTTCAGTCCTGATTTAAGGTACTTCACTAAAGTGCTGGAATTTTAAAGTAACTTTTCTAACAGTCACAAAATTTCATAAAACTCATACCTTATGGCTATTTCTCCTATGAGATAGGGAGTAAGAAGTATATAAAATAGAGATGTAGCTGTTACTAGGCATCACTTTTTCTCTGTGTTCACTGCATCTTGCTCTGGGCACCTATAAGGCTCAGCAGCAAGGCCCGAGTATGAGCCTACCTGTGTTAGCACAACAGTGTGGTCTACAGAGTGGTGGGAGTAAGGACTTCCACTTTGAACAGGAATCAGTGATCATAGAGAGCAAAGATTGGTCAGGCCGCTTCTAGTACATTCTGGCTTAGGATTGGTGCCTGAAATATGGTAGACTGGGCATACACCAACTATATGCAGTTTCTGAAAGTCTTAAGATGAATAAAAACTCTCTCAGAGGTTAATGTAACAAAGCAGGGCTTGGTATGATAACAGTAATGGAGAAAACAATATTGGTTAGGACAAAATAGAAGATCCAGGCATGTCACTAGTTATGTGCTGGCATCACAAATACCCCACAAATTCAATAATGAATAAACAGACTGCATATTTGGGGAATGGAAAGTTATGAGAAAACCAAACCCTCATTAGGATAGTGGAGAGCCCAAATGCCTCACGCAACTGTAGTGCATAGTTGTAAACAGAAGGCCCTCAGGAAAATTAACAAATTTTGTTAATTTTTTAAACCCACTAAAATTAACAAAAAAGCTAATTTTAGTGGGTTTAAAAAAAAAAGGTGGACCTAAAATAAATTCTCCTCCCCTTAAGTGTAGGCTGGATTGAATGACTTGTTTATCTCCAATAAATAGAGCAGAAATGATGCACAACTTTGGACACTAGATTGTTAGATATCAATTTTCATGGTCCCTTGCATTTCTGGAAGTTCTGAGAGCAGAGACACTGATTACCCCTTGTTCCAGATTTCAAGGATGTTTAATATAGTGGACAACCTTGAAAGACAAAGATAGTTTCTCCTTCAGGAGCAAAAGACAGGTTTGCTTACAGCCTTACAAGGTGGAGATAGCGTTTCCATCTGAAGAGCAAGGGACAGGTATGTTTATTACCCATTGTAAAAGATTAGGGTTCCTAAGTTCAGGATTCCTCTCATGTAATGGAACCCACTGCATGTGCAGGTATCCATCTGGGCCCAAGTGTGGAACCTGGGAGCAAGAGGAAGAGATACAAATATGCAGATAACCATGCTGCTTGCTGTGCCACGAGTAATAAAGTCCTGTCTCCAACCCAGGAGGTCTTGTGTCTTATGCCAGGATCCGTGAAACTATGGCAGGCTGACTTACAGCCTGCAAATGGGGTGGAATCTCAGAGCCTTCACAGTTCTTGATGTAAGATCACAAAAGGCACTGCAGCTTCCTCCTTGTGTTCTCTCTCCTGGATCACTCACTCTGAGAGAAGTTAGCTGTTGTGTCATGAAGACACTTAAGGAACCTATGGAGGGGCCCATGTGGTGAGGAGCTGAGGCTTCCTGCCAACAGGCATGAGTGAGCCAGCTGGGAAACGGATCCTCCGGCCGCAGTGAAGCCATCAAGTAGGTGACTGCAGGTCCTGACCACATCCTGAGTCCAGTGACATGAGAGACCCCTAGCCACAACCATCTGGCTAAGCTACTCTAAAATTCCTGACCCACAGAAACTAAGAAAATACTTGCTATTTTAAACCACTAAGCTTTGGGATAACTTATACACTGTAATAGATAACTAACAGAATATTCAGTCTGAGGATCTGGTTTCTAACACCAGTAAACTGAAGCAAAATTCTTGTTAAGAAACGCCAAAACAGGAGTCCCATGAGATCCTTATATTACAAGTTTCCTAGATAAAGCTGACAAGAAATTGGAGTGGTGTAAAACTAAATTCTGGGATTTTGAACAAAATTATCTGAAGGGATGCCACTCTGGTCCAACAGCTACATTATAATATTTATGCATTTATAACAACATTTTAAAATATTGAAACTAGGCTGATGGCTTTATTTTGAACAGGATTCTTGACTGAACCTAATAAATTATCATATATTTCCCTTTTAGACCTGGTTCTTAGATCTTTTGTGTTGACCAAAAAGATAACTTTTAGGTACCTAACTAAAAACCACCAGTACACGAGAAAGGTCCACACCTAAAAAACACCCATCTCGGGCTTCCCTGGTGGCGCAGTGGTTGAGAGTCCGCCTGCAGATGCAGGGGACGCGGGTTCGTGCCCCAGTCCGGGAGGATCCCACATGCCGTGGAGCGGCTGGGCCCGTGAGCCATGGCCGCTGAGCCTGCGCGTCCAGAGTCTGTGCTCCGCAACAGGAGAGGCCGCAACAGTGAAAGGCCCGCGTACCACAAAAAAAAAAAAAAAAAAGACCCATCTCTTTGAACACCTAAACAAGATCTTTGAAGTTGTTAAAATGTTTACTGAAAGGTACTAACTTGTTTGGATTTCAACCTCAAATACGTCAAATCCTTTCTCAGTATAAATGCTACCAAAGTTTGCCAATACACACATGCACAAGTATATGAATATATAAATATGCAGTATATAAATATATAACTTTATATATATACAAACAAATAAAACATTTACATCCTAGGGCAAGTGTAGGGACATGATCTGCTTTCAGGATGCAGTCAGAAGTTATTTCAACCAACCTTTTTAAAACTATCTGCAGCATCTGTGTAGAAGTTCCAGGACTCTGAATACTACTAGCATTAGATACCATGAAGATTTCAATAGCTAAAAGCATTTCAATCTCAGACAAATAGGAAGGAATCAGTAGAAGTTTTCGGTATAAATTTCCCTCCAATGGTGGGTAGCAACCCAATGAAAGAGCACCTGAAAGTCAAGTAACAGATCAAACTTTACTAAAACCCCGGTAGGTGAAAACCTAGACTTACAAAATATCCACAGGTGATAATTACTTTTGTTTCAGAATAATTCTTCACATTCAAAGCAGATTTATTGCATAAATTATATGGTAGTGAGCTTATCCTAGTACAACTGAGATCATTCTTTGTAAAATGGTTTTGAAACATTAAACATGAAGTGAGAAATTACAAAAAAAACAAACCCTGAAAAAGAATTTTTGAGCCTCATTGTAGCAAATGTCCATTTATTTTAAGCCATAGTCAACACAACATAATTTCAGAATAACTAAAAAACCAGAATAGCTACTTGGGCTTTGTTTTAATGGGATCTGGGTCTAATAGCAACTACATACAGTTATTATGTATATAATATTATATATAATTATATATATAACTACATATCTTGAATTATGAATCCAAAATGAAGAAAATAGAAATTATAATTTGAAGATTTTACTTTCTATCACACAGTTTTATAGTATTTTTGAGTGTACTTATTTATAGTGCTGCTAAAGTTTGTGCAATAAATATTTGCTGTTCCTACAAATGTTGGGCATTGTGCTAAACACTAGATATAAAAATGAGTAAGATACATTTCCATCATGTAGGTGCTCAGTGTGTTGTTCTCCAATTCATGTTCTAAAAATTTTGCTTTTCCAAAGAACAGATTCAACTTTTAAACTGTTTAGGTGCTTATTACAGGTGACATACAGGGAAATCTCCTATACATCAGTCCAGGACATCCAAATTGTATATAGGCAATATTATATTGTTGTCTTTTACTGAAACCAATTTAAATCTGTGTGTAAAATTTGTTTAAAATGTTTTATTAAGTTAAATTTCTTCAATAAATCTTTCTAATATGGATGATGATGACTAATCTTTGAGGACCTACTATACGCCAGGTACCTGAGCTAAACACACAGGTTTTATCTAATTTTAACCTGACAGTTTACTACCTTTGCAATTAGGTACAACAACTCCCATATTATAGATGGGGGGGCTTTGGGTAAGCGCCCTGGCCTTCTGACTCCAGATTTTGGAATCTTAACCACTAGGAAGTCCCGCCTTCCTAGATCACTGCCAGGACCAACAAACTATTGACTCGTTAACATTCCTAAATATTGGTAGGTATAATTTACATGCACACCTGTTTTACTTCTGAGCAGAAGAGGAAAACAAAAGCCAACAAACTAAGTAGAAATTTACTAATATTATCTTTTACCCTAAAATCAAACATGAAAAGAAAAATACTATTTGGTTTTAGCGGGGGAAAGTAAGGAAAAAATATACTAATAACATCTTCCCTTCCCGACTTTTCAGTTCTGACAGAAAAGCCGTATTTTTAGGACTAGGTAAGCACATCAGGAGCGTCAGGAAGGCAATTCTGCTGTCCCTGGACAATTTCCTTCTGGTTAGTTAGGGAACACAAGCAAAGCCATCAAGAAAGTAAAAGATAACTCCTGGAATAGAAAAAAAATTGAATTCATATATCTGACATGGGACTTGTATGTAGGGTGCATGTATACATATATGAATAGTATATATTTATATGTACCCACACACATACTTCACACACTCAACAAGGAAAAACAAGAAAAACGCCTCAATTTAAAAAAGTACAAAGAAAAAAATAGGCAGAGGATTGAATAGACATTTCTCTACAAAGATATACAAATGGCTAATAAGCACGTGAAAAGATGCTCAACATCATTAGTCATTAGGAAGATGCAAATCAAAACCTCAGTGAAGTATCACTTTATATCCACTAGGAAGGCTAAAATAAAAGACTCAGCAAGGATGTGAAGAAACTAGAAATTCCATACATGGCTTGGTGGGAATATAAATGTAAAACAGATAGCTTCTTTGGAAAACAGTTTGGCAGTTCCTCAAAATGCCAGACATAGATATACCATACGAGCCACCAATTCTGCTCCAAAGAGAAATGAAAACCATACATCCACACAAAAACTTGCATGTGAATGTTCAGAGCAGTGTTACTTATAATAGTCAGAAAGTGCAAACAAAGCAAATGTCCATTAATTGATGGATGGACAAATTCCATACAATGGAGTATTATTCAGTAATTAGAAAGGAAAGAAATAATGATATAGGCTAATGATATGGATCTTGAAAACACTGAAACCTTGAGAACATTATGTTAAGTAAAAGAAGCCAGTCACAAAAAACTACAAATTGAATGATTCCATTTATGTGAAATGCCCAGAACAGGCAAATCCATAGAGATAGATTAATTGTTGCCTAGGACTGGGTCGGGTGGGAAACATACATGGAATGGGGAGTGAATATAAATGTGTTCAGGGTTTCTTTTTCTAGAGGTGTTGAAGATGTTCTAAAATTAGATTGTGGTGCACAACTCTGTGAATAAAATAAAAATAAATGCACTGTAGGGACTTCCTTCGTGGTCCAGTGGTTAAGAATCCACCTGTCAATGCAGGGGACACGAGTTTGAGCCCTGGTCCGGGAAGATCCCACGTGACATGGAGCAACTAAGCCCGTGTGCCACAACTACTGAGCCTGCACTTTAGAGCCCATGAGCCGCAACTACTGAGTCTGTGTACCACAACTACTGAAGCCTGCGTGTCTAGAGCCTGTGCTCCGCAACAAGAGAAGCTACCACAATGAGAAGCCCACGCACCTCAACCAAGAGTAGCCCCCAGTCACTGCAACTAGAGAAAGCCCGCGTGCAGCAATGAAGACACAGCACAACCAAAAATAAACAAACAAATAAAAATGCACTGTACACTTCACCTGTGTAAAGTTTATGGTATGTGAAATTATCTCAATAAAGCTGTAAAAAATATTAAAGAAAAAAGCAAAACAAAGGCACTGGTACTACAGCCTTAACAGTGCCTTGATGAAAACTTAACTGTAAGCTCAGAATCAAATATGTACTACTAGATGTGATTATAAGGCATGGAAAGGCTTTCCTAGCATGTGTTAACCTGTGTGTGAAGACAGATCCAAAGAGAGTTCCACTGATATTTTAAATGTCAACACTGTCAGGAAATGAGATGTCCTGAAGACTGATCAGTGACTATAAATTACTCACTTCATTTTATAACTCAGGCACATTAAAAACAAAACAAAACAGAAATACTCTTTACCCTATAACCTCACTTGCATAAGTTAAAGCCATTGAATTGTACATGTTTAAATGGGTGAACTGTGTGGTATTTGAATTATAGCTCAATAAAGCTGTCAACTGAAAATTTTTTAAATGATTAAGTTTAGCTGTTTTAATACAAAATTTTATTTTCAACTGAAAAACAGAAAGATTCATAGAAATCTCATTTATGTGTTTCCAAGTTAACACGTTATTCCTGCGGCACATAAATGCCTTCTGATGGCATTTTTCCCAAATTGCACAATTATTTGAAAAAAATACCTCATTAACATCAATTCTAAAAACTAAAATCAAGAAGTTATAGCAAATAGTACATATATACTTTGTGGTGTGATTTCTAGCAGTCTGCAGGGAAATAGTATAAGTAGTTGAAACATAACCACAAAATTGAAATGAGGTGTTATGAACAAATAATTCCACCTTGCCTCTAAATTTCTGATCATCCTTTTATAAAAATTCTGCTTTCAAAAGGTTTTATTGTAACCTACAATAAGAAATACATTTTACATAATGCCCTAGCACACATATAAGAATACATGTAACTGAAATAAAAATTTGATCAAATAATATGTTATTTTACTACCTGTAATGCACACTAATAGTTTCTTTCCCATTTCACTGGGAAAAAAAAAGTTACCACTTGCTGAACTGATCACAGCTGGGAACATTGAAAACACTTCCAAGTTCAGAGAGGTTTTTGTTGGTGTAAGATGGCTGGGATGTTTGACACATTTGGCACAGTGGTGACACAGAGTAGGTACTCAAATGTTTGTCATATAGTTGACAGTGGTAGAAATGGAAATTTAAGACAAATTACTGCATGAAGGCAGAAAAGAATTCCTTTCTAGATCTAGATTCTACACAGAATTGTTTTCTAATTAAAATACTTGCAAGGAGATTGGGACTAGAGAAGATATTCATTTTCTAGGCTTACTTGTTAGAGAGGAACAGTTGTAAACATTACTAGGAGCCATGTGAAAAACTGTTATATATCATGTTGCGTTGTAACGACGCCCTCTGTACTTCCTATGTGCCTGTTATAACATATTCTAACCAAAAAGATCAGGGATATACCAGGGATAAATATGTATTCCTTAAGCTTCATTCTACCAATTGGTTTACTCCTATATATTTATAAAATATGCCAAACTGGTTCAAATTCTGTCATTTATTTCCTTTTCATATCCTCCCGTGGACATGCCAATATAGAAAGAAATAAAAATACAGCAATTAGAAATGAGAAATAACATGTTTCAAAAGAGCACAAATCTATGTAGACCACTATTTTTAAATGTGTATCAACTGCTCTTTTTACATATTTAATGCCCCACCATGAATATTATACATAGATTTCAGGTTAGAAAATCAAATTCAAAACCAATATATCAAAATTTTAAATTTTAAAATGTAACTTACTTTTGTAGTGGGCTCTGGCTTTGAGCCATAAACAACTTCTTCCTAAAGAAGTAATTAATCTTCTAAGAAAGGAAAAATCAATAGGGATGCTCTTTGAAATCATGAATTCTGCTACGGAGGATGATATACCAAGACTGTTGCTTTCTATACAGGCATCTAGAAGTTTATTAAAAAGAAGGCTATACTGTGAGACCTCCACAGTTTCTGAAAAGAAAAAAATCATTGATATAGTGAAACTGATCTATCTTCTCTCAAACTTCTCTCTTACTCCTTTCTCCTCTGCTCTCCTTGGCCCTTTCCTACCTGCTATAAGAGTCAGAGTCACCCGAATGCAATCATCTTACATACTAAGTTAACAAAGAAACAAAAGATTCAACAAAAGCAAAACGGTTCATTCACTTTGTAATGGAGAATGTGGAAGGGATATGATTTCAGAGGCTACATTAACACCTCTGTCCATGGTCCTCAAGTGTGACTGCATCTGCACGGTTCTGTTTTCATTCTATCTACAGTGCAGACCTCAGACTTGTTTTTCCCACGACTAAAAATAAATCATCCACTCATAAATATTCACTCTAAAATTTAAAAAAAAAGCAAACCTCCTTTCTTGGGTATGTCTACTCCTTTCTGCTTTTCACTCAGAAGAAAGTGAAGTCACCTTGGATACTTCCAACTCTTTTATCCCCTATATTCAGTCAGGTGGGTCTATGACCTAGACTCTAGGTCTTTATCACTTTAGGACTTTTTAGTGGTCTAGGCCTTATCAGGAAATTTATCTCCTTACCTTTAGTCTCTTTCTAAACATTACCACCAGAGGAACTTTCCGAAAATACCAACCCCATTATGAAACACCCTGGCGCCAAAACTCTAGTGACCCCTTACTACACATGGAGAAGAAAATTCCTTTAGCCTGCCATTCAAGGTCTTCCAAAATCTGGCACAACTATCTGTTTGATCTCACTATTATACTTTGTTTCATTATACTTTGTTTCATTACTTTGTTTCATTTCACGATAATTGTATATCAAAAGCCAGTTCTACAGCAGCCATTGTACCAGGGATACCACGATAAAGAAAACAATTGCCTTTAAGGAGCTTACTATCTAGAGGGAGAATCAGATAAGAATGTTAATGACAATACAGTATCTCAGTGGAATACATGGGAAAATGGAGAGTGATAAAGCACTGAGGGGAGGCCTTCAAGTTAACGTTTTCATTAAACATTAACCCACCACTCTGAACCCATTGCCCAGCTCATTCCTGACCCAAAGCTTTTGCTGTTTCCCTTCACAGGGACTCTCTCTTGCTGCCGACATATGACTTGCAAGCATTCAAGAGCACTGCCTGCCATTGCCCACACTGGCATTCTCTTTCTTTGAACCCATCATCTGCTTAACTTCCTCTATTCCATGTTTTCGTATGTTCCAAGGTAATGGAAACTATGTTCTCTGTTTGTTAAGTGATAAAAGAAAAGGTATTCTTTATTATGCCAATGCAAAAAATTATTTTAAGGCACAGTATAAAGCTTGCTGGGGTCACTTAACGTTGATTGCTGATGACTTGACAGAGGTTAGAAAAGGAATGATGAAATGCTCCTTGTAGGAACTGCTGATAAAAGATAAGCATCTCTGGTTTTTGTTCTTTTTTTTTTTTTAAATCATCAGGAAAGCATATTCAGTTGGCAGAGAACACATTTTACAAAAAACATCATTAAAAATATATGCTGGAATATAAAATTCAACCAAAACAGGTGGAGAACTGTTTCTTATTAAATACCAGATGGGCCAGAGATAATTAAGCTAGACTTTTTAAAAAACATACCTTGAGAATTTTGAAAACCTGGTAGATTTTGCAAAACTTCAAATGTCTGTCTGTAAAGACTCTTCGCTAAAATTTCTTGTGCAATTGTACAGAGCAGATTATGCCGATTGAGCACATCCAGTCTATCACAAGGCCACAGTGGTGTATTGATGACCCACTCTGACTCTTACAAAAAGAAAAAGTACAAGTACTTTACACCATGAAAATTACATTTAACAGTATAATCACAACAAATGTTTTTAAGTATCTTTTGGAGACAGTGGAAAAACTTAAATATGTGTACTCAGAAAGATAACCATAGCTCAAATTTATTAGAAACAACTTATATAGTGATGATCATCATCCTAAGAAGATGCAACTAATGACCATTTTGTTATTTTTACCTTTTTACTAATTCTTCGTTTTTCTAAATGTACCAATCAGTTATTGATTCTGAAGTTAATGATTATTTTTATATGACAAAATGTTCAGATTATAATGAGTATACATTATAAGGTAAAATATTGTTTGTGTAGACAAATTAAACAATTTTACAGTAAAGAATACATAATTTAATTAGTTTTGGTATTCTTGGGGAGCAGCTTTCCCCCACAATATCTGCCTATTCAAAAATTTTTAAATAAAATACTTGCTATGTACAGAGGAATATCTAACATATGGAAGTTACAAAAGTATAATAATAAAGTAATAAAAAGAATCCTTAGGTACCCATCACACCGCTTAAAGAAAAGAGAATATTACCTATAATGCTGAAGTTCCTTAATTTCTGCCCTGATTTTCACATTGAGAAAAACAATGGAAGACTGTAGTATAGAACACGGAGGTGTTAACATGTTAGAAATGCCAGCATTTTACCATTTACCTAATTCCCTCAATCATTTACACATAATGAGACACATAATGAAACGTTGTCATGTAACATTCAAATCACATTCCTGTGTTCTTTTTCAACTGGAGTAAGAGCAGGAGTCAATCCTTTTCTTTTGTGGCCTTCCCAGCAGAGTAAATACAGAAAGTATTAAAGAAAGATTTGATAATCAAGTATACAATGCCACATAAAGTCTTAAGTATCGAGTAGAAAACTTTAAAGCAGGAGCTTGTTTTTAAATTACTAGAGCTCCCTTGACTGGTTGACTTGATTTATACTACCTATGAGGCAGTGTTTTACAAATATTAGTGCTTTACAATTATTAACTCATTTAGACAGATACCTTCATTAATTTACTTCTCAATTGATTAAATCAATAATGATGAGAAATACTAATATTAAAAAACAGACCAAGAATGTGAACTGGTAATTCACGAAAGAATAAGTACAAATAGAAATAAAAAGAAAAATAGTTCAATTTTCTAATAAGCAATTAAATGCAAAACAAACCAGTGAATATCACTTTTATCCTGTCAAACTAACAAAGAGATAGGAAAAATAACAATGAATTTGGCAAGGGTGTTTGCTTCATAATATGCATCTTGAAATGCTGGCAAGATGACTATAATTAGTTCAACACTTCTAAAGGTGTAGAGTGCGTCTGTATTCTATTCACAGAGGTAACACCTGGAATGGAATGCTCAGAACAGCCAGATTAGGGCTTGCATAAACTGAAGTGCGCCAGTCTGTCTGGTAACTAAAAAACATAAAATTGGGCACTAACATCTGGACTGTTTATGTGCACCTGTGATCCCTAACAGGACAATGACTGTATAGACGATACCTATGCAATTGTTCTCTAAGGATTTTCTCACAAAGGGAGGCTTTCTAATTAACTCAAAATAACTTGCTGCAAATCTGAATGGCAACAAGGGCAAATTTGCCAACATTTATCAAAAAGCTTTAAACTGCCCTTACCTTTACCCAGCAATTCCATCAGAATTTATCCTAAGGGCATAATTAAGATTTAGCAGGGATGTTTAGTAGGGATTTTGTTTATCATAGAAATTTAAAAACCAGCTAGTTCAAGAAAAGTGGACTCATGGACATACCTATGTATCTATGTTTATTTGTTTATAAGATGGAAAACTATGCAGCCCATTAAGTGATGTTGTAGAGGAATATTCCCTTTCACAGAAAGATGTCCACAGAAAGACTGTTGCCTGATGAAAATGAAAGGTACTAAAGAGTCTGTATAGTAACACTATAGTGTTATTTATAACACTGGGTGGCTGGCCGAATAAGGATTTTTTTTTTTTTTTTTTTTTTTTTTTGCTGTACGCGGGCCTCTCACTGTTGTGGCCTCTCCCGTTGCGGAGCACAGGCTCTGGACGCGCAGGCTCAGCGGCCATGGCTCACAGGCCCAGCCGCTCCGTGGCATGTGGGATCTTCCCAGACTGGGGTACGAACCCGTGTACCCTGCATCGGCAGGCGCACTCTCAACCACTGCACCACCAGGGAAGCCCCGAATAAGGATTTTTTGTCATCAGTTTTGCTTATCCACCCCTTCTTATTTCTCTAGAGAAATTTCTCTGTATTTCATTATAGAGAAATAAGAAGGGGTGGATAAGCAAAACATATTATTAAATCGTAATAACCATGTATTACTTATATAAAGGCAATAAAAGTTATTTTAAAAATTCAAGAGCAGTTTCTCAATAAATAGCATATATAAATTTTTTTTTTTACAAAATTTGTATTCTAGAAAGTTAAGACATTTATTCTTCAGCCTCCAAACCTTAATTATAAAATTATAGTTTTAAGGTTTTTTTTTAATGCTGGTAAGGGTATATAAGGCAAGGTAGGAATTTGTTGTTCATTTGCCAGGATACAAGGTACCAATACTGAAAAAGAGTTTAAAATGTGAAAGTGAAAATGTGTAAGGCCCAAACAATAGAGCAGGGGTCCCCAATCCATGGGCTGCGGACCGGTACTGGGCCGCACAGCAGGAGGTGAGCGCAGACAAGCGAGCAAAGCTTCATCTGCCGCTCCCCATTGTTGGCATTACCATTCCCCCCGCCCCGACCCCGCCCCCCCGCCGTGGAAAAACTGTCTACCACGAAACCGGTCCCTGGTGCCAAAAAGGTTGGGGACTGCTGCATAATGGCTGCCACCCATTAAATAAAAATGTGGGCTTCCCTGGTGGCGCAGTGGTTGAGAGTCCGCCTGCTGATGCAGGGAACACGGGTTCGTGCCCTGGTCCGGGAAGATCCCATATGCTGCGGAGCGGCTGGGCCCGTGAGCCATGGCCGCTGAGCCTGCACGTCCGGAGCCTGTGCTCCGCAACGGGAGAGGCCACAACAGTGAGAGTCCCGCGTACCGCAAAAAAAAAAAAAAAAAAAAAAAAAAATGTATAAAATATTCTACATTACTCAAATATGAGTAAGTGTATGTAAACCCCTTCTTTAAAAAGTTTAGTAGGTAATAAATGCACATATTTTTAAAAGGAAAAAATATAAAAAAATATGTAACAAGTTAATATGCCTCTCATCCCTGTCCTCCAAGCAGTCAATTCTTCTTCCCAGAAGCACCCACTATTACTAGTTTCTTGTGCATCCTTCTGCAAGTATTTTAAGGGTATAAAGCAAGTATGTATGTATCCATTTTATTTTTTTACAGAAGTGGTAGCATACTGTGTACACCGTTCAGCACATTCCTTTTTTCACTTGGTGGTAAATCCTGGAGATCATTCCAATGAGTATTTGCAGCTCTACGTCGTTCTATTCCATCATATGGCTGTCACACAGTTTCACTAACTGGTACACCCTTAACAGACACTTAAGTTATCTGGAATTCTTTGTTATCATTGTTGATGGTTTAAAAAAGATATTCCATATAACTTACAGTGCATACCCCTGTATACAGATATAAATGTGTTTGTAGGACAAATTCCTAGAAATGGAGTTAATAGATTAAAGGAAATATGCATTACTAAATTTTGACAGATATTTTGTCAAAAAGCCCCTAAAGACAATATATGTGAAGGCTCATTTCTCTATACCCTCACGAAAAGCATATCACAAAACTTTAATCTTTGCTGGTCTGACAGGTGTTTAGGATTTTAATGTTTATTTCTCTTAATACAAGTGAGTATTACTCTCACTTATTACAAGTGAGATCAAGCCATTTGTATTTCCTTTCTTGAGAGTGGCCTGTTCACTGCAGAACCTTTGAAGAACCAAAAAATTCTGGGGACAACTTAACATACTTCTGTGGGCCCTTTTTTTTCAAAGAAATAAAATTTTACTTATGAAAAATGACTCAATTGGAATGGTCACTGCAAAAGAAAATCCTGTGTTTGTAACTGATAGAATTTTAAAAGATAATCTCAAAATTGAAACAACAAAATTATAAAAATTTAAAATCTCCATAGACTACTCCACACCCCTCCCACAAACCCTCCCCCAGTCTCTAGTTTGAGATAGACTAGTTTTGCCAGAAACTTTTAGGCAGAAGATCATCCAGGCCCATTTTTACCAACTATTTTACCCTTTCCATTTCTTGCCACATTTTTTCTTTCTCACAGAGCTTGTGAGCTCTGGCTTGCATTTTGCTGCTTCCTATTTTTATGCACATTCTATTTTGTATTTTGTGTGGTATCTTTCTATTTTGATTAATCTTCCCGTCCTAGGAAAACAAATGTAACTCACTGGTTACATTTGTTAAGTTTGTTAAGTTGAAGAAAACCTTTTCCAACAAGCTTTTGATCACAAAGTCTAATCACAACCTCTATATTCCATAAACCCTCAGCAGTGAACAAATACGGTATTTTATGTATATATGAATATGTATGCATGCTAGTTTTGTGTGTTAGTGTAAACGTTTTCTATTTTATTTACTTGTGAGTTTATTCCATCTTCCACCTAAACTGAGATTCTCGAAGTTTCTTCATTCTTATCTATCTCATTTTATCAAATAAAATCTGCTTGATGGTCCAAGTAGCCAAAGCTACATTAGATGCTGTGCTACTACTGTGCTCTCTAAATTTTATTTACCTCATGCCAAACTAACCTTAGTTGCTTCTGCTGGCTTAATTTCATCGCAATTTCTATTAGATGATTTGACTTACTAGGGGAAATAATCTTTACTGTCTTGGTTTGGAGCCATGGTTGTCGGCACATGCAAAGATAGAGTTATGCAGACTGCAATCAGGATTTCCCTGTCTCAGCAGCTGAAGCTTGGGCTCTGAAGCTGGACTGTCTGGGATTAAATCCGGCCTCCACTCCTTACTTGTTATGTCATTTTGGGCAAGCTGCTTACTGTCTCTGACAACATTTTCTTATCAATAATATGGGGATTGTAATAATTCCAAACTCATAGGGTTTCTATGAAGATTAATTGAGATAATCAGGTAAAGCATCTATACAGTGCTTAGGCCAAAGAAAGAACTAACTTTTCAGCAAAGGTTCACACAGTTTCTTCTTTAAAGCTAGGTTACCATTCTCCTTTCATTTTATATAACAACCTTTCCTACCCGCATGATCACTAGGGGTTTAGACCAAATTATCACCCACAATTCAGTATCAACTTGAGGTAACTACAAAACCAAGAATTTATAACAAGCTTAACAAATTATTTCATGCTGGCATATATCAGAACTTACCCCTTAACACCCAAATGGCGCCATCTAGGCTTCCACTTTTTAGAAAAATTTCTGCTGCAATATTCACAATTTGACATCTCGGTGCTAACTTCTCAGGCCCTGTAAGTCCTTTTAAACTTGTAAAATGTATTTTTAATTCATATAGTTTATCTAAGACCTTCCTTCCCTAGAGTTAAAAAAAAAAGACAAAAAAACCCACTGAGTATCAATCATTAAGAGTATTATAGAGGTACAAAGTCACTGATAATTATATAGAAATCAATTATGCAATTTGAATAATTCTAGACTGATGGTTGTCAAACTGCTCTAAGACTCCCTAAGCCCTTTCCTGCTCAGCCACAAAGATGGAAAGGGAAGGTGAGCAAGCAGGGCTTTGTCTCATTAACCACGCCCACCACTGGGCCCCCTTTCATTGGTTCTCCTTTCATCTGTTTTATTCACTGAGCCTCTAAAGATTTCATTTGGCAAAAGGATTTCATGCCTTAATGTGGAAAGCTATCCATCCTATGTTTTTGCTCTTCTTCTGTTGATCACCCTGAGATCCAGGACGGAAAGTCAATGAAAAGATTATTTCATATGAAATTTAGATAAAGAATGATAGAAAATGATAGAAAAAAAAAGGGGGGATAAAATTGTTGTCTGAAAATTGTTTTTTTGAGTCAATAGGCTAATTATTTCACATTGTCTACATAAAGGCTGTCTCTAGGGTGGACAGCAGAAATTGGACATGTGTTATTATTTTATACCAAGGTCAGCAAAATTTTTCCATTAAAAGCCAGACAGTAAATGCTTTAGGCTTTGCAGGTCACATTTGGTCAGCTGCATATTCTTTTTGGTTATTTTTAAATTTCTAAATCTTTAAAAATGTAAAAAACATTCTTAGCTCATGAGCTGTATAAAAACAGGCTGTGGGCCAGATCTGGCTTTTGGTTTTCAGACTCTTGTTTTATATTATATTACATGCTATTTTGAGTCAGATGCATATTATGATGTCAAAGTACTTTCAATCTGACTGTATAAATGAGTGCATTTTTCAAGGGATACCTTAAGTTTAATTTCAATGGTTTTACTTTTATGTTCAAAATGGAATGTTTCATTAAAAAATTCATGCTAAGTAAGATAATAAAATACTCATTCTAAATAAGATAGTTGACATTTAAAATTAAAATACAGGCATTGGGACTTCCCTGGTGGTACAGTGGTTAAGACTCCGTGCTTCCACTGCAGGGGGCACGGGTTCAATCCATGGTCTGGGAACTAAGATCCCACATGCCGCGCAGCACGGCCAGGAAAAAAAAAAAAAAAGAAAAGAAAAGGGCACAAATTCACCAACTGCTTATATCCTAAATAAAAATAACCAAATAAAGGGGACTTCCCTGGCGGTCCAGTAGTTAAGACTTCGCCTTTCAATGCAGGGGGTGCGGGTTGGATTCCTGGTTGGGGAGATAAGACCCCACATGCCTCATGGCCAAAAAAACAAAATAAAACAGAAGCAATATTGTAACAAATTCAATAAAGACTTTTAAAATGTTCCATATCAAAAATAAATCTTTAAAAAGAAACCAAATAAAATTAAAACATACTCTAAAATTTCAGCAAAATCAGTCTGAGTTTTAAAAAAGGGTCTTCTAACTAGGTAGTCCTCAAATTCTCAAGCATTAAATACCCAAGAAATTAATGCTATGATAGACTTTAAGCTAGAATGTGAGAGCGGAGCCAAGGTACATTTTGCCCATCCCAGGCCTACCACACAATAAGTGCTAAACCGCTTAGAAGAAGTTGGAGACTGGAGACCTTCTGTACAATGATTATTTAAAAATTATTTTCTTTTAAAAAAATTCATGAATTTTGTATGTGTACCTGAGTGACCATGTCCTTAAATATTATTTCAATTGTGAAATAACCTCTTTATAAAAAGAAGGAAGGAATAAAATATACATTTTAATAGTTGATTCAATAGTAACCCCATTCTCAACCACCTTACTCTCCATCCCTCAGCACTTCTCCCTATTTTGGATTTTTCTGTCCTTTACTTTACTTAACTTTATTGAATCTATAACTCCACCACCACCTCAGGGAAATCTAAACAATGATAGCACAATATGGTCTAGAATCACTACACCACTTCTATGGTGAGCTAAGCCTCAAAGGTAGACATGAAGATATATGGTATACAGTATTCCAGAGCATCCTAAGAAGTGATTTTAAAAGAGTTCTGTTAATTGTTAGCATCTCGGGTTCATCTTAAGAGAGAGCTTCCAAAATTATAATACTACCAATACTCAAGAGCTGGCAAGATAAATTCTGAATTGAAAGGTGCTTCAAATAAATACGATATTTAGCACAGCTTCCTAAGTGTTCCTTATACTGAGATTCTTCATAGTAGTCATAGATATTCTTCTCATGCCATCTCCTTTCCGTATTTGCCTAATATACCACCTAATAATTCACTTATTGTGTAAGTTTCAATTTGCCACCCGTAATGATTATTAGCACATTTTTAGCAAATTATTAGCAAATTTTCAGGGTTAACCTATATTCTGCTCAAAAATTTTAAACTAACACTCTATATACCAAGCCAAAATAAAATTTAGTGAAGTACCTTGGACCACTGCAACAGCTTGTGGTAGAAGTACATAGCACTGATTCCAATTCTTCCCAGCAAAGTTTTATCTACTTCACTGTTTTGTGGATCTTTGCTAACTGAAACACAAAGTAGGTATATGGAAGAAAGTGAAACAGTCCCTTAGAATGATGGAAAAGGCAAATTTAATATGGAATTAGTGATATTACCACAAAGACCAGGTATCAGCAAACTATAGCCCATGGGCCAAATCTGGCCTGTGGCCTGTTTTTGTACAGCCTGTTGAGATTCTAAGAATGGTTTTTATTTTTAAAGGGTTGTTTGAAAAGAAAACCGTGTGACACAGATTATATACTGTGCGTGCAAGGCCTAAAATCTGGTCCTTTACAGTTTGCCGACCCTGACAGAGAATATAGCAGTGAAGAGCTGATGTAAAAAGAAAGGTCTCAAAAATATACGAATTTTGTTGACGTGGCAATAGTGAAGATAGTAACAACTTAATGATTCAAAAATTCAGATGCTCCACTACAATTTCTAAGCAATAGTTTTACCAATCTGAATGAAAAGAAAAATAAGAACATGAAACATCTGATATTCTATTGACCTTTTATCATTATAATCTAATTTAACAATAAATAGATGGAAAAATTTATAAAAACAAGGAAAAGTATCTAAAAACTGCAGTGTTGACTTATCTCCAACATGGAGACTATTAAGAGCTTTATATGTTATGAACATTGTACCAGTCAATCCATCAATCAATAATAAAGAACACTGTATCACCCTAACACAGAATACTCAGACAAAAACAGTGACATTTACTTGTTTCAGCGAATTCACAAAATGGAACACCTGGTCTCTCTTCTTTACAGTCTTTTGTCAGTGTTTCAGCAATACAAGCACAAAATCTCTGGAAATCTGCAAATTTTTCACAGCCCAGTTTTATGTTAATGTATAAATTTCCCAATTTGGTCCAGTCACCTTTTTCTTTATAATGCTATGAGAATTATTAAAAACAAAACAAAAAATGCAAGTTGTCATTTATGCAAACATATTATGGGGTAGGCACATGCAGGCATCAGATATACAGAAATTAGTAAGACAATCTCTGCAAACCTTATAAACTTACTGACAAGTGTTACAACAGCAGTAACATGTTACTGTACAATTTGCTTTTCTGTCCACAGCAATGCCTCAATAAGTTCCAGATGTCAACATACACTTGTTTTAATTATCTAGCTCCTAATGTACTTAATGATGTCACCCTCAAACCTGAACTACACAGTGGAGATAGATTTAAGGAAAACAGATGATTAGCAGCATGATTTGAGCTACTTCCACAGCAATACACTATTTTACTACTTTTAGAGACTGCATTTTACAGTTAGTTGGCCATTTATGATTTGCAGCCCACACATAATTTTGGGCATTACATTTCTTCTACAAAAGGCGCTACAAGGTAAATTTCAGTAAACTTACTATCTTCCTATTATTTTCAATTCTAAACTAAGAAAGTTTCCCATGCCAACAAAAAATTGTTTCAAGGATATAAATTCTAATTTAGACTAGATCAACAATTACTAGAATGAGTACAAAAATGATCTTAAATTAAAAAGTACAGTCATCCTGAAAGTCCTCTATTTCTTATTCAGACTTTAAATGCTTGGAGAGTGCACAATGACCTTGGCTTTACCCTGTCATGTCACATACTGCAGCCACCTATGGATCTCGACAAGAAAGCCAAGTCATTTGTGCACTGAGGGAGTCCGCCTAGTGACAAGAATTAAAGGCTAAGCTATAGATTATTATAGCTTAACATAAGTCAATTTTAAACTGAACTATTTCGAGAATTATTTTTAGAACAGTTCACAACTCTAGAAATTACGTTTGCATTTCAAAGTATTAACCTGCAAAAAATTAAACTTCTTTTCCTTCTTTTCTCTGTGTAACAGCCGCATTGTAAAACTTTTCTAAAACTGGGTTACTATCCAAAGTTTCTTTGTTGTTATTGGTTTTCGGAGATCCCAGAAATTTATTTAAAAGATAAGCAACATACCTCTATTTCATTCAAGGCTGACTCTAAATCACACTTCCAGTTCTTTATAAACTGCCTCATCTGTAACCTTTAACAATAAAAAAGGGTTAATTATGTTCATCACCCAAAGAATCAATATTGGTCCTAATTCATCTGTTCTATAAATTATACCTAAGAGACTGGAGAAAGAGAAATATACTATAAAAATTATTCAGCGCTGAAGAAAATGGTGACTGCACAGATACCTAACTTATACTATTTCCTCCTAAACCACAGGCAACGAGGAGGAAAAAGCAAATTCCACATGAAATCATACCTTCATCCTAACTTGAAGACAGAGAATGTCAAAACTTTAAGATAATTGTGATTAAAAAGAGAAAAAAATTAAATCACAGCACTTGATCTCTACTGCTCCCACTTCACTCTCACTGGTCCATAAGGATTTGTGGCAAGCAAATACTGACCAAAACAAAACAAAGCAAACAAACAAAAATACTTGTAGGGGAGAACCAAAAAGGGAAACTACCAGAGGGACCTAACATTGATTAAGAACTACCATTACAAAGACAAAGTCCACACTAAATTTGAAAATGCTAAGAAAAAAACTGTCTGGGTATATTAGAACACAAACCACACAGAAGGAACTTAAAAGTTTTGTATGATTTAAAGAAAGTGATCTGTGAAATGTATAGATAGCTTCTGGGAAAGAAAAAAAGACAAAAATGAAAGGGGAAGCACACTGGCAACTGGGAAGAGGAGAAGAAGAAAAGGAGAAAAGAGGAGGGTTCCATTAAACTAACAATAGTGTGTGACAGCCAACTATGGGGTCAGTTTTGGTAATTAGTCCCGATGCTTTATAAATTATTCCAGAGCATTAAAAAGGAAGGACAAGTTCCTAATTTTTATCCGTTCATCTGTCAATGGTCATTTAGGTAGCTTCCATGTCTTGGCTATTGTAAATGGTGCTGCTATGAACACTGGGGTGCATGTTTCTTTTTGAATTACAGTTTTCGTCTTTTCTGGATATATGCCCAGGGATGGGACTGCTGGATCATACGGCAACTCTATTTTCAGCTTTTTAAGGAATCTCCATACTGTTCACCATAGTGGCTGTACCAATTTACATTCCTACCAACAGTGTAGGAAGGTTCCCTTTTCTCTACACCCTCTCCAGCATTTATTATTTGTAGACTTTTTGATGATGGCCATTCTGACTGGTGTGAGGTGATACCTCATTGTAATTTTGACTTGCATTTCTCTAATAATTAGCGATGTTGAGCATCTTTTCAGGTTGGCCATCTGTATGTCTCCTTTGGAGAAATGTCTATTTAGGTCTTCTGCCCAGTTTTTGATTGGGTTGTTTGGTTTTTTGATATTGAGTTGTATGAGCTGTTTATATATTTTGGAAGTTAAGCCCTTGTCGGTTGCATCGTTTACAAATATTTTCTCCCTGTCTGTAGGTTGTCTTTGTTTATGGTTTCCTTTGCTGTACAAAAGCTTTTAAGTTTCATTAGGCCCCATTTGTTTATTTTTGCTTTTATTTCTTTTGCCTGGGGAGACTGACCTAAGAAAATATTGCTACGTTTTATGTCAGAAAATGTTTTGCCTATGTTCTCTTCTAGGATTTTTATGGTGTCATTATATTTAGGTCTTTAAACCATTTTGAGTTTATTTTGTACATGGTGTGAGGGAATGTTCTAACTTTACTGATTTAAATATATGAAGTTGTCCAGCTTTCCCAACACCACTTGTTGAAATGACTGTCTTTTCTCCATTGAATATTCTTGCCTCCTTTGTTGAAGATTAACTGATTAACTGTGTGTGGGTTTATTTCTGGGCTCTCTATTCTGTTCCATTGATCAGCATGTCTGTTTTTGTGCCAGTACGATACAGTTTTGATTACTGTGGCTTTGTAGTATTGTCTGAAGTCTGGGAGGGGTCTGCCTCCACCTTTGTTCTTTTTCCTCTGGATTGCTTTGGGAATTCTGGGTCTTTTGTGATTCCATATAAATTTTAGGATTATTTGTTTTAGTTCTGTGAAAAATGTCATGGGTAATTTGATAGGGATACCATTAAATCTGTAGATTGCTTTGGGTAGGATGGTCATTTTAACAATATTAATTTTTCCAATCCAAGAGCAGTAGCATTGTTTTAAATTACAAAATATTGGGGACAACTTAAATACCCATCACTGATTGAATAACCTAAAGTATATCCATAAAATGGAGTACTCTGCATTGTTTAAAAGATGACAAATTTCTCTATGGACTGATTTAGATTGATTTCCAGGATATACTGAGTGAAAAAAAGCAAATTAAAAAAAAAGAGCATTATTTTCTACACTATATGTAATAAAGAAGTAGATATAAGAAAATACATACACATCTGCTCATTATAAGAGGATAAAACTGAAAGACTGGTTACCTCCAGTATGTAGGTGGAAAAGAGGTAGAGAGAAGGATGAAATGGAAACGGTGGAGCAGGAGTAAACTGGAGTAACATTGCTCATTCCATCTTTTTAGTACAGCATTGACTGTTAGAACAGACAGCAATTTTTCACATACTTCCCTAAATAATTCAAACCAACTAGGATGTGGGATAACTGAAAATATAATACAAACAGTAATAAATAAACCTAAATGGTCTACAAATGAATAATCACATTGAATGGGCATAGGAAAAAAAAAGAACTAAACAAAATAACTTAGGAAGCAATATTTTGGCTGAATACTATAATAACCTTATACTAAAAATGTACTAAATTTTTTTCCCACAGAGGTATGGGTTAGCAGTTCTGAAACTACTTTTTGTGGATCGTAAGACTGAATAAATGAGCAAATATATTGTAGATAATGAGAGTCAGGTTTCTCACTGTTGGAGAAAGAATTTATAAATATGAAAAAGGGATGGCTAAGATGAACCTGTAGTGCTGGATTCGAATCAAGCTATCAGTATGTACTCATTTTTTTGTAATATATATAAAAATAGAGAAATAAATATATATATCTTGTGTGTGTATGTATGTTGTGTATACATACATATATTTCCTAGCCCTGTCCACTGAGAAGACCTGGCTGCAATGATACTCTAGCAGCAATGAACACATTCAGGTCTTGGTTTTGAAATACCATTCTCTAATAAAAGGAACGAGAGCTCCTTGGAGAAATGGTTGCTGCCAATGTTGGAGCAGGGAAAAGAGAAGATGAGACTTAATTCTGAGGCTTCAAATAACACAAAAGTTGTAGAAAAACGAAAAAAAAAATGATGAAAGGATGTAGGAACAAACCTGAAGGAATTCCCAAAGGTCAAATTTGGAACAATTTGAGCAACAAAATAAATAACTATATTATTAGATTATAAGTAACCCATAGAATAAAATAAATAGCCATGAGTTCACATTGACATAAATTTTGCATAAGTAAATAAATGGAGAAGGGACAGCTCTTCTTTACTGAAAAATTCCAATTAATAAATGTAGAAAAGGGAGGGACTTCGCTGGTGGTGCAGTGGTTAAGACTCCACAATCCCAATGCAGGGGGCCTGGGTTTGACCTCTGGTCAGGGAACTAGATTCCACACGCATGCCGCAACTAAGAGTTCGCATGCCACAACTAAGGAGCTGGTGAGCTGCAACTAACGAGCCCACCTGCCACAACTAAGACCTGGTGTGACCAAATAAATAAATATTTTTAAAACCCCCCAGCAATAATAGCTATTTTAAAAAAAGGAAGCATGCTATTTAAAAATAAATAAATAAATGTAGAAAAGGGACTTTCTTGGTGGTCCAGTGGCTAAGACTCAGCACTCCCAATGCAGGGGGCCCGGGTTCGATCCCTGGTCAGGGAACTAGATCCTGCATGCCGCAACTAAAGATCCTGCGTGCCACAACTAAGGCCCAGTGCAGCCAAATAAATAAATAAAATTCTTTTAATGTAGAAAAAATGGGGAAAATACAAAATCACCATTGGGTAAATACCACAGTAGTAACCTGTAGTAAACAGCCATTGAAGAATACTAAAATTAATGTATGAAGTTTTGAGAAGAAACAGCATAATACATAATGCTAAAGTCTCTTCCCCAAGATATTTATTCATTACAATAGGACAAAGAGTAACTTTACAGTGTAGAAACTTGGCAGATAATCTTTTTAACTAAGTGATAAAGGTTAACTTAACCAGTAATAAGATATACTGCACCATGTGCATCCTACTACAGTGCAATATGATCTGTAGTGAGTTAATGGATTTATACCAAAATTAATTTCCTAGTTTTGATATTGGCACTATTATTATGTAGGATGTTAACATGAAAGGAAGCTAGATGACGGGAACATGGGAATTCGCCACACTAATTTCTGCAACATTTTTGTAAATCTAAGATTATTTCAAAATACAATTTTTAAAGTCAGTAAATGTATGTTAACAAATTTCCTAGATTATATACACACCTAAATTTTCACTTATGTCCTGAATATAAATGTCAGAATTCTTTGTAGTAGCCTTATTCACTGAAAGCGAAAGTCTTTCAAATGAACTACAGCTAACTAAAAATTATAATCAAAATCAAAATAAGAATGTCCATTAAAATTCACTTCCCTGTCTAGAAACGGGTAATTATTTCAAAGAACATCAGAAGATATAAATTCAAATATAAAATAATAAATACTAAATTTTTTTTTCCTTCTACCTTGGGGCTGGGTCCATATCCCCAACCATGATCTACACATCTTAACTACCCAGAGTTATTTTTAAATTTTCTCCTTCACTAATAAATAGGTCACCAATGTTAATACCTCCTAAAAAATACAAGATAACTGTTTTGAAGCAAGCACACAGGAAGGGGGAGAGTGCATAAGGATACAATTTTCAAACTTAGGGGTTACCAAATAAATTGTCATAATTTTCATATGCAACATAAATAGTATTAACTATCACTAAAGGAATTTAAAAAAATCATAGAACCTGAAGAACCTTAAATGTGCCTTAAATGCTGGTGTTTGAAGGGAAGTAGTATAATTAGAGCTGAAATTCCCTAACTGCACTATGGCATCCAGAGCACTAGAGCAAATTCACAGGGGCTCCTCAGGTCATTTTAAATTTTCAAGCGACATCTGTCAGACACTGTCAAACTGCTATTAACTTGTTTGGATTTAACTACTTAATAAATGGTACTGTTAATGTATTTATTTTGGCCTCTGGACACTGTGAACCAAGAAAGTTTGGAAACCTCTGTACTAGAGGATAATAAGAAATGAGATAAAAACAACTGTGGAAGCTCCTCTGAAGGAGGGAGCTTTCTGGGCACTCTCAAGGACTTTGGTGGTTGATATCATTTGCACTTTATCAAATTTGATTTTGTTAAAAAGTTACAGTTCATTTAAATACTTAAAATTTGTATACTTTCCTCTATGTATGTGACAGCATAATAAAAATTTTTATAGAAGTCATGGCTTTCCTTTTTCTCAATACAGGTATATTATGGTACTACTCTTACAATTAGTACAGGTTTTTTTTTTTTTTTTTTTTAAGGCCTTTGGAGGCCCATAAACTGAATAGAGAAAGTGAACAAGTAAGAGAAAGAATGAAGGAGAGGGCTTCCCTGGTGGCTCAGTGGTTAAGAATCCACCTGCCAATGCAGGGGACACGGGTTCGAGCCGTGGTCTGGGAAGATCCCACATGCTGTGGAGCAACTAAGCCCATGTGCCACAACTACTAAGCCTGCGCTCCATAGCCCGCAAGCCATAACTCCTGAAGCCCAGGCACCTAGAGCCCATGCTCTGCAACAAGAGAAGCCACCGCAATGAGAAGCCCGCGTACCACAACAAAGAGTAGCCCCGCTCACCGCAACTAGAGAAAGCCTGCGCGCAGCAACAAAGACCCAACACAGCCACCGATCAATCAACCAATCAATAAAAAGAATGAAGGAGAGACATTAAAGTATTTTATTTAATGTGGCAAAAAGTGAGAGAGAAAAAAGAATTAAAGTAATTTGTATACACATAAGAGAGTGCATTAAGTAGAATCAAGTAAGTTATGAAACAGAGCAAGGGAGACTTTACATTTGATCTGCCAGGCACTGAGATGAAATCAGGTACTGAAAAAGATCTGGTGAGGCTGGCCAGGAGGGTTGGCTAGAAGCAGCTGATGACAATGTGACTAGGCCATAGCCAAAGGAAGGAGAAGGGCTTACGGTGAGCATATGAACAATAATAAGTGCTTTGCCTTCATCCTTTTTAAGTCCCCACCAAAATACATATATTTTAGTCCTAATTATAGTGATTCTTCTTACCTGGATTTCATTTCCAGAACTTCAGTTATTTCTTGCTTGGAAGCCTGTACTTGGTATAAAAGCTTAATAATATAGTTAAAGTGTTCTGGGTCAAGTACCATCCCAGCTTCAACAAGCTGTAGAAGAGGGAAAACAGTAGTCATTCTCATAAAAATATGAGAGTCAAAACCAATGTGTGTGGAAAAAAATGAGACTGATGGAAGAAGTGTAACATGGAGACAAACAGAATTAAAATTCATTTTAAAACTTTGAAGCATATTTTTCTTCAAATATTTGAGAACCACAATAAGACTGCTTACATCAAGAATTTAAAGCAAAAATGAAAATAATACTTTTGAATGCAAACTTGTATATTCTTCCTGTTCTCCAAGTTATCTCAACCACTTTATCAGCTGTACCTCATTTGGTACTCATTCTGTCTTTTAGTAAGTATATAGCACTGGTGGTTGTACTGTATCCCTGATGATAAAATTCCTGAGAGGTATTAAACTGAGGTTTTCTACAATGACTACAGGTGAGCAGTAATTTCTTTTCATTTTTTTAATTTTAAATTTATCTATCTACCAGTTTTGTTGAGATATAACTGACATGCAGCACTGTATAAGTTTAAGGTGCACAGCATAATGATTTGACTTACATACATCACGAAAAGATTACAGTAATTTGAGTGAACATCCATCATCTCATATACATACAAAATAAAAGAAAAAAATTTGTTTCCTTGTGATGAGAGCTCTCAGGATTTACTCTCTTAGAACTTTCATAGAGAACACACAGCTGTGTTCATTCTATTCTTCATGTTGTATAATACATCCCTAGTTCTCATTTATCTGATAACTGGAAGTTTGTAAGTTTTGACCACCTTCATCCAATTCCCAATCCCCCCACCCCCTGCCTCTGGTAACCATAAATCTGATCTCTTTTTCTATGAGTTTGTTTTCTGAAGTATAATTAACCTACAACACTACGTTAGTTACTGGTGCACAACATGGTGATTTGATATTTCTGTACATTACAAAATGATAACCATAAGTCTAGTTACTGTCACCATACAAAGATACTACATTATTACTGATTATATTCCCCATGCTGTACATTTCATCCCTGTGACTCATTTGTTATGTAACTGGAAGTTTGAGTAATTCTTGATTCAAAAAATTTCCAGGCAAGTAACTTTGTCAAGTTTTGTAATATGGTACTAGAGGTATTCACTGAAATATTTGTTCATCTGCTAGAGTGGTTCCAATGCTGCTTCCTAAAGAGAATGGGTGAGAATTGGGTGTTTTCCTGCTATTAAGCCTATTCTGAAATGAATGGCTGGGTAGTACCAAATACTAGGAAATATTCAACAACAGTAAAAATTTTAATATACCTTTAAAAAGCTGTAAAAATTTTTGTTTTTCTTTTTGCTTAATGCCAAATAGAAAATTAACTCCTTGTCACCATATTCTTATCTATCTGCTTTGTTTGGTAACAATGTCCTATTTATACATTGATTTGTGTATTTACTTTTGTTATATATGACCTCAAATCTTTTTGAAAAAGAAAACTTTCTTTAATCATCCTTAAGAAGTAGAGATGAGGACAGTTCACGAAGCTGAAAGAAGTCACCTCGAGTGCTTACAACTATTTAATTAAGGGGAAGCCCTGTCAGTCACTGGAGTCTGTTTATAAACCCTATTTTGGGAGAAAAAGAACATTTCTGAAAACAGAATTCTTTGGCATTAAGAATGTGAGTAAAAGGCAATTTAAGAGTGTAAGCAGAAATCATTATTTTCTTGGTTATTCAGTATTAGAGAATAAAAGGCATAAAATGAAATCATACCTTGCAAAAGATATCAATTAAAGCAGGTACAGCATTCCTTAATTTCATAGTTGCCACACACTCAAATGTTTTTAGTAATATTTTCAGAGCAGGCTGGATAAAACAAAAAAATTACACTCATTTTCATGTCTTCTTTCAGTACACCTTAAGTTTCTCAAATTCGTTTATGCTGAAAAACACAAGTGTTCTCTACGAAGTATTCAACAAACAGAAATGTAACTGCTCAATTATACAAACAAGAAATATAACAGATACATTAACTTAAAGTATTAGAAAAATATATTTTCAGGTTACTTACCAGCATTTTAACCATTATGCTGAGGCTCATGACCTGAAACACTTCTCTCAGTAAACAATGTTTGAGTAAAGAATTGAGAAGGTTATTTACCACTTGTAGATCAAAGTGTATACCCGGAGGGAACTTTCTGTAGTACGCCATAAACGTGTTTACTAAAAAGGAAGAAGTATATGTTAAAGTTATTTGCTGCTTTTAAGATATTCATCTTTCCTAAATTAGACAATCTTTCCATATTTAAAGATCAAGTAGTATAAATTCATTTTCTTAAAAGGTACACTTCCAGTATCAGAAATACTTGATGAAAATAAATTAAAGCAAAAGTTAATGGCAATAACATGTTAACCAAGATGTTAGGCACTAGATTGGGAGCTAACTTATATGCTACCCACAGAAAACAGGGCCAAACTGCCTCATACATAATGGTCTAAATACGAACTCCTAAGGAGCCACACTCCCATGGAGACTTTAGGCAGTGGCCTGTTTAGGGGTGGATGCAGACAATTTTGACATATACCCCTTCTTGCTGTTTTAACCCCCACCAACATGTTGACCTGGGGATATTTTTATTCCAATTTATGATATGAACATTCTACCAAAAATTATAACATTTCCTTTGAGAAAGTAGTTTCTTAACGGACACTTGGGTTGCTTCACATTTTACTGTGAAAAATGCTGCTATAAACATGGGTGTACAAAGATCTTTTGAGACCCTGCTGTCAATTCTTTTGTGTATATGTCAAGAGAAGAATTGCTGGGCCATACAGTAACTCTATTTTTAATTTTTTGAGGAATTGTCATACTGTTTTTCCACAGTGTCTGTACTATTTTACATTCCTGCCGATAGGGTACAAGGGTTCCACTTTCTCCACACCCTCACTAACACTTGTTTTCTGTTTTTTTTCGATAGCAGTCATCCTAATAGGTGTAAGGTGGTACCTCAATGTAGTTTTGATTTGCATTTCCCTTAGGATTGGTGATACTGAGCATCTTTTTACATGCTTATTGGCCATTTGTGTATCTTTGGAGAAATGTCTTTTCAAGTACTTTGCCTATTTTTGACTCAGGTTTTGTTGTTGAGTTTTAGAGGTTCTCTGTATATTCTGGATACCAATCCTTTATCAGATATATGATTTACAAATACTTTCTCCCATTCTGTGGGCTGCTGTTTTATCTTGCTGATATTGTCTCTTAATGAACGAAATTTTAAATTTTTCATGAAGTTCAATTTGTCTATTTTTTCTTTGTTCCCATTGTCTTTGGTGTCATAGCCAAGAAATCACTGCCAAATCCAATGTGTGATGCTTTTGTCCTTGTGCTTTCTTCTCAGAGTTTTATTGTTGTAGGTCTTACATTAAGGTCTTTAATCAATTTTGAACTAATTTTTGTATATAGTGTTAGATAAGGGCCCAATTTTATTCTTTTGCTTGTGGATATTTAGTTTTCCCAGCACTAAAAAACTATCCTTTCACTAGTGAATGATCTTGGCATCCTTCTCAAAAATCATTTGACCATATATGTGAGGCTTTATATCCCGGCTGTCTATTCTAGCCCATTGGTTTATATGTCTGTCTTTATGCCAGTACCACACTGTTTTGATTACTATAGCTCTGTAGTAAGTTTTCAAGATAGGAAGTATGAGTCCTCCAGGTTTTTTCTTTTTCAAGATTATTTCGGGACTCCTTGGGGATCACTTGGGAAGTAATGACATTTTTTTTTTTTTTTTTTTTTGCAGTATGCGGGCCTCTCACTGTGTGGCCTCTCCCGTTGTGGAGCACAGGCTCCGGACACGCAGGCTCAGCGGCCATGGCTCGTGGGCCCAGCCGCTCCGCAGCATGTGGGATCTTCCCGGACCGGGGCACGAACCTGTGTCCCCTGCATCAGCAGGCGGACTCTCAATCACTGCGCCACCAGGGAAGCCCCTGACATTTTAACAATACTAAGTTTTCCAATCTGTGAACATGGGATGTGTTTCCATTAATTTATCTTTAATTTCTTTCAGCAATGTTTTGTAGATTTCATCGTACAAGTCTATCCCTTCCTTGGTTAAGTTAATAAGTATTTTATTCTTTTTTATGCTATTGTAAATGGAATTGTTTTTGTAATTTCCTTTTCAGATTGTTCAATATCAGTGTATAGAAATGCCCAGATATGGCTTTTTAAATGTTGAGGTAGTTTCCTTTTATTCCTAGTCTTTTGAGTGTTTTTATCATGAAAAGGTGTTGAATTTTGTCAAATACTTTTTCTGAATCAATTGAGATGATCATGTGGTTTTTCCCCTTCATTCTGTTAATGTGGTTTATTATTCTGATTGATTTTTGTATGTTGAACTATCCTTGCATTCTAAGAATAAATTCCACTTGGTCATGGTCTATGATCCTTCCAATATGCTGCTGAATTTGGTTTGTTAGTTGTTGAGGATTTCTGTATCAATGTTCATAAGGGGTATTGATCTGTAGTTACTTTTTTGGCAGTTTCTTTATCTGGCTTTGGTATCAGGGCAATGGTAGCCTCAGCCTCATAGAATGAGTTAGCAAGTGTTCCCTCCTCAATTTTTGGGAAAAGTTTGAGGATTGATATTAGTTCTTTAAATGTCTGGTAGAACTCACCAGTGAAACCATTTGGTGCAGGGCTTTTCTTTGTCAGAACATTTTTGATTACTGATTCAATCTCCTTACTAGCTGTAGATCTATTCAGATTTTCTATTTCTTCATCATTTAGTCTTGGAAGATTTTGTTTTTCTAGGAATTTGTCCATTTCATCTAAGTTATCCAATTTGTTTGGCACACAATTATTCACAGTATTCTCTTATAATCATTTTTATTTCTGTAGAATTGTATTATTGTCCCCACTTTTTTTATTTAAGCAATTTCAATCTTCTCTCCTTTTTTCTTAGTCCATCTAGCCAAAGATTTGTTAATTTTGTTGGTCTTCTTGAAATAGCAGCTTTCAGTTTTATTGATTTTCTTCTCATTGTTTTTCTATTCTCATTGTTCTCTATTTCATTTATCTCTGCTCTGATCTTTATCATTTCCTTCCTTCTACTAGCTTTAGGTTTAGTTTGTTTTTCTTTCTCTAGGTTCTTAAGTTGTAAAGTTAGGTTGTTGATTTGACATCTTTCTTGTTTTTTAACATAAACATTTATACAATAGCTATAAATTTCCCTCTTAAGTACCATTTTCACTCCATCTCATAAGTTTTGGAATGTTGTGTTTCATTTTCATTTGTCTCTAAGTATTTTCTGATTTCCCTTGTGACATCTTCTGTGATCACGTGGTTGCTTAAAAGTATGTTCGATTTCCACAATTTTGTTAATTTTCCAGTTTTCTTCTGTTACTGGTTTCTAATTCCATCCTGTTGTGATCAGAGGAGATACTTTGTATAATATCTATCTTTTAAAATCTGTTGAGACTTAATTTGTGGCCAAACACATGGTCTATTGGGAAGATGCCCCATGTGCTCTTGAGAAGAATATGTAAACTACTGTTGTTGGGTAAAGTGTTCTGTATGTGCCTGTTAGATCTAGTGGGTATATTGTGTTGAGTCCTCTATTTCTTTACTTCTGTCTGGTTGTTCTATCCATTATTGTGAGTGGGGTATTGAAGTCTCCAACTATTATTGTAGAACTGTCTATTTCTCTCATTAATTCTGTAAGTTTTTGCTTTGTTTTTGTTTTTTTTGCGGTATGTGGGCCTCTCACTGTTGTGGCCTCTCCCGTTGCGGAGCACAGGCTCCGGACACGCAGGCTCAGCGGCCATGGCTCACAGGCCCAGCCGCTCTGCGGCATTTGGGAGCTTCCTGGACCGGGGCACGAACCTGTGTCCCCTGCATCGGCAGGCGGACTCTCAACCACTGTGCCACCAGGGAAGCCCAGTTTTTGCTTTATGTATTCTGATCGTCTGTCATTAGGTATAAACGTTTATACTGCTGCTATACTGAACCTTTCATTACTATATATAATGTCCTTCTTTGTCTCTTGTAACCTTTTTTGATTTAAAGTCTATTCTGTCTAATATTAGTATAGCCACTCCTGCTCTCTTCTGGTTACTATTTGTGCAGAATATTTTTTCCATCATTTCACTTTCAATCTATTTGCCTTTGGCTCTAAAGTGAAAATTTTGTAGACAGCATGTAATTGGATAATGTGTTTTTATTCATTCTGCCAATCTGTGTCTTTTGAATGGAGAATTTAATCCATTTACTTTAAAAGTAATTACTGATAATGAAGGACTTACTTCTGATTTTGCTATTTGTTTTCTGTATGTCTCATAGCTTTTTTGTCCCTCATTTCCTGCATTACTCTCTTCTTTTGTGTTTAGCTGATTTTTTGAGTGAGTTTTAACTCCTTTTTCATTTCCGTTTGTGCATATTCTATAGCTATTGAGGTTACCATGGGATTTATACCAGCTTAACTTCAATAATATACAAAAACTCTGCTTCTTTACAGCTCCATCCCCACCCCTTTCAGTTGCTAAGGTAACAAATTACATTTTTATATACTGTGTGCCCGAAAACATTAATTAACAGTTCTTTCAAATGCATCAGTCTCTTAAATAATATGGAAAAGAGGATTTGGACTTACCAGTCAAATTTACAATAATACTAGTTTTTACACTAATATACTTTTCTTTAAAGGTATTAGTTTCTTAAATCATGTAAAAACCAGAAAGTACAGTACAAACCATTGTTACAATACTACTAGCTTTTATAACTACCCACGTATTTACTTTTATTGAGATCCTTATTTCTCCATATGACCTCAGGTTACTGTCTCATGCCCTTTCATTTCACTTTGCAGGCCTCCCTTGAGCATTTCTTGAAGGGCAGGTCTAAAGAAAACAAACTCTCTCAGCTTTTGTTTATCCGGGAATGTCATATCAATAATTTATCCCTCAATTCTGAAGGACAGTTTTGCTAGATATAGGATTCTCGGTTGACAGATGTTTTCTTTTAGCACTTTGAATATATTGGCCTACTGCCTTCTGGCCTCCAAAGTTTCTGATGAGAAATCTGCTTATAATCTTATTGAGGATCCCTTGTATGTGATAATTTGCTTCTCTCTTGCTGCTTTCAAGATCCTCTCTTTGCCTCTGGCTTTTGAAAGTTTGATTAAAACGTGTCTTGGTGTGTGTCTCTTTGAGTTCATCTGAGAGTTTGCTGAGCTTCTTGGATATTTATATTTACAACTTTCATCAAATTTGGGAAGTTTTCAGCCATTATTTGCTCAATATTCTCTCTACCCTTTTCTCTTTCTCTTCTCCTTCTGAGACTTCCACAGTGTTCTGTTTCATGGTGTTCCTCAGGCTGTATTCACTTTTCTTCAAACATTTTTCTTTCTGTTCCTCAGACCTGATAATTTCCACTCTCCTATCTTCAAGTTATCTGATTCTTTTGCCTGCTCAAATCTGCCTTTGAATCCCTCTAGTGAATTTTTCATTTCAGTTATTGTATTTTTCAACTCCAGAATTTTTCTGGTTTCTTTTTAGGTTTCCTATCGCTCTGATATTTCCATTTTGTTCACACATTATTTTCTTGACTTTCCCCACATCTTCCTTAGTTCTTCAAGCACCTTTAAGACAAATGTTTTAAAATCACTGTCTAATTTATCTGCCATCAGGTCTTTTACAAGGATAGTTTCTGTTGATTTATTTTTTCCTTTGAATAGGCCATATTTTGCTCATTTCTTTGTATGTCATATGACTTTTTGATTGAAAAGTGGGCATTTGAATCCAATAATGTAACTCTGGAGCTCAGAATACATATATTTTAAAATATTTGAAGCTAATAGCTTTTTTCAGTTTACATAAACAAATTTTTATCTTTTGTGCTTCCTTTGATTACTCTAAACCACAGAAATTATCAACTTTCAAAAAAATCTGATTGAAAATGTTAATTCTTTTTACTGAATTACCAACATACTACAATTATTCATTTTGGTGTATGCTAAGCAGTAGTAGTTTTTCACAATGTTTTTAGTCAAACAACTTCTGGAAAAAGAATTTTATGTGGAAATTTAAATATAAAACAGATAAAAATGAACTTATGGTTAAATAGGGTAATGGGGAGTCTCACCCTCTCAGTACCTCCCCTTGTGAACTAGGTGGTCCCTGAGGCCTCTCTGTAGGGCCTGAGCAGTTAGATCTATACTTTATACCAGTGATATTCAGAGTTTCTCTTTCTAAGTTGCTATCCAGTTTTCCTAACATCATTCATAAAATGAGTCTTCCTTCCCAAACCCCATGGTCTTTCTAAACACTAAACCTCTTTATACATAATATCAAGTTTATTCTGAGCTATCTATCTGTTCTGCTGATCTAACTTTCTATTTTCACATCAAAAGTAATTTATATAGGTTTTTGCCAACTTCCTGCACTGATTCTTCACTATAGGTTTTTATTTTTGTTTTCTGTATTTATTGTTTTATAACTGAATAAACATATATTTTTCCTTTTCCCATACTGGATACTCACACAACCAGACTTATGTTTTGGGGAGTTTCGCATTTTCCCCATGTCCTCCTCTTTTCTTCCATATATGTTATGGAATTATTTCTGGAATATAAATGTTCATCCATATCTAACCATATGTAGCTTCTCCTCCTTGGTTATCACAACGTGTCAGGTGACAGGTATATTCCCTATATAGGCTCCTATTACTTCTACCTTAACTACCTCCTCTTTGCTACAGCTGGATTAAGTCCAGACTACCAGTTCCCTCATATGCTTCCTCTAATCCTTAGAGGAGATGATATCACCAGCAAAACAAACTTGTCAGAGATTTTGTTTTTAGCTAGATGAGATTTTAAGCAGATGAATATGGTGCTTTGTTACCATAATGCTATGTGGTTTTGGTGGCTGTGTCAGGGTGACAAATGTAAAGCTTGGTCCCTTCCTCTTGGGGCTCACAACGTAGTAGAGGGAGATGGGAGCAGGGAATGGGATGAGGCTGTGGAGTCAGATAAGGGCCTAACAGAGGAGAGTATCCTATTTCCTATGAGTAAGCTTTGAAAGATGAATAGGTCTTTGCTATGGGGAAGTGGGATAAAAGAAAGGGATCCTGGGTAGAGACAGCAGCGCCCTCTCTATTATAACACAGCATGCCCTATTTAGGGAACTGCACAGAACGATGGATGGTGCACTGGCTACAAGGGATAGTGTAAAAAGAAAAGGGCTAATAAGTAAGGAAGATACAGTTTCTCAAAGATCCCTTCAGAAAGATTTTAAGCCAATTAATAATATCTTTTTTCCTGTCTTACAACTGTAAATAAAATTTCTATGTCACAAAAATATTAGTATGTGAGGGAATTACAGTGTTAGGTGGATTATACTTTTTGTATTAACCAAAATGCCACACTTATTATTAATCCTTTCTAACACCAAGAGAGCTACTCTAAGGCATTCAGTTTTCATACTCAAAAGTACTGAATTTACTTTCAAACTATTAAGACAATAGCACATTGTTTGAAACTCTTGTATTAATAAATTCATAGTAATCATTCCATTGTCTCATACCTGCACGTTGTAGCAAACAAAGCTCGTTGATACTTATATATTTCTTAAACACATCCATACAAACCTATAAAAGTCACGAAAAATGTAAAATTACCTTTTTATATTTCGTAAAATCTACACAAATTTCAGTCCTGTATTTTTGCTTATTCCAATTTTTTTAAGTCAATTGAAAGCAATGGAATAAAGAAGCTGATGTTAGGTTAACTAAGATTTGAAATGTACGTTGAATTCATTACAAAAATCTTATTCAGAGAATCTCTGTCAAAGAAATAGCCTAGGAAACAGAGTCAAGATTAGCAATCAACTGGGGAAGGGAGGACTTCTTTTACTGGTATAAGGAGAAACACATGGACCAATGGATTGAACAGAGATCCTATAAATAGACCCACTCATACACAATCAGCTGATTTATGACATGGTGATACTGCAGTGCAGTGGGGGAAAGGATGGTTTGGGGTCACCTGGAGATACACATGGGAAAAAATATGTATCTAGACCTTCTCACATCCTAAACAAAAATTAATTCTAGATGGCTTAGGGTTCTAAATGTAAATATCAGACAAGACAAGAAAACTTTTAAAGGAAAAACATAAAAGAACATCTTCATGATTTTGGCAAAGCTTTCTTGAACAGCATGTAAAAAGTCAACACCATAAAAGGGAAATAAATAGATAAGATTAGACTATATAAAGATTAATAATTTTGTTTACCAAAGACACTTTTAAAAGTTTGACCCACCTCCTAGAGTAATGGAAATAAAAACAAAAATAAACAAACGGAACCTAATGAAACTTAAAAGCTTTTGCACAGCAAAGGAAACCACAAACAAGACGAAAAGACAACCCTCAGAATGGGAGAAAATATTTGCAAATGAAGCAACTGACAAAGGATTAATCTCCAAAATATACAAGCAGCTCATGCAGCTCAATAACAGAAAAACAACCCAATCCAAAAATAGGCAGAAGACCTAAATAGACATTTCTCCAAAGAGTATATACAGATTGCCAACAAACACATGAAAGGATGCTCAGCATCACTAATCATTAGAGAAAAGCAAATCAAAACTACCATGAGGTATCACCTCACGCAGGTCAGAATGGGCATCATCAAAAAATCTACAAACAATCAATGCTGGAAAGGGTGTGGAGAAAAGGGAACCCTCTTGCACTGTTGGTAGGAATGTAAATTGATACGGCCACTATGGAGAACAGTATGGAGGTTCCTTAAAAAACTACAAATAGAACTACCATATGACCCAGCAATCCCACTACTGGGCATATACCCTAAGAAAACCATAATTCAAAAAGAGTCATGTACCACAATGTTCACTGCAGTTCTATTTACAATAGCCAGAACATGGAAGCAACCTAAGTGTCCATTGACAGATGAATGGATAAAGAAGATGTGGCATATATATAATGGAATATTACTCAGCCATAAAAAGAAACGAAATTGAATTATTTGTAGTGAGGTGGATGGACCTACAGTCTGTCATACAGAGTGAAGTAAGTCAGAAAGAGAAAAACGAATACCGTATGCTAATACACATATATGGAATCTAAAAAAAAGAAAGAAAAAACAGTTCTGAAGAACCTAGGGGTAACATGGGAATAAAGACACAGACACAGAGAATGGACTTGAGGACACAGGGAGGGGGAAGGGTAAGCTGAGACGAAGTGAGAGAGTGGCAATGACATATATACACCACCAAATGTAAAACAGATAGCTAGTGGGAAGCAGCCACATAGCACAGGGAGATCAGCTCGTGCTTTGTGACCACCTAGAGGGGTGGGATAGGGAGAGCGGGAGGGAGACGCAAGAGGGAAGGTATATGGGGATATATGTGTACGTATAGCTGATTCACTGTGTTATACAGCAGCAACTAACACAACAATGTAAAGCAATTATACTCCAATAAAGATGTTAAAATAAAATTAGAGATTTAACTAAGCAAAAATAAATAAATAAATAAATAAAATAACAGGGTGAAAAGGCCTGTTGATGGAATGTAAATTGGTATCATTATGGAGTACAGTATGGAGGTTCCTTAAAAAACTAAATATAGAACTACCATATGATCCAGCAATCCCCCTCTTGGGCATATATCTGGAGAAAATCATAAATTGAAAAGATACATGCACCCCAACATTCACTGCAGCATTATTTACAATAGCCAAGACATGGAAGCAATCTAAATGTCCTATGACAGAGGAGTGGATAAAGAAGATGTGGTACTTATATACAATGGAATATTACTCAGCCATAAAAAAGAATGAAATAATGCTATTTGCAGCAAGATGGATGCAACTAGAGATGATCATACTAAGTGAAGTAAGTCAGAAACAGAAAGACAAATATGCTTATATGTGGAATCTAAAAAAATGGTACAAATGAACTTATTTACAAAATAGAAATAGAGTCACAGATGTAGAAAACAAACTTATGGTTTACCAGGGGGAAAAGGGGAGGGGAAGGGATAAATTGGGAGATTGGGATTGTCATATACATACTACTATATATAAAATAGATAACTAATAAGCACCTACTGTACAGCACAGGGAACTCTACTCAATACTCTGTAATGACCTATATGTGAAAAGAATCTAAAAAAGAGTGGATATATGTATATATATATATATAACTGATTTACTTTGCTATACACATGAAACTAACACAACATTGTAAATCAACTATACTCCAAAAAAAAATTAAAAAAATAAAAGGGTGAAAAGGCAACTTGTAAAGTAGTAAAAGTTATTTGCAATACGTATATCCAACAAAGCATTTGTATCTAAAATATATACAGAATTCTTAAGATGGACGAGAAAAAGATAATCCTCTAGAATATAGGCAAAATATTTAGATATTTACAGAAAGGGGATATTCAAACACCTAACAAACATTCTGAAAGATGCTCAACTTCATCAATCACTAGGGAGAGTATCACTCCCCACCCACTAGAATGGCTTAAATTAAAAGGCTGATAACACCAAGAGATGGTGAGGATGTAAAGCAACCAGAACTCTCAAACATTGCTGGTTAGAGTGTAATTTGGTAAACCACTTTGGAAATCTGTCTGGCAGTATCTACTAAAGTTGAATATATGTAGACCCTTTGACCCAATAATTCCAGTTTTAAGTATAACCCATCAGCATGTGTTCATATGTTCACCAAAAGACATGCAGAACACTACTGTATTTACCAAATTTAGAAATCACCCATCAAAAGCAGTATTTATCAACAAAAAACATTTTGATATACTCATACAATGGAATATTTAATATTATACAGCAATGAGAAAGAAGCATCTACAATTAAGTAAAAAAGTACAGATGAATCTCAAAAATGTTGAGCAAAAGCAGCCAGAAACAAAAGAATACAAATTGTATGATTCCATTTATGTAAAGCACAAAATCAGGCAAAGCTCATATATTAGGAGTTGATGAAAATCTGAATTAAAACATATGACTGAGATGGTTATTAAAACAATCTCTACTTCAAAGACTTAACATATTTTACCTTTTCATCCCCTTGCTCAGGCACGTGAGCAAACTTGCACTGTGATCGCTCACAGCCACGTAATGTATTAAAATGAAATTTGCAATATCTATGGGGTATCATCAACCCTAGGGACTTCTGGAACACCTAGAAAATTAGACAAATTCCCTTTCTGTGTTAATTGTAAAACACTTACTGCAATCAAGTGAGAAAGTATTTGAAACAATCAGAAATATTATACATCCAAAAAAGTATCACGATAAATTGTTTGCTGACTTGATAAAAAGTAACTCCAAACAATTTATATTTTTAAAAATTATGAAAAAAATCAATTTAAAGTTATTTGTCTGAATTTTTGCAATTTCCTTTAGTGTAAAACTTTTATATTTCATCAAAGTTACTACCATTTTACTTTACGTGGTTTTAAAAGTTTATACTTTCCCTCCTCCTTCTCATGTGCCTGCCCTTTTAACTTGTATAAAAAGTTAATTCTGTAATAATATGCATATTTCAGATGCATTTATTAGAACCAAAAATCTCCTTAGCTTTTCTGATTATTGGAAAAAGGCAATGAGTGAAAGCTTTTTACAACAGGCTTTTCCTATCAATTGCTTTATATCACTAGCTTTCTCCTTCATCACAGGGAACTATTCATCCTGTATTTTCTGTTTTGGATATCCCATCCCCCACCCTCTGCCTTAAACCTGTTATACTGTTTGTGAATATCCTCTGAATCGCTACCCATTTTCTGTCCCTTACCACCAACCCCCATTTAAAATCCATAAAATGTCCAGAACTGCTTAAATGATGATAGGGAAATTAATCAGAAAGCCCCAAAGCACAAGCTTATAAGATTATTATTATTTTTTTTAATGGGGCGCTTACCCCTATAGTTTTTTCCCTCTTAAATATTTCACAAATTTCAGGATCCTGCGGTTTTAGAAGAGAATGTTTTCCTGGAAATCTGAAATCTAGAAATGATTAAGAATGACATTACATTCCAATATGTTACAACTTATTCCTTTCATAACAATCAAACAGATGACTACTACTATCTGCTTTAATATTTCACTTTGGACTTCTTGTGCTCAGTTCAAGGTCTGCTGCTGTGGTATGTTCCTGTGAAATATACAGTAATTTACATCTTAGGTGTTCCTTAAGGATGTCTAGATCTGAACTTAACATTTTAAATTCATTATAAGCTAAAGATGCTTTCTTAAAAGCCTTACACAGCAGAATTGAGTACTATATTCAAATGATTGTCTGTAAGTTAAACAGACAAATATTACACACAATAAACCTTTCTTAGGGAAGAAAACTACTGACAAACCCAGGTGCTATGGACCGACTGTGTCTCCCCCCAATTCATATATTGAAGCCTTAACCCCCAAAGTGACTGTATTTGGAGTTAGGGCCTTTTGCAGAAGTAATTAAGGCTAAATGGGGTTGTAAAAATGAGGCCCTGATCTGATAGAATCAATGTCTCTATAAGAGACACCAGAGAGCTTTCTCTCTCTCTCTCTCTCTCTCTCTCCCCCCCCCCCCCGCCCCCACCGCATGCACATGCACCAAGGAAAGGCCACGTGAGGACTTAGTGAAAAGGCTGCCGTCTGTAAGCCAGGAAGACAGCCAGAAACTGAACTCTACCAGAAACTTGATCTTGGACTTCTAGCTTCCAGAACTGTGTGAAATGAATATCTGTTGTTTAAGCCACCCAGTCTGTGGCATTTTGTTATGGCAGCCCGAGCTGACTATTATACCAGGGATCATTATCCCTTAATGTTAGTCTTTTAAAATGAGAATTAGGACATTTACAAATTATTTTTTCGAAAGATAACACAAAAATGTTTTTATCTTAAGCAATTTCATTTTTCATTTTGGCAGCATCCAGATATAATTTGGGACAAGCTGACGTTTTTGCTGCATAGCTTTGCAGTACTTTTCATTATGAAACAGGTAAAGCTTTTTAAGATAAAACACGTGATCATCATGGGCTTGCTGCTACAGTACACAACACCAGGCAGCATGAAGTCAGTAATGGGAAGTCCAGAAGAGTTAGGTGTGAGCTACACACACAACAGGATTTTATTGTTTCTAAATTAATTCTTCAATCTAGTTTATTTTTTCACAGCATTATGAATTACCAAAAAAGACACAAATTCTAAACTACATTCTAAATTTCTAAAACACTCACTTAAAATATGAATATTTTAGGTATAGACTATAATTTACCTATACTAACACTATTGCATAAATATAGATATCTCAGAAGTCGCTCCATCAAAAGTACTAACTAAAGGTATACAAACCTTCTAATCTTAGCATATTCTATACTTGTTTCAATTTTTTTCTCTTCTTTTTTTGGGGGGGCCCTGCCACACAACTTGCAGGATCTTAGTTCACTGACCAGGGATTGAACTCCTGCCCCCTGCAGTGGATGTACAGAGTCCTAACCACTGGACTGCCGCCTGGGAATTCCCTCAATTTCTTTCTTAACTTTTTTGTTTTGGGTGGAAAAATCTCCTGTATCATTTCTATATTATCAAAAGCCAACAGAATTTTACTAAGAAAATCATACCATTCATCCAGGGCTTCAGTAATGTGTCTTCCTGATGAGCACTTAGATTCAAAAGTGGCACTGGCACTGATAAGCACAGAGGTTTGGGGCCCAGCGCTGCCAACTGACATTCACCAACCACATTATCTGTATTTTTAGAATCGCTGCTGTGTGAGCAGAAAACCCAAAAGCAGAATTTAAATTTATTCTAAAGACATAAAGTAATGAGAATCAAATAAGTAGAAACACATCCTAATGATAGTATTGATGTAGTCTACATACTATGCTGTGTACTACCATCATATACTATGATTCTTCAGTATTTTCAATAGGTTGTTCCTGCCTTCTTAACTAGAAAACTGATACTTGTTAAAGGGCTAGGGTATGGGTAAAAGTGGGGTGGTGGGGTCAAAACTAGAGCAAAGTATTTCTGATCATGTCAGACAAAAGGTTTGAGGAGGAACTGGACTAGCATCCAAATCCAGAAAAGATCATGCAATGATTCTATTAATAGTGCAATAAAATAAATGAATTGTAAGTTATTCTTCAGGACATGTATATATAATAAATTTATACATGTACTTGAGACCTTCCTTTGGGAAGAAGGTATAAGAAATGTATTGTTCTAGGCTACTGATTTAAACAGCTTTGACTGTGTTCTAATATGTGAGATCCTATATAGCCAATTAACAAAAAACCCTTAATCTGGAGGTCACTTAACCTAGAAAAATAAATAACTTAAGCAAGGGGGAGGGTGTAAAGTACCTCAGAGCTATCAGATATAAATGAATTTACTTTTTCGGAGAAAGACTTATACCCTCATTCAGATACTACAGTATTTTACCTTAAACACAATTCTAATAAAGCTTTTTCAGCTGGGGTTCCCTTGGCCAGCAGAGAGTAAAAATAGTAAGAAAAGGGACCAATGCTTATAACAGTTGAAACCTAGTAGCACTGATGGGAGTTCAATAATTTCACACAAAAATATTTGTTTCTCTCCCCAACTTGGGATATCATTGATATGCGCAATTATCATACCCCCTCCAAATAAAACAAAATAAAAGCAGTAACATAAAACAAACAAATACGAATTATGGAATTTTACAGATGGAAAAGATTATCTAGAAAAATTCTTTTATTTTGATTGGGTAATGAAACCCAGGGTAATGTGGTGACTTACCCAATGTCACACTCCTGGTCATTATGGTAGAGCCAAGGTGATGACAAAACTCTGCAGGTTGCAACTATTTAGCTTGTAAGCAAAATGTTTTTAATAGGAAAAAAAAAAGTTAACCTTGTCACATTTTCTTTTTAAGATCTTCAAGTGGGCATGAACCATACGGGCTTCTATGCCAATCTAATTCTTACCTAGGCTTTTCTTTAACGTAATGGTTCTCAAACTTGAACATGTAGCAGGATTAGTTGGTGACTTTGTTGAAACACAGATTGATGGGCCCCATTTCCAGAGTTTCTGATTCAGTAGGTCAGGGGTGGGAACAAATAATTTACATTTATGACAAGTTCCCACATGATGCAGCTGCTCCAAGGACCACACTTTGAAAAACACTGTCTTAACATAAAAGAACTTGAACATATTTGTCACCTGACCCGACTGTGCCTTGCCTCAACAGCAAGATAGGTGTGGGGGGTGGATCAAATGACCTCCAAGGTGTCCTCTAAATCTAAATTTGGTATCTGTATATGTTCCAGTGAGTGTACTGTAGCTCTCAGTACTAATCGCTGCAGACATAGAAGATACCTGCAAATTGCAATGTTCATCTGATTTCAGCTAGTCTTACCTTCATAGAAGTCACATATACATCTTTTTTTCTTTTATTTTATCACTATTCCTCATTCCTCCCTCAAAAAATATTTTAATGGCTCCAAACACTTAGTGATAACTTTAAGGTAACTTACAATATCCCTGACATCTGTATACACCTGACACATTACTTAAATAATACCCATATATTGTTTACGGCATAGTAGCCCAAGTATATACAGGAGAGAAGGAAAAATATGCTCAAGACACAAATTACATGAATGACTATTTTAACATTATGTAATTAAAAGTTACGTTACAGACCTTTTGCAAACTTCATAAATATCTTCTTTTTCTTCTTGAATAGTCACCTTGTCCAAAAATCTACACTGTGAAGAGATTATGGTTAAATAGTATAAGTGACTATCTCTGCATTCCATATTAGGCTATGAGGCTTATCAGATCAGAATGTACTAGATGTTAATTAAACGACTAGCTTATGGTCAAGCAGGAAAATAATTCTACTCTACATTATTTAAAATATGAACACTGATTTTAAAATCTCTGCTGTTAAGAAAAACTAATATAAATCAATACATTTTTCCCAATTTTTGATGTCACCTTTAATTATGCAAGCCACCATTTCAAATTATTTTGGACAATTAAAGTTATATTTCTTTTTATTCAGAAAAAAACAGCTTTGAGTGATTTTTATTTTTAGGTGGTATTTACCAACATAAATGTGTTTTTCATTAGAAATATTTATATGTATTTAAAACATTGCTACACTTAAAGCACTTTACAATTAGTAATTAGTGTTTTGGGAATTGTGATTCTCTAATTATAAGAAAATTATACATACTAGACCTTTGAAAAAACAAGCACCAAGAAAATAAACACCCCAAATCACCCATCATTTGGGCAGCCAGAGATAACCACTTAATATCTTACTTTATATCTTTCTAGTCTTTTTGAAATACACAATCATATTTTACAATAATGGTACATACTATATATACTATTGTAACTATAAAAATCAACAGAGTAACATGAAACACTAGCAAATAGAAAGATATACCATGTTCCTAGATGAGAATGTTAAAGGTAAAAAATGTTAATTGCCTGCAAATTAATTTATACATTTAAAAAATTACAATGTGTGTTTAAAGCTCTTAAAAGAATATAAGAATAGCCAGAAATATTTTAGATTTATAATACATGTTAGTATCTTTTAAAGCAAGCCTTCCTGACTGTTTTTATTTTTCAAGTAATTGACAGTATGGAATTGGTACAGGACCTGAGCAATTAATGAAATAAAAGACAAGTAAAAGAATCATTCTATACATAAAAATTGAAACTATTAAAGATGGCATTTGAAATTTGTGAGGAAATGATTCAATAAATAGTAACAGGGCTTCCCTGGTGGCACAGTGGTTGAGAGTCCACCTGCCGATGCAGGGGACACAGGTTCGTGCCCCGGTCCAGGAAGATCCCACATGCCGCAGAGCGGCTGGGCCCGTGAGCCATGGCTGCTGAGCCTGCACGTCCGGAGCCTGTACTCCGCAATGGGAGAGGCCACAGCAGTAAGAGGCCCACATACCACAAAAAAATAAAAAAATAAATAGTAACAGAACAACAGGCTAGCTGACTGGATGGAAAAAAGCTTGGTACCAATTCACCATATGCCAAAATACTTTAAGTTCATTAAAGATTTAAATATAAAAAATACTGAAAGTATCAAAAATAAAATAAAGGTGAGTAGTTATATAATTTGGAGGCTGGAGAAAGCCTAAGCTGACACCAAAGGCAGAAACCATGAATTACGGTATCGGTAGGTTTGAATACAAACATTTAAAATATTTTCGTATGCTAAGATGACAGAAGTCACCTGTCAAAATAAGAACAGAAAGGTTACATCGTTTCTACTTTTTTCTTCCAAGATAAAATTTAAATTTATATTGATAAAAAATTTAAACATAATAACACCAAAAAAGCACTAGAAAAAGATACAGGTGAACGTTTTTGATCCAGAAACGGGGAAGGGTTTCTCTAAATACAACTCATAACTCAAATATCATAAAATAAAACATACATTTGAGGGGCTTCCCTGGTGGCACAGTGGTTGAGAATCTGCCTGACAACGCAGGGGACACGGGTTCGAGCCCTGGTCTGGGAAGATCCCACATGCTGCGGAGCAACTAGGCCTGTGAGCCACAACTACTGAGCCTGTGCGTCTGGAGCCTGTGCTCCGCAACAGGAGAGGCCGTGACAGTGAGAGGCCCGCGCAACACGATGAAGAGTGGCCCCCGCTTGCTGCAACTAGAGAAAGCCCTCACACAGAAACGAAGACCCAACACAGCCATAAAAATAAAAAATAAAATAAATTAAAACAACAACAAAACAAAAACAAAAAAAAACACATACATTTGACTAAATAAAAATAAAAAGCTCCTTCAAGGTAAAACCAAACTATTAAAGATGGCATTTGAAACCAAGTCAAACACAAATGAAAACCAAGTCAAACACAAATGAAAAAACAGGAAAAAGTTATGGCAACATATGACAAAGAACAAATATGCTTAATATATGAAAAGTTCCTGCAAATAAAAAAAGACCAAAATCCCAAAAGAAAAATGGGCAAAGGATGTAAAAGAGAAGTTCACAGAAGAAAATGTAAATGGCTTTTACACATACTAAAAGATGCTTAACTAGACTCATAAGAGAAAAGCAAATGAAAAGTCATTTGTAAAAATGTACAGATGGACAAAAATAAAAAAAATTTAATACTGAGTTGGTGAGTGTGTGGGGGAGAAAACTGTCATTCCCATACAATGTTGATGGAAGCATAAATCAAAGCAATCTCTATGTAGGGCAATCTGAAAATTCTACTTCTAAGAATTAATCCAAAAATGCTTGCACATATGCAAAATGCCTTATGCTCAAGGATGCATAATGCAACAATGTTAAAATAGCAAAAAATGGGAACAAACCAAGTGTCCATCAACAGTGTAACTTGTTGAATAGAGTATACCCATATAGTGGATAATTATATAATTGTAAAAACAAAGTGTCATTACATATATGGAAAGGAAACAATCTCCATTATACATTAAGTTAAAAAAAGACAAAGAACGATAAGCTGTCGTTTGTATAAAATTAAAAAGAACACACAATAGGTCCAGTTTGAGAAATGGCAAATAAGTATCTCTTATTGGGCTAATCCTTCTTCAGGTAACAACTATAACTCTCAGATGAACTATAAAAAAAAACTCTGCCTGAAAACACTGGAGAGATATGAAAAGTAGGCAGAATCTGGAGGAAAAGAGGGAATGACACTGGGTAACAGTCATGTTTTTATGGATTTATTCTTAAAGAGAGGCCTTAATTGGTTGGAACCACTGGGGAAGGCTAAAAATTTGCCATACTGACACAAAGAACCAGAAGACAGAGTACAGGGCAAAGTCAGAAACTGGGAAGTGAGGCTGGGAATCCTGGAAACGGGAGAGCCTAAGAGAGAAAGCCCCCAAATCTGCTTTAAACTTGGTCCAAATCTCTAGCTGACCCTTGAACTACACCTTTGTAAGGTAGACTCCAAACAACCCAGATGACACTAAACGAACTGAAAAAACATTTCAACTGCCTACTACCGCAGGGGAGTAACCTGGAGGCCAAGTCCACCCAAGTTAAAAGCTAAGCATGCAATTACCAGACAGCCCAGCAACTGCAAACCTGGGCATTTATTTCAAAATACCAAAGTTACAGAGATGGAAAACATATTAATGGTTACTAAGGTTACAGAAGTTAGGGGTAGGGAGGGATGTGTGACAAAGGGGTAACATAAGGAATATCTTTGTAGTGATGGCATAATTATCTTGATTGCAGTGGTGGCTACAAAAATCTGCTCACTTGATAATATATACAGAACTACATACACTCATTATACTAATACCAAATTTCTGCTTCTGATATTGTGCCTTAAGATGTAATCATGGAGGAAAACTACTTTTGCAACTTTCTGTGAATTTACAATTGTTTCAAAATAAAAATTAAAAAGTACACTAGCATTTCAACCATCTGGGGGTCAAAACTAGAATCATTAAGCAACTACTACCATGGTAAATCTAAAAATTGTTATATATGGATTCTGGGTATAACTGATATACAAGAGAAAGAAAAAACAAGGTCTGTAGAAAAGACAGAAATATATATATGTAAAAGATCAGTAAGGAAGCATTTCTAAAAATTCACAGAAAACCATACATAAAAGCAGAAAAGTGGCAAGCTAGACATATGTCCTATAAATCAACCTATTTACCCTCTAAAGTTCCTAAAATATAAGGTGAGAGATGGATAAAGTTTGTTAATTCCCAAATTGTGGGGCCCGATATTTTAATGACAAATATTATTGACAGGGTCATGTATCAATATTTTCTAAAGAGTTGCTACTTTGAAGCTTACCACGGTATCAGAAAGATAAAAGTATCATTCCCCTTCCCTTAAACAAATCCAAAAAGTTTACACTAGGAAGTAGATAAATGATTTTGGGGATTATTTTTAAAAGAGCTAATATTGAAAATAGTCTACATCTTTAAATATTTAGTTAAGAACTCAGTGAATTCTGGCAAACGTCTCTTAAAATCTATCCTTGCAGAACTGAAAGCAAAAAGTCTTCTCTTCTGCTTTAAGTAGAATAGAGTACAAACTGTTTATTTTTTAATGCTTTAGAGCAAAGGTTGGCAAGCTATGGCAAGCTATAGCCTGCAGGCTGCCTGTTTTTGTAAATAAAGTTTTATTTGAACACAGCAATTGACATTTGTTTACATATTGTCTATGGCTTCTTTCTCCTTACAGTAACAGAGCTGAGTAGCTAGGACAGCAACCATATGGCCCACAAAGCCAGACAAGTATTTACTATCTAGTCTTAAAGAAAAGGTTTGCTGACCCCTGCTATAGAGTCAAGGGATTCTACTGTGTGACCCTGGACAAGATACTAAGTCTCAGTTTTTTCATCTGCAAAGGGAAATAGCAGTACACACTTCATGTGCAGTAAAGGATTAACTCAGTAAATCTGGGTTGTCCATATGCCGTATGTTAAAGGTCTGGCCTGTGACCTGCTCCTAGAAGGTAACTTATAAGCCCTTGGAATATGCTGCTTGATTGTGTGTCTTTGTTTACCTGGGTGTCTGGGATCACAACAGATAATGTAAGCTAACAGTGTAATTTATGGAAGAGGCCTTGGGCCACTCCAGAAAGTCTTTGTGATTTATGACGGGGTCCTTGAGCCATGTGGTATCAGCTTGACCTCTGGAGGGACTGGATTGAGACTGAGTGACTAAGGTCAGCTATGCAGGTGGTCAACCATGCCTATGTGACTGACCCCAATAAAAACCCTGACCAAGCTTCAGGCAAGTCCCTGGCTGGCAATATTCTGTTTTTGTCATACATCACTCCTGGGAGGAGCAAGCAGTGTCCACGTGACTCTATTGGGAGAGAAAAACTGGAAGCTTGTACTCCGTTTCTCCTGTGCTCTGCCCTATGTGACTCTTTCTTTTGCTGACTTTAATCTGTATTCTTCCACTGAAATAAACTGTAACCTTGAGTTACAATAACAGCTTTGCTGACCTCTGTGAGTTCTTCTAGCAAATCACTGAACCTGAGGGTGGCTTTGGGAACTCCTGTATAGCACCTCCTTATATCATAGGGATAAGATATAACCAGTGCTAAGTCTCTAGCACTGGCTGGCTGGCATTTAATAAAGGTTCAATACATAGTGGCTGTTATCATCAAACCATTAAGCAAGTACTTTGTGATATTTTTATTCATGCTACAGGACACTTCTAACACTTAAAGACTTTTTTTTTTTTGATGTGGACCATTTTTTAAAGTCTTTATTGAATCTGTTACAATATTGCTTCTGTTTTATGTTTTGATTTTTTGGCTCCGAGGCATGTGGTATCTTAGCTCCCCAACCAGGGATCGAACCTGCACCCCCTGCACTGGAAGGCGAAGTCCTAACCACTGGACTTCCAGGGAAGTCTCAAAAGACTATTTTCAAATGAGGTTCACATTCAATATTCATTCAACAACCATTTGGGACTTCCCTGGCTGTCCAGTGGTTAAGATTCTGCACTTCCATTGCAGGGCACACAGGTTTGATCCCTGGTCAGGGAACTAATATCCTGCATGCCGTGCGGAGCGGCCAAAAAAACCCAATCATTTGTGTTATTGCTCTGTATCAGCCACTGCTCTAGGTGCTGAAGATTCGTTTGTGAGCAAAATGGACAAAAATCTTTGCCTTCATGGAGTTTCATTCTAGCAGGAAGAGATGGAGGTAAACATAAATAAGTAAATGTAAAGTATATTATATCATGATAAATACAAGAAAGGGGGATATGAAATGTTGACAGAACGGAGAATACTGGAATTTTAGGTTGGATGGCTAGCGGAGGTCTCTCTAAGAACATGAAATTTGAGTAAAGATGTGAAGGAAATAAGGAAGTAAACTATATCTTTTTTTTTTTTTTTTTTAGGAGATAAAATGGCAAGGGCAAAGGCCGTGAAGTGGGAGAAAGCCTGGTTTGTTCCAAGAACAGCAAGGAGGCTAATGTGGTCAGAGTAAAATGGATAAGGAGAGTAGTCAAAGAGATCAGAGAGGTAACAACGTAGGGGAGGGGTAGGGGGAACAGATAAAGGGCCATGTAGGCCACAGTAAGGAATCTCAATATTAAAAGCCACTGGAGAGTTTGAAGCAGAAGAATAACATGATCTAATTTATGCTATGTTGAGAATAAACTACAAGAGAACAATATCAGAAGCTGGAGAAATGTAGGAGACCACTGCAGTAATTCAGGCAGGAGATGATATTAGGCGGGGCCTGGGCCTGGGCCTGTGTGGTATGCGTGGGAGTGATGAAAAGTGAATAATTTCCAGACATCATCTGAAGCTAAGGCCAGCAGGATTTCCTTACAGTCTGGATATGGAGTGAGAGAAAAAGAAAGTAAGAAAATCCAACGCTTTTGAGCCTAAATAACTTATAAAGGATAGAGTTGTCTTTAATAGAAAAGGTGAAAATTACAGGAACGGCTGGTTTGTGGTAGGGTAGGGGACATCTAACAGGAGGTCAGTTTTGAACATGTTAAGTTTGAGAAGTATAATTGGACATCCAAGTGGAAAAATCAAATAGGCAACTAGACAGAAAGGTCTGCAGCTCAGAGACGAAGTTCAAGCTGGAGATATCAATTTGAGAGTCTTAGCACACAGATGGCATTCAATGCAATGACGTTGGATGAGACCATCTAAGGAGCAAATCTAGATAGGAAAAAAGAACAGACTCCTGGTCTAAGCACTGGGTCGCTCCAACATGTAGAGGTCAGGGAGATCAGGAGAGACCAGAGAAACCAACTGGGAAGTTGCAGACAGACAGGACACTAGGCATGCATGTTTAACCTGAAAGCCATGTGAAAAAAATGTTTCAAGGAAAGCGTGATCAACTGTTAAATACTGGTGATAGGTTAAGTAAGATTAAGACTGAACTATGTCGATTAGACTCAGCAACGAGCAGATCACTGGAGAGTTTAAGACAGGTAGTTTTGGTGGAGGTGAAGGTGAGTATCTTTGGAACTGGAGGAGAGAAACTGGGGATAGAGGGTCTAGACAAGTCTTTGGAGAAACAGGACGACAGGTGAAAAGGAAAATGGGACCATGAAAATGTATTTTTGGTTTTGTTTGAAGATGGGAGAAAAGCATGCTTATGTTGAAGAGAATGATCCAGTAATGAAAGGAGAATTACTGGAGTAGTATTTTAAGAGAGGAAAGAGATGGATTCTAGCACACAGGTGAAGGGAATAGCCTTGGCCTGTTCATCCAGTGTAACAGAAGTGAAGCTGGAGTTTTGGGAACAGGTGCAGGTAGGTGGCCTAATGTATTGGTAGGAACTTCTTTTCCAATTACTTCAATTTTCTTGGTAAAGTAGGAAACAAGGTTGTTAGCTATGAGGACAAATGAGGAGGAATAAGGAGAAAGAAACATGAAATAGTTGTCTAGGAGTCAATTAAATTATTCAAAAGGTTAAGACAATCATACACATTATCCGGCAGATAATTGATACCCCCAATTTTCTCCATATCATACACCAGTGGTATGTTCCAACATCAAGTTAGGTTTAGCTCCAATTCCTATGCCTTCTACATCTGTGGTCGAATAACTGATGCTTGCATTCATAGCACTCAGACACTATGATATTCTAAAATTTCAAAGAAGATCAAATGATATTCAGTACTTTGTACTTAGTGAGGCAGGAAGATATGTAACAATTTAGAAAGATTTACATAGGTTTAAGAACTTTAGGATTCTAAAAAGCTAAATATATAATTAAACAGCATACCCCATTTTCCCAGACAAGTGAAACTCTATTAATACTGTGCTTATGGCAAGCATCAAGCAGTATGTCCCATGGCCAGAATGACGTGACTCTTTTACTCAACAAAAAGGCCATTCCCTTGTCACCTGACAGCACTGCTAAGATGGACTTCTGTATTTACCACTATCTGGACCAAGAAATAAGAATATGCAAAAGATTCCCTAGTACCTTTTCATCCAAGTCTGAACTTTTTGTGTGTTCACTGACGTCTCCCAGTTTTTCATTTGAAGAAGTCTCATTAGTAACTTCACCTAAGGAAATGTTTGTACCTTTGGAATCATGTTTTATCTCACTTGCTGAAAAGAAATAATATTCAACTGTAGAAACTTTAAATGACAAAATAACCAAGTCATTTAAAGATTGTTCTAAAAATAAGTTAGAATTCAGAGACTCTTTTAAAGTCCAATGTGACAAATATGAAGCAGCATTTTCAGCAAATTATACATTTATTCCTCCCTCTCTATCAAAATAACTCCATTACATGGTATAAAAAGAATTGGCAGTAAGACAAAATTGAGACATAAAGATAAATTTAAGAATCTTTCTTGATCATGTCCAGCTATTTTTCAATATATTTTTAAAATTGGAAAGTTTTTGCAATTAACTTTCAAATTATTTCCTGTAAAGATTCAGTTATTTAAACTTAGGATTAGCTATTATTAAAAAAATATTAAAAAGGACTCAGATTTAAAATGTGGTAAAGCTTAAATATATATTTCAATTTCAAAAATGAGACTACAAAAATTGCTAAGGTCAATTATCTTTTGTAGATAAAGCCTAACAAAGTTATTTATTAAATAATCAACTGGAAAATTTCTCAAAATCTGATCTGCCAACCAGGCAAAACTGAGGAAAACTGACAAACTGTAAAACGTGGTTGACAGACTCTAAAATGAAAAGCTTCCTATTTTAATGAATTCATTCTGACTATGCCTAAATAGAGATATAAAAGTACTTCAATATTACACATTCTGAAAATGTCAAATTTTACCTGCTGACAAGGAAGCACAGATCTCTGACTTCATCAATTCAGGATCCAGTACAGGGAGTTCTCTATTATAAAGCAAACAGAGCTTACACATTATAACATATTCTAGCAAAACTATCCACTCCTCTAAACATTACACAATACTAGCTTTAGCAGCCTGGCGAACATCAGCTCAAGTCCTCCAAGGCCAGAGTACTATTCTGGGATAGCACACCCAAGCAGATTCTGCATTTGGTTCTTTTTTTTTTTTTTTTTTTTTTGCGTTACGCGGGCCTCTCACTGTTGTGGCCTCTCCCATTGTGGACGCGCAGGCTCAGCGGCCATGGCTCATGGGCCCAGCCACTCCACGGCATGTGGGATCTTCCCAGACCGGGGCACGAACCCGTGTCCCCTGCATCGGCAGGCGGACTCTAAACCACTGCGCCACCAGGGAAGCCCCTGCATTTGGTTCTTTAATCACATTCGCCACAATTGTTAGGGAGTGCTGCCACTCAAACTCTGTTACTCAGAGAGAACTGATGACATATACAAGGCATTTAAAACATTTTTAAAGTATTACACCAATGCAAGATAATGTTTACCTCCTACTCTTAAGCATGTGTATGTATGTCTTACCGCCAATGTAAAAGGAAGAGTGTGAGAGCACTTTGAATCTCTTTTTGTAGTCTCTGAAGACAACCTAAGGTCTAAAGGTAACAGCTATGGAGATCAGAGTTAAACCAACCTGGGTTCAAATATTGTTCTGCCACTTACTATGTCAACAGTGGCAAAACTATTTAAATTCTTTGAGTCTAACCATATCTGTAAAATGAGAATACCACTTACCCACGAGGTTATTGTGAGGATTAAATAAGATAAAATGTCCTTAAAGCCAATGGCATAGGCTCAACAAATGAAAACTACAGCTATAGGAGCCACTCAAAAACAAGTGGCCAGGGCTTCCCTGGTGGCACAGTGGTTAGGAGTCCGCCTGCCGATGCAGGGGACACGGGTTCGTGCCCCGGTCCGGGAAGATCCCACGTGCCGCGGAGTGGCTAGGCCCGTGAGCCATGGCCACTGAGCCTGCGTGTCCAGAGCCTGTGCTCCGCAACGGGAGAGGCCACAACAGTGTGAGGCCCGCGTACTGGGGAAAAAACAAACAAACAAACAAACAAACAAGTGGCCAAACACTATTCCATTTTTAAAAACTTGGACAAAAGTATATAAAAGTACACAGAATAAAATATAATAGGACTTCCCTGGTGGCGCAGTGGTTAAGAATCCGCCTGCCAGGACAAGAATAAAGATGCAGACATAGAGAATGGACTTGGACACGGGGAGGGGGAAGGGTAAGCTGGGACGAAGTGAGAGAGTGGCATGGACATATATACACTACCAAATGTAAAATAGATAGCTAGTGGGAAGCAGCTGCATAGCACAGGGATGTCAGCTCGGTGCTTTGTGACCACCTAGAGGGGTGGGGTAGGGAGGGTGGGAGGGGAGGCGCAAGGGGGAGGGGATATATGTATACATATAGCTCATTCACTTTGTTACACGGCAGAAACTAACACAACATTGTAAAGCAATTATAGTACAATAAAGATGTTAAAAAAAGTAAGTATTTATATAACTTTAAGTTTATAGACACATGTATGAAAACCAATGGCTTTTTAAATTATATGATATTATACTTTGTGAGAGGGATTTTCCTTCCAAGTTTCAATGTTACCTCAATTATTCAGAACCTTAATTTTGCTTTTTAAAAAAATTTTCTCTGAAAATAGTATCGTCTTTGATTTTCTGCTTTGAACTACCTTGTCATTTGAAAAAAATTGTGTATATAACAAAAAAAAAAGGAATCCACCTGCCAATGCAGGGGACACGGGTTCGAGCCGTGGTCCAGGAAGATCCCACATGCCGCGGAACAACTGAGCCCGTGCGCCACAACTACTGAGCCTGCGCTCTAGAGCCCGCGAGCCACAACTACTGAGCCCACGTGCCACAATTACTGAAGCCCACGTGCCTAGAGCCCATGCTCCGCAACGAGAAGCCACCGCAATGAGAAGCCCACGCACTGCAATGAAGAGTAGCCCCCGCTCGCCGCAACTAGAGAAAAGCCCTTGTGCAGCAATGAAGACCTAACACAGCCAAAAATAAATATAAAATAAATAAATTTAAAAAAAGAATGGGAAAATAAAAGTACAAACAAGACACAAATATATACAAATCTCCTCCCCCAATTCATACCTCTTGACTCATATCTATTAGAATATCTCCATTTCAGTATTTCAAAGGTCTCTCCAACTCAACATGTCTAAATTTGACCTCATGACCAGCATCCCTCCCCAATCCTGCCTGTTTTCATCAGAGAACCGTAATGCCCTTCTTTGAAACAAGAGAAACCAGGTATCTTCCTTAACTCCTACCTCTAACCTCACCCCCATTTGATTAATCAATCTTCACTTCCTAAACCTCTCTCAAATCCACTCCCACTTCTGGTTGAAGTCACCATGTCCTTTGGTCTAATTATGACAATAGCTCCTTGCCAATTTGTTCTCCACACCAGAGCTATCATGATTTTTAAAATGTAAATCTGATCAAATTCTCTACTGGAAGTCAAGTCCTTCAGTGAATCCCTATATACTCTTAGGATAAAGTTCAAACTCACCATGAATTCTAGTTTGTCTAGGATGATCTGTGTATGCCTCTTATCCTGGCATATTAATTATTAATACCTCCCCCCGCATTTCCCTCTCAAAATTTTTGCAATTCAGAAGATCAATTCTATGGTCATCCTATTTACAAAGCCCTGCACGACTGAGCTTTCTGCATATTCTGTAGGTTCATTTCTTGCCACCTGAACACTAAGCCATGGGATGTTATTTCTGTCTCTCAGTTGTAACATGCTCTTCCCTGCAGGCCTACCTATAGACTACTCCTTCCCTCTCAATTTTCTACTCACTTTTCTTCACCTATTGCCTAGTTCCTATTCATTATTTAGTGTTCAACTTAAATGTTACTAGGGCGAGGAAGCCTTCAACACCTTGCACTTTTCCTATCATATTTTATTGTATTTGCTTAATCATTTGCAGCCCTTGATAGACTAAAAGCTCTGTGAGAACAAGGTCCATGTGCATCTAGTTGCTAACCATATACTCAGCACCTAACATCCTCCTGGCCTGACACTAGGGAGACGCAAATGAAGATGCCTCTCTCCTGTCTACAAACTCCCAGCATAGGAGGAGGTGCACATACAAGGAGACATAATATACTGAGATCTGTGCCAAGAGAACTACTGGAACAAATCCCTAGAATAATATCTCAGATGTGATTTAGAGGACAAATGAATGAAAAGAAAGGAACTTTTGGATAAAGAAACACATGCAAAAGGATTCAGATAATGACATATTGTGGAAACAGTGAGCTGCCTGCTCTGCTTATCTTTTATCAGCCTCCCCCCACACTTTCCTCCCCACCAACCCCATAGCTGCCAAAGACAGAATGGATGCAGATCCACCAAAGAGCCATAATAAGCCATGCCAATCAATTTAGACTCTATCCTCAGGTGGCTGAGAGCCACCGGAGTACTGTAAGCAGTCACTGGCAGATCAATTTCTGCTTCAAAATATTACTGCGGAGGAGGATATACTAAGAGATTTCAGGAAGATTAACCAGGAGCTAATTGTAATAATTTAGAAGAAATATGAATAAGATAGTAGCAGTGAGAATTGAGAGAAAGGAAAAACCATGAGAGATATTCAAGATAATAGCATGAATAGGATTAACTGACTCAATAAATAGAGAATTGAGGGCTGTTTCTAATTATGCTGAAAGTTACATTCACAAATAGGTACAGCCCAGACACACAGAAGGTTATTCCTTAAAAAAAAAAAAAAACCCAAAACCCAAAAAAGTAAATAAGTATAGCAAGTGTATTACAACAGTATTTTTTAATACTGCTGGTACAGTTCATAAGAGAAACTTTTTACTATGAATAAGTAACTTACAAGGAAGGTAAAATTGCACATGCCACTCTTGTTAGAAGTAATTTAGTTTTGTTTTGAATTTGCAAGACACAAAGAGATACGAAAAAGTTAAATTCAACTAGATTAGGAAAAATAAAATTGTAACCCCCATAAATATATTACAGCTTTGCATTAGTGGAGTAGAAAGGGGGAAAAATGAAGGGTAGAAGGAGGAAAGGAGAGAAACAGACTTGGGTGAGGCTACAGAATACAGGGAAGCAAAAGAGAAGATCTGAGCAAAAAGGAGAGGAGAATAAGAGAGGCTTCTGAAGAACTACATAGATTACATCAGGTTTATCCTCTAACAGAGCATTTTTCAAGGGGGTGATGTAATTTAATGGGTTCCAACCAGGATTTTTAAATAAAACAGAATAAAATACAAAATATGATACTAGACCACATGTAGTAAGGGAAATACTATTTTTATAAATCTATTGTCTTACATATTCATAGGTAGGTACCAGACTGTAATGTAAAATGTATCTTTAGTATGGGTAACTGACAAACAGGTTTGAAGACAACAGCTCTAGAATAATTATTAGCAGAAAAAGCTTGAAAACTAAGAGAATGTTATTGTCCAAGAAAAATTCAGAATGTTATTGCTCAAGAAAAATTCAGAAAAAATTCCCAAGAAAAATTCAGAATGTTATTGCTTCCTTTTGAGATGCTAACTAGCTGAGTGCAGTCAATGTTCACTTATTTACACACTCACATATTGTTTGCGAAAAGGACTACCATAAACTCACTGGGGCAATTATTCTGCAGATAACAGTGGCCCAAAACAGAAATATTACAGTATCCAATTCAGTGGGCCAGAGGTTCCCAAGCCTGATGCCAGGATGTGAGGTGCTCAGTCTCCTAATATTACAAACGATAACTCCATCAAGTACAGTACCATTTATTTCAGCAAAAACAAACAATGGTTTATGTGGTCCAAAAGAGAAAAAAGTAAAAATCAGAAGGATGCTTCTTCAAACTGCACCACCTGCTACTTTAAAGAGAAGGATGAGGGCTTCCCTGGTGGCGCAGTGGTTGCGAATCCGCCTGCTATTGCATGGGACACAGGTTCAAGCCCTGGTCCGGGAAGATCCCACATGCCGCGGAGCAACTAAGCCCATGCATCACAACTACTGAAGCCCGTGTGCCTAGAGCCCGTGCTCCGCAACAAGAGAAGCCACAGAAATGAGAAGCCTGCATACAGCAACGAAGAGTAGCCCCTGCTCCCCACAACTAGAGAAAGCCCGCGTGCAGCAACGAAGACCCAACGCAGCCATAAATAAATAAATGAATTAATTAATTTAAAAAAATAAAGAGGAGGACGAGATGAGAGAGGAAAGGGGTCAAAAAGTAAATAATGTTCTGTGGCAGTCTATAGAATAATGGATTTGAAGCCATGTAAAGAACCAAAGTGCCACTCTTCCAGCATGCTGTTTTGGGGAGGGGAGATCGACTTTGGAGCGGGTTGCCCTGTGTCCAGATCTCAGCTCTGATACTTACTAGTTGTGTGCCCTTTGGAAAGTTAGTGACTTTGACTCAATTTTAAAGATATGGTCAATCTCAGAACTGTTCTACTTAATGAAATAGCATAAGTAATGTATCTAGCACAGGGTAGACACTAAATGTCAGTTCTTACAATTAAGTGTAAAATTGTGCATTATAGTTAGAGTGCCTCAGATATTCAGTGGACAGGGAGAATGGAGTAAGATGAGCTTCTTGAAAGACAGGCCAAGGAGTCTAAATAAATGAGGGAAAGAAAGAGAATGACCTTTACTTCTGCTGGAAAGCATTTTTTGTTTTTGTTTTTGGGTTTTTTTTGGTCATTTGGTATTGTAAACCTGGTGACAGAGGCCAGTCTCTTGGGGAACAAACTGATTCCCCAAGATCTGAGAAAGTAAGTGGGGTGGATTTCTTGAGACAATATAATTTACCCAGCATAGATCCATGCTAGGCATGGTCTAAATGGGACTCAAATGCCTGAGCAAAAGTAATAGGCTTTTATTTTCTGTACAGTGGTGCTAGGTATTTTTCCCCCTAGAAGTTTATTATTTACCAGCTCTAGAATGTACAATGGCTTTTCATGGATTTAAGTCCAAGTTGCAAAGGTGGTATAAATGATCCAAACTGATCACCAGCATCAATTCTATACCAAGTTCAAATTTTGATGCCTAATTTTCCAACCTTCTTAGTCTGGTATCACCCTACTTATCAAGTCTTATTTTTACTATTCTTAAACATCTATCTGCTTTAGAAAAAAAGGATTCACTGTCTCCATTTACATATATTCCAATGCTTGAGAAACAGCCTACAACATAGTAGGAACTGAAACCTTAATTCTCTCCCCTCCCTCAATGTATGAGTGACTGGGTTTACAAAGGCAAATGAGACATGGACATTTCCCACCCTCAAGAAGTCCAACAGTTTATGTGAGCCATGGAATACAAGATATGGTACACAAAAGTTAAATATCTGTCTCACACACACACAAACAGAAAATGATGTTCCCATGGAAAAGTGTCTGAGATATCTACTCTAAACCAAGAACTTATTAGAGAGGATAACACCAGAAACAAAAAGGAAAGAAAGAAAGAAAAATAGAGAATATACACAAGAGTATATATTCTTGTGCAACTGTATTTACATTGGTGGGTACCAAGATGAAAATTAGACTGTATTCAGTAACAAAAAATATGTTCTCCTCTCAAGACTTCACTGAACTCATTAAATGTTACATCTACAAAGAAAATAAAACAAGACTAATAACTGTGTTTATAATAAAATGGGCAAATAAAACATATTTTATCAAAATTATTAAGGTCTACTAGATTAGTGTATGTTTTGTTGGCTAAAGTTAAATTTTCTGATTCCTGTTGTGTAATCAGGCCTGTACAATGCTCTTAGTTGGCTGACTCAACCTGTTGAGTTCCTAACTATGTGAAGATTAAAAAAAAGTAATCATGTTATTTGGTTTTTTGCTATTAAGTTGTATGAATTCCTTATGTATTTTGGATATTAATCCTTCATCAGATACATGATTTGCAAATACTTTCTCCCATTCCATAGGCTGCCTTTTCATTTTGTCTAGACAAATAGTGTATGATCTCACTTGTATGTGGAATCTAAAAGAAAGAACTCATAGGAACAGAGATGAATGTGTCAGCTAACCTTATTATGGTAATCATTTTGCAACATATACATATATCAAATCATCAAATTGTACACCCTAAACTTACATAAATGATACATCAAATGTCTCAAATATGTCAAATATGTCTCAATAAATTTGGAAATAAAGAGAAAAAAGAAAAGTAAAAAAAAAAAGGTCCAATAGTATTAGCAGGTGAGAGATGTAAATTATATCATCATGAAATCAGTGCCATAAGTGAGGTAGCAAAAGGTGCTGTGGGAAGAGAACGGCTCCTGCTTCTGTCTGAAGAAGTCATAATCTGCCCTGCACAACCATATTCATAGCTACCTTTACCTTCTGCCCACATTTTCTTTATTAATTTTCTACCTCTCCAAACTTTCTTCCTTCTTCCCCCTTGTTAATCTAAATCAATCCAACCGTTAAGGATCAGTACAAATTTTGGCTTTTCCAAGAGGCCCTTTCAACCCTCTTTTCTAAACTACTAGTGTTCTTGTACCTCAGTTTACATATTTTTGTTTCAAACACATTAGTCCCCACTTCCCCAGCTATATAGTAATTCCCGTGAATATTTGGCAGATTCTTAAAATCTCAATGATCCACTGTATAATATCACTTGACTGAAATTCTAGCATATGTGATTGAACATAATCCTATATTCTAGTACAGATTAACTGTCCAGCACTGACTATTACAGACATTCTCAGATCTCTAACTATACTTACAGGCTAATTCAAAAGTTTTACCTATTTCACCCATTATATATGTCTAAGTTCATCAGTTCAAGTCTTAGGGAATTAGTTCTAATATGCTTCTAATGCTTTGGATTTTAATATGGACTTCCCCCACAGTGGAGACTGACAAAGAATAAGTATTCTAACATAACTTAAATGCCTTACAAATAAGCTCATGTTTGTCTACCTGTTTTACCAATATGAGGTAGTCCAGAGCTTCTGACAATTTCTGGGCATAGCCCTCCCATCTTCAATTTCTATTTCTGTAAAACAGAAACTCATTCTAACAGGTTTCAACCTCTCAGTGTCGTAGAGTGAGGAAACAGTAATGTACTAATTAGCAACTGATTGGTAAAAGGGAGAGAGCTGACATTAGAAATTATGTTTTAAGCTTCATCTAGTTCTAGAACCATTAACAATTTTCTGTATAACTATTAGCAGACCCTCTGGTGATCATGCGTCCATTTTTCCCTGTTAAGGTTTATCCTAGCACTGTGGATGACTGTAAAACTGGTATTTCCAGTGCAGAGAAAATTAAAATAACTACTGAGGAAATTTTAAAGTTTATTTAAAACCCAAAACTTCAGAAGCAGGGATGAAAGAAAAAGAAGAGCTAAAAACAAGTATAATTGGTACTCCTGCCATAAAAGGAAATGAAGTTACAATAATAGAAAAATTATCTGAAGTAAATTTGATTCTTGGTTTGTCTTTTTTTTTTTTTTTTGCGGTACGTGGCCCTCTCACTGTTGTGGCCTCTCCCGTTGCGGAGCACAGGCTCTGGACGCGCAGGCTCAGCGGCCGTGGCTCACGGGCCCAGCCTCTCGGCGGCATGTGGGATCTTCCCGGACCAGGGCACGAACCCGTATCCCCTGCATCGGCAGGCGGACTCTCAACCACTGCGCCACCAGGGAAGCCCAGGAACTAATTTCTTGTTGTAAAAAAGTATATTGATTCAGCAGTTCCTTTAGTTTCACTTCAGTCCCTCCTTCCCCAAGTTAAACGTAAGTAAAATTAAATGTTTACTAAAAAGTGGCATGATCCAACTTTTCTGAAATTATATCCACATATATGCCTACACAGGCATACAAATTTTGAGTAATTAATTTGTTATTTTGGGTGGTGAGATTCCCTCCCTCTTACACTTTTAATATAATGAACACGTATCATTTTTATAAAATCAGTCATTATCCTAAGAAAGAAAAAAAAGTATAAAAAACAAACTTTACGCCCAGTTTACAACATTTCTCTCTTTCTACCTTCAACTGCAGTTCACTGTCAACATCTTGTTAGCTAACAGAGATGTTTGCCTTTGAAAGAGTTAAAAGCACCTTTAATTAACTACCTTTTATTGAGCTCTTACTATTCACTCAGTATTACACCAAAACCTTTCCCATCCCTTCATTGATTAATCCTCACGACCTTGAGAGGCAAGTACCTTCCCTTTTTACAGATAAGGTAAAATATCAATAATTTGCCTACAAGGTGACAGAGCTATTAGGGAAAGGAAAAGATTCAAAAACCTAGGTCAGACTATAAAGGTTAAGTTCTTGACCACTAATTTTAAACTAAGATAGTTCAAATCTAGATTCTGTTACTAGCAGTGTGAATTTGGACAACTGACAACTTGTCATCTTCATTTTTTCCACCTCAAAATGGGCAGATTACCATCTTCATTATGGACGTTTTTAAAAAATAACAGATAAAGCTCTTGGTCCTTCCTTTGGGATATAGAAAGTACTCTATTTGGTGATGTTACAAGTTACTGTCACACTAAGAATATCAAGAAGAATGTAATATCACAAAAGTAACTAAAATTTATGAATACCAGACAAATTTAAGTCATGTACTATTGAATCTTAGTGGAAAGTGTTTATGTTTCGAGTCTGTTCACAGAACATTCCAATATTCAAGTACTGTAACATACAAATATAAATTAGAGCTTAAAGAATTATAAAACTTTAGTAAAATATAACATAATAGTAAATAAAATTTAGGCCAATCAGATAGGTCAATTTCCCGAACAAGAAGGTTATTACTTGGCTCCATTTAAAGTTGATTCAGGCAAACTCACTCTCTTTGGGGGCTAAGTCATCATTTAAAACCATCAACTTAGATGGATCTAGAGACTGTCATACAGAGTGAAGTCAGAAAGAGAAAACCAAATATCGTATATTAACGCATATATGTGGAACCCAGAAAAATGGTACAGATGAACCGGTTTTCAGGGCAGAAACAGAGACACAGATGTAGAGAACAAATGTATGGACACCAAGGGGGGAAAGTGGTGGTGCTGGGGGGTTGGTGGTGTGATGAATTGGGCGATTGGGATTGACATGTATACACTAATATGTATAAAATGGATAACTAATAAGAACCTGCTGTATAAATAAATAAATTCTAAAATTAAAAACAAAATAAATAAAAATTCTACTATTTATGGCAAAAAAAAAAGAATCACCTTTACTTGCTTTTAACCAAGATGCCTATTCTATCCTTGCTGATATTAAAGAAACATTTACTCAAAAAATAATAATAATAAATTAAAAAAAAATAAAACCATCACCTTAAAAGTAAAACCATGAAAAAAAATTCGTGCTTTTCCCCTCTGAATATTAGTTTAACTTTTGATTCGACTTTCAAGTTCTAATTCAAATAAACTTTTCCAAGTTTTCTCTGGTCACTGAAAAATGGATTTTTTATCTAACAAGGAAGCCACAGAAAATGGGTTAAAATACATAGCACTGTTCTTAATACGTAACTTGGTTGAAATAAAAGTATATCTGTATATTTACAATTATTAAAAAACTATGAAAATAAATTTGACTTTTGAAAGAAGCAATCTCACTAATTTAAAAAGCCACTTTATAAACCACCATTTAAAATTCTGAACAGCTAATCTGCTCCATTATAATTTCAAATATATATAATTGTTTTATTTTGATTCTAAGTTTCAGCATTAATGACATTTCCAGGTCTTAGCAATTATATACTATATTACATTTAATAAATAACTGGGTTAAAAAAATAATGGAGCGTCAATAATGATCACTGAATAAATTAGTGACACCTAAGAGTAGAAAGTGCTTTTGAAACCTGCAACAATAATCTGTACCAAAAGGCATACTTGAATATGCATACCTCAAGTCATCACTTGGTTCTTTCTTTCCTGGAAGTTCCATGTGCTTGGAGTCTGTTGACTGGTGCTCTTCAGCAACATTGGGCTCCTGGCTTATCACGGGACCCTCGGAAGTAAATGAGAGCTCTCCTTCATTGGAGACTCCAAAGAGATCTGGGTCATCTTGAATTACATCAATTAAGAGGACATCATCTTCATATGCTTTAAGAATATCTGGAAACCCCACTTCAATTTCTGAAACGTTCTCAGTCATTTTTCTACCACTAACTTCAGAGAAAACTGCTTTGAATCTTTCTTGTTCACTAGAGCAGAAGGCAGGACTTTTCTTTATACACCCAGGATCATAAGAAATAGTATTATTTTCAACTGTGAGAGAAACAGCTTCCTTATTAGAAACAATATTGCCTGGTTTAGAGATGTGGTTAGATGGTTTATTATCATTACCTTGCTTTAAAAAGCTTGGAGAAATAATACAGGAACTCTTACTGCAGTATGAGTCAGAACCAGCTTGCACTGGAACTACACTATTTTGTATGCTCAAAGATTGAGGTCCTGAAGTTACTGTGGTGACATTTTCTTTAGTCCTATTCTGCCTTACCTCTGCTCCAGATAAACTGTCAAGAAGTTCTAGGGGACTATATACTTCTCTCTCTGATGACTTGCCATGTATTTTTCTTTTTTCTGTTTTGTTCTTAAGTAAGGGAATTTTAAAATTAGTCAGCCGTCCTGTGTTCAATATCTTAATCAAGTCTGGAACAACCAGTGTTTGCTTAGCAATGCATGCTTTTCGATGAATAGTTTTGCCTGTAGAGCTATTTGCTTCCTGGCCATCCTGGGAAGCCACTGTCAAATTCAGTTTTGTTAAATTCCCTCTATCTTTTTTTTTACTTTCTGTTAAGTTTTGAGTCACATTAGTTAATGGAGTATCTTCAATAGTATTAGAAACTATCTCTGACGCACTTCTGCTTAGTTTCTCTGACTTCGTTTTTTTATTATCATTGATGATAGGTTCCTTTATAACCATTAAAGTAGGTTCCACTGTAGAGACTGAAGATAAACAATTTAAATTAGAATCCAATTTCTCTCTACTTGAAGATTCACTGCTTGTTTCTGTTAGAGAACTTTGTAGCATCAATTTGGAATCAGTTAAATAAGTTTGATTTGTCTGGTGTTTAAGAAAATCATCTTGCCTAAAACTTTCCTGAGACCCAGGAAGAAAGGTATTTGACTGTGGCAAGGAAGCCTTTTTCCAACACTGGGCAGATATTCTAGCACACGAATAACAAGGCCAAGTTCTTTTGCCAGTCATTGGTATTGTTCTTTGACAGCTAAATTTAGATTCTTCAGCTTTATTCTTCGAGTCTTCCCTCGAAGCTCTCTTTTCAATAGGATGGCAATCGCTAGGTGACTTCACTATTGAGTTTTTCATCCACTTAAAATACTCCTCTGGATCCATCCTTTTACATCCTAAAGGCTCTGAAGCATTCTTTTTTTCTTCTTTTGAAAGTGGCTCAAGAGTTTTCTGAAACATAGGATTTACATGGTGTTCATGACTTGTTTTTTTCCCTGTTTCTGGAAGACTTAATAAATGATCCATTGGTGACAGCGTGTTATTGTTTACTTTTCTCAAAACTTCTAAAGGACTTTTTTTAGCCTCTAAAGTCTCTGTTTCTTTACTTTCAGCACCTGTTTTGTTTTCTTGTAACACCAGCTCATATTTGTTATACACATTAGAGAATTTCATCTTAATAACCATTTCATCTCCTTTTTCAGACACCTTCATCCTTTTCCTGGGTTTTCTCCCAACACTGCTCTCCTCTAATGAATGTTTATTTTTTTCACTTTGAAGGCAGGAAAGCAAGCCCTTATTTTTACTTTGGTATGAGTCATTTTCTTCAAGTAATAACTGATTTACTCCCATTAAGTTTTCTTCAGTTTGTAAATGCTGAGGAATATTATTTGTGTCACTCTTATCTCCAAGACTCCTAGGGTTTTCTTTCTTTAACTCTGAGGAATTTTCTGGTACATGCATATATCCACCATCAGGTTTATATGCAAGGTTATTTTCATCATTACAACTCTTGGAATGGGGGAAACAACTGCAATCACGTAATCTTAAAATGCAATTATTTTCTACTCCAGGTGACAAGCTGTGACAAGAATATTTTGGAGTATTCTTGTACAGTTCATCTTGGAATTCAACCTTACTATTTTGTGTAGCCTTATATTCCGTTATTTTGAGAGGTGGCCGTTCTAAGCTTTTAAATTTTTTAATTCGAATTCTTCTTTTAATACCTTTTACCAAACTTTCCTTACCCAAAGACTGCAAGAAAGCCATACTTTGAAATTCACTGCATTCCACTGTTTGGAAAGATTCCGAACTGGTTAATGATTCCTTTCTTACCAGGTCAATTCCTGGCTGGGGATCATCACTTGAGGCTTCAGTAACTTTTCTTTTTTCCTTGGCTGAACAAAACAACAAAACATACCAGAAAAGATTTTACATTGAGGAGGAAAAAGCAATATCACTTAAAAAAAAAAAAATTGTGAAGCCATCCATTTTTATTTCCCTGAATAGCCAAATGGAAACATACATTTGTTTTTAAATCAAAGACCTAATTTCTATTAAGGTCCTGTATAAATTCTAAGACAGCTGAATAACCTCTAGCATCGTGATTTCATACAAGCCAAAGTGAATCACTAGTAGGAATTCCTTTTACAGAACTGAGCAAGGGATCCTAACAGGACAAACACCTTTTAAGCGAATTCCTGTTTTTTTCTCTCCGGGTCAACGTGTGCATCAGTAAAGCCCATGTAGATGCAAGTGAAACGCCAGTGGTAAAACACGGGTGCAGGAGAAGGGGTGCAAACGCTAGAAAGGGAGTGACCCCTGCGTGCTTCCTTACTGTGTCTTCCCGATTGCAAGGGGAGCTCCGCCTCCTTCGCTGCTTCGAAGCCCGGCCGGTCCGACGGGTCTGAAGAGCCCACCTGGCCCCCCGGCCCCTCCACTCGCCGCCTCGCTGAGGCCTTCCCAGCCCCGAACGCCTCACCCGACTTGTCACTTTCTACCTCTTCTCTCCCAGACTTCCGGGCCACCATCCCCCTCTTTTGCCCGCTCTCTTCGCGCCCCCCGGCCTCAGGGCCACAGCCTCCCGCCTCGCCTGGTCCCGGCCGCCTGCCTCTCTTCCTCGGGCCTCGCGCGTCGCCTTTACGCCCCAGGGCCGTCGCTGGGCCCGACGCCCGCGGCTGCCGCATCTGCCCCGGGCCGCCCGTCTGCCCACCGAGGCCCGCCACGCCCGCTGGCCGGAGCCCACCGGCCACACAAAAGCTGCTTCGGCTGCCAGGTACCCGCCGCCCTCAGCCCCGCCCCGCCGCGCCCAGCCGCCAAGACCCTGGGACCGGAAGCGGAAGTGGGGTCCGCGATGCCTGCCTGGGGCAGGCGCGGCAAGGCCCAACGGGCGGAAGGACCTCGAGGCTTTGCAGCTGGCCCCTCTGCTGTTCGTTGCGGGGCATGGGGGTGGAGCCTTCCAGTAGGCCGGACTCTCCCACGGCCACCTCTGGCGCCTGGTTGCTCGCAAAAACCGAGTGGCTTCTAAGTCCTCCCCAAGTCTCTTGTGGGGGGGTCCCTTTCCATATGCCTTCCTGACATCCTATACGCACCTCAAACTTAAGTTGTGCAAAACTGACCTTGTCTTTCATCACGGGCTTGCTCTTCTTGTGTTGGTGGATGCGTCACCGTCTACCCAGTTGTCTAAGTCAGAAACCTAGAAACCATCAGATACCCTTCTTTCCACTTCATCCCTCGCATCCACGTTCATTAGGTCCGCTTGATTCGACTTTCTGTGTTTGTCAGCCACTCGCCTTGGCTCTGGCTTGCAGACTCTGACCCACTGCATCAACCTCCTAAATTTTATTCATGCCTCCATCCTTGTGCTTTGTCAGTCAGCTTCCACCTGCCGCCAGGCCATGCCCTTCCAATGAAAGGATGTCTTGGCATTTCCCAGCTTGACCTTTCATGAACCTCCTTTGCTCAAAGACTGAAACTAACAGAAAGTCCAAACTCTTCGTTGTGGTATTTGTGGCTCTTTCTGATATGGCCCCTGAATTGTTGATTTTGTCTCTTACTGCCACTGTAGGGGAGAAGGTGTGCTTCGGTGGAAATCTATGCACAGGAGTCACCCTTCTGCATTATCTGATTCTGATTCTATGGGAGATACTTTACAACTATATAAGTTGTAAATGAGCGGTAGCATTGCAAAATAATGGTCTATAGATATGCAAATTCTCTCCTACAGAAGTTCAGTGGACTTCCCGCTCCTTGTGGAAGAAGCCAGTTTTGCCTCCGTTTGCACATTCATTTCAATATTCCTGGTCTATAAACGTGTCTGTTCTTTGGACTCACCCTTTGAGTGGTTATTATAAAATCTGCCTGATGGGAGAAACAAAATCTTTAACATGTTCATTTTTACATCTATATGACAGTCATGATTTTGAAACTGAGCAGGACCCTGTGGGGCCCTCCTGCTTACAAAAGTCTTTCTGTTTCCCCATTTCTTGTTTATAGGCTTCCCCTGAGTTCCAAAAGGGCAGATTCAGACAGTTACTAATTAGGGAAGTGAGGGAATGTAGAAACAAAGGGAAAACTGTAGTGCAAGAAGCAATAGTGCATTGATAAAGCACAGCCTTAATTCCTCCTCAAGGGATATACAGAACAATCTGATATCTTTGAGTTCTACAGGAACTAAGTAGCCCACCCAGGTAGAGGATGGTAACTTCAGACTGAGCACAAGCACATAGACCCCAGACTAGTTTGAACCAGAAGACTGATGATTAAGATTCCTGAAACACCACCCTGTTCCTTCACCACCAACCAATCAGAAGAAAGTCATGCATCCTGCAGTCCTCACCCCTAAATGTTGCTTTTAAAAACTCTTCCCTGAAGACCATCAGAGATTTTGGCTCTTTTTGCAGCATGAGCTGCCTGTACTCCTTGCTTGGTGCCCTGCAAATAAATGCTATACTTTCCTTCACTACAACATGGTGTCAGTAAATTGGCTTTGCTGTGCTGTGGGTGAGCAGACTCAAGTTCAGTAACAATTTTAATTGAGGTGGGGGTGCTATCTTTTAACACCACACATACCCTTGCCTGCCTGCACTTAAACCACATTGGAATACTACTGAAGTTCCCTAGATTCCATATGATCCATCATGCTGATAGGGATAGAGTAGGATAGTTACACAGGTAGCTTTAGAAATCCCGCTAGGGGATTATAGTTAGAGAGGGAACTTTGGGAGACCATTGTAAGTTAATGACCACTCAAGAAAGTAATCAGAACATTGTGAAACAAGACAGTCCTGCTTAACAATGAAACCATGCAATAAAAGCGTTGCAGGAAGGGGGACCCCTGCCAGGGCCCAAGAGCGGGCTCTTGTCTAACACTTGGAAATGAGTTGTCCGAAGAGACACACGTGCTGACAAAGCAAGAGACTTTATTGGGAAGGGGTGCCCAGGTGGAGAGCAGGAAGGTAAGGGAACTCGGGAGAACTGCTCTGCCATATGGCTCACAGTCTCAGGTTTTATGGTGATGGGATTAGTTTCTGGGTTGTCTCTGGCCAAGCATTCTGACTCAGCGTCCTTTCTGGTGGTGGGCACATCACTCAGCCAAGATGGATTCCAGCGAGGATTCTGGGAGGTTGGTAGGACATGTGGACTGGAGTCTCCTCTCTCCTTTTGACCTTTCCCATATTCTTCTGGTTGGTGGTGGTTTGTTAGTTCCGTGTTCCTTACCAGGATCTCCTGTCCTAAAATAACTCATGCAAATTGTTACAGTCTTTGCCTGGCCAGGGTGGGCAGTTTCAGTCAGTGTTTCCCCTAACAAAAGCACCGAGATATGCCCCAGGCCATTAAGTGAAAAAATGAGACCTGCATCCTGCTGGTGGAGGTCAGCAAGATAATGATCCTTAGGACATGCACCTCTGCACGTACCAAGGACAGGAATAGAGGGAAAAGGTGACATTCCAAAGTAGAAGACCCTCATTATACTGAAACCTGAGATGATTTAACATATTTTACTGTATGTTACCACTCTTATGCTGATTTGAATAGCCCCATGACATGAAGGAGGAGCTAATGATGTAAGCCTGCTGTCTACTCAAAGAATGAGGAAGAAGGTGGTCTTCTCCCCCTCCCCACTTTTCCTTGGATTATAAAAATGTAGCCCACTTAGTTATCAGGGCAGAGCTCTCTTGCCTGCCCGCTTGTATCCTTCACAAGCATCCTATACTAATCCATCCTATACTAGCAAATCCACTTCTTACCACTTGGTTCCTCACTGAATTCCTTCTGTGCTGAGACATAAAGAACCTGAGCTTCATTAAGTCCTGAGATGAATTGTTCAATGCCTGTGTTTTGCTGAAAGCCTTACTTTCGGTTTCAAGGTTCATAGGATTAGCTGGCAAAATAACCACTCTACACTCAGTTAAACGAGAATTTAGAGAGAGTTTATTGAATTAACAAATTGCATTATACTAATTAAGAAAAGAATAGTATAACTAACTAAGAGAGAATAGTGAAGACAGAGGTTTATACATCTCCGAATTGGGGAAGCACCTACATCCAGGTCCAAGCAATGCTGGGAAGCCCCTTGAACAGCAATCTGGAGTCCCAGTTGGGAAAGTCCTGGTGGTGCGTCCACCCCACGGGTAAGACTTCAGTTTGCCACTCGAAGGAGCACAGCTTTTAGCACCAGGCCGCAGGCTGATAACAGTCAGCCTACGTGCAAATTTGCAGCTCTGGGAAGTTTGGGAAATGTTCTTGATTCCGGGGGCTGGCCAGACCCTCAAGGGGTCCCATGACTGACTCGATCTTATCTAGTGGTTTATGATGTGTGCTGGTGCCACCCTGCTGGCCTGGGTGTAGCTCAGCAGTTGGGCATGAAGCCAGCTTTAGCATCATTGTCCCGTCAGTGAGAGGCCTGGTGCCGCCTCTGAAGCCTGAACAAGACTACTTTACTAGCTTCCCCAACAGTCTGCCTCTCTACATGCTGGTCCTGGAAATTCTTCCTTTGCTCGTCTGCTTGGTGAAGTACATTTTCCCCTCCAAGATTCAGTGCAAGGATCACCCCTCAAGGAAGCTTCCCGCCTAACTTTCTCCTTACACTTGGAGGGGTCAGGTGTTTCTGCCTGCAAACTTGTCACTTTCAACTGTTTACTTGTATGTCCCCCTCAGGGCAGGTACCTTATTTTTTATTTTTTTCTTTTTTTATGGCTGTGTTGGGTCTTCGTTGTTATGCCCAGGCTTTCTCTAGTTGCAGGGAGTGGGGGCTACTCTTCGTTGCGGTGTGCGGCCTTCTCATTGCGGTGGCTTCTTTTGTTGTGGAGCATGGGCTGTAGGCGCGCAGGCTTCAGTAGTCGTGGCTCGCGGACTCTAGAGCGCAGGCTCAGTAGTTGCAGCACAGGGGCTTAGTTTTTCCGCGGCATGTGGGATCTTCCTGGACCAGGGATTGAACCCACCACCAGGAGTCCAGCTTCCTTGGTCCCCTGCATTGGCAGGCGGTTTCTTAACCACTGAGCCGTCAGGGAAGTTCTGGTACCTTCTTTTAATCTGTGCATTTTGTGTGTTTAAAGAGGAAGTTGGTGATTTTGAACACAATGTGTGTTATGCATTCAAGGATGGTAGGTATGGTGCAGAGAGTGTGAGTACTGTGGCAGTTTGGATGAGTGGAATATCCTTAGGAGCTTCTAGAAAATAGAACTTAGGTAAAGGAGGTGTAAAAGATCTAGAAACTTTGTTTCTTTCTGCTTGTGAATACAGAAAGAAAGGGAAGACAGCTTAAGAATAACAGAATTTAGAAAAAGTTATTTTATGGATTTCAGGCTACATGCTCATTCCAAGTTCACTTTGTGCCTCAGTTTCCTCATCTGTAAAATGAAATAAGAGCACCTCCTGAAGGAAACCAGAATATGTCATCCCAAGCTATGCCTCTTTGACATAAACCTTTTTTTGAGCTGAAGGCAATTAAGCAGCAGGAAATGCAGGAAAAACTCTCTACCCTCCCTCAATTCTGTGTGCAGGCAAGATATAAATTCTCCATTACTGGAGATGACTCTAGACTCTTATCAGCTTGGAGATGGCATTAGAGGAATCTGCAAATAAGACTTACTCTATTAGTTTCCTCCCATATGTTTACCTTCTTGCAATTTGCCACCCTTAGACACCTAAAACTGCTTTCCTTTGTCGTGTAATCGCTATACAAGTTTATTGTTCCCTGTTGAAGATGCTATAGAAGGTGGAGTTCTAAGGAGTTCTCCTGAGAATTAAATGTGCTAATATTTGTAAAGCACTTAGAACAATGCCTAGCAGATTGTAAACAACAACTAGATTTGTTAAATAAAAACCTCTATATTGAAAGATAAATCCTATATAATTCTGGCATTTACTACCTTCAAAATAAACATTGTTACTAAGGTCTTGGTAACATAAAAATAAAAATTCAAGAGTCCAGCTTCCTTGGTCTTAATAAAAACAGAGGGTCTTAAGGTGGGCTATAGGCCCAGGAATTTAAAGACTTAAGCCTGTAACTGTTGAGCAATGCATAAAAGAGAAATGGGAAGAGCTTAGCAGCATAGGAAATTGCAAAATCAAGCTCCCTGAGTGTTCTGAATAAGAAAATTATAATCTTTATTACAGTTTTAAAATTCCTCATACCAAACTGCTTTCACTGAAAACTTGAGGCGATTAGGTGTGTTTATACAAGTTTTCTTCTGTGAAATGATTATCATAATCCTACTATTGTGCTTGGCAGTGTCTGGAAAGGGCAGGCACAGTTGCTTATCAGAAAAGACTCAATCTTCCTGGTGGCAGATCTCATACACTTGCGAGTCCAGAATATGGAGCAGAATATTTACCCATGTCTATTGGACTGCATCTCAGTCCACTCAGAGTCAGCCCTTCGGGAGTCCTTTCTCTTCTGGTTCCCCTCCCCCCCTTTTAATTTTCTACCCCTTTCCCCTTGTCCCTGGATCCTGGCGGACACCTACTGCTTAGCCCTTGAAGTCAATGTCAGGATCACTGCTTCAACCATGTCCCTTGTTCATGGCAGGTCCTAGCTCTATGCTGGAAAGAGGACAGCAGAGCAGCATTCTCTGCATTCTGCAACTATAATTTGTAGATGATTAATGCACACGACTGGCTACACAATTTGTGAGGCTTAGTATAAAATGAAAATGTACTTTTTGGAGGCCCTTTGTTAAAAATTAAGGATTTCAAGACAGAGACAGCAGAGTATTAAACTAAGTGTGGCACCCTGTGCAACTACACAGGTTGTGTGCCCAGGAAGCTAGCTAGCCCTGTAGATCCATGGTCTACAAGCCTCTCTGTGGCTAATATTTATCAGTGTTGACATCATAACTTCTACTCTTTATTGTGCCAGTTCTTGGTCAGTTTGAACTCAGAGAAATTCCACTCTCTGCCTCTGCCCTGCTCTGAATCACAGGGTCTAGCCCCTCAGCCTGTGTTTTCCATGCTTCTGGATCATGGGTGAGATTTGGTCAATGAAGGACACTGGTAGGAGAATGGAGAAGGGAGACGTTTCCCCAGATCTTCCTCTGCTTCAGTCTGTCTATGAGACAGCAGTTGCATCTCCTCTGGGCCTCCATCTCTTGCTGGGCAGGCTCACTGGGGTGTAGCTTCAGCCAGGTGCCTTGAGGTCCCTTTACCCTCCATCCTCAGAGTAGCAGTGCCTTTCTGTTTTTACTGATCTCTGGGCACCTCATCAAACCCTGTTTGTTTTCTCAATTCTTCTACCCCTGCATTATATTCCTCTGTTTATGATACTTAAAGTAATTTTTTTTTTGGTAAGAGAACCCCTCTGTAACTAAAAGTGAAGATGAAGGAACAAAGGGGATAAAAGGAAAGACTTCTGTTCTGCCATAATGGCAGGAAATGTTCTTTTCCCATCTTGAAATAAATGTCTAAATAATGCAAGGATAACCATTGTCTTCTCCCAAGACATGGTCGCTTTTCTTTCTCCTAAGTATTTCCAATATTTTCACCAGGGGTAGCTTCTTATTCGACTTTAGATTGTGAATCTTCCATCCAGGAATATCACCGAATCTTATATTCAGCAGAGAATAACATATTGGAACGCTTTAAATGTAAGAAAAACAAATCTATAATCCTGTTTTACCTCTAAGGGGAAAAAGAATCAAAGATTTCAGAACTGGCCAGTGGGTCCCAAATGTTTTACTTCAGATATTAAACCCCGGACTTGGAAACTCAATTGACTTTCTGTCCACTAGAGGGCCCCAGATCCAGAGCAGCCGAGGATGACGCACCGCTCTTGACTCTGGGTCCAGGAACTCCACGCTCTTTACGAGCCTTTGATTGTGTCATTGAGTCAGATGAAGTCAATTACTCAATGTAATAAGTCCAAAATGGAACACAATGGGAATTTGTCAGCAGAACAGGACCTCAGAAATCATCCAGTCTCACCTCTTCATTTTACTACTGTGAGGCAGGGGAAGCTAAGTAATTTAAAAGTGCTGTGAATCAGTCATTTCCTAAGTGTTTCCTCTGCTTGCTGCTGAGTTGCCCACACTTCCAAGTGGCCATTCTTCGGGAGACAGTCACCTCTGGTCTGACAGAGAGAGCAAGGCAAGCACAAATTTATTCTCTTGCTTCTGCATGTGGCTGCACACCTGTCTAAGGATGTTTGTGGTGCATGTGCCCGTGTTCTAGCATCTCTGTAAGGGAGCTTGTATTTATGCCTCTCAAATTTTCCAGTTGAATTAGAGCCAGCATTGTAGTCTATTATATCATTTTTGGAGGAGGGAATTCCCATTTCACTTTCCAATATGGGAAAACCTCAGAGAGGAGGGGGCTCTGCCGGTAGCTATGTCAAAATCAAGCTCACCAATGGATAGAGTGGATGGTTGTCTAAATGGTTTGATTTGAAGTGTGACAGGGAAGTTTTCCTCCTTTTTAGCCTTTTTCCCACTCAAGGAAAAACATGCATATGTTTACATATACACTGATGACTTCGTATCTCCAGCCCAATGTCCTGGTTCGAAGCCTCTTGTCCATGCCTTTGATCAGGTGGCTGGGATAAACACTTTCTTGCAGGGTTTGACTCATTTAGCAGAGAGCAGTCACCAAGAGTTTTCCCCTCCTGCCCCAGGGATTCCTCCAGTGCCCCACAGCAGACAGCTGGCTTCATTCAGGGCATGGGCAACTAGAAAGTGCAGTGATGTTAGCATGCCTGGAGAAACTCTCAGCCAGCAGGGGTGGGGAGCTAGTGGAAAAAATGCTCCTGCCTCCTGCCTTTCAGGCAGATGATCCTGGGGGCATTTGGTGTATTTTCTCAGATATCTCTGAAGATTTGAGCCATCATCGCACATGGCAGCTACCTTCATAGCACACCTTTTTTTAAAAAAAATTATTTTTATTGAAGTGTAGTTGATTTACAATGTTGTGTTAGTTTCTGCTGTACAGCAAGGTGAATCAGTTATATGTACATATATATATCCATAGATTTAGATTGAATTTAGATTCTTTTCCCATATAGGTCATTACAGAGTATTGAGTAGAGTTCCCTGTGCTATACAGTATGTCCTTATTAGTTATCTATTTCATATATAGCAGTGGATAGCACACCTTTTTATTGGCCTCTCTTCCATCCTGGTCTCACTCTCCCTATTCTTACCACTGGCCCCTGCATCTCCTAAATAAACGACTTACACGTAGGTCCTCACCTTGGGCTCTGTCCCAGCTAAGATAATATCTAACTGACATTTTAAATTCATGTGCCCCAAATATAACCCTTGATTCCCCCACTTTTCCCATAGCTTCATCAGCTCAGTAAATGACAACTCTATAATTTTAGTTACTCGGGTCAAAAACCTTAGACTCATTCTGGGATCCTCTCTCTCACCGGCCCACTTCTCCACCCCCATCCAATCATCAGCAAACTCGGTCTGCTTTCCTTAAAAACATCCCAAATCTCACCATTTCTCATCATCTCCACCACTTCTGTCCCCTAGTTCGGCCACCATCTTTCTTGACAAACTACTGTAAAAAACCTAACTTATCCCCCTACTTCTAATTTTGCCCCGCTATTCTTCACCCGGTAGTCAAGTTGATTCAGTAAAATGCAAGTTGTCCCTGCCTCCAAATCCTCCACTGGGTACCCGTCCCATTTGAAATAAAATCCCAAGTCCTTCTGATGTTCCACAGGCTCTGCATAATCATGTCCCTGGCATCCCTTTGCCCTAATATGTGATCACCTTCTTCTTCCTTGTGATGCTCTAACCCACTGGTCTTCTCATTGTCACTTGAACATGCTAAGTGTGTTCTCTCCTTGGGGCTTTTGTATTTGCTTTCCCCCTGCCTGGAGTGTCTCTTCCCACCAGAATCGATCAGCTCCACGCCCTGACTTCCTCACATCTCTGCTGAAACGTTCCTGTGGAAAGAGACTCTCTCTGACCAAGCCAAATAAAAAACACATCTGGACTTAGCCAGGAAAGACTTCTGTTCAAAAAGGATTATTGCAAGGGGGGAAAGAGACTTATAATGGAGGGAACACTGTGACCATAAGATCTACAAGTGCCTCCAGAGTTGGGCAAAAAGTTTGTTTGTAAGTTGTTTTTTTTTTTTTTTTTTTTTTTTGCGGTACGCAGGCCTCTCACTGTTGTGGCCTCTCCCGTTGCGGAGCACGGGCTCCGGACACGCATGCTCAGCGGCCATGGCTCACGGGCCCAGCCGCTCCGCGGCATGTGGGATCTTCCCGGACCGGGGCACGAACCCGTGTTCCCTGCATCGGCAGGCGGACTCTCAACCACAGCGCCACCAGGGAAGCCCTAAGTTTATTTTTTAATTGAAGTATAGTTGATTTACTGTAACTTAAACATACATAATATTCATTGAGTATTTTCCATGTGTCAGGTACTGTTCTAAGTTGTTTATATTCGCTATATCATTTAACTTTATGAGATAGTTAATAGTATTGTTATCTCCATTTCACAGATGGGAAAGTTATACTAAAAGCAGATGAGCGCTTGGATTCTTGGGAAACAGCAGAAACACAGTAAATATCGAAGGGATAGGAAATCACTGTATGTACAATGTATACACACAGTACCATGATTTATATACACAGTTCAAAGATGAATGATCTAGGGACTTCCCTGGTGGTCCAGTGGGTAAGACTCTGTGCTCCCAATGCAGGGAGCCTGGGTTCGATCCCTGGTCAGGGAACCAGATCCTGCATGCATGCTGCAACTAAGAAGTCCCCATGCTGCAACTAAGAAGCCCGCATGCCACAACTAAGCCCCAGGGCAGCCAAAATAAATAAGTAAGTAAGTAAATATTAAAGAAAAAAATGAATGATCTAAATCACCAAAAAAACTTAATATGGACAGGTGCTTTGCAATATACTTAAATATTTCAATCCAAATGATCTTTAATTCAGTATTTAAATGAATAAACTTCAATTTTCTAAAGAATGCTCTTGTCTCTACTGGCCACCTATAACACTTGGAGCAGTTGAAAGGTAGGTGGTACAACTGAGAAGATGAACTTCTAATTTATTTATTTTTATTTTATTTTATTTTACTTTTTACTGAAGTATAGTTGTTTTGCAATGTTGTGTTAGTTTCAGGTGTCCAACAAAGTGATTCAGTTATACATATATCTATATCTACATATCTCTCTATATATCTATTCTTTTTCAGATTCTTTTCCCTTATAGGTTATTACAAAATATTGAGTAGAGTTCCCTGTGCTATACAGTAGGTCCTTGTTGATGATCTATTTTATATATATTAGTGTGTATTTGTTAATCCCAAACTCCTAATTTACCCCTCCCCACCTTTCCCCTTTGGTAACCATAAGTTTGTTTCCTATGTCTGTGGGTCTTCTTTTGAACTTTTAGTTTTATATCATCTTCATTAATATAATTTAAATTTTAAAATAAGAATAGAATAAATAAAATAAGAATAAGGTAGTAGTGTAGTTCATACACTGGGAAAGTACATCGTTTCACATATTACACATAAACACATCGCTGGTCTAGTCGGTGTCAATGGATTGATTCCAAGAGATTATTTACAGAGAGGAGTAAATAAAACTAGAATCAACCAGGTTTGGGGTAGTGGGATGACAGGGTGGCGTGATCGGATAGATCGGAGAATGTCTGACCCTGAGGCCAGCCTGTTCTCGGGGGGGTCGTATGCTGGCTCAGGGTGAGGGAGGTCCAAAGTTCAGGAACCTAAAGGGAGGAGAGAAGCTTAACCAAAGTTTGGTAGACAAGCACTTTGTTACAATTGATCAGTGGGGACAAACAGTTCATTTAATTATGTGGCAAAGAAAGGGAATTTTGAGAGTCTGGCCTTGTCATGGATAAATAAGAGGCACCTGGGTGTCTCACCTCAGTTATGGCGGAAAAGGTGGTTCTTTGCCGTTAGCAGTTTTCTGGAACACAAAGGGTGGAGTGGGTGGGGTTTCCTTAACCTTCCCTGCTCTGCAGGATGGCAGGGCTTAGGTAAACTTCAACATTGGCACCACTCGAAGATGGGACATTCCTCCCAGGCGCTTCCCTGGTTTCATTCTCCTCCTGACACTTCCAACACGTGCCACATGGTGTGCTTGTTCATTGTCGGTCTGTTCCAGCCCGCAGCTGGAGCAGGGTCTTCCTCCACGCCCTGCTGTATCCCTCCTGCTGAAAATAGTGCCTGGCCCAGAGTACACGTTCGTTGGATGCATGGGGCCTGAAATCTCCTTTTTGAGCAGTTGTGGAATGGTGGGACTGTCAGAGTCGAGGCTCAGGAAGGCTGATCTGGAAGAGCTGAGCATGCAGGAAGGAGGTAACCAAGCAGAGGGCCCTCTCCACAGCCATTACGTTAGAGCGAAACACTAGAAAAGCAAGTGGCGGGTTCAAGAGACCCCGAGGAAGAACAATTCCTCTTCGGGAGACAAGAGAGTGTCTTATTGATCTCTCCTCTCCCGGCACCCAGCTTGATGCCTGGCCACCGGTCGAGCCTTAGAAGTAACAGTCAGCTAACGTTTGTGGTGGCTCAAACGGATATTCAAGGGAGAGAGCTGCCGCTCTGCTGAATCCTTCCCCTTTGTGAGGAGGTATTTTCTGACATAAGCCCAGCAAGGGTGGCTTCCAGGAAACCACTTGGGGAGTTTGATCTGGACTCCATCCAGTTGGGAGACCCAGAACTGAGGCCTGACCCATGCCTCAGAAAACTAAAGTGAACCACAAATGGAGCCTGACGCCCTGCTACCCCAGAAAATCCATAGTGGGAAAAAGCTGACTCTCTGCCTTGGAGCCAGTAGGCTGGCCAGGTGGGGACGGGTCTGCACTCCTAGAACTAGTCTGGGCGGGAGACTGGACAGCATCCACCATGCACCAGATGGGACCATACAGGGGAGAGCTGACATGAGGGAGTCTTGGTCATGTCTAGTAGGGTCAGCTCATAGGATGGGGTGTCCTCAGGAGGAGGAGGCTGGGTGCCCGGTGGCTAAGGAAAGAGTTTCAAGGACTACCTGGAAAATAGATGCACCTGCTCAGGTTCAGGGACAAGAGGAGGCTCTGCAGAGCCCAAGAGAGATGACTTTGACCACTGCTTCTCTCTGAGACAACTAGCAAGGGAGGAAAAGCAAAGGGGGACAGGAAAAGCAGTGAGCTGGAAAAGAGGGGCAAGGAGAAAGGGGATCCCTCTTCCCATTGGAGGCTTTCATCTGGGAGCAGGAATGAGCCGAGAGGGGAGACAGTGCAGAGCCAACTGACAACCACGGTTGTCGAGACCAAGACCATCGCGAGGGACTAGACACTTTAATTTCTGTGATCAAGATTATCTATGGCTAAGAGCAACAGAGGACTATCTGTGAGTGACCAGAACATTCTCATCCTGCCCAAGTCTTCACCCAGGCTCTTAGAATATTACTCCTCACTGTAGGAAGTCTGAAGGGACAGAGGAAAACAGAAGAATAGTTGTGGTCCCACACCTATGTAGCGCTTGCTCAATACAGGTTATACATTTGTTAAAGTATCACGATCTGAGTGTGCTCTATGTGGGACATGGTGTTTAATATCCCCCTACCAACCCTACAAGGAAGGGCTTGTTGCCACTGAAGGATGCTTGATCAGGACACTGAGGCTCAGAGGGGTGTCCTCTCAGTGGGTTGGAGCAGGGCAGAGATTCACGCCTGCATTGCCCATCAAGTTCATCACTGAATCACAAGCTCCCTTGAATGTATTTCTCTAGTGCTTAAGCCATCAGCGCATTTTATCTTTATGGTCATGCCATGAAGTGGGCCAGTGCATGGTGACAGGCCCAATTTTGCAAAGGAAAATGATTTGGAGAGAATCAGTATTGCTCACGGCCACTGACTCTGTGGCCAGGTTTTGCATTCTTGCTCTCTGCTGGGCCTTCTGCATTTCTCTAGGGTGCCTTTCAGATATTAACCTTTGCTATACCTTGAAAGTTATGCTTGGAGACAATTTTCTATTCACTTTAACTTTTTAAAAAATTGTGAAATGCAACACACATACAGAAACGTATTTAGAAATGCAGCACATGTACAGAGAAGTATTTGGAACACATGTTCAGCTTAAGTGAAGGTCTGGGTAACCACCATCAGTTCAAGAAGCAACATTTCAGCACCCTAGATACCCCATGTGCCTTGAACACAGCCCTGCCTCTTCAAGCAAAGATAGTCACCATCCTGTGTTTTACAGCATCTTCTTGATTTGCTTTTACAGTTTCGTTCCTTATGTGTATGTCTCTAAACACTATAGCGTCGCCGCTTTTCAACTTTATATTAACCGAGTTGTAATGATGTATTCTTTTGTGTCTACTTTTTACTCAACGTTGTTTTAAAAGTTCATTTATACTGTTCCATGTAACTCCAGGCTTTTTTCATTGCTGTATAATAAACTTCATTGTATGACCATACCAAAGTTATTGAATCCATTTATTATTGGATAGTAGGTTATTTCCAGTTTTGAACAGTTACAGACAAGACTATGTTTCTGTATGTGCACATATGAACACGTTTTCTAGGGTGTTGTGGAATTTCTGGGTCATGGGCTGTGGCCATGGCAATATATATGCTGTAGCCTCATGCTGGCCCATGAAGCAAAACATTAAATTTTCAGGAATTTTGTAATTAACACAGCTCTTATTAAAAACTAAATTATATAAACTTGCAATTAATTATATTTCTAAAAAAGACTCATCACTTCCTAGTTTTTACACCATGGAAATCAGCAAACACTATAAATTAGGGCTTTGCTTCCAGAGAGCTGGCTGTTGAACATTTCACAGCTCTCACTGGATGTGTGTCCTTAAATTTATCAGATAATTCCAAATTATTTTCAAAGCTGTTGTACCAATTTACATTCCCACCAGCAATTTCAGAGTCCCTGTACATCTCTGCCAACACTTTAAATATATTCTGGTGGGCATGTAGCAGTATCTAATTGTGGTTTTAATTTGTATTTCGCTTCAGCACTTGTCTTGCTTATCGGCTATTTGGATATTCTCTTTCTGTGAAGTGCTGCTTCAAGTCTTCTGCTCATTTTTCTCTTATGTTGACTGTCTTTTTCTTACTGTTTTCTAGGAGATTCTTTCTCTGACAAACGATGTGAACCCCGTTGATCACGTGTATCGCTTTTTCCCACTACTTTTTTGGTTGTAAAACAGGAACAGAAAATCCACATAAAATATAGCTTAATAAATTATAAAACAAATACCCTTGCAATCATTTCCCAGGTCTAGAAATAGACCTTTGTCATCTATTTTGGCAGCACGTTTGTGCCTTGTGCAATCACAGCTCTTCGTCGCTTTTCTTTATAGTTTTAACCCCAAAATGTGTATCCTTATGTGCAGTAATTTAGCTTGCCCCTGAAAAATAAATGTCTTTGAAATCTTTTAAACTACAGGTTTCCACCACCTCCCTTTTTCATTTTGCAATTTGAAGAAATTGAATCATTTGTCCTCTAACGCAGCGGTCTAACCTTTTTGGCACCAGGGACCGGTTTCGTGGAGGACAATTTTTCCACGGACCAGGGGTGGGGGATGGTTTTGGGATGATTCAAGCTCATTACATTTATTGTGCACTTTATTTCTATTATGATTACATTGTAAGATATAATGAAATAATTATACAACTCACCATAATGCTGACCGGAGGTGGAGCGCAGGCAGTAATGCAAGCGATGGGGAGTGCTGGTAAAGACAGATGAAGTTTTGCTCTCCCAGCGCTCACCTCCTGCTGTGTGGCCCGGTTCCTAACAGGCCATGGAAGGCTACCGATCCGTGGCCTGCGGGTTGGGGACCCCTGCTCTAAAGTTTCCCATAGATTGGATTTTGCTGATGGCATCCCTATAGTGTAATTTGTCACTGTCTTCTGTTCTCTGAATTTTGAGACGGTCCAATTCAGGTTCTTTTTTTTTCCAAGATAATTTCATAGGCGGCAATGTCTTTTTGCATTGGGAGGCACATAATGTCTGCTCACCTCTTCTTCTGTGGTATTATTAGCCTTTGATGCTGCATGCATTAGTTCATTGGGGAGTGCAGAGTGGTGATCTTCTAAATCTATTATTCTTTTATGTACTAGCTGGATAGCTACTTTCATACAGAGAAACTTCCCCTCATCAACTAGTTGGTTACCTAGTGGTTCCATCTATATAGAAAAAACAGGGAAATTCTTTGGTTCAATTTACTACTTTTTAAAAAGAGTTTGTTCTCTATCATGCTCCAGAGGTGACTTCTTTCCTTTTAGTAACATTTCATAATGGATTTACTGATCACTTAACATATTTGAATATTTCTGTTTATTACCATTATATCTTTTCATTACTGTGTAAATTCTCTCATCTATGGCCTGTGCCTCGTCAAGTCCTTAGAAACACAATCTTGTTAATCTTTGATAGCTTCCTTAACTTTCTGACATGACAAGATGTTCCAGACTCATCTAGGACATTTTCTATCTTGCCCCTGGAATCATCCATTTCTCCAAGAAGCCCTGGTTTCTTTTAACAGAAAATGGTGTTTCAAGGCCATAGTCTGGGTGCTAGGGGTGCTCATTGCTAACAGGTTGGTCATGATTTCTAGACCTCTTCAGCAGAGTTAGGAAGCTAAATGAAAATACCCTGAGTTCATGCTCATACTTTTATTTCAAATTCATGAGTGTGGGATTTTTACTTAACTTCTTTCATCTTATCTCTGTAGTTTCCTTTCTTCCATCTAGAGAATCCTGGTTCTCAAGGATACAGAAGATGATAGATTGGAATATTCATAATTACACATTTGCTCTCCTACATCACACGCACTGTACTCTCAGAGCTACAAAACCAATGCTGCTACCACCACCGAAGTGAATGCTGAAGACAGCTAACTTTTCCATGTGCTTTCTCCATTCTCTCTGCTTTTAATGGTTTGCTCTATCTATATTGCCAGAGCAAATAGATATTACATCTTGTATTCTCTCCCTTATAATCCTGATTCCCTATAAGCAGGAGGTTACCCCGGAATGTTTAGGCTAAAACTGACACTTGAGCATTTCCTATATACAAGAACTCTACATATTAAAAAGAGCAGATTTCAAAGAAAAGGGAGGCACACTTGACCAAGGTCATATATTATACAGACGTATTTTCATCTTTGTGAACATGTACACTCTTCCCTCCCTTTAACTGACATCTTGGGTTATGCTAATTGCATAATTAGAATGCTAATTGCATAATTAGAATGCTAATTGCATTCTAACAATCTCACTAGATGGTGTGTTAGCATAAAGAATGTGAAAGTAAGATAACGGTCATGGCTGTTTCCAGGTTCTTTTTTTTTTTTTTTTTTTGCGGTATGCGGGCCTTTCACTGTTGTGGCCTCTCCCGTTGTGGACCACAGGTTCCGGATGCGCAGGCTCAGTGGCCATGGCTCACGGGCCCAGCCGCTCCGCGGCATTTGGGATCTTCCCAGACCGGGGCACGAACCCGCGTCCCCTGCATCGGCAGGCCGACTCTCAACCACTGCGCCACCAGGGAAGCCCCTTCCAGGTTCTTAAGCAGACAAATAACAGACATACAGAAAACTTCTAGAGTTTGGAGGATTACAAAAGGAAGGGCAATTCTTAGAGGAAGTGCAAAGTTTTGTTTTCAAAGTTTGTATCTCTTTTGAGAAAAAAAAAAACACCACATGCCTTTTGTTAAGCATTCTAACAATATAGAAATATATTTTCAGAAAATTATTCAAACTCACATCACGCAGAGGGACTCCTAAAGTTGGAATTCCATATTGTCAATTAAAACTTCAGTTCTGATTATGTTACTTTTCATCATAACTTCCACCAGAACTTCCAACATTCTCAAAGTCACTTCAGATAAAGAAAAGAAACAAACAAGCTATACTTGGAATCATGAAAATGCAACTCAGATGTCTTGATAAATATAGTAATATGTTCCCTAAGTGGAAGCTGTCGGGAAATTACTGGTGTACTGTAAGTTGTGCAATGTGGTCATCAAATGCAAGCTCTACCTGTAGAAAAGCAGAGCAGCAATTTCCCTGCCCCAATGTACTTGGTAATGCAGGTGTAAGTGACAGGAAAACAGATAATCAGGTTCAGGAAATGAAATCAATTAATCATGCAAACCCCCCCTATTTATCTAAGTTGTATTGGTGCTGACATCTGTACTTCACTCCTATCATTATCCCATCAGACAAAGCAAACAGCAGCTCAGCCATTCTCATTTGTATACATTTTCCAGAGCCTTTGGTACCTGCTTTGACTTTCTCAAAAATCATTTACCTAAAAGGTCAGCCCTTCCAGTTGGAAGTTAATAGCAAACTTCTGACTTCACGCAGATACAACCCCAACTTTCATCTGGTGTATTCACAACAGGGAGCACACAGTTTACCTCAGAGAGCTAGGTCTTTGTTGAAACTGAAATCCTTTGCTCTTCATGAAATCAGTGGCTTCAGGCAATGTAACCATCTTTGCATATACACTAAAATTTAGGAAGATACCTCTATTCGCCTGCAGTTCTACCTAAGTCACTACTGAAACTACTGCCCTTTCCTATGCACAGTATTTCTGCCAATGACAAACATCCTTGACCAAAGACATCAGCCTCACCTGGGGACTTGCTGGAGTGCAAGTCCTTCTGAGTCAGAAACACTGGGCTGAGGCCCTGCAATGTGTGTTTTAACAAGCCCTGCGGGGGATTCTCACGCACATTCACGTTTGAGAACTGCCATCTAAGATCTGGGTGAGAAGTCACTTCCTGCATGCCTTGTGAGACTAAATGAGGTAAGATTCTGCAGGATGCTTGGCTTAAATATGCTCCAGAAGCGTTTGTTGCCCTGAGTAGAATCCAGACTTTTAAAAATCTACTGCCCTGTCACTGTGATAAGCCACGTTCACACTTTATGGGTCTGTGGTTTTTCCCTGTTACTGGCTTGGCCCCCAGTCACTGCTTAGCTGCCCTACGATTCACCTTGAAGTCAGCTGGAGCCACTACAGAAAGTTACAAACCAACCCTAAATCATTTAGCACTTGCTCCCCTTTACGTGGCTTACCCACACAGGTAGCAGACCCCTTCTAAGCAGCGTGACCTGGTTTGCCCCCCCCACCCAGTCATATCCCCCAGTGATTCTCTCTATCTGTTGCAAGTTGCCCCCCAAACCTCCACCTGCCCCAGCATAACATGTCCGAGCCTTTGGTTTCAAGTGAGGCAAGGAGCCTTCTAAGTTTGGGGGGATACTTGGCCCCCTCAATTACTGCCAGAGGGGCCTGTGCAACAGGAAAACAGGGGCACCTGGCCTTAATGCTCTTCAAGCCCCATCCAATGAGCTACACTAGGTACTGTCCATGAGCTCGCCAGCTGTGCCTTCTTCCTGACCAATTTTTCTTCTGGGTCCCTTCAAGTGGGAAGCAGAGCCAGCAGGAAAGCAACTCCAAAGGGCTGTCGTAAAAGGCATCCTTCCTGTCTCCTGCAACTCCCAAGCGGTTATCCAGTTAGTTTTATTGCCCCCTTGATCTTCCCAATGAGAGAATGGCAGGAATTTTGGGAGAGGCAGAGACGGGCAGCTGGGAAGTTGTGACACGAACACACCAGACTTTAAGCACATGCTCCTGTAAGTAAACAACAGCTTCTACATCCCAGCCCTCCAGCCTATCCCTGCTCTTTGTTCTTTCCTTGGAGCTCTGCCTTCTCCTAGTCACCTAGTTCTTTATTCGGACCTCCAAAGGAGCGAGGAGTTCAAACTAGAATAACGTTGAGATGCTCAATTTTTTGTATCTCCCCTTCATCTTAGCTTGAGAGTTGTCTCTCCCTTCTTGACAGATTTTGCTGCCTAGACTGCTCGGCTCAGTTAGGGTTCACAGGGAACAGCTGGCTCAAGGGAAGAGTCTTAGTTTACTGTCTCCACCTGTCAATCTGCCTCCCCTCCCCATCAACCCACCCCAGGTCCCGAACTGCTAGATTTCTGAGTTAACCTCCAATTCAGCATTAGTTCAGACAGTTGGATATTTCAGACAGCCCATTGTTTCTTTCTTCATGGAAATTGCCAAACCAGGATAGACATCTCCTAAGAATCACTTTTTCCCTCTCAGAAAAAGGAAATAAAGAGTTCTGGCCTCTGGTTCCTTCTGAGCAGGATTTTGTGAAGGAAAAATTTGGGGAAGAAATCTAGTTTTCAATATTGGATGCTATGATTTTTATAAGTGTGGCAAGTCTTGCCTCCAAAAATTTGATGAGGCTCTAAAATTCCCATAACTCCCTCCTTACCTCATTCTGTATCACTTTAAATAACAGCCACTCCACAATCGAATTGAGAATGTTACACAAAGGCAGTACACACAGAAGGGGGTAAATGGGACCCTTTAGTTACCCATCTACACCCATCACTGTCCAGGTGCCCCTTCGAGAGAAATTTGAAACCCTTAAGTCAAAAGGACGAGTCAGCATACATGGAAAAAGAACACACCATCAGTGGCAGATTAGGGCAGAAGGTAGACCAGAAAAGTAATTCACCTGAGTGCATAGAATGCTAGAGATGTTTGAAAGGCAAGTCCTGACACCAGTGTTAGCTCTACATTCAAGACAACTTGACATAGAGATAGCAAGTTCTTAAGCACAGTACTACTATATTGCCAATACCTAGCCCAAATTGGCTTTGTTTTTGGTCACAAGTTTTTGACCATTTTCTAGGCTTCTTGATAGACATCCTCTTGGTTACCGACTACACTGTGAGGAATAAGAGGAGTCTCAAAATACCTCACAAAGAGCAAAGTACATTAAAAAAAAAAAAAGGCTATTTATACCACAGTGTCCCAAGCAAGCAGTTGGGCGTTGTGAGCCTCGATGGAAATGGCTAAGAATTAAGGAGGAAAGGGGCTCTGGAATCAACCCCCTCAAAGAGCCTTGAGCCTTGTCTGTAAGCTAGAATCGCTATAGAGCTGCTAATTTCACCTCATACCCCACATCCAAAGCCCTTCGTAAGGCTGCAGCCCCTTTCCTGTGCAGGCACTAAAAGTCTCTACCTTTCTGGACTCAAGCTTTGTGCTCTCTCCCCGGGCCTGACCTCACTCCTTGAATCTGTTCAAAGATCTTGTCTTCTTGGCATCCCCACCCACCTACGCCTGAGGACCCCAAGACTGGTAGGCTCTGGCTCAGCCTACCTCTTATAACCACCTTCCTGATGGTTAGCAGAGTCAGCTCAGCCGAGTGTGTGGCCACATGGAGCCTGTTCATAATCTGATGCAGGGTGAATTCTGAGCTTAACTTTCTTCCCCCTTCTCCTTCCTTCAGTGTTGAGACTCATAAAATTGAACTATGTTCCATAGTTTAATACTGAATTTCTCATAAAGGTAGAAGGACTGATTTTCACTTGTTACAAACAATTTCATGTAAACACCTAAAAACAAATCTTACCAAATAGTTTAGAATACAAAGGAGAATCAAATCTGTATTTTTTTAAAAAGTGTTAAAATTATGCTTTTAATTGTGAACTATAGCATTCCTAGATAAAATGAATATTTTAATCCATAGTTGTAAAGCACATACCCGTGTGACCACCACTAGGGGCCAAAAATAAAGGGAACATTTCCCTATTATGAGAAGCTTCCCCCACTCCCATTCTTTCTTGCCTCTTGTGATAACCATTTCTTTTTTCCTTTACTCCCTATGCATCTGTTCCTAAATGACCTAGTAAAGTTTTGTCTCTTTTTGAACTTTATTTAAATAGGCCATACTGAGCCATTTTCAACTTGCCTGTCTAACCACTGGCCACCCTGCTACCATGTTCACACCAGCCTCAGTGTTTATAGAATTCATATGACCTTCCTTCTGTGATTTCACTTTTCTTTTTCTTATTCTTATTTTTCAACCTACCTGAATATTCTTCCTACTTCTGCCTATGTTATTTCAGCTCAGTATTACGAGTTCTGCTCAAATGCCAGCCCTTCTTGAAGACATCTCCTACTGGGAATTTTCTGATCTTCCAAATCTCTCGTGTACATACCTACTTCACTCTGTCTTGTATTGCATTGGTTGCTTGGATGTTGGTCTCTTTCTCCCTCGACTACAGTTTACTTGTAGGTGTCTTTTTATTCATTTTAGTAACTACTGCATGGTCTAGCCTGTCATTGGCTTTAGAAGCATCCAATCAATACTGGTTAAATAAATGAAGTTAGTCATAAAGAGATTTTGAAAGTCTCTATTTTAATGAAGATGGAAATTACAATATAAAATTCTATTCCTGATGGTGAGTGGGTCTGCACAGAGCCTGAACCCCTTGTTCGGCTTCTCTTGCCTCCACGGTCACAGATTGTCCCAAAGTCTGAGAGGAGGGTGGCTCAACCCCCAACCCCGCCCAAAGCCTCACTGCCACTGTGTTTGGGACAGACCCTGGCGGCTGAAATCCTGTCTGCCCTCTGGGCCACGTGCCAGGTGTTGCTGTCTCTAAGCTGAACCTGGTCACCTTTTTTGAGCAAAGAGCCCTGGGATGTGAAGAAAAGGAGACAACAGTCATACACCCAGACGTGTGGCTGACAGGGGTCCTGGTGCTCCAGTCGGGTGTCAGGCCTGAGCCTCTGAGGTGGGAGAGCTGAGTTCAGGACATGGGTCCACCAGAGACCTCCTGGCTCCACGTAATATCAATTGGTGAAATCTCTCTCAGAGATCTCCGTCTCAATGCTAAGACCCAGCTCCACTCAATGACCAGCAAGATACAGTGCTGGACACCCTATGCCAAACAACTAGCAAGACAGGAACACAACCCCACCCACTAGCAAAGAGGCTGTCTAAAATCATAATAAGTTCATAGACACCCCAAAACACACCACTGGATGCAGTCATGCCCACCAGAAAGACAAGATCCAGCCTCATCCACCAGAGCACAGGCACCAGTCCCCTCTACCAGAAAGCCTACACAACCCACTGAACCAAACTTACCCACTGGGGGCAGACACCAAAAACAATGGGAACTACGAACCTGCAGGCTGCAAAAAGGAGACGCCAAACACAGTAAATTAAGCAAAATGAGAAGACAGAGAAATACACAGCAGATGAAGGAGCAAGGTAAAAACACACCAGACCAAACAAATGAAGAGGAAATAGGCAGTCTACCTGAAAAAGAATTCAGAGTAATGATAGTAAGGATGATCCAAAATCTTGGAAATAGAATGGAGAATATACAAGAAACGTTTAACAAGGACCTAGAAGAGCTAAAGAGCAAACAAACAATGATGAACAACACAATAAATGAAATTTAAAATTCTCTAGAAGGAATCAATAGCAGAATAACTGAGGCAGAAGAACAGACAAGTGACCTGGAAGATAAAATAGTGGAAATAACTACTGCAGAGCAGAATAAAGAAAAAAGAATGAAAAGAATTGAAGAGAGACCTCTAGGACAACATTAAACACAACAACATTCGAATTATAGGGGTCCCAGAAGAAGAAGAGAAAAAGAAAGGGACTGAGAGAGTATTTGAAGAGATTATAGTTGAAAACTTTCCTTATATGGGAAAAGAAAGAGTCAATCAAGTCCAGGAAGCGCAGAGAGTCCCATACAGGATAAATCCAAGGAGAAACATGCCCAGACACATATTAATCAAACTATCAAAAATTAAAAACAAAGAAAATATATTAAAAGCAGCAAGAGAATAGCAACAAATAACATACAAGGGAATCCCCGTAAGGTGAACAGCTGATCTTTCAGCAGAAACTCTGCAAGCCAGAAGGAAGTGGCAGGACACATATAAAGTGATGAAAGGGAAAAACCTACAACCAAGATTAGTCTACCCAGCAAGGATCTCATTCAGATTTGATGGAGAAATTAAAACCTTTACAGATAAGCAAAAGCTAAGAGAATTCAGCACTGCCAAACCAGCTCTACAACAAATGCTAAAGGAACTTCTCTAGGCAGGAAACACAAGAGAAGGAAAAGCCTTACAATAACAAACCCAAAACAATTAAGAAAATGGTAATAGGAACATACATATAGATAACTACCTTAAATGTAAATGGATTAAATGTTCCAACCAAAAGACATAGACTGGCTGAATGGATACAAAAACAAGACCCATACATATGCTGTCTACAAGAGACCCACTTCAGACATAGGGACACATACAGACTGAAAGTGAGGGGATGGAAAAAGATATTCCATGCAAATGGAAATCAGAAGAAAGCTGGAGTAGAAATTCTCATAGCAGACAAAATCGGCTTTAAAATAAAGAATATTACAAGAGACAAAGAAGGACACTACATAATGATCAAGGGAAAAATCCAAGAAGAAGATATAACAATTGTAAATATTTATGCACCCAACATAGGAGCACCTCAATACATAAGGCAAATGCTAACAGACATAAAAAGGGAAATCGACAGTAACACAACCATAGTAGGGGACTTTAACACCCAACTTTCACCAATGGACAGATATTCCAAAATGAAAATAAATGAGGAAACACAAGCTTTAGATGATACATTAAAAAAGATGGACTTAATTGATATTTGTAGGACATTCCATCCAAAGAAAGCAGATTACACTTTCTTCTCAAGTGCTGATGGAACATTCTCTAGGATAGATCATATCTTGGGTCAGAAATCAAGCCTTGGTAAATTTAAGAAAATTGGAATCATATCAAGTATCTTTCTGACCACAACGCTATGAGACTAGATATCAATTACAGGAAAAAATCTGTAAAAAATACAAACACAGGGAGGCTAAACAGTACACTACTAAATAACCAAGAGATCACTGGAGAAATCAAAGGGGAAATCAAAAATTACCTAGAAACAAATGACAATGAAAACACGACAACCCAAAAGCTATGGGATGCAGCAAAAGCAGTTCTAAGAGGGAAGTTTATAGCAATACAATCCTACCTCAAGAAACAAGAAACATCTCAAATAAACAACCTAACCTTACACCTAAAGCAATTAGAGCAAGAAGAACAAAAAACCCCCAAAGTCAGCAGAAGGAAAGAAATCATAAAGATCAGATCAGAAATAAATGATAAAAAAATGAAGGAACTGATAGCAAAGATCAATAAAACTAAAACCTGGTTATTTGAGAAGATAAACAAAATTGGTAAACCATTAGCCAGACTCATCAAGAAAAAAAGGGAGAAGACTCAAGTCAATAGAGTTAGAAACCAAAAAGAAGTAACAACTGACACTGCAGAAATATGAAGGATCATGAAAAACCTAGGGGCAGGATGGGAATAAAGATGCTGACCTACTAAAGAATGGACTTGAGGACACAGGGAGGGGGAAGGGTAAGCTGAGACAAAGTGAGAGAGTGGCAGGGACATATATATGCTACCAAATGTAAAACTGATAGCTAGTGGGAAGCAGCTGCATAGCACAGGGAGATCAGCTCGGTACTTTGAGACCACCTAGAGAGGTGGGATAGGGAGGGTGGGAGGGAGGGAGACACAAGAGGGAAGAGATATGGGGATATATTCTTTTTTTTTTAATATGTATAGCTGATTCACTTTGTTATAAAGCAGAAACTAACACACCATTATAAAGCAATTATACTCCAATAAAGATGTTAAAAAAAAGAAATATGAAGGATCATGAGTGATTACTACAAGCAACTATATGCCAATAAATTGGACAACCTGGAAGAAATGGACAAATTCTTAGAAAAGCACAACGTTCTGAGACTGAACCAGGAAGAAACAGAAAATATAAACAGACCAATCACAAGCACTGAAATTGAAACTGTGATTAAAAATCTTCCAACAAACAAAAGCCCAGGACCAGATGGTTTCACAGGCAAATTCTATCAAATATTTAGAGAAGAGCTAACACCTATCGTTCTCAAACTCTTCCAAAGTATAGCAGAGGGAGGAACACTCCCAAACACATTCTACGAGGCCACCGTCACCCTGATACCAAAACCAGACAAAGATGCCACAAAAAAAGAAAACTACAGGCCAATATCACTGATGAATATAGATGCAAAAATCCTCAACAAAATATTAGCAAACAGAATCCAACAGCACATTAAAAGGATCATACACCATGATCAAGTGGGGTTTATCCCAGGAATGCAAGGATTCTTCAATATAAGCAAATAAATTCAGGTGATAAACCATATTAACAAATTGAAGGAGAAAAACCATATGATCATCTCAATAGATGCAGAAAAAGCTCTCAACAAAATTCAACACCCATTTATGATAAAAACCCTCCAGAAAACAGGCATAGAGGGAACTTACCTCAACATAATAAAGGCCATGTATGACAAACCAACAGCCAACATCGTCCTCAGTGGTGAAAAACTGAAACCATTTCCACTACGATCAGGAACAAGAGAAGGTTGCCCACTCTCACCACTATTTTTTTTTTTTTTTTTTTTTTGCAGTACGCGGGCCTCTCACTGTTGTGGCCTCTCCCGTTGCAGAACACAGGCTCTGGACGCGCAGGCCCAGAAGCTATGGCTCACGGGCCTAGCCACTCCGCGGCATGTGCGATCTTCCCGGACCGGGGCACGAACCCGTGTCCTCTGCATCAGCAGGTGGACTCTCAACCACTGCGCCACCCTCTCACCACTATTATTCAACATAATTTTGGAAGTTTTAGCCACAGCAATCATAGAAGAAAAAGAAATAAAGGAATCCAAATTGGAAAAGAAGAAGTAAAACTGTCACTGGTTGCAGATGGCATGATACTATACATAGAGAATCCTAAAGATGCCAAGGAAAACTATTAGAGTTAATCAATGAATTTGGTAAAGTAGCAGGATACAAAATTAATGCACAGAAATCTCTTGCATTCCTATACACTAATGATGAAAAATCTGAAAGAGAAATTAAGGAAACACTCCCATTTACCATTGCAACAAAAAGAATAAAATACCTGAGAATAAAGCTACCTATGGAGACAAAAGACCTGTATGCAGAAAACTGTAAGACACTGATGAAAGAAATTCAAGATGATACAAACAGATGGAGAGATATACCATGTTCTTGGATTGGAAGAATCAACATTGTGAAAATGACTATACTACCCAAAGTAATCTACAGATTCAGTGGAATCCCTATCAAACTACCAATGGCATTTTTCACAGAACTAGAACAAAAAAGTTCACAATTTGTATGGAAAGACAAAAGACCCCAAATAGCCAAAGCAATCTTGAGAAAGAAAACTGGAGCTGGAGGAATCAGGCTCTAGGACTTCAGGCTATACTACAAAGCTACAGTAATCAAGACAGTATGGTACTGGCACAAAAGGAGAAAGACAGATCAATGGAACAGGATAGAAAGCCCAGAGATAAACCCACACACATATGGTCACCTTATCTTTGATAAAGGAGGCAAGAATATACAATAGAGAAAAGACAGCCTCTTCAATTAATGGTGCTGGGAAAACTGGACAGCTACATGTAAAAGAATGAAATTAGAACACTCCCTAACACCATACACAAAAATAAACTCAAAATGGATTAAAGACCTACATGTAAGGCCAGACACTATAAACCTCTTAGAGGAAAACATAAGCAGAACACTCCATGACATAAATCACAGCAAGATCCTTTTTGACTCACCTCCTAGAGAAATGGAAATAAAAACAAAAATAAACAAATAGGACCTAATGAAACTTAAAACCTTTTGCACAGCAAAGGAAACCATAAACCAGACAAAAGGACAACCCTCAGAATGGGAGAAAATACTTGCAAACAAAGCAACTGACAAAGGATTAATCTCCAAAATATACAAGTGGCTCATGCAGCTCAATATCAAAAAATCAAACAACCCAATCCAAAAATGGGCAGAAGGTCTAAATAGACATTTCTCCAAAGAAGATACAGATTGCCCACAAACACATGAAAGGATGCTCAACATCATTAATCATTAGAGAAAAGCAAATCAAAACTACAATGAGGTATCACCTCACACCAGTCAGAATGGCCATCATCAAAAAATTTACAGACAATAAATGCTGGAGAGGGTGTGGAGAAAAGGGTACCCTCCTGTACTGTTGGTGGGAATGTAAATTGATAACAGCCACTATGGAGAACAGTACAGAGGTTCCTTAAAAAACTAAAAATAGAACTACCACATAACCCATCAATCCCACTACTGGGCATATACCCTGAGAAAACCATAACTCAAAAAGAGTCATGTACCACAATGTTCATTGCAGCTCTATTTACAATAGCCAGGACATGGAAGCAACCTAAATGTCCATTGACAGACGAATGGATAAAGAAGATGTGGAACATTTATACAATGGAATATTACTCAGCCATAAAAAGAAACAAAATTGAGTGATTTGTAGTGAGGTGGATGGACCTAGAGACTGTCATACAGAGTGATGTAAGTCAGAAAGAGAAAAACAAATACCATATGCTAACACGTATATATGGAATCTAAAAAAAAAAAAAGTTTCTGAAGAACCTAGCGGCAGGACAGGAATAAAGACACAGACATAAAGAATGGACTTGAGGACACAGGGAGGGGGAAGGGTAAGCTGGGATGAAGTTAGAGAGTGGCATGGACATATAGACACTATCAAATGTAAAACATAGCTAGTGGGAAGCAGCCGCATAGCACAGGGAGATCAACTTGGTGCTTTGTGACCACCTAAAGTGGTGGGATAGGGAGGGTGAGAAGGGGATGCAAGAGGAAGGGAATATGGGGATATATGTATATGTATAGCTGATTCACTTTGTTATACAGCAGAAACTAACACACCAGTGTAAAGCAATTATACTCCAATCAAGATGTTAAAAATAAATAAATAAAATTCTATTCCTACTGTTATGGTTAATGTTTTAATTTTTTACCTTGTGATCAGCAAAAAAGGGCATATTCTAATTTGTACTTCATTGAATATTACTGAGGTTCAACAATATTTCATGTATTTATTATTGTTGTTTCTTCTGTGAATTTGTATTCCTGTCCTTTGACAATTTGGGGGGTTTTATTATTTTTCTCTATGGATTTATAGATTCTCTGTATTATGGATATTACTACCTTCCTGGCTGTGTATGTTACTGGTATTTTGTCCCATCAGTAGCTTATCTTTTAATTCTGTCTGCAATATTTTTTGTTAAACAAAACATTTGGATTTTTATGCTTCAATCTGTCAGTGTTTTCCTTTCCACACTTGGTTTTAATAAGAACCTCTGTTCTGTGAGAAGAGAAATATGAAGGAGGCCCCCTTCCTGAGAGATAGCTATTTTATGGCTAATAAAGATTCTTAAGTAGGGTGGTGATGAATCTTTCCTTATATTTAAATTTGGGGGTCCAAATTTTCATATGTATGCTACAGACACATAATAGCATGTCAAGATTATTGGTTTTTTTAATGTTTCCATACATTTTTCTTCATCACTGGCTGACATTAGCATTCATCACTTGGTTTTGTGATTCACTGAATGTTTTAGGTGGTTCAATAATTTCTGTGTGAATCAGTAAGAAATTCTTCAGAGATAACCCCTTGAGGGTGCACATTCTGTTAAATTCCCTCTGATCCTTCAACTGCTAATCTAACCGAAACTAAGCAGTAATAACAAGAGAATATTGCCTATTTTTAGGATCTAAAGTCCAGAATTCATGAACATACTCTGGTAGGACGGGAGTCCAACACTGGCTTGGGCTTTACTGTGGACTGTTGTCTTTTTTTTTTTTAATAGTCAGAAGTCATTATTCCCAGGACATGTCAGAATAATATAACGAAGATTTTAAGGGATAACCTTGCTTTCAAGTATACTCTTTCAGCTCTCTCCCTAGTGGCACACCAGGTCAGGACCAGCCCAGTAGTACTTGCTAACCCTTACCCTATGGCCTTGCATCTGGGGGTTCATCTTAATCACAGTGTGATCAGGGCCTTGGAAAGTGCAAGTGGGGAAAATGACAGTCATTGAGCAATTCTTAAAGTGTGATGAATGGTTTTGTCATCAACTGTAGCCCTCCCTACACATTGCTAACAAACTCATTGCCCCATTGTGGAGGTACAGATGGTATTTGCTGTCCTTTGAGTGCGTGGGTCATTTGTGTGCTCCTGAAATCTGAATTTGCATGAAAATATAATCACCTAGAATGGTTCCTATTAGTCGTTTTCCTCTGTGCTTAACTTGATTAAATGTTTAACCTGATGTAAATTCTGGGCTTTAAACTCAGGATGGATACCCTGAGATGATTCTCTGGTAGTGAGGTCTACCTTGCCTTAGCCTAAGAGGGTGGACCTAGTTTGCTCCTGATTATCAATGGAGATCTTTTTTCTTTTACTTTAGCAGCAACCCAGAAGAGTAAGGAGGACTGATCATAAGACCATCAGTAATATTTTCACATTTTGAACCTAATAATAGCAAATACACAGTGCTTACTATGTATCAGGCTCTGTACTGAGTCTTTACATGTAATAACTCAATCTTCACAACAACCTTATAAGGTTGGTCCTTCTATTATCCCCATTTAGCAGATGGTAAGACTGAGGCTCAGAGAGATTATAGGGAAATGACAGAACCAGGTTTAAAATCCAGATGATCAGCTCCAGAATCAGGTTCTTAACCACTAAATGTTGCTTAATTTATTTATTTAGAAAAATTGGAGATAGGATAAGAAGAACCCCATAAAGTTGTGGTCAATACTTTAGAACAGATCTCTCCAAAATTTGTTCAAAGTGGAATCTGGAATGTACAATGAAAGAGCAAACACGATAATAAGAGCAAAGTGGGAACTAGATGTTTTTCTAAAGTTCTTAGTATATATTAATTCATTTAGTACTCACAACAACTTTATGAAAAGGGTACTACCATTCTGCCCACTTTACTAATGGATAAACTGAGGCCCAGGGAAGTAAAATAGTTAGCCTGATGAGGCACAGCTTAAAGTGTTTTACTATCAACTCCTTAATTATTTCTAGCTCTCAAATCATTTGTTCTCTATAAAACTTCAAGGTTTTTTTTCACATGCGTCATCTCATTTTATTCTCAAAATAATAGTGTACCAAACCGTTGCATAAGTCAGCGTTCACTTTCCTTTAGCAATTAAGGTGTGTTTTCTATGTTAAGCCATTAGGAGATAAAGAAGAGTTCTTTAACGCTCAAGGTAAAACTCCCAGTCTTTTTGGTTGAAATGGAATCAGGGCGATCAGCTGTTAGCACGAATTACAATCCAGGGTTGCAGGGTGTGGGAGGAGACAAAGGAGTGCCCAGATGATCAGTACAGACTCCGGAAGTAAATAGAAATATTTCAAACCCAACCAGGAGGAAGGCTGGGGTTTCACATCCATTCTGCTCTTGGCTTTGGCCTTCTTTTGTGGGCCATGCATTTCAAGAGAATTGTTTAGGAGATTTAGGTGAGTTGGGCCGTTTGAAATGTTGAAGAACCAGTGGAAATGAAGAATCACCACTGTTTGATTGTTGACACAAAGAAGGGTCAAAGGCACAGGTCAGCTCTACGCCCCCAGGCTAGAAAGCACCCAGTCTGAGATGGAGTTCCCCTCAGGCAGGATTGCTACATACTGCTAAGTACATTGTTGAGTGTACAACCTAACCAACGATACACAGTGGCCCTGCTTTTAGGAAACGCACTTGGGAGAATTTCTTATTGTGTAGACCTAACTGTAAACAAATCCACCAAAAAAGATTTTCAAAATGTAGAACAACTTGTTCCATTAGACCTTGTCAGTTTTATTCCAATGGGTTTTTTAAAAAATGAAATGACAACTTTACTGAGATATAATTCATATACCCTACAATTAACCCATTAAAAAGTACAATTAAATGTTTTATTAAATATATTCAGAGTTGTGCAACCAACACCACGATTGATTTTAGAACATTTCATCAGGCACAAAAGAAACTCCATGCTCATTAGCAGTTATTCCTCATTTCCTCCCAACCACCCCAGCCCTTGGCAACCAACCATGAATCCACTGTCTGTCTCTATGCTATGCCTATTTTGGACATTTCATAACAATGGAATCATACAATATGTGATCTTTTGTGTCTGGCTTCTTTCATTTAGCATGTCTTCAAGATTCATACAGTATATTAGTACTTTTTTCTTTTTTATTGCTGAATAATATTCCATTGCATGGCTATACCACATTTTGTTTATTCATTTATTTGTTGATGGACATTTGCGTTGGATCCACTTTTTGGCTACGATGCATGATGCTGCTTTGAAGGTTTGTGCACAAGTATTTTGTGTAGACATACGTTTTCATTTCTCTGGGGTATATATCTAGGAGTGGGGTTGATGCATTATATGATAGCCTTATATTTAACCTTCTGAGGAACTGCCAGACTGTTTTACCATTTTGCATTCCCACCAGCAGTGTATGAGGGCTCCAATGTTTCCACATCCTCACTAACATTTATCTGCCTTTTTTTTTTTTTTCTTTTTTTGCAGTACGCGGGCCTCTCACTGTTGTGGCCTCTCCCGTTGCGGAGCACAGGCTCTGGACGCGCAGGCTCAGCGGCCATGGCTCACGGGCCCAGCCGCCCCGCAGCACGTGGGATCTTCCCGGACCGGGGCACGAACCCGTGTCCCCTGCATCGGCAGGCGGACTCTCAACCACTGCGCCACCAGGGAAGCCCTATCTGCCTTTTTGATTCTAATCATACTAGTGGGTGTGAAGTGATAATTCATTGTGGTTTTGATTTCATTTCCCTAGTGACTAATCACGTTGGACATCTTTTCATGTGAATATTGTCCGTTTGCATATCTTCTTTGGAGAAATGTCTATTCAGATACTTTGATGGCTTCAGTGTAAACGAGAGCCTCTTCGATGTGGTATCTCTGTCTCTCTGTCTTTTTTTTTTCCTGTAGTTAATCTATATTTACTGTGTACCAGACTGTATAGAGAACATGATACTTGGTTCATTCTTTGCCTTATGTTCAGTCTTTCAGAAGAATCAGAGCTACACTCTCTGGATTCTCCTTTATGCCTACAACTCCCCTCTTAGTCTCCTTCACCAACTTGTCTTCCTCCACCCCCTCCCTACATTCTCAGTTCCTTCTTCTATGCTGCACTCCAGTTGGAGACCATATTTCTTCCCACAGCCTGTCATCCCGTCAGCTACAATGATGAGCTCATCAATATCAGAGATCATGTACATTATCCTCTCAACTCACAATTCCAACTGACTGTCTGGCAGAACCTTCCATCTTTTGACAGCTCAAGGGATCTTCATTTACTATAATCAGATCCAGCCATCAAGGTCCAGCATTAATCCTCCTCCCACACAGGACTTACCCGACCTCGATGTGGTATCTCTTTGCAGTGCCCACCCTTGTGTGGCAGCTCTGACTTAGGGGAACCCAGCATTAAATCAGATCTATAAATACTTGGGGTGCGCCTTCTAATGTGCAAGGCACTGCACTTGCCTCTAGGCATCAGGGGATGTGTGAAGGTGCAGTGCTTAATTTTAACAACTAGTGATTGAGCACCTACTGCATGGAAGGCTCTTCCAGGACACGAAGAGGAGTAGCGCACAGTCCTTGTCCCCAACGAGCTTAGAATCCAATGGGAGGTAGACAAACTGACACTTACAACCACTGTATAATTCAGCCATCTTTGTGGGCCACTGCCATTTCGATGATAAAGTCAGCCTCAGCTGCTTCCCAAGCTGCCCCAGATAAGCACATTATCTAAGGCTAAGTGGAGTTCCCTGGTCCCTTCGTCCAAGAGCCAAATCCCTGCCCCGTGGCGAGGTTCTGGAGCCACCACTGTTCACAGCACAGACACAGGCTTGGAGTTAGTTGAGTGTATCTCGGACGAATCATGGAGTGAACAAGCTGTGTTACGGAGTTACCAGGAGTGCTTCTGGGAGTGTAAGGTCCAGCTGGGCTGTGCAGGACTTTGGCCCTGACCTAGGGGTTGCATGTTTCTGCTTCAGGCATGTGGGCCATGGAACCCTCACACTGTTATTAGCTGGCTGCTTGATACAAATATAGAGTCACAGGCTACCGAATCAGAACCTCATGGGCTAGGGCCCAGGAACTTGCACCTTAATAAGCTCCCTAGGTGTGGCCCATGAACGATGAGGTCTGAGAACCACCTACTTAACCCCTGCTTGCAAGTGCTGATTGAGCAGTAGTTCCTCCCAATGGCACATTAGATTCTGGGGAATGACCCTGTAGTTCCTGAAAATTACAGCCACTCCAGGTTTTCTTAAGAACCCACCTAGCATATTCTTTGTAGTCAAAGAAATGTTGATTGCTGGGTAAAACAGTGCATTGTTGCTCACCTGAAACCTCCCTCGAGTGGTATGAGACAGCTGAGTGGAATTTTAGGTTCCCCCGCCCTTTCCGGTTTCCCTGAGCAGCCAATCCAGCCGTAGGTTATAAGCTCTCTCTGGGAAGCAGCAGCCTCTGCCTTCACGGGTGGTGGGAGAATCCAGCCTGCGGTGTAGCGTCCTTTTTGAAACTTGCCGTTGATGTGAGCTTTATGGCCTCTGGAAGGTAAGTCCAGGATGAACAAATGGGTTTGTAGAAAAAGCTGCGTCTCCAGGAGTGAAGAAGAGCCTAGGTCAGCTCTGTGTCTCACTGTCTCTGTAGAGATGAATTCCACTGCGCTTTTAATCTGCTTCCTGGAGAATATGGCCTCCAGCCGCAGCAGCCCCAACCATCCAAACTTGCTCTGAAGGACCGTGTGTTTTCATGCAGCTACAAAGGGGAACAGCAGGGTCCTAAGCCAGTTACCAGCGGGGTCCTAAGCCTAAACCTTTTTTTGGGGTGTCCAAGGAGCCCCACCTTAGGAAGTGGTAATTTGCAATTGCCTCGGGAGTAATTTTTGATTTCAAGCTATTCTCTACTTTACATTGAAGGCTTTTCTAAAATAACTAAGAGGTTGAATTGTAGCTTTGCTTTTAACTCCTAAGTAGGGGGAAAGCCCGCATCTAACATTAGGATATTCCCTAGAAGGGTGTAGGGCCTGGAGTTATATATATATATATATATATTTTTTTTTTTTTTTAAATTTTTAATTTTTTTTGTGTGGTACGCGGGCCTCTCACTGTTGCGGCCTCTCCCGTTGCGGAGCACAGGCTCCAGACGCGCAGGCTCAGCGGCCATGGCTCACGGGCCCAGCCGCTCCGCGGCATGCGGGATCTTCCCGGACCAGGGCACGAACCCGTGTCCCCTGCATCGGCAGGCAGACTTTTCAACCACTGCACCACCAGGGAAGCCCCAGGGCCTGGAGTTATTTAAGCCGTGCAGCCTGCCCAGAATAATGGCGCTTTAAGGGAGGTTGTGTTTTTGGTATATTTCATGGGTCCTTGAGGCTTTGGTTAGAAACCGAAGTTTGAAATTGAATTGTAATGATTAGAAAAAAGAAGTAAAATGCAGGACCATGTGGGGCTCCTGGGGACCTCGTTGCTCTACCCAAGGGACAGCCCAGTCTGCAGTGGTGACAACTGAATCACTATGGAAACAATACCCAGTTGCTTTAATTTTGGTCGTGGCTATGAAGACGCCAGATGGATGCTATTTTGGTTGATAGTAAATTCCTGGGTTTCTGTTTTCAACTCAATTCAGGTGTTGGGTCTTGATTCTATTTCCTGGCTGTAAAGTATCTGGAGATAAGCCAGGATTGAGTCCCATCAAGTTTGAGCACTATTAAATAAAAGGTAGTATTTCCCTGGGCATCTGCCCTGGTTGGTTAGCCCTTGCTCCAGGTCACCTATTAGTCTGGAATACCTCTGTCCTTGGCCACCCAGCCTGGGTCATCAATGCAGCTGCCCACTCACCAAGACCAGCACGACCCCGTGCCTTGTCGAAGCCTTGCCTCACAGCTGTATGTGCTCATCAAGACCTGTTTCTCATTCCCTTCCACGCAGGCCACTGCTGCTTTGAAGGAAAAGTTCAGTGAGACTTTGAACCTGGAGATATTCTTGTTTTTCTTCCCCAGTATTGGGTTGGCTTTGGACGCTGTACCCAAATTAGGAAAAAGTGGGTGGTAATGAAGCAGCCAGAGAACTTGGCCTTTCCCATGCCTGCTTGGGATACGGATTAAAAGTCTTTAACTCTGAGTTCGATTTTTGATAAAAGGAATTCTTTCTTCCTGGTTTTTAAGCTACAGTTAACTCCTTGCCTTCAGATGGCCAAACACATTGACAGTAGGGAACAGGTCGTACGCTCCCATGACTCACACTGAATTAACTCAGTGCCTAGTGTGAAATTGCTACTCAAAGTGTTGATTAAAATGAGATGCAGGTTCTCTGGCATTTGAAAGTCTTCAGAAAACTTCAGGTATGCTTGTGAGAGGACGCTAATCGATGATTAAGGTCTACAGCAAACGTGTAGACCATGCATGATCCTGATTGAAAGGAAGCTAAAAATAGGCCTAGGAGACCAGGTGCTTTGATATTGGAGAAATTGAGCTGAAAGGGGCTTAGTGATGATCTAGTCTACCCTACCACTCTTATTCTTGCACAAAGTGACGGGAATACTGTTTTCCCCTTCCAGACTCTACAATTGAAACCCAGTTGTCAGACTTTTCCATAACTAGTTAATGGTAGGGTAGTATTGGAGATCTGGCCCGATACTGATCATATTGTCCATCCCATCTCGTCCACTTTCCTATGGCAGAGAGAGATGCGGTGAGTTCACGAAACTGTTCAGCTTATCTACTTGACGCCTTCCTTCAGAAGGTTGCCAGCCTGGACCGTAGGAGCATTTCTCTTTGGATTTTAGTTCCAATTCTTAGTGTGTGTGTGCTCTTAGGCTCTTTAACAATCAGGTGCTTCATGTAGAGGTAGAGCTGGTAGGGGCCCAACTGGTCGGTTTATTTCTCCAAGTCGTTAGCCTCCCTTTCAGAGGTAGTCATCTCCTTTTGGCCACCCTCCAGCTCTGGCTCCATCTAGCTCTCTCGTCTCCACCTGGCACAGGTTCAGAAAACCCTAGAAGACTCCTTCGTGATCCCAAAGGCTGTGTTGGTAGAGGAGCCCAGCTTGGTCTCCCTTCCATGTTGATTAAATTATCATTGCTTTTGGCAGAAAGCATCCGACCACATTCTTGGCATTGGTCCCCAAGAGCCAGTTGGCACACTTAAAGCTAGAGCTTTGAGTGACACCTCTGTGGGGAGCTTCAATCTACCTCCATCACCTTTTAATTATAACCTTATGAATTATGCATCCGTGAAGATGGCAAACGCTATGTGTGAGATGTACGATTTTTCTCCATCAAATTTTCTGTAACAGAACTGCTAATGACAGGGTCACTGCCCTTCCTTTGACTATTGGTTTGATTCCCTGGTATTTTTTTTTTTTTTTTTTTTTTGCGGTATGCGGGCCTCTCACTGTTGTGGCCTCTCCCCTTGCGAAGCACAGGCTCCGGACGCGCAGGCTCAGTGGCCATGGCTCACGGGCCCAGTCGCTCCGCGGCATGTGGGATCTTCCCGGACTGGGGCACGAACCCGTGTCCCCTGCATCGGCAGGCGGACTCTCAACAACTGCGCCACCAGGGAAGCCCTCCCTGGTATTTTTTTTCTAGATGTTTGCAGGCCATTCCGAATAGCAGGAGTCAGAAGACTGAGGCAGTTTGTGGAAGGGAGGTCCTTGCTTAGTACCTGTTCTCTGCCAGAACCGTGCTGGACTAGATACATTTTCTTTAATCGTTATAACTCTGCCTGAAATGTCTTCTCCATTAAGGCTCATGGAGGTTTAAATCATCCTGAGTCTTTTCATTGCATCCCTCTGGGAACAGTGTTTTCTAAATGACTACATACACATATAGTCTACATGTAGTTATTGCATTTCTAACACTGGTTATGGGAAAGTTTTGGATTATTATCATAGCACATAAAATAGAAAGCAAATCATTTATCTCTCTTTACCCAAGAGGTACGTTGGCTGTTAGGGTCACTGGTTTTATAGTTGAGTTTACTAGAGACTAGTCCACTAACAGCTGGACTTGGAGACACAGATTAGAATAGGCCTGTTTGTATCTGATCGCCTTTCTCTCTTCAATTCTACAATCCTAGGAGGAGAACCGTGGGGTCATGGTGGGATGATGATCTCATTTTTCTAGATGAAAAATCATATTATCACTACCTTTAGGAAACAATGGTGCTTATTCTTCTCAATTCTTACTGAAGCCTTTCATTCAAGATATTGCTTAGTCATCTAGAGCAAAGTCTATAGGAGTTAAACTGGTAGCAAATGTGGGAAGGAGGCTTGCCTTAAGAATAAGTAGGAGATTCCTGTGAAATCCAAATGAACAAGGGGGGCTGTTGGCCTCTCAAGATAACTCAACCCCAGAGGAGTAAGAAAGAAGAGTCGAATCTAGGAACTTACAAAACAGACCAGATAATGTCTCTCTAACACTATTGACCTATATAAACTATATTAAATGACACCCCTAAAATCACCGTGAACCATGCACAACTTTTGAGTCTGCAAAAGGTATAGTGTGATCCAACAAGCAGCTACCGTGGTCCAGGAGTGATGGATGATGGGTGGGGAAAGCCCTGTGGGTCTCAGTGGGCTACAGCTCTGGTCACCCTACTTAGGCGCTTCTTTAGTAGAAGGTGTGGTTTTCAGGCAGATAAGGGTAGCAGGCCTGCTGGCAAGCCTGGGCAACTGTTCATTTTATTGTTTAAAATTCTAAATTACCTGACAGATGGCTGGGGTCTTAATGTCAGTGTATTTCATAAGCCTTTCATCCTCCGCTTAGAGCTGTCATACTGCCCAAGGGCAGCTTCCAAGCGCATTTTCCTGGCTGGGAGGAAGGAGAGAGTAAAGGTTGAGAAAATGTCTAAATGGTTACTGCAGCTTTAAAGGATGTTGGCTTTGTCTCAGTGAGTGAGTGGCAAGCCCACTTAACCAGGGCAGAGATGAGAGCACACGTAAGCAGGCTCTGTATCCACCGATAACTCTCCCCCCCAGTGCTGGAAGCAGGGGACTTATAAAGGGGCTGGAGGGGAAAATGCCCCCTCACCTGTTTCCAGATGACCCTGCAGTCTCTATAAGAGGCAGTGTTAACCTTGGTGTTCGTGGGTATAAGCTTTGGGGGTCAGTGAACCCCCCACAGTCAAATGTAAGATTTTGTGTGCATTTTTCTGGTGAACCACAGACACTGGCTTCCCAGAGGTGTTTTCGAAACCAGAAAGGGTTAAAATCATCGTTCTGTTTGGGGGTTCTGGAAAGAACGATGGTGCCGAAAATAGGGGGAGAATGGAAGCTTTTTTCATCTACGTTTTGCCCCTGCTCCATGGAAGTGCTGCCACCTCCACCACTGCTCTCGGCCACTTACATTTGTGGCTGTTTATGGGAGGGCCACCTGACAAGCCTAGATGGCTTGTTTAGCTCTAATGAGCAGTAAGTTGAGTTTTTCAGCGTAGGAATGTCATTGGCTCTAACACTGGCTGCTGGTGAAGATATTTAGTGCTTGTTCTATACCAGGAATGGGTATGAGCACTGCATGCATGGGCACTTTTATCCTCACAACAAACTTGGGGATAAATGCTGTTGTCTTCACCTGAGATGATGAAAAGTAGGAGGATTCATTCAAATGAGGGCAGTCTGCAATGCCACCATGAAAGTCCAATGAAGGGTCCCCCCTTTGGGGAGGGCCTAGAATGCAAAGAAAAGAGGTTCCCAGGATGCATAAACTCCTCCTCTCGCCTCCAATGAGTTTAAAGAAAAAATAAATAAAACTAGAGGTTTTTTCTTTTTTTTTGGTACGCGGGCCTCTCACTGTTGTGGCCTCTCCCGTTGTGGAGCACAGGCTCCGGATGCGCAGGCTCAGCGGCCATGGCTCACGGGCCCAGCCACTCTGCGGCATTTGGGATCTTCCCGGACCGGGGCACGAACCCGTGTTCCCTGCATCGGCAGGCAGACTCTCAACCACTGCGCCACCAGGGAAGCCCCAAAACTAGAGTTTTTTGAGTTCTTCTAGACACCACTAGATGGTGGTGTGCCAAAGGCTATTTCCTACCAGGATGCCAACTGCCAAGGAATGCAGGTAAGTTTTGCTCTGGAGTATAAAAATCTGCCGAATAGTTTGAAAGAAGAGTTTTAGGAGGGAGCTGGGAATCTCTCCCAACCTCCTGCCCCTCCTCCCCACACACCTCGTTCCAGAACAATTCAAAGCGAATGTTTCACATTTTGGCTAAATTGTGCTTCCAGCCTGCCTCTGCCCCCTGGTCTAATTATGGGTTTTTATCTGCAGAGCATTTGTAATGAAGGGGTGTGATCTCTGCGTCCTCAGCAAGTCGCAACTGTTTCACAGTGACGGTAAGGCATTTTATCTTCACATCTTTACAAAGTTCTCATGGTGCACAGATTCTAAGGCACTGAAGTCTTGTGATACACTGTAGTGCGGAGCCAGCAAGTATGTGTTGAAATATTTTATTGCTGTAAGTCAGTAAGAAGACAAAAACATATGACTCTGTACCTTTTCCTGTCGTTCACTTTGTCTTCTTACATGAAATCCTGCTTGGGTATTCCCTGCTGTGCTCTGTAGGTTTCAGACACCTCCCCAGATGTAGACAAACAATCAAAATATATTTTATATCACTAGGAGCTGGCCCTTTCTTAGTTTCGTGTGAGTACCACAGTGAGACCAAAGCAATCTCATTCAATTACAAGTTTTTCTTTAAGTAGTCATACAACTTTAATGGCTGTTGCTACTTCCATGGGGTCATCAGTGTATGTTTACGGCACCCTTTCCAGCAGTTAGACACGGAGATGAGTCTCTAGTCTAAAAGCCTCATCTAAAATCATATATAATTCACGTGCTAAATGGCTAAACTGGAACTGCGCCACTTTTCTCTTACACAGGAATTTAAAACAGGATTATTAAGGGGTTGGATCTTCCTCTCATATGTGCCAGATTAAAATGTCCTACAGTCTTGTGCAGCTTGTTTCTAGAACAGAGTTAAAGGCCAAGTATGAATCAATGCATGTGATGTGTGTTCAGGGTTCTTTGCGATTCCTTTACAGATCCATAGCAGGGTTTTTGGTTAAGTGGAAGATGGTCTCAATTCTAACAGGACTGTTGTGAGGCTCCCCTTAATGGTACCTGAGTTATCATATTACTGTTTCTAACAACCTTGCCTTTGAAAAACATAGACATGCACTATTACGACTTAAGATTTTTTTGCATCTACCAGAAAATATGCACATTTTGCAAGTGTGAATATCAAAGTGCTTTCCTTAACTAAGTATATTTTTATTTGCGATTTCTGCAAAGCAAACTGTGCCATTGGACTGTCTTTTAAGCAATCCTTAACATGGTCTCTGTATGCTGATCACACATACCCTCTTTAAAATTTTTTAAAATTTTAATTAATTGGTTTTTAATTGAAATATAGTTGATTTACAATGTTTCAGGTGTACAGCAATGTGATTCAGTTATATGTGTGTGTATATATACATTTTGTCTTTTTCAGATTCTTTTCCATTATAAGTTATTATAAGATATTGAATATATGTCCCTGTACACATATACTCTTTCTTTTAAAAAATTATTTTTGGCTGCGTTGGGTCTTCGTTGCTGTGCGTGGGCTTTCTCTTGTTGCCGTGAGCGGGGTCTACTCCTCATTGCCGTGCGCGGGGTTCTCATTGCGGTGGCTTCTCTTGTTGTGGAGTACTGGCTCTAGGTGTGTGGGCTTCAGTAGTTGTGGCACGCGGGCTCAGTAGTTGTGGCTCACGGCTCTAGAGCACAGGCTCAGTAGTTGTGGCACACGGGCTTAGTTGCTCCGCGGCACGTGGGGTCTTCCTGGACCAGGGATCAAACCTGCGTCCCCTACATTGGCAGGCGGATTCTTAACAACGGTGCCACCAGGGAAGTCCTCACATATATTCTTAATAGCATCTACTTTCAGACTCCCATCTCCAACCTGTTGTCTTTTTGTGTTGTCTCCTCGTAGCTGTTGAGTAACATTTCATGGTCACATGTTCTCACCCTTGTTCCTACAATTCACTCCCATTCCACCCTAACCTTTCTAATGCATTTAATAATATGTTTGTATATATGCTTGATGCTTTCAATGTACAGTGGAGTGGAATGTATTCCAAATTACATAAGCGGTTCCACATTGTGGATCTGTCATTCTCTCCACTCATTGTTTGTTTAAGATGTATGCACAGCAACATGGATATATCTTATTCATGGCATGTAACTGCAGCATTGTGTTCTAGAATATTTCCTTATCTGATCCCCAAGTGTTGGTCACTATATCAGTTAACGTAATATTAGCTAATGGACCAAACGTCATAAATTTATTATTAGGAGTACCAAAACAATTATTCCTGAGAGGAGGCATCTCTCTTCTAAAACAGGGCTCTGAAGATATAGGCACCTATCTTTGCAGCTCTGTTATCTTCAAACCAAGATTTCCAAGGCTGCCAAGGTTTCTGGTAATAAGGAAGGGGAGAGAGGACTGAGGATTGTAGCTAGAGGGTTATCTGGGCCATGCCTAGAGCAGTGCAGATCACCTCGATTAAGTTTGATCAAAGACCACACCTAATGCCAGGGAAGCTGGAAAGCTATTGTAAATGGTATATTGTTTTTTACAGTTCAATTTTTCAATTGGTATATAGATACACAATTGATCTTTTTCAATGTTGACCTTGCATTTTATGACCTAACTAAATTCACTGGTTCTAGTAATTGATTTATAGATTCTTTAAAGTTTTCTACACAATCAGTTACCTTTGAAAAGAGAAAGTTTGATCTTTCTCTTAATGATCATGATGGCTTTTCTTTGTGTTATTGCGGTGGCTTCAATTTTGAGTACAATGTTGAATAGAAACGGTAAGAGTGGATATCCTTGCTTTGTCACTGACTGCAGGGAGAAAACATTTAGCATTTCATCACTGAGTATGATGTTTGCTGTAGGTGTTTTGTTTATGCATTTTCAGACTGAGGAAATTCCCTTCTTCTCGTACTATGCTGAGTGTTTGTTCCTTCATGAATCGGTATAGGATTTTATTAAATGCTTTTTCTGTATATATTGAAATAATCATGTGATTTTTTTCCCCCTTTATGTTAATATGAGGAATTTTATTGAATGGTTTTCAAGCATAAACCAACTTTGCATTCTGGGCATAAACTCCATTCATTCACAATATATTGATTTATTAATATTTTGCCAAGGATATTTGCATGTAATGCTCATTAGGGATATTGGTCTACAGTACTCTTCCTGTATTGTCTTTGTCTAGTGTTGGTACTGGGGAAATGTTGGCTTCATAAAATATGTTGAAGTGTTTTCTACTCCATTTTCTGAAAGTTTGTGTAAGACTGGTGTTATTTTTTTCTTAAATGTTTGATAGAATATGCTAATAAAACCATCTGGGCCTGGAGTCTTGTTTTTGAGAAACTTTAGTAGTTAATTTCTTTTATAGATATTGGCATTCAGATTTCTTATTTCCTCTTGTATCAGCTGTAATAAGTTGTATTACTTATAGACTTTGTCCATTATATCTATTTAATTTATCATAACGTTGTTCATAATATGTACTTATCATTATAATGTCTTTTATTCCTGATATTGGTAATTTGTGTTTTTATTTTCTTGATTAGTGTAGCTAGGGGTTTATCAATTTTCTTAATCTTTTACTAGAACAACTTTTAATTTTGTTTTTATATTTTCTCTATTAGTCTTTATTAATTTTCTCAATTTCATAAAATTATTCTCTTATTTATATTCTACTTGCTTTGGGTTTACTTTGCTCTTTGTTTCTAGCTATTTAGCATGGAACTTTATAGAGTACTTATTGAAGAGGTTTCTTCCTTTCTAAAATAAACATTTGTAGCTATAATTTGCCTTTTAGCCACTAAGCCCTGTTTTAGGTGCATCATATATATTTTAATATGCCTTATTGATTGATTGATGGCAGGTTTAATAAGCAAGGGGACATACTTATGAGGCTTGTCTTGGGCAGTTGCAAGATGAGTAGATTGCCCTACCTGCCTTCCAGAATCTTAAAAGTTTATATAGAAGCCTTAACTGGTTTCAGTCATGTGTACTCTTCAGATGGTCTAAACAACACATTACTCCCTCAAGGCTGTGTCTTCCTTGGGCAGCTTCTAGCGTGGGGAAGGTAAGCGGAATGCACATCCAAGGACAGGGGAGTGGGTAGGAGCCTCCCATTGCCTGGGTCCAGCTCACGGGTCAGTCAGTGTTCACGTCTTCTCATGACCTCCATCAACACTTCAAGAATCACGTTAGTGTTTCACACACTCAAAAGTAATGAATTTTTAAAAAATCACATAGTTCAAGTAGAAACCCAGCCTCAGGTTAGTTTTATTCAGAAAAATCTGGGGCCTTGACACCTAATACACTTTATTTTATTCACTTGAAAATATTTCATAATTTCCTTGATTTCTTCTTTGACTTGTTTAGATGTATGTTTAACTTCCAGATTTTTTTTCTTTTTAGATATTTTGTTATTAATTTCTAATTCCATTGTGGACAGAGACATAGGATGTATGTGTGATTTTGATCTTTTGAATTTATTGAGACTCTGTTTATGGTCCAGCCCATGATCAGTGTTGATCAATGTATCATATGTATTCTGGGATTGTTTGCGAACTGTTCCACAAATGTCACTTAGGTCAAATTGCTCAGTAGAATTTTTCAACTATCTGTCCTTATTGACTGTTGGTTTTTGTCTAGTTTTTCTATCAATAACTGGCAGAAGAGTGTTTAAAAAAAAATCCAGCTCTGATTATGGATTTGTTTTTCTCTGTTTTGTTTCTACCTACTCTTGCTTCATGCACAGGCATACCTTGGAAATATTGCAAGTTCAGTTCCAGACCACTGCAATAAAGCAAGTCACATGAATATTTTGGTTTCCCAGTGCCTATAAAAGTTATGTTTACACTATACTAGAGTCTATTAAGTATGCAATAGTATTATGTCTAAACAATGTACATAATTAAAAAATAATGCTATTGTGAAAATGGTACCAATAGACTTGCTCAACACAGGGTTGCCACAGACCTTCAATTTGTGTCAAAACAAAACAAAACAAACCGTAATATCTGCAAAGTGCAATAAAGCAAAGTGCAATAAGATGAGGTATGCCTGTACTTGCAAGTTCTGTTATTTAGTTTATAATATGTGACTTTTTCTCCCCTGAGTTGACCTGTCTGTAATTTGAAATGTCCTTCTGTATTGATGGTAGTTCTCTTTGTCTTAAAGAGTACCTTATGTGGTGTGTAACCATTCTAATTTTCTTATGCTTCCTGTTTGCAGGGTATATGCTCTTCTGTAGGTTTACTTTAAACCTGTATATATATGTTTATATTTGTAAATGTCTCCTATAGATAGCATGTTAGGAATATCTTGCTTTTCTTAGCCAAACCATTTCTGCCTTTTTTTTTTTTTTTTTTTTTTTGGTACGCGGTCCTCTCACTGTTGTGGCCTCTCCCGCCGCGGAGCACAGGCTCCGGACACACAGGCTCAGCAGCCATGGCTCACGGGCCCAGCCGCTCTGCGGCATGCGGGATCTTCCTGGACCGGGGCACAAACCCGTGTCCCCTGCATTGGCAGGCAGACTCTCAACCACTGTGCCACCAGGGAAGCCCATTTCTGCCTTTTAATTGGAGTGTTTAGTCCACTTACATCTAATGTAATTATTGATATGGTTAGATTTATGATTGCCATTTTGCTATTTGTATTCTGTTTGTCTTAGTTGTGTTTTGTTTCTCTGTTCTTCCCTTTCTATCCTCTGTGTTAAAATGTTTTCTTGAATTACATTTTTGTCTGCTGATTTTTATTTTAGTGGTTGCCCTAGGGATTACAATATACTTAACTTTTCACAATCTAATTTAATATCACACCGTCTCACCTAAACTGTACCTTGTAGTCATGTACTTCCATTTACCTATCTTATCCTTTATATGATAGTTGTGTGTCTGTGTGTGTGTATATATATATACACACACATATATATATGCCTGTATATATGTATATGTGTGTATATTTATGTTTATATATATGTACATAATATACATGTACATATATTACATCCACATGTTTTATAAGCCCCGTGATTCAGTGTAATAGTTACTGCTTTATACATATTGTCCTATGTATTTTTTAAAGTAAGACAAAATACTGTTTCATGTTTGCCCATATATTTTCTATTTCTGGTGTTCTTTATGCCTTCTTGAAGATCCAAGTTTCCATCTGGTATTATTTTTTTCAGTGTGAAGAACATTAACATTTCCTGTGGAACAGGTCTGCTGGTGATGAATTTGAATTTTCTTAGGTTTTATTTATTTAAAAGTGTCTTTATTTTGCCTTTATTCTTGAAAGATTTATTTTGGCTGGATATAGAATTCTGGGTTTGACAGTTTTCTTTCATCACTTTTAAAGATGTCATTATGTTGACTTTTTGCCTGCATTATTTCTGATGAGAAGCAAACCATAATTTTTAATTTTGCTTCCTCATGTGTAAAGTATCCTTTTTGTCAGGCTTATTTCAAGGTTTTCTTATTTGGTTTTCAGCAGTGACTATGATGTGTCCAGTATGGTCTGTTTGTATTTATCCCACTTAGAACTAACTAAACTTCAATCTATAAACTCACATTTCTTATCAAATTAGAAATTTGGACTGCTATTTCTTGAAATATTTTGTGCCCTATCTCTGTCTTCCCTCTTTCTGGACTCTGATTACACCCATTTTAGGCCTTTTGATATTTGACCACAAGCCATATTTTTTCCTCCCGTCATCTCAAATATGCTATTAAGCCCACACAATGAAATTCTCAACCCTTCTGACAGCCAGATCATCCCCAAACACTACTCTCACTATGTCAGTCTTTTAAAAATGACAGTATGCATTTTATATGTAAATTACACCTGAAAAAATACTGCACTGTTTCCCTGTTGCCTACTAAATGCAGACAAAGTGTGTTACGTCGGCATTCAAGGCTTTCTAGAATAGTTACGTATATTGTTTATGCAATTTTTTTTTTTTTAAATTGCTGTATGATATGAGACTGATAACATTGTTTTCCTCTAGGAATGGGAACTGAGTGGTTGTGAAACAGGCATGGGAAGGAAACTTCTCAGCATTTACTTTAGAAATTTAAATCAATTTGGATTGTATTTATTCCAGCAATACCATAAAGTGTGCCATCCTGTATACAATTTCTGACCCATCGTTTCTTCCATTCCTGCATAGCACACCTGCTTCTTTAGTCTGATCATTGCACCTCTCCCTGTCCTCTCATGCTCCTTTTTCATGCATCCAGGGCCTTAACCTGTCTTCAAGACCCGACTTGTATATCCGTTTATGAAGCATTCTGCAGTAGGACTCTGTCAGTTGCAGGTTCAAGCCTTTTCCCAAGAAGGGGTGCAGTTGGTGCTGATCTAAGGGTAACTAGACTGAGAGACTTGGATGTCATTGGTATTCCCCAGCTTTTGTATCTACCTCTCTTTGCATGCTGACTTTGTTCTCCCAGGTTCCCTGTACTGAGGAAACTGGAACCAAAGCTTTAGGCAGCTCCAGACTTAGATTTTTCATAGTCATATGATCAGAGAGGAAAAAGAACATTTCCTTGACAATTTCACTAAGTAGAATCCCAGGGAGGGACTCAGATTGGCCTGAATTAGGACAGGGCAAGGATGTGACAAATCACTGATCAGCTCAGCCTGTGATTGGCAGGCTGACCAGAACTATACGTCTGGAGGCGGGCAGGGGAGCAATCTTTCAAAAAGAGAGGGGAGAGACGCTCCTCTCTGTGAAAAAATATCGATACACAATCACTGTTCCTTCCCTGGCAACTGCTATGCCCACTGACCTGTCTGTTTCCCAGAGCACTCTTTTTTTTTTTTTTTTTCCTTTTTTTGCCGTATTCAGCATGTGGGATCTTAGTTCCCCAACCAGGGATCGGACCCGCGGCCCCTGCAGTGGAAGCGCAGATTCTTAACCACTGGACCACCAGGGAAGTCCCTAGCACTCTTTTATATCCTACGTTGGGCTGTTATACAGAGCGTGCCTATGTCCTTTGAAGTCTGACATGGGGTAATCTTATTTCTCCCAATCAAATTTTACTCTCTGAGAAAACAAGGTGTAAGTGTTTAAACATAGACACATCCTGGCACAGGTGTGAACCTGGAGGTTTGCTAACACATCAAAGCTGATGTCAGATGCAAGATGCTTTGATGTGTTGTAGTGTGACTGCTCAGAGAGCTGTCTCTGGGCAAAAGAACAATTGGAAGGGCAGGGGGTGCTGGGGCTGAGTTCAGGGTAACCACAATGGGCAGTTTCTGACTTTAGCACTGGATTAGGCTGCTTCTTCCCTCAGTCACCACCACTGCTTATTAGTGACAGTTCAGCCTGTATTGAGACCACCTTATAACTTCTGTATGTATAATAGATCCATGGCATAGATGTTACACTCTACTAGCTACCATCTTTAACGTGTTCAGCTCTGTTAATGCTATTTGAATCACTATCCTTATAGGAAAAAATTGTGATAGCTCACCTTCGCTTAATGGATTTGAGAAAGAAAGTGGTTAACTGAGTGAGGCTTGTTTTAGACTTAGAGATTCTTTGCTGACCAAGGTGTTTAGTGACTGTGTCTGTGTTATAATATCACTAGGAATGAAGAATGAAATTAATATATACTTGTTTATAAGGAAAGAAATGAAAAAAACCTCAAGCTCTTTATTTCATTCATAGTTGGCTTCTTTACTTTGCCAATGGTAATACATTCAGAGATGTTATTACATTAAGTAGTCCAAGGTCGGAATTCCCCGCCCCCATAGGCTTGGTTTTTTTGTTTCTTTGTTTTTGGTTTTTTTTTTGGTTATTGCTTACCTGCTGGAAATTTTGATAAAGGGCTTTCCCCAAGAGAAGATGAGGAGATGGCTTTCAAATCTAGCTGGAAATAACTTCAGGTAAACAATTTTGATAACTGGAAAAAGTTGAAACATAAGGAAGATCTTCAGGTTATCAGTAGAATAAATCCATCATTCACACCTTTGCCCAGGTGAATGTCATGGGCAAAGGCAGGCACTTTGCTGCTATCAAAGTGACGAGGAACCCTGGGTCACGTCTTGACTCAGCCTTTCCTGGGAGATCCTTGAGGGAGCTCCACACACAGGAACAAGAGGGCATGGGAGAGCAGCTGCTTCTTCAGTGGAGTCTGACATATACTCCCCAGGCCCCAAGACAGAGTCTGAAAAGGTGCGCTGGGACCTGAGACTCATGCTTGAGACCTAAATAGACTCTCTTAAGTCCCAAACCCAGATCTTGGGACCCTCTTCCCAGCCTCATGGTAACAAATCCAAAAATGTGTAGGCTAGGGTGTGCACGAGGAAGGGAGAGAGATCTGTGTTTTGCTTCTTTTAGTGATGTGGGGCTTGTTCCAGAAATAACATTGAAAGTGACCAAACTTGGGCAGCTATCATTTTTGGCATGCAGCATGGTACTAATCTTCCGAAATGCATGGAGTGCCTTGAGAGCGTAGCAGTGGGAGGGATATGGGATGCCTTACCTGCCTCACGTCCCATTGGCCGGGCCTCCGATTCCAGGCACTGCTAGAGTGTGCAGTTCCCAGGAGTCAGCACCTTCTGCTGGCAGGGCCACGCCTGCCCTGGGGCTGCTCTTACATCCTGGGGGGTGGGCCTGTAGGCGCCTGCCTCACATGGCTGTGTGTGCAATCCAATGTGCGGGGCCCGTGGTGCACCCCCAGCCCCCGTGACCCACAGTGTGACCAGTCAGTGATGAGGGCGCATCTGGGGATGGCCTCCTTTCTGTCTCACGCTCCCCTTCCCCTTACTGCCGATCCCTAAAAGCCTTGTCAAGTACAGAACCTGTAAGCAAGTTCTTTCTCAGCTCTGCTTTCAGGGGGCAGGGGATCAGCTAAGGCACTTGATGTAGAAGGTTGTTTGTGTGGTGGGAAAGTGGCCATTTGGGACCATTCTTTAAGTCTTGTTAATTAGCAGTAAGGGCTCACCGCCCACCTTTCAGCTAGCCCCTCAACTCCATGGCTCTTATGTCTCTGCCAGAGCACCTCCTCCAGGCATGTGCCCACCCCTGAGACAGTGGTCACGGCTCAAACTGAGAGAACAACGCACCAGGCAAGGACCCCGAGCCCCCGGAAATGGAGGGTTCCCTACAGGGGGAAAGGGTGCCTCAAGCAGATGCAGAATTCTGTTTTGGGAGACACTGGAGTCTTTTCCTACTGCAATAACTTCCCTTCCTTTCTCTGTCTCTTGGAGGCTGTTGAAAGTCAGGTTTTGCGTTGCAAGTACTGATTCTGGCTAACAAGCAGAAAAGAATAATTTGCAGGAAAGAAGAAAAGCCAGATTAGGAAGCTTCACAGCCAGGAGCAATACCCCCAAATAACATGACAGAACTGGTCCCCTGAAGGGGACAGAAGTGGCAAAGTATACAATACTACACCAGGCTCTGAATTTTCCAGTCACTTAAACGACTGCCATGTTGCCATCACTGGCACCAGAACAGATTTGGCTGGGTCCCCCTGGGCGTCTCCCCACGGTGCTTAAGCTGGACCTGGAGGCTTTGCTTGTCTTCAACCTTGTCTACAAGCCCCCTGTAATTGGCTATCATTCCACAAAAACAAAATAGACATCAGTGTGGGCAACCAAATGAAGGGGACCCATGTGGCCACGTTTAAAGATACCATCTAATGTTACTGCATAGTTTCTAACTAGGTTTGGTGGGACTCTGGACGCCATGTCCCCTCATTTAATCAAAATTTCCACTTTTCACCTATTCTATACATTGGGGTTCTTGTAATTTTGTCTTTAGAGTCAGTTTAGAAACCACCGCCCTGTGGAAATAAGCATCTTCAGTGTCAAGAGACCTTGAGATGATTACCTGCCGGAGGCTCCTAAAACCGTCTTTCCAGGTGTGATCTGACCATGGAGGGAAGAGGCACCACTGGAAAAGCCCCTGATGTGTTATTACTGAAAGTGAGGCTCTGGCAGCATGGCTAAGCCTCATGCTAACCTTCCAGCTCCCATTCTCTGAAGTGCTCAGAACTTTAAATGGGCTGCTGACACCACACCAGGGGACTGAAGGAAGTAGACTAGCTGTTGTAGAGAACCAAACTTCCAAAGCCTCATGACCCTAGGCTTATTCTAGTGACATGAAATCTGTTTGTCTTCAAGCACAAGACAGAAATTTTTTTTCCAGAGTTTTGGAAATGATTCTAATTCTGAGTGGAACAAGGTCCTGACAAGGCCAATATGTATGTCACAGATTGGATTCTATGGGAAGCTGATGGCCCTTATGCCCTTACCCACAGGTGTTCAAATCCATCCAAGGGGCCAGGAGAAGAGCTGTCTCCACACCTCCCCCAGCTCCTGCCTTGGTTGGCTTTCTCTCCTCTCCTCCTTGTCCACCCAAACCTCCTCTTCTTCCTACAGTTAGGAAGCAAAAGCCCCTACATGCCAGTGGATGCAAAGAGAGACTGATGGCTAAAAAAGAGCCTTTGCTCTGGCCATCAGCCCAGCTCAGCTCATGCAAACACCCAATGGTAAAGGCCACTGGTCATTCACTTTGATCTTTCTTAACACTTGACCAAGGCCACTCATCATGAGTTGCCCTTGCCCTGATTCCACAAGCTCACATTCAGTATTTCTCAGCTTTCCAGCTTCCAGATAAGAGTTTAAAATCAAACTCAGTCCTTTGAGGGTGGATGCCTTGTCACAAGGTTGCGATGAAGAATCATCAGAATGAAGGTGATGTGAATGTACCTTCTTGAGAGGAAACCCTGTGCAAGTTTAGAGGAGTTCTTTCAATTCTCAGGATCCAAAGTGAGTTTGTTTAGGACTGTAAAATTTTCTAATGGAAGCAGTTAGCAGTGGTGGAGCTGCCTACAACCCATGGTTTAGGGAGGTCACTGGCACCGTTCTGGAAGTATCCTCCCGTGGGATGTCTCAAGACAAGAGTATCCCTGGGCAAAGACTTAGGTACTGGAAGAGAGACCGTGGGAAATCTCTCTGGAGAGGGTTGGGTTCCAGGCTTTCCCACCCCAACTTCTCTCTTAGGTTCTAGGGTCTCCATTTTGTGTCCCCTAGCTTCATAGACCACAGAGAACAAATGTCAGGCACGTCAGGAGAGGAAGTATTGGGTTAACTCTTCAATGCTCCAGTTTATAATCGTTTCTGGCTTGTCATCAGAGTACGTATAGAGCTAAATGATGAATGGCCACTTTAAAAATCAAGCGCCGTAATACTCAATTCCCAATGACAAGGGGGCATGATGCTAAAGCTCTAGGCAAGTTTAAAAAAAAAAAAACAGCAAATGTTCCCCTTCTGTGAAAAAAAAAAAAAAAAAAAGAGTGGGAGGAAGGAAGTGACTACCAAAGATCTGCTGCTCTTGAAAATCAGTCTTTACCTTAAATCACCCAGTGTGAGTTCCTGTGCTGCCCACCCTGTGGGACTTTGGCTTAAAGCTTGCCTGGGAATTCTTGGTTCCTCAACTGGTATAAGCCAGGAAGGCACACTTCCCTCTGCTGACACACACAACAAATCCTGTACAGAAATTGTATCACCCAGGAGTGCCCAGTACAGAGCATGATTCAGCATCCCTCCCCAACTGACTGCCTCATTCACTTCTCTCTCCTAAATCAGCTTCTCTGCCAGAGGGTCAGTGGCACCATCTGGGCAGAAAAAGGACAATACTTCTATACTCTGTTGCTGGCCAATCATCTAATTCCTAATTTACTGGGTTCAGTATCCACTTTATCTATCGAGGTGGGACTGTATCAGTTATCTATTGCTGTGTAACAAATTACCCCCAAACCTAACAGGTTAAAACACTAAACATTTATTATCTCTCAGTTTTTAAAAGTCAGTAATCTGGGAGCAGCTTAAGGGATTCTGGTTCAGAGTCTCTCCTGAGGTTGCAGTCATCCTGAGGACTGACTGAGGCTGGAGAATCTGCCTCCAAGTTCACTCATGTGGTCATGGGCAGCCTCAGTTACTTGCTCTCTGTTGGATTGAGGGCCTCAGTTCCTCACAGGCTCTTGTCCAGAGGCTTCTGTTCTTTACAATTTGGGCCTCTCCTAGAATGGTTCACAATGTGGCAGCTGCCTTCTCCCAGAGAGAGTGATCGCCCGGGGTGGGGGGGTGGGGAAGAAAGAGAGTGGCCAGGACAGAGCTGCAGTCTTTTTATAACCTAATCCGAGAAGTGATACATCGTCACTTATGCCATATGCTCTTTGTCTCACACAGACCAATCCTGGTAGAGCGTGGGAGGGACCACCCGGGGTGTAATATCATGGGGTGGGAATCCTTAGGAGCCATCCTAGAGACAGACTGCCTACCCATGACCATCAGCAGAGGAGCTTGGACTCAAGTTCAGACACTGCTTCTGACCTCTCCACCTTCAATTTTAGCCTCGCTGTAAAGGAGCCAGTTTGAACCTCCATCTACAACCCCAGGTATATGAAAAATAACTGATTTTGAGCCTCCATTTTACTGAGTCTTAGGAAACTTCCTCACTCTCAGAGGAGTCAGGGTGTTGGGAGGAATCGCCCTGGTTTTGAAGCATCTTCCTGGAGGCTCTCTGTTGCTTCCAGACGGTAGCTGGGAATCCACCTGGGCAGCCATGTAGAATTTCATCTGTCTTGATGTACGGCGTCACTTTCCCTTCTGGGATCCGGCTGCTTCCCAGGTATTTCTTCCTGCCATGTTATGAACAGCCTCTGCCATGGGACCCTCAGACACCTCTGCTTGTTTTCACCCCCACAGCCCAGGGAAAGCTCTTTCTAGGCTATTCTCTTCATTTCATGACCAAAATACCTTTCTTGAGAATTCTACCCTAGACCCAAGAGGTTCAGGCTTTGGAAACGAGCCCTGTGGAGTCCCAGGTTGCTTGTGACTTCTGCCCTATATTTTTGAAAGGTGAAAACACAGGCAGGAAAAGAGAAGATGGAATATCCTGCCACACCAGCACCCTCCCTGTGCTTCAGTTGGTCAGACTGCACTGTCCATCCCATCTCTGGGCCTTTGCCGGCTGTGCTGAAATTAGGCAGACTTATTATGCACACCTGCCTGCCACTCTGCCTGAGTCATGTTCTCCGGTCTAAGACTTGTCTCCTTTCTGACACCTTTCCTGACCTCAGGCTGGGGGTCATCCCTCTTCATTCTGCATTTATAAAGCTGCCTTCCTCTCATCCCTTACTCGCTGTAACCTTCTCTGTGTCAATTCAGAGATCACACATGGGCAGTATGTTTGCTGAATCTGTCCCAGAGGTGTAGTTTCACCCATGCCACTTTCTCTTTTTAATTTGAGTTGCCAACATTTTAAAAATGGAGGGATTTCACATAAATTTGGCTTCTGGCTTGCACTGAGAAACCAGATCTGGTAGCCCCAGACTTGCTTTCCCATGGAGTAAAAATGAGGCAGTGCTGAGCAGCAGCTGCCCCTTTAGATGGGCCCTGCTTCCTCCAGTTGGCTTCTGCCCACTTCTCTCTTGCTCATCACCTGCTAGACCTCTGTTTGTGACCCCTGCTCTGGTTTCTCACCTCTCACAGTCTGATTGTTCTGGATGCTTCTTTTTTCCATTTACCGATTGCCCAACACGCTGGGCTGAGCTGGATACAAGCGTAAGAAAGTTCAAACCGTGTCATCTACATATTAAAGATTAGGAAGGGCCTTACTATGCGATAGGCGCTGTCAGCTAATTTCACCCAGAATCCGAGGGCTGCTGAGTAAGCAAAGTCTTCTGTGTCGTAGACAATTCCCAATTAATAATTGGTTTATAGCTAATGATCCCAGGCTGCAATTCCCCTTGTCAGTCTGTCTTGATATATACATTTTGTAATTCATTTGCAGTAGGGGCAGAGGAGACCTGTATTATATGGAAATGCTTGTTCTTTCTACTGGAAGTTCAGCTTACTCTCCAGTATGGATCTAATCTAGGGAAGTAAGTGCAAAAGTCCTGAGGCAAGGTGCAGGGAGGCAAAGTAAGTGTGTTGGGGGGAGTACCGGGAGATGAGGCCAGGAGTCTCCCAGGAGGATGGCGTGCCGCTGCAGGTGGTCAGGTTCTGGGTTTGCCAAAGGACTGGCATTTGCATTGGCTTAATCTCAGTGAGGTCCCCAGTCCATCCTGCATGATGGGACTGAACGGGGCTCAAAGCTCATCTTTAAGAACATTCCAGGAGAAGATGAAAACACATCTTTGATTTACTGCCACCCTTGTGCAGAGCCTGTGATCTGAGACTTCGGGAAGCTCAGCACCTCGCTCAAGGTCATAGTCAACCATGCCCTGTTCTGACCCTTAGCATCTAAAATGCAGGACTTCTGGACTCTCTTGGGATGATCTTTGCCCCGGAGCATTGTTAGAGAAACATGGCACCTCTGGGAGTGAAGGGGGTCCTTCCCTGTCCCTTGCTGGCTATTCAAAGTGAGCTAGCAATTATACAATAACACATTTTCTTGATTCCTTCTGCCCAGTTCTTTCTGAGCCTTTTGGCTTCTGCTCGTGACAGCTCCTGTCTAGAATGGCTCCAGTGCAGAGCCGGTTTGACTTTGGAGGCTGTTTTGCAAAATTAAGAGGCTGCTTTGACATGGCTTCAAGGAACATGCCGCAAGCTTCAGCAGCAGCAGCGGTCGCCTCATTCAACCCTGGGAGACAACAAATGCTCCAAATAGGGCCATGCACGCCTACCGTCATGCAGCCACCCAGCAAGTGGCCATTTAATCTCAATTGCTCCCCACGGCGTGGGCCAATTAAAGAGGAAGCCAGCAGGGCAAGGAGCACTGGCAGATCTTTTGAGGGAAGGAAACCCCAGGGCTGCATTGCCAAAGGCTCTCCCACTCCATTCACACACTGTGCAAGAATGCAAACCCTGGGGCTGCAAGTGGGATGGAGGGCTGCCTCAGAAATGGGAGCCGAGATGCAGTACAGATGGCAGCAAGAGTGGCGGTGACACAGAATAGTATCCCCAGGGCTCCAAACTTCCAAAATGAGATTTACAGTTCTGGCCCGCCCTCTTTCGGGAGGAAACACCTGCTCCAGCAGCTTTGGAAACAGCCTCTTATTATCAACTTCTGTGCAGGGATCAGATTTTTGCAGCTAACTAGCGCCTGGTGTGAAATAAAAGCTATTTTGAGGTGGGAGGAGTTCTCAACCTTTTCCTCAATGCATTTTGCGTCCTGATTAATTTCTCTCTAATCCTTTATTTCCGAGTCTACATTCTTTCACAACTCCTCCTTCTCTGCCATTCTTCCTACCATACTCTCCTCTCTGAATATTCGCAGCCTCTGCTTGGGAGACCAAAGCCAGGTCTTACCCGTAGTTCCCAGCCCTACCTGCCCATCAGGATCACCTGGGGCCCCCAGATAGTTGTATTTGGGTCACTTTCCAAACCACGTAGGTTAGAATCTCTTGGGGTGGGGCCCCGGCATAGACATCTAAGTTACTCAGCTGATTCTAGTATTCAGCCAGGGTTCCGAAATGCTGGCTACGGAAATGATGCTAAGAAATAAGATAGATTTGACTGTCCTAATCCACTGGAACTACCTTAATCCTTACACTCGAGTTTCTAGAAGCAGGATTGAGTCCCAAAGATGAGATGTGAGGAATCAGATTATTTCTTCATAGCTGTTCTCTTACTATACACATGATCCATGTTTATCGAAGAGGATTTAGAAAATAGAAACAAAAAATCTATAATCTAGCCCCTCAGTACCATTTGGTAGATATTTCTTTACTCTTATTTTTATGCATATGTACAGAGAATTTCTTCAATAAAAGCAGAATTACACGAGCTATAGTCTCATAACTATTTTCTCTTAATATCATGAACTGATCTCGGAGAGACAGCAGTGGGCAGTGGCTTGAAGTGAGATCTTAGTTCTCTGCCCAGAAATTGGACCTGGCGAGCCTGGATGAAAACCGAACCTCTTTCCATGTGAGCGAATACACTATAGAACACAATTCAGTTGATGGCATGGTACTATTTAATCGGTCTCCTATCAGTGGGTTTTGGGCTACTGTTTTGTTCTCTTATGATAAACACCATGATGTCCACTCTTGTAGACACATCTTTGCCCTCGTCCGTGGTATTGGTCTGATTTTTTCCTCTGTACTCATTCACTGGGTCATCACTAGTCTCATGCCTTTAATTGTACCCCAAATACTAACACTCCAAAATTTATGTGGATTTCAAGTCACTTTTGTTCAAAAGGAGCTCTAATGATGCCCCTCTGGTTGCCCAAACCTCGTTTCCTATCTACCTACCTCTGGTATGTTTGTTTTTTCTTCAAGCCAAAGACCTAGACATCACCCTCAATTCTTCCCTTACCCCCAGCACAGAGCCTCTCCCCACCAATCCACATGCAGGTGGTGCTGGTTCAAGTTCCGTATTGTTTTGAATCTATCTGCACCTTTCCAACTTCCTCTCACCTCCTGATCAAGCATCTTCATCTCTCATCTGGACTAAACTTTTCACTCTTGATCTCCTCCTATCTTTTCTCCACATGGCAGCCAAAATGATCTCCCTCAGGCATAAATCAGATGATGGCATTTCCTACCTTGAAGAGTTACATGGCTTCCTATCTTCCAGAATGAAATTCAGGCCTTCTTACCATGACCCCCAAGACCTGCAAATCTGGCTCCTGTTTACCTTGCTAATCTTTTCATTCTCCTTCTCCCCTTGATGACCAGGCTCCAGGCACGCTTGTATTATCTCTCTTCTTAAATGTGCTAATGCCTTTCGCACCTCGGGACTTTGATACCTGCAGTGCAGCATCCACCTGATGCAAGAGGGACTATGTAAACGTGCAGCTTATGCTTCTGTTCCATGAGAAATGATCTAAGAGTCTCCCATCTTCCACCATGAAACTGTAGCAGGCTCATTTGTTGGCTTGCAAGTAGGGTAAAATCTCAGACCCTTCCCCTATTAACGCTCACCATTCCAGCGTGCTTGGGAAGATAACCTACCTCAGGAGAGAGCGAATGTGCTTGGCTGTGATATCTCCAATTCACTTCCCATATACTATAGTTGCCCCTCCCCCTTCCCGTTCTACACACTTTAAACTGAATATTGAATAGTACTGCCTTATGGGACAGCATTAAGAAATTTCAGTTGTAATAAGTGGAAGGAGGAGTGATCATCTCTCCGTCTTAATAATAGTCCTATTTGGCCTAGGAGTAAAGCAGGGGGCTCTGGGAGACTAAATGTTGGCTATCATGGCTTCTCACCAAACTAGACGCAGTGAAAATTGTTAGAAAGCCCAACAGGCTAAAATTAGACAGATTTGACTAATGCTTGCTTTTCTATATAAACTTTGGGAGGAAGCCGGGCACAACTCAGTTTTTAACGGAAGGAATGCAGGATCCATTCACTGTCTTCCTGCAGTGGTGCCTGAAGTCTCCAGTATATGGTCACAACCCAGTGAGAAGAGATCTAGATTTGATTGCCATCAAAAGTAAGTTGTTTTTCTCACGGGTGATGTGGTGACGGTCTCCGTCTCAGAAGCAGCAGTGAGGGAACATTGGAGAACTTCAACAGTACCTACAGCCAGCTAAAGATGGTTAATTCACCTGGCTAAAATTCAGGGCCCAATCAGTTCAATTCTTGGGAATAACTTGGGCCAAGACTAAGGAGATGAAAGACAGTGCTGCTTGGGATACTAAGTTTCAGTTGCTTGGAATTTGTGGGGTTTTTTCCCCCGTAGCTGACCAAAAGACTCTTGGTCTTTTCTCTTTGGAACATTAACTTAAAGAATTGTTGAGATGATAGGCTACTGATTAAATAGAATCTGGTTGAGGATTATAGTCTGTACATGCACGTTGTCAAAACTGGTTATTGAGTAATGAGTAATTGGCATTGATGAGATGCAGCTGCCTTGAAGAATGGGTGGGGGGTAGTCGCATACCTGAGGGGCTACATGACCAGCTGGCATAAAGCTGAAGGGGGCTCAAAGCTGATGGCTTCCCTGAACTGAGGTCACTTGCACTCAGTCTTGTCTCTTGTGAAAACACATGTCCCAAGTTCAGAATGACTGTGCCTAGGATTTCGGCTGTGCCGTTGCGGTGCATGCCAGGGTATACCATGTCCTGTATCCTTTAGTAAAGCTAAGTAAACTTGGTGCTGTGTGGGGTCTATTGTGTCTTGTGAATTTGTCTATCTGAACCCAAGTCCGTTGTGGCTGGTAGAGCAGAGTGGACATTGCAATTATGTAAACCATTCTGTGTTTTAAATTGTTTTATTCTTAGTCATAGTCTTAAATTCACAGCCATGATAAACGCTTGATGGAAGGCAGGAAACCTGAGGAACATTGATGTTGAAATACGTATTTAAGAAGATAAATGATAATTCCTCAGATATGCCTCAAGATGTTCTTCCCAGATCTGTAAGTTGCATATTTATCTGATCGAGATCTTTACATAGCAGAGCAACACTATTATCTATCACTTAAGCAACCAGTGCTAAAGAGAAAATATGGTGGAAATTACTCCAATTTAGCTTTCTATTTATTGGGAATAGATACTATCCACATCTGAAATGTGTTATTTGTAGAGCAACGCTTGCAAATAGCAGCCTCAAACTTTCTCTCCAAATGAGTCATTTAAAAAAATCATGACGATTATAAAAAGAAGCTAGTTGATTTTTATCTCAAAATAAAAGAATTCTATACATCTAATATATTGACTTCTATCTGTCACTAATCAAGACTAGCAAAAGCACTTGAAGGATTGAACATAAGGTATGAAACATTTGGAGAGAGCAAAAGCAATTTCATTCAAGTCCCAGCTCACTTGTCACCTCTTCAGGAGCCTGTCTGAACCATTCCACCTAATGTCTTCCCCTGACTCCATCCATTTGGGTACTTGTCATGCTACAAATCAGGGTTCTCCATTTTATTACCCTCTTTTATTTTGTACCCTACCACTTCCCCCTCTAGAATGTAAGCTCACGTGGGCAGAATCTGTCTTGTTTTATCACCATGTTCCCCCAGTGCCTAAGAACATTGCCTGGAACATGATAGATGTTCAATTTGAACATATCAAATATATTTTGATGATATATTTTGTTATATTTCAGGGACAAAAGGTAGATATTTTGTACCAATTGGCATAGATGGAGTATGGTGTGCATTTTTCCTGTGACACAGTATCTAGACAAACGCACGATGCCAAGTACTTACCTGGTCAGAGAATATATACCATGCTTTGCAGTTAGAGACCACTGGTGATTCTGTTCCAGTGATTTAAATATAGATTGAGTTTTAAACCAAAAGTGGTGACTGTGGAAACATGCTGCTCAGATCTCCTGCCAAGGAGAAACTGGTTGACTGGCAGCTCCAGCTGCCGCTCCTCTGGATTCACCACCATGTTTGCACTGAAATCATGCTTCCCCTGGGCTGGTCCCAGCCATTGACCAACGTGGTGGGCATCCTAGTGGCATGTGGGACTCCTCTAACTGAGGAATCCTCTAAGCTTTTGCTTGAGGACTCCCCATTGCCTGGGTTGAAACTTCCTTGGAACTACAATGTAGTCCTAGACTCTTCCTCCCCAGTCCTCCTTCCTTCCTTCTTTTCTTCTGGGAGTTCTGGCTAATGGGAGGCATTGGCAGAAATTTGGAGACTTGGAGGAAAGGAAGGGCAAGGGTCTTTTTCTGTGGTACTTCTGCTTCCTGTGATACCTCCAGCAGCATCTATTTGTGTCTTCTTCATGTCTACATCTCCCTTCATATAATACATCCCTTCCCTCTGTGGTCCAGCCCCCTCCAGCCTCCTCCCACTGAACCTCTAGCCCCATCCAATGACCACTGCAATCAAACAGTTTCTATTGGCTTAGGGATTGACAAGTACACAAGTTCCAGTAGAAAATTCAGAAAGAGATTCTAATTTCTAAAAATGTAATATTTCAAAGAATTAAGGGAGTTATAATAATATAATAAATGGTGCTCATATTGGAAAAAAAAAGTATGTGGACTTACTTTACTCCACATTAAAAAATTAAATCCAATAGATTGAAGACTTAAAATGTATTTTTTTAAGTTAAAACCATGCAAGAAAGTGTAGGAGAGTACAAGTATAATTTGGGATAATAGAAATGATTTGTCACTGTATTACTTATCTATCGCTGTGTAACAAAGGGCCCCAACACTTTGCAGTTCAAAACACCAAACATTTATTATCTCACAGACTTTCTAAGGATCAGGAATCTCACAGTGACTTGGCTGGGTTGTTCTGGTTCAGTTTCCTGGGAGGTTGCAGTCATCTAAAGGCTAAACTGGGGCTGGAGAATCCGCTTCTAAGTGCACACATGTGGTTCTTGGTAGGTTTCAGTTCCTCACTGGTCATTGGCAGGAGGCCTCCGTTTGTCCCCATGTGAACCTCTCCATAGGGCTGCTCACATCATGGCAGCTTGCCTCCCCTGGGGTAAGAGATTCAAGACAGAGAGAACGAGAATGAGAATGAATGCACGCAAGGTGGAAGCCTCAGTCTTTTTCTAACCTAATTTTAGAAGTGACATCTCACCACTTCTGCCATATTCTGTTCCTTAGAAATAGATTATTAAGTTCAGCCCACACTCAACGGGAAGGGAATGAAACTCTTCCTCTTGATGGGAGGAGTATCACGGAATTTGTGGGCACATCTCTAACACCCCCACTGTAACTAAGAGGAGAAAAAACTACAAAAAATCTGATTACATGAAAATATGGAACATTTGCATGGCAAAATATTGTAAAGGTTAATAGACAGGAGACAGCTTGAGAAAATGTTCGCAGTTCAGATAAGAGAACATCTTTCCAATACATAAAGAACTCGTAAAATTTGACAAGAAATAGACAAACTGCTTGACAATTATGCAAAGGATATGGAATCAGTAAGGACTTTTGTTTGACGGCTGGTGACAGAGACCCGCCTGTTGTAGTGGCTTAAAGACTTGAGGGTTTGTTTCCTTTTGTAATAGGTCCAGAGGGAGGAGATGGCTGGCACTGGTTTAGGGCTGAAGTGTCTTCATTTGCTCGGCCTTTTTCTTGTAGTTACAAATGGCTCCTAGAACTTTAGACAAGACATGCACATTCCGAGTCTTAGGAAAAAGATGGCAGGAAAAGGACAAAAAGTGTTTTGTCATTGGTTTTAGCTAATGACTTCTCTTTACATCCTATCCAAAAAGCTACTAGAAACAAACAAGTTTACCTACTGTATCAGATAGGATGCTTTTTGGTGCAAACAACAAAAAACCCAATTGAAAGAAAAATTTTTTTAAATGAGGAAAATTCTTTACACACAAGTTCTGAGGCAGGAAAGTTCCAGTATTAATTCAGTGGCTCAGTGTTACCAGATATCTAGATTATTTCCATTTTTTTGGCTTTGCCTCCCCTAGAGTATTTGCTTTTTGCTCCTAGGCTATTACCCCATGGTTACAAGATGGTACAGCTACTTGCATCACTTATCCACACAACAGTGACCAAAGGTTAGAAAAGGCAACTCTGTCTTCCATACAAAAAGCAGTCATGGCAAGGGGAATGGCATTAGCATGATTGAATGATTGGCTTGGACCAGAGAATCTTAGCTGGTAGGCAGTGCTGAAAGTGGGTGACAGTCCTGAGACTTTGCTCCTCTCATTCCTTAGGGCAGCCTGGGGGGCACCTGGGGTGCCCAGAGCCTCCCAGGTTAGTTGTCTCCCAGGATAAATGAAAGCACTTAAAAGGTCCTATAAAAAGGTCCTATAAAAAGCAAATCCTATGTGGGCCTTGATGCAAAAAGATGGGAAGCAATGGCTAAGAGTAATTGACCTTCACCCCCTGGGGCTAGATAGAAGACCGTGCACACTGGCCAGTAGAAACCTGAACAACACTCTGGTTCTATCAGAAGGAAAAGGGGGAGGCCACAGATTACTTGCCACAACTCTAAAAGAGCTAGAATTAGATCGAATTAAAATTCGAATCAGTATCTCTAAAAGTAGGACGATAGGGTTACTGCTTTAAAGTAGTGAAGGAAAAGAACTTTGACCCACAGCTTTAGACCCAGTAAAACTGCTCCAGGTTGGGCTCACAAGGACGCAGATGACGAGATGGAGATTAGCATAGGGGAGTTGCATCAGGAATCAACACTTGTGGAGGAAGGGAAGGAAGCCGGATTAGGCAAAAAGAAAAGTTGGGCTGCAATGGAGCCCTGGCAAAGGCTACAGCAGACCCCAAGGGGAGCTCTGAGGTGGAATGGCCTTCAGAGTTGTCCCGCATTGCATGGGGTCTTTCTGCTCCCACATGGACCAGTCACTGGGTGCAGGATGCCCCCAGGAAGGGGGTGCAACGTTGGATGAGCCAGCTCTTGCTAGCTGAGAGACATTTCTGGAGAAGGCTAAAAGCTACAATATGTCTGCCAGCAATACTGCTAGCTTCTGGGGGAGTAAGTTCTTCTGTCTCGAGGGAGTGATCTGAGGGTCACATCCCAGCATCCAGCACAGAGATGAACATTTATTCAACAAATATGTATTCAGCACCTACTGTGTGGCAGGCACCGTGCTAGGCACTTGCTGCATATCAGTAAACAAAAGAAACAATGATCCCCACCCTCTTGGAGCTTATGGGCAGTCAAATTATAAAGGTAATAAGTAAGGAAGTTAAACAGTTTTGTGTCAATCAGTGGCTAGCCAAGAAAATCAAACCACTGTAGGATTTTCATATGGAAGGAGTTTTATCTAGGGGATTAATTCAAGTATTGAAAGAGTGGGGGAGCCAAACGGGATCTAATGTACCTCTAGGGCCAGAGGGACAAAAGGAAGGGGCAGTTTTACCAGAACCTAGAAGTTGAGGCTATTGGTGCGGGCTAGAGGATCAGGGGGCAGCCTGGAAGGCCCTGGATCACAGAGGAAGGGGATAGATGGAGGGATATGGAGTCACAGAGAGGACAGAGATGCTCCGAAAGCAGAGAGAGGAGAAGGACCTCAGTCTTTTTCTTCTTTCCACCCTTCAACCTCCTGTCAGTACCTCCCATTGGCTGAATCTCCCAGAAGCCAGAGGGCAACTGAACCTGGGAAACTTAGTTCCCTGTGATACAGAACAGGGCAGGAGAATGGCGGGATTGGTATGAGAGTAAATGCCCGTTGAACAGCAGTATGTTTAGAAGGCGGTAAGTTTAAGATTTTTTAATTTTGGGGGAAAAAAAATGTAGAGCAAAATAAAGGGAACCAGGTATTTTAGAGTGGAAGGAGGCAGTAAAGATAGGGAAGACCACACTGAGAAAGTGACTTGGAAGCAAAGAATTGAGGTGAGGGAGTTGGCTGAATGATTGTCTGGGGGAAGAAGACAGTATACCAGAGAGGAGAGAGCAAGAAACAAGGCACAAGATGAGATGTCACCTGTCTACTCCTATCAGTGAAAAAGGTGGCCAGAGCAGGACTAATGCGGTGTCTGTGGCCAGTGATGTGGCCGAGAGGAATGGGAGCCACGTCACGTGGGCACTTAAGAAGGTGTGACTTCTACTCTGAGTCAAATCAGGAGCCATTGCATGGTTTTAATCAGAGGAGGGACATTCGAATATGTGGTTTAAATGTAGGCTATACCAAAACTGTGGACTTAAAGCACCCCGCCCCCCCCCACCGCCCCCCCGACTGTTTCTGACACTACTAGAGGCTGTAATTCAGCAAGAAGAAAAATTAGTTTGGGAGGAAGTGGAGAGATGCAATGGTGAGTAAAATCTAGAGCTCTCTAAATAAGTGCTAATTGAGGAAATGTTTTAGAAGAGTGATCTGGAATTAGAATTCTAGATGATTTCAGCATGGAAGTAGGGCAGCAGGTGGTGGGGGAGAGTAGGGAGGTATAAAAACACAATATGCTTCTTTTTTTTTTTAAATTGAAGTGTCATTGATGTACAATGTTGCATTAGTTTCTGGTGTACAGCAAAGTGATTCAGGTATATATATATTCTTCTTCATATTTTTTCCCATTATTACAGGATATTGAAGTACCTTGTGCTATACAGTAGGACCTTGTTTTTTATCCAATGTTACGCTTCTTGCCTTGTCTTGGGGGAGAGTTATAGAGAGGGACCTCACTAGAAAGATACATGAATTAAACATTTAAAGCTTAAAATTAAAGGTTTAAAGTTTAAGGGTAAATCGCTAAGAGAATAAATATAGAATATATAACTTTCTAACCAGTGGAGGAAAAAACTGGAACTAAAGAGACTTCAACATAAAGGCAAGAAAAAATGTGTGTGGATGGTAGGTAGTACTGATATAAGAAAGAAAGAGCTTGGAAAAAATAACAAAAACAAAATTAGGTAGCAGGAATCTGTTAAACATAGAGTTACCGTTTGACCCAGCAATTCAACTCCTGGATATCCATCCAAGAGAACTGAAAACATAAGTCTACACAAAGCTGTACACAAAAGGCTGTAGCAGCGTTGTTACAGCCAAATGGTGGAAACAACCCAAATGTCCATCAGCAGATGAATGGATAAACAGTATGTATATCTATATACTGAAGTATTATTCAGCCACAGAAATGAATAGTGCTTATACATGCTATAGTATGGCTGAACCTTGAAAACATTATGCTAAGTGAAAGAAGGCAATCACAAAAGACCACATATTATGTGATTCCATTTATATGAAATGTTCAGAAGAGACAAATATATAGATACAGAAAATAGATTAGAGATTGCTTGGTGGGGGGCAATGAGGATGAAATGGGGATCATAGCTAAAGAGCAGAAGTACAGAGAGACACTGACAGACAGAATGGTTAATTTCTCCATAAACTCTCTTGCTGTTGGGTGTGTTAGGTTCCCCTGCATCTTTCATAGAGTTTGCATAGTATTGGGCGCTTTGCTAATTATCTGTCAAATGTTCATGGGCACTGGTGATGCCCCAGTGAATGCCATGGACCCAGGCCTAGCCTCAGAAAACACAGAGCGGCCACTTGGAAAGTGTTCACCTACAGAAAACCCTGGGGAAACATGTTAAATCAGAATGGACTTCCCATGAACAGAGTGCGGGGAATGACCTTGAACAGAGGGAAAACCAGGCCTCCATTTTAATTATGCATTCAGTGTTGGTGAAATGGAATTAATTATCTTTATCATCTTTGAAAATGCTGCAGTGCACTTCCTATCTTTTGTTTCATGCTCCTTGAGATACAGGCATCCTCACAATTACTTGCAAAATGTTTAAAAACAAAGGCTGCAATGTAGTCAGTAGAGAGACAAAGCAGATGATTTTCTGAGTTTGATTAGAGTTGTACTTGGCCAACCTATGGTATGTACATGTACACTTTTTTTTTTTACTGCATTGCTTTTTATTTTTCCAGCTTTGAGACATTACTGACATGTAACATATATAAATTTAAGGTATAAAATGTGATGATTTGATATATGTATACATTGTGAAATGATTATGGGTTTGGTATATTTTGATTTCTGCTTTTAAATACGAATTCAGCTGTCTGTAGACCTAGTCCTGACTCTGTCTCTGATTTAATTTCTGTGACTTTGCAAAGGTGACTTAATCACTCCTGGGTGCTGATGGCTGTATGAGTTTTCGATACCTTTCGTATCAACTTGGCATCCCTTCAGAAAGGGAAAATGTGAAAAAGCATTTGAGATGAAAACAAATGAATAGACTGTTTTTCATTACCCCTAGCCCAGAGTTTATAATCTGACCATGAAAATGAATCCTAGCCAATCTACTCTTTCTTTAGGGAGTCTACCAAGTATTCATACAGAGATTTGTGTCTACGTTGGGTTTTGAGTATTCCTGCCCCTCCTTCTGTTGATGGGAAGACTCCGGCCATAACCCACCAAGGGGCAACTGGGCATTTGCCACGTCTGTTCAATCTGGACCCACCTCTCTGGCCATGGCTGTCTGGACGTTGAGTAAAGTGTCTGACCCAAGGGAAGTCCAACAGTACACTAGTCAATGACCCAAGTGGCCTGATTTGAAAACATCAGTAGAGCCAATCCGATTCCCCTTTGAGGAACGTGGAGTTAGCCAACAGAGACTGAGGTGGACAGTATGAGGAGGAAAGAGGTGAGAAAATGTTATCGAGGGACTTCCCTGGTGGTCCAGTGGTTAAGATTCCGCGCTTCCACCGCAGGGGGTGGGGGGCGCAGGTTCGATCCTGGGTCTGGGAACTAAGATCCTGCCTGCCGTGTGGCAAATCAATCCATCAATCAATCCAGAAAACGCTGCCAAGCTGAGCAGGGCTGTGATGAGCCCATGGCAAGGCAGTTAGGAGTGGGGAGAAGAGGATGAGCTGGTGTCATTCACCAACCTACCAAACTGAACCAGTCTGGTTAGTTGGTGAATGTCAGGGATGTGGTGTGTGTGTGTGTGTGTGTGTGTGAGAGAGAGAGAGTCACAACTGGCAGCCTCACTGCTTCCTAAGTCTCAGACCAAATTTGACCAAGTGTACGGGCTGTGCTAACAGAGGTTTCCCAGCCTGTCTGGAGTGGGAAAAATCCCTCTCTATCATTCTCCACTGGCAGTTCTCCCAGCACTTGCTTGGAAGGAACCCTCCCAAGCAGATGGGACATCTTAAGGTTGGGAGGTGGCAGGATCCTTCTTAAAACAGACCAACCCCAGAGGAAAGGCTCCTATACACTGAGAGGGTGCTGGTGGCACTGGCTGCTGTGCTTTCTGGTTCTTCACGCTGTTTTCATGGAAGGTGGAAGTTTCTCTCGGATGCCTCCTAATCCGTCCTGTTTTAAGCATCACTAATGCCCCTGATCAAAACCGCTTCTAATGCTAATAAACGAGTCCTAGTGTCGATACAGATGAGGATGGATTTGGTTAAACACACATCACCATCATCGTGCTGAGGCATTGCGGAGTCGATCCCACTAACCCCGGCCCACAGGGCAGCTCCGTGCTGTGTATCTGTGTGGTCGGGCAGAGCCTAGAAAGCTGCTTCTTGATTATCGGTTGCCTCTCTTGGTATCCGAGTTAGGTGGTGGTGGTGGTGTTTTACTATACATGTATTTGGGTTTTTTTGTTTTTAATTTTATCAGAGTATAGTTTTATTTTTGAGAGTCGAAAGAATTTTATGGTAAACACTCACATGTTCATCACTTAGATTCCACAGTTAACCTAGATTCTATAATTTTATCACATGTCGCTTCATCCCTCCATCCATTCATTTATCCATCTTATTTTCGTTAATGTATTTCATAGTCAGCTGCAGACATCATTATACTTCACTCCTAAACACTTCAACATAAGATTGAGCTTTATGCAAGAGACTAGCTCTCCCTTAAACTTCAGATGTTATTGACAAGTAAAATTTATGAACTGCAATGACCTCCTGCATGTTTTATAACTTGTAATTATCTGATCAAGATTCTTCAACATTTACAGTTTGATGGGCAATAAAACAATTTGAAAGCAGCATTTTTGTATTTTTATAATGCTTGGCAGGAAAACCATGACCCCAACCACTTAGGATCAAACAGTTTTAGTCTTGAACGTTTCAATCTGATGGTTAACAGCCAAGTTTACTATTTAGCTCCATCTTCTTAAGTTTTCTCCATCCCAAGCACCTTCCTTTGCCGGCGGCAGCTGTGGATCTGAGTGTAAACGTGTACCTGGTCTCTACCTCAACTGCCCCCAGGGTTGGGCCAGGTGTGTGCATCCTCCCCCAGGGGCCAGAGACTGGCTTCCAGATCCTGCTGTTGGGAGGCGCAGAGAGAGACCTTCGAGTTCTAGGTCCCGAGCTCCACAAAAAATTATCGGAGTGTAGTTGATTTACAATGTTGTGTTAGTTTCAGGTGTACAGCAAAGTGATTCAGTTATATGTATACATATATTCTTTTTCAGATTCTTGAGTTGGTGTTAGGGGAAGGGTGTGTCCATTTCCGTAGGGACAAAGATCTCTTGGGAGCAAGGAGAACAACACCCTGCTTTTCCTCCTTTGAGACTCCATTTCTCCTGTGCACGTGCTCACTCTCACACTCACAGTTGGATTGTTCAGTTTTAATGCACGTGACATCCATCTGTGTTTGATGGCCATCTATTGTGTTGCATTCAACTTAGTCTTGTTGAGGACCCACTTGGGACCAGACACTGTGCCGTGGAGATAAATCTAAGGTATTCACAGGCTGGAGGAGAAGCAGTCAGTTCATTGCTTTATTCCTGGTGGTGCGTGTCTCCTCATCTCTAGAACAAGGAGTGCAGAAGTGCCTGCATTTCCCCCATTAAAAATTGTGTAAGTAGGGCTTCCCTGGTGGCGCGGTGGTTGAGAGTCTGCCTGCCGATGCAGGGGACACGGGTTCGTGCCCCGGTCCGGGAGGATCCCACGTGCTGCGGAGCGGCTGGACCCGTGAGCCATGGCCGCTGAGCCTGCGCGTCCGGAGCCTGTGCTCCGCAATGGGAGAGGCCATAACAGTGAGAGGCCCGCGTACCGCAAAAAAAAAAAAAAAAAAAAAAAATTGTGTAAGTAGATCATGTTCCCTCAGCATCCAAAATGACAAAATATCATCCAGCCTATTCCTTTTGCCTTGGGCTGGGCTGGAGTTCTCCTTAGTGGGATTGGTCATTGCCAACGCCTCTAGGCAACCAGACGTCTAACCGCAGAACATCAGAGCCTGGCGTTAGGCTGCCTTGCCCCTCTCCACCCAGCCTCATCGTAGCAGAGAAGTGGTTTAGAGGGACATGTTCAGAAAAGGGTGGGAGCCAAGTTCCTCCATGGACTGTCATCATGGGAGCCAGGGGTTACCACTCTAGGGATCCAGCATCCCTTTATTCATCACATATGAGTATGTCCTAGGTGCCAGGTACAGATCTAGGGCTCCGTGTACAGCAGTGACCAAGGTGGACAAGGCATGCTCCCTCACAAAGCTTTCCCAAGGGACGATGGCAAACAAGTAACCAAACTGAGTGTGACGAGGGGGCACATCTGCTGAGAACAGAGAGCGTTGGCATCCCTAGCTCTTGGCTCGGAGGGGCTGATACCCACTGAGGGAGCTCTTAAGAGGCCATGTCTCTGGCTAGAGATGTCTTCTGGAGAAAGCAGGGCTGGATTTTGGATTTGGGCTCCTGTATCAGATAGGCTTTGTCTGGGTTATTTCCTAGAGGAGCTATGTCCCCGCTCTCTGAGCCTGGACCAAGGCAAGCAGACCTCGGCTCAGCCCTCTCCAGGGAGCGGTTGGTTATACCCAGGGTGTGGTCTGAGTCAGGGGCCCTTTCTCTCCCAGACAGCACAGCTCACCTAAGGTATACCGAGGGGTACACGTTGTGACCCCTCCAGCCTGGGTGTGAAGCATTGAAACATACAAATTTGGGACTTCCCTGGCGGTCCAGTGGTTAGGACTCCATGCTTTCACTGCAGGGGGCATGTGTTCGATCCCTGGTCAGGGAACTAAGATCCTGCATGCCACGTGGTGCGGCCATAAAAAAAATAAAAGAAACACAAATTTGTATTTGTGCCATGACTGTGGGAATCACAGGCTTTCGCATAAACACTTCTCCACCGTGGCCTGTGAGGACTTGCTTCCTGTACCTTTCCTACCTCAGGTCGGGTCCTCACCTTTCTCCCCTAGACTAGAATAAAAGCTTCCCATCCAGTCTCCTGCTCCCAACCTTGTCTGTTCCTTTTCAACCATCCTGTGCAAAGCCATGAGAGTTGCCCACTCTTAGGTGTTTCTGAAACACATCAGATTCTTTCTTGCTTCTGGGTCTCTTCCTGGGCCATTTCCTTTGGTTGGGTGCTAGCCCCACCCTCCATAGTGGCTGTATCAATCTACATTCCCACCAACAGTGCAAAAGGTTCCCTTTTCTCCACACCCTCTCCAGCATTTGTTGTTTGTAGATTTTCTGATGATGCCCATTCTAACTGGTGTGAGGTGATACCTCATTGTAGTTTTGATTTGCATTTCTCTAATAATTAGTGATGTTGAGCAGATTTTCTTGTGCCTCTTGGCCATCTGTATCTCTTCTTTGGAGAAATGTCTATTTAGGTCTTCTGCTCATTTTTGGATTGGGTTGTTTGTTTTTTAATATTGAGCTGCATGAGCTGTTTATATATTTTGGAGATTAATCCTTTGTCCATTGATTCACTTGCAAATATTTTCTCCCATTCTAAGGGTTGTCTTTTCATCTTGTTTATAGTTTCCTTTGCTGTGCAAAACTTTGAAGTTTCATTAGGTCCCATTTGTTTATTTCTGTTTTTATATCCATTACTCTAGGAGGTAGATCAAAAAAGATCTTGTGATTTATGTCAAAGAATGTTCTTCCTATGTTTTCCTCTAAGAGTTTTATAGTGTCTGGTCTTACATTTAGGTCTTTAATACATTTTGAGTTTATTTTTGTGTATGGTGTTAGGGAGTGTTCTAATTTCATTCTTTTACATGTAGCTGTCCAGTTTTCTGAGCACCACTTATTGAAGAGGCTGTCTTTTCTCCATTGTATATCCTTGCCTCCTTTGTCATAGATTAGTTGACCATAGGTGTGTGGGTTTATCTCTGGGCTTTCTATCCTGTTCCACTGAACTATATTTCTGTTTTTGTGCCAGTACCATACTGTCTTGATTACTGTAGCTTTGTAGCATAGCCTGAAGTCAGGGAGTCTGATTCCTCCAGCTCCGTTGTTTTCCCTCAAGACTGCTTTGGCTATTCGGGGTCTTTTGTTTTTCTGTATAAATTTTAAGATTTTTTGTTCTAGTTCTGTAAAACAATGCCACTGGTAATTTGATAGAGATCGCATTGAATCTGTAGATTGCTTTGGGTAGTATAGTCATTTTCACAATATTGATTCTTCCAATCCAAGAACATGGTATATCTCTCCATCTGTTTGTGTCATTGATTTCTTTCATCTGTGTCTTATAGCTTGTTGAGTACAGGTCTTTTACCTCCTTAGGTAGGTTTATTCCTAGGTATTTTATTCTTTTTGTTGCAATGGTGAATGAGATTGTTGCTTTAATTTCTCTTTCTGACATTTTGTTGTTAGTGTATAGGAATGTAAGAGATTTCTGTGAGTTAATTTTGTATCCTGCAACTTTACCAAATTCATTGATTAGCTCTAGTAGTTTTCTGGTGGCATCTTTAGGATTCTCTATGTATAGTATCATGCCATCTGCAACCAATGACAGTTTTACTTCTTTTCCAATTTTTATTCTTTTTATTTCTTTTTATTCTCTGATTGCCATGGCTTGGACTTCCAAAACTATGTTGAATAATAGTGGTGAGAGTGGACATCCTTGTCGTGTTCCTGATTTTAGAGGAAATGCTTTCAATTTTTCACCATTGAGAATGATGTTTGCTGTGGGTTTGTTGTATATGGCCTTTATTATGTTGAAGTAGGTTCCCTCTATGCCCACTTTCTGGAGAGTTTTTATCGTAAATTGGTGTTGAATTTTGTCAAAAGCCTTTTCTGCATCTGTTGAGAGGATCATATGGTTTTTATTCTTCCATTTGTTAATATGGTGTATCACATTGATTGATTTGCATATATTGAAGAATCCTTGCATCCCTTGGATAAATCCCACTTGATCATGGTGTATGGTCCCTTTAATGTGTTGTTGGATTCTGTTGACTAGTGTTTTGTTGAGGATTTTTTCATCTATATTCATTTCTCAAAGAACCAGCTTTTAGTTTTATTGATATTTGCTATTGTTTCCTTTATTTCTTTTTCATTTATTTCTGATCTGATTTTCATGATTTCTTTCTTTCTGCTAACTTTGGGGGTTTTTTTGTTCTTCTTTCTCTAATTGCTTTAGGTGTAAGGTTAGGTTGTTTCTTTGAGATTTTTCTTGTTTCTTGAGGTAGGACTGTATTGCTATAAACTTCCCTCGTAGAACTGCTTTTGTTGCTTCCCATAGGTTTTGGATCGTCATATTTTCATTATTATTTGTCTCTAGGTATTTTCTGATTTCCTCTTTGATTTCTTCTGTGACCTCTTGGTTATTTAGTAATGTATTGTTTAGCCTCCATGTGTTTGTGTTTTTTACATTTATTTCCCCTGTAGTTGATTTCTAATCTCACAGTGTTGTGGTTGGAAAAGATGCTTGGTATGATTTCAATTTTTTAAAATTTACTGAGGCTTGATTTGTGACCCATGATGTGATCTATCCCGGAGAATGTTCCATGTGCACTTGAGAAGAAAGTGTAATCTGCTGTTTTGGGATAGAATGTACTATAAATATCAATTAAATCTATCTGGTCTACTGTGTCATTTAAAGCTTATGTTTCCTTATTAATTTTCTGTCTGGATGATCTGTCCATTGGTGTAAGTGAGGTGTTAAAGTCCCCCACTATTATTGTGTTACTGTCGATTTCCTCTTTTATAGCTGGTAGCAGTTGCCTTATGTATTGATGTGCTCTTATGCTGGGTGCATATATATTTATAATTGTTATATCTTCTTCTTGGATTGATCCCTTGATCATTATGTAGTGTCCTTCCTTGTCTCTTGTAACATTCTTTATTTTAAAGTCTATTTTATCTGATGTGAGATTTGCTACTCCAGCTTTCTTTTGATTTCCATTTGCATGGAATATCTTTTTCCATCCCCTCACTTTCAGTCTGTATGTGTCATTAGGTCTGAAGTGGGTCTCTTGTAGACAACATATATATGGGTCTTGTTTTTGTACCCATTTAGCGAGCCTTTGTCTTTTGGTTGGAGCATTTAATCCATTCATGTTTAAGGTAATTATCGATATGTATGTTCCTATTACCATTTTCTTAATCGTTACGGTTTGTTATGGTTTGTTTTTGTAGGTCTTTTTCTTCTCTTGTGTTTCCTGCCTAGAGAAGTTCCTTTAGCATTTGTTGTAGAGCTGGTTTGGTGGTGCTGAATTCTCTTAGGTTTGCTTGCCTGTAAATCTTTTGATTTCTCCATCTAATCTGAACGAGATCCTTGCCGGGGAGAGTAATCTTGGTTGTAGTTTCTTCCCTTTCATCACTTTAAATATATTGTGCCAGTCCCCTCTGGCTTGTAGAGTTTCTGCTGAGAAATCAGCTGTTAACCTTATGGGAGTTCCCTTGTATGTTATTTGTCATTTTTCCCTTGTTGCTTTCAATAATTTTTCTTTGTCTTTAATTTTTGTCAGTTTGATTACTATGTGTCTTGGCGTGTTTCTCCTTGGCTTTATCCTGTATGGGACTCTCTGCACTTCCTGAACTTGGGTGGCTATTTCCTTTCCAGTGTTAGGGAAGTTTTTGACTATAATCTCCTCCAATATTTGCTCGGGTCCTTTCTCTCTCTCTTCTCCTTCTGGGACCCCTATAATGCGAATGACGGTGCATTCAGTGTTGTCTCAGAGGTCTCTTAGGCTGTCTTCATTTCTTTTCATTCTTTTTTCTTTATTCTGTTCTGCAGCAGTGAATTCCACCATTCTGTCTTCCAGGTCACTTATCCGTTCTTCTGCCTCAGTTATTCTGCTATTGATTCCTTCTAGTGTAGTTTTCATTTCAGTTATTGTATTGTTCAACTCTGTTTGTTTGTTCTTTAATTCTTCTAGGTCTCTGCTAAACATTTCTTGCATCTTCTTGATCTTTGCCTCCATTCTTTTTCTGAGGTCCTGGATCATCTTCACTATCATTATTCTGAATTCATTTTCCTGGAAGGTTGCCTATCTCCATTTCAGTTAGTTGTTTTTCTGAGGTTTTGTCTTGTTCCTTCAACTGGTACATAGTCTTCTGCCTTTTCTTTTTGTCTATCTTTCTGTGAATGTGGTTTTCATTTCACAGGCTGTAGAATTGTAGTTCTTCTTGCTTCTGCTGTCTCAGGGCTGGTTCTTAATCATTAGCACATTGCCACCCAGGTTGTGGAGGTTCAGTCACCACTGGTCCTTGATGTGTTCAGTTCCTTGCAGCAGGATTCACTACCGGCCCAGCCTCTTCTTCCAGGAGCAATATGGGCCAAGCACAAAGCGTATCATTTCAGTTTAGGTTCTCCCAGAACAGCTCCTGAGACAAGGTATTGAATTTAAGTAGTTACCTGGAAGTGAGCCCAGGAGGCACTGGGGCAGGGACCTGGGGAAGTGAGAGATGAGGGGAGGGAGTCAGTACAGGGAGTGTCATCAAGCCAGTGATCACTGTGGGTACCCAGGAACTTGGGGGACAGTGCAGAACACTGTGATGGCTGATTTCATGTGTCACCTTGGCTAGGCCACAGTACCTAGATATTTAATCAAATATTATTCAAGATGTTTCTGTCAAGGTATTTTTTACCTTGAGATTAATGTTTAAATCAGCAGACTTTGCATCAAGCAGCTTCCTCTCCATAATGGTGAGGGCCTGAATAGAAAGATGGACCTCCCCCAAGCAAGAAAGAATTCTGCCAGCAGTCTGCCTTTGGACTTGGGCTGTAATATCAACTTTTCTCTGGGTCTCCAGCCTGCCAGACTTCCTTACAGATTTTGGACTTGCCAGCCTCTACTTCCTTAAAATGTCTCTCTCTGTCTCTGTCTCTGTCTCTCTCTCTCTCTCTATATATATATGTATGTATGTATGTACACACACAGAGATACACACACCCCATGAGTTCTGTTTCTCTGGGAGACTCTGACTATTACAAACACACACGTCAGAGTTGCCCTGGTCAGTCATTGGGCATTAATTTCCCAGCACTTCCAGCCTGCTGCACACATGGACAGAGGGGCTCTGGTGGACAAAGACAGTCCTTAGGCAAAGATTTTCAGGTGCTGGCAGTGAAAAATCTGGCCCATGAGCTTGGAAAGCTGCCTACAGATCTGGGTGAGGCACTGACAGTTCCTGCTACAAGCCTGTTGATTGAGTATAAAGCTTCTCGTAAGACACTCCTTCATCACCTCATAGGACACCATGATAGATTTCTATGGCCTGACTTTTGAACATTGAGCAAGACACCCGACAGCTTTCCCACTTCTAAAATAGAACAATAGCTCACAGGATTATTGGAGAAATAATTCACAATGATATAATACATACCAAATGTACGCACACTGTTTCATAGATAGAGCACACTCCATAAATGATAGCCACTATTACCAGCCCTTGGAGCTTCTAAACTCTTTTTTCAGAGTGTGGTCTCCAGAGCAGATGTTGGAACACTGGGTATGCACTGCTCTCCATTCCTCGTCATTGCTCCCTGTGACGTGGAGACAGAGACACATGGCAAATTGGACGTAGCACTAACATGACCACTGAGAAACCCTGCCCTTGAATTTGGGCAGCTCTTCTGTCAGTTAAAGGGCTTCCCATCAAATTCAGTCCTTTCCAACTGCCTTCCACCTTGCCATTTCTATGACTGATAAATATAAATGGAAGGTCACATAGCCTTTGATGAAAAATACATGTCATGTGATCAGTGAAAAGAAACAGACTCGGAAAATGAAGATACATTTGGGAGAGTGATGTGACCAGCATTTGCATCAGGTTTACATGAGCTAGACGCTTCCACGCCTGCATCTGTGTGAGGCTGGCAGGCAGGAGAGTACTGGGTCACCTTCCTCAGGCAGGTGGAAGGGAGGTCCATGTTTACCTGCTGGAGAGTGTGAAAATCTCTGCACCACAATGTATTAAATGATTGGGGTATGTTGTCAACATTTCAATAGGTGAATTGCAGGACTTAAAGATGTTTTGAAACTGCCTTTTGAAGAGGAGAAAATGGCATTTTATTTCATTATGGGGCAATTTTTAAAATTTAATTTTTATTTAATATTAGAGTATAGCTGATTTACAATGTTGTGTTAGTTTCAGGTGTACAGCAAACTGATTCAGTTATACATATACATATATCCATTGTTTTTTCAGATTCTTTTCCCATATAGGTTATTACAGGATATTGAGTAGAGTTCCCTGTGCTATATAGTAGGTCCTTGTTGATTATCTGTTTTATATATAGTGGTGTGTATATGTTAATCCCAAACTCCTAATTTTTCCCTCCCCCCATTTTTCCCCTTTGGTAACTATAAGTTTGTTCTCTAAATCTGTGAGTCTGTTTCTAATGCAGCATTTATTATTCCAAGAAATTGGGAGCTATCATTTCATTCCTCCCCATATCCTTCAGTAGTGGGTTATTTCATAGCTGTACTATGTGTCCTTTCCTATGGAACTGACCTGGTTCGTCAGTGCAGTAGTGACTTGCTTGGCTGTGGATGGATATTAGCTAACAGGTGTGGTGAAGGAGGCTAACTTGAGGGAATTCCACCTTCTTTCCTGGAGATAAGTAGGGTTTGTGCAAGATGAAGGTCAGAAAAAACCCTCAGTACCGCTCATAATGCAAATCATTAGATTCCACAGGCAGGCTGGCATAGCTGATAACAAGAGAATTGTAAAAAAAAAAAAAAAAAAAAAAGAAAAAATCAAGTATATTATGGACTTTCAGAAATTCCTGGTTGGGACTTCAATGTAGATAAAGACACATTGGCTGGAAATGAATGCTCTTGGAATATTGATGGAGACATTTATTCCCATCCTACATATTTTAGATAACTAAGGTCGCATCACACCCCGTGTTTAGAATGCAATAATTCAAGTAACAATAACACAAATTATCCATGCCGTTGACCATGTTCAGTCTTGATAGTGCTCAGTGTAGCTGCTTACACCATTTTGCGTTTCATAAATGCCTCCAGATATATTGGAAAATGTCATGGCTTCTCATCTACAGGAAAATCAAAATGCCAGGCAAGCATTTCATTGCTTCTCTGAATTACAGACTGTCTTCTGACTCCAGTCTCGTGTGCAGTGAAGCCCCACTCTCTGCAGTATAATAATTCCTAAGAGCCAATCAATTTATTTTGTGTTATTCTGCTTCTGTTCAAAGGGAATTTAAGCCAAGTGTTGAAAATTACAAAGGAAAAGATCAGCATGTGTATTGGTTGCCACTTATGTGGTCTGAACACTCCGTGTGCGGACTTCTCTAGGAAAATGGAGAGAGAAAAGATCAGTAGTCATTTGATCAGACCAACAGAGCTCTGGGTGGGTAGCACTATTTTCATTTTATGATGAGAATGTAGTTTCTGAGAGGTTAAATATCTTGCCTAAAATCACTCAGCAATTAACTAACAAAGTCAGGAATCAAACCTGGATCTTTCTGACAAAAACCCATGATTTTTTTTTCACTCCATCCCTGTGCTGTCTCACTATAGTCCAAACCCAACTCTATGAGCACTTCTGCTCTTCAAAGCAAGGATTTAGTTTTGATTTCCTAGAAGTTGTTGCTGTGGTTTAAAACTCTGAACTAATGACAAACTTGGCAATCCATAGCTTAGCTCAGTGATCTAAAAAATACTGTCTGAAGCAGGAAATGCGGGTTAACTAGACACTAAGGAACAGAGGTAAAAGTCCTCCATATTGTAAATCTTGTTTCCAAATGTGTTTTGAAGAAATTCTTGTGGATCTTGAAGCCAAATCTGGCCTCTGGACCCCAACACCAAATTAATTCTCTGAGACAGAGTTTTGGGTGAAGTAGAAAAGAATAGTTTTATTGCTTTGTCAGGCAAAGGGGGCCCCAGCAAGCTAATGTCCTCAAAACTGTGTGTCTGACCTGGAGGGGGTGTGGGGAGTTTAATAGTAATGGTTCAAAGAGGGCTTGATCAGCTCGTGGACATTCTTCTGATTGGTTGGTGGTGAGGTAAGTGGGAGTGAGCATCACCACCCTTCAGATTCCAACCAGTCTGGGGTCCATGCACTGTGGACAGCATACTGTTTTCTTCTCCCACCTGGTGGGGGTTTCAGTATCTGCAGAACAGCTCAAAGATATTGTTATGTGTATCCCTTGAGGGGAAACCAGGACCCTGCCCCAAGGCTGCACTATTGTTTCTTTTGACTATTTCCTCCTTGGTCTCTGCATCCCCTCCCTTCCATAATTAGCAACTGTTTGAACCTGCTGATCGGAACTCAGGGAAGGTCATGGAGGCTGAATGAAGCTTATTTCCTGTAATCAAGAAATGGGGGACACAAAGGCTTTTGTGCCCAGGAGCCCCACAGCGTCCTGCTTGGTATCAATCTTTGGGAAGACCTCTTGTTTTGAGGCAAGACTGGTCCAGAGAGAGCTTCATATTGCTTCCTCTAGTTGGGAATAAGAAAGCCCATTGGCTGGTAGGGAGAATCCAGTAACTACAGCAGATCCTGTTGACCGCCAGCCTGAAATCCACACCCATCACCTCCCACACACTCTTCTGGAGTTCCCAAATATGTACCTCCTAATGTTCATACATCCCGGGTTTCAGAGGAGGCTAACCCACTCTGTCCCCAGGGGTGGGTTTGATTGGTGTAATCAGAAAACTCCTACTCCCTTGAATGAAATTGGATTAGGCAAGGGTACAGTGACAACATGAATGTGAGAATTGGGGGCTGGGGTCTTTCTTGAAAGGCTGTTTTCCTTCCTTCCTTCCTTCCTTCCTTCCTTCCTCCCTCCCTCCCTCCCTCCCTCCCTCCCTCCCTCTTCCTCCCTCCCTCTTCCTCCCTCCCTCCCTCCCTCCTTCCTTTTCTTTCTTTCTTTCTTTCTTTCTTCCTTCCTTCCTTCCTTCCTTCCTTCCTTCCTTCCTTCCTTCCTTCCTTCCTTCCTTCCCTCCCTCCCTCCCTCCCTCCCTCCCTCCCTCTTTCTTCCCTCCCTTCCTTCCTTTTTAATTGAAGTATAGTTGATTTACAATGTGTGTTAATCTCTGCTGTACAGGAAAGTGATTCAGTTTTACAATATACACAATTATATATATATACACATTCTTTTTTATATTCTTTTCCATTATAGTTTATCATAGGATATTGAATATAGTTCTCTGTGCTGTACAATAGGACCTTGTTTATCTTTTCTATATATAAAAGCTTACATCTGCTAACCCCAACCTCCCATTTCATCCCTTCCCCAACCCTCTCCCACTTGGCAAACCACCAGTCTGTTCTGTCCTTGATTCTGTTTCTGTTTCATAGACAGGTTCATTTGTGTCATATTATAGATTCCACATAGAATTGATATCATACGGTATTTGCCTTTCTCTTTCTGACTTACTTCACTTACTAGAATAATCTCTAGTTGCATCCATGTAACTGTAAATGGCATTATTTCATTTGTATCTCAGTAATATTCCATTGCATATATGTACCACATCTTCTTTATCCATTGCTACGTCGATGGACATTTAGGTTGTTTCCATGTCTTGGCTATTGTGAATAGTGAAAGGCTCATTCTTTAGTTGCAAGAAAGAGGCAGAGCCTCTTCTGCTTGTGGCTGTTTGCCTGCTGTGATGCCTGCGATGGTGATAGCAACTGCACGATGAGAATTAGAGTTAGATTGAATGAGCTGGAGTGATTGAAAGGGTAGACTATGCTATTATTTTTGAGCCTATCCTGGAGCTGCCCTGCTCATTTTTTATTCTTTTATGTGAAATAATTTCCTTGTAGTTGCAGCCAGTTGAGTTGGTTTTCTGTTACCTACAGCTTTAGGTGTTCTACTTGGGAGTGTGGGTGAAGGTGAATCCCTGGTCTTTTGGAAGGGCCTTGGGGTAACCTCAAAGTTTTAAAATGCCTAGTGCAGTTGAAAAACACTTCTGGACAAAACTGGTACATTCACAAGGCTGCTGGCTCCTCCTTTATTCCACGACTGATTTCCAAGAGGCCTTAGGACCTCTCAGGTCAGTTCAGTAGTGCTGTCTTGGATGGTCCTAAAAGTGCTTTCAGTTCTGAGAGAACATTGTCTTCCAAGCACTCTCCATTTATTGGTGGTTGGTGTTTTCTGATCGCACAAGTTTTAGGTGTTAATCGTAGAAAATAACGAAAAGGATGCCAAAAAAAAAGAAAGAAAGAAAAATAAGAATTACTTGTAATCTTAGCATTCAACTACTTTGGCCTGTGTCCTGGGTTTGTCTGTGTGTTTCTGATTCATTTCTTCCCCCTTTCAAAAATGTGCTCATTATATTGTATATGTAGTTTTACATTCCATTACTTGAACTCAAAACTGTAACATGAAGTTATTTTCTGTACATCATTAAATATATTTTAAAACTTAATGATTGTACATTCATTTATTGCATGAATACGTAATAAATTATAAACTGGTTATACTTTACATGAAGGATGCATTCATGACAGTCTTGCATAATTTAAGCTCTGCATAATTCAGGATTCTTTTCCATAAATAGGAACACTCAAGCCGTTTCTCCCTGTATTAATAACAAACACCACTGACATTCAGCTTTGGACCATGATTCTTGAAGAACTTAAAATTTGGAGGTGATTTACATTATTTCAAAATTTGTCAACAAATGTTGGAACGCTTATTATGGACTGGCCACCTGTCTAGGCTTTGGGGACTCTCTGAATAGTGATCTTGGAGAGACAGCAGTGGGCGGTGGCTTGAAGTGAGGTCTTACTCCCTGCCCAGGAATTGGACATCGGTAGCTTGGATGAAAACCAGAAATCCAAGGTTCCCCTGGCTCTTGCCCCCATTGAAAAATGCATTTCTCAAGGAGGTAAAAACAGGTACAAAGTTTATTATTAGAGACACAGCACAACAAGTAGGAGAGCACACAGAGAAACAGTTTGTTATGACAGAAGCAAGGCAGAGATGCACACCTGGAGAGAAAGGGTGTGGGCATCCCACCCAATGTGGAGGAGCACAGTAAAGAGGTGGTTAAGTCATTTATATAGGGCAGTTCTTCCCGGTCTTTGTTTATCTTTGGCCAATTATCTGGTTTCTTTTTCCACATCTGACCTGCCCTAGGACCTTCCCCAATATGTGTGCGCAAATTTTTTCCAAGATGGATTCCAGCCCAAAAGCCTATGGGGGCTTTGGCATCACCTATGATGGGGTGACGCCCCCTCCTTTTTGACCCCCAAGGAGGCTTTCTGTGCATGTGCAGTGTCTCCCTTGTCCCAAGGATGGGACACATGTGACCTCTCGATCCTTTACTCAGACAGGGTTTAGCCCCTCTCTGTCCCCACCTCGACTGTTATCTTAAAGTGTCCTCAGGAGACAAAGTCCAGCTACTTACCCTGTTGCTGTTGTTATTTCTATTTTGAAGTGCAAACAGGCGGCTGGTTGTAAACGCCCAGCCTGGAGCCCATCTATCTCCTGACTCAAAAGGAGTTAAGATGATAGTTGGAGACAAACAAGAAATATGATCAGATTTACCTCTTTATCATGTTTATTACATTAAAAGGTGTGGTAAGAGGTATGTGGAAAAGTGCCAGTGTCTAAGAAGTGGTGTGGCCGTCAGTGGCTGGATTTACAGAGCACTGAGAACCTGAGTAGCCTATCCTATGAGCAAAATGCTTTGCTTTATGACTGATGAAGGCATTGACTTGTGAGCATTAATTTATCATAATGGCTGGTCAGAGAGCCTGGCAAGAGAGATGCTCAATTGATGTATCCTTAAAGGGATAAAGGCTGTCTATCCAAGGAAATCATATCCTTATCACTCCCAACGTGCCAAGTCTCACCAAATGAGAAAATGGCTTCATTGTCAGACCTTCTCCCGTCTAGCACTTTGCTGATGGGAGCCCCCCAGACTGAAGAACATTGCCGAAGGGCTCTAAGAGGTACACTAGTGCTCTCACCAAAACTCCCATTTTGTTTCCAATGAGGAAACTGAAGTGTAAAGAAACGGAGTGATTTTTCTGAAGTCATTGGGTGCCCTTCCTGGTCCTCTTTGCGGGCTCTTCCTCCTGTACCCAACCTCTAAATACCTGCAGTCTTAAGGGCTCAGCCCTGGGTCCTCTTCTGGCTCTCTTCTGGCTCTCTTCCCTGGACTTCAATACTATCTAGTTGCTGACTGTTCCCAATATCTCGACCTTTGACTTCTCCTCTGAGGCTTGGTCCTCAAATCTCTAATCACCCACTCAACAGCAGGCAGAACCCCTCCTGCATTTGTCCCTTCCTGTACTCTTTCCAATCTCTACAAATGGCTCCACGCTCCACCCACTGCCTACAACCAAAAATCGGCTGTTCTTCTACAATCCATTTGTTAAGAAGCAGAGAAGTCTTTTAAAGATTTAAAAGGCATACAGTTTGGAAATGAAGAAATAAATGAAGAAATAAAACTGTGTGCAGATGATATAGTTTTCTGTGTTAAAAATCCCAAGGTATTTATAAAACTCCTAGTGATTTCAGCTGGGCTCCATGGTACAAGAGAAACATACGAAAATCAATTACATTTCTATTGACTGACAACAAATATGTGGAAACTAAAATTTAAAACAATACCCTTTACAATCACTCCAAAGAAAATGAAATACTTAGGTATTAACCTGACAAAACACATACAGGATCTGTATGCTGAAAATTATAAAATGCTGTTGCAAGAAATCAGAAAATCTAAATAAATGGAAAGACATACTGTGTTCATGGATTAGAAGACTCAACATAGTGAAGATATCAGTTCTGCCCAAATGATATATAGGTTTAATGCAATTCCTATCAAAATCCCAGCAAGATTTTGTTATTTTTTTTGTAGTCATACATACACAAGCTTATTCTAAAAATTTACATGGAAAGAAGAAGGAACTAGAATAGCTAAAACACTATCACAAAGAGTAAATGGGGAGGAGTCGGGCTACCTGACTTCAAGATGTATTATACAGCTACAGTAATTATATAATACAGTAATTATATAATACAGGGTATTGCAGAGTCAGGGACACATAGATCAGTGGAACAGAATATTGAACACAGAAAGAGACCCACAAAAGTCTGCCCAACTGATTTTTAAAAAAATAATTTGCTATTTTTCCATTCTGCTTTTTTTTGTTTTAAATTTTATCTATTTATTTTTTGGCTGCGTTGGGTCGACATTGCTGCGTGCGGGCTTTCTCTAGTTGCAGCGAGTGGGGCTAATCTTAATTGTGGTGCGTGGGCTTCTCATTGTGGTGGCTTCTCTTGTTGCGGAGCATGGGCTATAGGCAAGCAGGCTTCAGTAGTTGTGGCTTGTGGGCTCTAGAGCACAGGCTCAGTAGTTGTGGCGCACGGGCTTAGTTGCTCTGCGGCATGTGGGATCTTCCCGGACCAGGGATCAAACCCGCGTACCCTGCATTGGCAGGCGGATTCTTAACCACTGTGCCACCAGGGAAGCCCTGCCCAACTGATTTTTGACAAAGGTGCAAAAGCAATTTAGTTCAGGGGTGGAGGGAGCAGCAACAGATGGTGCTGGGACAAATGGACCTCTGAAAGTGAAAAAAAAACAACCCAAAACAACAAAACACCCAAAACCCCAAACCAACCTTGATCTGTTGGTTGGTTTATCCATTCTATAGATTGTTGTTTATCCATTCTATATATAATAGTATATATATACTATTATACAGATATAATAATCTGTTAATCTCAAGCTCCCAATCCATCCCTCCCCTCCCCTCCCCTTGGCAACCACCAGTCTGTTCTCTATGTCTGTGAGTCTGTTTCTGTTTCATAGATAAGTTCATTTGTGTCATATTTTAGATTCCACAAGTGTCATATGGTATTTGTCCTTTCTGACTTAGTATGATCATCTCTAGGTCCATCCATGTTGCTGCGAATGACATTATTTTATTCTTTTTATGGCTGAGTAGTATTTCATTGTCTATATGTACCACATCTTCTTTATCCATTCATCTGTCAATGGACATTTAGGTTGTTTCCATGTCTTGGCTATTGTAAATAGTGCTGCAGAGAACATTGGGGTAGATGTATCTCTTTTCTTTTTTGTTTTTTTTTAAGTATGGACAGTACTTTTTTTTTATTTATTTATTTTTGGCTGTGTTGGGTCTTCATTTCTGTGCGAGGGCTTTCTCTAGTTGCGGTGAGTGGGGGCCACTCTTCATCGCAGTGTGCAGGCCTCTCACTGTCGCGGCCTCTTGTTGCGGAGCACAGGCTCCAGACGCGCAGGCTCGGTAGTTGTGGCTCATGGGCCCAGTTGCTCTGCAGCATGTGGGATCCTCCCAGACCAGGGCTCGAACCCGTGTTCCCTGCACTGGCAGGCAGACTCTCAACCACTGCGCCACCAGGGAAGCCCCTGGATAGTCTTTTTAATGATAATGTATCATAGTCACAGTAACGGAACAGTTCTCTTTTTTGGTAGAGTTAGGGAATGAGGCCCATCCTTTTGGGTGGCTGAAAATTTCTGAAGTGGAGTAAAATGAAAGTAGAGTGTTTTACATTGTTATTTAAATTTTATTTTATTTTATTTTTATTTTTTGCGGTACGCGGGCCTCTCACTGTTGTGGCCTCTCCCGCCACGGAGCACAGGATCCGGAAGCGCAGGTTCAGCGGCCATGACTTACGGACCCAGCCGCTGTGTGGCATGTGGGATCCTCCCAGACTGGGGCACGAACCCGTGCCCCCTGCATCGGCAGGCGGACTGTCAACCACTGCGCCACCAGGGAAGCCCTGTTATTTAAATTTTAGATAACATTTCTAGCTCCCAATTAGCTTGAAATCGTAGACCTGATAGCCTTCACCATTTTCTTCTAGGACATTCCCACGTCCATATATATATTTATTTATTTATTTTATTTATTGTTTTGGCTGCACCATGCCGCTTATGGAATCTTAGTTCCCCGACTAGGGATCGAACCCAGTCTCATGGAAGTGAAAGCGCCTAGTCCTAACCACTGGACCACCAGGGAATTCCCCATTCCTGAAGGAGAGAGAGGACCAGCAAACAGCCCCACAGAGCTGGAGGCAGATGTGTTTTCCAGCCCACTGTCTGGGACGCATTTTGGGGCTCACGTGTCTTTTCGAATTATAGTTTTGTCTGGATATTTGCCCAGGAGTGGGGTTGCTGGGTCGTATGGTAGTTCTAGTTTTAGTTTTTTAAGGAACCTCTATACTGTTCTCCATAGTGGCTGTATCCATTTATATTCCCACCAACAGTGCAAGAGGGTTCCCTTTTCTCCACACCCTCTCCAGCATTCGTTATTTGTAGATTTTTAAATGATGGCCATTCTGGCTGGGGTGAGGTGGTACCTCATTGTATATATAACATTCTTGAAATAATAACGTTATAGAGATAGAAAAGAGATTATAGGTTGCCAGAGGTCAGGTGAGAAAGGGGGATGGAGTAGTATATGGGAACCCTGCGGCAAAGGAGCAGTTTTGTCTGTTGGTGTGGCAGTGCTTACATGAATTTACACATGTGGCAAAAAAAGCATAACATGATACATACACACACAAATAAGTACGTGTAAAACTGGTGAAATCTGAATAAATTCTGTAGCTTGTACTAATGTCAATATCCTGGTTTTGAAATTGTGTTATGGTTATGCTGTATTTTTCCATTGGAAGAAACTGGGTGAAGGGTACATGGGACTTCTTGCATGCTTTTGCAACTTTCTGGGAATCTGTAGTCATTTCAAAATAAAAAGTTAACAAACAGTGATATGAAATGTTATAGATGGTCATAACACTCATCTGTTTATATAGCCCTTTCAATGTTTTTTTAAAATTTATCTTTATTCAATTATAGTTGAATTACAGTGTTGTGTTAATTACTGCGGTACAGGAAAGTGACTCAGTTATACATATATATACATTCCTTTTCATATTCTTTTCCATTATGGTTTATCACAAGATGAATATCGTTCCCTGTGCTATACAGTAGGACCTTGCTGTTTATCCATCCTATATTATACAAGTTTGCATCTGCTAATCCCAAACTCCCACTCCTACCCTCTCCCACTCCCCTCCGCCCCTTCAGTGTTTGTGGCATGTGGGATCTTCCCGGACCGGGGCACGAACCCGTGTCCCCTGCATCGGCAGGCGGACTCTCAACCACTGCGCCACCAGGGAAGCCCCCCTTCAGTGTTTTTACATTACTCTCAAGAATAATTTCTCACCGTGACTTACGAGGCCTGTATGATCTAGCCCATGCCTACCCCTCCCCCTTGCTTACTGTTCTCCCGTCCCTTAAGCCATTTGTCAGATCCTAGACCATGCCAGTCATTCTTACCAGGCACACAACCTTGTTTTTCCTGTCCTGTTTGCATACATCCTTCACATGGTTCTCTCTCTCTTGTAGATTTCAACTTAAATATGACCTCAGAGAGGCCTTCCCTGACCATCATGTTTCTCATGGCACCATGTTAATTTCATTCCAGATAATTTGGGTAATTTATTTTTTTTTATTGACTTTTTATCTGCTTTCTAACTAGACTGAAAGTTCCCCGAGAGCTGGAACATTCCACGTCTTATTCTCTGTTACGCTCTGGCATCTAACACTCTGTCCCGCACATAGCTCCAGCTGAACAAATGAGTAAATCCATGAATTAATGGCAGAGTTGGAATGAACACACTGGTCTGCTGTCTCTTACTGCAACACACCTTCTTCGGTCTCCTCTGCCTTTACTCCTCCTAAAAACACCAGCAGCAATGTTCAGTTCCCATAAACTTAGTGACTGAAAACAACACAGATTTATTATTTTACAGTTATTGAGGTCAGCAGTCCCAAGTGGATGTCACTGGGCTAAGACCAAGGTGTCAACAGGGCTGTGTTCCTTCCTCAAGGCTCTAAGGGAGAATCCACGTTATCGTCTTTCCAGCTTCTAGAGACTGCCTACGTTACTGGCTCATGGCCTCTGTTATCTTCAAATTCAGCGACGGCTGGTCCAAGTCTTTCTCACATCGATCACGTGGTCACTCATTCTTCTGCCTCCTTCTTCCACATTTAGGGACGCTTGTGATTACATTGGTCTAGGATAATCTCCCTATTTTTTTAAAAATTTATTTATTTATTATTTTTGGCTGTGTTGGGTCTTCACTGCTGCACACGGGCTCTCTCTAGTTGCGGCGAGCAGGGGCTACTCCTTGTTGCAGTGCGTGGGCCTCTCACTGCAGTGGCCTCTCCCACTGAGGAGCACGGGCTCTAGGCGCGCGGGCTTCAGTAGCTGTGGCTCGCGGGCTGTAGAGGGCAGGCTCAGTAGTTGTGGCACTTGGGCCCAGTCGCTCTGCGGCATGTGGGATCCTCCCGGACCAGGGCTCGAACCAGTATCCCCTGCATTGGCAGGCGGACTCTCAACCACTGCGCCACCAGGGAAGCCCTAATCTCCCTATTTTAAGGTCATCCTTCTGCTCCCTTAATTCCTCTTTGCCACGTAACATATTCACAGGTTCTGTGGATTAGGTTGCGGACACATGAGGAGGTCATTATTCTGTCTGTCAAACCACTAGTCTCCAACTTCCATAAAGAAAGTGACTTCTCTGTTCATATGTGGATCTCCAGGGTCTTGTATCTGGTATTACTCAACAAATTGTTGAAACACACTTAACTAAAATAACTCGTGGGCAGCATCAGTGTCTAGCACATGGCAGACACTCTGATTGGGTTGGCCAAAAAGTTCGTTCGGGTTTTACGTACGCCGTTACAGAAAACACGTTTACCTACTAAAGGCCCTTCTTTTCAGCCTAGTTCCACCCAACCGAGTCAGTATGTTCTTCAAGGCTCTGCCCAAAGCCAGTTCTTAACGTGAAGCCTCCACTAAGTGTGAAGCAAAGTCTTCCTCCTCATTTCTAAGGGCACAGATATGGGTTCCCTTCAACACATGCTTGGATAGTCATGGTCTCATTCCTTTCTGAGCTCTTCACAGTTCCTAGCATGGCGGGGAGCCCTCAAGTAGTAAAGAGAAAGGGGAGAAACACGAGGGAAAGGTCAGAGCGAGACAGCAGTTGGGGGGTGTGAGAGCCAAGGGGAAACGTCTCTCAGGGTCTTCCATTTCCTCTCACTAAAGAAGAATCGCCGTTGCAAGGTGGCTAGAGTGCTGGCGTGGGGGAACACACTTGTAGTAAGATGTTAGAATCGGATTCTTCCTCCATCATTCCCTTGTGGGAACATATAGTTCCTGTGAATGTCATCCAGACATCTATTTGCTGAGTGAAAGCAGGCCTTTTCAGGTGTGATCCCATGATGATGGCTCTGCCTTCTGATCTGGTCATTTGCTTTGAGATCTCTCCAGTGTTTGGGTTATCTATGATTCTCTCTTGCTGCCCCCCTTGCCTCTACCATCGACTTGGTACATGGAGTGCTACCCCCTTGCCTGTTTTGAAGGTCGTGCCTGTCAGCCTACACCTTGGTTGAATAGCTTTTCCTTTCCAGAAAGTGCAGAAGGTGACTTCCATGCAGTTTTAAAAAGTGGGTGTGCTTTTATTTTTCTTTTTTCTTCAAAGACACTTTAAACTCTTTGGTCAACATTTCTCATCCTTTTCCTTTCAGATACCCAAGGTCAAGTACTATTTTTAGCCATTGTTCTCCCCAATGGGGTTCTCCTCAGAGCATCCTGGCTACTGGGGCTATACTTTTATAAGCTTCTTCAAGGGATAACACATAGGTATCCACGTCTCATTTCTTCCCCTTTTAAGTAGGTTAAATCTTCCACAGATCATTTGCTTGTTGCATGTCTAGTTATTCTTAAATAAGAATACTAACTGGAAAAAGAATAACAGATTGGAAGGATAAGAAGAAAAACACATAACTATGATTGCTTTGAAAGAGCCCATGATTTGCCAAATGTTCTTCTGGGGAGAGCACTGGATGTGTTTGAAAGAATTGCTTTTTAAAGTCGTTGGGAAGCAGGTGAGACCCTGAGGGGCCTGGGTGATGACAGAATAGTCTGTGAAAGAAAAAGAAAGGATTTGTGAGTTGATTTGGGTTTGGGAGAAGTGGAGATGAATGGGAGAGAGAGAGAAAGGGGGAAAAGCCAGCAGGGTGGCTGAAGGCCATATGTTCCAAGATGTGACCCTGTCACACAGCCTCTCAAATCCTTGGTGAAGTGCAGCTAAATCGCAAAATACTTGACATGAGTAGATTTGTCGTGTAAACTGGTGAAGCCAGGTTGCCGTGATGCAAACTGGGAACAATTTATGCTGCCAGGTGGAAAGCTTTCAGAAATACAAGGATGTAAACCACAGAAACTTAGAGAAATTGTGGAGAGGGTAAACAAAAATCAGAAGCAGAACTTCCCCACTTGGCTCCAAGTCCATGAGAGAGAAATATTATTCCAGGATTGTTTGTTATTGTTGGTTGTGCCACAGTAGCTGACTTCTACAGTCCTCTTCCTGAGATCAGACCTTAAGATCCAACTCTGCCCCTACCCTCTCTAAAAAGCCTTCTCTCCTACAACTCGTGTTCTCAGGGGCATCCCTCTCCTCTAAAATTCTACTGCCTGTATCACCTTTGGTACATAGTTTAGTGCCAAACTATCTTCTATTAGTAAAGAGAAACTCAAGACCACAAAGCCTTCAGTGACCTTGTAGGAGTTTTATAGAGAAGGGACGCTACGAATGGGTCAGAGGGTTGCAAACAAGTAGGAAGAGCAGAGAATTGTCCTTGCTGATAGTGGCAGAGGCAGAAAGATCAGTTTTCTGGGGGTAGCAGTGGCAACAGTAAGATTAGTGGTGATCAGGGCCAGTGTACAGTGGTGCTAGGAGGCACTCATCACTGGCTCGAATTTGGGCGTTGTTCCTGGCTCCGTACCCTCTTAGGCTAGTTTCTCAGCCTCCTTGGCATTCTTTACAGCACTCAATATCCCTTTAAAAATGTATCTCCTGCTTAAATCAGCCAAGTTAAAACGACCAGATTCTGTTGCTTGCAAAGATTAACAAAGGCTTTGCACAAAGCCACTTTATAATATAACTATTATAAGCACTGCTGTGATGAAAATCCTTAAGCATCCATTCTCAGCACATATCTTTGATTATTTCCCTAGGATAAATTCCTAAACCTGGCTCTCAGGTTCTGAGTAAGATGGACTAAGCAGCTGCCCATCACTCCCAGTGAATGTGACTATAAAACTGGAGCAGGGTGTATGGAGTAGGCTATCTGGGGGTTTGAAAAATAAATTGTAGCGGGCAGATTGGGGAAGAACACTAGATACCAAAGAATCATCAACCTGGCAGGGAATGTAACTTTTTTTCCCCTGCAGTATCTCCAAGTTGAATTCAGTGCATCCAGAAACTCAGAAGTGGGCACTGTAGATGGAAGAGCTCTATGGGAATTCCCCAATCCTTCTGGCTTGAGATATTGGGAAGTGAACGGGAGAGAGAGGGAGAGGGAAAGAGGGAGAGGGAAAGAGGGAGAGAGAGAGGGAAACAGGGAAAAGAGAAAGGGAAACAGAGAGAGAGAAAGAGAGAGGGAGAGAGGACATACTCCCAAGAACACTTGAGCAGAAATCCTCCTGGATTTAATTTTTTCTTTCTCTTGCACCCCAGCCCCCAAGCAATCCTGTAGAGTGGGAGCAGTGGTTGAACTTTGATTCCAAGAGGGTAGGGCCAACACCTGTTGACGTTTTAACCTCTTGTCCTCCTACTACTTGGTCTAAATGCAGACACAATCATGGAAGTATGTGACAGAGTGAGGTAACTACAGTCCCAAGTTTCTGGCCGGAAGACTGAAAAGGGGAAATCTAAGAAATCAGAAACTACCAGGGAGACTGCAAGAAGGAGGACCTCAGGGAAACAACTGTTTATGAACTCCAGAGCTCACTCCTGAGCTGTGTGAGGTGTGCATGTTATAATTAGCAGAACCAAAGATTCTGAGAGCTAAAGTAATGGATAGATTATCCCCACAACTCTGATTGTGATACACGTCCATGACAGACATGAAGAGCGTCGCAAAGGTTTTGACAACTGAACTGACATTAGAAACATAGCCTCCAGGTTGAGACTTTTTCAGCCTGAACCCCACCAGGTCCATTGCCTGCTAAAACAAAAATACCAACATTCTCTACAGCAGAGGTCCCCAAACATTTTTGGCACCAGGGACCGGTTTTGTGGAAGACAATTTTTCCATGGACTGGGGCAGGGGTGGGGTGGGAGGAGGAGATGGTTCAGGCGGTAACGCGAGAGATGGGGAGCGGCAGATGAAGCTTCACTCGCTTGCCCGCTGCTCACCTCCTACTGTGCAGCCCGGTTCCTAACAGGCTGTGGACCAGTACCAGTCTGCGGCAGGGGGGTTGGGGACCCCTGCTCTATAGGATTTAAACAAGATCCAGAATCTTGTAACATAATGCTTAAAACGTTATGATACAATCCAATATTATTCAGCATAGGAAGAACCACAAAAAATTCAACTTGCACGGGAAAGGATGACCAACAGATGCCAACATAGAGATAATACAGATGACAGAATTATCTGACAAAGATTTTAAGTCAGCCATTATAAAAATACTCAAACAAGCAATCAGGAACACTCATGAAACAAACGCTAAACAGAAAGTCCCTGCAAAGAAAGAGAGAACATAAAGAAGAAATAATGCAAATTTTAGAACCGAAAATCACAACCAGAATAACTCACTGGCTGGACTCAATAGCAGACAGAGGAGTCAATGAACTTTGACTTAGATCAACAGAATTTATCCAGTCTGAAAAACCAGAAGAACGATTGGAAAAAAAGTGAACAGAATCCCAGGAACCTGTGAAATAATAACAAAAAGGCCAATAGAAAGACCAGAAATGAATAAGATGGAAACAGAAAAACAGTGGATAAAATCAATGAAACCAATGCCTGCTATTTTGGAGAGATCAATAAAATTAAACCTTGAGGAGGACTGAGATAGCAAAGAGAAGACACCAATTACCAATATTAGGCATGAACAAAAAAGAGGATAGATATCACTACAGACCTTAGAGGCCTTTGTAAAGCCTATGATAAATGGAGTGGAATATTTATAAATGGAATATTTCTTGCCATATCAATAAACAAAGGAAGTCACAGTCACCAACGTTTGCAGCCCTCCAACGTGAGCCAGTGAGCCCTGAGGAAACTCAGGGCTGAAAAGAATACCTGTCACCTAGCAGCCCTCAGACTGCAGCCACTCCCTGTGGTGAGCCCTGAGGAAACTCAGGATGTGAAAACACAGGATACTGGTCCCAGATAGCTGAGGTGCACATCAAAGGAATGATTTCGGTGAGCCCAGACTCTTGCATCTTCCCATACAGAGAAAAGCGCCAAATTCCTTAACTTGAGATATCACGTTTTCTTTAATTAACAATAATCTTTTGAGGTTCCCGACTACCTGCCCTTTGTTGCAAAACTCCTATATATCCGGGCTCCTCCCCTCGTCTCCTCGGAGCAGTTTCTCAGAGTTATCTGAAATGCTGTCTCCCAGGCTGCAGTCCTCATTTTGCCCAAAATAAAACTTAACTCGCAACTCTCATGTTGTGCATTTTTTTAAATCAACACCTACATTACAAACTACACATAAACTGGAGAACTTAGATGAAATGGACTAATACCTCAAAATCCACAACGATCAAACCTCACCTAAAATAAATTAGAGAACCTGTATTGTCCCATAACTATGAAAGAAATTATATTTGTAGTTAAAATCCTTCCAAAAAAAGAAGTCTTCAGGCCCAGATGGTTTCATGGGCAAATTCTACCAAATATCAATTCTGAGCAATCTCTTCCAGAAAATACAGAGAAGGAAATGTTTTCCAACTATTTTATGAGTCCAACATTACCCTGATACCAAAATCAAAGATAGCACAAAAAAATAAAAGTACATATGACTATTGTTCAAGAATGTAAATACAAAAACGCTCCAAAAATATTAGCAGATTTAAAAAGGATAGCATGCTGTGACCAAATGGGGTTTATTCAGCTTGGGAATACAAGTGTTACCGAGTCCAAGCTCGCTCTGCCCGCCGCATGACAGGCCAATGAATCGGGAGACAAGGTGTTGAGGCAAGGAATATAACTTTATTCGGAAAGCCGACAGACCGAGAAGATGGCAGACTAGGGTCCCCCCAAAAACCATCTTATTGGGGTCTGGATGCCAGTTTCTTTTATAGAATCAGAGAGGGAAGTAAAGTAAAAAGGCTATCAGTGTTGCAAAGAATAGAGAGGGAGAGGTAGGGAGGAAGTAACGTAAAAAGGGCTATCAGTCTTGCAAAACATCTCGGAACAGCCAGCCTCAGGAAGGGGATGTGTTAATTTCTTCTTTCCTGCAGCCACTCACAGGTAGGTAGGGTTCCCTGAGACAGGCCATTATGTATGATTATAACAACAAAAGTAACGGAAAGCAAAGGCTAAAGTCAAAGAAACAGATCCAACGTGGAGTCAAAAATTGGCTCTTCGCTGTTACACAAGCTGATTCAATATTCAGAAGTCAATCCATGTAACTCACTATATTAACAGTCTAAAAAAAACTCCACATGATTATATCAATAGATGCAGAAAAAGCATTTGACAAACTCCAACATCCATTCCTGATAAAAATTCTCAAGGAACTAAGAATAGAAGGTGAGAAATTGTGATTTATAGTAAGAAATATATATATATATATATTTGGTCTTCATTCCCTTTCGTGGCACAAAGCTTCTAAAACACTTGGAATTTCCTGGATGAGAGCTATGAAGGTTTCTTTTGTTATGTTAACGAGATGACTTTCGGAAATTACCTAGGGAAGGGGGGCTGGTTGCCAGGAGAACCAACCACGTGATTAGAGGGTTGGAACTTTTAATCGCACCCCCAGACTTCTGGAGAGGGGAGAGGGGCTGGAGATTGAATTCAATTGTCAATAGCTAATGATTTAATCAATCATGCCTATGCAATGACGTCTCCATATAAACCGGAAAGGATGGGGTTCAGAGAGCTTCTGGGTCGGTGAACACGTGGATATTTGGGGAGAGTGGTGCGACCCATTCTACATACTTTGCCCTATGCATTTCTTTTATTTGGCTCTTCCTGAGTTATGGCCTTTTATAAATCAGTAATGTAAAATGTTTCTTTGAATTCTATAAGCCTCTCTAACAAATTAATCAACCCAGGGAGGGGGTGTTGGAACCTCCAATTTATAGCTGGTCAGTCAGAAGCACGGTGACGACTTGGAATTGGCATCAGAAGTGGGTAGAGGGGGGCAGTCTTTAAGGCTGAGCTCTCAACCTGTGGGATCTGATACTATCTTCAGGTAGATCAGGATTGAGTTGACACATAGGACACCCAGCTGGGGTCAGAGAATTTCTTGGTGGTATAGAAAAAATACACACGTTGGAATTGGGTGCAGAATTGTAGAAGGAAATCTCCTCAACCTGATATAGGGCACCTACAAAAAAACCTAGAGCTAGCATCATACTTACTGGTAAAAGACTGAATGATTTCCCTCTAACAACAGGAACAAGGCAAGGATGTCTAAACTAGTGTAATCAGGAAAAAAGAAACAAAAAATAAAAATAAGAAACTGTAGAGATTACAAAGAAAGAAAGGATCTCCTTTCACAAACAGCATGATTTTCTTTTCTTTTCTTTTTTTTTGTGGTACGCGGGCCTCTCACTGTTGTGGCCTCTCCTGTTGCAGAGCACAGGCTCCGGATGCGCGGGCTCAGCGGCCGTGGCTCACGGGCCTAGCCGCTCCGCGCCATGTGGGATCTTCCCGGACCGGGGCACGAACCCGTGTCCCGTGCATCGGCAGGCAGACTCTCAACCACTGTGCCACCAGGGAAGCCCCAGCGTGATTTTCTATGTAGAAAACCCCAAGGTGTCACTAAAAAAACTCTAGAACTAATAAAGATAAGCAAGTTTGCAGGATGCAAGGTCAACACACAAGAACCAGTCATATTTCTATATACTAACAATGTACAACGAAAAGAAGAATTTTAAAAATATAATTTTAGGGAATTCCCTGGTGGTCCGGTGGTTAGGACTCCATGCTTTCACTGTTGAGGGTACAGGTTCAATCCCTGGTGGGGGAACTAAGAACCCATAAGCCGCGTGGTGTGGCCAAAAAAAAAATTTTTTTTTTTTTTAACAGCACTCCTTCAAAAACTACTTATGTATAAATCTGAAAAAAATGTGCAGGCCTATTTACAATAGTCAGGACATGGAAGCAACCTAAGTGTCCATCGACAGATGAATGGTTAAAGAAGATGTGGCACATGTATACAATGGAATATTACTCAGCCATAAAAAGAAATGAAAGTGAGTTATTTGTGGTGAGGTGGATGGATCTAGAATCTGTCATACAGAGTGAAGTAAGTCAGAAAGAGAAAAACAAATACCGTATGCTAACACACATATATATAGAATCTAAAAAAAAAGGTTCTGAAGAACCTGGGGCAGGACAGGAATAAAGACACAGATGTAGAGAAAGGACTTAAGGACACGGGGAGAGGGAAGGGTAAGCTGGGAGGAAGTGAGAGAGTGGCATGGACATATATACACTACCAAATGTAAAATAGATAGCTAGTGGGAAGCAGCTGCATAGCACAGGGAGATTAGCTTAGTGTTCTGTGAACACCTAGAGGGGTGGGATAGGGAGGGTGGGAGGGAGGTGCAAGAGGGAGGGGATATGGGGATATAAGTATACATATAGCTGATTTACTTTGTTATACAGCAGAAACTAACACAACAATGTAAAGCAATTATACTCCAATAAAGATGTTAAAAAAAAAAAGTGTGTGCAGGGTCTGTGTGATGAAAACTATAAAAAGCTGATGAAAGAAAGAAGACCCAATGAATAGAGAGATATACTGTGTTCATGCGTTGGAAGACTCAAAAAAGTAAGCATGTCAATTTTGTGCAAATTGACCTGGAGGTTTAATATAATATCATCAAAATCCCAGCAAGGTTTTTAGTAGATGTAGACCAAGCTATTCTAAATTTTATGGTAAACAAATAAATTGGAATAGCTAAAATAATTTTTAAAAAGAAAATAGTTGGGAGAATTATTATGATTTTAAGACTTTCAGTAATTAAGAGTATGAGATCGATGAAGAGATAGACACATGAATAATGAAGCAATATTAGAGAGTACAGGAATAGATCCACATAAGTATGCCCAACTGATTTTTTTATTTTATACTAGAGTATAGTTGATTTACAATGCTGTGTTAGTTTCAGGTGTACAGCAAAGTGATTCAGCTATATATATGCATATATCCATTCTTTTCCAGATTCTTTTCCCATATAGGTTATTACAGATTACTGAGTAGAGTTCCCTGTGCTATATAGTAGGTCTTTGTTGATTATCTATTTTATATATAGTAGTGTGTATATGTTAATCCCAACCTCCTAATTTCTCTCTCCCCCCACCTTTCCCCTTTGGTAACCATAAGTTTGTATTCTAAGTCTGTGAGTCTGTTTCTGTTTTGTAAATTCGTTCCTTTGTATCAATTTTTAGGTTGCACCTATAAATGATAATATTTGTCTTTCTCTGTCTGACTTACTTCACTTAGTATGATCATCTCTAGGTCCATCCAAGTTGTTGCAAATGGCAAAATTTTGTTCCTTTTTATGGCTGAGTAATATTCCATTGTATATATGTACCACATCTTCTTTATCCATTCATCTGTTGATGGACATTTTGGTTGCTTTCATCTCTTGGCTATTGTAAATAGTGCTTCAGTGAACATTGAGCGTGCATGTGTTTCTTCAAATTCTGGTTTTCTCCAGAGATACACCCAGGAGTGGGATTGCCGGATCATATGGTAGTTCTATTTTTAGTTTTCTGAGGAACCTCCATACTGTCCTCCATAGTGGCTGTTACCAATTTACATTCCCACGAACAGTGCAGGAGCATTCCCTTTTCTCCACAGCCTCTCCAGCATTTATTGTTTGTAGACTTTTTGATGATGGAAATTCTGAGTGGTGTGAGGTGATACCTCAATGTAGTTTTTACTTGCATTTCTCTAATAATTAGTGATGTTGAGCATCTTTTCAAGTCCTTTTTGGCCATCTGTATGACTTCTTTGGAGAAATGTCTGTTTAAATCTTCTGCCCATTTTTTGATTGGGTTGTTTGTTTTTTTGATATTGAGCTGCATGAGCTGTTTGTATATTTTAGAGATTAATCCCTCATCGGTCACTTCGTTTGCAAATATTTTCTCTCATTATGTGGGTTGTCTTTTTGTTTCATTTATGGTTTCCTTTGCTGTGCAGAAGCTTTTAAGTTTAATTAGGTCCCATTTTAAAATTTTTGTTACTCTAGGAGGTGGATCCAGCAAGATATTGCTGCGATTTATGTCAGAGTGTACTGCTTATGTTTTCCTCTAAGAGTTTTATAGTATCAGGTATTATATTTAGGTCTTTAATCCATTTTGAGTTTATTTTGGTGTATGGTGTTAGAGAATGTTCTAGTTTCATTCTTTTACATGTAGCTGTCCAGTTTTCTCAGCATCACTTATTGAAGAGTCTTTTCTCCATTGTATATTCTTGCTTCCTTTGTTGTAGATTAATTGACCACAGGTGCATGGGTTTATTTCTGGGCTTTCTATCCTGTATTGATCTATGTTTGATCTATATTTCTGTTTTTGTGCCAGTACCATACTGTTTTGATGACTGCAGCTTTGTAGTATAGTCTGAAGTCAGGGAGCCTGATTCCTCCAGCTGTGTTTTTCTTTCTCAGGTTTGTTTTGGCTATTCCAGGGGTCTTTTGTGTTCCCATACAAATTTAAAATGTTTCTGTTCTATTGGTAATTTGATAGGGATTGCACTGAATCTCCTTTGGGTAGTATAGTCATTTTGACAATATTGATTCTTCCAATCCAAGAACATGGTATATCTTTCCATCTGTTTGCGTCATCTTTGATTTCTTTCATCAGCTTACAGTTTTCAGAGTACAGGTCTTTTGCCTCCATATGTAGGTTTATTCCTAGGCATTTTATTCTTTTTGATGCAATGGTAAATGAGATTGTTTCCTTAATTTCTCTTTCTGATTTTTTGTTGTTAGTGTATAGAAATGCAAGTGATTTCTGTGTATTAATTTTGTATACTGTAACCTTACCAAATTCGTTGATGAGGTCTAGTAGTTTTCTGGTAGCATCTTTAGGAGTTTCTATGTATAGTATCATGCCATCTTCAAACAGTGACAGTTTTACTTTTTTTTCCGATATGAACTCCTTTTATTTCTTTTTCTTCTATGAATGCTGTGCCTAGGACTTCAAAAGCTATGCTGAATATAAGTGGTGAGAGTGGACATCCTTGTCTTGTTCCTGATCTTAGAGGAAATGCTTTCAGTTTTTCACCATTGAGAATGATGTTTGCTGTTGGTTTGTCATATATGGCCTTTATTATGTTGAGGAAGGTTCCCTCTATGCTCACTTTCTGGGCACTTTTTATCATAAATGGATATGGGATTTTGTCAAAAGCCTTTTCTGCATCTTTTGAGATGATCACATGGTTTTTATTTTTCAATTTGTTAATGTGGTGTATCACACGGATTGATTTGTGGATATTGAAAAATCCTTGTGTCCTTGGGATAAATGCCACTTGCTCATGGTGTATGATCCTTTTAATGTGCTGTTGGATTCAGTTTGCTAGTATTTTGTTGAGGATTTTTGTGTCTATGTTCATCAGTGATATTGGCCTGAAATTTTCTTTTTTTGTGGTATCTTTGTCTAATGTTAGTATCAGGATCATGGTGGCCTCATAGAACGAGTTTGGGCGTGTTCCTTTCTCTGCAATTTTTTGTAATAGTTTCAGAAGTATAGGTGTTAACTCTTCTCTAAATGTTTGATAGAATTCACCTGTGAACCATCTGGTCCCAGACTGTTTTTTTTTTTTGGAAGTTTTAAAATCACAGTTTCAACTTCATTACTTATGATTGTTCAGTTCATATTTTTTATTTCTTCCTGGTTCAGTCTTGGGAGATTTTACCTTTCTAAAAATTTGTTTATTTCTTCTAGGTTGTCCATTTTATTGGCATAGAGTTGCTTGTAATAGTATCTTATGATCCTTTGAATTGCTGTGTTGTCCATTGTGACTTCTTTTTCATTTCTAATTTTATTGATTTGAGCCTTCTCCCTTTTTTTCTTGATGAGTCTGGCTAGAAGTTTATCAATTTTGTTTATCTTTTCAAAGATCCAGTTTTTAGTTTCATTGATATTTTCTATTCTTCATCTCTATTTCATTTATTTCTGCTCTGATCTTTATGATTTCTTTCCTTCTACCTACTCTGGGTTTTGTTTTTTCATCTTTCTCTAGTTGCTTTAGGTGTAAGGTTAGGTTTTTTTTTGAGATTTTTCTTGTTTCCTGAGGTAAGATTGTATTGCTATAAACTTCCCACTTAGAACTGCTTTTGCTGTGTCCCATAGGTTTTGGATCATCATGTTTTCATTTTCATTTGTCTCTAGGCATTTTTGATTTCCTCTTTGATTTCTTCAGTGATCCATTGGTTGTTTAATAGCATATTGTTTCACCTCCACGTGTTTGTGTTTTTTACATTTCTTTCTTGTAGTTGATTTCTAATCTCACAGCACTCAAGCCCTGCTGGCCTTTAAAGCCAAATGCTCTGGGGGCCCCCTCTTCCTGATGCCAGATCCCCAGGCTGGGTAGCCTGATGAGGGGTTCAGAACTCTCACTCCTGTGGGAGAACCTCTGCGATATAATTATTTTCCAGTTTGTGGGTCACCCATCTGGTGGGTATGGGATTTGATTATATCATGAAAGCACCCCTCCTACCATCTCATTGTGGCCTCTTCTTTTTCTTTGGGTGTAGAATAACTTTTCTGGTAGGTTCGATTCTTTTTGGTCGATGGTCGTTCAGCAGTTAGTTGTGATTTTTATGTTTTTATGAGAGGAGGTAAACTCAAGTCCTTCTGCTCTGCATCTTGTCTCTCCCCTTCTACCACAATTTGGAGGTCCTAGAGAGATAGTCACTGCATGCCAGGCAAGGTTGCAGGACAAAACACCAGGTGGTCAGGAGGTAGAAGACAGAAGTCCCAACTGATTTTTGACAAGATCCCAGAGTAATCCAATGGGGGAAATAATATTTTTTTTCAACAATTGGTGTTGGAACTATTGGACATCCTTAGGCAAAAAAAATAAACTTGAACTTAAACCTCATACCTTACACAAAAATTAACTGAAAAAAAATCTAAATAGAAAACATTAAACTATAAGGTTTTTAGAATAAAACATAGAAGAAAATCTGCATGACTTTAGCTTAGGTTAAGAGCTCTTAGACATGACACCAAAAGAACAATCCATAAAAGAACATATGATAAATTGGACTCCACTAAAATTTAAAGCTCTTGGTCTGCAAATAACACTGTTGAAAAAATTAAAACACAAGCCACAAACTGGTAGAAAATATTTACAAATCACATATCTTACAAAGGAATTGTATTCAAAATATATAAAGAACTCTCAAACTCAAAAATTAAAAAAATTATAAATTAGCAATAGACATGGATATTCTATTGACTATGATATACAAATAGCAAATAAGCACATGAAAAGATGTCTTGTTCAGATCATTAACCATTAGGTAAGTGCAAATTAAAACGGTGATGAGATATCACTAACCTATCAGAAAGCAAAAATTAGTAATATAATTCTGAGTGTTGATGAAGACACGGAGCAACTGGAGCTCTTTACGTTGCTGGTGGGAATGCAAATCTTGAAAATAGTTTATCTGTTTGTAATAATAGTTTCTTATAATGTTAAACATGTACATACTGTATGGACCAGCAATCACACTCCTGGTTATTTACCATAGAGAAATGAAGACTTAGGTTCACACAAAACCTGTACATGAATGATTGTAGCAGCTCTGTTCATAATTGCCAAAACCGTAAATAACCCACATGTCATTCAATTAGTAAATGGATAAATCAATTGTGGTTCATTTGTATAATGCAGTAGTACTCAGCAATAAGAAGAAACAAGTTATTGATAAATGCAACAACCTAGATGAGTCTTAAAACACTGCTGAGTGAAAGAAGTTTACATACTGTGCGATTCCATTTAAATGATATTCTTGAAAAGATGAACTAGGGGATTGAAGAACAAATCAATGGTGGTTAGGGACTGTAAGGGGAAGAGGGTGACTACAAAAGAATAGCACAAAGGAGTTTTCTGATGTACCCTTACTGTGTTGGTGATTATACGAATCCATATATGTATTATACTTCATTGAACTCTACACCCCCAAAATTTCCTAAACGTGGGTTTTTTTTGAGCATCAAAGAATATGCATGTATTTAAGTCTTCTGAAACATAGTTCCATGTTGACCTTCAGAAGGGTTGTAATAATTTACATGCCAGTCAGCAGCACCTAAGTGTGTCTATGTTCACCATCACTGGGATGTACTGTTCTTTATCACCTTTTCCAATTTGATAGGTATACACGTTAGATGAGATTTTAAGAAGTGTGTGTGTATCTAGCAAGCAGTCTTCAGCTCTAGTTTTGAGTTGCAGGTCCATCTCAGGCCATCTGAATAAAAGGTATTGATAAGTGCCTTTTAATATTACAAAATGCCTGTGCTCATTCCTAAGGAGGAATAGAATAAATCTGCTAACAGTGTCACTCCAGGAAAAAGTTAGATGATTTCTGCTGCTGGATTTTTTGGGCTGTGAGTGGGGAATAAAGGGCCCTATCAGAGACTCCTGTAAAAATTTTTTTTTTATTCAGATAAAAAGTCACAAAAATTATGATCATCCTCATCAGTTCACTCAGTCCCATGTAATTAATTTTTTTTCATCTTGATCTTTTGTTAGCACTTTTATGAATTCATCAGTTTTCCATTAGAGTTCTGAAAATGCTTATTCATTTAGTTCAGCAGTATAGTCAGTTACCAGAAACCTGTACTTGTCAGAGTCTTTTCCATGAATTCCTTGAAGATGAAACCCTTTTATAGGAACATTTTTGCAAAAGCATCAGAGTACCCCCAGAACTGTCTGTAAATGACAAAAGACTTAAAAATGACCACGGTTAAAGATTTGATGAAAGTTCATAATAATGCAATTGACAAGGAAATTTAGTTATTTCTGAGATATACATTTTAAAGTAATAACTAGAATTATGACTTATTATACCAGAACATATAAGATTTTTAGAAATTTCATGTTATGTCTGAAACATCTATATTAACATATTTCCATACAAATAACCCAAAGAAAGTTTAGTATTAGTTGTTTTTCTTGTTTTTTTTTTTTTTTTTTTTTTTTTGCGGTACGCGGGCCTCTCACTGCCATGGCCTCTCCCGCTGCGGAGCACAGGCTCCGGACATGCAGGCCCAGCGGCCATGGCCCACGGACCCAGCGGCTCCGTGGCATGTGGGATCCTCCTGGACTGGGGCACGAACCCGCGTCCCCCACATTGGCAGGTGGACTCTCAACCACTGTGGCACCAGGGAAGCCCTGTTTGTTTTTTATACTGCAGGTTCTTATTAGTCATCAGTTTTATACACATCACTGTATACATGTCAATCCCAATTGCCCAATTCAGCACACCACCAACCCCCCACCACCGCGGTTTTCGCCCTTGGTGTCCATACGTTTGTTTTCTACATCTGTGTCTCAACTTCTGCCCTGCAAACTGGTTCATCTGTACCATTTTTCTGGGTTCCACATACATGCGTTAATATACGATATTTGTTTTTCTCTTTCTGACTTACTTCACTCTGTATGACAGTCTCTAGATCCATCCACGTCTCAACAAATGACTCAATTTCCTTCCTTTTTATGGCTGAGTAATATTCCATTGTATATGTGTACCACATCTTTATCCATTCATCTGTCGATGGGCATTTAGGTTGCTTCCATGACCTGGCTATTGTAAATAGTGCTGCAGTGAACATTGGGGTGCATGTGCCTTTTTGAATTATGGTTTTCTCTGGGTATATGCCCAGTAGTGGGATTGCTGGATCATATGATAATTCTATTTTTAATTTTTTAAGGAACCTCCATACTGTTCTCTATAGTGGCTGTATCAATTTACATTCCCACCAACAGTGCAGGAGGGTTCCCTTTTCTCCACACCCTCTCCAGCATTTGTTGTTTGTAGATTTTCTGATGATGCCTATTCTAACTGGTATGAGGTGATACCTCATTGCAGTTTTGATTTGCATTTCTCTAATAATTAGTGATGTTGAGCAGCTTTTCATGTGCTTCTTGGCCATCTGTATGTCTTCTTTGGAGAAATGCCTATTTAGGTCTTCTGCCCATTTTTGGATTGGGTTGTTTTCTTCTTTAATATTAAGTTGCATGAGCTGTTTATATATTTTGGAGATTAATCCTGTGTCCATTGATTCATTTGCAAATATTTTCTCACATTCTGAGGGTTGTCTTTTCGTCTTGTTTATGGTTTCCTTTGCTGTGCAAAAGCTTTTAAGTTTCATTAGGTCCCATTTGTTTATTTTTGTTTTTATTTCCATTACTCTAGGAGGTGGATCAAAAAAGATCTTGCTGTGATTTACGTCAAAGAGTGTTCTTATGTTTTCCTCTAAGAATTTTATAGTTTCCGGTCTTACATTTAGGTATTGAATCCATTTTGAGTTTATTTTTGTGTATGGTGTTAGGGAGTGTTCTAATTTCATTCTCTTACATGTAGCCGTCCAGTTTTCCCAGCACTACTTATTGAAGAGACTGTCTTTTCTTCATTGTATATCCTTGCCTCCTTTGTCATAGATTAGTTGACCATAGGTGCATGGGTTTATCTCTGGGCTTTGTATCTTGTTCCACTGATCTATGTTTCTGTTTTTGTGCCAGTACCATATTGTCTTGATTACTGTACTTTGTAGTATAGTTTGAAGTCAGGGAGTCTGATTCCTTGAGCTCCGTTTTTTTCCCTCAAGACTGCTTTGGGTATTTGGGGTCTTTTGTGTCTCCATATAAATTTTAAGATGATTTGTTCTAGTTCTGTAAAAAATGCCATTGGTAATTTCATAGGGATTGCATTGAATCTGTAGATTGCTTTGGGTAGTATAGTCATTTTCACAATATTGATTCTTCCAATCCAGCAACATGGTGTATCTCTCCATCTGTTGGTATCATCTTTAATTTCTTTCATCAGTGTCTTATAGTTTTCTGCATACAGGTCTTTTGTCTCCCTAGGTAGGTTTATTCCTAGGCATTTTATTCTTTTTGTTGCAATGGTCAATGGGAGTGTTACCATAATTTCTTTCAGATTTTTCATCATTAGTGTATAGGAATGCCAGAGATTTCTGTGCATTAATTTTGTATCCTGCAACCTTACCAAATTAATTGATTAGCTCTAGTAGTTTTCTGGTGGCATCTTTAGGATTCTCTATGTATAGTATCATGCCATCTGCAACCAGTGACAGTTTTACTTCTTCTTTTCCAATTTGTATTCCTTTTATTTCTTTTTCTTCTCTGATTGCTGCGGCTAGGACTTCCAAAGCTATGTTGAATAATAGTGGTGAGAGTGGACATCCTTGTCTTGTTCCTGATTTTAGAGGAAATGGTTTCAGGTTTTCACCATTGAGAATGATGTTTGCTGTGGGTTTGTTGTATATGGGCTTTATTATGTTGAGGTAGGTTCCCTCTATGCCCACTCTCTGGAGGGGTTTTTTTTTTTTTATCATAAATGGGTGTTGAATTTTGTCAAGCATTTTCTGCATCTATTGAGATGATCTTATGGTCTTTATTCTTCAGTTTGTTAATATGGTGTATCACATTGATTGATTTTCATATATTGAAAAATCCTTGCATCCCTGGGATAAATCCCACTTGATCATGATGTATGATCCTTTTAATGTGTTGTTGGATTCTGTTTGCTAGTATTTTGTTGAGGATTTTTGCATCTATATTCATCAGTGATATTGGTCTGTAATTTTCTTTTTTTGTAGTATCTTTGTCTGGCTTTGGTATCAGGGTGATGGTGGCCTGATAGAATGAGTTTGGGGGTGTTCCTTCCTCTACAATTTTTTTTTGTGTGTGTGGTACGTGGGCCTCTCACTGTTGTGGCCTCTCCCGTTGCGGAGCACAGGCTCCAGACGTGCAGGCTCAGTGGCCATGGCTCACGGGCCCAGCCGCTCCGTGGCACGTGGAATCTTCCCGGTTTGGGGCATGAACTTGTGTCCCCTGCATTGGCAGGCAGACTCTCAACCACTGCGCCACCAAGGAAGCCCTCCTCTGCAATTTTTTGGAGGAGTTTGAGAAGGATGGGTGTTAACTCTTCTCTAAATGTTTTATAGAATTCACCTGTGAAGCCATCTGGTCCTGGACTTTTGTTTGTTGGAAGATTTTTAATCACAGTTTCAATTTCATTACTTGTGATTTGTCTGTTCATATTTTCTGTTTCTTCCTGGTTCAGTCTTGGAAGGCTATACCTTTCTAAGAATGTGTCCATTTCTTCCAGGTTGTCCATTTTATTGGCATAGAGTTGCTTGTAGTAGTCTCTTAGGATGCTTTGTATTTCTGCGGTGTCTGTTGTAACTTCTCCTTTTTCATTTCTAGTTTTATGGATTTGAGTCCTCTCTCTCTTTTTCTTGATGAGTCTGGCTAATGGTTTATCAATTTTGTTTATCTTCTCAAAGAACCAGCTTTTAGTTTTATTGATCTTTGCTATTGTTTTCTTTGTTTCTGTTTCATTTATTTCTGCTCTGATCTTTATGATTTCTTTTTTTCTGCTAACTTTGGGTCTTGTTTGTTCTTCTTTCTCTAGTTCCTTTAGGTGTAAGGTTAGATTGTTTCTTTGAGATTTTTCTTATTTCTTGAGGTAAGCTTGTGTAGCTATAAACTTCCCTCTTAGAACTGCTTTTGCTGCATCCCATAGGTTTTGGATCGTCGTGTTCTCATTGTCATTTGTCTCTAGGTATTTTTTGATTTCCCCTTTGACTTCTTCAGTGATCTCTTGGTTATTTAGTAACATATTGTTTAGCCTCCATGTGTTTGTGTTTTTTACATTTTTTCCCCTGTAATTCATTTCTAGTCTCATAGCGTTGTGGTCAGAAAAGATGCTTGATATGATTTCAATTTTCTTAAATTTACTGAGGCTTGATTTGTGACCCAAGATGTGATCTATCCTGGAGAATGTTTCATGCACACTTGAGAAGAAAGTGTAATCTGCTGTTTTTGGATGGAATGTCCTATAAATATCAATTAAATCCATCTGGTCTATTGTGTCATTTAAAGCTTCTGTTTCCTTATTTATTTTCATTTTGGATAATCTGTCCATTGGTGTAAGTGAGGTGTTAAAGTCCCCCACTGTTATTGTCTTACTGTTGATTTCCTCTTTTATAGCTGGTAACAGTTGCCTTGAGGTGCTCCTATGTTGGGTGCATATATATTTATAATTGTTATATCTTCTTCTTGGATTGATCCCTTGATCACTATGTAGTGTCCTTCCTTGTCTCTTGTAACATTCTTTATTTAAAGTCTATTTTAGCTGATAGGAGTATAGCTACTCCAGCTTTCTTTTGATTTCCATTTGCATGGAATATCTTTTTCCATCCCCTCACTTTCAGTCTGTATGTGTCCCTAGGTCTGAAGTGGGTCTCTTGTAGACAGCATATATATGGGTCTTGTTTTTGTATCCATTCAGCAATCCTGTGTCTTTTGGTTGGAGCATTTAATCAATTCACGTTTAAGGTAATTATAGATATGTATGTTCCCATTACCATTTTCTTAATTGTTTTGGGTTTGTTTTTGTGGTCCTTTTCTTCTCTTTGTTTCCCACTTAGAGAAGTTCCTTTAGCATTTGTTGTAGAGCTGGTTTGGTGGTGCTGAATTCTCTTAGCTTTTGCTTGTCTGTAAAGCTTTTGATTTCTCCATTGAATCTGAATGAGCTCATTGCCAGTAGAGTAATCTTGGTTGTAGGTTTTTCCCTTTCATCATGCCACTCCCTTCTGGCTTGTAGAGTTTCTGCTGAGAAATCAGCTGTTAACCTTATGGGAGTTCCCTTGTCTGTTATTTGTCATTTTTCCCTTGTTGCTTTCAATAATTTTTCTTTGTCTTTAATTTTTGTCAGTTTGATTACTATGTGTCTTGGCGTGTTTCTCCTTGGGTTTATCCTGTATGGGACTCGCTGTGCTTCCTGCACTTGTGTGGCTATTTCCTTTCCTATGTTAGGGAACTTTTTGACTATAATCTCTCCAAATATTTTCTTGGGTCCTTTCTCTCTCTTCTCCTTCTGGGACCCCTATGATGAGAATGACGGTGCATTCAGTGTTGTCCCAGAGGTCTCTTAGGCTGTCTTCATTTCTTTTCATTCTTTTTTCTTTATTCTGTTCTGCAGCAGTGAATTCCACCATTCTGTCTTCCAGGTCACTTATCCGTTCTTCTGCCTCAGTTATTCTGCTATTGATTCCTTCTAGTGTAGTTTTCATTTCAGTTATTGTATTGTTCAACTCTGTTTGTTTGTTCTTTAATTCTTCTAGGTCTCTGTTAAAGATTTCTTGCATCTTCTCGATCTTTGCCTCCATTCTTTTTCCGACATCCTGGATCATCTCCACTATCATTATTCTGAATTCTTTTTCTGGAAGGTTGCCTATCTCCACTTCATTTACTTGTTTTTCTGGGGTTTTATCTTGTTCCTTCATCTAGTACATAGCCCTCTGACTTTTCGTCTTGTCTATCGTTCTGTGAATGTGGTTTTTGTTCCACTGGCTGCAGGATTGTAGTTCTTCTTGCTTCTGATGTCTGCCCTCTCCTGGATGAGGCTATCTGAGAGGCTTGATGGGAGGGACTGGTAGTGGGTAGAGCTGACTGTTGCTCTGGTGGGCAGAGCTCAGTAAAACTTTAATCCACTTGACTGTTGATGGATGGTGCTGTGTTCCCTCCCTGTTCGTTGTTTGGCCTGAGTCAACACTGGAGCCTACCTGGGCTCTTTGGTGGGGCTAATGACAGATTCTGGGAGGGCTCACACCAAGGAGTACTTCCCAGAACTTCTGCTGCCAGTGTCCTTGTCCCCATGGTGAGCCACAGCCCCAACCCCCCGCCTCTGCGGGAGACCCTCCAACACTAGCAGGCAGGTCTGTTTCACTCTCCCCTGGGGTCACTTCTCTTTTCCCTGGGTCCCGATGTGCACAGTACTTTGTGTGTGCCCTCCAAGAGTGGAGTGTCTGTTTCCCCCAGTCCTGTCGAAGTCCTGCAATCAATTCCCACTAGGCTTCAAAGTCTGTGTCTCTAGGAATTCCTCCTCCAGTTGCTGGACCCCCAGGTTGGGAAGCCTGAGGTAGGGCTCAGAACCTTCACTCCAGTGGGTAGACTTCTGTGGTATAAGTGTTCTCCAGTCTGTGAGTCACCCATCCACCAGTTATGGGATTTGATTTTACTGTGATTGTGCCCCTCCTCCCATCTCACTGTGGCTTCTCCTTTGTCTTTGGATGTGGGGTGTCTTTTTTGGTGAGTTCCAGTGTCTTCCTGTTGATGATGATCCAGCAGCTAGTTGTGATTCTGGTGTTCTCACAAGAGGGAGTGAGAGCACGTCCTTCTACTCCACCATCTTGGTTTCTCCCTTCCTGTAAATTTATTACTCTTTCTCTTAGGACTTAAAGAGACCTCTGAAATATAACCTTGTCTATCTTTGTGGCTGCCACAGAATGCCATTTTAAACCCCTGAAACATAAGATATAACCAAGAGAAATGTCCAGGTGAGGGTGAGAGTTTTTTCCTATGCAAAGGATCACATGAGTAAGTGCCACAAGTAATCACCTGGGAGTTCCTGGAAACATTTTTCAAGAAGCCCTCTGTAAGCCAATCTTGTCTGCACTCCACCCACGTCACCTTAGAGTCATGTACCATTTTTATGCATTTGGCTTCCCAGTATGTGTTTACTCCCAAAGGCCAGCACCTGTGCCTGTATGTTAGAGGGCTGCCTGCAGGCTGCTGGACCTGCTCTGCTTACATACTTGGACAGCTAGAAGTGCCAGGGGATTTACACTCTTCTGGGGGCATCCCTCAACTGGCAAGTGCAGGGTGTGTAAATTCTCCAGCTCTCTTGCCTATAACTGTGACCTATACTGTCCCCAGAATTCCCCTGGAGGACTTAGCTACAGTTACCCTCACGGGGCTTTATCTGATATCAAACCCTTGCTTGGCCGTCCTCTCTTCTTACCCCGTTACCAGTTTTTCCTGGGAATATTTTCTAATAACTCATAAGTCACTTTGACATGGATCCTCATCCCAGGGTCTTTTGTGGGAAATCCAATCTAAGAGAGACATTTTTCGGGACTTCCCTGGTGGTCTAGTGGTTAAGAATCCATCTTGCAATGCAGGGGAGACTGGTTCCATCCCTGGCCGGGGAACTAAGACCCCACATGCTGTGAGGCAACCAAGCCCAGACACCACAACTAGAGAGCCTGTGTGCCACAACTACAGAGCCCACACGCCACAACTAGAGAGAAGCCCGCATACCACAATGAAGAGCCTGCGCCCCACAATGAAAGATCCCATGTGCCGCAACTAAGACCTGATGCAGCCAATAAATAAATAAATTAAATATTTTTTTAAAAAAGAGAGACATTTTTCTCTTTATCCATGACACAGTTTGAAATTTATAATCCTATTGCACTCTAAGGAATTGTATTCTTTAGAATATTGGTTTGATTGCTCTAACAGGAACCCCAAATGACTTGGCTTTCACGGATAGAGGTTTCTTTCTATGTGGGGTGTCTTTTTTGGTGAGTTCCAGTGTCTTCCTCTTGATGATTATCCAGCAGCTAGTTGTGATTCTGTGATTCAGCTAGTTTCTTTCTGTTCATGAAACAGAGTGAGCAACTCCATGATATTGACGATCGGGATCTATATTGTTTTTCCTCCATTCCTCAGGTGTGGCCTTCATCTACATGGCTTCCCACCACGTCCACACAGGGTGATAGGGAAAGGGAGATATGTCTAAGAAGTTGTGCACATCACTTATGTTGACACCCCATTGGCTGGAACTTAGCGGCAAGGCCATATTTAACTGGAATGGTGGCTGTCTGGGTAGACGTGTGTTCAGTTTATAACCGAACATATTGTGCTCCATGGTTGTGAGGGAGAAGAGAGACCATATCTTGGGATAGCTAGCAGCCTCTGCCATGGGTATGCTTATGTGTTATCCATAGCTCTGGAGAGAGGAAACAGGGGCACCTGACTAGGTCATGTTCTCTGTTCTGTTTTAGCTTATTCTCCTTTGCCCTCATCCCCATGCAGGCTGAGGTGGCAAATGACGAGTTCACCTGTGGAATAGTTGAGCTTCAAGTAAGTAGGTCCTTTCCAGAAGTCTAGAGGATTCACTTGAGGTTCGTTATTCACTTTAAAGTATAACATGTACTATCTATACTGAGATCTCAGAGCCTTGGGCACAATGGTCTTAGGTGGGATAGCCCAGAAGCAGTGACTTTTTAAAGGAGCAAGCCCCCAGGAGAAATCAGTAAGGGAGTGAGAGAAACATTTGGCAAAAAAGGAGATGCAGCTCGGAAAGGGGCAAGTTCAGGCAAATTCACAGTGTTGACCTGATCTCACAGAGGAACTCTGGAGCCTCAGTTATGCTGGAGACAAGGGAGCTGAGCCTCCATATTCTTGCATTAGTTCTGCACTGACTGATGGTCTCCTCAGGGGGCAAACTCCCAGTGCCTGCAGACAAAACTGCACCAGTAGCCCCAGCACAATCTTTCCAAGAGAGTTAAGGGTACAGACCTTGAGAAGCTCCAGGAGGGGTACACAGCCAGCTGAAGGGATCTGAGGGGATCTGGGAAGAGCTGCGGCAGTCTGCTGCAGGTGAGATTGATCGATGAGCCCAGAAACTGCTTTTATGGGACTGCCTTCATGGAAGAGATGGCCTTCCAGCTCCATAAGGAAGGGGGTTATGCTTGGTGACAGCTCCTACACAGTCATTTAAGCCCCAGATCAGGGTCTTCCCTCCAGACTCCTCTTGATCATTTGTGAGGCAGGAGTAAATTGGCATGGGTTCATGAAAACCAGAGCCCTGAAGATGATAGGGAATGGCTGACTTCATTCTCTACTCATAGGGACGAGGCAAATGTCATGACACTGGGGCTCCCAACCCAGGCATATCCCGTCAAATGAAGCAGGTAGTTGATGCAGCTTAAGTGATTCTCCCATGTGGCTGTTTCTAGGTACATCTTTTAAAATTAGTTGTGCTTAAATTAGCAACGCTTTACTTTTAATATTCCTCTCTTGAAGCAGTTAGCACAGTTTCAATCAGGAGCCTGATTGATATGCAAAAAATGATTTGTTTTGATTTGGGTCTAGCGGGTTTTTTTTTTTTTCCTTTTCTTTCCCAGGCAACTTCTTTATCAAATTTCTCTGCTTTTAAAGGATGAGAAGAAATGTATCTCCTTAAATTCAGAGGGCATAGTTTCCTTGAAATTGGAAATGGAAGGCTCTCTGGGAGCTGGTCTGAAATCTCGACAGCATAACTTTGCCAATGGCAAAACATCTCTTCATAATTTTCAGTCTACCTTCAGGTGTCATCAGCTCCCTGATGATGCCATACAAAATCTTGTCCATTGGAAGCTGCAATCGACATAGTTGTTCTATCAAAGCGTATAATATTTTGCTGCTTATTGTATGACCTTGGGCAAGTTACTTAACATCTCTAAATCTGTTTATTATCCTTAAAGTGAAGATAACACCTACCTGTTGGGATCTTGTGCAATGTAAGTTCATAATCCCTTATCCAAAAACTTGATGAATTTCCGAATTCAGAATTTTTTGGATTTTTAGGAAGGTAATTCAGCATATATATCATATTACTTAACACGCCCAGTGGAGCCTTCGGAAACGCCCTGTAATCAAACACATTAATATTTCTGTAGCCAAATCCATGAATATTCATATAGAACCAGCATAAAGACTAAAAACAGCCTCTCATTAGTCCAGGGCAAGGTTTGTAACCAAATGAGTTACAAATAGATCTTTCTCTTTTCAGAGTTCTTTATATTTGGGGATTGGGAATCAGAGGCTGTGGTCCTGTGATAAAACAATCTCTGTGTCCATCCACCCATTTCCCAACTGGTTCCAGTAAGGACTGAGGGCAGTGCGGTGACGCACGTGGAAAGTCTGGCTCCCAGGATGTTTTGGTTTGCCTCCCTGCTTGTGATGTGGGTGGGCTCTTGTGAATTTTCCTTTCTTCTTTGACATTTTTAATCCTGATTTGCTTCTCCCAGGGGAGAAGCAAGTTCAGGCACAACTCTACTCTTGTGACACTAATAGAAGAGGGCATGCTTGACCAAACAAGTTCTAGAGAGGGAAAAACAATAATACAAACACTTAATTGGTAGGCTGATTAAGAAATAGAATTGCCTAAAAGCTTGGTAGGAAGTTCTAAGAAATTGCCCAGGTGGCAAATTTCAGGAAGTTCAACAGTAAATATACAGCAAGAGTCTGTCAATATACACAAAGGTCTGAGATCCCATGGCAAACCCTCAAACCTACCATGGTACCCTCTCTGCTCGCCCACCCTCAGCAAGCCCTGCTTACATGTGCCATGACTATGTTTAATTTTTACTAACTATGTCAAAACATATGATACTTACGATAATAAACGTAAGAAGATAAATCTATAAAATTTGTTTTCACCATATATGCTCCTGGAATTTTCTTGTGAAAATTTAAATTGGGGTAAAATTTTGCCAAAGGGATATTAAATCAGTAGCCTTGACCACTTTTGCAGGTGTTTTCCGCCTTCACTACATTTGTGTTGGTCTTAGTAGAAAATATTAATAGTTTGCATTTATTGAGCAATTACTATATGCTAGGGACTGTTACTAGTACCTACATTTACAGCCCACGATATCTTGTCCAAGTCCCTCAGGGCCAGATGCATTTCTGAGTTTTAGAAAGGCAATGTGTGGTAGGTGCTGACTGTACCGTTACACCCCCAGGGGGGGTTTGTGGCACTGTCGCCCAAATCACACACAGTGATATTTCAGTAGGAAAGCGTAGGAAAAGTCCCACTAACTGTAATGTAAGTTTTGCCTCTAAATGATTTCTGATAAAATTCGAGTCTTCAAAGCATTTGGGATTTCAGAATTGCATACGTGGGAAGATAGACTTGTGTTATCTCACTTAATCCTCACAGTGACCCCCTGAAATAGGAACTGTTATCCCTTGTGTAGAGAAGAATTAACCTTACCCAGCAAGTGGTCTGGCCTTTGCCTTGGCTCATGGAAGCTGATTTCTAGGCCCCTGGGATGTCCTGTCTGCAGGAGTGTCTTTGTTTTCCTGGAGGCTTTGGTCATCAGACAGTGTCACAATGTGATTTATGATGGAGGCTTTGGGCCACGTGTTATGAGTTCTGATTTCTAGAGGAACTGGAGACTAAAGGTATTAGCCTGACTTTTGAGAGGGGCTGTGGACTACAGGTCAGCCACCTGGGCCGTAGTGATCAAGCTCCAGTAGATACTCTGGACACCAAAGGCTCGGATGACCTTCCCTGGCTGGCAATACTCTGTTTGTATTGTCACACATTGTGGCTAAGAAAGGGTAATGCCATCCAGGACTCCACGGGGAGAGGACACACAGAAGCTCCACATCCGGACTCCCTCCCAGATTCTGCCCTAGGAGTCTCTTCCTTGGGTGAATTTTAACCTGTATCTTTTCCCTATAATAAACTGGTAATAAACTGAGAGTATAATAGCTTTCAGTGAGTTCTATAAGTCCTGTCAACGAATTAGCGAACGTGTGGGTGGTTTTATGAACTCCCCCAACTTGCAACTGATATCAGAAGTGAGGGAGGTCTTGTATGGAGAATTCTTCCCTCAAGCCGTACCGTTAGGTAAACTCATGTCACCCCCATTTTCTAGATGAGCAAACCAAGGCAAAGAAGGTAAGTAACTTACTCCAGACCACAAGGCTTGTAAGTGGAGGAGCCAATTCAAACCCACTTTTGACAGAATTTATAATCCTTGCCCATCGTTTGTTCTGGACTCAGTTCATACACTACTTCTGACCCAGTGGGTCCTGCCTCCCCCTTCCACCACGGGCCATGGCAGCTTTCCGTGTACAAGTGTCACACAGTGGTTAAGGACAGGTTTGGCTCTGGAGCTAGACAGCCTTCACTGTGGAAGGGAGTTAGGTTCACTAGTGCTAAACTAATTCTGATTCTAAACCTGAACTGCAATTCTTTACGGTTACATCATGATTTGTATTTTTGTAAGACATTTTTACATTTATAGTTTCATTTCTTCCTCATACCACTCTAAAACAGGCAGGCAACAGAGCAGAGAGAACAAAAATTGGAGCCTAACAGATATCAAGCCGTTTGCCGGATGAGTAATATGGTGTGTTGCTCAGCCTCTTAGCCTCAGCTTCCTCCGCTGTAAAATGGGGATATTGATGGTATGTCTGTTAGAGAGATGGATGTGAAATTAGGGATGTGTGCAAATCACCTGACACATCACAGGTATTCATTAAGTGATGAATTATTTAACAGATGAGAAGAGTGAGTCAGAGATGTTAGGTAGCTTCCCTCACTTATATGAAGCAGGACCTAGACTTTGATTCAAGTCCCATAGACTTATGAAACACAGGGGTAGAAAAGGGCCTTAAAGATAAGCTGGGTGTAAGATTTTCAAACTTTTATTTTAAGCTTCAGAGAAAATCCTGGAAAACCCTCTAATGGGAATCAGATAAAGGTAGGGCTACACTAATTCAGGTGGACCTGGTCTCCTCTCCCCTCCCAAACCGCTCAGTAACTCATAATGGGGTTGTGGTACCTGAGGGTTCCTCGGAACACTACTTGGAAATCTCTGGTCTAGTGCCACCTCTGCTTTACAAATGAGGTTGCTGAGGCTCAGAGAGGTCATGTTACTTGCCCAAGGTCACACAGTTTGTCTCTGGCAGGGGTGGGACTTAAGCCTTGTTGACAGAATCCACGCTTAGTGTTCTCCCTCTCTACCTCATCACCCCTGTGAGGCAAAGACACCTGACCCCGGTGAGAGAGTGCCAACTGATGATACTAACAGGTATGTTGCTTTCCAGCCCAGGAACTGTCTGTGGGTCCTCAGCCTCATTGACATTCTCCAGTGTTCTCCTTTACAGTCTGTACTGTGAAGGATGAAAGCGTGGAGCTGCATTTCTAGTTCATCTTGCCAATTGGGTTCCTGTCGGTCTTTGCCAATGTAAGGCATTTGCAGGAGGCTAGAAAGAAGGAGGGGTATAAGCCACTCTGCTCCTGGTTCTGGAGCTGTGAATGGCTGAGAGTGACTTGGCAGATTTCAGCAACATTCATGTTTCTAGGAGCAGCACCCATGGAAACTACTTTTTTTGTGGTCTCATGGCAATCTCCTCATTTTCCCACTATGACATTTTAGAAAGTACCAGCTACTTCCCCTGGCTAGGAAGGACCAAGGGAATATGCTGTACTCTTCAGTGGTTACCCAGTCAGGGAGGGAGAACACAGATATATTTTGTTTCCGCATTGCGTCTCCCTGGCCTACTTCTGACTTCAGCACCATAGTGATGGACAGTTCCATCCAGAGCTGAGATGGTGTCCGGCAAGCTTTCTGTCACTTCAGCTAGTCCTACAGGCAGATGCTAAAGCAGGGTTAGACGAGAAAGAGGTTTGCTAGGGGCAATGTCTGTGAAGGCTAAAGGGGCTGGAGGTGGTGATGGTAGGGGGAAGTAAAAGTAGGTAGGGAGAACTTCAGACCACAGTGTAGTTCTGAGACAGTCTTGGCCTGGACATTGGGGAGTCTCTGAGCAGGATGCCCTTTACAGGAGTCCTTCACTGGGCAGGAATGGCCCGGTTCTAGTGCCCCTGTTGTGCTCCTGTCGGCTGGGGACAACCAGAGAAAGTGTGGCCTTGGGGTGAGTGCCGAGGCAGATGCGAGAGTGCAGCAGCAGGAGAGATGCCTTGTAGCAGGTTCTGCTTAAGGTGATCTGAGTGGCAAACCTCCATGACTGCCATGAGTGGCCCCCAAAGCTGCTCTTTCATTTTCTGCCTCAGAGCATTCTCCGAAGCTGATAGAGATCCCTGGGCTTTTACATACACTTAACCCAGAAGTGCAAGGGGAGGGCGGGGGGACTATGGAGAATCTGTCTGGGGCAGATTCTCTACGGTTCCTCAGAAGGTTCCCAGCAGGACTGAGACTCATTGCCCACAGCACTAACCTGCTCATTAATGCACCCTTTACTGTCATTTCTTCTATTTCCCACCGCCTCCCTCCTGCTTCGTGAGACCACTCTACAAATACACCACCCTCATACAAGCCCTTATCTAAGGATCTGCTTTGGGGGAGCTCGGAATGACACATCTGAGAAGCTGAGCACGCCTGAGGATCAGTGGCAGTGCTCAGAGTAAGAGCGCCCTAGAGGGGCTGACATTCCAGGGTGCAGGGCTGAAGTTCCCTCCAGGGTGAAACTCAGGTGGTACCAGACTTGTTTTTGTAAGGGAGGCTGGCTTACCCAACACACTCTATTTTAAAGTGTTGGGGCTTCCCTGGTGGCGCAGTGGTTGAGAGTCCGCCTGCCGATGCAGGGGACGCGGGTTCGTGGCCCGGTCCGGGAAGATCCCTCGTGCCGCGGAGCGGCTGGGCCCGTGAGCCGTGGCCGCTGAGCCTGCGCGTCCGGAGCCCGTGCTCCGCAACGGGAGAGGCCACAACAGTGAGAGGCATGCGTACCCCCCCCCAAAAAAACCAAAAACCAAAAACCAAAAAAGGGGTCTCATCTTTTTAAATCACGAGGTGGCTCCCTCCACTTCCGCAGGTCCCTGGTCACATAGTGTTTAGCCTTTTGGCCTCGTTCATGCTGACAGTGTTTCCCAACTTTTAAAAACCCATGTTTCTCCTTTGTAACCACCAAGCTTCTTAGGATCTGCCACCTCTCCCAAGAGAATATTACATATGGCTCACCAGCTTGGGGATCACGCCTCTGTTTTCTGTGTACGGCAGACAGTGAGATTTCCCTGAATTTTTCTTTCTATACTTGTATTCGAAAAAAAGCAGTACACTCCAGCCCCATGTGAAGTTGTATTACAATGGTTTGATACCAGTTGTCTTCCCCTGGAGATCCCTCTTCCTCTTCCTTCATCTCGAGAATCGCTACATTAGAAATATGGTGATGAGAGTGGATTTTCTCCCTTCCCCTCCCTTCTTTCCTTCCCTTAGTCTAACTACAGATAGGAAGCAGTCTTTGATAAAAGAGTAAAGAGGCAGAGAATGCTATTAACCTAAGAATCTGAAGCTCCCTTTGCTGGTGCCCACGTCCTCTTGCCCTTAACATCCTGCCATCAGACTTCTAGCTGCCTGCCCCTGCATTTTTTTGTCTAAGGACTTGTTTTGGAAGCAGAGGACATTTTCCCCAACCATGGGCAGGCCTGAAGTCCCAGGGAATTAACAACCCCTGGGAGTGGGCTTCAACTGATGAATACCCTAGTTGTTTGAGGCGTTCGTTCTCTGCTAGTTCCCAGTGTGTCCCTGTGGGTGGCATAAAACTCTAGTGGTCCTCAGGGGTAACCAGCTTTATAAGGAACCCTCCCCTGTCCCATTTTACCATTCCCCGAACAATGTTTTCTAGGATCACTTCCCAAGGAAAATTTCTTGCCCTCACATCCTTATCTCAGGATCTGCTTCTGATAGAACCCAAAATAAGACATAACTCACCCAAGCTCTGCTCTGAAGGGAGTTGAGTGACCCAAGGGGAAAGTTTCTTCAATACACAGAGCCAGAACTCCAGCAACGCCATGCTGCCTCTCCAGGTAGAGCAAGGACCCGGGAAAGGAAGGAAGAGAAAAAACTATGGGGTTTGGGAAATCGGGGGAGGGAGGAAGGTGGCTGGTGGAGACAGCGATGTGGTGCTTCTGGACAGCCATCTGACGGGAACTGATGGAGGTGTGGCAGAAAAGTAAAGCGAGGTGCTCAAATGAGCCCTTCCCGGAAATGGGCTTGACTTACTCCTTCTTTGGGACCAAGCGGGCTTAATGAGAGGTTATCTGCCATGTCTGTGTGTGGATTTAGGGCTCTTTCCACACCTGTGGCATAATTGGAGGATGAAGATGGGAACATATTGGATACCTGTCTCTAACTGGAATTTCAGGGCTTCCTGACCTCAGGCCCTTCCCTTCCTATTGGTTTAATCTGCAATGTAGTCTCAAATACGTGTCCAGGATAGGAGGCTTCTGTTCCCTAAAGTCTCTCCCACAATCCCAGAGTGAAGGAGCAAGGTTTTGCTTAGGTGCCCATAGCGACAAAGCAGCCTCTGGGTGGTGGTGCTGGGCAGGGTCATGGTGAAAGGTGATCACTGCATCACTATGTGTCTGTCTGTCTGTCTCATGAATCTTTTTGAAAAATTTCTTTTATCCTTAGCTATTTTGAATCTGATACTTTTAATTTTTCTGAATCTTGACCCAAATAGAGATGATTGTGTGTCAAACTAGAAGCCTGGGGAGCATGAGGTGGAATATTTCTGAGCAGAATTAACTAAGAATATGGGATGGAGGTGGAGATGTTCCCCTTCTGATGCCATGAAACTCCCAAGGACTTCTATCTGCAGAACCTATACCTGTCATGTCCATGCCAAACACCTCCAAGGGGCAGCCTGTGTGTTTCTTCTGTTACTCTTTGATGTAATAAATTTTCTCTTTAGGGGGTGTGCATTATAGCTAGCTCATAGATCCGGAATATCCGTAAATAATCATGAATAATAATTCATGCAATAGAATAGAAATGAACAAACTGGTTTATTTGCGGGCTTTTAATCCTTGCGGTACACGAGTGTCTGTGAAGCATCAGATATTGCCTTTGACAGGCAAAGCGGCAGCATTCTCTGATCTGCTCAAATGTCTCTGGGAGCTTAGGGCAGAGGTGGGCATGGGGCTGTCCTTTGGACACCTCTCTTTGAGAAACACTAATTTAAAGGAACAAAGTGAGAATCCAAAAGATGACCTTTATTGGAATGACCAGCATCCCGGCTTTACAAAGAATCTCAAAGCCTGAAATCAGCCTCCTGGAGTGGGGCTGAAGAGCTGCCTTTTAAAAAGCCCCTCCCTTCCCCACCGCTCTCATCTATACTAAAGTTGGAGGCTCTCTGCGTAGGAGAGGGTACTGTGGGTGAGGCGAACCTCTCTTTAATTTTCGGATTCAAATATTCTATCGCACGTGTCCCGATTTCTTTTGCTCTTTTCTGAACACACACAAAGCAGCCTGTGTACTAGGAGGACACAGAAGCCAACAGCTTAAATAAAATCGAGGTGTTTCGTGTTAGAGGTCGGGGACTGGGACTCAGATTCAACATGTCGGCAGGCGTGTGGCCCCATTTCTATGTTTCTAAGCTCTGGATGCATTACGGGGTGGAATATGAGAGTTTCAGCTGAAACAGGATAGTCGAAAGAAATGTTAAGCCGGGTGGAGGTGTGAGGGGAAGGAACACCCTGCTCCCAGCTACCCCTTAGGCAGCCGAGGTGCATGTTCGCTGCGCTCCTCAAATTGAAATGGAATGGAAAGCCCATCAGTCACGCCTTAGTGAATCTCATCACAGTGTAGTTTTATCTTCGGTAGCTGAGGTGAGTTAGATCTAGGGAGCACAGGGGCTCTCCAGTGCAGAGGTGGGTCTCTCTTTGGGCTGCAGGAAGGACCAGGAGCCTGAAGGGTGAGGGAAAGACAACACTGGCTGCGTAATTTTATCTGACACCTTACCTGCTCTACGCAGCCTCTCCTGGGGGCCAGAGGGGAATTTTATTAGAGAAGCTGTTCTAGAAGGTAGAGTCTTTCTCAGTGATCCATGTGGAGATCAAGAAGTTGGTGGGTGATTATCCACAGTTAAATTTAAGCCCAGATTAAGAGGCCTTCTGGCTCAGGGAACGGAGAGCCCCCAAATGTACAAAGTAAACCCACAGCCAGACTCCACTCTACCCCCAAGTGTGCATCAGGTATAACGAGTGCATTGGAGGTTATGAAAGTGTTCGCTGTGTTGAGAGCTTGACGTGCATCCTCATTCCGTCTTCCCCGAACCATGAGGTGTCGTAGGTTGGGTTCTCTTCAAAGCAGACCCTAAGACAAAGTCCCAGGTGGTTTGTTTGGGAGGTGATCCCAGGAAGCATGGCGATGGTGTGGGAACGTGAGGCAGAGAAGGGAGGAAAATGATACACGTGCAAGAAAATGCGGTGGGCACCAAGGGCTCCACCCCGATGGGGACCCACAAGAAAGAGCTTGTGGGACACACCTCACAGCCACCACACCAGGGGCACGGAAGCCGCCACCAACCCTTGTCCTCGCCGGTTGAGGCTACTTTTAGAGCGTTAACTCCTGGGCACGTGTGGGCTGCCCTGCACGTTCAGTTGAGCTCACTGCCGTGGGCGGAGAACACTCTTGGGTAGGAAGCCATGGGCTTTCTGACACTGTCCTTAGGCAACCTCCTGAGGAAGCCGAGTGGCTACGAGCAGGACCCCAACAGCATCTGCTACAGGTGCGCCTCACTTTCACGTGAGAGATGACAAAACAGACTTTAAGGGACTCCCACAGTCACACAGCTTGGATCTGCTCAGATCTGCTGGACTAAGACACTGCTCGATGTCCTTTCTCTTAGAACACTTTCCAGGATGAGGTGCTAGTGGGACCCAGGGCCCGCTGAAACTTCATCTCCACCTTCAAGGTGATGCCAATGGCTGCCGGGGCGAGGAAGTGCCGACTGCAGCTGTGATGCAGCCCTGCTGTAGTCCCGGAACCTCTGTCACCTCTGTGGCACCCCTGCTGGCAGCACCCCCAGGCAGCAGCTGTCCCACAGGAGCCTCTGTCTGTCCCACGGAGCCTGGAGCCTAGAAGGGCACACACTTCAGGGGAACCCACACTTCTGACCCCGAACAGAGGCCAGCCTCAGAGGCCCTCTTCCAGATCTTGCAACAGAATGCTAGATGTTGTTAGTCCTGGGGGCTTCTGATGGCTACCAGACCAGGCTGGGGGGCAAGGAGCAGACAAAGAGCTGAGACGAACAGACGAGCAGCTAGCCCTATCATCGCCCACCAAGTCAGAGCTCACCCCCTCCCTGATCCATACATACCTCATCTGCGCTTTGGCCACTCTCTTCCTGGACGAGGTGGTCCCGGGTGATCACTTGCATAGCATGACGCCTAAAAGTACACATTCAGGAGTCACACAGATGTGGGTTCAAGTCCCAGCTCCACGGCATATCAGCCGCTTGTGCAGGTTACCTAACTCTGGTGATGGGGAAACTGGAGTCTCTCTCGTCTGTCGACCGTACATGACAATGGCCCCTTGGAGAATCATTGTCAGGATCAAATGAGTCAGACGCTCGTATATATTAAGTGTTCAATCAATGTGAGCTGTTAGCGTTGTAACAAGTATAATTGAATCACCTGGCGGAGGGGAGAGGCACGATGTGATCTGTCCCGTGGGTGTTCCTCAAGGATGGTCCGTAACCTCCCCTCCGATACAATGTTAACCACGACTGATTACTAAGTACACTGAACCACCAGAGCCACATGACCTCTGTCTAAACCCTTGCGAGTCTCGTGGGGACGCTCGGGGCCCTCAGATATTACCTCTGGGCTCTACACTAGTGAAGGAGTAAAGAAGCCACTGAAGGGGTGTGGAAGGCTCAGGGTCAGGGAGGCTGCATGGTGATGGCTGCTGCGAAATGAGTTCTCCCTCTGGCCCTGAAAAGTCAACTCCTTTCCGTGTGCTGCTTTGCTCCTTGGGGGTGCTTTCCAGGTGGCTTGGTCCTCTGCGGCAGGGCTGTGTGGATGGGGGGGCCTCACAGGCCCCCATAGACTCCCTTTGTCCCGAGCGTGCTGTGGAAAGCTGGGCGGGGCTGGAAGCGGGTCCTCCTTCACCATCAGCACCCTGTGCCAGGGCCCAGTTGTTAGCACATCACCCTGTCTTGACCCGTGGAGTAGATCACACCAAGGGAAACTTCTGGTCTCCCGGGAGGAGCTACAACTCACAAGTCCACCTGGGCAGATCACAGCCCTCCCACAGTGCCCTTTAAACCTTTTCAGTGACTGCAAATCGAAACCCCTGAAAGACTCAGGCGGGCGACGGAGGAGAGCCCAGACCCCTGGGCTGGTGTGGGTTTCTCTTTTCTAGCGACTGCCTCTTGCTGTCTGATTCCCAGGGCTGCACGGGCCTTCTCTTCTCTCTCTCCCTTCCCAAGGGTGTTTTCTATGTGACTTAGAATAAGTATTCGGTCATGTGGATGTTACTATGGCAACCAATGTTTTAAATAAAAATAGTCCTACACCCCCGGTAGCCTGTCAGTGTGAAATGAGCCGATAGGCAGTGAGAGGCTGTTGGGATCTGCATCCCTTCAGTTCCCAGCAGCAGCCTCCTGGCAACCCCCGGCGCCTAGAGGGCAGAACCTGCAGCTGTGTACACAGGGCGGGGCTCCTGGGTCCTTTGGGGAGGAGGCAGGTAACTTGCGCAGTTTCCCCACCTGGCCAAGGCCTGGCGCTTCCTTCCTGGACCTCTGCCAGCAGCGGATGGCCACTGCTGTTCTCAAAGTGTTTCTGGCGAAAAACTTTAATTCAAAATGGGCTTCGTCTTGAGGTCTCCTTCTGAGGGAACAAAAACTGAGACAAGGATTTATGGGCAAGTAATTTAATTGGGAGGGGATCCAAGGGAACTCCAGCAGAGCAGGGAAGAGAGGCAGGGAAGGGAAGGCAGCTGGTAGAAGTGCATTTTCAAAAGAGACTGCTGTGCACAAGGGGAGTTCAGCCCCGGAGGAAATGTGGGAGCCACGTTATCCCCCCAAGGGGCAAGGAAGCTGGTGGATTTATCTAGCCCATCTCCTTCAATGAGGTCTCCTCCCAGAGGCATTAACTCTCTACATTCCCAGCTTGACCTGCGAGAAATCGGGATAAAAACAAACATAACGCCACCAAAAGTCCTGAGGCAGAGTTGCAGGTGTTGGCAGGCGGCAGCCTTCAGCATTTGAAGGTGCACACGGGAAGGGTACCACATCACCTGCGCTGGGCCTCCTGGCTGAGCTGTCGGCCCTCTGCGTATCAGTGAATTTCCTCAACTCTCCACAGTGCTTTAGGGTTGGGCTAAGGAGCTCCATCTGAAAAGTTGAAGGAATGTAAAATAAAGATACTAATATAAAACAGACCTTTGAGAGGTTACCAGAGGTTCCAGAGAGGCTGGAGATGAAATTGGTACAGTCAAGGCCAAGGCCCATTGGCCTCTGTCACAGTGGAGAGTGGGGGAGTTGTCCTCCTGCTGGGGAGGCAGCTTACTATATCCCAAACAAGTGTTTTTGAAAAAGTTTGAGTACGTCCTTCTTGACTCCGTATCTGGTCCTTTGGGGGGGTTGAAAAGTGTTAAGATTAGGCACAGTGACATTGAACCCAAGAAACTCAAACCCTTGGGGAGGAATGGACGGTGCTTTAGGCAAAGAGTGAGCAGGTGGAAATGCATGGGAGATACATCGCTTTGAACTCTTGGCAAGAATTGGGGCAGGGTGTATTTTTCCCTCTCTTGTTAGGTTCTATTGAAACTAACAGCCATCTTGACAGATCCGTTCATCTTTGAGTGACAGGCACCTTGATCTTGCTTTAGACGCAGAGTCAGTGGGTCTGTCCATCAGTGGAAGGAAAGTTGCTTCCCAAAGTGCCCCACCACCTCTTGGGCCAATGAGACACCTTCTTCCTGGAATCCGAATCCTGAGTGGGATGTTACAAGGGCTAAAATCAGACTGGAGCTTATTGATGTCAACAGCACAGTCCTGAAGAAACAAAGTTGACTAATTCTGGGAGATTGTGAGCTCTTGGGGCCCTATCCTTTTGGAGCCAAGTTCTGTAGCCTTTCCTGAAATTCTCTGGGTATCCCATAGCGTTCCAATAAATTCTCGTTCCTTTTCCTATGAAATTCATGAGGACCTGTTTCTATGCTTGCCATGGGAAGAGTCCTGATTCTGATTCCTTTGGAGGAATCCCACTGGGATGAATACCATAGAGGCTCTCAGACGAAGTCCTGTGAAAACTTCTCTGTTGCTGTTACTTCGTGCGGGAGGTCTCTCCAGAAAGAAGAGAGGAAGGGAAGGATGTCTTAGCCCCATCTTCCCAGAGGACTGAACTGCGAGGGAAACAGGAGTGGAAGAGGATGTTTTTGGGGGCAGGGGGGTGGGGGAGTGGGTTGGGCGGGAAGAACCTCAGGCTGCCAGGTAGGTCTGATGATGTCTCAGCCAGGTCCGTGGGGCACTCCTGAGCAAAGATTTCCCCTCAGAGAAGTTCCGCGGTGGCAAGAAGTGGCCGAGCCTCAGCACCGGCTGGGGGCTGCCGGGAGGAGCATAGCCTCTGCTCAAAGGCTGGGGCACATCTGAAGGCGCCGTGTCTGGAGTCTGTCAGCTCACTGCACTCCTGGCAGCTGAACGGCAAGTTCTTTCTTGAAGGGAGATCACAGCATCACAGCTCCACGGCTGCCTCGGAAAGAAAGGGCGGGTGCCTTCTGCCGAGCGCTCACCGAGTCAGGCGCTTTCTCCATTTTATCTTCCTGAGGCCTCCCACCAGCCCTGGGAGGTCAGTGTTATTTCCACACTCAGAGCTGATGAAGTGGAGACCCAGCAAGTTATTTACCCTGAGGTTGCCGTGCCGGCGGCTGGCAGAACTGAGATTTGAACCCGCCTCTGTCTGGCTTGAAGGCTCCCACTTCAATGTTGTATGGCAGAGTCCGCCGGCTTCAGCTGCCATCGTCCGCTGTGAAGGACTTGGGCTCTGCAGCGGCTCGTTGACCCCAAAGCATATTTTGTGTCTGGGCTGGTACGTTTGTACAGTTGGCCCTCTGTATCTGTGGGTTCTGCATCCTGTTGAAAGTATTCGGGGACAAAGCTTCCAGAAAGTTCCAAAAAAGCATAATTTGAATTTGCCGTGCACCCCGGCAACTCTTTACATAGCATTTACATTGTATTTACAACTATTTACATAGCATTTACATTGATTAGGTATTATAAGTAATCCGATTTAGAGTATACGGGAGGATATGCGTGAAGTTACATGCCAACATGATTTTACATGAGGGACCTGAGCATCCTTGGATTTGGGTATCTGTGGGTGTGTGTGGGAGGGGTGCATCCTGGAACCAATCCCCCATAGATGCTGGATCCTGAGGGAGGACTGTATGTGCACTTGGGTCTGTCTTGGGTTCGAAACACAGCTCTCTTCTCCATGTGTCTTAGTTTGGGTTCTCGCAAAGGCAGTTGCTGAGAAAAATAGTTTGATAGAGAGGAGATCCCAGGAAGCAGGCTTTGAGGAGAGGAATTAGAGAGGGGAGGAGTCTGAGCCAATGAAGAGACATCAGTGAATTGATCTTCAAGGGCAAGTGGGGCTCGCACCTGCTGGGGACTGTGTGAGAAGCCGTGCAGAATGTCGGGATGGTTTTGACTTCCATTCCTCATTGGTGGCACTGGCTTCCTGGCACCTCCTGGAGGATGTGGCCAGCACGGGGGCCCAGGGACTCCAGTGGTACCAGGAAGAGCCTCAGGTGCGCAGCTTGAGAGGGGATGCAGTCAACGTGCAGGGAACTGTTCAGCACGGCCACAGGGAACCAGAGGTGGCCCAGACAATGGGTGGGTGTCCACAGTGAGTACTCAAGGCTTGTGGAAAGAACCTGCCTCCAGTTTCAGGGTATCTGAGTCCTGAAGCTCAGGATGCAGCGGAAACAGCAATGATCCCCACACTTATGGGAGCATCTTATTAGGTCAGTTCAAGCTGCTAAAACGAAATACGACAGACTGGGTGCTTTAAACAACAGAAATTGTTCTTCTTGTGGTTCTGGAGGCTGGAAGTCTAGGATCAAGGTGATGGATGACAGGCTTAGTTTCTTCCGAGGCCTCATTCCTTGGCTTGCAGGAAGCTGCCTTCTTGCCGTGTCCTTACGTGGTCTTTCCTCTGTGTGCATGCCTTCCTGGTGTCTCTTCCTCCTCTTATAGGGACACCAGTACCAGCGGATTAGGGCCCACCCTTATGACCTCATCTAAAGTTCATTACCTCCCTAAAGGTCCTATCTCCAAATATGGTCACATTCTAAGGCACTGGGGATTAGGGCTTTAACCTATGAATTTTAGGGGGACACAGTTCAGTTCCTAACAGGCATGAATGGCTGGCAGGACCTGGGTCTGAGCTGTATTGCCTCGCTATACTGGTCCCAGAGACAGGGAAGTGAGAGGCTTAGGGTCCCACAGCTTGAGTGGCAATGGAGTGCTGAGTCAGAAGCAAATCTGTCTGCCTGGGGTGACTCCCAGACCAAGGACTGCTCATATCCAAGGCCTTCAGGGCATCATGCTCCCGAGGTCTCCTGGCCTTGGTCCTCTCTCCTTGGGAACCCCTGGCACCTGTTCATGGCTCCCCAGACTCTCCTGCACCCTGGTGCTTCTCCTTCCCTGACGGGTGCTCCAGGAGGGGTCAGGATGCAGTACCAAGGGGCCTGGCTCTCAATATTGAGGCCCAGCTCCCAGGCTGGCTGGGCTGTGTGGCCTTGTGCAAGAACTTCTTCCCTCTGTCCCCTCATCTGGGAACGGAGTGGGCTGGGTTAGGCTGCCCTTCCTGTTCCCCTAGTCTATCTTTTTTTTTTTTAAGTGTGGGTGAAAATTTCGTGGGGGAGGTGGGCACTTGTATCTGCTGGAGGGATTATACATTGGAATAATCCAACTGGGAAGGCGATTTGCTAGGATACTTCAGAAGCTCTAAAGAATGTGCACATCCCTTATGAAACACTCTTAGGTGGGGAACTGCTGGGCCACATTTTAGCTACGAGGGGGGAGTCACTAGTGTTGATTTTTCACTCTTCTGTTATAAATATCAATATGCCCAACACCAAGGGACCAAAGAAACAAATCATGGTACACTATTCAGTGGAATACACGGACATAAAACATGATTCTGCAAAGAACATTTAATGATTTGAAAGATGTTTCATCATATCAAATGGAAAGGGTAATTACAGAACCACCCATAGTATGATTTCATCCATGTTAAAAAATATGAAGTTCTAGGATCATAAAGCAGGAATAAACAGTGGTTACTTCTGTATGATGGGATTGTAGAGATTTAAAAATCTTTATTTTCTAAAGTAACAGTGTATATTCATCGCTTTTATAATAAAACCCACAAAAAGTTATATTAAAAAATAGTTTCGTTTTGGAAGATATTGCAGGCTGGCTAACTCTATAGCTATTACTGACTCACTCCTCCCTTGCTACTTCAGCTTTTCCAATCTTTATCATTGAATTCTCATCTTTCGAATGTCCCTGACTGCTAGGGTGGCCAAGTGATGGGGTTCTGGCCAGTGATATTTAAGTGGAAGTCTGCTGGGTGGAGGTGGAGGTTTCTAGGAAGGCTATATCTCCTGATGAAAGGAGGGGGATAGTACTGGCTCCTCCACGTCCCCTTTCCTCTTCCTGGAAGGTAGAGGTGATGCCTTGAACAGCAGCAGCCCTCTTGTGACTGTGAGGTGATAAGGGTGGTGGAGCAGAAGGGTAAAGCCTGGGCTTTTGATGGTATCCTTGAATCATTTCATCCTTCTGGACTCCTCACCTCCAAGCTTCTTGTTATGGGTGATAATTCTGATACAACGGTTCTGGTTAGACTGGCTATGAATGCTGTTGGCTACAAGTAACAAAGTTTAAGTCTCTCCTCCAGGTCCTAGATTACTCCTGCCACTCCACACTGACTCCGTGGAAACGGGGGTGTCTTCACCAAGACACTTTCTTCCTAAGCTGGTGATGCCATCTATTTGGCACTAGTCTCTGGATGTGTCTGGTGGCTCTGGGAGCAGAGGGGCACTGAATGTCTTCTGTAGGATGGGAAACGCAGTAAACATTCCCATCTGCCAGAACAGGGCAGGGCACCGTGCGAACAAGTGGCTCAGCTATCCCTCAAAACACCTATGTGCCAGGCACTGTGCCAGGTTTTGGGGAGGCCGAAAGAGCAAAACAGACCTTGGTGCTGTGTTCCTGAAGCTTACTGCCTGATGGAGAAATAGCATATTGCAAAGTCATAGTTGTTTGCTTGTTTTTGAAGTACAGGGTGCCGTGTGAGTAACGGGGGAGCCTCACCTGGTCTGGAGCTCAGGGAAGGCAGCCTAGAAGCCGTTTCTTCTGTCCTTAAGCTCAGTAAGATGCCCCAAACCTCCTGGGCTTGTCTCTGACGGCCTCTCATCACAGTGCCCCAGGGAAAGCCTTCTTCCCTTGGCGAGAGCTCTCACCTGCGCACTCTATTGTCCATATTCGATGAACCTTCAGCTTCCCAGAGCTTGAGTGACATATGAACACAGCTTGGAGGAAGCCGCCCCCAGGAACCGTGCAGATGCAGGCTGGGGTGGTGAAGCTGGGCTTAGAAGTGCTGTTTGCTTCCCGGACTCAGCAAGGATGGGGCCCATGGTCTCTCAGCAAACATGTATTGGACACCTACTGTTTGCTGAGCGCTGCGGATACATCAGTGATCACAGCAGGCAATAATGCCTGCCCTCGGGAGGCTCATGGTCTAGAGGTGGAGGAGACCAGATCACAAGTAGATCACGTAGGACCCTGAAGGTGATGCGTGCTGTGGAGACGAGGCAGGGCAGGGTCCAGGGATGGGAGGGAGGGGTCGTGCTGTGGACGGTGGCGCGCAGTCAACTGGAAGGTCAGGGTGGCTTTCAGTGGGGGGAAGAGGGGTCAAGCTGACACCTGGGGGAAGAGAAGCCCCTGCAGGGAACAGTGTGTGTGGGGCCTTGGGGGAAGACAGCGCAGCGAACAGCAGAAGCGGGAGTTGGTGGTGGATCCCACATGGCAATGGGCAATGGAGGTCAGAGCCCTGTGGTCTGACTTGTGTTTCCAAAGGATTGCAGGTCAGTCCTTGCCTGTTCGATTTATTCTGAATCAAAAATTAAGAGGGTCAGTGGCGGGGAGCCCTGGTAACCCAGGTGGTGAGCTGCATCGGCGGCTGTGGCCTCAGACACTGTGCCTCCCAAGAACGCCTGAGCAGTGAAGCATTTATTTACTTTCATTTTGCTGTATCTTTAAATGCATCTGGCTTTTGTAATCATAAAAAAATATTCAAATTGTTTTTTTTTTTAAAGTGGTTATCTCTGGGGATAGAATGATAAGGGACTCTCACAGGCTATCCTGCACCTCTGTAATCCTTTTGCTATTTGAGCGGTCTGGTCCTGGAATAATGTCTTCTTTTTTCCCCCGTTATTTGTTTCGTGGCTCTAAACATTGAGGGATGCTCCTCTAGGCAACGTACAAAAAGAAATGGTGCAAAGATAGAAGAGAATTGACTGTACTTCAGTTGTAAAGTCAATTACACACACACACACACACACACACACACACACACACACACACACACACACACACACCCCTCTTGCACTTGTCAGGGCCCGAGGGAACAGCCTTGGAGGCTCACTTCAGGAGGGCGTGGCTTTTCTCCCCCGACGTCCAGGGCTTTCTCTCCCCGAGCTCCAGTGTTTCAAGCAGAAAACGGCTAGAAAATCTTGAAGGCAGTCAGTCACACGGGTGTAGGCTGCTGGCAGGTGAGGAGGGCGCTGCCCGGGAAGGAGGGAGGGGATGAAGCCCCTCAGCAGGGTTGGAAGCAGACTTTTGGGGTCCTGATAGCCCACTCACCAGCTGGGAGGCTTTGAGCAAGAAAGCCTTTCTTGACCTGAGCCGGTTCCTCACCTGAGAAATGGGAATGATACCACTGCTTCCCTTCCCAGTGCTGCTCCGAGCTGCTGTGAGATGACGCTGGCCAAGTGCCAGGACACGGTAAATACCAGCAGGGGAGGGGGGTGGTCACTGTCTTGGTTCTGAATCACAGAGACCTGTGGCTCTGGAAACTGAGGGCCAGGCTGTGTGGCCTAAGGCAGGTTACTTGACCTTTCTGGGCCTCCGCTTCCTCAATTGCAAAATGAGTTGCAATGGGACAAGGCCAGGGGAGGCCTTTCCAGTCACAGGTACCCCTTGAAGCCATGACAGCAGCCCCTCTGCTCGGCTAAGATGACGGAGCTTCCCAGATCTGAGGCCGCTCGCAACTTTCACCTTCTGCTGGGCCTCAGCCTTAGGTCTCCTTGCTTCTGGCCCCTGTGCCCCCCCTTGGAAATGAAGAACAGTGGCCCAAGTCCCCCGAACCGCCCCAGTACGCGGGAAGCCGGAGGGAATGTCAGAATTAGGTTTCACTGCTTATTTACTTTGATCCATTTTTCTACCAAAACTCTCTTATGCTTGGAGTATAGTTGCTTTACAATGTTGTGTTAGTTTCAGGTGTACAGCAAAGTGAAGCAGTTACACATATATGCACTCTTTTTTGGATTCTTTTCCCATATAGGCCATTACAGAGTATTGAGTTCCCTGTGCTCTACAGTAGGTCCTTATTAGTTATCTATTTTATATACAGTAGTGTGTATATGTCAATCCCAATCTCCCAATTTATCCCTCCCCCCTCGGTAACCACGTTTGTTTTCTACATTTGTGACTCTATCTGTTTTGTAAATAAGTTCATTTGTACCATTTTTTTTGATTCCACATTTAAGCAATATCATATGATATTTATCCTTCTCTTTCGGACTTAGTATGGTCACCTCTGGGTCCATCCATGTGGCTGCAGATGGCGTTATTTCATTCTTTTTCATGGCTGAGTAATATTCCACTATGTATGCGTACCACATCTTCTTTATCCATTCCTTTGGCGATGGACATTTTGGTTACTTCCATGTCTTGGCTACTGTGAACAGTGCTGCAGTGAACCTTGGGGTGGTCTGCTGTGTCTTTTAAAATAGCAATTTCAAACTCTCTCTTTGGCCCGTGTGAGGTTCTTTATGAGTTTTGGGGACAGAGCGAATGATGGAATGGATTTTGACTGCCCCTCCTCTTTCCCAAGCTACATCAACGATCAACACTATGGTGAAAACCTTCCACTTCAACTCTGTCTGTGGGGCCCATGGACCCTTCCTGACATTTCAGTAGCTCGTGTGTGCACAGCTTTCCCTGCGGCCTTACTGCCATAGAGAAGATGTGATACGTGCGAACTCTTGCTTTGTAGCAGCACAACGAATAGGAACCCTCAAATTATCTATTTGGGAGAAGCCACGGCCCTGGGGTCTGTATCAACAGACAGGTGCACGGGGCTGAAAATGTCCTTGGCCGTAGCTTGCACAAGGAATGCATAAAAGGCCACCCATGGGGCTAAAAGTAAATGTCTAGTGATGACTACAAGTAAACAAGAAAATCTACCCTCCCCCTTCCCCATCAAGAAGGAAACCTACCTCAAGGTAAATAACAAAAATTTTCAAGTTTAAATGAAACGGCTGTCCAGTGTTTCATCTTTACGGCGTTACGTTTTAGAGTCAGGGTTTCCCCAAGTTGGCTGCCAAGTCCTAAACGGCTTCTAATTGTTTAGACAGACACAGGGTGCCCTGAGCTGGCAAGGCTGACTTTCCTGGTCCCCAGTTGCTCCTTACAGAGGTAGCCAATCAAAGGCAGGTCCGAGTGTGGGTCTGGGGGGTACCACGGGGCTCCTCCAGCCTCTGTTCCTGCAGGTAGATGCCTGTCATTCCCAGGGGCAGGTTCCTTAACCTCTCTGCCTGTGGTTCCTCTTCTTAAAATGGGGTTGTTGGGAGCTCTGATTGATTAAAGGCATATAAAGCCATGAAAATGTGCCTTGTCCTGTATTAATAATTCAATCAATAGGGCATAAAAATCTAAGCCTTTAAACTGGTGGAAAGTAATTTTATCTTCCAGTGTCCCCGCTGTGAGGGATAAAAGGACGCTCTGGGGATGTTTTTTTCAGGTCTAGGTGAAGAAGGCAAGGGTCAGGTTTCCGCAGCCCAGAACACCAGGGGATTTACTTTAAAGTAGGTTTAAGAAAAATTATTATTCAACGTACAGTAAATGCCCTAAACTTTCCACACTGCTTCGAATGGCCTGCGTGAGCACCTCATGACCTTGCCCTTTCCACATGTGGTAATGAAGACGGTTCTTTTTCCTTTTTTACCCTATTTTAGTGGTTCTCAAACTTGAGGCACTTCAGAATCCCCGGGAGGGCTTATTAACACACAGATTCTTAGATTTCATATATATGTGTTAGCATACGGTATTTGTCTCTCTCTTTCTGACTTACTTCACTCTGTATGACAGACTCTAGGTCCATCCACCTCACTACAAATAGCTCAATTTCGTTTATTCTTACGGCTGAGTAATATTCCATTGTATATATGTGCCACATCTTCTTTATCCATTCATCTGATGTTGGACACTTAGGTTGTTTCCATCTCCGGCCTATTGTAAATAGAGCTGCAATGAACATTTTGGTACATGACTCTTTTTGAATTATGGTTTTCTCAGGGTATATGCCCAGTAGTGGGATTGCTGGGGAAAAAATTGTCATGAAGAACCTAGGGGTAAGACAGGAATAAAGACACAGACCTACTAGAGAATGGATTTGAGGATATGGGGAGGGGAAGGGTAAGCTGTGACAAGGCGAGAGAGTGGCATGGACATATATACACTACCAAACGTAAAATAGATAGTGGGAAGCAGCCGCAGAGCACGGGGAGATCAGCTCGGTGCTTTGTGACGCCTGGAGGGGTGGGATGGGGCGGGTGGGAGGGAGGGAGATGCAAGAGGGAAGAGATATGGGAACATATATGTATAGCTGGATTAATTTTGTTGTAAAGCAGAAACTAACACACCATTGTAAAGCAATTATACTCCAATAAAGATGTTAAAAAATAAAACAAAAACAAAAAAGCACACAGATTGCTGGACCTCCTCCCCCAGGGTTTCTGATTCAGCAGGGCTGTGCGGACCTGGAAGATGTGTGTCTAACGAGTTCCCAGGTGCAGATGCTGCTGGTCAGGGGACCCCCACTTTGAGAACCGTGGCTCTATTTGATATTAAATATTTACTCAGGGAACCTCCTTTCCAAACCCAGCTCTTCCCAGAAGCGCTGACCTCTGAAGGTAACTGAGGAACACCTCGGATGAATTCACCAACTTAACAACAAAATTAAGTAGAGTTTCCTCTGGTTCTTAAACAGTTTTTTCTCTCTCTGGACTTGACTTGACCCTATTTTATATTTCATTAGGTTTATAATCAGGTTCCATTATGAAGTGCTTTAAACAAGATTAGAATTTAACCTTTTCGAAAGGTTCAAACAGGAAGAATACTGCCCGGTCTACCAGAGGGAAGCCTCTGAGAATGGAGGGGGTTTTTCTGGGTCCCTGGGAGCAAGCCCTGGGGATCTCCATGTCCAGCTTTGTCCCCCCTTTTTTAAAAAGTATAGTTGATTTACAGTGTGTTAATTTCTGCTGTATGGCCTACTGATTCAGTTATATATATGTGTATCCACACACATTCTTTTTAATATTCTTTTCCATTATGGTTTATCACAGGATATTGATTATAGTTCCCTGCGCTATACGGTAGGACCTTGTTGTTTATCTGTTCTATATATAATAAATAGTTTGCATCTGCTAACCGCAAATTTCCAGTCGATCCCCTCGCCCAGCTCCCCCTTGCCCCTTGGCAACCACAAGTCTGTTCTCCACGTCAGTGAGGCTGTTTCTGTTTTGTAGATTGGTTTGTTTGTGTCGTATTTTAGATTCTACGTGTAAGTGATATCATATGGTATTTCTTTCTCTTTCTAAGTCCATCCACGTTGCCGCAAATGGCTATTTCATTCTCTTTTGCGGCTGAGTAGTATTTCATGGTCTATGTGGACCACATCTTTATCTATTCATCTGTCGGTGGGCATTGAGATTGCTTTTGTGTCTTGGCTATTGTGAACAGTGCCGCAATGAACACTGGGGTGCGTGTATCTTTCTGAATTAGAGTTTTGTCTGGATAGATGCCCAGGAGTGGGATTGCTGGGTCATATGGTAATTCTATTTTTAGCTTTTTGAGGCACCTACCTACTGTTTTCCATAGTGGCCACTCCCACCCACAGTGAAGGAGGGTTCCAGCGCTGTCCCCTTCGGCTCCTCTCAGCAGCATGGAGCCAGACAGCCTGGGGTAGGGTTACGCCAATTACCAACAGTATGGATGGTGTGGTCCCACTACTTACACGACGGGTGGTTGCACGACCTGCCACTAGGAGGAAACCGACTGGGTACACGGCTATGCAAAGGGCTCAGAGCGGTGCATGCCCCCGTTTCTACGCTGTAAGTGGCTGCTGCTGTTATTACGATGCCACTGGAAGGAAACAGACGCAGCGCTCCCATGGGCCAGAGAGAGCGTTTGACTTTGAAGGACACTCAGAGCTCAGGCTGTGAACAAATACATTATCGAGCCACTACTCCATGCCAGACACTGAGCTCGGCTAGGGGCGCAACAGTGAATGGAGCGGAAGGGTCCCTGCCCTCAGGAAGCGTCCAGCCAGTGGGGAAGACACACATTCAGCAAAGATTCCCACCCGTGAAGGCGTAATGACAAAATGGGACGTGTGCTCTGAAGGGGCAGAATTCAGCTTGCTCTGAACATCAGCTTCCTTACCTGGCCTGGCCTTCCGGGTTGGAGAGTCGGTGCTGGCTGAAATCTGGAGGATAGGTAGGCACCAATCGTGGGAGGATGCTCAGGGCTGGGAGCACTCCGGACAGGGCTGAGCTGCACAAAGGCCCTGGGGCAGGAGGGAGCTTGGGAAGGTGTGAGGGTCTGGAAAGGGGTCCTGGGGCAGGTGTGCCAGAGGGAGGAAGGGCTGGGGGTGCACGCTACTCGGGGTGCCAGTGTTAGGGTGAGGACAACTCTTCCAGCAGTTTTAAGGCAGAGGGTGGAGAAATTCACGCGATGTAGGTGTGTGTTTGGAAAAGCCCATTCTGGCTGGAACATGCGGAAGAGACAGGGTTGGAATGGAACCTGGAGAGGATGTGGGGAGACCAAAAAGGGAGTGGTCACGATTCTGAAGAATCCCCTTGAGGGCCTGTTAACACCCAGTCCCCGAACCCAGGCTGTGGCCCTGAGATTGTGATGCAGCAGGCGTGCGGTGGGGCCTGGGACGCTGCCTTTCCAGCGTGCTGATGCCACCACCATGGACCACACTGTGAACGGTACCCACCTGGACTCTGGTGGTGGCAGGGGAACCAGTTAGTGGATAGATGCTCAGAGATACGCCGTTTATATGCTTTAAGGAGAAGGTGGGAAGACTGTTCTGAAAAACTGGGACTCCTTTAACTTTAAAGATACTTGTCCGCAAGCATAACTTACGTAACATTTCAGAGATGCCTTCGTAGTTTGGGGTGAGGGGCAGAACTTCGCAGCAGCAGTAGACTCACCTCCCAGAACTTCAAGGGGACAGAGACCCAGGGCCGCTCTGATTAACCCAAGGTCTACGTAACCTCATTCTGTGTAGTATTGGCACTGGGCTTGTTTTTGTCCATCCCTCTGGCTTCCTCGCGGACGGCAGCACAGCACCGAGGTTACACAGACAGAGCCCGGGTTCATCGCAGTGGCCCTGGTTCTCCTTCTCTGTGCCACAGAAAGAAAGCCAGAGAGATGGGCATCCTCCTTTTTCTTAGTGCTTCGAGAAAGGATTCTAGCCAACCAGCCACCCTGTCTTTAAACTCCTCCCTTGGCTTTAAAACACAGCAGTTTCACATGTAAGATTTACCTTAGGTACTTAAACATGAAAACACTTCAACGCTGGAGACCCCCATCAGTTTTTCAACCCTGCCAGGTCCCTGGCTGTGGGGTCCCAGGGAAAGGAAGCCCGCCTGTCAGCACAGGTGACAGATCACGTTACCTAGGACGCGAGTGTGTGACACACTGATGCCCTAGGAAGGGTCCTCCTGTACGTGGCTCTCATCCAGCGTGGGGGCACGTGCTGATGGCGGGCAGTGGAACTCTCACCCTCAAAGGCACCCGGGACCACCTAGGAAATAGATGCTGCCAGGAGTAGCTTTTTTCTTTAAAAGTGGAGCTGTCTGTGTTGGGGCAGAAACAGCCTCCGGGCCGCTGTGTTTGCGGTGGTGTCCGCACAGCATACGCACAATGAACCAGAAAGTCACCTGCTGTGGTTCTAGGGGGCTTGGTGGTGCCCCATCGATGGCCGAGGTGCGGATGTGATGGGGGCCGGTGCCTGGAGTGCTGCCTGTGGTGGGGTGTGACCCTGGTGTTGTGAAGTAGCCGTTCTCTGATTGGCGACGGCCTGATTCACAACACCAGCTGCCCCACCGCACCGTGCCGGGGAGGCCGATCGATGGTCGTGGGGTCCCTTCCTCCGTGCTGCCTCTGGAGTCTGGAGCGGCGGGGGGAGGGGGGGACAGACAGCAGCCATGGGTTAGAAGCAGAGTGCAAGCAGCTTCGACATTTCATCTCCCCATGTGTCTGCACTCCGTGGGCTTTTATCTGCTTTTCTAACTTCTCAAATATGCCATAGTTCTTTCCACCACAGGGCCTTTGCACAAGCTGCTTCCTCTGCCTGGAATGCCTCACTCCCCATTTCGCATAGTTTAACACCAACTCCTCCTTCAGATTTCAACTCCAAAATGACTTCCTGGACACCCATCCCCCAGACCAGACCTGACTCCTCCGTACCGTGCTCTCCAGGCATCTGGTCCCCTTCCTTAGGGCACTTACCGTACAGTGCGCATAGAGCTGTCTCCACTAAACTCTAACCTCCCCAGCGTTGGCCACGTGGGGGGTGCTTGATAAATACTGGTCGAATGAACGCATGGTTTAAACTAAGGCGTGTGTGGCCCAACTACTCTTATCTACGCGTTTGGAAAAGGAAAAATAAAAAAGGCACCAAGTATCTTAAGGACATACACGTGCCGTTTTGTAACGAATAATTTTACGTCAGTAGCTGACTGCCAGATCTCCTAACTCATCTCCCTGCCTCTAGGCTAGCGGTACCCTGATGCACAGGGAAATCAGACGGATTCTTCCAGAGGGTCAGTCTGATCTGGCTTAACCTCTCTAAGGTTCCTCGTCATGCCCATGAGTTCCAGATCCTATGGTTCCTCACTCCCTGCCTGCTCCTCCCCTCTTAGGGAGCAGGCCTCCCCCCAGGACCCCACGTCTGCCTGCTTCTGTGGATCTGAATACCCCTGCCCCTTTCTACCCAACACACTCCTGCTCATGCAGGAGGGCTCCAGGGTCAGCCACCAACAAGGCCCCCCGGCTCCCTGCTCAGCCTGAGCTCTGGGCCTGGTATCTAGGATTCTTCTACCTTTTGTGTGCTTCCATTACTGTTCCACTCGTCAGTCTGTCACAGGAGACAGTGATCCCAAGGACAGAGGCCGTCATGGAGTCCCCTGGCAGCCCAGTACTGCACAGTAGCTGTAACAGCAGGACCTGCAGCTTGGCTGTGCTCTCAATCAGTGAAGGAAGTCCTGCGAAGTTGGGGGAGGTGCAGACACAAAACAAATTTTTGTCCTTAATGTCCCCTAGGAGTCATCAGAATGGTCAATATTTCGCCACTGAAGTACATTTCTCCATCTCCATGGCCACCCTACACCACCAGCCCAGCGCTCCCGCCCCTGCCCTGCCCTGCCTCTCACCTGGACGATGCTCTAAGTGTCTAACTTGTCCCTCTGATTCACTCTTCGTGCTGCAGCCTGAGTGATCCTTCTAGAATATGACTCAAAGCGTGTCATTCTCCTGCTTCAACCCCGGTTCCCATCCCACCCAGGATAAGATCCCCGCGAAAGCACACGCGCCCCGGTCGTCCAGCCCTGCCTACCTGTCTACCAACACCTCCCCCTTTCCGTGCACTCAGCCGCGCTGTTTTTCTTTCAGATCTTGAAACACGGAGCTAGGCCATATGGTACCTTCTACAATGTAAAAAATCAGACCTTTCCTGTGGATGGAGCCCTTTGTGAGCTCAAGAAGCTCCCCCTTTTCCTGGGCAGATGCAGCCCTAGAACAGGGCATGTGACCTGGTGGGTGGCCTTGGGCTGGACCCCAGCCCCCAGACAGGGGGCGCTTGCATCACTGAGCCACACAGAGTGGCCCTGCTGGAACTACCTGGTTTCCTCCCACCTCAGGGCCCTTTTACCTGCTGTTGCCTCATTAAGCACCTCAGCTACGCCGGGGGCATTTGAAGAGAATGTTAAGATTTCTGGTGTTCCAAAATTCTGCACCCATTTTAACCAAAACCTTTTATCTCTCTTTATTTCACACTTTGGCCTGTTTATGTTTGTTAGTCCTTCTTCTTATTTGCCTGGTAAGGTCAAGCCAGCTAATCCTATTAATTCATTTTTTTAAATGTCACATAACGATCACTTGGTGAAGGCGATCGGAAGGGCGTGACAATTATCTAAGCTTTGTAACATCAGCGGTCTCAAACCAACAAACTATTTTCCCGCCTGTTACTTTGGGGAAAAGTTGACAGCCATAGAAACAGGGCGGGTTTCCTCATCAACCACCTCCCACGCTGACCACGGGTCGCTGCAGATTCCCTGAAGCGGCTGACATCCCCCCCCCCCCCCCCCAGCCTGGCTAGCTGGCTCAGGATGGGAAGGTGGGATTCAGGGCTCCATCCCCACCACTCTAAGATTCTGCTTCAGTAGGTTTGAAAGCAAAGGCCAGGAATCCCCACCCTCCCCCCACCCCAGAGATTCTGATAAACCAGATTTGGGGACTGCTGCTCTAAATCTAGGGCCCTGTTAAAAACGGACACTTCTAATGACACATCTTCAGAGGAATATGAAATCTCACTCACGTGGCAAGTGCTGGTGGTATCCAGCACCACTGTTCACGCGGTACCCTCGGCCGGGGGGCTTCCTTAGGTCAGGAAAAGGAGCAGGCGTGTGTGGTCAGCCTGCTGGGTTAAAAAGGAGTTAACAGGGCTTCCCTGGTGGCGCGGTGGTTGAGAGTCCGCCTGCCGATGCAGGGGACGTGGGTTCGTGCCCCGGTCCGGGAAGATCCCACATGCCGCGGAGCGGCTGGGCCCGTGAGCCATGGCCGCTGAGCCTGCGCGTCCGGAGCCTGTGCTCCGCAACGGGAGAGGCCGCAACAGTGAGAGGCCCGCGTACAGCAAAAAAAAAAAAAAAGTCAACATCCCTCATCAGTGATGCATGGGAGCTGGTGGAAAAATACCTGCTCTCCTGCCCCACATAGGCTGGCAGAGGTCCCCACCTGCCCACAGCAGTAACCCAGAGGATAACTCCATCTTTATTGGTTCCCTTCCCTCTCACCTGCCCAGCCTCTTCCTTGCCCTGCCCTCCCCTCGACACTCGGCTGTGCATTAGTGACCGTGTGAGTGTATTTAAGCGCACGTGCATTTTGAATGGGTGTACCTTACACTGTCCCCACGGTCACTTTCAGCAGGACCAGGGTGAGGGGCGTGAGGCACTCACTCTCAGAGGCTGAACCTGCTCTTATAGGAGCGGGACCCACGAGCACCTTCTGAAAATTTATGTCCTGGGCTGTCCTCCTTGCTCACCCTCGTCTCGCCCCGACTTTCAGGCAATCAGAATACACACATCAGGCAAAACCAGCCATTCCAAGTAGGTATTTTGTAGAGTGTGTTGTACTGAATGTTTCTTCATTGTTTTTCAGAGACAGTCACCCTCTAAATGGAGGACCCTTTAGCACCAAAACCCTGAGGCATTAGGCTCATTCTGCACGGTCAGAAGGCTGCTACGGTGATGTAAGACGGCACAACTCTTCTAGGATGATGGCAAACGTCAGCCTAAAGGCAACCTGGGAAGCCCGCCTGCGTTAGCCCATCGTCGCTGGAAGACTCCAGGTGGGCTTTAAAATTAAAAAATCCTGGTTCAGAGAGGACTGCTGGGCCTGCCGAGCCTAGCCCGGAGTTTATTAGCACAGTTAATATTGCATGCAAATAGATTTCCCCGCTTTGGTCATGCCAGTCCACTAATTCTGCCCCTTGTCTGCTGTATCTTTATCCCTGGCAGGTTAATCCTGCCAAATGCCTTCGCTGTAGCACATGTCACGCCGTGCCTATGGCCAACAATACAATTTTGCTAATCCTGTTTTATCAGCTTTGTGGCCCTGTCTGCTCAATCCGATGGTGGAAACGGCACACACGAGGTTTTCTGCCAAGATCTTTCTCCTGCTCTGGCACCCACCCCTTCCCTTTTTTAAAAAATATGGTTTCAATTAAATGGTCTGAAAGTCGGCCACAGTGCTTGGACAGCTGCCAATGCCAGTGTCTTTCAGACAAGGGTGTCAGGGCTCTCAGCGGGCCTCCAAACTCTTCACAGCAGCCTCACCCAGCCGTCAGCTGACTGTGCTAAACGGGAAGGGTTAAAACAGGAAAATCCGCTCAAGACTGCTTTTTCCTGGGCCTTGAAGATGACTGAATAGAGGGCATCCGTCTCAGCCGGTATTTCTGGTGTCACCGCTTACAGAGTCCAGTGGAATCATTCACATGAATTATTAGAAGAGGTGCATCCTTACCTGCAAACACCTTTGCCAGGTATCCACCTGCCACAGGGAAGAGAAGCATCTCAGGCCCCACGGTGTATCGCTCTTCTAGTCTGTGGCCTTGTAGCCAGATTCGCCCAGGTTCAAACCCCGGCTGGACCACTTCTACCTCTGCAACCTCAGGCAAAGTCCTTTCCTCATCTGTAGAATGGGCAGAACCTGCCGCATACGATCGCTTTGAGGGTTCAGGGACTTAATACACGCTAATCACTCAGAAAGGTGCCGGCACACGCAGAGCAGGCACTGGGTAAATGGAAGCTAATATGATCACAGACTGAAATTTGTCAAAACTCTGTCATTTACAGCTTACTGTAGCACACATGTGAAGTACACGGTCAAATTCCACATGGACCTGTCTTTCAGGGTCTTCAGATGTAAACTCCACTCTTTTGCCGGCTAGTACAGGAAACTGGCTTTGAGGAGCCCTTTCCTGTCCCCCATGCCACTGGTCTCTGTGTTACCCCTGGCAGCACTGGTGGGCAGGAAGAGGGGTTCTAGGTGGACAAGCACAGGATCTGTGATTAGATTCCCAGGGACTGAGTCCTAGCCTGTTACTATGCGACTCTGGGCAAGGTAGTCAACCTTTGAGACTTACAATCCTGACACTAGAAATGGGGGGACTTGGTTCTACATGGCAGGTGAGGACTAAGTGAATAAGCACGTGGGAGGTGCTTGGCACACTGCTAAGAACACAGTAATGGCCCCGTAATGGCCATTATGGTTACGGAGTCTTCCCGCAAGGTGCCAGGTTTCCCTCTTCATTCTCTATCCATCTGCCTCCTCGTCGCCCCTCAGCTTGCATGGAGATGTCGTGAGAATCACGTGGGATCATGCACGGAAAGTAGCATAGGGTCTGGCTTCCAACACAAGCTCAGGAGATGAGGCCACGTTCACTGTTGTTAAACCGTAGTTCTCCCTGGTTCATTTCTTACCCCAAACGTCCTCAGCTCCGCATAGCCCTTTTAGCATTAGTCTGCGCATTAGCCTTTAGTCTGAGCCCTGCTAAGACGTGTGAGTGGTTTGTAAATGACAGTGTGCACGTGTAGGTTTAAAACTGCCCTGGTATTTGGACAGCGCTGACTGCGCATTCTGACATGAGCGCTTAGACATTTTCGTGATGACCTCGAGGGTGGAGAATTAAACCTATTTGATACTGGATGTGTCAGGACAGGATTTTTGCCCCGGATGTGAAGAGAACTTTCCAACTGGGAGGAGCTGTATTATATGCTTTCCTTGGCAACCCAGCCACTGAACACACTCCTGGATCCTGCTAGATCTTCTAATAAAGTCTAATAATAAAGTAAGTTGAGAACTTACTTTGTCGTTGTTATCAGGCTTGATACTCCACATTCATTGTCTCGTTGAATTCCAGTTGAGGTGAGACGGTACTGTTTACTGATTTCCCACTTTAAGGAAATGGAGAAATGTAAGTGCTAAACGACTTAAAAAAAAAAAAAGAAAAAGGAAAAGGAAAGTAGAGGCTCGGAAATGACAATGAACTTACCGAGAGTTGCAGCTAGAAAGTGGCTGCAGAGCTGTGGTCTGAGCACAGGGCTGCTGGCTCTCCAGGCCACTAGGCTACATCATCCATCTTTGCTGTGATGCCGTTGCTTCTGCCGAGCATCTGAGTCCACGGTGGACCTCCTGAATTACCAACTCCCTTTAGCATTTATTTGTTCCAATGTACAGCTATGCCAAATGCAGTATTTTCCCCTTCCTTTTATTTTTATTCTTTATAAATCCTGTAATTAGGTTTTTTTTGGGGGGGGGGGCGGGATATGGCCAAAAAAACCCCTCGACTCCTTTTCTGCAAAAATTAGGAAATTCCAGCCTCTGGCATTTCTCTAGTGATTAGGAAAACCCTATATATCCTAAGCTTACTGCATAGATCTTAATCTGGTTTTCACTTGCCAACATCTTGAACAGAATGGGTTTGCAATACTTCACGCTAATTGAAACATGATGGAATCAGGCTATTTGCAAAAATGAGCAGTTCTGACCCTCTGGCCTCTGGGGCTCAGGTGAGTCCACCCAGGCACACCTGTGCACTGCCTTAGCGAGAATTCCTGCCGAGCGCAGCCCATCCAGCTCAGGTCTTGAGAGACCCCTGCTTACCCAGCAGAATGCAAACAGCTCTGAACTTTGCTTACTGGCTAAAAGGCAGCCTCCGCTTCCCACTGCTTTTCGGGCGGCAGGCTCAATCACACATCCCCGCTCATGATTAATCTCTCAGTGGCGAAGCTTCTCCTTGGGATGGATTGCTGTATCTGAGTGCGGTCTTCTGCGGGGAGGGGTGGGAGGAAAATAAAGGCTGGGAACAGAATAATAAGCGCCCGACGTCTGAGGAGGCTGCTCTGTGCCACGTGCTGCAGGAAGCTTTTTTCAGTGGTTGATTCACTGTCAGAAAATTCGCTTTTGCCGTGAATGCTATTTAGCATCATGGAGGAAGTTTATGATTTCTTCTTTCCTACTGCGTGAATCTGGTGCCTTAGTTAGGGGTGTGTGAGTGTGTGTGTTTCCTGTTCTTTTTTAGCCAAATCAAAGTTGGCTATTGTAAAGCAACCCTACTCTAACGTCAATTAATAAAAAAAAAAAAAGACCGAAAAAAGTTGGCTAATTCCTGCCTCTTTGGTGGTTCTAGGGTTGCACTCAGCACTCATATCCTGTCAGAGGAATAGAAAGTACTTGGGTTTCTTTACTCGAAAGGATTTCACCGTGACAATTTCATACAACCGACAGAGACCTGCTTTTGACTCTGCTCTCTGGACTCTGCTTTTCTAATTCTTCGCTGAAATTGAAAACGCTTGAGGGTTGTTGAATTTTTAAAAACACTGTGGTCATCTCAGTTCCTGGGTTTCTTGTGAGGGTGTGTGTGGGGGTGAGGGATGATGATAGGTGACAATTCCACAGGCATTCATCAGAGGAGGCTAAGGCTTGCGGCACTAAAAGCTTCCAAAAGGGTTGCCAGCTTCTTGACCTTCCCTGAATAATGCTGTTTGTTACTATTTTAGGAACCAAGCGAAATGCAGGAAAAAAAAAAACCCTTGTTTTAAAGAAACCCAGTAGGCGGAAGCCTCTGTTTATACAGAAACCACCTAAGGAGTGACTTCTTCAAGAGATCGAGGACTCCGTTACAAAGCACGTTTCCTTGATGCCTTGAATATCACGTGGGAGACGCACATACTTCCTTGCATGGACAGGCCCACTGTATCAAGAGAGGCACATCTGCATTCATCTCTGAAAAGGATTTCTTTTGAGAAAGCACCTCCCTTCCCTGCAAGACCCCGGAAGACATATTGACAAGAGCAGGATTAAGCCACGCTGACAATGGGAGGATTATTTCCTAACCTGGTGTGTGACAAATGCCTATTAATAAATGAACAAGACAGACCTGTCTCCATTTTCTCCCAAAGCCCCCTCACCCACTGACCAGAGCCGAGGCGTCCATGCGGTCACTGACGTTTCCTGTCCTGCCGCCTGCCCAGGCCCCAGGGAGGGTCCTTCTGGGCGCATCTGAGACCCGGGGGCCCGGGCCTCCAGCGCCTGGGTCAGGGAAGCTGCTTTGACTGCCTCCCGGCAACGCCCCTCTTGCTTTGTTCTTGGCATTTCCATTGACAGAGGACAAAATGCTTTCTTGTCAGACAAAAATGCACACTGGGGAAGCTTGCCCAAGCAGTTTTTCTCAGGGAAGAAAAGAAGTTGTTGTTTGAAAACCTTAAACTGGCATTGAGACCTCAGAGGCCTGACTGGGCAGCTCTGGTTCTCAGCAGACCTACTTTTTCTGTTTTGAAAGTCCTGTTTCCTCCTTCACTTCCTGGCTGTGGAGCTCCGGGGACATTCCCCTGCAAGGTTCTAAAGGCCTCTGTCACCACGGGTCTGCATTCTCCTCTCTCCATAAAAAAGAACAAAATAATGCCATTTGTAGCAACATGGATGGACCTAGAGATGATCATGCTAAGTGAAGAAATTCAGACAGAGAAAGACAAATATCATATGATATCACCTATAGGTGGAATCTAATAAAAAAATGGTACAAATGAACTTTTTTACAAAACAGAAGCAGACTCACAGATCTTCAAACGTGTGGTTACCAAAGGGGAAACATGGGGGGAAGTGATAAATTAGGAGGTTGGGATTAACGTATACACACTACTATATATAAAATAGATAAGCAACAAGAACCTACTGTATAGCACAGGGAACTCTACTCGATATTCTGTAATAACCTATATGGGAAAAGAATCTGACAAAGAATGGAGATATATATATATATATATATATATATATATATATAAAAATAACTGATTCACTTTGCTGTATACCTGAAACTAACACAACATTGTAAATCAACTACATTCCAATAAAAAAAAAATGCAGCAACTAATGTCCTAAGGAGCCCTTTGAATGAAACGGTTTAACACAGTAGCAAAGGGAGGTTCTGCTTCTGAACAGAACGATTTACCGCTACGACACCAAAAAATACTCAGGAAAAGATAATGAGGAACGGTAGGGGGTAGGGGGTTATTCAGAGGAGCAGGAAGGTGGTGTAGACCAAGGCAGAGGGTAGAATTCAAGGGTGGGGTGGGGTCCATGCAGCTTTCTTGGAAATACTATTTAAAAAACTTCCTTGTGTAATTATTTATTGGTGAAATTAAATGAGGACTACTTAGACAAATATTCCTGAGACCTTGCTCAAAGTAAAGGTATTGAAACCATAGGTATCGTAAGCATTTAAAGACAGTATGGTGAGAAGGGGTCCACGACACAGAAAAGATCAAGGACCCCTTCCCCCTAAGGATGTGGATGCCTTGGGAGGGTGGAGATCAGCATGGATGTAAAGACGCAGCCTCACCCTCAGCTGCTGCCGCCACCTGACCTTGCTGCATTCAGACAGTCTGGTAATACTGTCCACATGCTCTGGCTTTACTCTGTGCCTCAGTTTCCTTCTCGCTAAAGCGGGAATAACAAAACCCTTGAACCTCACGGTCAGACATCATGTGCCTTGCCCACGGCCACGGCTACAGCCAACTCAGAACCCTTATCATGAGGCCCAGAAAAAACCCTACTGACCTGTAGGCACTGTTGAGCCTCTCCGTCCTTATTCTGGATACAAAACAGGATGTCCAGCCTCCTTCATTCTGCAAGAAATGTCCAGAAAATGGTCACCCTCATAGATACTCTAACTTCAGACTCAGCAAAGGCAACCTTAGGGCTCAGCTGAATTTCTTAGGGACTATTGTGGCCCAAAGAAGATGCACCTTTATCATTGACCTGCTGTCTTAACTCTGGGCTGAACAACTGCGGGTGGACGTGGGTGTGCATGAAGGTGGGGAATCCTGCCAGCCTGGGAACTCACTGCCGGATTCTCTTCTGCACTTGCATATTTTTAAAGACAAAGTGACAGGGCACAGCTAACATTATCACAGCACCCTTAAGTGCCTCTTAGCTCTTGCTTGACGCAATGCTTCTAGTGACGTGCTTCCATGGGTCTTTTAAGCATAGGGAGCAAACGGACGAAGAGTTTCCCGTTTTAGGGCCCAGGCGCTCTCATCCACCCCACCTCCCCTCACCCCTATTCCACATTATTAAGGGAAAAAAAAGCAGGCGGGACGATGATGCAATACTCTTTAGACAAAGTACCAAGCCTGCAACCTAGCTGATGCCATTCCTTTGTCCTCTGACTCCCAGAAGCAATAGCTGTAGACCTGGAGGCTCTGGAGAAGGCGGGGTGGGGCTTTCCAGGGAGGCTCTGGAGAAGGCGGGGGTGGGGGGTAGGGGGGTGGCTTTCAAGGGAAGCGGAAGAGAATGGGGGAAATGAGAAGACCCTTTGCGAAGTTTGTTTTTTCAGCTGAAGATACATACACCTGACCTCCGTTCCCCTTGTCTTCAACAGGTACCAAAACGGGAGAAGGGGAATGGACCACGGTTTATGCCCATTTTGCAGATGGGGAAAACTGAGGCAATGGGGCCTAAAGCAAACTTTTCGGTGGGGGGGCAGCCTATCAACCTTTATGAAAATCACAGGTTGGTGGGGGCCATACATATTTGGTAAGTGTCTTTAACTTTTCTTCGAAGCAACTTTCATTTCATAGTTAATGTTTCTCATTTTCTTTACTCTTATGATGAGTTCAGACTAGCAAAGTGAAGAGGAGATAAAAAAACGAGGTGGCTCGTCTGGGCCACAGCATTTATCCAGACTGAGTCAGCGGGAAGTTCGGGGCAGAGGACTGCACTGCCCTCCAGAAGGACTTGGAGGGAAGGCTCGTCACAGTGATACCCAGAGTGCCAGACAGACGTTTCCCAATATCACTTCTACTGCCTTTTTCAGTTTGAATCCCCTGTTAATAGGATGATGGTGGATGGCTTACGGGAGGATATGAGATCATGACTTGCTTCTTCAGGGGGAGCCCTGGAGTCAGAAGGCAAGAATTGCCGTCACTTACCCTCACGTGACCCTGGCCACTTACTCATTTACCCCAAGCTTCAGCTGCATCACGTAGGACAGGAAACTGGGTTATCATGTCTGAGCAAGGCAAGATGTGCAAGTAATGCTTTGCCATTTGCGAAATGCTCCCCCGCATCCTCTCCCAAGCACGTTTAGCTATGAAACACTGCCCACCTTTTGTGGCTGGTTCTGAGTGTCTGACCACCTTGTACTCATCAAATAGAGGGCAGTGTGGCTGGAGGCCCGGGGGAACTCACCCAGAGACCTCCTGGGTACCTGGGGTGGAAGGGTAAATGTCAGTGAGACAGACTTCCAATGATTAGCCGACAGTTTCCTCATCCGTAAAATGGTGACAACGGCAATTCTCCTCCTTGGCCACTAGAGGGGATAAAAGAGAGAATCCTTGGGCTTAACAAACACACACAGCCATCATCATGAACAGCATCGGGCAGCTCACCCGTTGGTGCCCCTAACCCTACAGAGAGAGGCCCAAATACCGCAGTGGGCAGTTCCTACAGCCGGCTCTGCTCAGGGAGCCCTGGGGGAGTGCTGTACACGCTTGGCACACTCCTTCTAAATAATGCCTCTGCGCTCAGAGTTCATTACGCCGAAGATGACATGTTGGGTAGACCCATTGATGGTTTTGGAAGTGTTCTTCTCCAATATCAAAGATTAGGAAGAGAGAGAAAAAAGGATCAAAGTAGAGGCATCCAGTTGATTTATAGCCAAGACAGGCTACACAGTGTTTAGCTATAGTAAAAGCAAAGAAAAATAATGGAGTAAGGAAACATTATACAAATAATGTTGGTAGGAGAGCTGGTCAGCAACACTGAGAAAACATTTTGATGGTCATTAGGTCACGGTGCCACCTTGTCCCTATAAGCGAGCAGGACCCTATGGGGCCTTCTTGGGACAGACCCCGCCCCCATATCCTCTGCTGTAGCTCCTTTTTGAAGTACCTAGGTAACAGTATCTGCTACACGTTTCCTGAGTCGTTTTGCAGATGCGGAAACCCTCACGAAATGGAAGAAATGAACACATCCCCTCCGGAGCCTGGCAGAAGCCAGGAAATATGTGCAACAACGTAGTGCCTTTTTACTTCACCTCACCATCAACCAATCAGAGACTCGTGCATGAGCTGATTACATATCCTGGGACTCCCCTCCCTTGCCTGGCCTTTAAAAAGGCTCTGCTGAAACCCATCGGGGAGTTCGGGCTTCTCGCGCATTAACTGTCCCAGGCTCCTCGTCTGGAGCCTTGCAAGAAACGCTGCACTTTCTCTCAGCAAACCGCGTGTCAGTAGGTAGGATTTACTGCGTGCAAGTGAGTGGACCCAAGCTTTGGTTCAGCATCCCTGTCCGTGTCTTCTGCCACGCAGTGACCCCATCATCCCTACTGAAACATCTCAATGGCTGCATTCCCCTGGCATGCCCAGCCTACAGAGTTCAGCCTCCCCAGAGCTCTTTGGAGTAGGAGTGGCTGGTGCCCCCTCAGTAACGTGCTTCACAGGGCCTGAGCAGGGGGTGTCTTCTGAGCCTGTTTTGGGGACAAGGTGAGGAAGTGGGTGTGCAGGGCACATATGATAAATGCACTCCAACCCGCCGACCTCGCTAAGCCTTGGATGCCTTCCTTCGATGCTGTGCCAGGGACATTCTAGAGCCCCACTGAATGTAGAACCATGAAGGCCAACTTTCAGCCAACCAACAAAGCAATCTCTTAGAGCCACTTCCAGCTGCTTGAGCGAACACATTCCATCCTCCTTAATCTAATTTCCTTAGAATCCATTCCTACCTGTGTTCTTCAGGTTTTCTAAATTAGCAAAATCTTGCAGTTCTTTCGGGGGAACGCCCCTTCTGGCCTCTCCCCACGTCTGTGCTCTGGCGGCCGTGCTCTGGGGACTAGACGCTACCCTGTCCACCTCCTGAAGGTCTAGGCTGAGGCAGGACTCCTGGGCCCCAAATCTTTCTGCTCCCCCACTTACCACCTGTGTTTCTGCCTGTAGAGACGGTTCTCTGGGAAGCGGAATTTGCTGACAGAGATGCTCAACTCGATTTCGGTGTTTTTTGCCAGAGATTTTACTTTGCTTTTGAAACTGAAGAATCCTTTCGATCAGGAAGAAGTCCCAGAAGACGGAGTCTTAGGAAATGCCCAGAAGCTCCCTGGCCAGACAGGGCTGCTTTGCGGGGTTTCAATATTTACTGTAAAACTCCCACCTTGGTACTCTCTCCAGATGCCGAAGACCTGGAATTGTTATCAGAGACAGACTGTGAGCTCAGGTCTGCTGAGGAAGGTAGCGATGTTCTGGACCAGCTGCGGGCTTCTGGAAATGCTTCTGTGGCCGTAACCACGTTTCACCAAGCCTGACTGTGCCGGGTGGCCCGGGTGGCCCAGTGGCTCCACACATTTCCTGTCCAAGCCTCCCAGTAACCCAGGGAGGGAGGTATCGCCCCCTCTTATGGATCAGGAAGTGGAGACTGGGTCTCACCCACGTGCTTCCCCGACATCCATATGTGCTCCCAATGGCAGTGATGACAAGGCAGGGAGGTTGGTTCTGTCCTCCCCAGATGACAAGACAACAAAGCTGGATGGTGGAGGGGGGTGAGGGGAGGTGAGAAGAGAGAGTGGGGCTTCTGGGTTAGTCTGGGGGGATAGGACTTGTGCTCTGGCCATGGTCCTCCAGCCCCCAGACACTGGCAGGAAGTGTCGCTCTGCCTCTTCTCACAGACTGGCAGGTTGCCTACTCTCTATTGCTTTTCCAAATTCCCAGGATGCAGAAGGGAGACCAACTCAAGCCATTCCAATTTTACTCCTACTTCAGAAGCACCTCCTTAAATGTTAGCTTTGAAAAGCCTAGAATTGGCAGCAACATGGATCTTTCCGATTATCTAAGAGTTGAAAAACTCATGCTGCTTCTGAAATGTACACGAGGAAGTGCATGAACTTCTAGATGCAAAGCAACCCTCTGTCGAACAGACTCGGTCTCGGGCTCTCGGCCGCCATGTTAGATGCTTTCAGACTAATTACTGACCAGAAGGACACTAAGTTAAAAAAATTTTTAGAACAATTCAACACCAGTATATAAGTGTAATAAGAACTACTTCTTTGTCCAATCATCTTTTAGCAAGTAACTTCAATTCTAAATAATTATTTGAAAATTGTTGGAAATAGTTCCAAATAGTTGGAAAATTTCTCAAAGATAAGGCTTTGGTGAGAGAGCTGGGACTTTAGGTCAGACAGACCCCGTACGTGTGATCCTTCACTGTGTGGTGTCTTGGGAAAACCATGAGAGTTCAGTCTCCTCATCATATAATGAGGATGGTAACCCCTTCAGAGGGCTGTTGTAGGGATCAAACTAGGTAAGTATGGGGTACAAATGTTATTAACTAACAGTGAGAACAGTTGAGCCCAACACACCTCAGCTTTTATTCTCTTTGCCCCTGGGACTCTCACTCTGGTCACAGCAAGAGAATTTTCGCACATGTCCTAAGCATTCCTGCAAGAGTTTCCTTCTGATTCAGTGTCTTAAAAAAACTGCCTTGGACACAAAACCATTTGGTAACCAGTGATTCAAAAAAACAAGCAAAACACAGGTAAGCACCAAAGTCAAGTTAACAGCCTGGTCCTTGGTACTTGAAGGGAAAACCAATTTAATCTACTAGACTTTGAACACGGAGGCTTCCTTCACGATGATTGCTGGACAGAGTGTTAATTGTTACCTACACAACCGTAAAATTAGTCAGCAACTTCCAGTTAAGCTCCTATGCCAAACAATGAGAGAATTAGCAGAAACTAAATCCTCCCAATCAGGCTGAAGAACAGATGAGAACTAAGGACATGGCATGTGTCAGTCATGAAGAAGGTGAGGATTTAAATCCCTGGGGGACAGAATTCTGCCGGTGCTTCTGTCTTTATCCTGCTCTTCTGATACATCCCACACTGGGAGTTTACAATGCAAAGTTGCAAAGGCAGGGTTGTACGGGGAAATGAGAAATCACAGCTCGGCCTGTGGGTCAGCAGTGTCTGGTTTCTGTCGGGATGGAACCCAGCGGGAAGGGGGACAGACTCTAAAAGTACAGCTACTGAGACTCGGTTTCAACATCCCAGCTGAACCGCAGCCTTAGACGCCGCAGCGCAGCTGCTCACTTACTTTCCTTCCACGGAAATTGCATCTGCTCGACAATGCAACCTACATGCAAAGAAACCCTCCTCCAGGTGGAGGCTGCTTTGAGCCTAATTAACGACAACAGGTCATCTCAACGTGGCAGGCTGATTCTGTTTTGGGTTTACTTTCAATTTGGGTTGTCGTGAACCGAATCCATTGGGAAGGGATTACGGAACACTTCCCCAGCCCTCTCCACACACACAGAGCCTCCCACCCTTCCCCCATCCCTAGTCCTTGCTGCTGGGACTAAATCTACAAGCGTGCAAGTGCCATTAACTGACATTCATCAAAACACTCTCCATTGTTCGCAGACATGAGCGGCCGAGAGGTGGAAATTACTTGGCATTTCATTTTAATCTGTATTGAAGACTTGCCTGACAAAACATATTAAGTGTAAGAATTGCCGGCTTGGGAGTGAAGCTATGTTTACGGCCTGCCCCCATCTTCCTCTGCTAAAGGAACAGCAACGACACTTCCCCCATCCTTCCCTACCTTCTACAGCTTACCTGCCCCTACCCCGCCATCATCATCCACGAAACCTTAACACTGAATTTTCCTTGGCGAGTGCAGCTTTTGTTAGCAGTGCCTGTAAAACTGTAATCAACACCCTGTGCCTCTGCAACCAGCATCTGAGATTAAAAACAACAACAACAACAAAACCCCAACAAACTCTGCCTTTAATAGGGTGTTATCGGTGGCATCTCCCTCGGCGTGCTACCCTGTGGCCACGTAGCTGCAGACCACAAGGCTGTGTGCTTCTCCGGAGAGAGACTGTCACCAAACACCTCTGACAAGGAATGGATGCCATGCTAATGGATGCGCATAATTACCAAGGGACCCTGATTCCCCCTGCTGCATCCGACGGTTGCCGAATGCAACAGCGTACGTACAGTGCTCGCCATGCTAGCGCATTTTCTGGGGACCCTCAAGTTTACACTTTTATCGTTCATGGTAATTTCGCACGGTACTGAAAAACAAAAGTCATTAAAGTCTCTCAGGTGTGGAAGCCTGTTTATTTTTCCTTCTTTTTCGGGTCTCTTTCTAGATGAGGAGGCTGTTCTCGGGGTAAGGCACAAGGTGAGTGGTCCACATTTTCTATTGCTGTGGCTGGCCAAGTTCAGACCCAGGGACCCAGGACAAAGAGAAACGATGGCAGACCTATGGCACAGAGGGTGGGGGGCTATTATAGGTCAGCAGGGGACCGCAGGGACACCTGGGCTTTGCCCGTTTTATGCCTTCTTTGCTCAGGGGTCTACTGATGGTGCCAACTGGTGCTGCCAGAGCATGGGTGGGGTGCAGAAATCCTGTCTTATGTGTTTTACTGTGATGAAATCTGTGCCCTGGGCCATTCCGGAGTTCTGCTTTTGGAAGAATTTTGGATTTCCAAGCTTTGAAGTGTCACAAGCTCCCCCAGGCAGGAAGTTTGACATTTTGGCCTTGCTTTGTTGACCTTGGTGAGGGTTATGAGGGCCATGGTCTCTCCAGGGAGGCCTCTGTTGTTCTCCACCTTGGCTGGAAATACATCAGAGGTGTTCATTTCAGCCCTTTCATTGGGCCTTTGCCATTTCCAGGATTTGGGGAATCAGGCGATCAGAGCAGAGGAAAGGAGAGGAGACAGGTGCTTCATGTCCTCCCCCAGGGAAGGTACAGGCATCAAGGCCTCAGCCAGTGCTCCCCTGGAGGGCGCTCCCCCATCCCTTCAAACTGTGAGCCCTGGGTGGGTCTGGCCAGGGCTGCCCGCGCGGTTCTCGTGATGGTGTGAAGACCACAGGAATCCCGAGGTGTGTGCGTGGGGCGGCGGGGAGGAGCGGCACCAGGGGAAACCACTTCAGAGTGATGGAGAAGCCGCCCACCTGGGTGAAAGCCTGTGGCCTGGATGCCGTGGTCCTATCCCACCACAGGCATCAGACCTGCCTTGCTACCTCGCCCCCAGGTAAGCATCTTCGGTCAAGTTTTGGTGAAAGCGTATACGTTTTTTGCAGTGTGTGTGTGCTTTTCCATCATAGACAAGATAGAGCTGCTCACTGCTGAATTCATAACGTGACTATCTCAGGCTGACACCCCAAGAGAAGAATCCATTTTTTTTATGAGGGCTTGGAGGCTTGGTACCAGTCACGCCCTGAACAGATCCAGCCCTTCTTTCCTCTCATGCCCCATCCAGGTTACTATGATGCACCTGAAAAATTCATACCTTTGCAGCTCAAAGATGTGACCTTTTGAAAAGATCTGAGAAGAATAACACCCACCCCGCTTTAAGTCATCATTTCAGTCTGTTACCTTTGGATTTGCAAGATAAATACTATAAGAGACTTGCATATGGCCCGTTTTTAAGGGCAGATGTGAATGGAATGGTAATTACTTGCTAAGAGTCACAGAGAATCACTGGAATTAACCATGTGGTGTAGTCACATCGTGTCTAGAAAGCATAAGCAAGACAACGCTTATTCTACTAAATTTGTTGTGCATAGCTTTGATTCTTTGTCATATAAAAAGTACATTAGGGCTTCCCTGGTGGCGCAGTGGTTGAGAGTCCGCCTGCCGATGCGGGGGACACGGGTTCGTGACCCGGTCCGGGAAGACCCCACATTGCTGCAGAGCGGCTGGGCCCGTGAGCCACGGCCACTGAGCCTGCGCATCCGGAGCCTGTGCTCCGCAACGGGAGAGGCCACAACAGTGAGAGGCCCGCGTGCGGCAAAAAAAAAAAAAAAAAAAAAAAAAGTACATTAAACAAATAATAATGCTCTATTAGCTTCCCTTGGAACAAACGGAAAGTCTTTTTCTTCAGGAAGGTAATTCCGCAGATTATCAAATGGAGTCTTGTCCAGTTCCTTGACCCCTGCCTGTAAGATGAGGGCATCCAACTGAGACGACGACTGGGGAAGCCGGGTGATCACCCTCCCCATTTCCCACCGCCTTTCATACTGGCCTGTTTGATTCTCATCACGGTGCTTCCTGCCATCCGGAACTACGTCTTCCTGGCTTTACTCACTAGTACATCACGTGACTCTCCGCTGGAGCATAAGCCCCGTGAGGGTGGGAATCTGGTCAGACCTGTCACCTCTATCTCCAACTCCAAGAGCAGTGCCTGGCCTAGAGTAGATGCTCAAAGCGTGCTTGTTGAATGAATGAATGAATGAATGAGAAGCAGCGGTACTGTTCCACAGAGCTGACCACGCTCCCCTTGATCTTTGCAATCCCCCTGGCTTTGCACAGAGCGGGGCTGAGGAAGCAGTCCAGGAGAGTCTCATGGAAGCTGAAGGAGAGCAGGGGAGAACCTAAGCTCTGAATTAATTAAGCTAAGAGCTATAAATCAAGGAGAGGCACCAAGTTGCCATGGTTAAAAACCTCAAGACCCGGGTATCACGGCCTAGGGACGATTGCTGTGATGCTTCCAGTCTGCATTTTTAAGACCGGAAATAAGTGCAGAAAAACAGGAAGGGAAAGAGTTGTAGAAAACAACGAAGGTGAGGCACCAAGCAAAGAGTCACATAGCAAAGCCCAGAAGAACCGTGTGATTCTGTCCAGGATTTAAAATGTGCGTGTGCCTTTGGGTGTGGGTGAAACTGGCCCACCCCAGTGAAGGCCCTGGAGGACTCAGACACGAACCTCTTCAGTTTCAAGGACAAGAAACAGACCTTTGCCTATTTCTTCTTCCAGATCCGACCACGGGTAAACATAAACTCTCACACGCATGTCACGTATTTCCCACAAAAATTTCTCTTCACCTAACCCATCATTCAAAACCTGGGTGTGGCGTAAGTTTTGACTTGCAGACAAGTAGGCTATAGATTTAATTCACTGGCCTGAATGTGAACATCCCTTGTAAGTCTTATTCACTGGTTTCTCTGCCTTGCCAGTGACGTCTGCTTGTGATTCCCAGCCCTTCCATTTATCAGCCAACCTTTCTATAGTTAAGCAGCTAAAGTTGGTTATCAGTTTAAAAACTTAACTTGCTAATAACTACTAGTAATAGAAGAACATTACCTAGCTGAAATACTTTTGGTCATGTATGTGGCCTTTTCTTTCATGAGCTCTTACGTCTCTAAAACACTTAGAAAGGGGAGGGAAAAAAATAGGTTTTGGGCCGAAAGGGTTGCTTTCCTATTTTGGAATGAGTCCCTGGATACTTTGTTAGGAAATGCCTACTGTGTGCTGAGTGGGGACACGCCAGAGGGCTGAGGTCAGAGCCCTTGGCACATGGCAGGGCTGCCGGCCACGCCCAACCACAAGCCACGGTCGACCCAGCCACAATTTGGGGTGACAGGGCTCTGAGGTTTGCTAACCATCTTCCGCTGCATGATCCTCTTACGAATTTAGACTATTTAAAAGAGTATCGCAATTAATGATGGAAAAATAGGTCCTCATCTAATCATGAGGAAACGTCAGAAAAACCCCCAATGAGGGACATTCTCTGTTCTCTCTTAATGTGTCAAATGTGACAAAAGAAAGGCTGAGGAGCTGTTTCAGATTACATAAGAGCAAAGAGACATGACACCCAAATGCAATGGGCACTACTGGACTGGATCCTGGATGCACTGAAAAAGAAATTGCTTTCAAGGATATTAGTGAGACAGATGGCAAAATCTGAACATGGACTGTGATACTCCGTCAATGCAATCAACACAGTACTAATACAGCAGCATCAATACAATACTATTATATCAATGTTAAATCTCCTGAATTGGATATTGTATTTGATTATGTTGTCAGGAAATACAAGCTGAAATATTTAAAGATAAACTAACTCTCAAATCGTTTAGGAGAAAAATGTCTGTGTATATAAGTACGTGTATATGTGTGTGCATATATAAATGTCTGTGAGTGTGTGTGTGTATGTGTGTGTGTGTGTGTGTAAGAGAGAGGGAGGGAGAAAAGTGATAAAGCAATTACTAATCTGGGTCCAGACTATGTAGAATTCATTGTACTATTCTTACAACTCTTTCTTAAGTTTAAATTATTTTATTTTGGAGGGAATAATTTTTCATTTTCTTTTTCACCTTCTCTTTGGAAATATGTCATCTGTAAATACAGGCAACTGTGGGGCGTTTCTTCTCAATATTTTCAAGGAGGCGGAAAAACGTCATACCTGAAGTAACTGACATCACATTGAACGTCACGGTATTTCTTTAAACTCCAATATTATATAACCCCAGTAATTACTTCATGTACTACACAATCTTAAACTGTTTCTTAATTTTCCATCTTGTTGAAAAGCTGCTTTGGGAGGAAATATATTTTACTTTTATATGGAAATAGATAAAACAGATGGTTTATACATTTTTCCCCTTAGTATCGTGTGGCTTAATTAAAAAGGAAGGGCATTATGTGATTTAAGTCAAAAAAAATAATTCCTAGTAGTCACTCAAAGCGTCTTCCTGCCCCTGCCCCTACCTGGCAATTTCCGGAGCTAGGGGGGCTGGATGTCTTTGGGAAGCCACCCTACCTCTCATTTATGTCTAGTCATCAAGGGATATTCACTTTTAGCAAGCAAGGTCAACACAAATGTTGCGGATCTGACACTAAAACATCCTTTCTTCCATTCAAATGGCAGATGATCAAAAGGATACAAGCAAGAATATTTTGCCTGGCACACGGCCTAAAAGTTCTAAATTTATGTATTCTATTTTTGCTTCTTTCTCAAATTGGATTAGTTACTAGGCAACTGAAGTATTTAATTTCATTTGCTAATAGTTACATTTTAATAGAGGCAGCTAGCCTACATGACCGACGCTGCCAATACAAACACAGCCCCGGCTCCAGCCTTGTCGGGCAGTAGTACGCACCCCTTGATTCTGGTTGCAGACAAAAACACTACTCGTATTCTTGCCTTTTACTTATTTGACTTTTAAGTACAGGAACAGGGATGTCTATTTTGGAATTCTTTATAGAAAGGATATTTTAAGTGATTTGTTTTCCTCACTCAAAAAGCTACCTGTTTGACTCGCAGACATAGAGAACAGACTTGTGGTTGCCAAGGGGGAGTGGGGGAGGGATGGACTGGGAGTTTGGGATTAGCAGATGCAAACTACTGTCTATAAAATGGATAAACAACAAGGTCCTCCTGTATAGCACAGAGAACTATATTTAATATCCTGTGATAAACCATACTGGAAAGAATATGCAAAAGTATATATATATACGTGTGTGTGTATGTGTGTGTGTGTGTGTATATATATATATATATATATATAAAAAACTGAGTCACTTTGCTGTACAACAGGAATCAACACAGCACTGTAAATCAACTATACTTCAATAAAATTTAAAAAAAAACCCAACAAGCCATTAAAGAAAAAAACAAGCTACCTGTTTCTGGCATCCTAAATAAACCCTCTTTTAGATTTCTGGTTCAAGATGGCAGACTGAGCACATATGTTTTCTTCCCCTCAGCAAGAAGGAAAATCAATCCTTAGTAGCACTGAAAGGGCACCATCAGTGACACAGACATACTGGTAGGTGGGACAGGTTGATAGAAAACCTAGAGTGGGGAAAACTGCTACCCCAAACAAGCCCAGCACAGCAGCAGGCTCGGTGGAGTCTTCTCAAGGCTGTGTTGAACCCCTCCAAATTCAGGGAGAGGGCAGACCACGGGGGCACTTAGGAGGGAAATGAGTTACAAGATAGGCTCTAAATAACCTGGACCAACATGTCCTCCCCCTTCCCCCAGTGTGTAGAAGGCTGGATGCAGTGTGTTGTGAACGTAGCTCTTAAAGAAGGCTGGGAATTGGCCAGGGTAGGGGCTACCCTCCTGGATTCTGAGTCTAGAACATCAGGTAGGGAGTACGAAGCTCCTCAGCAGGCAGAGTCGAGGGTAAGGAGAGGAAAATAGAAACATGAGCTGCACAGAAGTCAGCTATGGGAAACTGCTTCACCTCAAGGCAAAGCTTCCCTGCGGGGCCCCATGAGGGTTCCCAGCTGGCCTGCCTGCTCTCTTCCTAAATGCCTTAAAGGGAAATCTGCTGTTACGCCCCCCACAAACTGACTTACGGTCTTAGCCATCCCTCCCATTCAGAAGAGGGATCTGCAGTGGAAACCAAGCATATGACTGCTGAGGAAACACGTGACGGTTACCAACATCAATCCACAACTTTCTGCATATTAAAGAACTAGGAGACATTTGAGGAAATATTTTCCATAATAGAGAAAGACGAAAACAACCTGAACTGGACTCCAATGCAGAGAATAGAACACACACACACACACACACACACACACACACACACACACACACACACACACACACACACACACACACACACACACAATTGTCATCTTCAGAAGGATACTGCACTGAGAAAACCCAGAGTAGGCTGTTGTGAAAATGGAGCCATTGAGAGCAAGAAACAGTCCTTGGAAGCTAAAAACGGGTAAAAATTTGCTCAAGATTTTGTCTCGTGGGAAGGGTAGGTTACAAATTCTGATTTAAATTACATTTTCCTATAAGTGATGAGAGTTTGACGCTCTGCTTTCAACAACTAAAGAAGAATAGGACGTAGAAATTCCAAAACACCAAAGGAAAAAAAAAAAAAGAAAAAACATTATGAGTACAACAATATCGAAAAGGGAGGCATGTTAAGTAGGAAATGAAAATAAATGACAGGGATAAGTTCAAACATACCAATATTTATAATAACTACAAACAGTTTAATTTTCCTATTAAAAGACAGACTTTGTGACGGGAAGTACTTAGAACTGAGCTTATGTTATTTACAAAAGACTTCAAATGGCACAAAACAGAATGACTGGAGATAAACCTAATATATGTTATCAAAAAGAAAGCCAAAAAATTCAGTCTTAATATTAGATAAAAATAGAATTCAAGGTCAAAAGCAAAGGGACTATTTTACATGGATTAAAGATACAATCTAGAAGATAATAGTCACAAAGCTTTATCACTGAACACCACAGCATGGAATTATGTAACAAGGGTTAGAAATGCAAGCAGAAACTATTAAATCCATGATCATGGTGGGAAACTTTAGCAGGTCCTTCTCAGAAAGTGATAGATCAAGTAGACAAAAAAAATAGGTAAGGATACAGATGATCTGAATACACAATCATCAAGCTAGATGAATTTCAAATTTAAACTCAGTTCCCAACTAACAGACAGCGTATGTTTAAATTTTCATGGAGCAGTTGAAAAAGCTGACCAATTATTTGGCCACAAATAAAATCTCAATAAAACTCCTGGAAGAGAAAGAGTACAGGCCTCTTGGAACTCTAACCCAAGAATTAATTTATAAAAGAAAATCAAGCAGAGGGGGAAGGGAAAGTTGGGGCAAAGTGAGAGTAACATCAACATACAGACACTACCGAATGTAAAACAGCTAGCTAGTGGGAAGCAGCCGCATAGCACAGGGAGATCAGCTCCATGCTTTGTGACCACCTAGAGGGGTGGGATAGGGAGGGTGCGAGGGAGACGCAAGAGGGAGGGGAAATGGGGATATATGTATGCATATGGCTGATTCACTTTGTTGTACAACAGAAACTAGCACAGCATTGTGAAGCAATACGCTCCAATAAAGATGTATTTAAAAAAAAGAAATAAAAATAAATTGGAGACCACGTAGCAATGAATGATCATGACAGCACTCAGCTCAAAATCAAAGAGGGACTCCATGTTTCACGTGCATTTGGAAAACAAGAAAGATTAAAACTGCACTGAACAATCATCTCAAGAAATTGTTTAAAAAGAGCTCAACAAAGTAGAAGAAAGGGAATCAATAAAGATAAAAACAGAAACTGATGAAACAGAAAACAAACAAGTCAGTTTCATCATTAAAACCAAAAGATGTTTATAAAGACCAACCAAAGAGACCAGGCTGTGGGGGGGGGAAAAAAAGTAAACAAAATAAAATGAGAACTAATAAAGAGGATATAACTATAGATGTGGATTTCATTTCAAAATTATTAGAGAATATATATGCAAATTCCAATAGATTAAAAAAATAAATTTGAAAATAGAAATAAAATGATTTTCTAGAACATATAAATGACTACAATGACTCAGTAAGAGGCAGGAAACCTGAAAAGACCAGTAACTATAGGAAAAGAAAATTGAAAAGGTAGTCAAAGTTTACCTCTTCCACCTCCAACCCCATCAACCAGGTCCCAGGACCAGATGGTTTTACTACTCACTCCTTCTTTTTTCTCACTTTTAACACCTTTAAAGTTTAAAGTACATGTTAATTCCTGTGCTAGACTGCTGTGGAATGTCGAAAATATGTAAAGATTCTCAATTTCTTCTACAAACCTAGTATAACCTAGATACCAAAAATGGATAGGATGGCACTAACGTAGCAAAGTACAGACCAGCAACTCAAAGTGCCTATGAAAGTCAGACAGGACATTGAATAAAAAGAAATTTAATATTTAATAGGAAATGTAGTAGGGATTAGAAGCACAATCTTATTAATGCATACGTGAGCAAAAATCCTAAATACGGTAACCAATCAAAATTAGTAGTGACCAAAAAAAAGTAAAAAAAAGAAAAATTAGTGTCTTAACAGAGTAATACACCATGACCTAGCAGTGTTTGTCCTATGAATGCAAGGAAGACTCAACATCAGAAAAATTTATTATAATTCTATTATTAATAGATCGGAGGAGAAAATCACATGATCATCTTGGTAAATTCAGTAAAGGCATTTAATAAAACTGCACATCCATTCTTAATAAAAATTCTTAATAAGTTCAGAGAAAACATTTATAAAGGATATAAACAGAAACCTACAAAACAATCTACTTAACACTGAAAGATTAGAAGCAAGAAGGATGGATGCCTGTCATTGTCACTGCTCTTCCACATTACACCGCTGGTCTTGGGCAAGGCAGTGATGGAATAGGAAGTGAGGTGTAAATTTTGGAAAAGAAGAGAAGAAAACATAGTTCTTTTCAAAGTATGTGACTGTTACCCTCCAAAATCCAAAACCATCATTTGAAAATGACTAGAACTATTAACATTGTTCAGTAAGGATCTCTTTATCTGTATCTCTATATCTCTACATCATGGAGATAGAGATATGAAAAGTGGAGAGAAGAAAGGAGACTGGCTAGGGACGTTGGGTGCCAAAGAATGACATGGTGGTGAGTTTCCCGGGTTGTCTTTTTGCCTCATATATTCCAGACTTGGAGGTGAAGAAGCCAACAACTTGGAAATGTCAATAGGTACAGACAAACATATTATAAAAAAAGCTGCTCTTTACAGCCAAAGGACCAGAAAGGGGTATCCTAGCAAGACAGAAAACTTTTAGACAGTAACCGATCTACTCTAGCCAAACATTGCAGAAAAAACTGGGACCCCACTCCAACCAGCAAAGACCAAGTGGGAAACCTAGACTTTCAACCAGGCCAGGCTGTGCTAGGTACCCCGAATATACCCCACCTCCACCCCTGCTAGAGCGGTGTCAGAAGAGGCTGAGTAGGGAGCCTGAACTTTCATTACCACCCATTAATAATGAAGTACACCTCTTCCTCCATGCTGGGGTGGAGTCAGGGGAAGGCAAGGACTTTCAGCAGGGGTAATGAGGCAAGCTACTCTCCCCAAACTGAGGTGCCAGGGCTGGCCATATGAAGAGCAACAAAAGGCACTCATATCCTTCCCAGACAGGTGATATCAGGTTTAGTGGGGAGTTGACACCTCCACTGCTGCCCAGAAGGAGCTCCTTCTTCCTTTGGGTATCAACAACAGAGGCTGAAAGGGAAACCTGGACTTCTACAATCACCTGGCAGTAGCGAGGTGATGCCATTCCTTCCCCTGCTGGAGCAGTGTTAAAAGTAGTCACCTAAAACAGAAAAAGCTTTGAATAAGATTCTGAGTCTCATAAAACCCAAAGTGTCCTGGTCTCAATCTAAACTCACTTATACCAAGAAGCAGGAAAATTTCAATTTGAATAGATAGACAGATAGATAGATAGATAGATAGATGCCAACACTGAGATAACAGAGATGTTAGGATTATCTAATAAAGATTTTAAAGCAGCCATCGTAAAAATGCTTCAATGAGCAATTAGGAACACTCTTGAAACAAAAAAACAACAGCCTCAGTAAAGAAACAGACTTATAAAGAATAATAACCTAATGGAAATTTTAGAACTGCACAATACATTAATTGAAATAGAAAGCTCAGTGGATGGGCTCAACAGCAGAATGGAGGGGACAGAGGAAAGAATTTCTCATCTGAAACCAGGGAGGTCAAGTAGAAAGCGGCACAACATTTTTCAAGTGCGTTTCAAAGAACTGCCAACCCAAAATGCTATACCAGTGAAAATATTCTTCAGGAATTAAGGGCAAATCAAAGCATTCTCAGATGAAGGAAAACTAAGAGAATTTGTTATCGATCCTATAAGAATGGATAAAGGAAGTTCTCTAAACACGGAAGAAATGAAAATGAAGGAAACTTGGAATTAGGATAAAAAAATGGAAGTAAAAATATGGGTAAATACATTATCCCTCTCCTCTTGAATGTTCTAAATTATGTTTGATGGTTGAAAAAATTATAGCACTGTCTGATGGGTTCTAAATGTAGGTAGAGGAAATAATTAAGACAATTATAAATAGGGGAGGGTGAAAGGATATAAAGGGAAGTAAGGTTTTTATACGTCACTCAGACTGGTAAAATGCTGATACCAACAGATGATAAATTACATATATACACAAGTACACACATATACATACATACATACAAGCTTGTAATACCTAGACAATCCACTAAAAAATCTATACAAAAACACACTCACAAACACTATAGATAAATCAAATGGAATTCTAAAAAAATGTTCAAGTAACCCACAGGAAGACAAGAAAAAGAAAATAGAGATGAAAAAGAGAGGGAGAAAGTACAAGCAGAAAGGAAACAAAATGGCCAACTTGAGCCCTAACATATCAATAATTACATTAAATGTAAATGATCTAAATATACCAATTGAAAGTCAAAGATTGGCTGAGTGGATAAAAGAACATGACCCAACTATATGCTGTCTACAAGGAACTCCCTTCAAATATAATGTTAAAGACAGGTTAATAGTAAAAGGATGGAAAAAGATATATTATGCAATCATTAATCGAAAGCTAGCAGGAGTAGTTATACTGATATCAGGTAAAGTAGGCTTCAGATTACCAGAGACAGAGATGAATACTACATAACATCAGAAGGGCCAATCAATCAAAAAAACAGAAAATCTTAAATGTGTGTGCACCAAACAACAGAGCTGCAAATATGATAACCAAAACCTGACAGAACTGAAAGGAGATACAGAGAAATCCACCATCAGAGTTGGAGACTTCAACATCCCTTTCTCAAAAGTTGATAGAAAAACTAGACAGAAATAAGCAAGCGTATAGAGGAACTCAACATCATCATCTACCAATAGGAACTAATCAACGTTTACAGAACACTCCACCTGACAGCAGCAGAATGCGCATTCTTTTCAAATGCTCACGGAAGTATTCAAAGAAAAACAATACCTAGAGCCAAACGTCAACAAACTGAAAAAACAAAACAAAACAGAAACCATACAGAGTATGTTTCTGACCACAATGGAATCAAACTAGAAATATTGTAAATAACAAAAAGATAACCGAAAGTTCTCTAAACACTTAGAAACTAAAGACTTCTAAGCGATCCATGGTTGAAAGAGGAAGCCTCAAGGGAAATAAAATACATAGAACTTAATTAAAATGGAAATACAACATATTAAAATCTGTGAGACACAGCTAAAGCAGTGCCAAAAGAAAATTTTTTAGCACTAAATGCTTATTTTAGAAAAGAGGAAAAGTCTCAAATAATCTAAGCTTCTACCTCAAGAACCTAGAAAAAGAGCAAAATAAACCCAAAGCAAGAAGAATAAAGGACATAATAAAGAGCAGAAACCAGTGAAATTGAAAATAGAAAAATAAAGAAATGAGAAACAAAAGTCTGATTCTTTGAAAAAACTTAGTAACGCTGACAAATCTCTAACAACACTGATAAAACAAAAAAGAAAGAAAACACAAACTACAAATATCATGAATTAAAACAGAGGCTATTACTACATACCCTGAAGATATCAAAAGGATAAGGAATTACTATGAATAAATCTACACACATAAATTTGACAACTTAGATAAAATGAACCAATTCCTCAAAAAATACAAACTACCACAAACTCACCCAATATAAAGTAGATCATTTGAATGGCCGTATAAGTATTAAAGAAATTGAATTTGTAATTTTAAATCTCCCAAAGAAGAAATTTCCTGGTCCACGTAGTTTCCTAGGAGAAGTCTATCAAGGAAGAATTAACAACAACTGTATATATTCTCTTCCAGTAAATAGAAGAGGAGGAAACATTTCTCATCTTATGAAGCCAATATTATCCTAATACCAAAACCAGGCAGGGACAATATGAAAAAGAAAACTAGAGATCAATAGCCTTCACAGAAATAGATGCAAAACTCCTTAACAAAATATTAGCAAATAGAATTCAACAATATATAAAGTAATTATACACCATGACCAAGTGGGGGCTTATTCTAGGGGTACAAGCCAGTTCAACATTCAAATATCAATCAACGTAATCCACCATATTAACAGGCTAAAGAAGAAAATTACAAGATCATATCAATTAGTGCATAAAAAGTATCTGTCAAAATTCAACACCCATTCAAGATAGAAACACTTGGAAAAATAGGAACAGGGGGGAACTTCCTCAACTTGAAAAAAGGCATCTACAGATTGTCGTAGAGTTAACATACTTCATGGTGAAAGACTGAATGCTTTCCACAGACATGAAACAAGGCAAGGATGTCTGCTTTCACAACTCCTGTTCAACACAGCACTGGAAGTTCTAGCCAGTGCACTAAGGCAAGAAAAAAGAAATTTATAAAGAACAGAAGGTAAGAAATAAAACTCTATTTCTAGGTAACATGAGATTACGCACAAAATCCCAATCAATCTAAAAACAAAACAAAAGAAAAATGAACAAATAACTCCTGGAACTCATAAGGAATTTCAGCAAGGTCACAGAATACTAGATAAATATAATAAATATACAAAAATCAATTGTATTATTATATGCTAGCAATGAACATGTGAACACCAAATTTAAAAATATACCATTTACAATTGCTCAAAAAAAAAGAGAAATACATATTAATCTAACAAAACCTGTACAGAACTTGCGTGCTGAATACCACAAAATGCTAATGAAAGAAATCAAAGATCTAAATAAATGGAGAGACATACTATGTTTATGAATTTGAAAATTCAACATAGTGAAGATGTCAAATTCTGCCCAAGTTGATATAGGTTTAATGTAATTCTTTACAAAAGCCCTCTACTTTGTAGCTCTAGACAAGATTATCCTAAAATTTTTACATAAAGGCAAAGGTAGTAGAATAGCTAAAACAATTGTGAAAAAGAATAAAGTAAGGATCACTCTGCCTGATTTCAGGACTTACTGTAGAGCTATTCTATGGTATTGGCAGAAGGAGAGACACAGAGAGCAATGGAAAGAATAGAGAACCCAGAAATAATTCTACATTACTGCCTTACTGATTTTTGACAAAGGTGCAAAAGTAATTCAGTGGAGGAAGGATGGCTTTTTTAGCAAATGATGCTGGAGCAGCTGGACACCCACAGATAAAAAAATCAACCCCCTGAACTTAAACCTCACATCTTATACAATAATTAACTCAAAAGGAATGACAGACTTAAATATAAAATGTAAAACTATCAAACTTAGAAAAAAACATGGGAGAAAATCTTTGGGATCTAGGGCTAGGCAAAGAATCCTTAGATATGACGTGACACCATAAAAGAAAAAAAAAGTTGATGATTGGACTTTAACAAAATAAAAACCTTGTGTTATATAGGCTGGGAGAAAATATCTGGAAGCCACATATTCCACAAAGAAGCATTATCTAGAATATACAAGGAAATCTAAACTCAATATTAAAATCTCAAACAATCCAATTAGAAGGTGGGCAAGAGACATGAACAGACAGACATTTCACTGAAGAGGATGCACAGATAGCAAATAAGCACAGGAAAAAACGTTCAACTCAACTTCCATTAGGGAAATGCAAATTGAGACCATGATGAGCTATCACTACACACCTATTAGTCCAGATGAAATTAAAAACTGTGACAGCACAAGATGCTGGAGAGGGTATGGGGACATCGCTCATACATTGCCTATGGGAGTGTGAAACGGTACAGATGCTTTGGAAAACAGTTTGGTGGTTCCTTCAAAAAATAAACACATATTTGCTGTATGACCCAGCAATTGTACTCCTGGGCATTTGTCCCGGAAAAATTAAAACTTATGTTCACACGAAAACCTGTACACACAATTGTTCGTAACAGCTTTACTTACAATAACCCTGAACTGGAAACAACCAAAATGTCGCCACATAGGTAAATGGCTAGACAAACTCTGGCCCATCCATACCATGGAACACCACTCCACAGATGGTCAGAATGGCCATCATCAAGAAACCTACAAACAATAAGTGCTGGAGAGGGTGTGGAGAAAAGGGAACCCTCTTGCACTGTTGGTGGGAATGTAAATGGATACAGCCACTACGGAGGACAGTACGGAGGTTCCTTAAAGAACTAAAAATAGAACTACCATATGACCCAGCAATCCCACTACTGGGCATATACCCTGAGAAAACCATAATTCAAAAAGAGTCATATACCACAATGTTCATTGCAGCACTATTTACAATAGCCAGGACACGGAAGCAACCTAAGTGTCCATCGACAGATGAATGGATAAAGAAGATGTGGCACGTATATACAATGGAATATTACTCAGCCATAAAAAGAAACGAAATTGAGTTATTTGTAGTGAGGTGGATGGACCTACAGACTGAAGGTAAGTTAGAAAAACAAATACCGTAGGCTAACACATGCATATGGAATCTAAAAAAAAAAAAAAAAAAAGATTCTGATGAACCTAGGGACAGGACAGGAATAAAGATGCAGACACAGAGAATGGACTTGAGGACACAGGGAGGGGGAAGCATAAGCTGGGACGAAGTGAGAGCACGGCACTGACATGTATACACTACCAAATGTAAAATAGGTAGCTAGTGGGAAGCAGCTGCACTGCACAGGGAGATCAGCTCGGTGCTTTGTGACCACCTAGAGGGGTGGGATAGGGAGGGTGGGAGGGAGATGCAAGAAGGAGGGGATATGGGGATGTATGTGTACATATAGCTGATTCACTCTGTTATACAGCAGAAACTAACACAACATTGTAAAGCAATTATACTCCAATAAAGATGTTTAAAAAAAAAAGGAACTAGCTATTGATACAACAACTTGGATAGATCTCAAGGACATGATGCTGAGTGAAAAAAAAAGCCAATTAGAAAAAGTCACATACAATATGACTCCATTTATATAATGTCCTCAAAATGACAAAATTGCAGAGATAGAGAACAGGTTGCCAAAGTTAGAGAGGGTGAGGGGAGAGGGGTGTGTGTGACTATATAGGGGTAGCATGAAGATCTTCATAACGATGAACAAGTCTTCGTCTTAAGTGTGGTGACGGTTACACAAATCTACAAATGCAATTCCATATGGTTGGTTTAGATAACGTCCTATGATATTGGGGGAAACTGGATAAAGGATGTACAGGACCTCTCTATACTAGCTTTGCAACTTTCTGTGAATCTATAATTATTCTGAAAAAAAGAGGGGTTTTAAAAAAATCACTAAAGGTTAAAATATAAGCTATCCAAAACCAGGGACTGCGACAATTCTTGCATGTTGTATCTTAAGCACCTAAACATTGCCTTGTCTATAGTAGGTGCTCAATTAATATTGGGGAACTGGCTGAATACTCATTTATGAGAGTCCCATCTTTGGTTTCTGTTTGTAAAGGCACATGATTATAAATGGCAAATGGTGGTTATTTCCAGAGATGGGGAGAGATGAAGCAGGGAGGACATGAGGAAAGGGAGATCTTCTAAACAATGCAGAAAAACACAGAGTAGAAGTCCGTTTTCCACTCATTTCTACCTCCATCATTCTAAAAGAGGATCTTTCTCATCTTAACGATTTTTAAAAACTGTAATATGTGCTTATTCTAAAAAAGCAAATAAATACATACATAAAGAAATATTCCCCATGTCTTCCTTCTACTGTCCTGACAGACGGCAAGTGGAGTAGTCTTGTGGCAAAAACACAGGACAGTGAGTGAGTTACGGCAGCAACCAGGCCAGGGGGCACCATAGTGTTTTCCAGCTATAGTTATCTCCCTGCTTTCCAGGCTGTCTCTGAATACACACTGGTCAAATTCAGGGTGGAAAATGCACGTTACATATGAAACAAGTCCAGGTGACTTAAAATATTCATGAATTCTTAGAATAGAAAAATTATATTATGTAAATAATATCTACCCATTTGAGAATCCTTCTCTCTTCCCAACACCCCTTGCCTTTCTGTCTTGACGCACAGCGCAAGGCATTTTTAAAGCACCAACTTGAGTGATAGTGGTCTTTCAACCAATTAATTGCCCTCTGCAGGGGGTGATGTAAATTCCCCTTACCATCAGGGAAGAAGCACTGAAATGTTATTTGTTATATTATGAATTTCCCTTTTAACTTCTGTTCTGCTAGATCATGGCTTAAATGTGCCTATTTTCGGGCAGCCTCGTACCCAAGTACAAAAAGGCCGCAGCAGACAGTGAACCCTTAATTAAATAACATTTTAATTTTACATTATATCATATAGTACTTCAGGCTTTTCGGCGTGTATTCACCTACGTCTCTTTGAAACCACATAATAGCCCTGTGAGGTAGGCAGTATAAAACAATTTCAAGAAATGAAATATTATACCTAACATTTCACGTTCAGAGAGTGCATGAGTCAGAAACTGAGCCAGAGATCTCGGCCTCCCATTATCCCAAGCTTTTATGTGTTCTAGAAGGCGTACTGGTGGGGAAATAAACACATTATTTGTTACAGCCTTATGAAAAAGGAATGCCTAATTGCAATGACTGTTTCACTTTGTTCTTCCTGTTTCACACAATGCCTCGACTTTACACCTGTTCTTCTCTCCTCAGATGTAAATTTTAAAAACTGGCAGACATTTATTAAAGCCCTACTTGTAAGAATTTAGAGACCCAATATTCTAGCGGTAGAAGGGCTCAACTCACTTTCTATAGAAATACTGCTGGGAAAATCCTAGAATAAAGGAATCTTCTCCCATGCCCCCGCATCTTTAATTTTTAAAAATTACAATCTTTTCAAAAGCAAAGCCAGAGCACATCCTTGCTTTTAGGAAAAAATCTGGTGAAGTACAACAAAATAACTACAATGAAATTGTGATGTCTTAGTGACTACTGTCAAGCAGCCGCATAGCACAGGGAGATCAGCTCCGTACTTTGTGACCACCTAGAGGGGTGGGATGGGGAGGGTGGGAGGGAGGGAGACGCAAGAGGGAAGAGCTATGGGAACATACGTATATGTATAACTGAATCGCTTTGTTATAAAGCAGAAACTAACACACCATTGTAAAGCGATTATACCCCAATAAAGATGTAAAAAAAAAAAAAAAAAAGCCAGCAGATTTACTAAGCTGGACAAAAGTGTAAAGGTCACATACTGCTTCAAGCTTTAAACGATCTTCTTGGTGAGAAACGTGACTATTAAAGGTTGTGTCAGCCGTGGAGGAAAAACGGAGCTGGCAAAATGACATGTGTCACACATACAAAAAATCAGTGGTGAAACTATAGCAAATCTGGAGATTCTGCTAAATAAGTGGGACTAGGAGGCAGGGCAGGCGTTATTCTGAATGACACCTTCCCCAGAGCTGTCTCGGGAGGTGCCCCGAGATCAGTGGCTCTCAAACTCGGCTGCACGGCGGATTCCAGGGGCGTGTTTGAAAATGCACAGCTGCCTCTGTCCCTCTGCCAGTTAGTCGGTTTAATTAGTGTGGGGCTGGTCCTGGGAGAGGGTTTTATAAAAGCCCTCGCCTCTAGACACTACTGATTGCGCGTCTTTTCCATACGCCTCCGCCCTGTGCCTGGCCCTGAGGTGACTGCAAACCTGGGGCCCCTGGAGAGTTGACAACATGGGAGCCGGAGGGCCAGGCTTCCCAGGAGGAGCAAAATGCACTGTGAAGCAGCTTGGGGAGCCCCGCACACTCCCTGGGGTTCAGCGTGCCTCTTGTATCTCTGGGTTATAACTCCGTGATCTTGAAGCAAAGTGGAAACCAGGTGATGTCCACTGTGTCTCGTGAGCGGCCAGCTGAAGGGTGGGAAATGTGCTAAAAGTGGGATCCTTGTGGTTTCTTTTTAATTTTTAGAGACCCCCCCCTTTCATCTTCCTTTGTAAGAAAAAAAAAAAAAAAGAACATGACCGTTGACAAGGGTTAGTAATTCATCACTACCCAATCTGGATTTGGGAAAATCAGCCTTATAATTACTCGGCCAAGAATCACATTTTCCCACGTTGACTGGCAAGAACATTTCCAGCGTCACAGCTTAGACACCTTTCTTTAAAAAAAAAAAAAAGTGACTCAGGATTAAGGGAGGAAACCATCCCTTTCTCTTGCTACCACTGGGAGTGAATTCTGACACTTCTGGTCCAAGAAGGAAAACACTGTGAACACCCCAGACTAAATAAGGTACAGTTTGCTGAACAGAAAGACACACGGAGAAAGGCAGTTAAACCATCACAGCTATGCATAAAAGGCTGCTGGAAAAATGTGCCTCGAGAGGCAAACTTTTTAGGCCTGGCCCAAGGAGGAACAGGAGATGAAGACCAAGGACCCAACTGCAGCAAGAGCACAGCGAGTCACATAACGTCGGCATCACACGGCTTAATTATGCAAGAGGGAGAAATTAAGCTTTTGATTAGGGCCTTCAAATACAAAGGCAGAAATCACCAAAGCTTTCATCTCTCCCGTGCTTTTTTTCCTCCCCTCTTCTCGGGCCTTTATTAAGAAACAGATAAGCAGAGAAATGCTGCGATCCTGACCGGCACCATTCCGGCTGGCCACTCGACTTGGGAGCTGCCCTCGCGTCTGTCTGATTGGCTGAAGACCCACGGAGCCCTCTAGAACTTGCTTTGCATCTACAAGGTGATGGGAGCACTTCACCACTGCTGATTTTACCTCTTCCAATTAAGTATTACTGTTGTAGTTCTTTTCCCGATTCATTATTCATTGAGCATTAATCCCCTTAAAAGTGGTCTTTGCAGGGAAACTTTGCTTTTTAAAGATCAGTATGTGTTTAATCAAGGGAGTGGGTCCCGGCTTTGCTGATGGGCAGGCAGCTCTATAGAGGCAAGCCGCGGGCCTCCCCACTTTTCTCTGCTTACACTGTCAGCCCCCCATCTCTGCCGCTCTATGAAATACGTTTTCTGCCTCTCTCAGCTAATAGACTCTTCAGAGATGGAAGTTAATCCTTGGGCGAAGCAATGTTAAACCGCCCAAGGAAGAATTAAATATTTCAGAAGAGAACATGGTAAAAAATAGCATGTGCTATTTTAGATTCTTTGAAAATTTAAGCAGAAGAGCAAAAAATAGAAAGCGGCTTGTCTGCAGTACAATGGCTCTAAGTTCACTTTCGTGAGATTCTTAATAATGTGGAGGGAGACCGGGAAAACAGCCATGTGCTTGGACGCAAAGAGGGGACCTGGCCGCTCCAGTCAGAGGGGGCACCTCACATTATTAAGAACCTCACAAAAGTGAACTTAGATCCACTCTACCAAGTATAAGGCTGTTCCGACCCCTTAGGTGTGAAAAGAACACTCAATCGAAAAATGGAGATTGACCTATATTTCCCTTCCCCTCGCAGTAACAGAGCGAAAAGCAAAACTTTCACCCTTGGGAGGCGTGGGCTCTGGTGTTCGATGCCGTGGGTTAGGATCCTGGTCCACAGTCACCAGCCCGTCAACTTGGAACATTGCTTGGCTTCTCAGCTCCTCGGCTGACGCCTCCGAAAAGCAGAAGTGCTAGGAGCCCCTGTGGGTGGGTAGCTGTCGGGGTGACATGTGACAGCGCCCTGTGTCTTGCTGAGCGGTGAGCAATCAATACAGGCTGGATTATAATGGTATGGTAATGAAACGGACTTAACCTGGATACTTTTTTTTTTTTTTTTTTTTGCGGTATGTGGGCCTCTCACTGCCGTGGCCTCTCCCGTTGCGGAGCACAGGCTCCGGACGCGCAGGCCCAGCGGCCATGGCTCACCGGGCCCAGCCGCTCCACGGCATGTGGGATCTTCCCGGACCGGGGCACGAACCTGTGTCCCCTGCATCGGCAGGCGGACTCTCAACCACTGTGCCACCAGGGAAGCCCCTGGATACATTTTTTAACCGCCGAAGTACAGAGAGAAAGCACTCTCGCCTCTGCGGACCGAGGAACACCAGGTAATTGTCAAAATGCTGCAATCATTTTTCTATCCTGCACTTTTATGATCCAATTTCTTGCTCTGCTCACAGCTGCTTTCCAGAGCCCACAGACTGTGGTTAAAACATATTAGCTGGAGTCCGATTAGCAGGCTTGAGTATGTGTGTATTTATGGGTAGCTCAAAGAGGCACAAGTGATGTGACTTCAATTGTTTTAATTTGCTAGGCTTTCTCTCCCTCTGCCTCGGCGGGGATCGCAAGAGACAGAAGCTCCCTGGCGCCTGGGGCTCCGCGTGCTTATGAAAGGGCCGGAGGGGAGAGCGAGGGCCGCTGTGACTGTGCCGCTGGCCTCCTGGGGATGTTCTACCCTGGAGGCTCATGCCACCCAGGCAGGGGCTCGTGAAGGTCCCGAAAGCACCTCCACCTCCAACACCATGCAGGTGTGGGCTCAGCGCTGCATCTGGCCTGGACTCGCCTTGGTTCCCACGTGGTGAGGGCAACTCTCACTGCTTCCAGCCTCTGTGGTTTGGGGACTGGTTTCGGGTCCCCAGGACAGGGGTCAACAACGGTGTGGCAGAAAGCCCAGGTAAGGAGCAGGGTCTCTCAAGGGTACCTGCTGGGGTTTCACTCCTCACTTGGCCTTGGGCAAGTCCCTTAGCCTCTCTGGGTCTCAGTTTGTCCATCTGTGAAATGGAGGTAATAAAACCTACCTTCGAGGGTGAGGAGAGGAACTGAATTGAGGATGCCTCCGAAGTGCTTCGTGGTTTAAGACTAGATATTGGCTCTGATGTTAGAAGATTTAGATGTCTAGTCCTCTCCAAGGCCACGTGGCCACACAGCTGCAGGCCCTCAGATGCCCCTGGACTGACTGACACTCTTCAAAGTCTTGCAGGGGGAGACTCCCTGCTTCTACCGGCAATATCCCACCCCCTGGAGGCTTTGCCCGTCTGAGTGCTACTGCCTCATTCCAGTCTTTTCTCAAATGCCACCTCCTCCTTGAGGCTTCCCAGGTTGCCTGCCAGCCAGCTCTCTCCCCTTCCTTTCCTGGCCTCCCGTCGTACATTATGAAGCCACGTGGCGTGCGTTATGGATGGACACGTGTCATCATGGGCCCCAGACACAGGGATTGTGTCTTATTTATCCCTCTGGCCTTTCCACTTCACCCCATCCATGGCTTGCACTTAATAGGTATACCCCATGCTCCGGCTGAACTGGAAGTTTGCTCACCTGAACTCAGCAACCCATCTTTCCGAGATCCCCGACTCAGGGTCTGACAGTTTATGTAGCAGGTGCCCAGCTCACTCAGACATAAACAAATGCACCAGATCCAGCCCCTCCCAGAACCTGACAAGAGCCCTGCTGCCGCGGGCACTGGGAAGGATGCCTGACCGAGAATCCCTCGGTGTCTCTGCAAGGGTGCACAGTGGCCCGGGGCAGGAATGGGACTTTTCATGGTAGGAATGTGTCTATGTCATAGAGAAGAACAAAGCTGATTCCATATTGACTCTATTCCTTTAGCTCTAACCTTTGTGTTCTGTCGCCTGTGCTTAGTCATGCTGACTCTGCACCTTTTGTAAAAGAAGTTGCCTACAGCCTGAAATATGCAGGACAGCCCATTCTTCAGGCTCTGACCTTTAAAGGTATAACACTTTCCCTTTCATACAGAGATAAAAAGTTGCAGAACAGAAAATAGCATTTGTCTTGTTGGAGGTTTATAGGGGCATTGTGACTGGACCTAGTGGACAGCTGCAAGAGCAAAGGAATCCAGCACTAAGAAGTTTACAGCAACCTCTCACACCCCCTGCCCTTTTAGAGTAAAAGAAGCCTGAATTCTAACTCTGGGAAGATGGTTCTTTGGGACACGAGTCCACCATCTTCTCGGTCTGCTGCCTTTTCGAATAAAGTTGCTATTCCTTGCCCCAACGAACTGTCCCTTCATTTACTGATCGACCTGTTGTGTGGCAAGCAGTATGAGCTTGGACTTCATAACAGCTAGACAAAAGCCCTGGAGGTAGACGTTTGTGAAGCACACAGGGGAAGGCACAAATAGCTAGTTCTCCCGCGGCACACTGCAGACACTGTTAGTGTGCAATGTTCTAACTAAGGGGCTGTTCAAATTTGGGTCTCCTGAACTTCCAGGAGCGCCTCTTGAATTTCCGCCGAGCATATCTGATGAGGGTGAAAGCTGCTCAGGCTGCCACTGACACTAGACAGGAGTGTTGGGAACCCGGCTTCTGGGGCCGGGCAGGCCTAATACCGCTGTTCCCAACTGAGTGCCCCGGATCAAAGGTACTGATCCAGGTATGTCCTGGGCTTCTCTGTGAAGTGGGGAAAGTGACATACCCCACCTCACGGAGTTGTCTGCCACATCAATGAGCTACTGCATGGAAAGCCTTGGTATAGCACACGGTAAGTGCTGAGTAATGATCACTGTTAGTGAAATATTGCTGCAGTGAGGAAACGATTCCACTTGGAGTGAGTTAATTTTCTATAATCTAGTGTGAACCAGAGATTACGGGTGAACCTGTTTTGCTTGGTGAGTTTGAACGGGTATGAAGAAATCAGGAAAGAGAGAAGAAAATGACGACTGGACCCAGGTGTATCCAGACCACGGCTGCCCGCAGATGCTGAAATCTGCTTTTTAAAAAGACAGTTCAAGAAGAGGCAGTGGAATGGGGTGGGGGTGAGAGCAGGGCTTGAGGGAGCCATTTGAATGGGTTTTTCTACCTCACTGACCTTAATTTTCAAAATAAACTTATTGTTTCATGACAATAAGTACATCCTAGCTCTCAGCTCATCATCCAAAGATTAGAACTAAATAATAACAGATAACAAGTGAACACCTGTTGTCCTGGGATGGGCTTACTCTTAGCCAAGGAGGGCCCTAAGTGAGGGTCTGAGAAATCTGCATCCTCAAATGCCCTGCGCTTTTTAAATCCAGTAGAACTACAACAGCCTCCTTCAGTTACTGTGTCAAACGGATGCTGGGGAGCTGCCTTTTCTGAGATTTATTGGTACAGTCAGAGGGGCAGGAGGCCAGCCTTGCACAGTGGTGTTTAGAAGGTGTTCAGAGGAGCTCATGAACTGTCTGTCTCCATCCACGGATGCAGATCAGCTCAAGAAATGGAAGAAAACCACTTTTAGTGTGTGCAGGGGACCAGGGGGAGAGGGGTGGTGGTGAAAAGTCATCAAGCTTACGGACTAGAGAATCATTTCAAGAAGAAGGAAGTGCGGCAAACCACTGTGGCCAATCTATTTAAGGTGCCACTGCAATTAACAGGTAATTTACAATGTGCAGGAGAGGTTCTGCCTCCAGAAGCACCTGCTTTTAAGCAGTACGCAATGTGTACACAGTGGAGAATATCTCCTGGAGATGCAGGGCTTTATATGTTCAGAAAGGTGGCGGAGGGTACAGGTGAGCTCACTGCTTTTTTTTTTTTTTTTTTTTTGGTATGGATGTTTGCAATCTGGTTCTCATACCTGTGATGAACTCACTGCTACTAATCACTGAAAAGGCCTCCCGGGACCTCAGTACCCACAGTGGCTCCAGAGACCATCAGCATCTCACTGAGGAGTTGGTAGAAATGCAGATCCTCGGGCCCACCCCTGGCCTGCCGGATTGGAATCTGCACTTAACTCCCCGGTGAGCACAAGAAAGCGGGAGGAGCCCGGCTCGAGGGCAGATTCTGATGAAGTGAAGAGCGGGAGACAGGCTGCCTCCTATCAGGCTGTTTGTTCAAAAATATATTCTCAAGCACCAGTTGGGTCAGACTTTCAGGGAAAAGCAATTAAGTGCAGGTAGAGTTTGGAAATGCTGGTTTCTGCTAATTTCGCTCATCAGTTGCTGGGAGCTCACTTTGTATTTTTCATCGCTGTTACTCAGTCTTCGTGGGTTACACATCCATTGCTTCTCTTCTCTTCAATGACGCTTTTTCTGGAGGGAGGACTGACCAGGGACGCATCCCTGTGCCTGATTATTGGACTCCAACCCACCCCTTTCCCAATTTGGTTGCTCTCCTGTCATCTTCTACTCCTCCCCTGCTCCTGGGTGTGCACAGCTCAGCTCTTAGCCAACAATCATCATCTGCTTAGGCTGTCAGCCTCCCTGCTCCCCTCCACTTCGGCTCTTACCATCTCCATTAACCTACCACTGTGTCCGCATCATCTCCCGTCTCCCTTACCCTGCAGCTTGGCTGTGGGCATGCCATGTCTTTTCCTTGCCCCTCTGGATCCCCTCTCCTCCCTTTGTTATCCAGCTCTGGGATCTGGGAGGCTGACACAGAGTGGGAACTTCATCAACGGCTCCCTTCCCTCCTGAAGGGAAGGCGAGGGAGGGCAAGATATCGATGCCCTGGGCTCAGCCTCTGCCGGGTCCCTTGCCACACCACTCTCTGTCTCAGGTTCTGGGAGCAGCTCCCTGCTCTGGTCCTGGCAGGCTGGCTGCCGCTGCTACAGACCCTGAGTCTGCACCATCTCCGTGGTTCTCCTACACCCTGCCCACACCTCTGCACACCATCCCTTCATTAAACTCTCCTCAAAGGACCCAGCTTGAGTAGACCATCTGTCTCCTCCCATGCCCCTGACCCGATACACACCTCTGCTACCCTACGCATCCTGCATTCTCAAAGGTCCCCACGGCCCTCTGAAAGACAAACCAATGGTGCCTTCTTTCACCTTCATTCTCTTGCTGCTGCATCTGAGAGATGGTTCCCCTTGGATCCAGCCCCCACCCATACATCACATTCAGGATGTCTGAAATAACTCATTTTGCTCCCCAAATGTGTTCCCCCTACCCCCTTCTGGGGGCATCGCGACTTGCCTGACCCAGGCTTCTACCCTACCATCACCTCCACTACCCTTCCCTACCTCTGTCAGGGAGTTTCAGAATCATCAAGCTGGGGGAGACCTGAGACTTCCTGGTCCATCCCAATGGGACACTGAAGCTTGGTGACCAAGCTGCCCAAATCTGACCTGGCTGTTTTAGGATGTCGGTCCTCAGATGAAAGGTTCAGGCTCTTTCCATCTCCCTGCCTCCCCTTTCCTGACATGGGTGCTTCAGGGTGACGGGCACCTCTGCTCATTCCCATCTCAAGTTCTTGATTCTCCCGAAACATCCTTCATCAGCTCCTTGATGGTTTGTTTCTCCAGCCCAGCCTCTTTCACTCTAAGTCATTCCACCCACTGGGACAATTAAGTCGTCTGAAAAATACCATTTTGAACATATCACCCACCAGCTCCTAAAAGCTCCTGGCTTCCCAGCTTGCCCGGGCACACAGTTTGGTGTTCTGTCACCTTTCCAGCCCTAGGACAGCCCGCCACCTCCTCTCTCCTGTGGAAATAAGTCCTCCCCCGAGGCTCCAGGGCGTGCACACTGCCACCCATTCCACCACACCCATCCTGCCCCCTACTCCTGTTCACGCTCTTGTCCCAAGCCCAGCATCCTTCTGGTGTTCAGATCTGGCTTGGGAAACCCTAGAGGGTTCTCTCTTTCTCTCATTTCCTACAGTCTCTTATTTTCTGTCCCATTTATCATTAAACAATTAGTCATGTCCTACTTCTGGCTGCCTTGATCAGCTATGAAAGACACACGTTTAACTCTTCAGCTGCCGCTACCTAATGATTCCAACTAGATCCGCAGTGCTCTTATCGTTGTGTATCTCTACATCTCTCTTACCATCTAGCAGAGTGGGATAGAAACGGGGGGCCAGAAAGACAGCATGCCACCCTCCTCCACTTCATGACAGGAGCATAGATGAATAAAAGATGGTAAAGCCCTCGGGGAGACTCTGAGTGCCCTGGGAACCAGAGAAGGTACAGTGACAGTCATTCAACTCCTGCTGTCCTCCAAACCATCTAAAATGAGGTCTCCAGTTTCTGTGTTTTATATAAATCTGGCCTCGTTACAGCTCATTAAATATATTGCAAACTCTACTTAAATAGAGGTTATGACATCCAGATGTTTTGCTCATCCAAAGATGCTGAAATGTTTCTATATTCTGACTGTCATGTGAGACCCTCACGTGAGACCAGTAACACTAACCCTGCTCAGGTACAGGCCCCGGCCCCCCACGCTGCCCATTGGCTGCCTCTCCTTACTATCGCCCAGGCTAACCAGCTCCACGCTGCAGCAAGACTGACTGCGTCATTCTCTATCACCTTGACCCTTCAGTTCCTCGAGGCCAGCCCCCGCCCCCCACCCCGCTGTCCCCTGTCAGGATGGCTCACCCCTCCCCCAACTCCTTTGCAGCACCCCTCTACCTAGCAGCCTCATTAACCCATCCGTCAGATTTTTTCGTAAATGTCACTTAGTACCTGTCTACAGGCCCTCCTGCTCACAAGACATAAACTAAGCGGCAGAGACTTTGGTACAATTCTCTCAGCATCTGGAAGTTCCTGCACATAGTAGGTCCTCAACGTGCCTGTTTCACTTGCCTCAAGATAAAACTGTAACACGGCGGAATTCACAATGAGGCAGCCATTCCACGTGCCGAAAAGTTCATTCTTGTCTCAAATTCATCTCAGCTATAATAGCAGGAAAACCTGCTCTGACCCTGCCGTGGAATCCTCAGCTGGCGAGGAGGTGACAGGCTGAGTGAGGGCTCCTGGCACCTGCAGTGGCAGCAGACACCTCTCCTCAGGCTTTTACTGGCCTCACCGAGGACACCTAACCACTGAGCAGCCTTGGAGAAGTCACCCAGATACTGGGCCTTGGTTTTCCTCCTCTTTTTAAAAATGGTAGTAAAATATATACATATATATAACATAAAATTGACTATTTTAACTATTTCTTTTTGTGTGTGTGTGATTCCTTTCGCTTTATTTCAATTCCTTCTAGTTCGATGTCATGTTATTTTAACCATTTCTAAATGCACACTTCTGTGCATTCTCATCTCTATGCAATCACCGACATCCACCTCCAGGACTTTTTCATCTCGCCAAAGTGAAACTTTGAACCCATTAAACCCGTTTCCTCTTCTCCCCTCAGCTCCTGGCAAGCACCCTTCTACTTTCTGTTTCTATGATTTTGTCTACTCTAGGCACCGTATACAAGAGGAATTGTACAGTATTTGTCCTTTTATGACAGGCTTATTTCACTTAAGAGGACGACCTCAATGCTCATCCATGTTGTAGCATGTTCCTTCTTTTTTTTTTTTTGGCAGTACGCGGGCTCTCACTGTTGCGGCCTCTCCCGTGGCGGAGCACAGGCTCCGGACGCGCAGGCTCAGCGGCCATGGCTCACGGGCCCAGCCGCTCCGCGGCATGTGGGATCTTCCCGGACCGGGGCACGAACCCACATCCCCTGCATCGGCAGGCGGACTCTCAACCACTGCGCCACCAGGGAAGCCCGTGTTCCTTCTTTTTTAAGGCTGAATAATATATTCCATTGTACGGACAGACCTCATTTTGCTTATCCAATTCATCAGTTCAGGGACAACTGGGTGGCTTCAACCCTTCCCCCGGCAAAATGTAGCAGGTGCTGCTGCTATGCTGCCCATATACCTTGACACTCGCTGGTGCCTCCCAAGGCTTCTTGCCCTGGATCCCCTGCCTGAGGCTGCAGGGGACAGGCTGGACGTGCTGGTACATTCACAGCCCCAGGAGCAGCCCTCATGGCCCTGGGAGTTGGTGGGTGAATGCCCCACCAGCACCCTCGCCCTCGGTGGCTGTACATACCTGCTCTCGAATGAATGCCCGCTGTCCTGGCTCCCTTCTCTGCCTGTCTCCTCTCTCCTCCCCGCACAAGCAGCGCTGCCTGGGCTCACCTCCCAGATAAAGCAATTGCTCCCGAATCTGCCCGCAGTATCCACCCCTGGGGGAACCCAAATTAAGGTCTCACTCATGCACAGAGGCCACAATGGAGGCGGCGCCGGACACACAATGTGTACTCTGCGGATGGAGAACCCCATTTTCACCCACAGGGGCAACGGTCCCTGCCCTGCCACCCAGCGGCATCTCAGGAGAGGGATCCTGACCAAAATCACCCCGGAAAGCCTCCTGGGAAACGAGTGAGGGGGGCCCTTTCTGCCTGCCCCAGGCTCACGACAGCGGCTGTCTGCTCCGGCGGAGACCAGCCAAGCTGCGCTCGGGTTCATGACGTCCCCACCCAACATGCTGAGTAATGTCTCCCCTGCACAGGGAGAGACTCAAGGGCAGTCCGGCCCCAAGCACATCTCACTCCTGCAGTCGGGAGCCCGCCTTCCTTTGGGGGCTCGTCACACGCTCTGTGCCGATGCCAGGATGTGTCCAGGCAGCCGGGGGAGGGGCTGGCCGGGCGGAGGTATGGGTCCAGACCAAACACCAAGCCTCGCCCACCGCAAGGGCAGAGGACTGGGTTTTCCTTTGGGTCATCGAAGCCTCCTGGCTGCCTTCCTCTCTCTTTTCAGCAGCAAGGCTCGTTCTGCGCCACTAACCCTTGCCTGCAAACAGAAGATTCAGTGACATAGCCCCTGGGCTCTGGAGACGCCAAAAAAGGCAAGAGCCGGGGGGCGGGGCTTTTAAAGCAGCAGCCACCCCCACCCCCACCCCGGGCCCAGCTCCAGTCGCCTTTATAATTGTAAGTGGACGTCCTGGCGTTACTGAGGTCACAAATCACGCTCCCCGCCATTCTGATTCAGTGTCTGCCTGTGGGAACATGACGGCTTTTCGCAGATTCAGCTGGGATGGACCCGCGTGGTTGCAGGGCTCCTGGCTGCTTGGTTTAAGAAACCACCACTGATTATAAAACGGAACTTACTAAATTCCACAAAGCCCACACGTTCCTCTAGTTCCTCTACTTCTTTATCCATGGACGACTTACTCCACCCTGCCCACCAAGGCCAGGAGCAGTCCCCATTTATTCAACAGGTATTTATCAAATACCCTCTCTCTGACCTATGGTACTGGGTCTGGGAGCGCACAGGGAAGCCTGATACAGGGAGGGGCGTGCCCTCCAGAGCATCCAGTACAGTGAGCGGTGGACCCGTCAGGACCCACAGCAGCGAGCGCTGACAATGTGTCACAGCTCTTCCAGACGCTTCCGTCTGTTCCACCCTCCAGCAGCCGTCTTCACATCAGGAGTGAGGAAGCGACGGGACTCCACTGTTTCAATTCACCCGGGGTCACCTGGCTGTCCAGGGTCAAGGCAGGGTCCCACCCAGACAGCAGGTCCCAGCACCACACTCTCAACCTCTGTGTCACATGGCGTCCCAGAAGCCCAGTCGAGGGGTGATCTTTGCCTTTTGCACGGTCACTGTCTCTGCATCTGTTGTCTCCCTTCTGAGCCTCAGGACAGAGCTGTCTCACTGCCACAGGGAACCCACATGGAAAAACAGACGTCTGCTCACCTTTTTGAACGGGCCAGGCTCTTCTGACCCCTGTTCAGAGCAACTCTGCATGAATAATGGCTGAAGTCGGGGTTTTGATGGAGAGAAACAAACCACAGACCTCTTATGAAACGTTAATCGGGACGTCAGGGCTCTGAGTTTTGATGGAGGCCTTCCTGGATGCCGAGGGCAGCCCCTTGACAAGGCCCTGCCATCTTGCTTTCATGAGTCACTGAAATAGCCTTACCCCATCTCCTTTGCCAAGTTACCAATGTTTCAAAGTAATGACGATCGCGATAAAATGGCCACAACAGAATACGTGTAGAGAAATATCCATGCACGTACGCAAGCCCCTACACTCACGCCTTGCATCTGGATTGTTTCAAAGAATCTACACATCTCTCATCAGAGGCAGAAAAGACGCGGACGTTCACACGGGGCACTGTGCCAGGTAGTCGGAAGGATGCAATGGTTTCCAACTTGAGGATCTCAGAATCTAATGAGAAAGAGAGACCACCAGAGAATTTGCTTTAAGATGCTATGATGAGGGCACTGGGTATCATGATAGCGTAGGGAGAGGGGCCACTGATCCTGCCAGGAGTGGGGCGGGAGCGACTGGGAGTCAGGGAGGGGCCCCCCAGAAGGAGACTGATGGTGGGGTCTTGAACATGAAGTAGCAGTAATTTATAGTTAATAAAAAAAGAGAAAAGGATGCAAAGCAATGCGCTAATGAGGAAGGGGCATTTCCTAGTCAGGGATGTGAAGGCAGGAGCTCAGGGTGTGAGCTAAGGAGCTTAGAGGCCTCGATCTGGACCCTTGCCCCAACCTGCTGGGCCTGGGACCTTGAGCAATTACTCCACGTGTCTCCTCACCTGCAGAATGCTGACTGCACACACCATCTCATTTAATCCTCACTACCATCCTTAGCCAGCCCCGTACCTGTTCAATCACCTGCTTATTAGAATGGTTCACGTACAAGTCACTTTATTTTCAACCACGACAATGTCACTTTGATCTAGCGAAGGCTGGGCAGTGCCCCTAATCCAGTGTCTCGGAGTTCTGCAGCATTCTGGGCTCCCGATCTGGGTCTTGAGACATCAATAAAAGATGACTCTTTCGTCTTCCTGTACCATGCTTCCTGACAGAATAATACATGAGAGTACATAATAGCTGACATGCTACCATGAACAGGAGGGGAAATTCAGCAGGCTCCGACAGAGCTCGTTATTTAAATGGTCATATGCTTTGCGGGAGGTACCGTGCGTTGGAATAGGATGGGGAGCTTGGCTTGAGGGAGAAAGAAATTTCCACCAAACCGACAGTTAATTGTAGTGAGCTGCAGAAAACCCCGAAGAGGAGCCCCTGTTGCAAGAAAACAATCCACAAATAAATTGCCAATCAACACAGCTCCAGGTCCACGGCAAAGTCCTCTTCCAAACGGCGCAGGAAAGGAGCGAGGGAAATTTATGATCTTTTTTTCCTGGGCATATATCCGCCTATATTTCTGACAAGTGGTAATGGAAAATAGGCTTACTGCATGCTCCTATTCTCATGGCTGTTGGTTCTCTGACTTGCTTTCTGCCTCTCCCTGCTCTGGTAACATTCAATCTATTTTGTGATGCTGACATGTCTAGTGACCCAGACTTGCATGAGGCTTGCTTAGAATTTTAACTACAGTTCTCTTCTTGACTCTTCCTGGCTTATCTGTTTTTTCAGTGTTCCTGGCCTCTGGTCCTTGGCACGAAAGAACCCAGAAGGCGGCAAGTATGAATGAGCAGTGGCCTTGACTCTGGCGGGACTAGGGACCAGAACCGTCCTCGAGACAGGCTTTCACAAAAGGAACTGGGGGGAGAATGACAGGGAAGGTACAGGAGAGTAACCGTGGTTTCGAAGGCACTGAATGCGAGGCTCCTAGAAGGTACCTTAATAAAACCTACAGAAACATGGTGATGGAGGAGAACCCGGCTTCTCTGTCCCCCGACAAGATCAACAGTTAGACAGCTAGCCATGAACAAAACAGCTCTGGGAGAGTCCAGAGTCCATTTGAGAAATTTTAACAACACAGTGCAACAAAAACCCTGAGGAGAACCACACAAAAGGCAAAAAAGAGAGCTTCCTTCTGCCTGCGGCATCCCATCCCCCGAAGCCGGCCCCAAGAGGGGATGTCCCAGCCAGAAAGCGTTCCCACACCCACCAGGAGAGGAAGGGTAGAGCAAGCAGCTAGTTTCCCCACCTTCTGGGGGCACTGTGCAAAGGTCTCGCTTTGGTTTCACCCTAGTAGGTACTTTCTAGAACCTTACAGAACCGTGCTTCTCAAAATTTACTGTGCACACGAACTCCCTGCAGATCCTGCTTTGGCAGGTCTGGTGTCTCAGGTTCTGTGTTTCTAACCAGCCCCTACGGACCACACTTTGCAAGATTCTAGGTAACCTAATTCAACCCTCTCATTTTCAGGTGACGACACTGAGGTCCAGAATGCGGCAATGACTTGGAGAAAGATGGTTAGAGAAAGAAATGAGTTGAGTCTAAAATCTGGGCCTGTGATTCCTAGCCTTGCGCCCTTTCAAAGGAATCACTTAAGTAAACAGGGACACAACAGGGGTGAGGGGCCTGCCCTCCCCTCGTATTCAGTCTTAGGTAGCATTTTACTTGGCTATGTCGCTGAGTTTTGGATCGTGGTAAGTGAAAGCCTAAAGTGGGAAATACAAACTTCAGAGTAACTGACTTCTCTGTGCTGAACCTATGTCTTTGTTGGGGCTCTGGAAGGAACCAAGGAGGGCTGATTTTATCAAGTACAGTGCTCTCAGGGCCATAGAAAAGGAGCTGTCTCCCGTCCCCTGAGGTCACACAGTAACAAGAAATTCTCAGATTCTGCAGGAATGCGAGGCTCCCGCCTTAATAAGAAGACATTTGATAACACTCTGCACACGCTTTAATGCGACCGCGTCTTCCTGATCTGGGTCACAAATAATCAGAGGGTTAGCAAGTATCAGCATCTGGAATACTCTGAGTGTCCCTCAAGTGGAGGAAGGACGGGTAGGTGAAGGGACTGAGACCAGTGGTTCCCAAATGAGCTGGCCTCTAGCTCCACGCACCAGTCATCCAGGAACCTAAACGTGCAGCAACTCCGCAGCGGATTCTAACGCCCGACCAGTTTGGGGGAAGAGCACCTTAGCTGACCCCTCAAACTGCCTTTCAGCCTGGGATGGTGCAACCACCTGAAACCAGGGCTGAGACCAGGTGGCTCGTGTGCCACCCGGCGAGGAGGGGGAGAAGGGCCCCTTCCCATTATTAACAAAGGAGTAATGGGGGGTGGGGCTTGGGTCCCTGCCCTCTGCCTCTGTTTGAAAAGGACCAAAGCCACCCAAGATAAAGAAGGGCCACTGACGAGCTGCCATCATTGTGAGAGAAGGGCGATCTGGATAGCTCTGAATTTCTCAGAGAAGAAAGGGAGCAAAACCGAGGCTGTGATCTCAAAGTGTCCAGGGAGGCGCTTCTAGAAAAGACGTGCCTTTGAAAAGCTCTTGAGAATCGAATGAAAAACATCTGACGTGCGACAGATCTCCTCTGAAAATGGGAGCTGCTTGCTGGGTGAATCCTGTGCTGGGGGATAGCATGGTTATGGGGATGGCGTATTGGGGAGGGGCGTGGCCCTCCAGGCTCCCCCACTGCCTGCGAGGGGGAAAGGGCAGTGAAAGAAGATTCCAGCAAATGAGCCTCCAGGGAGGGGTAGGGGGCATTATGGACCTGGTTCTGACCCTCCAGCCCTGCGCTTTGCCACGTGAATTGGCCGACTCCTTCCACTAAAGAGGGGAGGGGAGCATGGCCGTGCGACTTGCTTCGGCCAGGAGACCGAGGCGGAGTGACGGTGTGCAGTCCGGAGCTTAGATCACGGGGGGGTCTGACGTGTTTCCACTTGTCCTCTCTCTCCTCTGCCTTTGCCACGAGCAGAGCTTGCCTGGCCACCCAACTGGTCCACAGAGAACTAGAGATGTGCAGAGCACGGCCTCCCAGCTGCCACATCTTGAAGCACAGGGGCCCCGCCGAGCCAACCCTGCATCAGCTGAGCCCCTGCAACCCTGCAGACACAGGATAACACGAGTGTTGCTGAAGCTGATAGTTTCTGGGGCGGGTCCTCGTGCAGCCCTAGATGACCAAGGAGACAGGCAACAGGCAGCCAACGTACATCCTGCCAAGTCAGTGCTCTGCAGGGCAACTCCTTGCTCTGGAGGATAAATCACTGAGCCACTAATGGAGGGGACAGGACAGTGCCACTAATGGTCATCGCTGACTCCGATTTCGTGATCCCCTGAGTTTCAGCCCTTTGCTCAGATCCCTACACGTAATAAAGGAGAAACTGGACTTTTAATCATGGTGGTTGGCTGGAAAGTGTGACACTTTTGCTAATAATAAACACGCGATGGTTAACGCTTTACCGTGTCACACACCTTCCGCCCAGGTCCCTTGGTGCGCCATAAACACTTGGTCATTCAGCGTCTGGAGGCCTGAGGCTTCTGGCAGCAAGAAGAGGCAGCTAACTCCTGGCCTCGGGGACAGTTCCCAGGCTCCTGGGTTAATAGGTTTCTCAGAGGGAAGAAGAAGGATGAGGAATTACCCACAGCCTTGTTGGAGAAGGAAGGCATTGACTGTAAATAATTTCCTATCCATCCAACTGCTTGCCATGTCAGAGCCTGGCTTGGGTCTTAATCCGGCTTACTTTCTTTCTGACTGTGTTAACTTAGGAAAATCAAATTTTCAGAGCCTCGGTTTCCTCAGCATAAAACCTTAAGAGCTGCTGTCAGGGTTTTAGATAATAACTATGTAAGAAAACATTCCTGGCCTTATGATTACACAAGTAGGTACTCAAGGGTAGCTAGTTTCTTTGTCAGAGCACAGAGTTAAAGCAGGGTTGCAATGTGCCATTGCATAGGTTGTTAACTGCGCAAAAACTCCCAGCCAAGGAGGGACAGGGGGCTGAAATCCATCCTGGGCTCTGCAGGCCATGTCTTGTCTCCTGTGTGGTCTGTACCTGTCAGGGAAAAAGGGTCCCTGCTTATAATCTGCACAAAGGCTCTATGGCAGCCGTGAGGGCAAGCTCAGTGTACTTAAAGCTATGTTTGTGCTGAAACTTCTCTGAAAGACCGTGAAAAAAATGATCACCTAACTGGGTAACTTGCAAATACTTACAGAACTTAAAAAAGAAAAAAAAAAAAAGTCAATTGATTTTTGCCTTCACCCTGGAGACTTTGATTGAGTAGGTCTGGAGAAAGGCCTTGCAATCTGTATTTTTAGTCCAAGTCCCAGGTATCTGCACACACCACGGTTCACTGTAAGGTTTCTGGTCCCCTTGGTCCAGGCCTGGGCTCCCAGGAGCCAGGAACAGGTCAAACAAACAAACAAACAAGAAATAATCTCCAGCAGTTCGCGTTTAAATCTCAGAGTTAAAAATGCAGAATTAACCCCTGTGTCTTGTTAACAAAGGTTTCGGTCAGCCAGGACCTCCCAGAGGTTGGGGCACGGAAGGGGATGCACGGCAGAGGGGGCAGCTTGGGAGGTGGATCTCTGACCAGTAGCCTCTGATGCACACTAATGACAGGACAGAGCTCGGCCACCAAAGGCAATTACAGAGGATGAGACATCTCGCGCAGGCCAGCGAGTCGGGGGACCGCGGGGGGATCTTATTATCTCTCTGTCTCGCTTAATAGGAATTAATAGTTGGAAGGGGATAAAAGAAGGGTGTGTGAAGTGTAGTGCCAATGCAACCTAATATGCATGCTATGTTTTTATTTCAGAGAGGATAAAGGCCCAAATTTTATACTGAAAACAAATGTTAAAAATTAATTATAAAGAAGACACCAGAGGGCCTCAAGCCTGTTCCCTGGGTGACTGATTAAATGCCTGCCTCATTTAGACTGGTATAAACCCAATCTCTTGGAAGAAGACCAAAACTATTTGCCAATGTCCACAGAGACTCTCCAAGAAAACGATCCTGGTGCCAGGAAAGAGAAAAACATACTTGCCACTGCTGCCCGGAGCCAGCCACCGCCAATGGCATTGAATCCAGTCACGGGCAGGAAAGCTGAATGATTCTGCAAGGTCAGTGTGGGTGCAAAGCATCCTTCATCACCTGAAACTGACCATCGATGAACCAAACCAATGATGCTGCTTGGGCCTGTGAGAAAGTGGCCTGAGGAGCTCCTCCTCTCTACAGGCTTTGAGGGGATGGGGGCTTTTTTTTAACCCCTGGATTTTGTTGGGTTTCAGAGAATATCTTCCCAATTCTCGGAATGGGCAGGCTCTAATTGAAAACTGCTGAGCTAGGACGTAAGCCAACGACTCCATTATCTTTTGAATGTTAAAATTACATTTTCATGTATCGAGATGCTCCTATGTTGGGTACATAAATATTTATAATTGTTATATCTTCTTCTTGGATTGATCCCTTGATCATTATGTAGTGTCCTTCCTGATCTCTTGTAACAGTCTTTAAAGTCTATTTTATCTGATATGAGTATTGCTACTCCAGCTTTCTTTTGATTTCCATTTGCATGGACATGGGGGGGAAGGGGAGGGTGGAATGAATTGGGAGATTAGGTTTGACATTAACACACTACTATGTGTAAAACAGATAGTTAGTGGGAACCTGCTGTATAGCACAGGGAGCTCAGCTCGGTGCTCTCTGACGACATAGATGGGTGAGATGGTGGGGAGGCGGGCAGTGGGAGGGAGGTCCAAGAGGGAAGGGAAATAGGTATACATATAGCTGATTCACTTCACTGTATATAAGAAACTAGCACAACATTGTAAAGCAATTTTACTCCGATAAAAAAAAAGTGAAATTACATTTTAACGGCAAGATAACATTTTCCTTGTTAAAATAAAACTGAAAGATTACCAAAAAATGCTGAAGTCCCCCTTCAACACTCCCCACCCCACCCAAACCCTAGTTCTTTCTTTTTGCCCCAAAGGTAACCGCTGTTAGCAGTCTGGTGTGGTCCTCAGACCCACAGAGAACACCAACAAACAGAGGTGTTCTGTGTAGGATTTTTCCACTGGTGATAGCACACTGGGCATATTTTCCTGCAACTTGCATTTTTCATTAAATGACAAGTCTTGGAAACTGATTCATGTTGGTACGTATGCTAACCACAGCATAATATTCCAAAATACGCACACAATTATTCCATGTTCAATGGCAAAAACATCCATGTTTCTTAGGCTGTTCATAATAAGGTCTCAACCTACATTTTCTACTTTATTTCCCTCAGGTCCCCCCTACCACCTCCATGGAAACTATACTCAAACCAGAGAACCCACCTGCAGTTTCCTACGAGGGAGGGGCGGCATTTCAGCCGAGTCCTGTCTGCATCAGGACTGCCTGCACCAGTGGGCAGGCATCACACCTCCTTTATGTGCCCCTTGCACAGGGCCCTTACCACTTCTGCTGGGCAACTATTTCCACTGTCCCTTCTTAGTAGCGAGCTTTGTAGGAGTATGAGTACGGACCAGGGATATAGTCGGTGCTCAACAAACTTTTGTTTTTAAGAAAAAACAAACAAAGTCTTACTGATTCTCTAAACTGCTACGGGAGGAGGATAGAAAGGTCCAATAGAAGTTGGACTGTGGATACAACATTTTCCTTCTTTCCATCATCCATCCCTCCATCCATCAATCTAACCTCTATCCATCCATCCAGGCATCATCCATTCATCCACCATCTGTCCATCCTTCCGTCCATCCATCCATCCTCCATCCGTCCTCCATCCATTCACCCATCATCCATCTATTCTCCGTCCATCCATCATCAATCCAACCTCTATACATTCATCCAGCCATCATCCCTTCATCTACCATCTATCCATCCATCCATTTTTGCTTCTTTTTCTTTTATGCTTCCTTTCACCTCTCCCTCCATCCTTCCTCTTTGGTGGCAGCTATGAAAATGTGCCTTTCAGATCTCTAATTATAGGGAGCATATTGATAACCCGCACTGTGGGTTAATTCACGAGAAGCATGAGACTGTGCCTGCCACACAGATGTCTGGCACCCCCTCGGCCACTGCTGAGGTACGACAGTGTGGTAACAATGGCTCACGTCTGCTGGGGCGCCTCTCTGAGCCATGTCCCAAGGGTGCACCATTCCTGGAGTCCTCACGCAATGGGAGAACGCCTTCCACTTTTGTTTTATCCTGCTGTGACCCGGGATTCGATCGTTCCTATTTTAGAGTCAAAGGAAGTGACCGCGTGGAGAGACCCGCGCTCGGCGCCCACACGAGCCCAGATGCTCAGACCTCTCTGAGCTCCTCCAGCCTGAGGCTGCGGGGGCCAAAGAACAGCTGAAGAGCCACTAGAACAAAACTGGTTTCCTGATTCTTCTCAACTCCGTCTGGCTGCCGCTTGTCTAGGAACATACAGTATGCCCAGTACCTACTGAAAAAAGTTGGATTTTAAAAATTTTCTTATAAATTTATTTATTTTTAAATTTTTGGCTGCATTGGGTCTTCGTAGCTGCATGCGGGCTTTCTATAGTTGTGGTGAGCAGAGGCTACTCTTCGCTGCGGTGCGCGGGCTTCTTCTCACTGCGGTGGCTTCTCTTGTTGTGGAGCACGGGCTCTAGGCATGCGGGCTTCACAGTTGCGGCTCATGGGCTCAGTAGTTGCGGCTCATGGGCTCTAGAGCGCAGGCTCAGGAGTTGTGGCACATGGGCTTAGCTGCTCCGCGGCATGTGGGATCTTCTCGGACCAGGGCTCTAACCCGTGTGCCCTGCATTGGTAGGCAGATTCTTAACCACTGCGCCACCAGGGAAGCCCCTGGATTTTTTTTAAACCAGATTATGCCCCATAGCAAAGATGGGCTCCTACTCCTTAGAATTTTCTAGATTCTGAGATTCCACAGCCTCCTTGGCACACCCTCCTTCAGTTCTAGACAAGCGTTTACGGCCTCAGGTTCTTTCACCCAGTCTAAGAGCTCTCCCTTTCCAAGTATCAGTGTGAACAGCGGTTCCCCAACCTCAAAGGCTGGATCGAAGCCTCTGCCTTCCTTACTGTGTAAGTTCCCATCACTTACACACTGATGCAGCCATCGCCTTCTTGACTGTATTCCTGGAGGAAAGTGAGACCCTGGAGGGCCAGAAACAGGTGATGGCACTGTCAAAAAGTGGGCTAGAGACAGTGTGCAGGCTGACTCCTCAGAGGTCGGGCTGCAGGCACTCTGTCAGGTCAGCTAAAAACGGCAGATGCACTGTATGTGTACACATACACACGTGTACACACACACACACACACACTGGAATACTACTCAGCCATAAAAAAGAACGAAATAATGCTATTTGCGATAACATGAAGGGACCTAGAGATTATCATCGTAAGTGAAGTGAGTCAGACAGAGACAAATATATGATATCACTTGTATGTGGAATCTAAAAAAAAAAACAATACAAATGAACTTGTTAGGGGAAACACTGATCGAAACTGCCCACCCTGGCCAGGCAAGATAGTAGCCACTTGCATGAGTTATCTTAACAACGGGAGGTCCTGATAAGGAACGCGGAACTAAAAAGCTACCACCAACCAGAAGAATTTGGGAAAGTTCAAAAGGAGAGAGGAGATGCCAGCCCGTAAGTCCTACCAACCTCCCAGAATCCTTCTCTTGCCTGAGCGATGTGCACACCACCACGAAGGACTCTGAGTCAGAATAACTGGCCAGAGACAGCCCGGAAATTAACCCCATCACCATAAAGCCCGAGACTGCGAGCCACGTGAGCCTGGGTTCCCTTCCCCTCCTGCTCTCCACCTGGGAGCTCCTCCCAGTAAAGTCTCCTGCTTTGTCAGCAGGTGTGTCTCCCAGGACAATTCATTTCTGAGTGTTAGACAAGAGCCCACTCTCGGGCACTAGAAGGGGTCCCCTTCCTGCAACAAACTTAGTTACAAAATAGAAACAGACTCACAGACATAGGAAAAAAACTTACGGTTACCAAAGGGGAAAGGTGAGGGAGGGATAAATTAGGAGTTTGGGATTAGCAGATACGCACTGCTATATATAAAATGATAAACGAGGTCCTACTGTATAGCACAGGGAACTCTATTCAATATCTTGTAATAACCCATAATGGAAAAGAATCTGGAAAAAATATATATATATAAAATATATGAGTTATCTTAACACGAGGTCCTGGTAAGGAACACGGAACTAACAAGCTACTGCTCGTTATATATATATATATACTATATATAATATATATATAACTGAATGACTTTGCTGTACACCAGAAACTAACCCAACATTGCCAGTCAACTATACTTCAATAAATTTTCTTTAATTTTAACAACTTGAATCCAACAATAAAAATATAACATATCATAGAAGAGCAGCTCCATGTAAAGGAATGGCCAGCCCTCTCTGGACTATCACCCCCAAGTCTATCCTGCTCACCTCTTCCGTCCTAGCTTCCCTCGGCTTCCGGGACTGACCCTCTCTCTCAGACAGCGGTGGCTGCCCTCTGTGTCTGCCCACCCTTCCAGGCCTCTGCAGATAGATCATGCCTTGTGTCCCCATTTCCCAGTTTCCCCTACATTTATTTTTGGGAAATAGGCTTTTAAAAGCATGTCTGCTTGTCAGCATCCCATCAGCCGTCTTCCTGGCTGGTTGCTTCTTCTTTTCTACATTTCTACTCATATTCTCTATGACAGGGACCCTGTCCCCACTGCTCACACGCCCCCTGTGTCTCCCACCTCTGCTCCTTCTAATTCTCTCACTGCCTGTTTGGCACACTTGCCCTGTCTCAGACCTCCATTCCCATCTTGCCTAAGTGGACAGGTCCCTGTGTCCAGTATAGAGCTGTCTGTCCAGGGGGCAGCCCTGCCACCATCCTGACTGTGACAACCTGACCCCAGATCCAGCTGAGCCCCTAGGCAGCTCTCAACACACCATCCACTTTCAGGGATGCAGTCATCATATTTTAGCAAACAAGTGCCTGAGGGCCAGCCTGGGAGTTACTGGGCAGGAACCAGCCGTTTGAAAGGACTGAAACAGACACAAACAAGACCTACCCAAAGTGTTTTAGCTGACGGAACTGGCGAATAGAGAGGGTATGTCTGCATATGGAGAGAAAAACTAATTTCCATCCATTTTGTTTTTCACACCCCAATAAATGAGCCATGGGTGCTGGCAATGATAATAACACGGAAAGAATGAAGGTTAAACCAATAAATTTCACTTTGAAAAGTCAGATGAATATTAACTATATTCCTATTTTAATGATTCGAAGATAAAGTAGAATCTAGGAGAGAATCTAAAGCAAATAGTCATTTGTGACTATTCCATTTCCAAAGGAAAAGGTAAACAAAGTTTTTTTTTTTTTTTTTTTTTTACAGAAGAATTAAAATTCCCCGTAAGGGCTAACTTACTCTTTTCATTTTTACTTCAAGTGTACAAGAACACAAAAAAGTTACTCTGATCTCGATGTGGAAAAGACAAATTATTTCAAGTTCGTGTTGCCTTTCAGATTGTTGCATAAGCCCCTGAACAATTTGCAGGGTATAAGGGGTGGCATCTACCACCACCCTAACACCCAGGAAAAGTCCTACCCCTGGGACTTCCGTGGTGGTCCAGTGGTTAAGACTCTGTGCTTCCAATGCAGGGGGCTTGGATTCGATCCCTGGTGAGGGCACTAAGATCCCGCGTGCCACGCTGGTGCAGCCAGAAAGAAAAAAAATTCTTTTAAATAAAAAATAAAAATATATATATAAGAAAAGTCCTACCTCCGCCTTGTATTTTATTCATCTTTGAAAAGACTAAGACATCACAAATTCCCCAGAGCACGAGGTGACAGCTCCGTTTTGCCCTTGCCCCGCCGTCGTTATCGTTTCAAAATGACTGCATTTTAAACGTGGCTTTCTCTGTCAGCTGAATGAGAAGTTCGATTCTCCCCACTGAGAGATGAGGCTACCCAAAGAATCACCAAAATGTGGTCCAGAAGCCTCTGCTGGCAGCACAAATGAGCAGCCCTTGCCCGGTTCCGGGGTGCACCGGGATCCGGCAAGAACCAGCTCTTTCACTTTACAGGCAAAACCAAACTGACCGTCCTTTACACATGTCAAGTAGCATGATAATTGATTCAGGCAAGCTTAAACCCCCCACCTTCCCAGGCCACCAATTATTGCTGGTTTTCTCTTTTCTTTCCATTAACTCTTCTCACAGTGACCCTCCACCCAAGGGCTGGCATTTCTCCTCGTGTGCTTCTTGGGGAAAGTATCCCTCCCTCTTCTGAAACAGCATCCTTCGAAACTGCAGGCAACGGGTTTCTAGGATTGCTATATTCCTGCCAGGGAAGCGAGAAGCTTAAGTGAGCTCAGACCTTCACTGGTGTGGACTCACATCCTTCAACCTGCGCACGTTTTCACAGATGAAATGCAAGCCATCATCGTCTTGGCAAAGGGGCATCGATGTTATCCCTGTTGTCCCATTAATCATACTTAATGCATGCGTCTAATAGTATTATCTTTGCTCCCAGTTCCAGAAGCCTATAATTTAACCTGAGCACTTTTCCCCAAAGTGTGAATCAGGTTCATACACTATCTCTCTCAACCTCCTTTGTGTTTCTAAATTAGAAAACCAAAATGTCACTTTTCTCAGATATGATATACTCTCAAGGTCAATGTAAAAGAATAAGGCAATTAACTTCCTGGGTAAATTGCAGTATGGTGGGAAAAACACCATACCTGAAAAAGTGGTTAAAAAAGAAAACCTTTTCTACAAACGACATCCCTTGCTTAAGACCAAAATGATGAATGCAGGTCCCAAGGCTCCTATGAAATGAACAACGGAGAAGGAGTCTGCACCCCGATCTGCCGCCAGCTGGCCACAGCAATGTGCTGTTTTTATGCTGCTGGGCACAGTGACTGGAGTGGTTGCTGAAGCAGATCTGTGGCTAGTTTCTTTGCTTTTCTTTCTTTTCCTCCCCTTTTGATAACTTCTTTCAAATTTTCTTTTTCTTTTTTTTTTTGCGGTACGCGGGCCTCTCACTGCTGTGGCCTCTCCCACTGCGGAGCACAGGCTCCGGACGCGCAGGCTCAGCGGCCATGGCTCACGGGCCCAGCCGCTCCGCGGCATGTGGGATCTTCCCGGACCGGGGCACGAACCCGTGTCCCCTGCATCGGCGGGCGGACTCTCAACCACTGCGCCACCAGGGAAGGCCCTTTCAAATTTTCTAATAAAACAAGTTCCATTTCTGAATTTCCACTGGGGCCATTGTGGTCTCACAAATAATGGGAACTCTATGCAGTGACTAAATACACTGAGTTCTGTTAGCGAGTCTAGTAATTATGAAGAACCAGACCTACACAGAAACAAAGACAGGGGCAAGGTTCCAACTAGTTGCTCAAATCTTGTGAGTTTTCTTCCACGTTTGATTACAGTTGGGGTTTAAAATTTTGCTGTCTCCTCCTTCTGCATAAATAAAAGTGAAAACACATTTTTATTTGTACATTTCTTTACAAGAGTCACATTGTGACTCCAAGGTTGAAAACATCTGCTTACTGTATTTGACTGAATTTCTGAACCACGGTGTGGGGCACACTGGGCTGGTCCAGAGCCTTGGAGTTCCCGTAACCACAGAGGTCAACAGCCTGCCAGTGACTGAATTTCCTAAAACCTGGCCAAAGGCGTCAGTGGTTCTGTGGAAGAGCTTGACCTCAGACTACAAGATAGCCTTTGGAGCACGGCTGCACCTGGCAGAGCCAGGTGTGCCCCGAACGCAGGCAGGAGGCGCTCCCAAAGCAGTTTCACATCAAGGTGCGGGCTGGTCCTATCACCTTAACTCGCTTCAGAAACAGGAGCGGGGCACGCTGAACTGAAGGGCTATGCCAGCATCATCTCTTCCCAGGCCCCCGGGTGGGCACAGGTGTGTCCGTGTGGCTGTGACGGTGGGTTCTCATTAGACTCTGGGGAAAGGCAAGCCTGTGGCTCAGAGTCCCCCTTCAGTGAAGGCCCCTGAGGAACTGGCCGTGGCTTCTAAAGAGATATGGATACACACACTCAGGCTTGGGCAGCAGCTCCCCCAGGCATGTGGAGGCGTTTTAAGAACTCTCCCCAGCTGCTCCAATCCCCAGTTCCCCATCAAGTCACTCATTTTCATTGCTCTCCAAACCCATCTCCCACCAAACGTCTAGGTATTCTCCCCTCCCATCAGTGATGGTCTCCCCTCTCATTCCAATCTCCCTGATGAGTCCCACACTTCCTAAACCAGCTGTGAGCCTGCCTGAACACACCTCAAAAACAGCAGGCTCGGGCTTCCCTGGTGACGCAGTGGTTGAGAGCCCGCCTGCCGATGCAGGGGACACGGGTTTGTGCCCCAGTCCGGGAGGATCCCACATGCCACGGAGCGGCTGGGCCTGCGAGCCATGGCCGCTGGGCCTGCACGTCCGGAGCCTGTGCTCCGCAACGGGAGAGGCCACAACAGTGAGAGGCCCGCGTTCCGCAAAAAAAAAAACAAAAAACCGCAGGCTCTACAAAAGTCCCCAGCTTCTGCCACAGGGATGCCCTAGGCCCCAGCCCCACAAAGGACTGTGCACAAGTCTCCTTCCCACTCCTCTGGGGTGCAAGACAAGCAATGCTGAAAGCAAGGACGGTGTGGCTGGAGGACATGACCATGGTGCCAAGGACTGGAGAGGCTGCATGGGGACCATAAAGAGAACAGACACTGCCTGCCCGGTGGCACTCTGAGCCCACCTTTTCCTGTGATCGCCAGTTGCAAATCTTCTCAGCCGTTCTGCAGGCACTTTTCTAAGCTCTACAGCCTGGGTCGGCAGGGCCACACCCTCCTGCGGCTTCCCCAGGGCTGTGATGAAAGAGGCAGAGTGACACACAGCCACTCACGGCTCAGTCTCGGCACCTGGGGCAAAAGCAGCCCACGGCTGGTTCCTGCAGCCCCAGCTGGCAAATAAAACCTCCGGGACTCAGATGAGCCCAGCAGGGTATGCAGGGGGCCTGTGTCTGCTGGGAGGTGGTGGGAGGGGCCCAAGGGAGGGAGACAATCACGCCTACCCCTGGGCCCCCGCCGTGCACGAGGTCTGAGCAAAGGGAACTGGAGAGCGGAGCTTTGCAACCAGCTCCACATGGCGCTGGCAGGCTCTCTTTCCCCATGACTCATGCCGCTTCACTCTCAGGACTTCTTAATGTCTTTTATCTGCCACAAATGTTCTCATCAGGGAGCTGGTAGGTGTTAGATGTTCAAGCAGACTCAGGGGTGTGAGCACACACACGTACACACACACACACACACACACACACACACACGCCATCTTCTGAAAAGCACATTTGTCTCACTTAAAAACAAACAAAAACGACACACCTGCCTGCCTTAAAGGACTTCTCTGGGAATGGACAGCGCGGCTCTGACTTCTGAGCTCCCGTTTCACTGCCTCGAAAGGGATGAGCAACTTTCTCCTCAAAAGGAAAGCAACACCTTAGGCCTAGCCCCACATCCCACTGGAGCAGGTACACTGGCGGCAGGGAGGTGGCAAAGCGGGGAGGACAGAAATGAGGACAGGACAGCAGACATGCGGGGCTGAGCAGATGTTGCTGATGCTGCCCTACCTAAAGCCCGGGCATCAGGGCCGGCCTGATGCAGGACCACTGGGGCAGCGGGGGCAGGGAGAGCTGGAATTCTCTGCAGAAACGGTGAGGCGAGAGCGAGAATGTCAGTGAAAGCAAAATGTGATTCCAACGCTCTCTATTCCCTCCCTCGCCTTTAACAATTGATCACGTAAGGTGGTTTCCCAAATTTTCAAGTCACGTTTAAGATACTCTGAGAAGGCCATCTCATCTGAAAAGCCTGAAGTCGTCACCTTCTAGGACCCCAAGCAAACGAACAGATCCAACTCCACTCCACAAACCCTCTGAGAAGAATAAGGAACGGCCCTTGGGAAGCTGATGGCTTCGGGAGGAAGGAAGGCAAGTATAGATCCTTCTCGACTTACGATGGGGTTACCTCCCTATAGGCCCATGGCTAAGTTGAAAATATTGTAAGGTGAAAAGCCATTTAATCCACCTAACCTACCGAACATCACAGCTTAGCCCAGCCGGGCTTAGACATGCTCAGAACACTTCCAGAAGCCTACAGTTGGGCAAAATCATCTAACACAAAGCCTGTTTTATAATCGAGCATTGAATCTCTCATGTACTTGATCGAATACTGCACTGAAAGTGAAAAAGAGATGGGTTGTCTGGGTACAGAACGGTTATAAGTGGACTGGTTGTTCACCCACACGAGCGTGTGGCTGACTGGGAACTGCAGCTCGATGCCCCTGCCCAGCATCACGAGAGAAGATCGTACCACCTATTACTAGCCTAGAAAAGATCAAAATTCAAAACCTGAGGTCCGGTTACTACTGAATGCGTATGGCTTCCAACCCAATGTAAAGTCAAAAAACCGTAAGTCTAACCATTGTAAGTTGCGAACCATCTGTATACGAAACCGCAGAATAAGGTAACTGATATAAGGGACTTGCCTGGCGGTCCAGTGGTTAAGACTCCACGTTCCCACTACAGGGGGCACGGGTTCGATGCCTGGTCAGAGAATTAAGATCCCGCGTGCTGCGCGGCGAGGCCCCCCCTCAAAAAAGTCACCGATGTAAGAGTGGTGCCCAGAAGACGTGATGGAACACATATGATAAACTATGTTTGACAAGGGAACCAGGGAGAGAAAGCCCAGGGAGGTGGCACTTGGGCCTCACAGAAGGGCCTGGCAGGGGAAGGCAGAGGGGAGTGCTGGCGAGGGCCTCCAGAGATCTGGGACCACCAGGCAGCCCACGACAGGCAGGCGTGGGGCAGTCACCTGAGACTGGAAATGGGGCTGGTGTGCCTTCCTGAGACCCCGTGGGAGTGGATGGTGGTCAGGTGCTTCCTGGAGTGAGATGACGCCTCCAGTGTGGGAGGGGGCTATGGGGGGAGGGGAGAGGAGGTGGAAGGGAATGTTCAGAGCTGAGACTCATTGTGAAGGCAGAATTCACCGACCAGGGGCTTGAGGGACGAAGGAGACAAAAAGATGCGTCTGCCAGTGAGAGGCAGAGGTAGGGGGCTGGGATTCAGGGTACCACAGACTCTGAGGGCAGGGGGAGGAACCAGGGCGGGAAATACACAGAGAAAAGAGAAGCATCTTGTGTCTTCCCGTTTTGGAGCCCCCTGTCAGGAGACAGCTGCCTTCTTTGCTGCGCCCTGCACACCTCAGTGAGGCAAGGGTCAAGTACGGCGAGAGGCCAACACCAGCCGTTACAAACAACACAGCATCATCCAATGGGACGGGGCCGAAAAATACAGGCTAAACGTGAGGTTGGAACAGGGACCTATGTGCGGTCGAAGATGAAACGGGGGCACGAGAGACCACTGTAAAAGCCCAAGAAAACTGAGGGGCCCTGTCACCTTCCTGCCTCGGAAGGCTGACACTTCGGCACTGCCGACGGGAGGGCAGTTCAGAGGTCTAGGAATGCCGGTTCTCTCGTCAGCAGGCAGAGGCACTGCTGTGTTGCTCTGGTCCCGGAAAGACCAGGGAGGATTAAGGAAATGGGGTCTCTCTCCAGGAAATACCAAGCACTTTACAAGCCTTATTTTCAGATTAACACACGGATGCTATCACTAGCACTGATTCCCAGCAGGACGGGTCTGTCCAAGCTCGCGTACTCCCCGTCCGTTTTCTCTCTCTCACCTCTGCCGCCCTCCCACAGATGGTCCTTACTCCTCCATGTTGAAGCCACAGCTCCACAAGGCATCCTGCAGGGGTCCCGAGCCACAGCCCTGGGTCCCCAACTCCCTAACCCCCATCAATCCCCAGAACCTCCACAGTGGACCCCGAGGCACACGACCTTCTCAAAAGAACCCAGGGCCATGATGTGAGGGGATTATACAAGATAAAACGACCCAGCTTTTTACCTCGCGTTACAAATTGTACTTAAAAAGGGGGAAACGCAAGACATCTTCCAAACGCGCTCTTCCTGGCACTGGCGGAGCTTCTGCCTGACTCACCCTGCCTGTCTTCTTTGCCACAGAGGGAAGGGAGGAAAAGTGAGGAAAGACCACAACTGCACTTCACAAAGAGACTTGGTTTACTTACATAAACACGTACTTCTGAGCGCAACATGTCATCAATTCCATGACTGCGGGGTATTCTATCTTACGTTAACTGCAATTAGGTAAATCCCGCTTGTCTTAAGAAATGAAATGAAAGCTGAAAGAGTGCAGAGAGACAGTCTCTCCCCAAGGCTACAGTGCGCAGAATCCTGATGTCTCAAAACAACTCACAGTTTCAGGAAAAACAACCCACTTATCCTATGGGTCTATTTGAAACCTTCTCCAAAGATCTATATATTTGCTTAATCTGGTGACCCATCTGGGACTTTTCTCTACCCTCATCCTTTACCCAAAACATCACTTTTGGTGCTTTTTGAGGGAAAACATCTAGCTGCTTACAAAACAAACAAACACAAAAGAAAACAAACAATACTTATAAACTGCTCATCGGGTACTGAACAAATATCTACAATACCAAGCAATCTCAGTGCCACGCTTGTTTTATTTTAGGGTGTCTTGGAACTAGTGATTGCTTGTATTGTAATCAGTTACATTTCATGTTCTATCTCTGGAATTAGATGGTAAGGGATTTGAAGCAGCAAGGGAGTCTTTCCTTTCCACAATCTCCCACATGCTGGCCTTTCGTACCACGGAGTGAGTTTCTGAATGAACAACGCACAACTGAATGAGCGGCCGAGTCAGTTTACTGCAGCTTTGTTAGGACCAGCTATGTTGTTCCCTGTTTTATGTGAATGAACATCTTCTCAGGTTGGGGGCAGGGGGAACGGATGGGTGGATTTGGAAAAGACTGGTCAGGAAAGATGGCAAACGCATGACACTTGAGCCATTCCTCCTCCTCCTGCCCTTGGCAGACACTAATAATCAATTACAGACTCTCTGCTGAGCGTTGATTAGATCTCAGATTTCATCGTGGATGCCAAACCCAATCAATTGCAGTAGCCACCCTAAGCGCCATGTAGTGACAGATCTATTTGCCTTCTCTTTGTTAGATCCAGATTTTTTAAAGCATCACTTTACTAGAAAAACGAACATTTCTCTGGTCTTAAGGTCACTTCTTTATTTTTAAACCCCTTCTTCCTTCGTGTGCTGATCTTTCCCCCTCGATAGCCTACCTCACTCTGTTTAAACAGAACTGTGTGTGATAATCTAGCTGACTCTCCTTGCGTTGCCCTTTGTTCCTGTTCTCCTAGATCAAATGGCTAAATGTCCTGGACTGGGGGGATGCACTGGCCACCTGAGAGCGAAGACGTCCTTACAAGGGGAGGATTAGAAAGTGACAGTCAATGAGGTTGATGGGCGAGTCTTGGGCTAAAAGGTCCTTCCTACAGCAATACGCTGTGTGCTGGTGGCACTGTCCCAGTGAGGGAGAGAGGACAGAGCCAGCGTGGTGTACGTAACTTCGGGGTTTCTCGGAGGGGACTGTGACCCCATGCCTCCAGGGTGCAGGGAGAGGACTGGAAGGGTGGGCCCTCGGGCTGGGGGAGGTCCTGCATGGGGGAGAAAGGAAGACAGGCCTCCTCCGTCTTTTGGGAGCTGGCGGGGTGCCCAGTGGGTGGCGCCTGTGGAGGGATGGTGTCTGGTGCCTATCCAGGGTCCACTTTTCCTTTTCCCTGTTCCGAGTCTCTGAACTGCTGACCTGGGTTTAGATGCGGCAGGCTGACTGCGGCTGTGCTCGGGGAAAGGGGTGTGAACGAAAGGAGAAGCAGGGCCACCCAGAGGCAGCATCACTGCCAGGGAGGCTGGTGGTCCTGGCCTTGCAGGGGGGTGAGTTGGAGACAGGCAGGGACCCTTGGGAGGGCAGGGGTCAGCGCACAGAATCAGCACCCGGCTCAGGCAGAATGGATCTGCGAACCTCCCAGTGCGGTCCCAGTCTCGCCACTGGGGAAGCTGGTCAAGTGGCCTGGGGTGGGTGGGCCTAGGAAGGATGAGGTTTTGATTCTCCCCCAGGCTGGCGGGCGGCATGGCATCTGCCCTGTACACTCTGCATCTTGGGTGAGAGAATGGGTCCTTGCTGGGCAGACGCTGCTCTGGGCATGGGAATGGTGGCCCAAGGCGTGGGTGGAGGAAGGGCTGCTGCTCGGAGCCCGTCCTAAACCCAGAGCTCTCCCTGGGCTCCAGGCACCCTGGACCACAAACGCAAACGTTTTGGCCTGAGAGCGTTTAATAGCAGACTGAACTCGTTTGGATAAACAGAGGTCTCCAGTTTCTCCCTCTGTGGGTGTCCTGTGGTCACCATTTCCTCCGCTCTCCTTGAGGGGATTAGGAACGCACTGATAAATTAACACCAAGGGTTGCCACCAGTGGAACTCAGACCTAAGTCCTGGGAGAGGGGAGCCCGTACCATTCTCCTGTGTGGGCTTCTCTCTGGCTCCTGGCCCCTCCTCCTCCTGTCTTCACCCCACGAGGCCTCTTCTGAAACCTGTGCTGGGGGACCGAGACACCCAGCTTCCCCGCACTCCACATCCCCTTAGACCTGCAGGCTCTCCGTCCTCCTCTTATTCCCCAAAGCAAGGAGGAGCCCGATAAACAGATTTAGAGCGTGTTATCTAGGAAACCGGGCTGCATTTGCCTGGTTTCTTTGCAGCTCAGAAGACATACAGTCTCTACCCTGTAAAGAAAAATCGAATTGCATTTTAGATCATGCTTCCGTTTGCTTCTCTGCAAAATAAGATCCACGCAAGTCTATAAGCTCCCCTATAGTCCTCAAATTGACTGCACACCCCACACGCTACAGAAGCTGATGAAAGAAAAAAAATATATAAAACTGACCCCAAGCTCGAGACTAAACACGCTTCCGCAGCCGCAGATGCACAGGCCTTCTTGCACCAGCAGCATCGCGCAGACAGTGGGGATTTGTTGGGCAAAGTCATATCAGACTCCAACCGGGGGCCCCCCTGCCCCCCACCCAGCTCTGTCCTTTGTGCCAGCGACAGTGCAGATGTGCTGACTGGCGACGGGTGGGGAGAGCAGCCCCATCAATGCTGGAGATGTCTGGGGGTATGCTAAGGACTAATTCAAAGCCGGCAATGGCTCGATGGAAAGCCCTTTGTGATGGGCCCCTCCCCAGGGGCTGGGATGTAAGGACCAGGCATGAAGGACCCATTTCAATTCAACAAGAATGTACTGAGGTCCCACCAGGTGCAAGGCACTGCGCTCAGCCTGGGGAGAGGCCGGCCGAGAGGGACAGAAGACAGACCGTGGTGTCAGGGCTGCAGTCAGTCGAGCCCCTGGCATCGAGCTGCACCGATTGAACAGTGGGGATCTTTGCACCCATTGTCCCCGCACGTCGAACTGCTCACCCGAGTCGGGGGAGCTGGGGACTCAGAGTCGCTGAGGAATAAATGGGCACGCTTTTGCTTTCCGCTCGGGACAGTCCGTTCTACAGCAGCTCGAGGTGACTGACTGCCCCTCTGCAGGTGGCACCCAGGGGGTGCCAACGTCCCCGCCCAATGCTTTCTCCCCTACACTCCTGCAATCTCACTTAGCACGGTCCACAGAGCACCCAGTGACACTCTCCCCAACCGCCCTTGTATTTTCACACGTGTATCTCAGCGGCTTAACGATATGTTGATTTCTGAGTGGAACTGAAGATGATCTTTGAAATTGGATTAAGCATTTCAACACTTGCGAGTTAAACCATCCTTGAAATGTGAAGACTAAAAAATGATATCTAATGGGTTTGTGGATAAAATTCCCTTAAACGGAGGAAAAAGCTTTCTGCCATGAGCCAAAAGGGTCTTTGCACAATGATGTGTAAAAATAGCCGTGGCAAAAGAAGTCAATGAAAGTATCTACCTGTTTACTCTGGTTCAGAATTTTATGCAAAGGCACAAGTGGGCCAAAATCATAAGTGAAATTTTATCCCCCAATCAAATCCTCTTATAAAAACGATTACCAGAAGATCTCCGTTTAGCAGTGCTAAGCCTCAGTCAGTACTGTGATGCCTTCATGTTTTAGCGTAAGCGACGAACCCAGACGATCTCCAGGAGTTTGGCACTGTGGGGTTTCATCTGTATTCAAAGTTCTTATCTCCAATGGAGAGATTTGTGGGGGAAGTCCTGATCAAACTAGACAGCTCTGCCTACAGAACAGCAATCAACTCAGATGCCAATCTGGAAGATCCTTCACAGAACCAGAGTCTGAGCTACTGAAAAAACTTTAAACATGCAGGATGAACAGAGTAGATGGTAGAAAAGCTACCTTTCATTTGGGAGAGAGGGAAACCTAGGGTCAGACACTGCTGAATTCAGAGGCTGATTCCTGGTGTTCTCAGGTGAGTCCTTCATTAACAGGACGCCTCACCCAGGTGTTGTAAAAGCCCCAACGGCTGGCTTCAGGTGTTGGTGGGGTAGGTAGTATATCCTGGTGGTAGCTCTGGGGTGACAGACTGACGGCAGGTATCACCCACGGAAGACATTACTAGTTCACTCCTCATCTGCGCCCATGGAAGACATTACTAGTCAATCTCATGCAACCTCATACCTCTCAACACTCAGGCAGCAACTTACCTCAGTAAGGTCCCCCTACCGTGACAAGGAAAATCCCCCAGCCCAAACCCAGAAAGCAATTTCTTCATCTATAGCTTTCAGACCCGGAACTCAAGGTAGAGCTGCTAAGGAAACTGATAACAAAAGTCTTATGCTTAAAGACAGCATTCAGATGGCTCCCAGCAGCCACGTCTAGAATTCCAAGAATGGACTGGTATGAAGAAGGCTAGCTCAACAAACTTGGTAAAAATACCAGCTAAACCCAATACACTGGGCCCTTTGTTTATCTGGGCTGTTCGTAGAGGAATGTCCCAATTCAGAAGGATTTATAAAGAGCTGAAATGACCATTCACCAAAGACGCCTTGGGTTGCTCTGAACTGATGAGCAATGGAGGGTCGGCCACGACCCAGGACTGATGACACGGGAATTATCTGGAAGCCAGAGTCTTCCTGTCAAACTGCATTCCAACGATAACCAAGTCACAGAGGCTGTAAAGTCGCTTATGTGATGGCTGGATCACCTGTTCAACCTCCATCACAAGCCTCTGTTGGCTCATAAAGGTGGAACCCAGAGACCTCTGTAACGATGGAAGAAAACCCTGCTGCCTCTTTAATCCTGGGAACTAGACGCTTAACAGAGGGGTAGGAATCCATGGCTGTCCACAAACATGTCTGCGCTCTTAACTAACCAGTGGACAAGAAACGTGGTTACCAAAATCCGGAGAGGTCCCTATAGTTCCTAAGCCCTCCCCTGCAGAGGTGGAGGAGGTTCTGCTGGTTAGAGAAAATCGGCAGAGAAGACGGACGATCAGAAGGGGACGATCCACAGCTAAGCTTCCGAGGCACGGCGCTATATCGGGCAGTGCCTTGAAACTAATAAGAGTTCATCAAATGTTAACATTTCAAGAATCCGATTTGCTTTTAAAAATAGCATTGTCAGGTCTATCCATATAATCACATCCCTTGCATCCCGATGAAGTGTTGGAGTGGGAGAGAGGGGGTGACTTTTGGTGACTGCCAGGGAACTTCGTGGAGCCGGCAGCCTGCTTTGTCTATGCCATCGCCCACAGGGAGTACCCATGAACCTTGTCCTGTTAATAGTGACGGCAATTACCAAGTACCTTTGTGCTTTACTCCCCTGCCTAAGATTTTACAGTTCTCTCTGCTGGAATCTAAGGATACCCACAGAAATATACTTCACTTGTCAATGTTACTGTGCCTGTGATTGGGGTGGGGGGAGAGGAGCAAGAATTTCCTCTGAAGCAGGACTTTCCTGGTGGTCCAGTGGTTTCAGACTCCGAGCTTCCACTGCAGGGGGCACGGGTTCAATCCCTGGTCAGGAAACTGAGATCCTGCAAGCCGCACTGTGCGGCCAAAAAAAAATTTCCTCTGAAGCAGTCGGAAATAATATCTTGATGGAGAACTTGGAACTGGACAGAGGAAGCTGCTGCTTGGAGCAGCTGTTTATAGCTCAGCCCAGGGAGCCCAACGTCCCACCTGGCTGGGAGGAATTCCAGGTTCAGTCAAGTCTATGCATCTTCCAAAGGCTTCTCACCTCAATATGGTTTTCCAGGGTGTTATTAGTGCTGGAAAAAGAAGGCATTTCCTGGTCTATCATGGTGTGTGTGGAGGCTGTATTTCTCACTGCAAAGCATGTGATGGGTTTTTGGATTTATAGAGAAATGTAAGCAACAAGGGCGTACTTTCCAGGGTCTGAGTCTCAGAGCTGAGAAGCCAAACCGCCACCAATGACCTTCATGATCATTACCCTGCGCCCATTGTCTTATTCTCACCTCTCTGACAAGGAAAAAAAATACAAATGAAGCGAAAACATTGGGGTTATAAAACACTGTTCAACATACCCATAACTTGGGAAACCAAAAATGAGGCATACACTTAATAGACAAATTTCTGAAACATGCAGCAACATATTAATGGTGGTCCCCTTTACCGCCTTCCTCTGAAGTTCTGCATCATGTACAATCATGGCATTGACTGTGTTGTACTCCCCCTAGAAAGTTCTTCATTCTGTTATGCGCATACAGAGGCTAACAAGAGAGTATTTAAAATATGACCGCTCACACCTAGATTTTTGCAGGAAATAACCCAAGTGTTATTAAGGGCCCACCAACACACCATACAATGCTGTGAGGGAAATTACCGTACTGGATTTCCACAACTGATGCTTACTTTGAAATCTCTTATCATTTTTATCCACTCAAGTGAAAACGGACACTCTTTGTTCTAGATTAATGGGAGTTAGCTAACACAGTAGCCTCCAAACTCTGTTGAGCACACAACCCCAAGAGTGAAAAAACAAACAAAAAACCCCCAAAAAACCCCTGTGATCCTGCCACGGATAGATGCATATTCATGAAGCAGGCGTATGCACTACTATCCTAACATACTGGGCCCATGAACAACTGTATGAGAACAGAACTTTTCTAGTCTACTGATCTGCATTTTTCCTGCACCACAGTGGGTTATATCTTGTGTGTTCCCACTTTGGAGAGCTAAAGTGTAGACAAATGAGAAGAAAGTGGTCAGCATGACACGGCTGATGTTAATTTGCCACCTGGGAAGCTCCATAAACCTGCCACTCAGGCCTCTCACACGCAGCCCAGCCATGCACTGAACACCCCCAACAAGATGAGCCTCGACCACCTGTACCTGGTAGGTCACCAGCAGGAACTCATTTTTCCATGGGCTGAAAAGTCCCTTCCCACAGCAACATTCACAGAAAGCTCTGCCTGGGGACCTCAATGCAGCTGGCTGAGGCCCAAGGAACTTCTGAGAATGAAGCATTTCCCTATTTTTTTCAGGTGGCTTGTCTACAAGATGATGAAATAGAAAAGCTTCAGTGATTCTTTTTCTGCTCGGAAAGCTATAAATACAAATAGATAGCTGTCAAGAGTAGTCATATCAGAGGTTTTGGAATGTTTTTAAAGAGCTCTGATGTTAATTAGCACATTATGGAAAGTCAAAAAACCCTGGTGCAGTGCTGCATCCAGATCTGTCTTTAAAATAGTCAATAAGAAATGCTGAGAATGTGTGTGGTTTTCTATTTCCTCCACACAAGTTCTGAGTGGCAATGGGAGAGTTCTTTCAAGTTCAGATCTGGGGGAGGAGTGATGGAGATTAGAAGTTAAAAAAAAAAAAAATCAACCCCGAACTATGTGAACCCAAAACAAAGTCTCATAAAATGTTTGCTAACCTCAATTCCATCTTTGCTAGGTGGAGGCTCTGAACGGTCTCCAGGATTTGGACCACCTGGTCTAACATCCAAAATTAGCAGAAAGCAGGAATGCAATACCTCTGCTGAGGAATGAATGAATGAATCATGAATGAATAAACAATCCCCCAACACTGTGAAGTACATCACCGAGGTGTAGGTCTCAGCCTGTATACTCTACTGATTTGTTTTACAGACACGGTAGCCTTCCGGAGGCTAATTTTTTTTCTTTCTTAAACTACATACTGAGAACACAGGTGAAATAGAGACTCCTGGCCTCCAAGAGCTCGGGGAACAGTGAGGATGAAAGACGATCAGCACAGAAGGTCAATTTTGTGTGCTCTCTTAAGAGTCTGAACTGCAGGAGGTCGTGGATGAGCAGAAAGCCCTTGGCTTGAAGCTGCCCTTGGGCTGGTGGCGGTGGGTGAGCGGAGCTGGACAACAAGGAAGGTGGTGAGGGAGGGAGGCTCCCAGCACAGGAAGCAGCTCCTGCGGACGCGGGGAGGCAGGGCAGAGGGTGTCACTGGGGAATGGTGCCAAGTTCAAGATGCTGAGGCCTGGAGAAGGCGGCTGACTGCCTGGGAAGCACCCTGCAGTAGAAGGCATTTTCATTTTATCCTGCAGGCAATGAGGAAACAAGCTGATTTTAAGTAGGACACAGACTTCTTTGGTATTTTTTGAAAACATGACTGAATTTGAACCAAAAAAAAAAAAAAGAGAGAGCGCTCTAACAATGTGAAAATATCCAAAAATAATGCCTGAGCTCAGATATGTTAAAATATCACTTTTGTTCTTCTGTATTAAGACCCCTCAATTCCAAATCATTAATAATGGGGGCAGAGTACCTTTTGACTGATCAGAAGGGGGCCTGCTTCACGGAGCAGAGCTGAGCAGAGCAACCTGTATGCGGTGTACATCCCGTGGATGTCTGTTATGTTGAACGAGATAAGCTTAAGATTCAGGTGGAACCAAGTGAAAGGGGTCCCATTTTTTATACATGTTATAACGGAGCATCCCCTTGAGAAACTACGGCCGCCTAGAAATGTGTGCTGGACAATGTTTCAATGGAAACAACTGTATGCAAATGACGACTGAGTTTTATCCGGAAGGATACAATGAAGATGTAAGGTGACCAGTCTTGCTACGTTAAAACCCAGAAAAATAAGAAAGAACTTTATGCACATCCACGACGTACCACAAAAACGATGTCTCTGGCTGCCTCTGTCCTTTACAGGCACCCAGGAGAAGGGAGGAAGATGCTCAGGAGAGAGCGTGGTACGGAAATGCTGATGCCTATTGGCTGGAAGAAACTGCCCTCAGCCATCCCAAGCAGCACGATCTCATGACGCTACGAAAGGAGGTTGGTGTGTTGGACTCGGGGTGGGTGAGGCTGGCAGGTTGGGCATGACTGGAAGTCAAAACAAGCTCCAGCCTGTAGAAGGTAGGAGGGTAACAGGTAGGGACCTTGAAGATGGTGTTCTCCAAGCTACAGAAAGGGCCCAGTTCTGTGAAGTCCCTACACCAAGAGGGGCACAGCATCTAGGGCTTGCGGGGAGGCCAGAAGGGAGGGGCCGCCCATGGCGGGATCACCCCCATCATTTAATGTGCGGTGGGCACACGGCCACAGGGGCACGAAGGTTATGCCGGTATCACAGAAAGAGAGACGCACGGTGGCCCGTGTGGAGCTGAGCGCGCCGCCTCTCTACACAGCTGAGAAACCAACGTCGCAAAGCCAGAGGATCATCGCGCCACCCGCCCTTGGGATGCAGAGCAGCCTTTGCTCACCAGAGGAGCACCCCGGCACCCTCAGGGGTGGGCGGGCAGGAAACATCTCCTAGCACTGCACACCCCCTCTTTCCTGCACGCGTCTTGGGACCTGCCCCCCTCCACGCCAAAGGTGCTGAGGCAGACCTGCAATCGCAGAGAACCCCGCTTTCTCCGTGAGGCTCGGACCATTAACATCGTCATTGTTATTGCGAGACGGTGTTCGTTAGCGAAAGGTGCTCTTCGGAGGAGCAATTTTGATCTGAATGAGCAGAGACACACATGACTGGGAACAACCTGCTTGATTCCCTTCTTGGCTGACCTCTCCTGGCCTTCCCCAACCTTTCCTGCTTGTGATATGTCACCGATGCCTTGCTGCTTTGCCATCAAACGCTGGCCCTGAGGTCAGGCTTTGCTTTTACAGAGCTGCTTTGTGGAGAAATAAAGGTCTGATCTACCGCCGGAACCGAAGCTCCCACCTGTGCCCTGTAAGAAGCAACTCAGAGCGGCTACAGAAGGTTGACACAGGAAAGGGCTTGCCATCTGGCTGAGGAATCAGGATGGGACAAAGGCCCAGCGGAGGGCCACGGATTGAACTGAGGATCCTGACCTGCCCGGAAAGGTAGACGCTAGTCCCAGAGGCCACCTTATCCAGGGAGGGATCCCCACGTGGTAGGAGGGGTAGGTAAAAGGGGGAGACTTGAAGTCTGTGAGTCAAGGGCCTACAAAGGTTCTCCAGCCTGACCAAAGCAGCAGCTGAGTACCACAACTGGAAAGCCCCTTACGAATAAACAGGCAGCCCCTTCATTTTATAGATAGGTAAGTTGCCTCCTACTCTGGGCCTCCGTTTCCCTAATGTGACACCATAAGCGAGCGATCGGGGCAGAGTACTGGGCACAAGAATCTTGGGGTGTCCTGCTTACTAAGTGATTCTTGTTCCCAACCCACCAAGCTGCTTCCAGAAACGGATAATCACTTTTCACCTCCCAGCTCAGAGAATGCCTTAAAACACATTCAAATCGTATGCAGTCTAAAAGCTTGATGACAAGACTCTGATTTTGGCAAGCGATGTGGAGAGACGGTTCATAAAAGAGCTCATTCAAATAGCCAATAAACACAGGAAGAGACGCTCAACCTTAGGAGCTGTCAGGGAAATGCAAATCACGGCAACACTCAGCTGCCACTTACCACTCTTGAATTTTTACCCATCTGATAGGTGAGAAATCCCCTGGGTCCGGAGGGGCGTGGCTGCAAAATCACTGGTGGAAATGCAAAGTAATTCAATCCGCTTAGAAAGCAATCCGACGACAGATTCCAGCTGAAAGAACACATTCCCTCACACTTAAGGCTCAAATCTCACTCCTGGCAATCTTTTCTTTGGTAGACACTGTTGGGTTGGTTTCCTACTCAGCACTCGCTTCTTCCTTCCTCTTTCTAACAGAATGCCAGGCTTCCTCAGTATCCACCTCTGCCCCCATTCAACTCACCCAATCCCCACCCATAGCTCCTTTCAAGGACCCATGAGGTCCAAGAGTAATCCCATCTTCCTTGCCTGTGAGCGGCTCCAGGACACAGGCCTAGGCCACATCAACTCTTGGCATTCTCCTGGTCCCACGGCTTGGTCCAGGACTGGACAATGTAACCTACTCTGGGCCAATGGGACTGAAGCCAGAGTTTTCTAGGGTCTTCTGGAAAAGAGGATTCCTTACTCTTTGGAGACATACCGGAAGCCTCTCTCTTCCTTTGGCTGTTGTTACATGCAGTGGCGGGCCAGAACTGACGGCACCCATCTCGCTTTCAGTCTAAGAATAAATCACAAACATGGAGGAGGACAGGGGCCTGCCTGAACCACATCTGCCACTGACCTTTCTTGCCAATGAATCTCTTCTGTTGGTTTTCTTTGCAATTTATGAAGTATTTTAAACACAGAGAAAGGTATGCAGAGGATAAGGGAGAATACATCCAAGGGCCCACAGCTCCGATTTCACAAACGTTCACATTTTGCCATATGCTCCCGTTCTGCGTGTTAAATCAAACTTTAGACACATTCGAAGTTCCCTTTGTAGGTTTCCCTGACTCAGTTCCTCTGTCTCCCTCTCTAAAAGCAATCGCTATTCTGAAGTTAGCAGCTATCCTTCCCTTCACCTTTTAATCTTTACATTAGGTATGTAGTAGATTGAACTACATGAATTGGTCAATATGGACCATTTTTACCTATGTATTGATATTTTATCTACATATACCTATTTTATATGGCTCAACCTAATACATTTTTTAAGAAATGGCATCACTGTATACATAATTTAGCAACTCTAGTCACCAACATACTTTTGAAATGTATCCATGTTGATCCCTGTCACTTTAACTGCCACTCAGAAGTGCACTGACTGCATGCGTCATAAAGTCGTTTTCGTCTTTTACAGATGGGTGTTTAACTTGTTCTCCTTTTCTTTTCTTTTTTTCTTTCACAGGTGCTGCATCTCCTGGTGCTCACGGGGAGTCTCTTGAGGGTAGAACACTGAAGTGGAGCTGCTGGGGAGGGGCAGGATCTCGAGATTTACTAGGTGCTGTCTGCATTTCCAGCCCTGCCATCCAGTAAGACAGGTCCTACTTCAAAGCTTCCTCTCCAAAGCTTGCTCCTTTTGGCCAGCCTTCAACATTTGAGCTAATCTGTTGGCTGTGGAACGGTTGCCTTTTGAGGTTTTAATGTGCATTTCCCTCATTACTAATTGAGCATCTTTTCATATGTTTATGGACTATCAGTTTTCCCCTTTCTGCAAAGAGCTTCTCCCTACACTTTGACCATCTCTCTATTGGCTTGTTAGTGGTTTTCTTATTGAATGCCAGGAGTTCTTTGGGTAGGCTGAATTAGTTCCTTGTTATGCATTGCAAATATCTCCCAATGAGAGGTTTGTTCTTCCCCCTTCTAAAAATGGTTACTGCTGTCATTCATGAGTTTGAATTTTTGTGCTGTGAGATTTATCAATTATTTCCTTTCTTCGTTTGTGCTTTTCTGTGTCTTGTTTAAGAAATCCTCCCCTCACCTCAACACAGTAAAGGCCATATATGACAAGCCCACAGCTAACGTCATACCCAAAGGTGAAAATCTGGAAGCTTCCCTCTAAGATCAGGAATAAGACAAGGATGCCCACTCTCACCACTCTTATTCAACACAGTTTTGAAATCGTAGCCAGAGCAATTAGGCAAGGAAAAGAAATAAAAGGCATCCAAATTGTAAAGGAAGAAGTAAAACTGTCATCATTTGCAGGTGACATGATATTATATATAGAAAACACTAAAGACTCTACCAAAAAACTGTTAAACTAATAAACGAACTCAGTAAAGTTGCAGGATACAAAATCAATATAAAAAACTCTGCTGCATTTCTATATGCTAATAATGAACTATCAGAAAGAGAAATTAAGAAAACAATCCCCTTTACAATTACATAAAAAGAATAAATACCTAGGAATAAATTTAACAAAGGAGACGAAAGACTTGTACACTGAAAACTGTAAGACACTAAAGAAAGAAATTAAAGAAGACACAAATAAATGGATATTCTATGTTCATAGATTGGAAGAATTAATACTGTTAAAATGTCCAAACGACCCAAAGCAATCTACAGATGCATTTCAATCCCTATCAAATTCAAATGGCATTTTCACAGAAACAGAACAATCATAAAATCTGTATGGAACCACAAAAGATCTCAAATAGCCAAAGCAATCTTAAAAAGAAGAACAAAGCTAGAGGCGTCACGCTCCCTAATTTCGAACTGTATCACAAAACTATGGTAATCAAAATAATATGGTATTGGCATAAATACAGACACGAGATCAATGGAACAGCATAAAGTGCCCCAAAATAAACCCACACACATATGGTCAATTAATTTATGGTAAAGGAGCCAAGAATATACAATTGGGAAAGGGCAGTGTTTTTGATAAATGGTGTTGGGAAAGCTGAACAGCCACATGCAAAAGAATAAAACTGGACTACTATTTTATACCACACACACAAATTAACTCAAAATAGATTAAAGACTTGAACGTAAGATCTGAAACCATAAAACTCCTAGAAGAAAATATAAGGTGGTAAACTCTTTGACATCTGTCTTAGCGATGATCTTTTGGACTTGACACTGAAAGCAAAGGAAACAAAAACAAAAATAAACCAGTGGGACTACATCAAACTAAAAAGCTTATGCACAGCAAAGGAAACCATCAACAAAGTGTAAAGGCAACCCACTGAATGGGAGAGAACATTTGCAAATCATTTACGTAATAAGAGGCTAATATCTAAGATATATAAAGAACTCATGCAACTCAACAGTAAAAAACCAAACAATCTGATTAAAACATGAGCAGAGGATCTGAATATACATTTTCCCAGATAGCCAAGGGGTACAAGAAAAGGTGCTCAACATCACTAATCACTAATGCATTGGATTTCAAATGCAAATCAAAATCACAATGAGATATCACCTCACCCCTGTTAGAATGGCTATATATGTACATATACACACACACACATAAATGAAGACAAGAAGTAACAAGTATTGGTGAGGATGTAGAGAAAAGGGAACACTTGAACACTGTTGGTGGGAATGTAAATTGCACAGCCATCATGGAAAACAGTATAGAGGTTCCTCAAAAAGTTAAAAATAGAACTACCATATAATCCAGCAATTCCACTTCTGGGTATTTATCTCAAGAAATGAGAACACTAACTTGAAAAGATACCCCCATGTTCACTGCAGCATTACTTAAAATAGGCAGGACATGAAAATAACCTAAATGTCCACTGATGGGTGAATGAATAAAGAAAACATGGTATGTATATATACATATACACACTCTCACACACAATGGAATATTATTCAGCCATAAAAAATGAAATCTTGCCATTTGTGGCAACACAGACGGACCTTAAGAGCATTATGCTAAGTGAAGTAAGTCAGACAAAGAAAGACAAATACCATATGATCTCTCTTACATGTGGAATCTAAAAAAAACAAAACCCCCACAAACCCCCGCCCCCCAAAAAACTGAGCTCATAGATGCAGAGAACAGATTGGTGGTTGCCAGAGGTTGGGGGGAGGGGTGGGAGAAATGGATGAAGGAAGTCAAAAGGTACAACCTTCCAGTTATAAAATAAATAAGTCCTGAGCATGTAACGTGTGGAATGGCGACTATATTGTATTGCATATTTGAAAGTTGCTAAGAGGGTAGATCTTAAACGTCCTCATCCTAAGAAAAAAAAACATTGTAGCTATGTATGGTGCCAGATGTGAACTAGACTTATTGCGGTGGCCATTTCACAATATATACAGATATTGAATCATTGCATTGTACACCTGAAACTAATATAGTTTAAATATCTCAATGATAATAAAAAAAAGAATGTGAGATGAGGTTGTCTCCAGCGTCCCTCCAGCTTTCAAAGCCAAGCGTTCTTGGATTTAAGGATAATACTTCGTTACACTGTTGCTAGGGCTGGTTCTCAGCTGTTTTAGCTATGGTGGAAAGTTTTAAGAAAGAAACAGAAAAAGACTGCCCTGAGGTCATAAAGATAATTTGCCTGGTTTTCTTCTAAACACTGAAAAACTTTGTCTTTCATATTTAGGTCTTAGATCCATCTGGAATTTATTTTTGTGTGAGATGTGAGAAAGCGACCTCAGTTTACATTTCCCTGCATGAGAAATCAGTCATCCTAGTGCAGTATATTGACTTGGCTTCCTTTCCCACTGATTAATAGCTCCACCTCTGAACTGTAACCCTGATACACACTTAGACCAAAGGGACAAACTAGAGAACACAAATACATCTCTGCAAATACCACGTTATTTTAATAACTGTATCTTTCCAAAAAAACCTCTCTCATTGTGCAAGGCTGCCTTCTCTATTCTTTGTCTTGGGTTTTTCTTAGCCCTTTACCCTTCCACATGAATTTTAGGATCAGCTCATTAAATTCCGTGCAAAATTTTATCGAAGCTTTTATTGAAATTGTACTGAATTAATATATTAATTTGGGGAAATGGATATGTTAATTAGTTGGTCTATTTAGCCATGTCCTTGTCCTTTGATAGTTTTAAAATTATTTGCATACACATCTCATACGTTATTAGATTTATTTCTGAGCTTCTGAGTTTTTGGAGTTAATGGAATCTTCTAAATTTCACTCCCTACTTAGAAGTTGCAAGTGCTCAGGCATGCTACTGAATTTGTATTCAGAAAAGTTTCCGAATTCATGGAATAGTTCTAATTGCATAGATTTTCTTGGATTTTCTAAATTGACTACCTTAAGGATTTCCAAAAACTGATACACTTGTTCTCATTTCAATCCTGAATAGCCCTTATTTCTCTTCGGTTGCATCTTAGTGGCCAGGACTGCTAGTAGAGATGTCAAAGAGAAGTGATCCAGCCACTCTGTGGGCCAGCAAAGTGGTACAGCCTCTTTGCTGTATTTCTGCATGTAACATTTCTACAGGGTGTTTACTGCAGGTTTTTGACAGATGCCCTTTATCAGGCCGTCTATTCACACGGGTCAAAACATTTTCAAACATTGGGAATGAGAGTAGAATTTTTGATTTTTATGCCTTAATTGAAATGCTTGAACTCTTTTTCTCCTTGGATCTGTGACTGTGGTCGATTCTAATAGACTTTCAAATGTAAAGCCATCCTTGCATTTTCTTGTGTCGATGTATTCTTTACTAATAAGTTGCGGCATCCATTTCACTTACGTATTACCTGGGATTATTGTATCACTTTTACTGTGTTTATTAAGCTCTTCCTTTTCGAGCCAGTTTGAGTCAGGTCTCCTCTTCCTTACAGCAGAAAGGGCTCTAGCTGGCACAATCCCACTGAAATGAAAGCCGGTGGGCACTGCTATAAGCACACGCACGTCTACCACAGCAGAGGCTGCTCAGGGAAACACGCTGCCTGTGCTGTGATACACCCATTCCCGTGGAATCTGCCGCCACCGACAAGGACGGGTTAGGGTTAGTAATTCACTGTAGGGATCAGCCCACTTCACGAAGCGACAAAAGTAAAACGCAGAGAAGCACATATAGGATGACTTCACTTGCCTCAATGACCAAATTATGTTTTCTCTATGTTATGCATATGTGACTATATATCTGTGGAGAAAAGTATGGAAGAGAACGTCCAGGCTCTTAATGCTGGTTGTCTTGGGAGTGGCAGATAAGGGAGAGGAGAGAAGGGTTGTTTAAAAAAAATATGTCCACAATGAAAAAGATCACACAGAACGTATGATATGATTCCCTTTGTGTAACATTTTTTTGTTTTGTTTTGTTTTGTTTTTGCGGTCCACGGGCCTCTCACTGTTGTGGACTCTCCCTTTGTGGAGCACAGGCTCCGGACGCGCAGGCTCAGCGGCCATGGCTCACGGCGGGCCCAGCCGCTCCGCGGCATGTGGGATCTTCCCGGACCGGGGCATGAACCCGTGTCCCCTGCATCGGCAGGCGGACTCTCAACCACTGCGCCATCAGGGAAGCCCTGTGTAACATTTTTTTAATACTCTTCTCTAGCATCAGAGATTTTTAGAGTCAATTGTATTTATGGAGTGAGAAAAAGTTTAAAGATTATTCATAGTAGACTATTACAAAAGATGCCCGGGAAAGATACATTTATTTGATTTCATCTGAAAACATTACGTGCGTGTCAGAAATTACCCTCATTGAAGCCAAACAGCTCAGATACCGTAACAGTATTTGCCAGTTGGATGGCTCACACCTGCAGGGCAAGGGCAGGGGCCATAGTAGGAGCTGGAAGGGGCTTAGGTGGGCATGTTCCACACTGACCCCGCAGCACCCCAGGGTCTGTATTCTAGCAGCCAGTTCAACAGATAAGAAATGTTGACATTTTATCCACTTCTCAGAGATGCCACAAGCCAAGAGGGAAAAACCCTGAGCTGGTTTCTCATCAACTCCAAGCCCCAGGCAGGAAACACAGAACACTGAGGAGTGGACCCATTTGCTCCTGGCATCTTCTCTTCTCCTTGTTTTTACAGCAGAGGAACACTGGAGATGGAAGAACTTAATTTTTTTCACTGGCTCCAGAGGGAAGTCACTTATCCTAAGAAAAGGACTTAGAAGGACGGCAAGGCTGGAGTGGCTGCTGGGAGTAAGAATACGACACCACCACCAAGCGTCTCTGTGGACTACCCAAGGACATCCATCCGCCACTAGTGACCTTCTCTCTCTACAGTTTCTTTGTAAGGAAAATGATGGACTCAGAAAACATTTGCTAGCACTTGCTCCGGGCCAGAAGCTTGGCTAAGCACTGGGGATCGGCAGGCCCTGCCTTCCAGGAGCGTAGAGTCTACTGAGAGATTCCACCATTTAAGCCAAGGTTTTAAGTCCTCGAACAGAAAACTGCAGAGTAGTATGAAAAACCACACATAGGATAAAACAAAAAAAAAAAAAGGGAAGAGGCTTATCTCTAGATAAAATGAATCCAAATGAATTTCACAGAGCAGCATGGCTGAAGTCTTCTGTCAAGAACGTGGGCAAAAATGTCTAATACTGTGGAAGTTGTGAGGGAGAGAGAAGGAAGGAAAAAAATGGAATGAAATAGAAACAGGAAGAGGAAAGTAAAACCCAACAGTTATCCCCCATGGCATTGGGCACCACTGTAAATGCTTTGCATCCATTCACTCATCTACCCACAGCCTCCCTGAGGTGCTATGATCATCCCTGTCAGCTCCACGGAGAAGGTGGGAAGTGGCTGAGAGGCACAAAGGGTTAAGCAACCCCCTTCAGCTTGGTGACCTCTCAGCCACCAGCTCTACTTCCTCAGAAAGAACCCTCGGAAAGCGACATTTTCCCAGAGACGCGTGGGTCCCTTGGGTTGGAATGAGGGAGCTGGTCTAGAAAGAGTGTCTGCGTGTCCAGCCGCAGACTGAGCTGTGTCGGTGCCCAGGGCAAGTCGATGAACTGCCACCGGTTTAAATCCAGGCTTTAAATAGTGTTGAGCATTTCTTAGAGGCAAGGTTCCCTGCAGCCCCGAGGGAGTTTTGCAGAGGATGGCAGTGGCAGAGATCAGCGTCTCCTTGAGGGTCTCCGGGAGCAGCAGGTGGTGGTTGCCGTCCTCCTCACCATCATCAGTGACCCTCATACAGATTGAGCGCTTTCCCTGTGCCAGGCGCTGCTCTAGCATTTAACATTCAGGCTCACCAAGCTTGGAAGCGAGTATGTACTGTTATCAGGCCCATTTTGCTGATGAGGCCCTGGGAAGTGAAGCAACTCACCCAGACGTACACGACCAGGGCTCGAACCTGGCTGCTCTGTCCGAATGACTAGGTGTGGGAGGCCTCACTGCCATGCAACTCTGGCCTCAAACCTGCACGCCCCGCACAGCACACCAGAGCCCTGCGATTAACTGGCCTCTCGCACTCTGGACAGCAGTTCATTGGCTATCTGTTGTGAACCTAGCCTGCTCTTTGAGAGATCTGGGGGTCCTCACCTCAGCATACCCCAAATGGCATATTCCAGAATTCCTTCCCACCACATACACAGAGGACATTTCTTTCCATCTTGTTAAATTTCCCTACAGTGGGAATGCACTTGGGGGGCCATCCAACCTGACTGCCCTTATCTGGCTGTGTCGGGGGGAGAAGGCAGCGACTCTGGCCTCACCCGTCCACCCCATGTGTGTGTCCACTGACCCGATGAGATGCAACCTAGTCCCGAAGCAGATGTCCTTGGTTCCAGTCTCAGGCCTGCCTTTAACAGGCCATCTCCCCAGGGAGACGACGCAGGGCTTAATTTCAGCTTCGTAAACTCAGCAGGTTGGACAAGATGGCCCAGAAGCTTCCCCCTCACGTCCCAAATCTCAACTGTACACCTTAACTGAGGCCTTCTCTCTCCACGCTTTGGCAGCCAAGTCTGAAACTTGTTCGCCAGTTTTCATAAGCCTCTGTCTTCAGGATTGCTCCTCTTCTTGGTAACAGAACTGGAGAAAGCCAGAGTGGGGGGATGGGGGGCATGAGTGGGTGGGTTATGGCTTGTAACGGATGACAGCCCATAGTGCTCTCTAGCCCTGAGCAAAATGTAAGAGCGAAACACAACCCAAACCCAAAGCAGCAGTGACAGTTCTCTGCCGACTTTAAACGCAAGCTCTAACCGGCAGAGCCAGTGCTGTCGGTTATTGATCCCTAATCTTAGTTTAAAAGGGAGGAACAGGGCTTCCCTGGTGGCGCAGTGGTTGAGAGTCCGCCTGCCGATGCAGGGGACACAGGTTCGTGCCCCGGACCGGGAAGATCCCACATGCCGCGGAGCGGCTGGGCCCGTGAGCCATGGCCGCTGAGCCTGCGCGTCCGGAGCCTGTGCTCCGCAACGGGAGAGGCCACAACAGTGAGAGGCCCGCATACCACAAAAAGAAAAAAAAAAAGGGAGGCACAGACAAAACCGAACCCAGTGGCTCTGTGTTCTATCGAAGGATGTTGGCAGCTCTTCCTTTTAATTATCTAAGAGAAAATATCACAAACAGCCAAAGCTCTGGGTGCAGGCAAGCCTGGGATCCAATCCTGAGTCCGCCCTGACTCTCTGCGAGACGGGCAACCAACTCGGGTGCTCAGAGTCTCAATTTTCTCAGCTGGAAACAGCAGCATCTCCATCACAGGATGCCCACGAGCATTCAATTAAATCATACATAACAAGTCCCCAGTAAATGTGTGTTTGTGTTTGAATACTCACAACCAACCTAGAGCAAAATTAATTTTGAGAGATCTATAAAAGGAGCCTTTAAACATGACCTAATGCACAGGCTGTCCACATGTAAAAATGTACACTATAGATCTGTGTGTTTTACTGTACGTATAATATACCTCAATTTTAAAAGTTACAGGAGAAGAAAAGGGCCATTAATAATGACATTTACAGAACCAGTCTGCATGCTAGTGAAAACTGGAAACAAACATCCAGCCGTAGGTGAACAATGAAATAAATTCAGGTACCTCCACATGGTAGAATACTGTTTGTGTACTAAAATTATGTTTTCAGAGATTGTTTAATGTCATGAGAACATTCTCAAAATAAAATGAAAAGTGGGAAGAAAACAGGATATGAAAGCTGTGTGTAAAAAAAAAAAAAAAGAAAGTTGTGTGTAAAATAGAATTCCAATTTATAGCTTACATCTGCACAGACCAAGGCTAACGAAACCGATGAAGGTGTTATCAGTTGTCATCCCTGGGGGTACAACTGTGGCTGGTATTTATTTTTCCTTCCTCATTTTCTGTATTTTCTAAATTGTCTAAAGTGAACATATATTACTTTTAGAATCCGAGAAAAAAACCACAGTAAGAGATAAATGCATGCCATAGAGCACTTATAAGCGGTGACATTATGGAGATAAGGCTTCCACGAAGGTACTGCACTCCCAAATGGGCGCGGAGGTTGTTGCAGAACAGAAAAACTTCGTGCGTTCTCATCACCTGAGAAAATAGAGCCTTTGACTCCAAATCCAGGCAGAAAAGCTGGAAACTGGGTTTTAAGATGATTAACCAAAAGCCCAAGGCTTCGCTTAAGCACTCTGATTGGGAAATCAGGGACAACAGGGAAAGAGAGAAAAACCTTGAGGATTATTTCAGAACTTCAAGCCTTAAGACACAAGCGAAGTTTCTCAATGAGAAAGACCTTGTTTCTAAACAATTATTTTTCGGTGACACGGAGACTCAGTCGGGAATCATCTTACTGTTTTATTATCATTATTACGATTGTCATATTATTTTGTAAAACAGTAAACTGTCTGACATGTGAGGATGGCCTTCCATTTTGGAATTGAAAAGATGAGAAATCGGAGTTTATCTCCAAAGAAAAAGATTATTAAATCTCTGCAACGATGAGGACTTTTGCTGTGTGGGTTTTTACACTTGCATCCTTCCTCTTTTAAAAAAAGATGTAAAACAGAATATCATCTTTGATTTTTGGTCTTTATCTCAAAGTGTCTAATATTCCTGAAGGGATAACATGAAAGGAGGCCAGAAAGTGAATTCCCTCTTATCCCAGCAAGTGCTCCATATGACACTGGGGGAGGGGGGTTATTTAATTATTGAGGTGGAGTGGTTTCAAAGGGAGGGTGGATTGAGGAGAACCAAGGGCACTGCCAGGGGATGGGCATCCCGGTCCCTAAAACCTCCTGAACTCCTGGGACAAAGCTCAGCGTGCAGCGCTCGGCCACCCCTGTCCACCAGCTCTCCTCGAGGGCACTGCCAGTGATGCTGTGCCCACCCTGCCTTCACCCAGATGTCAGGTCAGACTGAGACCCGGCCAGGAGCTGCCATGGGCTTGAGAGTAGACTGCATACACCCCAGGAAACGGGCAGGGATCCCAAGATGAGGGTGGGAAAGCGAGCACAGCTGGGCAAAAGGCAAGGGGGACACCTCAAAATTCCAAGGACAGGGCAGGAAAGGGACCCCAGTAAAAAGGGCCAGCTATGCCCGCTGACTCTCCAGACAGTACCTGTGCAGGTAACAGAGTGTGGATTTTAGCCAAAGGCTTTTGATCTTTTCACAGTTAACAAGCTGGACTGGGGTACTTATTCCCTGTCAATAATATCTCAATAAAGCTGGGAAAACAAGACAAAAAAAAGAAGTGTCTTTCAAGTTGAGATCTGAAGAATGAGAAAAGAGGGGCAGGATTTCAAGGCAAGATGTCCTTGGGGAGAAGCAGAGTTCATCCAAGGAAATGAAAGAAAGTGGGCAGAGGTCCAATGGTCCAAGGCCCTGGGAGCAGGGTAAAAGATTTTGGCTTTCCTTTTTAAGGTAATGGAAAGCTTTGAAGAGACTGCTGGCTCAATTCTCCCAAGAATAGTTTATGATTTGTACCATCCTAGATGCACCAGAGAACAGTTAATTTATTACGTTATAGATGCCTTAAGGGCTAATACTTTCAAGGAACTGATTGAGAAAGGCTGCCTCAGACTGTATTTCAGTAAACTCCTTTTGTTATTTTAGTAACCATACCCCTCATTCGGGGGTCTAAGGCTGAATCTGCTTTAGGCAAACCTCCATTCATCCTGGGGCAGACAGAAGAGCCTACTGGTCACATACACTTGGGTTGAAATCCCAACTCCGGCTCACAAGCTGCATGACCTTGGGCAAGCCACTTAACCTTCATGTCTCAGCTACTGCAATACTTAACATCATTACCTACTTACTTCTTCCAACAACCCCAATCAATAATTCATATAAGGAGTTTGCCACATGCTTCATCTGTTGACTGGGCATGTACTACTATATTATTATCATCAAATAGTATTTGAGGAAGGACTTCCCGTGTCATGTGAGCTAGAACTGCACTCCTATCTCCTTAGTCTGTGTTCAAGGCTAAGTTACAGTCTCCAGTAGGTGAAAATAATTGGGGATATTCTTTTTCAGGGACTGGTGTTGGTCAAAGTTTTCTGGGCATTCTGGAGGAGGGAGGCATGATGAAATCCCCAACTTGGGGCTCAGCTACAGGCAACACGTAGCAGTCTCTCTTGGGGTTTCCCGGGAGCCACCGCTGTACGATGTGACCAGGGAAAGCCCATCCTTGCTACTTGCTGGGTTAGATGGGCCCTGAGCCACCAGTTATCTCTTGGGAAGTATCTTCTGTAGACATTTCGGACCAATATTATTTTAAGGGTCATCTGAAAAGTGGCAGAAATCAGTCAGGCATTATTCTCTCCATGGACCAAACCACAATGCTTCTCTACCCACTTTGGTCAAGAAAGACAGGAAAATCAGTCTTGGATGTGTCCCAAGCACCTAGAACAGTGGGTGTTCCATAGATATTTGTTAAAGGAAGGAAGGAGTTGGGGGTTAGAAAATCTTTCCTGGCATTTTGGTGTGGGAAAATGAAGCCTGAGAAGGGGATTCTACTGGGAACAGTAATTTTTTAGCATCCTGGGATGTGTGGGCAGGGTCCACCTCAATCTTCAGACTTTCAGAAGGAGGCTGAGAGTTAAACCCACTAATTCAACATTCTAGTCTGTCTCATTTCATGGCTCACAGGGCCCTTTCCCACATGTTCTTTCAGTTTCTGGAACAACTCTGAGAAATAGATGTTATTACCTTCTTTTTAGGGACGTGAAAACTGAAGCTGAGAAAAGTACTCAAACCACGGTGCTAGTCCCAGCCCCTAGAGCAGCTGTTAAGATGCAGAATCCCAAGCCCCAGCCTCAGACCTACTGAATCAGAACCTCAGATCTGGGGAGGGAGTGGCCTGGGGATCTGAATTTATAATAATCACCCCTGGTGTTCTCAGTGCAGCTCAATTCAGGAACCACTAGGTCCCTGGGTGATCACAGTGCTGGGAGCCCCACCTGATACTCTCCTCCTGTGTCTTCCCGTTCATCTCCCAGTGTCCTGTCCCTCGACGGACCATGAACTATTCTCATCTGCTAACTCTATCTGGGCCAGATTTTAGACCACCATCCTGGGAACCAAGCCAGCAGATGGACTCATAGAGTCTGTATGGGGCAACCTAAGCCAGCCTATCTTTTTCTCCTCCCATAATGCAAATTCGTAAGGTATTTCATTCAATTACACTGATATCGGTGTGAATTTTAAAATGATAACCGAGAAGAAGTGATGGATTTTAGAGTGGTACTGATGGATTTTAGAATGGATTTTAGATCGCGCATGGCCAAACGATCAAATGGAAGAGGGGCAAGGAAGTCAACCATTTCACATGCAAAGGGCCTCTCAACAGTGCCCAGGGCCAACCTGCCTCCTTCTGTTGAAAGTGACTGGGAATAACGGAGAATGCATTTGAATGAATTACTCAGTGTGGTGGTCCGGTCTGTGTATTTACACCTATGTGTTATGTTATTGGTAATTATGCACTTCTGGTTTGAGGACCAGTTAACAGACACCTTTCCACATGCTTGCTTCTCCTTCTCACTTCTAGGTTTTTAGAAAATATGGTTAAGAAAACAAAGCAAAAGGTGAAAACACTTGACATAGAAAACACAGGGACATTTCCTCAAATAACATGGAGGATAGAGTCACAAATAAACTGGGGCTATAAAGTCTAGAAAAGATGAAGAGTTGGCCTGATCTACAAATGATCGTTAGCCTACTTGCAGATTTTTATTCAAAAGATGTCAACTGCTAATTTTCGGCAGAAACACAACACAGTGCTGTAAAAGTGATGTACATGCCTTGGCAGAAGGAGAGGGAGAAGAAAGACCTGCTTTTGCAAAATCTGACTTGATATGTTAATAAGCAAGAGAATAACAGAATTGTGAGCAAGATCTTAAAGGTAATGTTAAAGAAAAAAAACCTCAGAAGATAGCCAATAGAGTCAAATTCCTCCAAAATACGGGGTAGTGGGATATTCAGATCTATAGGATTGAAAGAGGCCCAAATGGAAAAAACAATGTGATTTTATAGTCCTCTCTTCTGGGCATGATGGTATGCCTAGGAGAAGAATGACTGTTCTGGTCACTCATGCCCCAATAAAGACCCTGGTACCTTCCATCAGAGTCGAGGACAAAAGTTGGGAGATGTGTTTCTCAAAGTGTGACTCTGGGGCTTCCCTGGTGGCACAGTGGTTGAGAGTCTGCCTGCCGATGCACGGGACACGGGTTCGAGCCCTGGTCTGGGAGGATCCCACATGCCGTGGAGCAATTAGGCCCGTGAGCCACAACTACTGAGCCTGCGCGTCTGGAGCCTGTGCTCCGCAACAAGAGAGGCCGCGACAGTGAGAGGCCCGCACGCCGCGATGAAGAGTGGCCCCCGCTTGCCGTAACTGGAGAAAGCCCTCGCACAGAAACAGAGACCCAACACAGCCAAAAATAAAAATTAAAAATAATTAAAAAAAAAAAAGTGCTCTGTAAACTTAAAAAAAAAAGTGTGACTTTGTTTTGCATTAGAAATCCAAAGTCAGAAGAGATACCAGGATGATCTATCCCTCGCCTAGTCAAAGGTTCTACCTTCTGCAAAGGAAGGGCCTGGAAAGAAGCAATACTTTATTTTCAATGTCAATTATTTTGCCTGATGTTTTTATTCCTTGGTTTTGTAAATACCATCAAAAGCATATAATTTAAAGCTACCTCTGAAGTGTTCTTTATTCTGATGCATCTGGGCTCTGTGTGGACAGGAAGAGCATTATCTAGCAAGTTAGGGGTCCTACCCATTGAAGGACACTGGCAATCCCCCCAAGTGAATGCTGAAACGGGAAACTCTGAGGTGTGCCAATCTGTCATAACCACTGGCTTCTCGGTCGCTCACCGCCTACCTGGAGCACCCGGGGCAGGAGAAGTCACTCAGCATTTCTCAAAGCTAACATCACCCTCCAGTTCCAACTGTTCTGCAGCGATGCAATGGACTTTAAGAAGAGATGGGCTAATGCCCATGATTGTAGATGCCCAGAACAAAGGGAAACCCATGTCAGGCCTAGGGAGGGCAGTGGGAGTTAAGGGAGAGAAGGAAAGGAAAGACAATAGTGCCTCCATAGTCTCTGACTTAATAGAGGCAGGGAGAAAACAAAATGGCAATTTCCTCTATTCAAAGGTGCAATACAATAGCCAAGACATGGAAGCAACCTAAATGCCCATCGGCAGATGAATGCATAAAGATGTGGTACATATAGACAATGGAATATTACTCAGCCATTAAAAAGAACGAAATAATGCCATTTGCAGCAACATGGATGGACCTAGAGATGATCATACTAACTGAAGTAAGTCAGAGAAAGACAAATATCATATCACTTATATGTTGAATCTAATTTTTTTAAATGATACAAATGAACTTATTTACAAAACAAACAGACTTACAGATATCGAAAACAAACTTATGGTTACCAAAGGGGAAACGCGGGGCGGGGGGAATAAATCAGGAGCTTGGGATTAACATACACACACTACTATATATAAAATACATAAACAACAAGGACCTATTGTATAGCACAGGGACCTCTATTCAATATTCGATGATAACCTATATGAGAAAAGAATCTGAAAAAGAATGAATATATGTATATGTACCACGGAATCACTTTGCTGTACACCTGAAACTAACACAACATTGTAAATCAACTATAATCCAATAACATTTTTTTTTAAAAAGGTGCAATAGAGAAGATGGGCCCTCCCCTGGATCCACCCCACCGCGGGTCCTGTCCTCCTGTCCTAACGACTGCTATGAAAAGAATAATTACACTTGATATCTGCTGAGCGCTTACTGGGGGCTGGGAGGTCTCGGCACTTTAAAACGCTATCGTGTTTAATCCTTAGAATACCCCTGGGAGGTGGGCACTATGATGACAGAAGGGAAACGGGGCTGAGAGGGGCAGGAGCATTTGTCCTGCTCACAGGGCTGGACAGGGCGGTGTAGAAGTTCCATCTCTAGTGCCTCTGTGGCACTGGACCACAGAGGTGGAATCCTGAGGACAGAAGGAAGTCCACGTAGCTGGCCTAAATGCCAGGGCCAGCGTCACAGGCAATGCCTGTAGTCAACAGAGCAAAATGAATTAGTAACACCTGGTCATAGCCTCCCGGCACCCTTGGGTGCCCAGGTCACTTTGGGAGACGTTAAGAATTCAGGGAAAGAAGAAAAGGCCAGGACAGAGGGACTCAGAGGAGGGACTGAAGCTGTTGGCAAAGGCCTGAGTCAAGAGCCAGGAGAGTGTGGTCACGAGGGGAGGTTCAGAGAGCCAGCCTGGATGTGGTTCACCTGCACTCAGCTCTGCCACTGACTGCTGTGACCTTGAGCCAGCTATTCAATGTCATCGTGCCTCAGTTTCCTCATCTGTTCAATGGGGATGATACCTCATAGGGTTGCTGGGAGGGTTAAATGTTTAGATTTAAAACTGTAAGTCCTGGGCTTCCCTGGTGGCGCAGTGGTTGAGAGTCCGCCCGCTGATGCAGGGGACACGGGTTCGTGACCCGGTCCGGGGAGATCCCACATGCCGCGGACCGGCTGGGCCCGTGAGCCATGGCCGCTAGGCCTGAGCGTCTGGAGCCTGTGCTCCGCAACGGGAGAGGCCACAACAGTGAGAGGCCCGCGTACCACAAAAACAAAAACAAAAACAAAAACAAAAAAACCTGTAAGTCCTTATTCACTGTTAGCTGTTACCAAATCACCTGGGTAGTACAGCAACTCACTGAACAAGATTTTAGCTTAGGAAAAGATCACCAAATCGATGGCACCTTCATCAGCCTGAGTTTCCCCCAAGACCATTGCCTGCGACAGGACTTCGCAGGAAGACGGTTTAGCAGGAGTGGGACAGGAGGTCAAGAAAGTACCGGGTTGGCTGGATCTTACAAGGACAGTCCAGGGAACCTCAAGAAACACTGGCAGAGGATGAAGGAATGGGGAAAGAGATCTCCGCCAGCCCTCACCCTCGTGGACAACGTGCTATCAGGGGGCTGGAGAGGCAGAGACCCCTCGGACAGGGCATCCCTGGCTGCTCCAGCAGGAAGCTGCCCACAGCTGCTTGGGACCAGGCTCTGCAGTGGCTGCGGCTAAGAGGGTTCAGAATGGTGCATAACGTGTCCAACGTGTTCAGTCAGCAAATCCATACTAAGTCCCCGCTGCGTACCAGGCAGGGAGAACACAGCAAAGAACAAGCCAGGCGAGGTGTTTGTTTCCTCTTCCACTGACGTGAAGGAGATGACAAGAAGCGAGGAAACCACAAGTCTGTTCTCTATGTCTGAGGCGGGGTTTGGGGTCGGTAGACGCAAACTAATACATTTAGAATGGATAAACAAGGTCCTACTGTATAGCACAGGGAACTATATTCAATATCCTGGGATAAACCATAATGGAAAAGAATATGAAAAAAGAATCAGAGACTGGCACAACATTGTAAATCAAATATACTTCAATTAAAAAAAAAGAAGCAAGGAAAATTAGTAATTTTAGATAGGGATAAAGTACTTGGAAGAAAATAAAACGGGCTAACAGGATGAGGAGGAAGGCTTCCTTTAGACAGAAAGACCAGGAATGGCCTCTCTGAGGAGGTGAAATTTGAGCTGAGGCTCCAGTAGCAAGAAGGAGCCAGACAGAATGCAAAGGGCCAATGCAAAGATCCTGAGGTGAGTTCCAGGAATCCCTGGAGGCCTGCTGGGAGGAAGAGTGAGCTGGGGGACAGCTGGGAGATGGGGGAAGGGCAGGCAGGGGCTGGGTCCTGAAGGACCTCGGAGGAGGCCAAGGTGTAGAGCCTGGATTTTATTCTGAGCCCACTGAGAAGCCAGTGGAACATTTTGTAGGCAGGGGAATTCCGTGATCTGGTTGCTGTGTGAAGAAGGAGAGCAAGATAAGAAACTGGGAAATGAGTAGCTGCTGGTTTTGTAGGTCAGAAGTGGCTGAATGCTGGCAATTTCATCTGGTTCACCCTGATTCCTGCCCTGTTAGATTGTCATTGAGAACAAGAGCAGTGTCTTAATCAGGCTCTGGTGGCCGCTACCGCCATGAAGTCTTCCATGGGAGTACCAGGGACAATGGCCCTGAACCAGGAGGAGGAACTGAACCTCCCAGGTGGCTGGAGGTGGAAGCACAGCAGAGGGGTCTCGCTGTGTCCCTGCAACCCACACAGTGCACAGGAAATGATCCGTTACTGTTTCTGTTCTACCATCTTCCCAGGTACTGAGTTATTTATGCTCTGCCAACACACAGCACGCTCACCACGGATGCCCTTGACCACCTGTGCTTATCTGCTCAATCACAGACACAGAAAAGGGAGGGCCTGAGCCATGGCGCTCCTCCCTGGTTCTTATTCCTCCTACTGCCTCTAGCTGCTGCTGTTTTTTCTTTCTTTCTTTTTTGCGGTATGCGGGCTTCTCACTGCTGTGGCCTCTCCCGTTGCGGAGCACAGGCTCCGGACGCGCAGGCTCAGCGGCCATGGCTCACGGGCCCAGCCGCGGGGCATGTGGGAGCTTCCCGGACCCGGGCACGAACCCGTGTCCCCCTGCATCGGCAGGCGGACTCTCAACCACTGCGCCACCAGGGAAGCCCTGCTTTTTTTTTTTAATTTTTATTTGAGTATAGTTGATTTATAAGGTTGTGTTAGTTTCAGGCGTACAGCAAAGTGAATCACTTATACATTATATATATATATATATATATCTCCATTCTTTTTCAGATTCTTTCCCATATAGGTTATCACAGAATATTGAGTAGACTTCCCTGTGCTATACAGTAGGTCCTTATTAGATACCTGTTTTATTTATAGTTTTTTTTTTTGGAAGAAGGGAAATTCTTCAGAGCAGGAGAGCGGGGTCTGGGTAAGGGGTGACCACAACCACTGATGAGCGTATCTGTTCCGTACAGTGACAAGCCTCCATCTGCATCTTGAACAGGTCCCAGGCTTAAGGATTTTGTGGTTAAGCAAACTGCAGACTGGTGAACCGCCAAGCCTGATTTAGCACCTGGACCAGATTAACACATTCCTATGCTTCTGTGCATCCACCTTTTACTTTGGTGCCTGGGACGCTCACTTCCACAGTGGTATGAAGGTGATGCTTTAAATTCTGTGTGAGAAGATGGCACCAAAGTTTATCTTGGGGCTGTGTAACGGATATCTAGTATCCAGTAATTGCCATGCATTTTAAGAAATTTCATGAGGCTACCGTTACCACTCTTCGTTTCCACGACCATCAGCCGTCTAGTAATCAAACAATACCTTGACGTTACTGTACACTTTGGTTTTTCTGTTTTTATCCTTGAAGCACAGAGGGAACGTGCTTATTTAACCCCTCAGCCATCTGGAGACTGTTATGGAGAAATCCTCTGGGGCAGAGACAATGAAACTTCACTGTAAATCAAATCCCACGTGAATCATTATTGATTATCAGCCAGGAGGGCGCTGTGTTGGGGATAAAGTTTGAAGAAAGGGCAAGTACTTTCTCTTTGAATCTATTAGAAATTGGTTACTGAGGGCCTCTGGGGCCTGCCCAGAGTCATTCTTAATTTATTCTAAGATCCGTTGGGTTTGTTAACATTGGTCAATCATCTAGAATAGCAAAATAGGCCACTGACCTGAAACAGAGAGCTTAAAATATGTAAATTATATAAAGATGAAACCACTAAGGTATTTTACTGTCTCCCTGGAACTGAGTTCTGCAAAAGTACACCAAAATCAAGTCCTTTTCAAGTACACAGAAGACGTGGTTTTTTGGAGGGGATCATAATGACCCCAAAATGATAATGTTAAAGGGAGCCTAGAGACAGCTTTGTCCCAAAGGTGGTTAGAAGTCAAATACTGGCTACAAAGGGAGGCCAACTCTACCAGCACAGGCAGGCTTTTTCATTACGTCTAATTTCTCAGGGGAATTCAACACATCCTAGTGGGGTAATTGGGACATCCCAGTTACCCCAGTGCACAGGAGATCAACACCGACAGCCAAAGAATTCCACCCTACTCTGAGCTACATTTTAAAAACAAAGAATAGATTTGTGTGTCAGTAAATATCGACACACATAATCTCTAATACTCCCCAGTCATTTCATTCCCGACATCACCCTTGATAAACAAGAGATGACCAATGGTATCTGCAAAGTGGAAATGACCTTTCCCCTGCTTCTGATTCAATCACGACAGACCAATACAGTATCATTTTGTCCAGGTACAGGCTTTTATATTAAACAGTTCCCTTTCAATTATTCACCAAAATAAAGGGAAAAATACATATGTGAATCCTTGAATCAATCCAATAGGTTTGCCTCAAATGTTTCTGATACTGAGGAATATTCCATTTGCTGTTCTTTCTTGGGACAGAAGCCTAAACAAACCAAAAAAAAAAACCTTTCTTTTTTTTTTAACTTTTATTTTTTTATTATTATTTTTTAATATTTTATTTATTTTTGGTTGCTCGGGTCTTAGTTGTGGCACGTGGACTCTCTAGTTGAGGCACACGAGCCCAGTAGCTGGCTGCAGTGCGCGTGCTCAGTTGCCCTGTGGCATGTGGGATCTTCGTTCCCTGACCAGGGATTGAACCCTCATCCCCTGCATTGGAAGGCGCGTTCTTAACCACTGGACCACCACGGAAGTACTGAGGGCTTTTGAAAGTACTCTTTCTATTCATCAAGAGTTTCTGGCAGGGAAAAGGTCACTTTCCAGGTTAAAAAAAAATCACAACTAGCGATCTGATGGTAATGGTCTTGAATGGAGCTTGAAAAAGTTCCCTGTAGTCTTTGCAGTGAATTGAAAGAAGACTGCACACTTGTTTGCATGTGTTACTATCTAATAAACGTGTGCTTGTATGTGTGTATCTCACAGAAGCACAAGAAGATTCAGACCATCAGTAAAAGATTTTATACACCATCACCATCCCCAGGGATTTAGTGCCAACTCCACATACAATGAACAAAAGGCCACGCAGACAGTGCCACGAAAGGGGGGTGGTGGTTATTACTGTGGTGGTTATTATTTCAAGGCGGAGTATCTCTTTGCTCAGGGGGAGTCAACCCAGCTCACTTTAATTCTTTCCTTCTTTACATTCTCGGTGGTAAGTTTCTACTGCCCCCAAGACCTCAGAAAGATCCATGTACTGCTTAGGGGACTAAATGTATTAAGTTGTTACATATTCATTCTGTGTTCGATAACACCAGAGCCGGGGCTCACAGACAATGGTAACGTGCCTCCTGTAAAACAGGCACAAAGACACACCAAACACGCTCACGCCTACTTGCTAGAGTCGCTCCCGTAAGCTTAACAGTCACATCCCAACTCATCTCTGCTGTTACTCGTAAAAATGCAGCCTCACGCCATCTTCAGAATATCAAGTCTATAATTACTTTTCAGCAATCAACGCATGTCAAAAATGTTTGTAAAATGGATAAATAATAAGAACCTGCTGTATAAAAAAATAAAATTCGAAAAGAAATGTTTGTAGTAAAGATATAAGATAGAAACACTTATATTGCCTAGTTAACATTTGGTCTTCTCATTTTTACTGAACCCCTCCAACATGAATATGATGCCACCAGGAAAAGCCTGTTTAAGAATTGAAGCAGAAGAAAAGCTTTGGGGCCCCTTTTCATGCTGGTTACTTATAAGTTATTGATCTGGGGTGGTTTCTTTCTTGCTCTCTCTCATAGAGGCAGATGCTTCATTCGTCTCACCTAATGGCTGTCGTTTCTACCCATGGATTAAATCATACGTGTGTATTGCACAGTACATTCATCTATTTTATGTATAATATGAATTGGCAGTAGATTGAAAATTTAGATCATTTTTAAAAGATTAAAATAGGTACATCAAACAGAATATACAATGAGTCTGTAGAAAATATAAACCCCAAACAAGTGTTCCTATACTTTAGTTATTCATTCTTACACGACTCCTTCCCCCTAAAATACAATAAACGCATACTTTTTTCTAGAGTTTAAAATCAGAATACTATTTCACGGGGTGAAATTTTTATTGCTGTTAGATCAGTTATTTCCATTAAGGAAATGTATAATGATTTAATCACTAACAATACAAACATCTTTTGTTAGAAGCACATTTTACATTGATTAGAACTCCTTGGGTTGAACAGGCTTTTAAAGTACTGAATCTAAAAACAGTTCTATCAGGGATCTGTAGAGACATTTTTGCTAAGTGTTCACTGGCCTAAAAATATCTTTTAGAAACAATTTAGCTAATTTGACTGGCGGGTTCACATGAACATATTGACCCACAGACTGTGATTTCCTGTATGACAGAACCTACCAAATTAGTAACACAATCCAGGTCAAGTTTATAGGCATAATAGAGTTCCTGAAAAATATAAGCAGGTCTGTGGAGATAATTTTGTTTTTTTAAATGATGGGGTTATGTATGGATGAGTAGAGGGCTGGGAGCATGGAAAGATGAAAACCACAGTTGAAGAGTTGACGTGATGTCTCCCTTTTCACTGCAGTCTCCTTTGTAATGAAAGGCAACATTTCTTTTCATGTACCTTGATGGGAACATGCTGTTGACCGTTTCCCAGAAGTAACAGCAACCCTGGAATCATCCCCAAACTGAAATAACACACCACACTGTCCAGTCTTGACCACACACCCCAGAAGAAGTTACTTCTCAAATGTTGGGCTTTTAAAAATAACTGCATGCTTTACTTACAAACACTAATATTGAATTCAGTGATTCCTCCGGGGGGCAAAAATGCCATGCCTAACTAGCTTTCCATAAAACAACAAAAGTCAGTGGTCACTAGGTACAAAATGAAGGGGTGGGGCGAGGTGGGACGACCACCTTTGTCTTTCATCCTTAGCAACGAACATGTCTGGGACGCGCAGACGTCTCCACGACTTCAGGATTGCCTAATTACTAAAATAAAACACACTTTACACATAAATCAATAAATCAACCTGCAATGGCAAGACTGGTAGCCGGTTACTAGACAAAATGAATATGCATAAGCACCACCTCCTAGGAGAGCTTCTGTGCCAGGGCGGATCACAAAATCTAAAAGGACGGTTCCAGGAAGGCGGCCGGCGATGCCCCGTGAGAAATGACACGTAATTTTACCCGCCAGAGAAAATGCCCTGCCAAGAAGTCGGGGGGAGGGGACGTGCTCAGCCCGCAGGCGCCCCGGTGAAGACCCCTTACCTTGGACAGGGGTCGGAGCAGGCGGGCAGACGGCTGGGTCCCCGCCGGCCCGGAGCGCACCCGGCCCGAGCCGGGCGAGGACCGCGCACCCAGCTGCCGCACCGAGCGCCACTCCACTACTCACCCCGTCGGCGTTATTAATAGATGTTAATGGCTCCCTCAGATCCAGGAGAAACCTCTTTCTTTTTGTTATCTGGAAATTCCAAGGTTAAAAAAAAAAAAATCCCAAAGCAGCAGTGGGCTCCCTGGTGCCGTGGATGCCAGTCCGCATTCCGCCCCCAGCCGCCTCCACCCTCCGAGCCGGCCCCCAACTTGCTGCATCGGCGGCCAAAAATCAATCCGAAGCCGGAGCGATCGGGCGCGCAGGCAGACAAAGACTTCACCTCGGGCAGGGCCGGAGTCTGGCTTTGCTTTGAAAGCAGTAACCTTGCCAGTGGCATTACAGAGAGGGGTCCTACACGTTGTTTTTCTCCAGAGGATTCTTCTATGACATCCAAAAATACTCAAGTCCTGACACCGTCCCGGACGCTGTCCCTTTACTGTGGGACAATCACGTCCCATGACCTTCCAAAAAAAAATTCCCAGTCCCCTTTGTGTGAGGCCAGAAAGCACTTGGCAGTCTCCCGGCCCCCATACTCCTGACACCCTGTGTTCTTTCCTGACACACCCACCCTACTGGCATCCAGTCCCCAAGGACCTTCCTCTCTTGCCCAGGAACAGCCTTCTAGGGTCCCTTGGGTTTGGGGAGGGAGAGGGGAGGGAGGGAGGGAGAGGGGAGGGAGGGAGGGAGGGAGGGAGGGAGAGGGGAGGGAGGGAGGGGGGGGAGGGAGGGAGAGGGGAGGGAGGGAGGGAGGGAGGGTGAAAAGCGGGGAGGAAAAAAGGAGGAAAAGAAGGAAGGAAGGAATTAGGTTTAGTTCATTCAGAGGTGTCATAGTTAATATCAATCAACTTTTGCTGCTTTTAGTTCCAAGACAAACTATGTTACTGAATAGGTGAAAAATTAAAAAAGAAAAAAAAGTATCCGGTGAGATTTGGTCTGAATGCACTTTAGCGGCCGACATACAATGCACTGTCGTGTCTGCCCCTTTGGCTGTGTTACTTAACCCCCAGATGAGCCAGACCATCTAGGTTTGTCACATACCAAACACCCAGCAAGGCCTGCCATATTGGTGACTGAAGCAACCCATGTTACCAATTCAGCTGGTATTTGCCAGAAAAGTATGTCGTTCACCTCAGCTAAGAACTCGCTAATTTTACAATCTGTGATAAACCAATCTGTGGAGGTGGGCCGTGGGTAGGGGACTAGCTGACTTCCAACTTTCTTGACACTCAGGATCTTCCACGCTTGGAAAAGGAGGCCACCTAAACTAACAGCCTTTGTTTCTTCATTGTGTCTTCCAGTTCTTGGTCCAGAAATCGTCAAAGGACCTTTGTAGTTAACACAGAAGCATATTAAACATGCCTGTTATGAATTTTAATTATTTTAATTAAGTTACCTTTTTCTACTTCTTAGTATTCATTCACATCTATATATATAACTTTCTCCAAAGTAATAAAACTCCATTAGTACAATTACTATTTTTCAGTAAATCTGATTTCCCTTTTCACCATGACTCTCAATCAGTGAGAATTAATGGTATAATAACTATAGAGGTTGCAACTGAAGACACAAATGAGAGAAAAACTGGGAATTTCACTAGAACCTTGGAATAGTTTTATCAATTCCTTATTCTCTTGCCCTTCTCCATCCACGGGCCCCACAAAGAAGGACAGGATAAAACGCGATAAAGGTTCAGAATAATGGATATTTTGAGAGAGACACACATACTTCATAACAGCCAACATTTCTTTCTCTTTTTTTAATTGGCTTTTAATGAGCAGCTGCAAAAGTTCAACAACCTATTAACTACTTCAGGGTCTGCTTTATGAGAAATGTGATCCGCCTACACAACCCAGAGCCCTGCAGATTCCAGTAAAGAGGGGTAATACAGTTTTAAAACTCAATCAATATACCAAAGTCATTGCACTGGGCATGCATGGCCTGGGAGGTGAAGGTGGTAGGGAGAGCGAGGTAGACTGAGATTCACCTTCTTATATGCAGATAAAGAACTGCAGCTATTTTCTTGTTTTCACCCAAAGAATGAAAAATGTCATTAATTCCTTCAAGACATACGCAAGCAACTGGCTTTGTTGCTCTTTCTCCCTCCCTCCCCCTCCCTCCCTCTCTCCCTTTCTCTCTCTCTCTCTCTCCAGCTTTAGAGAAAGGCAGCGGTAAGATTATAGCAGCGATGGAATCACAGGGTCTGGCTATATTAGCAGAATCACAGACAGCACTAGGGCGATGTCTTCGCTCTCCAGCTCTCTAATTATTTACCCAGATCAAGCCTGACTGCTGGAAAATCAGCTCTCTCCAGGAGGTAACCAAGCTGAAAGGTTCTTTTCACTGAGAAATGATGGGCTGGTGGCTGGCATCCAGCCTACTGGCCAGTGCGCCCTTGTGGGCAGTGTCACGAAATAAATACCCAGGACCACACCATTTCCCTCCTTCATCCCCAGGAAAGTATTGGTCAGTTTCAGAAAATCAGCAGAGACGAGCATGTCTGCTGTACAGAAAACACACAAAGATTGAGCCCCTACAAGACACAGTTCTTCAGAATTAATTTGGTGAAATGAGGGACGGAGCAAGCTGAGGTTGCTGGTATTTAACAGTTGGAGTGTCCGTGCAAAGTCCCTACATGCAGACAAAGCCGATTGCTTCATTGTTCCCACTGACGGGTGGGTGCTGTTTTCTCTCGCGCAGGTCTCCAGAAAACAGAAACTGTTCGGGCAACATTTATGTTCTCATTTGCTTGGGCTCTCAGAAAACAGCAAGCCACTAGCCCTCTGTCAGCTCCCATGCTCCTCCAAAGCTTTGGGTCACTCTCTTGACTCCACAGAAGAAAAGATTTTTAAAAAATCAATTGAAATCAATCTCATTTATATTTGTCTGTTTCTAAAAGCTTTGTTGGAAGCGTCACAATTCAAATGCTTTGCACTTTCTTATTTGCTTTCCTCGGACTGCAAAACTACTGTCTCACACATGCAAATTTTTAATTTGTCAGACCCACGATGGGATGGATCACCTTCAGATTCCTTTATTTTTCACTGCTCACAGACGAACATGGCTGCCAGCGAGGATCTGTCTGAACGTGAACGTGAACGTGAACGTGGGGGCCTGGCACACACATCACCCCTGCTCATTTACCTACGCACTTCAGAAGGTGCAATGTCAGGGTACATCCACCAAATCTATAACAGGTCTGGGGAGACAATGTACGTATTGTTGACTGGTATTTCAAATTTATGTTGTGTTTATTCTAACGCTATAATCAATTTGTATTCTCCACATACACAGCCACCTCTTAATAGTACATCTGAGGATTCTTTTTCCCTGCCTCTCGGTCAGGAGTGGAATTCCAAATCTGCCGTGGTTAGACTGCCGATGTTTAAAAACAAACTTCCTTTTTAAAAATCCCTCTTTTGGACAACTGGCATTCTAACTTGAGCTTGAGAAGCCACGGACTTTTATTCCCGCATTCAACATCCAACCGAGCTACTTCCTTTGAGTTCAGCTGGGATTTGTAATATATTCATCAAATTTCTATCATGAAACATTTGCATCAATATTACAGTTTTCTACGTTCAGGAGAAGGGGCTCAATAAATTCATTATTTAGAAAGTAACTAAGTATGGGTCTGCTAAAAGTCTATATCAAGTTTCTTATTAGACACCATAGAAGCACACCAAGAACCAAGTATTAAGAGAAAAATTAACAGAATTTTGAAGAGGGTATAAACTTAACCAGCTGGGATGATGGGGTCATCTCTATTTCCAATACAGAAACCACTGCTCAACTGTCTGGTGATATCATTTAAAATAGGGAAAAGTTGATCTTAGTAGGAGGGAAAAAAGCCCTTACCCCATCTCATGTTGACAAGTTGTTTTATAGGAAAAAAGAGAATCATTTATATTAAATTATTATTCATTGGGAGAATACATATTAATTATAAACAATTTCCTCTTTGGTATTGAAAAAAAATTTAGATGGAATGTAGAGGAATTTTCCCCAAGTTCTAAGAGAAAATAATAACCCCAGAATTCTCATAACCATCACACAGACTATAGACTACAGTGTCCAAATTTAGAATTTTTTATCTTCTATAGAAAAATGTTTATTGTAGTGATTGGAGTTTAAAAAAAGCCCCTCTTTGGACGCTAGGGACATTTCCACTGCTCATAGGGTTTGCAGCTGTTTAAACATTTTGAGCTTTTTGTCTCAACTGGATCTGGCTCTACTCAGACCAAAATCACTGTTTTATTCACCTGAGTGCAGGGCAAGTTCCATTTTCCTTCCTGGGACTACTGAATGGTCCCCCCTCTATTTTTCACCCAACAATACCAGATATAAAGTTATGGGAGCATTGATACATACCCCTAAAACAAATGGACTACGCCGGGACCACCCCAGCCTGGAGAAGAGCCATTTGATTTGCTATGGACAAATTATTTCAGGATGGAGAACCAGCATAGTCGACTGCATGGGGGCATCCCTGGAGGAGTGCAGACCACCTGTGACAGCTCATCTCACAGCTGATGAACTGAGCTTTCCTCCTGGTCTAGATTCCCTTTCCTTGGCCTTGGTGCTAATCTTTATTGGCTGTGTGTGACCCCCATGTTTTCATGGAGGTGGTCCAGTTGGACCACGAGTGCTTCGTGAGTTGCTCATGAGGAATCACAAGATAGTAATTCTAAAAACCAATACTACCTCATCGAGTTACGGGGCCAGAGTGGCCTAAGTCATTGAAGTATCAGTGTTTGAAAGGAAAATGTAGTAGACCCGAATGTAGCTGGCATGTATGCAAACTTGACATGGCAGCACTGCAGCATGTGAGGGTAGGGGGCTGGTCTATTTTGCAGAAGAGGCAAAGCGACAGGAACGAAGTGACACAAGAAGCTCTTGTCCCAGTCCAGGGTTATGTCCACTGAATCAGGGTGTCTCCCTCAAGAGTCTGAGCTCTGAATGTCCAGCTAATACTGGGATGGGATGGTCCCCTGGTTTTTTTGGGAAGCAAGGGCCTCTTGTTACTCTCTACCACCTTTCAACCCTAATTCCCATTCACCTTCACCCTAAAGGCTACTCCCATCCCCTGCTCAGGCCAGCACCATCAGTATCAGGAGTGCTGCAGTTGGAGCCTGGATCTGAGACTCCTTTATTTACATAAGCGCAGGTAAAGGTGACCCCTGTGTGATGCCACCCTCTGGCTAGGATTCCATCCGTGTGGAGAATGGAGCTTGAGTCTGTCCGACCAACACCAGCATCTAGAACTGGGGCCTGTTCATGAGCAACAACTGAGACATGAGGGTGCGACTGGTCTTAGCCAAGGTCAAGGTCAGGAACCACCTCTGCTTCTAGTTTTCTGAGTTCTTTGGTCTTTCCCCTTTGACTACCATCTTACAATCTTTCTATCATGGCCTCGCTATTACAGCTGCTCCAACCAAAACCCCATTTTACTCCAACTGTCATCATCTGTGAAGATCTTGTAACAGGGAAGAATAAAGCTGACCCCATATTGGATCTGTTTCTTTTACTGGAACCTTTGTTTTCTATTGCTTTTGCTACAAGTTAATCACTGAAGGGATGTTGCCTATAAGCTTAAAGCATACATAATGGCCTACCTCGGGGAACCCTGCCTCCCCTGCCCCTGGTGTTAAGCTAAAACACCTTTGTTTAAGCTCACAGGAAACATCCTGACCAGGCCCACCTGTGAATGGCTGCAGGGAAAGAAGAAACGAACATATCCTCTCTGGAGTCTGGCCAGAACCAGGAAATATCTGCAACAACTTATCACCTCCCCCTCTTTGTTCTATAATAGAAACTAGCAACCAAACCCAGGCAAGATGGTTCTTTGGGACACGAGTCCACACTCTTCTTTGTCTGCTGGCTTTCCAAATAAAGTCACTATACCTGGCCCCAACAACTCGTCTCTCAGTCTATTGGCCTGTCATGCAGTGAGCCGTATGAGCTTGGACCGGGTAACAATCTCACCTCAAAACCCTCAGCTGCTGATGCGGACATGGGCAGGGGCAGGTCCTGTAGCGGGAGGTTACAGATCTGACTTTTCTTCCCACCTCGCCTCTCTGTTTTCCTGCTGCTGTCAGTGCGCTGTCTGGAGACTGAGCACACCTGACCTGTTGTCAGACCTCAAGAGCTCCAGATGAGAAGACTGGTCACGCCACTTACATGCTGATGAAAGTCAACACTTTCCTGGACAGACCCAGACAGTCCCCAGATTCTCTGGGGGAAAGACGGTCCACCTGGCTTCACAGACCATCACCATATCTGAACCGTCCTCACTGAGGGACCTCGTCTTGGCCGTGAACTGGAGATAAAGGGATTTGATCCCATTATGGCATATAGGGTTTGCACACTTGCTTCTTTCCAGCAGTTAGTTCCTCTCAGGCTTGGCTGATAGGCCAGGCATGGAACGGAGAGGGCAGCATCCAGCTTCTCTGAGCCTCAATTTCCTCATCAGTAACATGGGAAACGTGCAACCAGCCTCACAAAGTTTGGGTAGAGATGAACTGAGATTACGTGTGAGAAATCTGGCACCGAAGGCAAATCGTTGTTCATCCTCTCTAACCTACCCAGGATTTCGGCCACCAGGAAGTGGTCACCATCTTTTTCCTGGTGAGAAGAGACCTGTCCTCCAAGCTCCCCAGAAACATGTGCCACAGCTGCCTTGGGGAGCCCCTGGCCGGCTGTCAGGGAGAAACGGCAGGTGGGTGGTGGGCAGGGGGGCTTCTTTCTCCACCTGCCTGTACCAGCCCTGTTACCTCCACCAGGTCCTCCTGGCTTCTTAGCAGATGGATTCCCAGACATTCCTGTCTTTAGACTCTCTCGGGTTTACCTCTCCGTCCACCCAGAGCCACGGCTGTAAGGTCACCCTAGAGGTGAGCGACACACACACAACCCTGCCAGTATGGCCCCTACCAGCTAGTGGGGGCGAGAGAGACAAAGCAGACCACGGAAGCTGCAGAGCATTATGAAGAAACACAGGAAGCTGGGGCGGGTGCCTGGCGAGAGGGGAACAGGAGACATAACACGATCAGAGTCGCGTTTCTCAAGCCCACCCTGGATGCTGTATGGCCGGAGATGGAGCAGAAGCTGGGGACAGGCAGACCAGATGCAGACGGAGGCCGGGGTAGGAGCCTGAAAAGGGAGGTGGTGGCCTCTGCTTGGGTGGTGACTCTGGGGATGAGGTGGGTGTGGGCGAGAGGGAGACAAAGGTGCCAGCAGGCTTGGGGCTTGTGCACTCAGGTTGCTGGGGCTCCTGGTGCCTGGCAACTACAGGGGAGATTTTCGGTCCCCTGAAATGCACCCACATCTTGGCCATGAGGCTAAGAATATCCCACAAGGGAACATCTGAGGCAGGGAGGGTTGGGTGGGGTCCCTGAACCACACCCCTTACTGTACATAATGGCCTGAACCCTTGGGCCACCATCTGATGTCTGCTTCATACGTGGCACTTGGATGGGGCAGAAAGAAGTACCTGTGAGAAACCTGAGTTGGCCCCCAGGTCCCCAACTGGCCTACAGAGGACCACGCCACTGGATGAAGCCTTAGGTTGGGATCACAGGAGGGGTTCTCTCAAATGGGACAAGAGTCATGTAAACATGTGTCTTTCAAAATGACAGGGAGGTAAACTGGAAGATTGGGGTTGCCATATACACTCTACTGTATATAAAACAGATAACCAACAAGGACCTACTGTAGAGCACAGGGAACTCTACTGAATACTCTGTAATAACCTATATGGGAAAAGAATCTAGAAAAGAGTCGATATATGCATATGTATAACGGATTCACTTTGCTGTACACCTGAGACTAACACAACATCGTAAATCAACTCTACTCCAATAAAAATTTAAACATAAGTAAATGGAACTTGAAAACAAACCAAAAAATACAGGGAGGTACACAATGGCAGGTGACACTCCCCTTCCCCTCACCCCTGGCCTAGGGAGCCACAGGCAAAAGCAATGAACCAAGTAGAGACAGACACACAAAGAATGGTGTCACTCTGATAGGACAGTCATTCTTCCCAAACTGGCGCCAATCCCTGACCTAATCTTATTCACCAAGAAGCAACAGCACGTCCAGAGAGCGAGCTGACGGAAGACAGCCCAGACCCCGGGTGGAGCTCGGCGTGGCACAGATGCATTAAATAAACAGTAAATCGCATCAACTCCCTGAATGCTGTGATGTGAATCTTCTGATTTTAGGATGGCGCCTCACTAGAGCTGTCAACCGTCTCTGCCTCTATAAAATACGAATTACTACTGCTTTTCATTGGTTGCAAAATATCCCCAGCTGTTCCAAAGAGTGCTTTCCAGAAACCAGTCAGTTTTCGCTGCAACAAGGCTGAGCCCCTAATACATGCCAGGCGTGGTTCTCCGGGCGCTACACGTACACACTAATTCGATCCTTGCATCCACCCTGGGAGGCAGTACCGTTATTTTACAGATTCAGAAACTGATACACAGAGAGGTTAAGGAACTTGATCAAGGGCACACAGCAGTGACCGATGGCACAGCCGGGATTTGAAGCCAGGCCGTCTGAATTCAGGCCTGTGCTCCATGGTTCTCATGAACAGTCTCAGGAGCTCAGCCCTGTGCTGAGGGCTTCAGCCACTCACCCTGCCTCTCTTCTCCCCCAGCCCTGAAGCCTGTGTCCATCTACCTTGGTTTCCCATCTTGCTAATGTGGGTACCCGGGGGGATCAGGGCTCACAGGTATTGTGCGCCCCTGAGCAGGAACCCATGCCCTATTTTTTCAGCATTTCCCTAGCTAAGGTTTAGGCTGCCCTGAGACAGATGTCTGATTATTATCTGGGGTAAAAAAATTCAGGGTGGATACTCCTCAGAAGCCAATACCCATAGTTGAGAGCATATGGTTCTAAATTTTGCAGAGACAGAAATCTAATATTGAAACAAAAAGTAATTCTGCAAGTCTTTGAAACACTTCAAAAACTGATCTGCAGAGGCAGGCATAAATCATTGTGAAGGAAACTTTTCTTCCTAATAGGAAAAAAAAAAAACCTAAGGGGGAAAAAAAAAGTTGAGGAAATGACTCACTGATGTGTATGGAGGCGAGAGATAGTGGGCCCTGAGGACGGTTTACAGAAGCCCGGAGGCCCAGCTGGGAGGAGGAAGCTGGGAAATGAGGCCCCTGGAGCACATCTAAGCTTCTAACTCGTTCCTTCTTTTTCTTCTTCCACAGCTCACGATTCAGAAACACCTGGGGAAGGTGGGGAGCTGGGCCTGGGAGCCTGGGCTCAGGCTGCTCAGAGTCCAGGCCTTGGAGATGCAGGACAGCAACAAGGAGTGCCTCTACCTCTTCCTAGCTGTGTGACCCCCAGCCACTGGCCTGCCCTCTCTGAGCCAATTTCTTCATTTGCAAAATGGTGACAGCAGTACCTACTGCATGGGTGGCCATGAAGATAAAAGAAAGCACCCACACCAAGGGCTGAGGAAACACTGCAAAGGGAGAGCTAACAACGGCAGTAATAATAAGGCTGGTAAATCCCTTTCTGTCCTGGACCACGGTGCTCAGGGCCCAGGTGGCCAGTTCAGGTCCAGCCCCGAGGGACAGAAAGCACATACCTTGGACATTCCCGATTCAGATGATGTCCCTGGAGCTTGAGCCAACTGTGGGGCGTGATCCTGAACTGAATGGGACCCCCGTCTCCTCACTGGGCCCTCGGGTCAGAGCAGGTATTGCAGGCCTGGGGGGCCGGGAAGAAGTGGCCTGCCTCGGTGGTAGGGCAGGGTTGAGGGGTAGATACAACCAAGTAAAGAAGGCTTTCCAGGGACGTTGGATCTTCCTGCATGTTGGACTAGCTCCAAAACTGTGCCGTGTCTCAGTCAAGACACCTCCTTCAGGCCAACCTGGGTGACCAGGTTGGGTGTCTGTGGGATCCCCTCACTGGCTGATGGAGCATTCATGCCAACGACCAGGGTTACAAATAACCATCGTCCTTCCCATGTGGGGCTCTAGTTTCCAATCCTGGGACCTTAAATCATGAACCAGCCTGCTTTCTCTCTGATTTGCCTGGGTGGGTGGGAACGGCTCCCCACCGCCCACACGGGCTGCCGCGTCATCCTGCAGAGGGACCCTGGGCCGGCTGGGCTCGTCACGTGCTTGCGTCCAAGAGGCAGCCCACCACCTCCGCCAGCCCACAGACTCCACGACGCTCCGCCAGCGTCGCCCGCCCACTCAGCAAACTCAGGAGCCAACCCCGGGCTGTTGGCCCAGGCCATCGCGCTGCCTGGGGACAATGAACCCTCTCGGTGTGCTTTACATCGAATGGCCGAATAGCCTTCTTAAAGCAATGCCGCTTGACCATTCTCAGGTACAGTAACACCTATCAAGAGAGACACAAATGGTGCTAAAGTGAACGACGGGGCCATCCTCGCACATACAAGGACTTCTCTGTGCAGGCTGGTTGTGAGTTGTCCTTTTGCAGCGCCTTGATCGTCACCCAGAGATTGACAGCAGAGCCGAGAAGGCGCTGGCCGTGTTCTCGGGGAGGTGTTCCCAGAGGGGCCACCCAGAGTCACCCACGTCCTTTGAGGCTGTGGCCCTGGGGTGGCCTGGGAAGCTGGGGTGCCCGTGTGCTCCTGGCCCTGGGGGGGCTGCAGCGGGGGAGACCTGCGCGGGGAGGGGGAGACGGCCTGTGTTCTTTCCCCTAAAAGTTTGCCGAAGGGACTCTTGGCTGAAGGCCAAGTTTGGAATGTGCAGCAGCTCGTCCTCATCCTCGGGCCACAGTCCCCTGGGGGCTCGGCTGTGGTTTCTCCTCTAGGGCTGAGCCCCAGTGGACCCCTGGCCTGACTGTGGGTATAGCCACTGCCGCAAAGGTCTCCACGCGGTGGGTGAGGCTCACGGGTGGGACAATGACAAGGCCCAGGGGAGCACCAGCCGGGAGCACCAGTGTGGCGGGATCAAGAAGGGAACGTCCCCGACCACGGCCCGTGGGGATCTGCAGCGCTCGCTGCGCAGCCGCTCCCCTCTGCCCCGCGGCAGTGCCTTAAGTCCCACTGCTCCGTCTCTGCCTGTCCCACCTTTACATCCACCCCACTCTGAAATACTTGACATGTTTGTAGTTCCTCGAATAAGCCCGGCCTTCGCACCCTCCCTTGGGCCTCTGCGTGCATCTGTGGCCTCTGATGCCCTTCTAGTTCCTCCTCCTTCACTAAGATTGAGCTCTGGAAGCTTCTCCAACTTGGCCCGGCTGGATGAGGCCCTCAGCATCTTGGCTCAACCCCTCCCAATGTTCCTCCTGATGGGCTGCCAGCCTTTCTCCCCACGGCAGCAGGTGGCAGGAGAGCACCCTTCATCTCTATGCATTTGTCCAGAGCAGGGGCCTGGCTGTCCTCTCGGTCCCCGGGGGATCTCCCACAAAAAAGCGGGGAGGCGATGGCTTCGAGGGTCTGGCTCAGCCATTTGAGGCTACCCTCAAAGCAGCTGCGCAAGAAAGGGGCTCAGGATATAGCCAGGTGGGCTAAGGCAGAGACAGGGGTAGAGGTGGGGTGGGGACAGATGACACAGGGAGGGGGCAACAGTGGGAGGGTTCCTGGCATCCTTTTCCCTCTACTACAAAGACATGCCAACTGTGTCTCAAAATTCTCATTCCTTCCAAGAAGACCAGGGTGGAGAAAAGTGTTTTCCCAAAGTACCATCAAGGAGCTGGGAGGCTGCTCTGAGAACGAAGGGATGAGTGAGCAGCTCTGATGGGGGGTGGGCGGGGGCCAGCGTGGGGAACAGAGTTCCCTGCTGGGAGGATGACGCTGTGTGTATGTGTCTGGTCAGTGGGTGAGGGGTCCAGCACGTCCACGCACAGGGGAAAACCAAAGGCCTGGTCACTGCCAAGGGCATCTAGTCAAGAGCACTTAAAAATGCCACAGGCACCTGGGCGGGAGTATGTGATGCTGGTAGAGCTTTGCAGGGGGGCTGTCCTTGGATGTAGGGACCGACTGTGGCTGCAGGATGGAGTTGGGGGTGGGAGCGGGGACCCTGTGAGCAGCTGCATATGAGCCCGGGCAGAGAACCAAGAACCAGAGGTGCAGGCAAAGGTGTGGGGCTTTGGGAATGAGTGGTTTGGCCAAAGGCATTGAAGGAAGCTTGCGGGTGACCTGTGAACCAGGCCTTGAGGGAGGTATAGATCAGCAAACACGGGAGAGGGATGAAGAACAGGGGGACCACGCACTGAGGCCTGGGCTGCAGGGCACAGAGGACCCAGCTAGCAGCCTTGGGTGGCCGGGGGCCGTGAAGGCAGGGTTGGGTGGGTGAGGGAGGTGTGGACAGCCCTTTCCTCATCAAGAAGCCCTTAGGAGCTTTGATGTGAGTTCTGTGAACTGACCTATGGTTCCACAGCTGAGGAGGGATAACTGGACAGGAGAGCCATCTAAGCAGGCAGAGGCCAACTCAGAGCCTTTTTGATCAGGCCGGGCATGAGACGGCGCAGGTCTGAACTCGGTCAGCATCAGAGTGACCAGAGGACGTTGCAGGGGGACCAAGGCTGCAGGACTCAGGAACAGCACTGGGGTGGGGGTGGGGGGGGCGGGGGAGGAGCAGCTGAGGTTTGCACCCTGATTGCCAGGGAGCAGGGTGGCATGGGGAAGGGGACTTGGCCCACTTCCACATCACTGAAGGACACACCCGGCCGGAGCTGCAAAGCAGGCTATGGAAAGGTCACCACAGGCCCAGAGGTCATTTGCTCGATGGGCGGAGCAGAAGTGACGAGACTGCAAAGAAGGCAGGAAAAGGTGAGGGGCGAAGATGCTGAAAGCCAGCATCACATTGAGGGTGGCTGGACGCATAGCAGGTGTCCAACAAGTGAATACAAGCTAAGGGGGGCAACCCCGCTGAAACTCCTCCTGCACATCCTGAACTCCTCCGCAATGGAGCCAGAGGCAGGCTGCATCAGCAGCGCCAGCGAAGCTTGACACTCGTCAGTGTCCAGGCCCCACCCCAGAGATTCTCACTCAGTCTGGTGGGGAACCCTGACGGCAGCATGTCTTGAAAACCCCCTCACCGTGAAGACGGGGTTGAGAGAACCGAAAGAAACGGTCTAATTCTACACATGAGGGGTGGGGCTCAGGAATTTGCTTATGAACATTTTTTTCCTGAAGAATCTCCTAGGTGATTCTGAGGCAGGACCAGATTGGAAGATCCTGGGTCTGGGGGAGACGGTGGGGTGCAGGCTGGGAGCTTCCAGAGGACAGAGCCGCTCACCCACCTGTGCCCACCACAGTCAGGCTGGCTCTCCCCACACAGATGGAAGCCTCCTGGGTATGCCGGGCAGCATGGGGTCCCCCTGGGGGCACAAAGGGGATGGTCACAGCTGCAAGGCACACTTCACCCCCTTTCCCTCCCACTGGCCTACCGCTAAAGTCTTAGGATGGTGGGAGCCAAAGAGACCAAGCTCCACCAGGACAAGTCCACTCACCCAAGGACTCTGTCCCAGAACAGGCTCTGAAAAGGTCACCGTCAATTCAGTCAGAAGACCCTCTCCATTTATAGAGGAAGCTTTCACCGCCTTTAGGAAGAGGCCTGTCTGCGGGATGAGTGAGTTGTCATAACTTCGTAACAGGTCTCGCCTTGACTGAGGGGGTCCATACCCTTAAGCGCACTGGAGGTAAAATCCTTCCAGACACAGAGACCCCAGTGTAAGTAGACGGTGAAGCTCTCACCACGGACAACAGGATACAGTGACAAAAAAACAAGGAAGAAGTGGTGGAAGAAGCTTCTATAAGGGCAAATCCAGACTTTTGCCCATAAACCTCTTATCCTAAAGCCAGAATTCTAAGAGGACCTCAGAGGTACAGTCACAACCAAACAAAGTAGCCAGGACCCAGAGAGATTCTGGGACAACAGAGAGACTGCCCAGTTGGGGACTGGGTCTCAGAGAAGCAACAAAAGTCAAACTCATGGAAGCAAAGAATGGAACAATGGTTGCCAAGGGGGCGGGGGGAGAATGGCAAGTTGCTAATAATGGGTATGAAATTTCAGTTATGCCGGATGAACACATTCTAGAGCTCTGCAGTGCAGCATGGCACCTACAGATGACAATACTGTACTGTACACGGAAAAATCTGAAGAGGCTAGATCTCATTATAAGCGTTCTTATCCCAATTAAAAAAAAAGAGTAGTAACAATATCATGCACTGGGCCCCGAACTGGGAGGACTCAGTTCTATTTAAAAATGTGGGGAAAAGAATCTTAAAAAAAAAAAAAAAAAAAAAAAAAAAGAATAGATACATGTATATGTATAACTGATTCACTTTGCTGTACACCTGAAACACAACATTGTAAATCAACTCTACTCCAATAAGAATTTAAAATAAATAAATAAATAAAATGTGAACATAAGACAGCAACAGCACAGCCATGATTTGCCTGGCAGCTGCACGTGGTGAGCGCACAGTGGTCAGCACTGACCCGTCCCCAGTTTCCGGAGTGTGCATGGCCCTTCGCTCACATCATCCACAAAGAGGACTTTATGCAAAGCTGACTCACTTTCCTGACTGTCAGAGGCAACACTGTTCAATATATACAGCCCCCAGCTACATGTGGCTTTTTAAATTTACATTTTAATTAAAATTAAGTAAGATTTTAAAGATGCAGTTTCGGAGTCACACTAGCCACCTTTAAGCGCTCAGTAGCTACATGTGGCGAGTGGCTCTGTACTGGACAGTACAGACAGCAAACGTTTCTGTCATCACAGAAAATTCCGTCGGACAATGCTGCTCAAGAAGTCTGCTCTATAAGGGATCCAGTCAGCCTCATGTTCAGAACTAGAAAAATTAAGAATGATTAGTCATCGTGGTCACTGGTGGCGACATCCCTGGACTATCACAGAAGAGAATAAAAAGCAGAAAACCCTGGAATTCGGCTGACTCTCCTGCCTTTACTGACATCTCTAAAGAAACAGGAACTCTCACCTCTATGCATGTTCACTTTGTGCTGGTGTTTTGTTTTGGTTTGGTTTGGTTTTTATTTAGCTGTCAACTTAAATCCTTGCCTAACGAGTGTCTGTCTGTCTGCTTTACTCCAGCATCCCAGCTCTGCAAATCCCGGGTAAGATACATCTCCTAAGGAGCGTTCATAAAGGCCTGAGGTAGAGCTTTGCCCAGGCTGGAAATTCACGTCCTCCAGGTTATTTCCACAGATTGTATGAGAGTGGAAAAGCCTGACAATGTGGATCTCTAGTAGGTTTCATATTTTTAAGTCTTATCTTGAACGCTTACCTTTTACTTTTAACGATACGAAAGAAAAATGATTTCGAGTAACTTGTGGAGCGGTATAGGTGTGTTTGCAGGAGTATAAGAAAAGCATGGCGATGAAACAATGATTCTGAAGAGGGTGTGGCCAGCTTGCTGGGGAATAACATCAATTTCAAATTCTTGGCTTGGGAATAGAATTCAGAGGCTGGCCACTCCCTCTATTTGGCCGAGACAAAATCAAGTCCATCAGACGATGGGTCTGCATGTCCACACTTGTCAGTGTGACCAAAGCCCAGTCTTAAGGGAGGCAAGGGCACACCAAGATGAAGAAGTTTAACCTGAAAGTGGGATTAACTGGTTTCACTTGATTTTTTTTTTATTTTTAAAAATGAGACTCTCATTCCTTAAAGCTACCCTCCTCCACTCAAAGCACACACACCAAAACCAAAATAATCCAAAAACATCATCACACATTACGCTTTCGCCAAATTCAGGCATAACCGTGGTGGATCAGCCTATCAGTAAGAAAATGACTTTTGCCACAGCATTATTTCAAGCCAGCACTAACCTGGGGAAAGAGTTAACCCTAATTTCTTTAATGTTATAGGACATTTGGTTATGTCAATTTCTTAGTATTGTTTCCAGTTAAACTGGAAAGGTTTAGGCTTGTTTGAAATGGTATATATGTTTAACTATTAATAAATAAAGCATAACAATATAAGTGTTTTTTTTTTTTCTGCGGTACGCGGGCCTCTCACTGCTGTGGCCTCTCGCATTGCAGAGCACAGGCTCCGGACACGCAGGCTCAGCGGCCATGGCTCACGGGCCCAGCCGCCCCGCGGCATGTGGGATCTTCCCAGACCGGGGCACGAACCCGTGTCCCCTGCATCGGCAGGCGGACTCTCAACCACTGCGCCACCAGGGAAGCCCCAACAATATACTTTTAATGAGTATATTATATACTTACATGACATACATAGAATATATTATTAACATATCAATAAACATTTGGGCTGGCCAAAAAGTTCGTTCGGGTTTTCCCGCAAGATGCTGCTGTAAACCCGAACTTCTTGGCCAGCCCCACATAAGACGTCATCAGCTGACTGTGAGCCCCAAGTTATCCCCTCTCATATGGGGGATATGGATTTTTTTGGTATACAATCTAGTGATTCATAATTTTTAAAGGTTGTACACCATTTAAAGTTATTACAAAATATTGGCTATATTCCCTGTGTTGCACAATATATCCTTGTACCTTATTTTATACCTAATAGTTTGTGCCCCTTAGTCCCCTATACCGCCCCTTCTCCCTTCCCTCTCCCCTCTAGTAACCACTAGCTTGTTCTCTATATCTGTCAGTCTGCTTCTTTTTTGTTGTGTTCACTAGTTTGTTGTATTTTTTAGATCCCACATACAAGTGATGTATACAGTATTTGTCTTTCTCTGTCCAACTTATTTCACTGAGCATAATGTCCTCCAAGTCCATCCACATTGCTGCAAATAGCAAAATTTCATTCTTAAGAGGAACATGGGGGTCTAATAAACCGAACTTGCTCAAGGCTCAGCAGAAGTTCTATGCCCTAAGCAAGTGGTTTGAGCATGAGCAATTAAACCTGAAAATAAACATTTTATTAAATGTAAAACTAGATTTATTAAAAGTAATATATACCAAACTACTACTTCACTGATAATTGAATTAATACACTGTAATCTGTCTTTACTTTGCCTCAACGTGTTCTTTACGAAAGTGAAAAAACACCAACTTTTAAAAATGCGTATTATCCTTAATCCATCGCATCAGCCTCGTTATTTAAATCATTGTTGAAAGAAAAAGTCGTCTCACTACTGTTCTTTTAAATGAATACAACTTTAAATGAGCTGCTTCTAACAGAAGAGAGCTCTGACTCTGCCTTCTGAAAATGTTGCAGTTGCAAGAAAACAAACATCGAAGAGTTCCAGTTACTTCCTAACGTTCACTTAGCGTATGCAGAAATCAAACCTCAGAAACTGTAATGTCCCTTCTGTGAAACGACTGCCAATTCAACTCGGTTTTCAAAAGCTGTGTTGAATAACGATTTTTAAAAAGCAATGTAAAAAAAAAAATGTAAACGCCTTACCAAGTACCTGGTGAGTATACTGATGTTGTTTTTAATTCTACTGACATAAAAGATATGTTCTTCAACTTGTTTTGTCTTTAAATATTCTCACTGTAATATGGTAGGAACTGGTAAGAAAGCAATCTATTAAACCTAGGTATTTATATTACCAACACATAATCTTGAATATCTTTTAATCAGAAAACAGCTTGCGTAGCTTCTTCTTGGTCCCTTTCATTTCCTCCCTTCATTTTATTAAAATAAATCAGTAAAATGATCCAAAATTTAAGACAACAGCAAGGCCTGTAAAAGCACATTTCAGACTTTGGGAAATTTTTTCCTTCCCATTCTCTCTGCCCTGCGATTTCATTTTTCCCTTTTGTTGGTGACACCCAATAAGTCCAAGTTTTAACATTTGCAGACATTCATTTCTCTGTAGGTTAAAAGTTAATAATTTATTCGAATAGCTAATTCCCGAGTTTAAAGTTCTCATGTAACGTAGTTTTTGCTAAAATTTCAGCAGCATAATTCCCCAAGCTTAAACTATTGAATGTGATTGCCTCTTTGTGCAAGAAGCCGCATACTATAAATAGTTTCTAACTGTCATAAAACAGTATACATATATAAGCGACTATATAGATAAAAAATTTTACTCATACAAGATATTGCTAAAGTCTATAGCTCCCCTATAATCATATACTGTTGCATCTCTGCAACTGGCGAGTTCTCAGATAATCCCATTTTCTTAGCAAACTTTGCATGCTCTCTTACTGCTAATCAGAAACCTTAAAAAACAAATCAGAAGCATTTTAATGAAGTAGATGAAAATAGGCAAAAGTTCTTGAAGCCCTACAGAAAAATAGCAGATATGATCAGGGCCTGATGTCACGTCTTTTATACCCTAATAGCCTCACTTGTCCTATTTTCACACACTCTGTGATAAGTAGGTTCTTCCAGTTGTCGGATAAGACCTGAGATTTAAAAAGTGAAAACTCTGCCATAATATGCTTTTAAAAATCTTGAATACCGTAAAGGAACTGGAAGAGACACTTGTCTAGAACGTGATTTAGTTTTTGCCATAAAAAAGCAAACTAAAACCTGATAAGCAGGACATCCCTGGTGGCACAGTGGTTAAGAATCTGCCTGCCAATGCAGGGGACACAGGTTCGAGCCCTGGTCCGGGAAGATCTCACATGCCGTGGAGCAACTAAGCCCGTGAGCCACAACTACTGAGTCCACATGCCACAACTACTGAAGCCTGCGTGCCTAGAGCCCATGCTCCACAACAAGAGAAGCCACCGCAATGAGAAGCCCACGCACCTCCATTAAGAGTAGCCCCCGCTCGCCGCAACTAGAGAAAAAGCCCGGGTACAGCAATGAAGACCCAACACAGCCAAAAAAAAAAAAAAAAAAAACCCTGGTAAGCAAAAAGCGCATTGACTTCATTCACTTATAGGACACCAAGAACTCCCGACGGCAGGTAGGCTGCACCCCAGCCGGTGGACTGGGAAAGTGTAACATACCCCACACCGTCTTGGGGTGAAGCAGGATGACAGCTCCTACAATACCCCATGTTCCCTCTGGGGCCAGATTCCACACAGACGACCAACGGCAACAGAGTCAGAGAAAAGCTACAGAAAGTAACCAAAAATACCACTTTCCCAGAAATACTTGCCATCACAATCACTGCTCTATCAGGAAAAGAGAATTTGAAGAATTACCCCTAAAACTGTGAAGTTGAGATTCCTTTACTTATCATTCAATAAGAAATTTAAAAAGGAAAAAAAAAAAAAAAAGATTTCACTTTCCTAACGCATGGCTACTCCTCTGCTCAGTTGTTCTTAAAAATAATTTATGTAAAGCAGGATTTTCTCTAAATATACCGTGCTCTCCCATGTACACATTGAAAATATTTGCATACAGCGAGTGTATGCACTGATACACACATGGTGAAAAGTTAAAAAATATGGACTGCATAAATCAGGAGCTGATTTTAAATATACACCAACTTAAACAGATTTGTTTGCAATTTCTGAATTCCTCAGGTAGAAAAGATCTTTCTCGCTGGCTGCGATTCTAGAAGATGTTTATACTCTAGAGGGTGTGCAAAAATGCTTCCCCATATAAACAAAGAAAGAACGGTCCCAGGATCTTGGTATTCTAACCTTGCCTTTGCTATCAAATATCCACCCCATGAATGTGCGGAGACTGGTGGAATCAGTCTGTCATGCTACAGTAAACATGATATTTTGTGTGCTGCCCAAGATATTTTTTTTTCTCACGAATATAAGTCGCCTGCCATTTATTATGAGATTTTTTTTCCCGATTGACACCCCATTATGTATATTCAGTCAAGCTCAAACAAGATTTCAAGTGATCAATATACTATTTGTGCCAAAAGTCTATTAGCCGCTCTAGCAATAAACTCTGCAGCAAAATCAAAAATGGAGAAATATTTAGTGAACTGAATTACACGGAAATCCATGTTTGGGGCAAGGAAACAGAGACAGGAGGCAGAAAAGCAAGGGGAAGAGAAGGCAGCAGAGATGTTTTTCCTAATAAAAATCAGCTTTCTAGAGCCTGACCGCTGATGAAATGCATTCAATGCCTAAAGGTTTTTCCAAAATAGCTTAAATTACATGTGGAGGTCTCTACAGAGGCAGGTAAGGATCTTCCCCTGGGTCCCTTTCTGAGAACAGAGAGTAAGGAGCCATCCTCAGGAAATCTGTAAAATCCCCCACCATCCAATGTCTTTGTGGAAGGAGTAATGGCCTCCTGCATATTTTAACACTTGCCATTTTATAACTGACGTGTACCAGATCCCAACAGTGTGACCTTCATCAGCTGAGCTAAAGAAGCATTTTGCTTAATGGACGTGGCGGGAAAGCTAGCTCGATAGCAGCCATAGGATTTCTTCTGGCACAAAACAATGCTGCTCCTGTGTGTACCTACGTATCAAAATCTGTTTGCTTGAGCCAGGAGAAGATTAGAATAGGCAGGGCCACCCAGAAAGATGTGACATCTGGGGAAGTGTCAGTTCAGTATTGCCCAGACACCAAAGGTACCTATTCTATTGCCAGGAAAATAATGGGGTGAGGAGGAATAGAGAAAAATACCAACGGACGGCTGTCTTGGCAGTTGTATAAAGTTACATTGCTGTACAGTGAACAAATGTTGGTCTAAGGTGGGTATCCCTCCACCTACCCAAGGGGATGATATCACCTCCTCCTAGCCTTTTACTTATGAGGCTAGAGTCTTGGTCAGAAGGAATGAAAATGGGAAGAACTGTTCTGCATAGAGCTCCAGAATTACCAATGTTTGATTATTTGGTTTGCTGAACTTACATTTTGAACCACTCGCAGGCAGAAGAGCAGAGTCACCATCCACTGTATCAAAGGAACACCTGTAAGATCAACATATTTAGATCATTAGCAGTCTGGGTAGTTTCCACATTCCATTAGTAGCAAAGATGATTTACCATAATTTGACCAAAGGAGATGCATCCTGAGCTACATCTGGACAAAAGCTATTTCTCGTGATATTTCTAGTTCTAAAACCTAGAGCATGACTACTTTTAAATTGGCAACCTAAAGGAAGACACATTGTAAAAAATATACTTTACTCATAATAGGAACTATTGTATGTGTTCCTTGCCTCTTCTTGAGGGTCCTAAGCCCTAAGATACCCAAGCAAGGCAGAATCAGAGCCCAACATCCACCAGGGAAGAAACAAAAACTCTCCCCACTACCTCAAGTCTCTGTAAAATAAGTAACTGAATAATTCTAAATAGCAATTCTAGTTTGTGTAGGATGCATGCGTATGTGGCAAACTGTGCATACCAAAGTGTATTCTTTCATTCTGCAGAGATGAATGTGCAAGTATTTAATGTCACATAATTTGAAGAGCAGCGATTTCCAAATGGTTTTTTAAAGGCAACTCCCTACGAATACTCAACCCAACCCAACAGTCACGTACCCCCAAACGTACGAATTTTTCATTTTTACATAAAGCCAAAGATATTACTAAGGTTACTAATCTTACAACTCCCTGTAATAAGTGGATTAGCAAAGCGTGTTCTCTTTTATTTCCTTCAAAAATACACATAACCTCACATTCTCAAAAGGGAAACAGGTAGATTTTTGGAGGCCAGCTCTAAAGGAAGTCAGATATCAGACAGCTCTCTCCTTCCTCTAAGGCTCTCTAGGGTCCTAAACAAGCTTGGTGTCCATTAACACTATCTCATATGGTGAAAAGTGAGATTTGTTGGCGGGCCAGAGAAGCCCAGGTGTTTATGCAGACAGCACATTCACTTCACCGGGAGGTGGGTGTGCTGGAATGCTGCTCATACAATGCTGTGTACACATTTACTGCCGGAACTCAAGGAGGTACTGTTCTCGAACCTTCCTGCACTGCAATTAACTATGCAAGTGGGCAGAGCTAACTTCCACAAAATAATCGCTGCAAATCTTAGGACAAGTCCCTCTTTGAAACCAGGCTACCAGGGCGCCAGTGTCTGAACAAAGCACCAGAGACGTCCTCGCAATTGGATTCTTGAAGCTGCAGATGAAATCTATTTTGATTTTAGAATGACCCGCAATCACAGGCAATTTACCTGATTGTGTGTTCCTGGTGAAATCGCAAAGTCTTCTAGGTGCTAGGATTGATAGGTGTGGTTTGTGGATTTAAAAGAGGGGAAAGATAGTATTAGAAAGAAAGGTAAAGAGCGGAAGGTGGTTTCAGCAGCTTTGAAGTTACATTCGTTCCAAACAGAACATGCAATTTTCACCTGGAGTCTCACTTCAGACTGGAATAACTATTGATACAGTTATTCTGTTATATAAATGGTCACCACATCCAGATTTAGAAGTGCATTAATTCACTCCAGCCATCAGGGAAAAAGTAAAATTTTCTCTTCTTCAAATGATTTATTTGCCTTTAAAAAATGGTAACATCAAGTGGGCGTCCTTTTGAAATTTCTTTTTCTTTTCTTTTCTTTTTTTTTTTTAAAGAAAAGGGAAGAAGAAAGTCTTGGTATCTCTGTTCCTCATGGTCAGACTCGCTGTCTGCAGTAGACGATGCGGGTTAGCATGGCTAGGACAATAATGAATTGTGAATTTATAATGAATGCCTCTTTCTTCAGAGCAGCTCAAAACATTGTCTTTCCCATAGATTTGAAATAAGGTTTGAAATCTCCTCGCCTTGTTGCAGAAATGGCCTTCGTCTAATCTGACATGACACGACTGGCTTCCGACTGAAGGACCAAGGAGCGGAAGGTAAACTCATTCATCTGTTTCCTGCTGCCATTGTGCATCTCTGTTCTGAGATGCCCAGTGCTTGTCTATTCCACAAGCAGGTTTACTGCCTGAAAATGAAACCTCTCTTTCTAAAACACTTACTTTTATAAAGAAATTCTATTCAGAATACCAGAGCAAAAATAACTCTTTTTGGCTTCACTAAATGCTTTGATATTTGTCCTTCCAAGCACGTCTTTTAACCCCAGCATCTTAAAATTGGGAAGCAGCACCCACTTCAGATCCCTTTTCTATCCAAATCAACCTCTCAAAGTTAAATGGATATTTTAACAAGCTGACAAGTGAAACCACATAACACGGTGCTTTTTCAAGACCTCCCTATGGATTAAAGCCTAACCCCCCCCCCAACCTTTTAGTAATTATTTAAACAAACGTTAACACCCAAGTCTAGAAACTGCCTCTCTGTGCACCACTGCAATTGTTGAATTCCTTTCCTGGCCTTTCATGCAGATGCTCAGAAACAGGGTGGGGCTCCCTGGTCCTGCATGCCACGTTAAGGGAGTCTGTGCTGCAAAGAAAACTCAATTAATCATTCATTGTCCAGTTTTTCGGCATCCTTCACAAATACCTTTGAAATAATCGTGTTGGTAGGAACGCCACTATTTCTAATGTCAAGATTTAGGTGCAAATCTCTGGTGTCAACCCAAATGTTCTGCGCACAAGCATGGACGACAGGTACTGAAATGAAGGTGACAAGTCAAGGAATCGGGAAAAACCTCCCCGAAGAAAGGATGTGAGGAGGAGACGAGTTTTTCTGTTTATGGATATCTGTGTTAAAGATTTTATTTTCCTTAAAAAAAAAATTTTTTTTTTTTTACAGGTATAGTTATTTAGATTGTATAAGTAAAACCCAACCCTCCTAAGCCATGCTGGTTTCCTTATGAGTCAGCAGGCCATGAGCAGTTCAGACAGTTCAGCCCAGAGTAAACGGGCAAGAGCTGTCTTTGGACACACCCATTTTGCTAATCCTGACTCTGATTTTTTAAAAAATCGTCGTTATGCTACTTGGTGTCTGACCGCAGAACTTGCATCAAAAGCTGCACCCTTCCACCTCCACCTACAAGGACTCAGGCTCCCATGTGGGATCACTTCCCTTCAGCTGTTTTACTGAACACAATTGCATTGGGGCTCATTTCTTCCTTGATGGGCAACTCCTGTTTCTTTTTCTCTCTAGTCTGCATGTTATCAGCTTGACATTCCCTTCAGATGCGTATGACAAATCAAATTGGCCATCATCACATTCATCGAAGAAGGAGTTTTCTATTTCCAAGGACTGGTTTCCTCCACTCGTCTTACAATCATGGACACACCAAAAAAGCCCATGTCTTGGGTTGGCTTTTTTTTTTTTTTTTTTTTAAGGGGGGAGGGTGGCAAGAGATACTGAATAGATACAACTCACTCTAAGGACAGAAAAGCAATCAACAGCCAGAAAGCAAAGGGCACAGTCTTAGAATGTGATTTTAAAATACCTGGTGCCTACACCTTAAACTTGAAGCATTTATTCAAAAATTATCACTAGCTTTGAAAAACTTTACCAAAAAATGAAGTGAATTATTTTCATTATTTCATTATTTCCCTGTTCCATGTCTTTTTGCATGATTCAGCACTTCTAATACACAATCCTGCCAAGAAGTTAAAAGGTAAATGGAATATTTTCTGGGTGCCTTGAAGCCTCATACACTCTTTACTGAAGCCACCTGCTCTCCTGCTACTACAGGAGCGTATCAGAAATACGGAGGTCACCGGTTTGCTGCTGTAACACCCAGTGACCACCTCGGAGCAGCGCAATTTCCCTCTTGGGTATCTAAGTGGCTTTGGGGGACGGAATGACCCGCCGCAGAGCCTTCGCCCCATCTCGGGCTCACCCTACTCGCCCGGGAGCCACGCACACACAGGCAAACTCGAATGCACCTGTCTAACCCCCATCAGCTGTAGCTACACCCTCCACCTGATGTGTCTTTTCAACCTTTGTCAAGTATCTCAAGACAAGATTTTCCCGAAGCCCTTCCCCCCAAATCTAGGTTTTCGCTGGAGCCCCCAACCCGCAGGAGCAGCAAGAGGAGGCCGAGATGGAGAGGGACCTCGGACTCGCTCTGCAAACTTAACCTGCGCATCGCACGGACCCGCGTCCTCATCTGAGGACCCGCACGTCCCCCTGCACTCTCCCCGCAGCATCCCACGCCCACACCGCACACTCACCTGACGGTAGGCGAGCCGCGCGCCACCGCGGTCCAGCCTCCCGTCACGACCTCCGCGGGCGAGCTTCCGCGCTGGGTGCCGGGGACCGCCGGCCGGCTCCGGGCAGGGCGGCGGGACACTGGGAACCGGCAGCAGGAGTGCGCCCGGGCGGGTCCGCGCCGAGCCCGAGCGAGCGGGCGAGCGGGGCGGGAGGGGCCATTTGTAAGCGAGCAGACGCTACCACCGCCCCTTACTCGCGGGGGGCGGGGGCGGGCGGTCAGGTGACGGCGGCCCACCCTCCGCCGCCGAGCCGGGTGGTTCCTGCCCAGGAGGAGCCCCCTGGCGCGCTCTGATTGGAACTCCCGCCGCAGTGGCGGGGGAGGGGGACACGTGACAGCCCGGCCCCGCGGCCCGGCGCGCCCCACCCACGCTGGGCACCCCATCTTCCTCCTGGAAAAGCCGGGGGACACAGGGAAGGCGGGGGAGCACACGGGGTGCAGGAGAGCCTACCAACCCTTTTTGCCGCCGCCCGGGGTGCTCCCGGCCGCTGAACCCGGAGAGGAAGGGTTCCCGTGCGGCCAGCCGGCCTTCAAGGTCCTCCCACGCTGCCCTGGACCGCAGTACCCTCCCCCACAAGTCCGGGCACAGGCACTCGGTATAGACCATCGCCACTCCATGGATGCCGGTGGCACTTAGGAGTGTGTTTTGTTTTGTGTTTTTCTCTTTGCACACCGGCACAATGTGCCAGAGAGAACCCACGACGAGGCATTGCAGACACCGCCCAGCTCGGAGGCCCGGGAGACCCCCGGGGATGTCTGATGGCCCCCGAGCTAGTCGCAGAGGGTCTCGGGGCCTACTTCCTCTGGAGGAGGAAGGGGCGCCGCAGGAGCTGCAAGTCTCTTACCCTGCCTAGGAAGCAGGCCGGTGGAGGGGGGGAGAGGACGGCCATCGGGGTGCGAATCCAGCTTCCAGCCTCTGGGAAAACGTTGCTAATAATAAGGGTCAAATTAAAACGACTAAGCTCGTGGTGCTGGCAGCGACGCGCCGCACGGTCGTGGGAAGCCCGGCTATTAATCACCCATAACCAGCATTGCTTTTCTCACGTGGGAGAATGGGGCCGTGGGAAAGCCCCCGGAGTTGCGCGCTGTTCTCAAGCCCCAGTGGTTCCGCAGAACGAATGGATTCCGCAGCCTCTTCCCCACCTCCCTGAGGCCCTCTCACTCGGCTGCACCACCCGAGAAGGCAGGGATTCGGAGAAAATGCGGTGTCACGTTCCCCACGGTGCCCGCTGACGCGTCTGCGCCAACTCCTGCAACACGTGGGGACCGCGAATCTGGGTGCCTGCTCCCCACTTGGGTGGTTATGTGGGTATAATTATACGATAATGTGTTATAACGAGACTGGAGGAAGTCTGTTTTTACATTGGATTCTCTCAAACTTTTGTCCAAAGGAATTTCGTACTCTATTAGGGCGGGGAATCGGTTTCTAGCCGAGGTCACCGCGGCTCTCAGCGGAGTCCAGGAAACCGCCGGGAGGAAGACCGAGGCCCCTTGTCTCTGGATGCTGTAGCCTCTGTTCGCCACTTCGGTCAGCCTAGCAACCCGTCTTTCGCCCTTGAGGGCCTATTCTAACAGGAATGTGACAGTGTGGAAGCCAGGGAACCTTGACCCATTGGTACCTGGGCTTCGCTGGGCATGGAACAAGTGGTGAGCAGGTTTAACCGTAAAGCTTCTGGCACAAAACCTAGGTAGGGAACCTTTGAGGAAGCTGAGAATATAATCATTGTAAATTGGGTAGGGAAAGGGGGAGAAGTATCTGTTCTAAAAATAAAAGCCTGGCGGCCGTTACGTCCCCCCCCACCCCCCCGCTTCTCCAAACCACAGAAGGTTGGGGAAATCGCATCAGTAAAGTGTAAGTCCGTCGGGAAAAAAAATGCTCGGTTAAAAATCAACACCTCTTTAATAGGAAGATGGGTAAGTTTTACATTTCCAGGTGTTAATGATACCACCACATTAAAAGGTTGATTGTGACAAGAGAATTGCAGCGCACAGGACGCAGACAGCATTTTCACAATCGAAAATCAGCAGTCTTCCTCCTCGCATTCACCCCCATCCGGCCGACTGGGGACCGGGAAGCTGTAGCGCAGGGTAGGCGGCGGGACCACTTGTTGCGGCACCGCCAGAGGAGGTAATTTACAAGCGGATCTGCGGATCTGGCGGAGATGCAGTTAAAATCCTTCACCGGGATGCGGACGCTCCAGAAGCCGAGGCAGGCGGTGAGCACTGACTCAGTGCCTCGAGATGCGTGTGTGTCTGTGTTGTTGTTGTTGGTGGTGGTTTTTTTAAACTAGAACGCTGGACCATCTTTGCCTGAAATGCTTTGTCTTGCACGTCTGGGAATTTACTTTGTGCTGTTAAATGCTTACCGCGCGCGCGCGCGCACACACACATACACACACGCGCGCGCACGCAGGGGGTCGCCCCGCATGGGGGAAGGTGAGTGGCACAGATGCTTCGGACTTTCATGGACTCTGCCCTTGGGAAGCAGAGCGAGGGGGACGGCCTCGAACCTGAGTCAGGTAACTCGGAAAGGTCCTTCTCCCGCCGCTCGGGGAGTAGGGAGCTGGGGACCGAGGTACCGGGGCGGTCCAGGTGCCCACACAGCGCCCGCCACGGTGAAGGGCAGAGATGTCGGGAGGCAGCTCGGACAAGGGCAGGCGGGTTCTCGATTCATTGTCTACCAGGTCACGCTCTGTTGAGAAAATGCGCGATACCCGAAGGGGGAGAGGGAAAGAGGGGGGGAGGGGGGGAGAGGGAGAGAGGGGGTGGAGAGAGAGAGAGAGAGAAAGAAAGAGAGAGAGAGAGACCAAGTGTCCGTGCAGGGCCGACCCGCTCGCCTGGGGAGGGGGACGCGAGGCTCGTCCCCACTCGGCTCGCGCGGCCGTCTCACCGGCGCCGGGCGGCCACTGAGACATTGCCTTCAGCGTCCTCCGGTGGCATCCTCCCGGGTTTGCGTAGCAAAAAGCCGAGGACTGTGGGTTTCGAGTGACCACGTCTTAGGCCCATAGAAAGCTGCCTCTGGGGTCTTGGGGACGGAGAGGTTAATAGAGTGACGAATTTGTCCTGGTTTTTCACATAAAATTAGGCTGGTAATACCGAGCGCTTAGAAGACTGCTAAGAATTTGGAGGTGTGTGGGGTGAGGGCGGGAAGGGGTTAATGCTAGGTTTAGGACTACTATGGGAAATGCCCAATTTAAAGATCTCCCCATCTTGGGTCGCGCTCTCGGAAGCTCAACCCAAGTGGAGGCGCCGCTGCGCGGGCGGTCACCTCCCCGCGTTATGACACCTGGCGGTACCCTGCAACTCCCACGTCCCCGCGGCCAACCTCTCCGCGCCGGCCGGAACCAGCAAAAGTCTTTGCCCGCCCACGCCCCTTTAAACGGACTCTGCCTTTTCCTTTTATTCGGAGGACAGGTTAACGCCGACACGGACCGCAGTGTGGCCCGCAGGCACCACACGGCCCGCCGCCGCCTCCCCCGCGCCGGGCGGGGACTGCGGAGCTGCTGCGGCAGCAGGGCCAAAGCCTTCCGGTGCCTCCCGCCCCCTCCCCCCCGCGGCCACACCTCAGTCGCGGACCGCCCCCAACCATCCCCGCCCCCCTTCCCTCCCCCGCGCGCTCGCGGCGCCAGCCCCGCCACCGGCGGATGGCAGCCAGACGCTGTGTGCCCGCGTTCGTGTGCTGGCATAGGGAACCGCACGCGACGGCGACCCCACCACTGCCCCCAGCTCGGGGTCCACCCATGTAGAACCCACCGGCCCTCGCGGGTCCCCGGAGCCAGTCTCCGGAGCTCGGCTGCGGGTGCAGTTCTCCGAGCCCCTCGGCGCTCCCACCAGGCTCTGTCCATCCCAGTCTTTCCCCCATGCCAGGGTGTGGCAGGCAGGGAAGCCCCTTCGTCCCCGCCAGCGCTCCCAGACATCCCCGGACAAAGCCGCCAGGCTTCCCGCACCGGCGCGGGAAGGAGGCCGCCCGCAACGGGGAAGAGAGGCGCGCGGAGAGCGCCTCCAGGCGCCGGGCCTCGGTGCGGTCCCCGCCCCTGGCCTGTCAGCTGGGTGCCGGGCTGGGGCTGCGAGGGGCGCCTGCACGGGGCGGGCGCCCCACCCGCGGTTCCTCCAGCGCCGGCACCCGGTCGCCGCGGCGCCGCAGGAAGGAGGCCCAGCTGCGCGGGTTGCTCCACACCCACGTGCCTCGCGTGTGCGCGCCCCCGGCCCGCAGAAGCTACCCGGCTGGCGCCGCCGGGATTTCTGGGCGGCCCCACCCTCCCCGGCCGCCACGCTTCGCTCCTTGCGTTCGGAGTCTCCTTGGCGTCTCGGCTACAGCTTCCAAAACCGGGCGCCGCCTCTGCCAGCCGGGCTGCCCAGCACGCCTGCGGGCCGCTACTCAGAGGCCGCACCTTCCGCGCGCGTCCCGCACTCACCTTTTCCTGTGCAAGGTGGGGTTCAGTCACTGCACCCCGGCTGTTCAGCCACCGCCCACGGCCTCCTGGAGAGTGCAGCACGAAGGCGTTCCTGAGGCGCCACCACCCTCCTTAAACCCTTCCCTGTCTTTCAGCACAGCACCTTCGTCAGCTGGCCACCCTCCCCGACAGTAGGGAAGGCATAGCTCTCCCTCTGCTTTCTCTTTTTTCACCATCACACCCGTGCCCACCTATAGACACACACACCTGAACACCACGAGGCCACGACCAAGATCGCTCTCCAACTCCTAATTCCAACACTATGCAGTGCACATCACGTAGCCGATAGCAAGGTGAGGGAGTGGCACTCAGGAGCTAGGTGGTTTCTCAAAAATTATGAAATAGATTTCTGCCCCTGGCCATGACATTTTTAAGAGGATTATAATTTATTTTAAAAAAATAAATAGCCCAGAGGAATTCACACTTTTAAAATAATATTAAAGTAGTTTGAGATTATCGTAGATTCACGTGAAGTTTCTTAAGAAACAATATAGAGAGATGTTGTGCTCCCTTCACCCAGTTTTCTACAATGGTAACAATTCCCAAAACTGTGGTACAATGTCATAACCAGGATATTGGCTTTGATCAAATCCACTGATCCTATTTAGATCTGCCCAGTTTTACTCGTACTCGTGTGTGTAGGTATTTAGTTCTATTCAGTTTTATCATATGTGTGGGTCCAGATCCACTATCACAGTCAAGGTACAGAACCGCTCCCTCACACAGGATCCCTCTTGTTGCCTTTTTATAACCACACTTGGGGGGAGGGGTGTCTGATAACCACTAATCTGTTCTTCTATAATTTTGTCATTTCGAGAATGTCATATAAATGGTACTATACAGTAATGTCATCTTTCTGGACTGGTTTTATTCACTCAGCATCATTCCCTTAACATTCATTCAAGTCACTGTATCAGTAGATTCTTCTTTTTATTGCTGGGTGGTATTCCATGGAATGCAGCTACCACAAAGGTAAACAGTTCGTTTAACCCTTCATTTGCTGAAGGACATCTGGGTTGTTTCCAGATTTGGGCTGTTACAAATAAAACTCCTAGGAACATTTGTGTACAGGATTTTGTGTGAAGATAACTTCATTTCTCTGGGACAGATGCCTGAGAGGGCAATTGCTGGGTCATATGGTAAAGCATATTTTTAGTTTTGTAGGAGACTGCCATACTCTTTTCCAGAGCGCCTGTGCCAACAGCAATATATGAAGGATTCAGTTTCTCCTCATCTTCCACAGCATTTGGTGGTGGTATTATTTTTTATTTTAGTGATTTTGATAAATGTAGTAATATTTCATTGTGGTTTTAATTTGCATTTTCTTGATGGCTAATGATATTATTTTTTATATGCTGGTTTGTCATCTCTATCCCCCTTTTTGTGTGTTGTCTGTTCACATTTTTTGCCCATTTTCTAATTAGAGTTTTTTGGGGTTTTTTTACTGTTACGTTTTGAGAGTTATTTTTTTTAAAGCACTTTATTGAGGTATGATTGACATACAAAAAGTTGTGCATAGTTAATGTATACAACTTGATGACTTTGGAGATAAGTATATACCTATGACACTCTCAACCACAATCTATGCCATAAACATATCTATCACATCTAAAGGTTTCTTCCCACCTTCTTTTTTATTATTAGTTTGTGATAAGAACACTTAAATAAGATCTACCTTCTTAGCAAATTTTTAAGTATATGACACTGTATTGTTAACTATAGGCAATAGATGTATACAGTATATATGTTTAGATACTAACCCTTTATCAGATACATGTTTTGCAAATATTGATATTTTCTCCCATTTTGTAGGTTGTCTTTTCATTTTGTTGATTGTTTACTGTGCAGGAGCTCTTTAGTTGGATGTAGTCCTACTTGTCTATTTTTGCTTTTGTTACCTGTGCTTTTGGTGTTATATCAAAGAAATCGTTGCCAAGACCAATGTCAAGAAGCTTTTCCCCTATGTTTTCTTTTAGGAATTTTAGGGCTTCAGGTGTCCTGTTTAACTCTTTAATCCTTTTTTTTTTTTTTTTTTTTTTTTTTTTTGCAGTACACGGGCCTCTCACTGTTGTGGCCTCTCCGGTTGTGGAGCGCAGGCTCAGTGGCCATGGCTCACGGGCACAGCCGCTCCGCAGCACGTGGGATCTTCCCGGACTGGGGCACAAACCCGTGTCCCCTGCATCGGCAGGCAGACCCTCAACCACTGCACCACCAGGGAAGCACTTTAATCCTTTTCGAGTTAAATTTTGTGTATGGTGTAAGGGTCTGATTTCATTCTTTGTGTGTGGATATCCAGTTTTCCCAACACCATTTATTGAAGAGACTATTCTTTCCCCATTGTGTATTCTTGGCACCTTTGTCAAAAATCAGTTGACCATATATGTGTGTGCTTATTTTTCTGGTTTCTCTATTCTGTTCCATTGGTCTATATGTCTGTTTTTATGCAAGTACCAACAATAGTGTTGACTATTTTGTTTACTGTAGCTTTGTAATATATTTGAAAATAAGGAAGTGTGCTGTCTCTGGCTTGCTCAAAATTGCTTTGGCTACCTATTCAGGATTTTTTGTTTTCTTGTCTTGTAGTGTCTTTGACTTTGGTACCAGTGTGACGCTGCCCTCATAAAATGAGTTTTAAAAGTGTTCCCTCCTCTTCTATTTTTTGGGAAGAGTTTTAAAAGGATTGGTATTAATTCTGCTTTAAAAGTTTGGTAGAATTGACCTATGAAAGCATCTGGTCTGGACTTTTCTTTGTTGGGAGGTTTTTGATTACTGATTTAATCTCTTTATTTGTTATAGATCTGGTCAGGCTTTCTATTTCTTCTTGATTCAGTCTTGGTAGGTTGTGTGTTTCTAGGAATTTATCCATTTCTTCTAGGTTGTCCAATTTATTGGCATGTCTTTTCATCCTCTTCACATGAACTTTTGCAGAGCAAAATCTTCCAATTTTGAAAGATATAATTTATCATCCTTTCATTTTGTGGATTTTGCTTTTGGTACCAAGTCTAAGGACTTTTGCCTAGCCCTCAATTCAGAAGATTTTTCTCCAACTTTTAAATAAATTTTATAGCTTTACATTTTAAATTTAGTTCTGTGATTCATTTTGAGTTAATATTCCTGTAAGGTGTGAAGTTTAGATTGAGATGTATTTTTGCCTATGGTACCAAGTTGTTCTAGCATCATTTGTTGAAAAAGCTCTCATTGCTTCATTGAATTACTTTTGCACATTAATGAAATGTTGGTTGGCATATTTGTGTGGGTCTATTTTTGTGTCCTCTATTCAGTTCCATTGATCTATGTGGCTATCACTTTACCAATACCACACTGTGTTGACTTCTGTAGCTATGTAGTAAGCTTTAATATCAAGTAGAGTGATTCCTTTCACTTTATTCTTCTTTCTTAAAGATTGTTTTAGCTATTCTAGGTCTTGTTCCTTTTCATATAAATTTTAGAATGGGCTTTCTGTAACTACCAAAAGAAAAAAAAAACCACCTTGGTGTGATTTTGATAGTAATTGCATTAAGTCTATAGATCCTTTTGGGGGGAATGCTGACATCTTTTCTATGTTGAATCTTCTAATCCATGAGCATGGTATATCTATTCCTTTACTTAGGACTTCATTGATTTCTTTCAGCAGCATTCTGCAATTTTCAGCATACAGATCCTGTTCATGTTTTATTAGATTTATACCTAAAGGTTTCATTGTCTTTGGATCAATTGTAAGTGATATTGTACTTTTAATTTTGGTTTCCACATGAGCATTGTTAATATAGAAATGCAATTAATCTTTGTGTTTTGATCTTGTATCCTGCAACCTTGTGGAATTTACTTATCAGTTCTAAGAGTTTTCTATGTGACCGTTATGTTATCTGTGAGGAGGGCCAGTTTTCTTTCTTTCTTTCCAATCTGTATACCTTTCCTTTCTTGCTTTATTTCAGTGTCTAGAACTTCCGGTACTGTGTTGGATAAGAGTGGTGAGAATAAACATCCTTGTCTTGTTCCTAAACTTAGAGGGAAAGAATTCAGTCTTTCACCTTCAAGTATGTTTTTGTAGGGTTTTTGTAGATGCTTTTTTATCAAGTTGAGGTAATTCTCCTCTATTCCTAACTGGTTTAGAGTTTTTTACAATGAATGGATGTTGGATTTTGTCAAATTGTTTGATATCATCATATGATATGGTAAATTCATATCGCTGATTGGTTTTTGAATGTTGTACCAACCTTAAACACCTGGAATAAATCCCACTTGGTCACAGTGCATAATTCTTCTTGTACATACTTTGATTCAATTTGCTAATATTTTGGTGAAGGCTTTTGCGTTTAATTTCATGAAAGATATTGATGTGAACTTTTTTTTTTTTGTACCGCATTTGTTTCATTTTGGTATCAGGCCCTCATAAAATGAGTTGAGAAGTACTCCCTTCTCTTCTATTTTCTGGAAGAGATTGTATAAAATTGGTGTTAGTTATTCTTTGAAAGTTTGGTAGAATTCTTTGGGCCTGGGCATTTTTTAATGAGTTTTACTTACGAATTTAATTTCTTTAATGGTTATAGGACATTTCAGGTGATCTATCTCATCTTTGTTGAGTTTTGGTAGCTTAGGGTTTTCAAGGCTTTGATTCATTTCTTCTAAGTTTTTTCATTTCTTCTAATAAGTTGAGAATGAAGTTGTTCATGGTATTTCACCTTTTCTTTTTAATGACTACAGCACAGTGATATACCTAGTTTCATTCCTGACATAGGTGATTTGTTTCTTCTTTTTATTTTTGTACATCTTGCTGGGGGTTATCAATTTTATTGATTTTTTGAAGAACCAGCTCTTTGTTTCATTGATCATTCTCAATTGTGTTCTTATTTTCAATTTCATTTATTTATGTCCTTCTATTTATTTTCTCCTTCCTTCTTCTTGCTTTACTTTTCTAGCTTTTTGAGATAGGAAGTTACATTACTCATTTGAGACCGTCCCTATTTCTAGTGTAAGCATTTAGTGCTATTAATTTCTCTCTTGGAACTGCTTCAGTTGTGTCTCACAAAGTTTGACATGTATTCTCATTCTCACTCAGTTCTATTATATTTAAATTTTATTTTGGGAATTCCTCTTTGATCCATGTTTTTTTCAGAAGTGTGTTATTTAATTTCCAAGTGTTTAGAGATTTTTTTCTGTTATTGATTTCTAGTTTGATTTGATTTATGGTCAAAGAATACACTTTGTATGCTTCAATTCTTTTAAATTTGTTGAGGTTTATATTATGAGCCAAGACATGGTCTATGTATCATGGGCTCTTGAAAAAAATGTGTATTCTGCTGTTGTTGGGTGGAGTTTTTCATTAATGTCAATTAGATCCTATAGGTTAATGATGTAGTTGAGTTCTTCTATGTCCTTAATGGTTTTCTGGCTAGTAGTTTTTATCAGTTACTGAGAAGGGGATACTAAAAGTCCCCAACTTTACCTGTGGATTTGTCTATTTCTCCTTTAAGCTCTATCAGCTTTTGTGTCATATATTTTGAGGCTCTGTGGTTTGGTGCATATACATTTAGGATTGTTATGTCTTCCTGGTAGATTATCCTTTTCATTACATGAAGTCCAGCTTTGTCTCTAGTAATTTTCTTTGTTCTGAAGCCTACTTTGGTATTAATGTAGCCACTCCTGCTTTTTAAAAACTTAATATTTGAATGATATATATTTTTTCATCCTTTTAAATTTCAACCTTCCTATATCATATATTTGAATATTCATGCACTTTTCTAAAGCTTTTTTTGGCAGTCAACTGTTGAAATTCTAAAAGTTATTTTGTCCAGTAAAAAGTTTATGGTTTCATGGCATTGGATTTGGCAATGATTTTTTGGTTATAACACCAAAAGCACATGGAACAAAAGAAAAATAGATAAATTCACCAAAATTTAAAACTTTTATGCATCATACGATACTATCAAGAGAGTGGAAAGACAGCCCGCAGAATGGGAGAATATATTTGCAAATCATATATGTGATAAGGGATTATATAAAGAACTCCTACAACTGAACAACGAAAAACCAAGTAACCCAATTCAAAAATTTGCAAAGGACTTGAATAGACATTTCTTTAAAGAAGACAAACAAATGGCCAATAGGCACATGAAAAGATGCTCAACACCCCTAGTTATTAGGGAAATGCAAATCAAAATCATAATGAGTTACGACTTCATACCCATTAGGATGGGTATTATAAAGAAAACCAAAAACAAAACCCAGAAAATAACAAGTGTTTCTAAGGATATGGAGAAATTGGACCCTGTGCATAGCTGGTGGGAATGCAAAATGGTACAGCTGCTGTGGAAAACAGTTTGGTCATTCCTAAAATGTTAAACTTAGAATTACCATATGAAGGAGCAACTCCATTTCTAGGTTTACACCCAAAAGAATTGAAAGCAGGGGCTCAAACAGATATTGCACATCAGTATGCATAGAAGCATTATTCACAATAATCAAAAGATGGAAACAACTCAAATGTCCATCAACAGATTAGCTGATAAACAAAATGTGGTATATACATAAATGGAATATTGCTCAGCCCTAAAAAGGAATGAAATTCCGACACAGGCTACAACATTCATGAACCTTGAAAATATTACGCTAAGTGAAAGAAGCCAGATACAAAAAGACAAATATTATGTAATTCTACTTATATGAGATACCTAGAGTAGGCAAATCCATAGAGACAGACAGTAGAATAGAGATTATCATGGACTGAGGAGAGAAAGGTATAGGAGTTATTGTTTCATACGTAAAGAGTTTCTGTTTGGGATGATGAAAATGTTCTGGAAATGGACAGTGGTGATGGTTGCACAACATTGTGAATGTACTTAATGCCACTGAACTGTACACTTAAAAATGGCTAAAATGGTAAAATTTACTTACCACAATAAAAATTTTCCAAAAAAAGAGAAAAGCTTATGGTTTGATTTGTCAGAAATATTTACCTATGCTACAAAGGTGTTTCTATACAACTTGCAAAGGCTCACTGTCAAGAGGTCCTCCCCACCTCTCTCCCCACTCCAATTTTGTTATTGTTTACTTTTGGTGACCTGAATCTGTTTCACCCAGGTTTCCTTGCTGCGTCAATTAGAGGGTATTTTTTTTCCACCCTACATGACAGAAATGAAAATAGCCAAGATATATTGATGCTTCTGGCTCAGGAAGTATCTTCTCCTTGTCTCCCCACTTATATGGTCACTGAAGGCAACACTGACCTTGGCAAACAGTCACCTTGCCAGTCCCATTGACTTGCCTCTTCAAAGACAAATACGAGAACTAAGTGAAACCTGCATGACTTCTTATTTTTCCCCCAAGTTTTTTTTTCTCTCTGAACCTTTTTAGCTTTCACTATTATGGTTATAGCATCACAAATATAAAATGCCTGTATCACTCCTATCAAAAGGCTTAATATTTTAGAGATGTTTTTTTAAAAAATGATTGTTCTCTGCCCCCAGGATTTGCTACATATTTGTAGGGCCCAGTGAAAAATGAAAATGCAGGCTCCTTGGTCAAAAAATAAGAACTTCCAACTGGAGAAACCAGTTAATTAAACCAAGTGCAAGGCCCTTCCAAGCACAGGTCGCGTGCTGCCTGTCCATGTCAAGAGTCAACCCCACCCCCAAATGACTCTTGGGAAAACGTTTAAGTCAAAAGAGCACCCTGAGTACATTGAGAAGTTATGTGTGGGTTGCATTTTTATACACAAAAAACACAAACAGGAGGCAAGTCTTCCAACCTGCCATGTTGTTAGTCCCTCACAAGCAGGGTGTGCTAATAAGTAGTCCCTGCTGAGCTCAGAGGCAGCACAATGAAGTGAAAAGTCTACAGAACTGGCCAGATAAAAGACTCAGTTCTTCATTTCATAAATATTTATTGAGCACCAACTAATGAACTTGGCTCTGGGCCAAGTTCAATTACCTAAGTGTTCTATCTGCCCTGGGCAGATAGATCTGTCACCCTGGGCATTTCAGTCAATCTTTGATACCTTGGTTCCCTGGGTTGTTTGATGGGAACAAAAGTATTGCTCATCCGAGAACCTTCAGGAAATAAGATGACTCCAGAGGTTTAAGTTGAAATACTAGTTATAGTCATTGGTTGTAAGATTTTAATAATGACATCTGCTAAAAGTGACATTATCAAAAATAGAGAATGAAGATAGATTATAGGGTCTCAGAGTAGCCTGTGATTTTTTTCTTTCTTAGCTTTCTTTTATCTGAACCACTCCATGGGAGATTCCATTTCCAGAAACCATAACCGGGTCCTCCAATATCTTCTATGAATCTACAGAATTTCATCCTTGAACTTCAAAAACACTAAAACCAATAATGAGGAACTTTCTGGCATACCTGGCTTTACACAACTGATGCATTCCTAAAAAAAGAGTCAACTGAATTGTTGGAAACTGAATTATATTTGAAATACACTAGAGAACTTGGATATTAAAAGAAAACTTCCATTGGATCCTTTTGTACAACAAAGAATAATTTGTATAAAGTAAAAAATTTCCCCTAATTTGCTTGATGTGAACACTGAGGCTTAAGCACAGAGAGTTTTGTGACTGTGGAAATGGAAGCCCATTTAGACTGCACAATGGTTCCCCATCTTCCTTTTCAGCTCCAAGGATGTGCAGGTGTAAAGAAGAGGTGGAAAGTGTGGGAGGATGTCAGCATCCTTTACCAATGTTCATAATCCATTTCCTACCTGAATGAAAAGTGTTTTCCTAAGCACAGGAGGACAGTAGGACCCAGAGCCTTTGATGGGATCAACTCTGATGTGACAATGGGAGCACTTTTCAGGAAACACACTGTGAAGAATAACAACAAATATCAATTAAACTCATAATTTTAGTCAGCTGGTGTGAGGTGTGGGGTGAGGGGGTTCACAGGTCATCAAGCCCTTGGCTTTCAAACTGGAGCAGCCAGGTAGCTATCAAGTGATATACAGATTCTGAGACCCCACCCCATTCCAGAAGGAACAGGGACAAAAACCGTATTTCCCCCGGTCAAAGGGATGCTCACTGGTGGTAATAAGGCAAAGTGACCTTTGGCCAAGAAGCTTTGGAAGGGATAGAAGGGGAAGCCGGACTGAGGGCAGAGAAAATATGATTCTCCCTCCCCCCCACCCCGCCTTGGGGTACACATCCTATATAGTCCTCTCCCCTTGATTGTGAACAGGACTTATGAACATGATGGGATATCACTCCCATGATTAGGTTCTGCAGTATAGCAAAGATGTAATTAAGGTCCCTAATCAGTTGACTTTGAATTAACCAAAAGGGAGAGTCTCTTGGGTAGACTGATCTAATCATGTAAGTCCTTTAAATCTGGGGCTAGAATCAGAGACAGAAGTCAGAAAGATTAAAGCTACAGCAGATGGCTTCCTGCTGGCCTCAAAGAAGATGGAAGCCATCATGAGTTCTACCCCTGCAAGGAATTAAATTCTGCCAACAAGCTCAGTGAGCCTGGAAGATGACACCAAGCTCCAGATGGGACCACAGCCCTGGCCAACTCCTTGATTCCACTCCTAGAACACAGGATCCAGCAGAACTGTATCTGGGCTCCTGACTAACAGGAGATGTTAAATTTATATTGTTTAAGCCACTAAGTTTGTGGAAGTTTGTTACACAGCAAAAGAAATCTAATACACTAAGATACTTCTATTTGGAATAAGGAAATTTTAGAAGAAAAGAGAGATGGGAGGAATTTGAATTACAGAGAGCACCAAGATGGACCTAAGTCTGCTGAGGCCTGTGATGTTTGTGAGCACTGGGGTTTAGGTGGTCTACTACCTGAAACACATCAACCAATATCCCCTTTGAACAGAGAATTTAGGCATGCCTGGGGCTGCCTCTGGAGCAAATTACAAATTACTTCCCTTGGAGCAAATGCGTGCTAGTGAGTCATTAAGGACAAGTGATGTCCAAAGGGCACATTACTCCTCCATCTTTATGAATTTCAGGAAGAATTATATCTATTTCACCATCATTATTCAGTTAAGCCAGAAGAGAGACATGCTTAGAACAAAAATGATTTGATTACTTATTCTGATTACCTTCTATTCACCATGATGGTGAAGGAGAGATTTCCTGCTGTAAGTAGTACAAGATCACCGAACACCAACATCTAACACTGATACATGCAACTGGCAGCAGTTTATTAGTCATGGAAACTCAGTGGAGGAGGACACCACACATCACATAGGGCCACACAAGGGCTCCGTGGGGGAGCAAGTGAACCTGGAAGTGGGGTGGGGTAGGAGGCAGCCTTTGTAGTAACTGGTGGTTGGGAGTGCTGCCTGGTTCTTGCAGAAGGACATGATTGGCTTGTTTGAATAATTCCACAGGCTGACAGGGAGGTGAAGCCCATGAGATTGAGGACTAGGTGGGGTGCAGCTGGTCTGGCTGATAGAGGAACTAGCCCAGAGGGAAGCCTTTCCTGCTGTGTGGGGGGTGTATATCCAGAGAGAACAGGGGAACTCATAGAGCCCTGTGCAGCTCAGAGATGTCAGGGAGCAATTGAAGTTTGAGGTCTTACACTACATAACTAAAGGCTCCTAAACCTAAATTTAAAATGAGATCCGGAAAAATTAACCCAACAGATATAGACAATAAGTGTGCATATCTTTCTACCTTAATCTAGTGAATACTGACGTCAATTCCAAGGAAGTGAAATAAAATTGTTGATTATTTTTCTATTTTTGCCACAAACAATTAAGATTATATATGTGGATCTTAGAAGTTAGGTTATCAGTTATTTTACTTACAATGTCTACTTTCAAAATTTATTCAAATTCATAAGAGGGTACAGCAAATATGCCAGATAGAATAGGAGAAAAAATTATCAATAGCTTTCCTTTAAACCAGCAATAACAAATTAAAGAATGAAATAGGAAAAAAATCCCAGTTACAATAGCAATGTAAAAAATAAAATTTTTTTTTTTGCCCAGCCACTCCATGACATGTGGGATCTTCCCGGACCAGGGCACAAACCCGTGTCCCCTACATTGGCAGGAGGACTCTCAACCACTGTGCCACCAGGGAAGCCCAATAAAATGTTTTGAAACAAATCTAAGAGATGTAAAAAATCAGTATGTAGAATATCATAAAACTTCACTGATATATTTAAAGGATGTGAATTAATGAAGAGACATACTCTGTTCTTGGATAGGATGCCTTAGTATAATGCAGATGTTTGTTTCAATGAATTCGTCTGTAAGTTCTATATAGACTCAAACAAAAGCCCAACAGGATTTGTCCTAGAATTTGACAAGCTGATTCTAAAATTAATCTGGAATGGAAAACGAATAAAATAGTCAAGGCATATTTTTGAAAAAGAAAAATAATGAAGGATCCCAAATATCAAAAGATACTGTAAAGCTTTAGTAATTAAAAGTGTGATATTGGTCTAGAAATAAACGAATTAATGGAATATTTAAGAGTTCAGATACAAATTCATATATTTAAGAATTCTGTATAAGAGAAATCCAGCATATTTAATTCAGTGAGGAAAGTATGGACTACTCATGCTTAAGATAATTTCCTAACCACCTGGAGAGAAATAAACTTAGATTTTATCTCTTGTCATAACAAAAATATTTCAGGTGAATTATGAAGCAATTCTTAGATAACTATGGAGCTATGAATTAGAATGTTTATAGCTTTGGGAGTAAATTTAGCATTGTTAAGCAAGAGACAAAACATAAAATATTGAAAAATTGTCTGTATTAAAAAACTACAGTGTGATAAAAGATGTTATAAAAAATTAAACTGCATGTTATTGACCTGAAAAAATTGCAATGTATATAACAATGAATTGATGTAGAAGTATATAAAAAATTACCAATCCAAGAAAAAAGTCAACACAGCCCAATTAAAAATGGGAAAAATATGAATAGACAGTTCACAGAAAAGGAAAGACAAATGGTCAATAAACATGTGACAATGTTCAATCTCAACAGTAGTTGGGAAAATAAAAATGAAAACAATGAAATATCAGTTCTAACCCATCCAATTATTTATATGTTGATAAATGTCCTGAATGGAAGAGGGTAAGAGAGAATTGTGTACTCTTGTACATTGTTGTTGGGAGTGAATGTTGATAGCTTTTTTTGAAGTCTATTATGTATTATGTTTTAAAATTTAAAAGAGAAGAAATTAATGAAATAGAAACTGCCAAAGAATAGAATAAATTAACATAGCTGAAAGTTGATTATTAGAAGATATCAACAAAACAGCTAGACAGTTCAAGGAAAAAAAAATAAGAAAGAACACAAGTTACCAATATCAGGAATGAGAGAAAGGATATTGCTACAAGACCTAAAGGCATTAAAAGGATAATTAAAAAATAAAAACAATTTTATGCCAATATATTTGATAAATTAGATAAAATGGATAAATTCCTTGAGAAATACAAGTTACCAAAATGGACACAAGATGATAGAGAAAATCTGAATAGTCATATAAATAAATATAACTTGAATTAATCATAAAAAACCTCCCAACACATAAAATTCTAGGCCCAGATGGTTTCACTGGGGCCCAGATAGTTTCATTGGTGAGTTATATCAAACATGCAAGAAATAACACCATTTTAATCAAACTCTTTCAAAAAATGGAGGAGGTAATACTTTCCAATTTATTAGTCTAACAGAATCCTAATAAAAAAAATCTCACATAGTTATTACCAAAAAAATTACAGACTAATATCCCTCATGAGTACAGATACAGATAAAATATTAGCAAATTGGGCCCAACATTATACTAAAAGAATAACATATCATGATCAAGTAATGTTTATCTGAGGAATGCAAGGTTGGTTTAACATTAAAGAAAATCAATCAGTGTAATTTACTGCATTAACAAAATAAAGGAGAAAGCTCATATGATCATCTGAATAGATACAGATAAAGCATTTGACAATAGTCAACATCCACCCATAACAACAACGCACAGCAAGCTAGGATTAGGAAGTTATCCCTCAATCTGATAAAACAAACCTATTGAAGACATATAGCCAACATCGTGCTTGATAGTAAAATTTTGAACATTTTCCCCAAGACTGGGAACGAAATGAAATGCCTACCTTCACCACCTCTATTCAACATTGTACTGGAGATGATAGCCATTGCAACAAGTGAAGAAAAAGACACAAAGATTGGAAAGAAAGAATTAAAACTATCTCTATTTATAGATAACATGATTTTTTGGTATAAAGTTCTATGGATTCCATAAAATAACTATCAAACTCGGAAGTTAATTTAGTAAAGTCACAGGATACAAGGTCAATATACCAAAGTAAATTGTATTTTTACGTACCAACAGCGAACAATTGGAAATGAAATTTTTAAAAATTAATTCCATTGTTTAAAAATATTAAAGTAAAATATTTAGGATAAATTTTAACAAAAGCTATACAAGAACTTTAGACTAAGAACTGTAAAACATCCTGAGCTAAATTAAAGAAGATCTAAATAAATGGAAAAATATATCATGTGAATTAATTGGAAAATCTACTGGTTTAAAATAGTAATTATTCTTAAATTAACCTACAGGTTTCTCTCTGTCTCAATCTTAATCCCAGCAGACTTTTTAAAAAAGAAACTGACAACTAGATTTTAAAACTTGTATGGTAATGCAAATGACCTTGAATATCCAAAGCAATCCTGAAAAGAAACAACAAAGTCAGAGCATTTGACTGTAAGAGTTACTATTGTGCAGAATGGTGCTGGGATAAAGGTCAGCAAATAGATCAAAAGCACAGAACAGTGAGCCCAGAAATACATCCTAGTTTATGCAATCATTTGATTTTTAACAGCTAAAATAATCCAATGTAGAAAGGAAAATAAATTTTTCAACAAATTGAGTAGGAATAAATGAATATCCATATGGAAGGAAAAATGAACTACTATTTCTACCTCACTCTACTCCAAATTAATTTAAGATGGCTCCTAGACCTAAAGATAAAAGCTAAACCTATCAGTTGTTTACAAGAAAACATTGAAGACTATCTTTGTGAATTGTGGTAGAAAAAAGTTTCTTAGGCAGGTCACAGAAAGCAATAACTATCTTTAAATTGACAAATTAGATTTCATCAAAATTGAAAACATCTGCTCATCAAAAGACATCATTGAGGAAATAAATAGGCAAGCCACAGACTGGGAGAAAATATTTGCAAAACATGAAACTGACAAAGGCCTGGTATTCAGCACATGCAAAGAATTTTGACAACAATTAAGAGACAAATACTTGAGAAAAATGGGCAAAAGTTTTGAACAGATACCTTACAAAAGAAAATGCTATATGGCTCCCATAAGGACTTGCAAATGCTTGATGACAACAGTCATCAGAGGCTTACAATTTAAAACCACAATAAGATACTACCACACACCTCTCAAATGGGTTCAAATTAAAAAGTAACAATACTAAATGTTGGTGAGAATGTGGAACAATGAAAATCCTTACAAAAAGAATATATGGAGTATGACTTCATTTGAATGAAGTTCTAGAACAGGCAAAAGGATGGAAAACTATCAGAAAAGTAGCTGCTTCTGTGTGTGTAGGGGTGAGAAGGGGCATGAGGAAACTTTCTTGGGTGCTGTTTACGTTATATATTTTGAAGGAGTTTGGTGAGACACAGGCATACAATTTATCAAAATTCCATGAACGTTCATTTAAGATCTGAACATTTTCTTACACATAAATTCGACATCAAAAGAAATCAAAACTCTAAAAAAACATTTAACACTAGTCAACTATATGCAAGTTGAAATAGTTAGGGGAAAGTGTACTGATTTCTCAAATTTACTTGTAAATACATCAGAAAATTAGGTGGATTAATGGACTGATAGAGGAATGGGTAGATACATGATAAAACAATTATACAAAAATGTTAATGGTAGATAGTGACATACTGGTGCTCCCTTAAATTTATTTAATTTTTGCTGTTTGTTTGAAAGTTTTATAATAAAGTGTTGGAAAAAAATAGGCACACCCTTTGACCCGCTCCATTTATGTCTAGGTATTTATTTACACTTTAGACATGTACCAAAAGTCATACGTAAGGTTAGTCACTGCAGTATTGTTTGTAACAGCAGAAAAAAAAAAAAAAAAAAAATCAAAAAAACGGTGGGGTTGGGTGGGGCATGTGAATGCCTATGGTTAAATATACTATGGTATATCCATAAAATAGAAAACTATGTAAAAGCTTAAAAAAAGAATAAGGTAGACCTATATGTACTGATATAGAAAAATCCCAAGGTATATTTTAAAGTAGAAAAATAAATTATAGAATAATATGCATGGTATGTTCCCTTTTGTGTAAAATTTTAAAAATTAACAGTTAACATGGCATATGTATAAATATATACATATATAAATGCTTAGAAAATGGTCTAGAACAAGAGTTGGTATGTTTTTCTGTAAAGGGCCAGATAGTAAATATTTTAGGCACCGTCACTTCTGTTGCAACTAGTGAATTCTGCCCTTGTAGTGTGAAGGTAGCCATAGACAGTACATAAAGGAATGAGCTTGGCTGTGTTCCAATGGTGGTGGGTCAGATACAGCCTGTGGTCCATAACTTGCCAATCCTGATCTAGTAGTGTGACTGATTGCAAGGATGCTCCCAATTCTTCACCCCTTCCTGTATCTATACGGTTTGCTATATATCTTTGTTTTATCCTCTCCTCCCGACTCTGAGCTCAGACATGTGATTTGCTTTGAATCAATGGGATGTTGTAAGTGGGACACAGTGGAAGCTTTAGAGACACTGGTACACTGGGGCTTGCTTGCTCTTGTGCCTCTTCCATCACTTAGAGAAGATGCCTAGGCTGGCCTGCTGGAGGAGGAGAGACACCTGGAGAAGTGTCCAGTCTCCACGGTTGTCCCAGCTGAGGCCACCCTAGATTGGCTGATAGTCAGCTGACCCTCAGACTTATGGGCAAACCCAGGCAAAACGAATAGAGCTGCCAAACCGACCACACCAGACATGTAAGCAATGCATGCCTACTGTTGTGTGCCACCCAAGTGTGGTTGTATAGCATCAGTTAACTGATACAGAAACAAAACGCACCCAACTGATAGCATGACTCTCTTTGAGAAAGGGAGAGGAATAGGGATGGCTTTTGCAACTGAAAAAAAATTTTTTAGCAAAGAAAAACTGTGTAGTGAAATTCCAGAATTCAGAAAATCCAAGTTCCAGTGAAGATTCTTTGGAAGGTCAGGCAGAGGCACAGATACAAGTAAAGGACCAAGGTCTATTTGCCGTTTCTTTTCTTCTATCTTTAATATCTTCCTATTTTTTTTTCTTGATCCTTTGCCTATAAATATGTTCGTCTTTTGTATGCTAAAAATCCTCTCTTGCCCTTCTAACCTTGGTTAGCTTTAGAGCTCTTCTTTCTTTTTTAAAACTTAATTTTATAAATAACACACATGCCAATAAAAATTCACAGTACAGAAAGCCCAACATAAAAATAAAAGTCTTCTTTCCTGCCCACCACCTTTCTACTAGTACTGCTCCCTGGGACCAATAGCTTTCAAATGATTCTGCTTCTGCTTCTTTTCATTTTTTTTTTTTTTTCTGGTAGTTATCCACATTTTTCTAAATCACTGCTTATACCTCTATTTTTGGACTTGTATATTTTGGACTCTCTGTAGGAAAGATACGGCATTTAGCTGATGTATTCTACCCCTCTGCCCTCACCCTGCCTTCACACAAATTGTCTTTTGAAATTTTTAGTTCTTCTGTTTTTATATATGTTATGGCTTTAAATAATATGCTAAAACATCTAGTTCCTTTATTCATAGTGGCTTTTACATTTTTATCAAAGTAATATGACCACCCAGTTAAAAGCAATAGCCCAGTCCTTTCCACCTTCTGGGCCCCACCTTAATTCCTCCAAGTCAAGCACTTCTAAATGCCAGATGTATACACAAAGCCCCCGGGGCTCTATTTATCTATCATCTATCTATCTGTCTGTCTATCTATTTATTTGCCGTGCCATGTGGCATACAGCACGAGGGATCTTAGTTCCCCGACCAGGGATTGAACCCGTGTCCCCTGCATTGGGAATGTGGAGTCTTAACCACTGGACCACCAGGGAAGTCCCTGGGGCTCTGTTTAAATGTAAACCCTAATTATAGGTCTATAGGTGGGGCCAAGGCTCTGCATTTCTAACAAGTTCACAGGTGATGCTGTTGCTACTGGACCATGGACCACACTTTGAGTAAAGATGTGTAGAGGCTATAGCAAAGGATCCTCTTAGTCATATGGGCTTGGAATCTGAGGCAGAATTTTAGTTCTTTTGGGGACTGAGTTTCAGACAAGGAATAGGAGGCCCAAATCCAGCCTTTGGGACAGGGCCAGTGTGACAGGGAAGCTGAGGGGGCAGTCTGTGTCCTTCCGAAGCCTGGTTCTTTATCTGGACCAACAGTTCCAAAGTCTTCATTCTACTTAATTCCTGGCAAAAGTATCATTACACAAACACCTTCCTGTTGGCCTGGTTTGACCAACTTGACCTCCCTAGGTGCAGAATAATTTCCAAGTTCCAAGGCAACACTTGTAACCTAAGGAAAACAGAAATGCTGTTTAGAGGCAGGGGCTCTTCTCTTACTGTATTAGCTAAATCTCTCTCCTCTCCATCAATCTAATTCCCAGCTTCTACCATTAGGTCATGGTATATAATTATAGCATATCAAAAATTCATATATCTAGCACTCTCCCTTATGGCCATCTTCTATAAAAATAAGTAAATAAAAACTCTGGATGGCCATACTAGAACTAAAATTCTGCCTCATACATTTGTCTTCGTTTGGTTTCCCCAGAAGCAGATTCTAAGACAAGGACTCAAGTACAAATAGTCTATTTGGAAGGTGGTCCCAGGAGGGGAGTGGTGAAGTGAGACAGGGAAAGGAAGGCAGTCAACAAAGGATGTGGAATCAGCAGGTTATCATCGTGGGCACCTGGAACTTAGTCCCTTTGAGAAACCCTGGGAATAAATGTAAAACAGGCATCTTGGATCTGTCCTGCCTGAGGGGGAGGGAGCTGTGTTTATGCAACAACCCCTCGGGTGAGCCTTGCTCCTGGGGGGAGCGGAGTCCCTGGCACTCAGGGTCTGCTGTGTAGGCGGCAGAGAGAGCCCCCAGGAAAAGCAATGTGGGTGCAGGCAGCTGGAAGTCAGGCCACAACCTTCTACCATATCAAACCGCTCCCTCCAGAGGAGGGACCCCTCTGACCAGCACCCAAAACCTGTTTACTTCTCCTTGACCCGATCTGCACATAAGATGCTGCATATTAACAGCGTCAGGGCAGGCAGGACGGCTACAAGTCTGTCCCTGACAGGTCAACTGTCTCACACGAGAACAAGGGCAGATGTGATCCAGGTGTCCTGCAACCAGAGGTTGGAGAGCAACCCCAAATGGGTTGTGGAGACCCCTGCTCCGGGATCCCCGGGGTTTGACACTGTGGAACACTCAGCTCTGTTCCTCTTCCCATACAATCTGCCCTGCACCCTGATCATCGCCTTTATTTCCCCAGGAATATATGTCAAGGAGATAGATCTGTGGAGAAAAGCCATCTGGAGGGGCTATTTTCATAGGAACTATTTTAAGGCTGTCCTTCCCGTCCACCACATCCTGACATTTGGTATATTTAGCATCATCCATAGACAGGGCTAATGGATTTTTCTTTGCAAATCATTATGATTCAAACCACTGCGGTCTTTATTCTTTTTTAATTGCAACTAAGTCACGCACACATACACACAACACACACATTAATAGCTACCTTATATTTATACACGAAAAACGCTTCCCAGCAAAGGAACTCTAGTGTAACTTACAAGCCTTTGCCACTGAACCCTTTTATGTGGTGGGGGAGGGCCTAAGGCTGCAGGTTGGCGGGTATTGCCTTCACACTGCACACGAAATGCACACGTATTTGGTCAAAGAAGAGAATGCGCAAAAGGTGTTTAAAATTGACAACCCAAGACAGGAGTAATTTAACATGCCATTCTTTGTCTACCGCTCCTGTAGGTAGAGAGCACTGCTGATCTGCCTCACTGAATACAAATTTATATCATCTCTGCCATTAATATGGTTTCTTTTCATCCCATGAATTAATCTCCTTTTGCCAGCATAATAATGGCTGTGGAGGAACAAGTTCCAATGTCAGGAATCAAAATTGCAGTAGGCTCAGGCTTTCTGATGCAGCCCCATGGGCTGTGTTCATTAACGGCAGATAAAATAGGAATCACACAAACAAAAGCAGTGTCCACAGTTCACCTTTGCCCTGGGGCCACCATGCCAAGGCTTGACTTCCCACTTTCTCTGATGACTGATTTGGTGAGTTTCTGAGATACTAATCCAGGCATCACACTCTCTACTGTTTTGTTTTTTTCTTTAAAAAATTTTTTTTCATTCTTTTCTCTTAAGAATTTATTTTATTTATTTTTGGCTGCATTGGGTCTTTGCTGCTGAGCGCAGCAGCAAAGTCTTTCTCTAATTGCGGCGAGCGGGGGCTACTCTTTGTTGCGGCGCGCAGACTTCTCATTGAGGTGGCTTCTCTTGTTGCGGAGCAAGGGCTCTAGGCGCGCGGGCTTCAGTAGTTGTGGCACGTGGGCTCAGTAGTTGTGGCTCACGGGCTCAGTAGTTGTGGCTCACGGGCATAGTTGCTCTGCGGCATGTGGGATCTTCCCGGACCAGGGCTTGAACCCGTGTCCCCTGCACTGGCAGGCGGATTCTTAACCAGTGCGCCACCAGGGAAGCCCCTCTACTGTTTTTAAAATCAGCTGCTTAGTATCATGGTTTGGGCCTGGTCTTGAATGTTCTACCCTAGGCTGGACCCACATTCTCCAACAGTAGACATTTGGTCTTATAGGTTTCTGTATCCCTGCAGCCTCTTGCACAGTACTTGACACACAGATACCCAGAAAATACAGGCTGGAGTGCATATACAGTATAGGTGAGTACACCACCCACTATAGCAGGAGGATATGTGAGTAAACTACAGAGCATAGTAGCCACACTGGGATTCAGCTCCCCTGGGGTAGGCAACCTGCATAGGGACAGACCCTACTTTTTTTTTTTTTTTTTTGCGGTACGCGGGCCTCTCACTTGTGGCCTCTCCCGTTGCGGAGCACAGGCTCCGGACGCGCAGGCTCAGCGGCCATGGCTCACGGGCTCAGCCGCTCCGCGGCATGTGGGATCTTCCCGGACCGGGGCACGAACCAGTGTCCCCTGCATCGGCAGGCGGACGCTCAACCACTGCGCCACCAGGGAAGCCCGACCCTACTTTTTTGATACGATGGATTTGACAAACATCTTCAACAGCATGATGATAGGGGCTCCAATCACTGAGCACTGAGTAAGCACTACAGCAGTGGTTCTCATAGGTGGTGCTTGGATCAACCATAACATTACAGGAGACTGGTTAGAGATGTAAATTCCAGAGCCTCGTCCAGACCCTAGAAACTCTGAGGAGTGGGGCCCAGCCATCTGGGTTTAATCACCTTCTGGGTGATTCCAGTGCACAATTAAGTTTGAGAACCCCTGTATTCAGACTAAGAACTCGGGCTCCGGAACCAGAATGCCTGGGCTACAATCATAGCAGTTCGACCTCGAATACATTCCTCAATGCCTCCATGCCTCAGTTTCCTGATCTGAAAAATGGAGAGGTGCTAGTCTGTATTTTTCCCGAAGCACACCTACAGACAGAGATTTGGGCAAAAGTAGTCTGTATGGGAGGTGATCCCAGGAAGAGGGACTAGGGAGAATAAAACAGGAAAAGAGGCCAAAACAGATCCTGAGGGGCAATGGGGGTAAATTCCACCGGGGACTCCACAAAGGAGTGCGGGATGAATAGCCCAGTATTTGCCACTATAACTAGCCCATCGGTAGGGTGACTCCGAGATGTGTTCTACAAATTCCCCTCCTTCATTGATTAAGGGTCACTCCTGTGGCGTCAACATCCTGGCACCTATAGGACATAATAGAGTAAAACTGGAATATATAAGGACCTCCTTCAAACCTTACACACAAGTGACAAGGCCTGGGTGAGATGAGTCACATGTCTAACAGCTCGGTGATCTGCTTCCGCTTAGCCTACTGTGCAACGAGCCACTTTGGCAGCAATGTGGCAAATGCATAGGCATTATTTTGAGTTGGGTTCCCCCAGAGGCACACTTTGAGACAAGAATTCAAGTGCAAGTGGTTAATTTGGGAGGAGATCTCAGGAAGTCCCTCGAGGGGAGTGGGGAAGTGAGTCAGGGAAGGGAGGGAGGCCCATGCAGGATGCTTTTTGGAGCAGGTCGCCACTGGGGTCCAGCACACACCTCAGAGCTGTCCCACTCTCACTGACAAGGAAGCGGGCACAGTTATCCACTATCTCCCGTTGTCTTCAGCACAGGGCTGTTGCCAGGGCCATTGACTCTCCACCCTTCCCTGTATGTGCACAGAACAAGCTCCCATGACCCTAAGATGCACTTAGGCAGAGTTGTGAGTGTTAACCCAGCAACTTGCACGTGGGGGTGAGCGCCATGCTACACGGGTGGACACCAGTCCCTTCGGGTACCCGTGCCGGGATATTTGGAGCTGCATGCAAATAGGAAGAGCTGCAGGTGTTGGCAGGATCCCGGTGCAGCTGTGCTTGGTTCCGTGAGAATGAACTGGAAGGGAGAGAAGCAGCTCTAAGCCTGGAGTCGGGCTGCTCTGGCTGGCAGGGCCATTCCCTCTCCTTCCACGCTCAGGATGGAGAAGCGGGGGAGCGTACTTTCTCTTCTGTCTCCGTCTCACTCACTCACATGGCAGCGGGGCGGGGGGCAGTGGGGAGACTCTGCACCTCACCCGACAGCAGTCCTTCAAGAAACCCGAAGCTTTTAATTACAAAGGGAAAAAGGAAAAAGATACCTTTCGTGGCAGGAGGTGCAGGGTTGAGATCTCCCTTCAAGGAAAGACAAGCCATTCAACTGGGAGGAGGCAGGCAGCTGAAGACCCTCAGCTCTTATTGCCTTCATGGGGGGGGCGGGGGGGGGGAGAGTCGGCTTCCGCCTTAAAGGGCCCTCACTTGCCATGCAGCCCCCAGCTGGGGACTGAACATGGTGAGGCCCTAGGGCCCGACCATTTTGCCCAACACAGCACTTTTCTAATGGACAAATTTGTTCTGGAACTCTCTTTCGGGTCGGCCCAAACTTTGGCACACTTGCGTGGCAAGTGAATGTTCTCCCAGCTCCATCCCGCCTCCTTGCGATCTTATTGTTCACAGGTGTTACCTCTCAACAAGCTTCCTGCTCACACATGTATGGGGGAGGGGAGAGAGGGATGCAGAAAGTGACAAGATGTTCCCAGTGTTAGTAATTGGTGAAGCTGAGTAAAGAGTATATGGGTGTTTGTTGTCCTAGCCTTGCAACTTTATATTTGAAATTAAAAAAAAAAAATTTGTAGGAAGAAAAACGTACAAGAAACAGGAAACTTCTCAGAGAATCACTGCCCAGGGTGGCGGATTAGCTCTGGGGCCTCTTGCCCTCCTGCAATGGGCCTGAGCGTCTCCTGGGCAGCAGCGGATACAAGATGAATGAAGTATTTGCCTTCTGTGGAAGACCGGATGCTTCACGCTGGAGAAAAAACCCAGCTTAGTCTAGAAGGCACATGGGGCACCATCCAACACATTCCAACAGCAAAGCCGCAGAGCCCAGCACGGTCCCTCTTCTCTGTGTGAGGAGCTCCGGGCATGGGCTGGGGGAGGGCCAACGCATCCATGGAGCCTTCCCAAGGGGCAGAAGACCCTGTGCAGTGAGTGCAGGTGCAGAATGCAGGAATTAACCTGGAAGAGGCCAGCCCAGAGCAGAACCTAAAAAAAAAGTGTATTGGATATCGTCTTAGGATCCTTCAGTAATGTAAAAATGTAAACACAAATCTACTGGGAGCGGTGAGAATGTAGTCGGCTCAGGTCTCCCAGGGCGACCAGATGCCCAGGGTACCTGTTACAGTCCTGTTCACCCCTCATGTCCAATCGCAGACGTGTCCTGGTTTGGATGGTCAGTGATGTGGTCACCCTACTTCTCTCCCTTCTGATCCTTCTTGCCATTCTTTGGGCAAATATTTGCTGTGGGCCAGGCTCGGAGCTTATTCATGATAGAGTGAACAGCATGGTTTTTTGGGCTCTGAGAGGATGCCGCCCTGCCCTTCCATCCCCAGGGGTGGTGGAGCAGAAAGAGCAGGGGGTTTGCAGTCAGACAGAAAGGGGTCTGGATTCTGTCCCCGCAATCAGCTCCCTAGACCTGAGTAAGTTACAGAAACCCTCCATGACTCAGTATCCCATCTATCAAATGGGGACATTGCACCTCACCTATCTTTCAGAATGCTGTAAGGACGAACTGTAGTGAATGAAAAGTGCACAGCACATGAAATATTTCCAATAAGCGGTATTTTTCTTATTAATAGGGAACCTCCTCAAGGGTTCTGCAGCTCAGAGCCCCTCCCTTTGTGGAGAGGGCCACCTGTATGAGATTGATGTTCCCATTTTACAGGTGAAGAGACTGAGGCCAGGAGAGATGTATGGGGATAGGGAGCATTGTTACCCACTAAAATTCCTCTTAGGGCACCGTGGGGTTTAAACAAGTATAGCCACGACTGGCTACTTAATGGGAGTTGGGGGCCCGGGGGTGCGACGCAAAGAAAATGTGGAGCCCCTTATTCAAAAATTATTAAGAATTTCAAGATGCTGACAGCAGAGCATTAAATCAAGTGCGGGACCTTTTGGCACATGAGGTCCTGCAACTGTGGCAGGCTCGTGAGGCCAGCCCTGAGTGTGGTCCTTGGAGACATAGCCGCAGGGAGCAGGTGAGACCCCCCAGGGCAGACAGAAGCACCCGAGCACCTGCAGGTACCTGCCACGTTGCTGTGCTCACCACACGGCGAAGGATTTGCTTTTCACGCTTGGGTCTTCAGTGTCGTCTATTCAAACACTCAGCGACGGATAGAGATGGAGCAACTCAGAGGCAGCCCCAGGGGCATCGAGAAAGTGGGACTCAGGAATCCATAGAAACCACGGGGAGGGCTGCGGGCCTTCTAACGGATTGGGGAGCGGAGGCGTCTGCTCAGCTCTCTGCACGAGGGGGAGGTTCTGGGGCACGTGTCTGCGGGGGCAGTGGGAGGGGCCCGTGGGGGGCCCAGCTCCTCCCCTTGTGCTGTCACTGAAGCAGCTCAGCGCGCTTCTGTCTGATACGGGGCTCCACTTGGAACACACCGGCTCGGGGGTTACGCTGCTTGGGCTCCCTGAGCAACCTCTGGGCAGTGGGTGGCGGTGGGTGGAGGACTGTCCCCTGCGCCCTTTCCACAGGCGTGGAGCAGCTGCCTGGGTGAGAGAGTCTGCAGTCTAGGCTCAGCCAGAGCCGGCTTCCCGAGTCATCCTGGCCTCATGGAGAAACACAGCCTCTGTGGCCGTTCTTGCTATCTTTAGTTTCAGGCGAGGCCTGCAGTACCACTGGAGAAACCCAGTGGCAGGTAAAACAAATACGGTCTCCAGCATCTCTCTGGAGTGGTGTGGACCGTTGCTCCCAAGGTCTGCAAAGTTCACTGAACATCAGGACTTTCTCTGTGAAGCTTTTAATTCGCCCATAGGAATTGTCTCAAAGACTTCAGGCCAGATCCAGCTCATAACTGATGTGTTATTTGGCCTAAACAGTGTTTTTTAAAAAATCTAGACACAGTATTTAAAAATCAGTGATTTCATATAAAATTTTGAATTTCTGGCCCCTCTTGATAAAAGTGCCTTTTGGCAGCCCTGGCCATGACTCTACATGTGGCTACACTTACCTGGAGCAGTCAGCAGGTGCCTTCTTCACCTGGTCCAGGTTCGCCACTCACCACGGTCCCCACCCAACCCACGTCGCTCACTTTATCACGCGCCTGGACCCTGCGAACGTTTGCTCTTGCACGGGTGCTGTGCTATGAACACACCTGTTGTCCCCAATGTCTCCCATGGAGTTACTGGACCTCAGATGTCATTTAGCACATACTTCATCTTGCAGCATGGGTTTCTAGCCAGGGCTTAGAACTCTCTGAGTTTGTTTAATTTTAGAGTCCAATATTTAATCTCTCTCTTTTTTTTTTGCCTAGGAGAGATTTTGGTGACATAAGTGTGTGCTGTGAGCATAGGAAGTTAAGTCTGGATTCCTGCTGGGTCAAGGGGCTTACACTTTGCTCATACTTTTGACCAACCTTCCCCAGGGCTATCTGAGCCCATTCCTGGCGCTTTGAATCTTTGGGCCCCATTCTCCCTCTCGGGCTCCATCGCTCCATCTCTCTCTCCCTCTCTCTCTCTCTCTCTCTCTCTCTCTCTCTCTCTCTCTCTCTCTCCCTCTCTCTCGCTCTCTCTCTCTCTCTCTGCAAAATGAATACAACACGAGACCTGTGTGGCAGATTATCTCATTAGCAGAGCCCTCGCAGGAGAAGACTGGATGGTTGCTGAGCATGTTGGTAATTACGTCCTTGGTTTGAGGCCAGAGCCCCTCAGCCTCCCCGGCCGCTTGCCAGCTCAAGGAAGAGACCACAGGCTTCCAGCCCCACCCGGAGAGCTTGGAGCCTGCCACTCTGGAGAAGTGAAGCTATTTCTGTGTGTGTATGTGGGAAGGGTGGGAAGACGGAAAGAAAAGTGAGAAAATGTATGTAAGCAAATATTTCAAAGAAAAGAGGGGGAAGCTCATCTTTAAACAGCACGATAAAAGAATTGACAGGATCCTGCCAGACCCCCAAATGAACAGCAGGCCCCGGGTCCCTTTGTGGCGCTAGAGAGACTCTCGTGATTGCCAGGTGAAGCCTGAGTGCAGCCCGGAAGTCCTCTGGAAAGTAAGCCAACCCCGGTTGCCTTCCCACCTGCCTGGAAATGATCAGCGGGCCCTGAAGCTGAGCTCAGAACCAAGTCCCAGAAGATGACTGTGCTCTATTCCACTGCAGCCTTCCTGGACGATGCCTAGAATTTAACACGTTTTGTGGCAATGCCCAAATGACTTCACTCTGATTTACTTACGGGAACAAAGGATGAAGAGAAGAAGGGCAGGCAGGGCAATCATAAAGCTGAGTGAATTTTGTCCTTTAACACGCAGGAAAAACAACCAGGAAAGGTCGCAGCTACACAAGAGTCGTTTCTTCCTGTGGACTCTTCCTGTATACACGTTTAGTAGATTCTAAAACTAGGCCCCGCCGCGCCCCTCCTCCTCTACCTTCAAGGGGAAGGTTGTAAAAGGTAAAGGAGGAGGTGGTGAGTGAATCGGGAATGAATAGGACTGAGGTGAGGACATCATGACAGAACCCGATCAGCTGCTCATTGGGGACAAATGTCCTCAAGTGACTGGCACAAAATAAAATTGCACCAAAAATCACTTTCAGTTTTGAGGCGGTTTTGACACCCAGGCTTTTCTTTGTTTCAGTCATTTCGGAAAGTGTAGCTTCTGATTTCTGTTTCTGATTCATGTTCCAGTTCAAAGAATTTGGATTTGGTTCCATTTGAATTTAAAAAACTAGCTTTTTGTTTTTTTTCTGGGTTTGGTTCTCGGTGGGTTAAGTTTAAGACCCAGGCACACGGGCTCAGAAACATGCATTTCAACATGGAAAGCTCAATGGAGCCAAACAGTCTAGTTACTGATTAGAATAGTTAAAATATCAGAATCTAATGGATAGGAAGTATGCAGAAGAGCTTAGACGTACCCACAGGGAACTGAAATAAGGCAGTGGAGAAACCCATCTTTTGCGACAAGCTGGGAACCAGTAGTGCTAATGCCAAGAACCACACAATAAATCTTAGTTCACGGTGAGTTTAGATGTGTTTTTTGGTGTCAAAAAACATGTGGGTGAAACATATTCACGTGGATGAAGACAGGCCGCAGTTTGGTATTTCCCGCTATGGTGGATGCTTTTGGTACCCCACTCCGATCCCTTTAGAGCACAAATGCACCTGATCTCTCGCTGCTGGGAGTGTTGGCTGAGAAGAGCACACGGCTCCCGCACCCTCACCCCACCCCTGCCCACTGGCCTTAGCCTAAGGAATAGGAGCCGTGCCACACCTCAACCTCCCCCAAGGTTACAAGTCACCCTGACCCCCACAAACCGGAGCGATGACTAAATGACATGGTATTACAAAGGCGCCCCTCTGCCTTACGCTGGGACAGCTCTGGTGCGATCCATGCTCCAGAGCTCCCCGTGGGGCCAGGCTGAGATGGTCTCCAGCTGGAACCACATCCTTACTTGGCTCCTTTCCCTGCTCCATCCTGCTCCCCTGAGAGCACCCTCAGACAAGAACCCCCAGCTCAGGCTCTCTTTCTCCCACGAACTTTATAGTTCAGGATGCCTACTGTCTGCTGAAGGAAGTCCTGTCCGGTTCAGATGTGCTCTGCGGAGCTCCTGTCCAATACCTCGATATTATGTTCCGGTAATCTTAGAATTGTTTTCGGTTTAGAAAATTGACCCTGCTCTCTGGGATTGGTGCCTGTGAACCCACTGTGGGCCGATCTTCCCTGTCTAGGGCCTTCCAGGTGAATAGGTGTTTCCAGTCACTAACAAGAACAATACAGTCAAAGCGACACTGGATTTCCTTCTAAAAGCGAAAAAGAATTTCTTTTCAAGTAACATTTTTAACTCCCCTCTCTTGTATCCTAACATACAAAAGAAAACAAAACAGTAGAAAATGCCTCAACCCAGCAAGTCTATTAACAGCTCTTAGACAGCTCTTTCTCCCTCCCTCCCCCCACCCCAAATTGCTCTTTATCTCCCCCTTCCATATTTTCTACACAGCTGGAAAGACCATTGAATCCAGGAGGAAAATCAGCAAAGCCATCCAGCTTTGTTGCAACAAAATGGCACTCCCTTCCTGGACATGCATGTTTCAGCTCTTTTGCCATCTGTATGAAGATGCTTGGGGTGTGGTTCCTGGTTGGACACTCCATCCTGTTCTTGGAATTTTTATGTGGGTGGGAAGGAGCTCAAGACCACGGGGACCATCCTTTCCATCTCCTCAGCAGGGCAGAATCCTATAATAATACAGGACTGTGGAGCTACGCCAGGAAAATATGAGTGGCTTAGATCACCTGGGCCAGAGTGCGAGACACACTGATCCCTCGGGGGAAAGGGGAGTATGACTCCACGCCCACCCACTCGAACCGTACCGTGGGCAAAGTGCATCACTTCAGAGAGCAAATAAGTGAATAACTGCGGACCATCTCAATGGAAGCAATGTGTCTCGGTTGGAAGGGGCTTGGTAAAATCTTCCCACTATAAAGCCCGAGACTACCGATGGCTCCGTCTTCTGATACGTTTACATTTGTAGCAGATGCTGTGGATGCCCTGACTGAGGGCTTTTTCCCACACCACAGGAAGTTGTTCAGCTGCAAGCAGGGGAAACCAGGAATGCAGGGGTGTAGGACAGTTCCACCAACCAATGGGGGCTGGGAAGAGATACATAAAAGCCTCACTCTTTTGTCTGCTGTAAGCCCCCTCTGAGCCACGCTCCATAAGTTCCTCCTCAGGGAGTCCCCAGTGGGTGGGATTAAGTCCCCAGTCTCCCCGCAAGGCAACACGCTCGTTTATGCACCGTTTATTGACTTTTCTCCCTTCCCTCTTTTACGTTCCCAGCTTATTACTGCTTCCTGAGATCACCTTTAGAAAAACGACTTGCATCCAAGTCCTCACGTTGGGTCTACTTTGGTGGAACCCACAGGAATGATCTATCCATTTATCCATCCATCCCGCTACGATCCCCTCTTAGGTTCCAGCTACTGTACTGCCATGGGCTGGGGGGCGGTGGAAATCCAGCATAAGATATTCTTCCGCCCCGCCAGGGGTCTCTCAGTCTACCTGAAACAGACGACCATTGTACGATGGGCCAGTGCTAGAACAGATGGAGACAAATAGCTATAAGAACACAGAGGCGAGAATAGCTAACTGCCTGGGCATCCAGGGAACCCTCAGCGGGGAGACAGTGTGTCTGCTGGACACACTTGAGGGACGAGTAGTACACTGGAAAGTTGTCTTACTAAAAGAGGGAGGTTCCAGTGTTGGCATAAAAGGTAAAAACTTACATAAGTGGAAAGTACACTTGAGATACTAGAATCTCTCTCAGCTCAGCATCAAAGGCAGTGTCTAAAATTTTCTCTTTCAGCAAGACAATTTTTTGTCAGTTAAATTCTTACATTATATGAGTCCCATATTTATCCAATGAACAAGGAAAGGGCAAGGATTTCTGGGTGGAGAGAGGATAAGGGGAAAGGCGTGGAGGCACAGACGCGTGGGGCAGTTAGTTAGGTTTCGGGGTGTAGGGTAAGTGGTGCTGATTAAGCATGTGGAGGCCAGACTGTGAGACCCACTAAATGCCATTCTAGGGAGGTTGGACTTTTTCCTACGGGCTTATGGCATCCTCAGAACTTGCTGAGCACAGGAGTGATGGCTCTAGAGCAATCTTTCAAAACATTTAAATTGGGTTTCTTGCAGACAACATATATGATTGGGTCTTATTTTTTGTTTTATCCACTCTGTCAGTGGATAAAGCTCTTGTTTTAGTTGGTGTATTTAGACAACTCACATTTAAAGTGATTATTGACATTAGTTGGTTTAATGACTCTCATATTTATAGCTGTTTCCTATCTGTTGTTCTTAATCCTTGGTGCTTAAAAAAAATCTTCCCCTCTTTTTCTTTTTTTTTTTTTTTTTTTGGCGTTACGCAGGCCTCTCACTGTTGTGGCCTCTCTCCCGCTGCAGAGCACACGCTCCGGACACGCAGGCCCAGCGGCCATGGCTCACGGGCCCAGCTGCTCCGCGGCACGTGGGATCCTCCCGGACCGGGGCACGAACCCGTGTCCCCTGCATCGGCAGGCGGACTCTCAATCCCTGCGCCACCAGGGAAGCCCTTTCCCCTCTTTTTCTGACTTCTCTGATTTTAATTCAGCATTTTGTGTGATTCCATTCTATCTCCTCTCTTAGCGTATCAATTACATTTCTTTGTGGTCGCCCTAGAGTTTACAGTATGTTTTTACAACGAATTCCACAAAGCCCCGTTTCCCCACAAGGCAACTCTTTCAAATAACACTATCCTACTTCACAGGTAGGACAGGTGCCTTGTAACAGAGTATCCCCAATTCCTCACTCCCAGTCCTTGGAGCACTGTTGCCATTCAGTTCACTTAGAGCGATCTTTCAAACTGTGAGGCTGAACCAACGTGGATGATGAACTGCAGTCAGACAAAAATAACCTGGCAGGACTTTGACATCTTGGAGGCAGGAGCTGGTATGCGGTAGATGGTTTGCCAAAATGGCTAAAATAATTCTGCCAATCCCTGGACCGTGACCCTTTGCAGTGTGACTTTGCCGCTCCCCGTCAAGAAAGAGGCGGCATTTATTTCTCCTTTCTTGGAATCTGGGCTCAGCCACATGACTCCTTCACCCATGGGACATTGACCAATGTGGCCCAAGCAGGGACTTGCAAAGGGCCCCTGCACTGGGGCTCGGCCTCTTGTAAGGTGCTTAAAAGCTGAGTATCATTTCTGCTGAAGGCCAAGCTTAGTTCAGTAGCAAAGAAACCTCCCCTTTTGCATGTTCTGGGCTGTGGTCTGGGAAGATCAGACCTGCTGTGCTTCCAGAAAAGTCCCCTCTTCTGCCCACTGGCCCTGCTGGGGCTGCAGTCCAGCACCCAGTGCACCAGCCGCAACTGTCACAGGCTCTTTAGCTGCCGTGTCCGTTCTCTGGAGGCTGCCAGCAGCCAGCCCAGCCCTCTGTTCACGGACCTTTTAATAGCATTAGGAAAACCCTGGCTCCAGTCACTCCTCTGGTCCTTGGTATTCAGGAACACTCACCAAACTATCTATTTTATTAAGAAACAGCCAGGATATAGTGCACCCCGTCTCCACCACACACACACCTTAAACAGAAACAAAAAAACAAAAAAGCGCAGGGCCAGAAGATTTATGGCTAGTGATTTGCAACGCAGGAGAGAGCCCAAAGGAGCAACGAGACGTCCTTGGCATTCAGGCCGGGCAGAAGTCGGCTCACCAGGTACCGCCTGCATCCTTCCCGCCCCCTCCATGGGACGCGCCTCCCTTCCGGCTTCCCGTAAGCCGCTGGCACCAGCCGTACTTCATCACCACGTTGCCATGTATAAAAATTTTAGGAGACTGCTGTCTCGAAGAAATGAATCCCAGATCACTTTTTAATACTTCCGCCCCCACTTTTGTTCTTTCTCTCTCATCAAGCCTTATTTCACCAGGGAGACATTTCTGGAGCATGTTCTGAAGAAAGCTTCAGGTGGGGTGTAGGCAATGCTGAGCTCTCCAGAGCTGGGACATTTGGGACTGCCCAGGTGCCAGGCCCATGTTGCCCATTTGAGGAACTGGAGGAAGAGAGTCCGGCCCTTCAAAGGCACTCGTGATCCTGGCCAGGGCTTCCCATGGTTTTGCCCAAGGTACTTGGGAAGTGGCGAGCAGGCTTCATTGGAAGGTTTGAAGGGCGAGGGGAGCCTGGCACCGTCAGTGCCCTGTCCTCAGCCAGGCCTGCGGATGCGTCAGAACCTGTCCAGCTCAGTCTCACAGCAGGGGAGATGTTCCGAACCACATCCCCCAGAGTAGCTAATCCGTCAGGGCAGGCAGGGGCTCAGTTTCTCTGGTCTTCATCGGCGACAGCCAAAACCAACATTTGTGCTGGGGCCTTAGCACCGAAAGAGCTGACAGGTGGATACAGCAGACCAGGAGGCCATGTGCAGGCATGATGCTAGGAACGTGGCCTTGGGGGCAGACACGCTGGAACTATTAGCTATGTGGCCTTGGCCAAGTTACTTGACCTTGCGGAGGCTTAGTTTTCTCATCTGTAAAATGGAGATTGATGTCAGGACTAAAAGGAACGTTAAAAGTAAAGCAGTTGTGGTATATAAAATAGATAATCAATGAGGACCTACTATCTAGCACAGGGAACTCTACTCAGTATTCTGTAATAACCTATATGAGAAATGAATCTGAAAAAGAATGGATATATGTATAAGCGAGTCACTTTGCTGTACACCTGAAACTAACACAACATTGTAAGTCAACAAATCAACTATACTCTGATATAAAATAAAAATTAAATTAAAAAATACTTTAAAAAAGTAAAGCAGAAGCAGTTGACACTGTTGATATTATGCTTACAGTAAAATTTGGGCTTCCCTGGCGGCGCAGTGGTTGAGAGTCCGCCTGCCGATGCAGGGGACACGGGTTCATGCCCCGGTCCGGGAAGATCCCACATGCCGCGGAGCGGCTGGGCCTGTGAGCCATGGCCGCTGAGCCTGCACGTCCGGAGCCTGTGCTCCGCAACGGGAGAGGCCACGACAGTGAGAAGCCCGCGAACCGCAAAAAAAAAAAAAAAAAGCTACTACTACTACTGTTATTATTATTATTAATGCAGGAGACACCAAATCCGATTGGGACTAGTGTGTAAGCTGCAGTCCATGAGCAACAGGCAGAGTCAGGATGCAGGCACTAAGGAGGGGCCCGTCGGGACAGGGCAGGGACAGGATCTCCATCTGGCCCTGCGTGATTGTCACCCCCTTCTGTTCCTTTCCTATGCAGGAACCCCACCCCCAGATTCCTGGCAAGTTCTCAGTCATTCGCCTCAGTTTCCCCGCACACGTGTTTAACAGAGAATGAACTTGGCTGTGGGAGACTGGCTGTGCTACAGGGTCAACGGATGACCTTGAGGTTGTGGATGACTCTTGGCGATGCTCCAAAGTGTCTCTGAGTGTCCAGTCTCTCGTGTTTACCAGGGTGGAGCTCTTACCCTCCAAGCACAGCCCCTCCTGCCACTGCACACAGCGTCCTAATAAAGAAAGAAAAAAAAACCAAACCCAAAACCCAATAAACCAAATCAAACAGCTGTTCCCAGAACTGCTGGGGCAGGAAGAGGCACAGGCTCCGTTCATTAGCAAAACCAGTCCTGGTGATTATCTTTAATACATGGGCTGAGTCTTTATTGCATTTTAATCTACTCCATTCACTGTTTGCCGGCCCAGGATTTGATTCAGAAATCAGGTCAACAATTTCAGGATTGCAATTTGTTGAAAAAGTACTGGTTTTAAAAATGCACCCGTGTTGTTCTTCTGACACGGTAGAAAGAACATGTGGCCTAAAAGTCTAGACATCGGAGTCTGAATTCTGATGTAGCCACTATCTGGGTGATCATAGGGGAGGCATTCAGAGGTGACTTCATTTGGGTTCCTCCAAGAGCTGACGCCGGGATGAGGACCTGGGTGCAGGAAGCTGATTAGGGTAAGGGAATGGGGAGAACAAGATGGGGGTGGAGAAAAGACAGCAATGGGTGTGGCAATGGTGGGGCTCAGTGCCGCTGGGGTCTGCCAAGGAGCCATGCCGCGCGCCCTCGGAATTCTCCCCTGAGGGCTGGGAGCCTGGGGCACGACCCCACTGCCTGTCGGGTCCCTTCTTCTGAGGGTTGCTGCAGGCGTATTAGCTCCTCCAAAATTTAGCTGTGTCTGCGTGTGCCAGAGGTCCTCATGGTGAAAGTCTGAAGAAAGTCTCAGGAAGAGAGAAGGAGACATGTGATCATCAGAGGTGGCTGCAGTCGTGCAGGAACTGCCCCCTACAGCGGCAGGTGAGCTCAGGAGGGTGGAGGGGATGGGCGGACATGGGAGTGGGTCAAATAGCAGTTTAATGCTCAGAACACACACGGGATCTATTTTATGTTCTCTAACCACCTTCAGCTAAGTGTCCACAATTGAAAGGTGATCGGCAAATTGGCTGCAGCCCAGGCGGCTGGTTGAACCCCACGTCCGTTTCCCTTCTTCCTCAGTAATAGGATTTCTAGTTGGGCACGTGGTCACACAGAAACCAGACTACATTTTCCAGCCTCTCCTGAAGATGGGCGTGGTCACAGGATTTAGATCGGGCCAATGGGATGGAAGTGGAGTTGTGGCAATTTCCGGGAATCTTCCATCAAAACAGCTGGTGGTGCCTTTTGTCCTCCTCTCTTTTCTCTTGGTCCCTTCCTCCGTCCTGGGTTGGGATGGAGTGTGAGGGTCACCAGCTTGGACCACACTGGCTGGCACTGCGGGGATCTAGAAGGAGCCCGGGTCCCTGCAGACTTGGTCGGGGAGCTTGCTCCACTAGTCCCCAAGGTAGAAAGTTCCAGCCTTTATCACGAGAGAGGAATAACTTTTTATCTTGTCTAAGCCATGACGTTTTGAGTCTCCTGATAGTCACAGACTAACTTCATCCTAATGGATATAGTCCCTCGCCGTTCTAATTTTTCCCCTGAATCCAATGTTTATTTTCTTTACAAAGGGAAGGGAATACTTGCTGGTCTCCCCTGCCCCCTTTTGGGGGGCTGCAGCCCCCTTCCCACGCGTGGCCGGACTTCCATGCAGCCCCTGCCTGCACTTTCTTGAATACCTGAACTTTTGGGCTCCACCTGGGGCTGTACCTTCACCTGTCACTGAGGGGCCACCAGGCACCTCCAGACACCTTCGCTCTTTGGACGGATCATGATATTTGTGTCCTGCGTGCTGTTGAGACCACTTGCCCCCAGAGCTCTAGGTAGGTGTAGTAGAAGCTTCGAGTCCCCCTTCCTCCTCCACCACCCACCCCTCTCCCCCTTGGAGTTCACCTGGTGCTGGGAGCACTCCCCACGTGTGATAGCTGCCACTCCCAGCACCTGCATGCTCTGCCCTGCCCAGCGCCCTCTTGGGCAGCACAAGAGTTTGCTCAGCCTGGGCACAGCAGCCTGCCCATGCTGGGGGGTTCACACCCGAGGGGCAGCGCTCATCTGAACTGGGGAGCTGTAGGTAAAGTCAGCTTTCTTCCCTCGTGGGACAATCCTAAGATGTGTTCTACACAGTCCCTCATTTACTCACTCCGTCCCCGAGATCACCTCTGCAAGCAAACCACATACACCCAGGGCCTTATCTCAGAGGCTGTTTTTGGGGGCGGGGAATTGGACCCTACCAACTCCACCGCCTAGAGAGATCCAAAGCCCTACCCAGAATCACCAGTAAGTCCTAGGAGCCACCAGGCTTCTCCTGCTCACGGCTCACCCATCCAGACCTGCTGTCCTCATCTGGCCTCGCATCAGCCTGGTCCCATAATGCAGCCCCTCACAGACACCCATCCCCACTGAGTTCTGTGGACTGCAGTGCAGACTCTGGGTTACAGGACTCCTATGCCCTCCCCTCTCTCTTCCTGTCACCTCTGCTCCCACCCCACCCCCATCCCTCCAGATCACCCCAGGAGCTCTCAGCTCTCCTCCAACCACTCTGCAGAGCAGTCCAGCCTGGACACTGCCGCTTCCCCACCCAAGGAGCCAAACCAAGGCTTTGAGGTTGTTGGCAGCACAAAGCCCCCGCCTCCCCACCCCCGGCCCCTACACAATTGAATGGGACCCACTTTCCTTGGAAGATGGGTTTTGTCTGTACTTTACGTGTCAGGAGACCAGACCCAGGGTCACAGGGCTAGTAAGAGGGTGTATTAGATGCTACTGGCGCCCACCTGTATCCTAACACTTATTTTCCCACATGGCACCGCCCTGAACTTTCTACCTACGTGCCCCCCACACCCACCTGGCACAGAGAACAAGTTGAAGTGCGAGAGAGTTAACACCCTCAACTGATGATGGAAGGGTGTCGGTGGACACATCCCCCGGCTCCCTTGCCTCTAGCTGGGAACAACTCTGCATCTCATTTCCCACAGTGCTAACTGCTGGATAACTCACTCTGTATCTTTTGCCTTCCCTTGTTTCCCCACCCCAACTGGTGTTTCTTGGGGTTATCTCCCAAGTTAACTACCTGCATCCAACTCCTCGTCTTTAAGGCTGTTGGTGGAGGGAGGGGGAGGAGCTCAAAAGAAGACAGTAGCAGAGCTGGGATTAGAACCCATGTCTGACTGACCCCAAAATGATGCTCTTTCCAACATGCCATGGGTGGCCCTGACCCAGTCTCCCAGGAAATTTCTGCCTGTTGCCTGGTTCCCAGCATCTCTTGATACTCACGATGTTATTCAGTTCCTGACTCACTGTTCCCTTTCTACGAGGGTCCTGTCTAGTTTCCAGTCACTCCCTACCCTGACTATCTGGCCTTGCTTGGGGACCACACACTGAGCTGGGAGCTCTTGTCCTGAGACCGTGGGAAACACTCCCCACCCTGAGACTGTGGAGGTAAAATTATTTGTGGCTGTGGTTTGCCTGTGGCCTGGAGTTTTCCAAGCTCTTTGCAGTCATTTAGTTTCAACCTGCCCAGCCTTTCTGTGATGTGGCCATAGGAAATTGCCTCTTTGTTTTCTTAGCCGCCTCCTCGATGACTTCGAAATGGGCCACCTGGCCCAGTTTACACTCTGCACGGCTCATCTGTCTGTGGTGACACAACATTTTCCCCCCTCTCTCCTCATGAGAAAAACTAATCAAAACTAGAACTCTGCATCCCTGAGGAGGGGAGTCAGTCATATTTTTGGCAGGTCCTGCGAGGGTCAGCAGGGCAGCCAAACGGAGCATGGATCAGGGACACCGTGATGTCATGCCTGGTGACTGGGGCTTGTCCCTGGTTCACACACTGGCTGTGTGTGGTCCCTCCCAGGGGCTCTCTCTGCCACAGGACACTTTCTACACCCTCTCTGTCCCTCACTGTGCAGAAATCTGCTCCTGGACCAGAGGAGGCGAAGTATGATAAGGTATCAGTGGCGATGATGGAGAGACCCAAAGAGGTGGATGCAGAGATGACCTTGTAGAACACAGCCTTTGTGGGCTTCGCTCTGCAAACCCACTGAAGCTTTATCGAGAAGTCCTTTGTAAAGGCTTCTTCCATTTGTCAGCTGGTCCCACTGAGGAGGGTCCCTGTCAGAGACAATGACCGTGTGGGCCAGCCTGGGGGCTCCTGGAGGACAGGGCATTAGCACTGGCCCTCCCACATATGAGGAGCAATGGGGAAGCCTGGAGAAGTACCTGGATGCCAGGTCAAGGGCTACATGCTATTTAGGGAATGAGATGCTTCCTAACTGGATACAAGAGTTCACCAGGTGACTTAGCTGGCAGGGAACAGGGTACACAGAGGAATTTAGCTGGGATATGATTACTGGATATATTATACAAATATAATAAAAATACCAGGCGATCTAGCCAGGTCACCTCGGTGTTTGGCTAAGCCTGACTGTCTGACAAGAGAGTCTATTAGAAAGTGGGTTCTGGGTGCCCATAAATTCATACTTGCTGAAAATTTAATGGATTTCTTAGTTTCTCTAAAGCTTTCTGAAACCTCAAATCCTATTTTCACTTTGAGGGCCATTTCTTGAACGACGGATATCCTGCGTACAAGGGAGATGCAGCAGACAACTTGTCTCCTGTCCCTCCTCCTGACCAAACAGATTGTCCCTTATATTCTTGTTGAGTGGGTCACATTGGCGTTAATAATCTAGGCAGTTAAAAAAAAATCATTCAGCATTGCCGGTAGGAATGTAAAATGGGGCAGCTGCTGTGGAAAACAGTATGGAGGTTGCTCAAAACCTTAAAACTAGAATTTCCATATGACCCAGCCATTCCCTTCCCAGATAGATAGCCAAAAGGATTGAAAGCAGGGACTTGAACAGATATTTGTGCACCAGTGTTCATAGCAGCATTATTCACAATAGTCAAAATGTGGAAATATCCCCAAGGTCCACTGATGGATAAATGGATAAACAGAATGTGGTATATACATTCAGTGGAATATTATTCAGCCTTCAAAAGGAGTGAAGTTCTAAAACATGGTTGAAACTTGAAAGTGTAAGTTATACTGAGTAATACAAGCTAGACACAGAAGGATTCCACTTATCATATGATTCCATGTATATTAAGTATCTAGAATAGTCAAATTCACAGACAGAAAGTAGAATAGTGGTTACCAGGGGCTGGGGGAAGGAGGGATTGGGGAATGTGTACAGAATTTCAGTTTGGGATGATGACAAATTTCTGGAGATGGGTAGTGGTGATGTTTGCACAATGATGTGAATGCTCTTAATGCCACTGAATTATGCACTTGAAAATGATTAAAGTGGTAAATTTTATGTTATGTATGTTTTATCACAACAAAACAAGTTTTAAAAAAGTCATTCAGTGAGAGTGTTTGTGATGTAGCCTTTCATTATGCATTCAAAAATCATTTTATGTACTCTTTCTAGTTTCCCTGCATACATTACTACAAAGCACTAATAAGCTCCTGTTTTGTGTCCAGAAGGGCCTCTTTGCCAAGCAGACACGTTCATTCACCACATGATTTCATGATTCTGAACTGATCATCAGCTTTTCTTGGGTGGTGTGGTTGGGAAGGGGTGAGAGTGCCGTGGGTTCCTTAGATTTACGCCTTTATTCTGTCAACGATCCGCCTTCCCGGAAGCAAAAAAAAAAAGGTTGAAAGATGCTGACAAAGACTACAGAGATTGCCTAAGCATCTTCGGTAACAAATGGCTCATAAAAAGCTGGGAAAAAAAAGTGTGCTTTGATGAGCATGGTATACGTGAATCAGAAGCACGGGAAATAAATACATCTGAAATCTAGGTAGGTTTCAAAATGAAGGGGAAGTGGTGCTTAGTCAAGTTATTTATGGTTTTTCAAACTCAGATCAAGAACAGTAGAAAATTGTTCCAGATGTTCAGGGAAATTTGGAACAGAGCCAACCCAGTGCTGTCTGAGAAAGGGAGAGGGAAAGGGAAAGAAATGAGGGAGGAAGAAGGAGATAAAAAGGGTGGTGGGGTTGCTTCCGGTGTGTATACTTAACTGTTAAACTAAATACAAATGATAAAAGGTGCCAAGTGCTCTGAGCCGGCTACGCGATGGATACCAGGTCACCCGAGTTTCTGAATTTAAAATTACAGGATACAGGTTTAAATTAGCTCCCATGTCGAACCCTTGAGGATCTTTCCTCCAGAGGAATTCAGGGTTAGAAAGATTCCTGGATTCTTCCTCTTTCATTGCACTTGGATTACTTGGTGTCGCTCTTCATATTTTGGTATTGTTTTCTGAACCGAAAGTCTTGTCACGTGACTTTATTTATAATCTAACAGAGGCTGGAGATGCACAGATTGCTACTGATGAGCCACTGTAATTAATTTGCTGCTGAGTTTGGGGGCGCACACAAGAATGCTGTGGGGGAGTTTCTGGTAGTTGTCGGTAGCAGCCAGAAGATTGGGTTCAATCAGCCCCCTACAGTCCTATAGAACATATCTGAGTGCAGAATTAACATGGTCGTTAAGTGTAAGCCACCTAGATAAAGTTTAAATTAAAAAAAGAAACCCCACGACCCAAGAGTACAAAAAACTCCACCAGCTCTCCGACACTGAGATTGCTTTATGTGCCAAAGCAACGGGATGGTTCATTCAACACTTGCTATGTGCCAGCCTTGTGCTAAGTGCTAGCGAAGGAAGACTCCTGCCTTTACAGCACTCAGTCTAGTGGGGGCTACACACTATAATCAATCCACTCTCATATAATTTCTTAAGTGTTTTGACAGAAGCTTGTACACAGTGCCGTAGGAAACCAGGAGGACGAGCAAACAGTTTTGTTTGTGTGCAGGTGTGTGTATGCGCGCGCGCACACGTGTGCGTGTTTGTGTGAACAGAGAAGGCTCCACAGAGAGACACTTGTCCTCTGTGTTGACGAATGACTAGAATTTCAGAACGCAAGGGTAGGGGCAATTCCAGGTAGAGGGAACTGCATGAATAAAATAGATTTTGATTCAAGCCACAAAATAGTTTTCGTGATGGAAACGGGATAGATTAAAAACCAAAAAAAATCTGTCCTATTCCTTTCCTCCTTTCACTTCCCCCTTTTCTTCTCTTCTCTTCCTATTTTTCCCTTCCTGTCTTGAACAATTTATCCTACAGCCATCAGCTGGGGCAGAGCAAGTAGGCATCCATGCCTGATGAAGCCATGAGGAGTGTCACAGCTCTGCCACATGGTAGGAGGGCACACATGGGGGATTTAAGGATTCCCATTTCTCCACATCATTGCCAACACTTGACATTGTCTGTGTTTTTTATTACAGGCATCCTAGTGGGTATGAAGTGTTATTTCATTGTGCTTTTGATTTGGTTTGATGCTCAAGAACATGTCGAGCATCTTTTTATGTGTTTTTTTATTGGTTATTTGTATATCTTCTTTGTAGAAATGGCTATTCAAATCCTTTGCTCACTTTTAAAGTGGGTTATTTATCTTTTGATTGTTGAGTTGTAAGCATTCTTCTTTATGTATTCTGGATGTGAGTCTCTTTTTGATATATAATTTGCAGTAATACTGTCCCATTCTGGGGTTGCCCTTTCAATTTCTTGATAGCGTTCTCTGAAGCACTAAAGTTTTTAATTTTGATGACGTCAAATTTATCCATTTTACTTTGGTTGCTTGTGCTTTAAGTGTTACACCTCAGATATTCTTGCCAAATCCAAAGTGTGGAAGATTTACACCTATGTTTTCTTCTTAGAATTTAGTTTTAGCTCTTAGATTCATTTTGGGTTTTTTTTTTTTTAACATCTTTATTGGAGTATAATTGCTTTACAGTGGTGTGTTAGTTTCTGCTTTATAACAAAGTGAATCAGCTATACGTATACATATATCCCCATATCCCCTCCCTCTTGCATCTCCCCCCCACCCTCCCTATCCCACCCCTCTATGTGGTCACAAAGCACCGAGCTGATCTCCCTGTGTTATGCGGCTGCTTCCCACTAACTATTGATTTTACATTTGGTAGTGTATATATGTCCATGCTACTCTCTCGCTTCGTCCCAGCTTACCCTTCCCCCTCCCCGTGTCCTCAAGTCCATTCTCTAAGTCTCTGTCTTTATTCCTGTCCTGCTTGGGTTAATTTTTGTATACAGTATGAGAAAAGGGTCCAAATTCACTCTTCTGCATGTGGATATCGAGTTGTCGCAGCATCGTTTGTTGAAAAGACTATTCTTTCCCCCATTGAATTATTTTGGCCCCTTTGTCGAAAATCAGTGAGTAAAACATGGAAGGGTTTATTTCTGCATTCTTCATTCTATTCCATCGAGCTGTCTGTCCCTCTGCCGATACCATACCGTCTTGATTACTGGAGCTTTGTAGTAAGTTTTGAAATCAGAAAATACTTCAACTAGCAACATCAGCAGTACCCTTGACCCCTCTCCTTCCTGGTGAAGCAAAGCAAAAGCACAGAGCTCCTTCCTGGAGGAGGCTCCTCCCCAAAGCCTTCCTTCCTTGAATATAATAAAAGCAAACAGGCACTGAGTCAGGCCATCCAGTTACACTGTCTCATTTAACCCTGACAACAGCCCACTTTACAGATGAGGAAGTGGGATATGCCAGATATGTTCCCATCAGCCCTCCAGACCCACATTCTGTGCTCGGGAGAATGGCCTTTGTGTCCTTGCTCCGTGCACTCCTCCCCCTCTGGCTTCTGATTGGGTTTGGCAGGGGAGCCCCTCCAGGAGGTCAGAGGGTGGGGTGCATGAGGTCAGGGCTTTTATTCCCTGGCTCCCTCTCCATGAGGGTGCTTCTGGCTGACCTTGACCCTTCCTGAAGGTCACAGCTCCTCTCAAAGCAGCTTGCTCTACATGACTTTCTCCTTCTGGGTTCTGGAGACCTCACCCTCCCCAAGGAGTGTGCACGCATAGGAGTGACAACAGCTTCTGGGAATTGCAGCTTCTCCCCAGGTGGGCTGATGGGTCTTAGAGCTCTGGCTGAGTGAACGCCTTCCGAGTGTCAGTCGGTTCAACAGGGTCAGGAAGGTGCACTCTTGAGGAAGGCCTAAGGGAAGACCCACCCGACGTGCCAATGTCTACAAGCACTTACTCCGAGGTCCTTTGCCAACACATGTAATATTAAAGATAGTAGTAGGTGTAGCAACTCCCAGGGGTGAAGTTTGGGAAAACATAATGGAACATTCAGATGCAAAGTGCAAGACCATGAGCTTGTTGCTAAAGACTTTGCCTTCAAAGGCTAATTGGACTCTGCCAAGTTTGGAAAACCACTTAGTCTTTCAAAGTAAACTGAGAAGGCGGGACAGTCGTAAGTCAAATGTCAAGGTAACTTCTAGTAGATGAACCCATTAGCAATACTTCTGAGACATGCATGTTTTCAGAACCTTGTGCATGATTTTGAAATGATCTGGGCAGAATCCAAGGATCTGCATGGAGATATGCTTTGTGGAGAAGCAGGGGGAAAACCTATGCAGAGCTTGAAAAGTATGGCTACCAATTCATCCTCTTCCTACTGAGTATCCCAGTAGGCCTACTGCATGAAAACAGCACATTTTTCCAACGTAGAGCCTTTAAAAAAATTAACCCTTTTATCTAGGGAAAGAAAAAAATCTCAGACTTGCTGAGAAACTGCAAGAATATCGTACTGGACTCTAACATATTTTTTGCATAGAGTCACCTATTGTTCACATTTTGCCATTTTTGCTTTATCTCTTTTTCTCTCTCTTTCAATTTATAAGGTTGAGCGATATGAAATATATACACTATTTATTCCTTTTTATTTTTTTGCTAAACATTTGAGAGTAAATCACAGAGACCAAAGCCCTAAACCCCTTATTACTTTACATATACCTCCTAAGAAAAAGGACATTCTCTTACATAACCACAGGTCAAAAATAAAAATTTGCGGAATTAACGTTACGCTAATTGCTCCAATACCATTTTATAGCAATGTTTACTCCCCCGCAGTCCAGGATGCAAGCCAGCATCACGCCTGGCACGTAGACAACAAGTTTAGAGGCTTTTGTTCAGTGCTTGAGTTATGTGGGATTTAGCATAGATTCAGGTCTTGGCTTGTTGGTTCTGGATGGCAGGGAAGCAGTCATTTCCCTCGAGAGGAAGAAGTTGCCAACCTACCTGAGATGAGACACACCCTATACTCCAGGACTCAGAGAAATCCAAGGGCTTTGGATGACCCTCCAGGAAAGGGCCTTCCCTGGTGGCGCAGTGGTTAAGAATCCACCTGCCAATGCAGGGGACACGGGTTCGAGCCCTGGTCCGGGAAGATCCCACGTGCAGCGGTGCAACTAAGCCCGTGCGCCACAACTACTGAGCCTGCGCTCTAGAGCCCGCGAGCCACAGCTACTGAAGCCTGTGTGCCTAGATCCCGTGCTCCTCAACAAGAGAAGCCACCGCAATGAGAAGCCTGCACACCGCAACAAAGAGTAGCCCCCGCTCGCCACAACTAGAGAAAGCCCGCGCGCAGCAACGAAGACCCAACGCAGCCAAACATAAATAAATAAAATAAATAAAAATTAAAAACAAAAGTCACTAATGACTTAGTATAGCTCACCTCTGCCTTGCATTTATCTGTATGCCACCTCTCTCATATACACACTGTTATTTTCTAGTGAGGAAATCTGGATGAACTGTTAATGTGAAAACTGCATGAAAATAAACTATGTAGCATACAAATATGCTATTTGTGCCTTTAAAAGAAAGAAAGAAACACCGGGAAGGAAGATTCTTGCTCTGGGTCCCCACTAAGTGGCCCCACAATTTGCAAGGCACCAATGCATGTCCTGATTTCACAGCATCCCCTCTTTCCCTGACTTTGCTTGAGAAGAGGGTCATTGGACTAGGCCGTCGTGCTGTACACACTCTAACACTTCGCCCAGGAAGGCTCACGTGGGAGCAGAGAAGCAAGGCCAGCAATATTTGGACATTGCCCAAAGGTTTGTCTTAAATGTAGCAGAGGTCGGGAGGTCAGAGGATAGGCAGGAAAATCCATCCTCATGGAGCCTACTGGGGAACTTGAGATGGCTGTGAGGAGGTGGGTGACCCCAGAGAGAAGTTGCAGAAGCCCCCAGGGAGTATCCAGATGCCCCGAATTGGGGGGTCTGGGCATGTGTGCTGCATAAGGGCTTCAATTACCCATCCTGGGGTTCCCCTCTTCCCCACCTTAACAAAAAGCTCGATTCAATGCTCTTCAGACATGGTTTGATTTTCACATTCTATGAGTCTGTGCTCCTTCCTTATAGATGCCTGGTAATGGGGAAGAGCAGGAATGAGAGCGAAAAGGAGGAAGGGAGAGGCATGCAGGAGGGAGGAGTGGCTGTTTCTGGGGGTATCAGGACAGAAGAAGGACTCCGGCATTTGCTGTTTTGTGTAGCAAGAGGTGGGTGATGGAAATGTGACAGCAGAGCTCCCGAAGAGGCAGGAGGCAGGATACCGGGGTGTTATTATTTCCAGCCCATCAGAAAAACCAGGAGTCTCATGTTTCTGCTTCTTCCTCAGCGGTCTCCACCTGCTGATTTAGGGCATCACATGGTGCTCTGTGTTTGGGCTTCTGTATTCTTATTTGGGTTTCCTCTTACTTGTTTTTCCAGCTAGAGTGTCAATCCTGTGCTCCTTAACTCCCGCTCAGCCTCTAGGATGGAGCCAGGCACGCCATGAGCTGTCAGCCTGTTTACTGATTGCATTTGAGGGAAGTAGATTTTGGTTGAGGTCTCTGCCTATTGTTTACATCGTTGACACCTTGCCCTTGTTAAGGCATGTGACAGCTGCACAGGATGCCAAGAGTCTGCGTGACCATGACATCCAAATATACACCTCCAGCCCACTGTGCCTCCACCTCTGGCCCCTAAATCCAGCTGCCCCTCTGCCCTCAGCACCTCCACTCCTATGGCTCAAAGCATCTCACACACAACACGTCAAGGACCAAACTCATGCTCTCCCTCCCCTCCCCCACGAATCTTCCACCAATTTCCCCAAGTGGCACCAATACTTAATCTGGACACTTCCCTCACCCTCACCCTTCATAACACACCCATTCCTAAAGCCCATTAATACTTACCCCCTAAATAACACTCCCCTCCATCTCCATTGCAAGCTTTGCCCACCCACTGGCTTTCTTACTTGGACCACTCAGCAGTTACTTCTCATTGGTGCTTGCTTGCTGCCAATCTTTCCTGCCTACAGAAGCCCAAGGTATTGTCACAAAAATGAGATCATATTCCTCCATTGCTAAGAACCATTCCATGACCTGCTATCACCTTCCAAATAAAGATCAAAATGGCGATTGTGGGGACTTCCCTGGCGGTGCAGTAGTTAAGAGTCCACCTGCCAATGCAGGGGACACGGGTTCGAGCCCTGGTCTGGGAAGATCCCACGTGCCGTGGAGCAGCTAAGCCCGTGCACCACAACTACTGAGACTGCGAGCCACAACTACTGAGCCCATGAGCCACACCTACTGAAGCCCACGCGCCTAGAGCCCGTGCTCCGCAACACGAGAAGCCACCGCAACGAGAAGCCCGCGCGCTGCAACGAAGAGTAGCCCCCACTCGCCACAACTAGAGGAAGCCTGCACGCAGCAAAGAAGACCCAACGCAACCAAAAATAAATAAACAAAAACAGAAACAAAATCGCCATTGTAGCCTCAAGGAGCTTTCTGGCCCCGGATCAACACCTTTGCCTCAACTTGTTCCTAAATGATCCGTGCTTTTGAAGGATCAGCCGCCATGTCAGCTGTGAGCTCCTCAAACACCTCCTGCGCACACTCTCCTTGGGTCTTCGCTCCTGTCTAGGACGCCCTTCTCCACCTCCTCCTCCCTCATCACCTCCATGAGTTCCCACTCAAACATCTCATCTCACTTCAAAGTTATTTTCCCAGGGAAGCCTTCCAGTCCCCACGAAGTTCAGGCAGGCGCTCCTATTACATTCTCCCATAGAAACACAGAGATTTTCTTTGCTGCACGTATCATAGTTACACAGGCAGGCCTCGGAGATACTGCAGATTTGGTTCCAGACCACTGCAGTACAGTGAAGTTTGCAATAAAGCGAGTCCCACAAATTTTGTGGTTTCCCAGTGCGTGTGAAAGTTACGTTTGCACAATACTGTAGTCTACTAAGCGCACAGTAGCATTATGTCTATGAAAACAAGGTACATACCTTAATTAAAAAAATACTTTATTCTAATAAAGGCTGCCCATCATCTGAGCCTTCAGAGTGTCGTAATCTTTTTGCTGGTGGAGGGTTTCACCTCGATGTTGACGGGTGCTGACTGATCAGGATGGTGGTTGCTGAAGGACCAGGTGGCTGTGGGCATTTCTTAAAATAAGGAAATGAACTTTGCTGCATTGATTGACTCTTCCTTTCACAAAGGATTTTTTTTTTTTTTTGTAGCATACAATGCTGTTTTTACCCATAGTAGAACTTCTTTTAAAACTGGAGTCAATCCTCTCAAATCCTGCAACTGATTTATCAACAAAGTGTATGTAGTATTTGAAATCCTTTGTTGTCATTTCGAAAATATTCACAGCATCTTTCCTGGACGTAGTTTCCATCTCAAGAAACCATTTCTTTGCTCATCCATAAGCAGTAACTCCTCATTCATTCAAGTTTTATCATGAGATGCAGCAACTCAGTCACCTCTTCAGGCTCCACTTCTAGTTCTAGTTCTCTTGCTATTTCCACCACATCTGCAGTTACTTTCCCCACTGAAGTCTTGAACCTCTCAAAGCCATCCATGAGAGTTGAAGTCAACTTCTTCCAAATTCCTGTTCATGTTGATATTTTGACCTCTTCCCATGAATCACAAAACGTTCTTAATGGCATCTACAATGGTGAATACTTTCCAGTGGGTTTTCAATTGACTTTGCCCAGATCCATCAGAGGAATCACTATCTATGGCAGCTAAAGCCTTGTGAAATGTATTTCTTTTTTAAAAAATAAATAAATAAATATTTATTTATTTATTTATGGCTGTGTTGGGTCTTCGTTGCTGCATGCAGGTCTTCTCTAGCTGTAGCGAGTGGGGGCTACTCTTCGTTGCAGTGCACAGGCTTCTCCTTGCAGTGGCTTCTCTTGTTGTGGAGCATGGGCTCTAGCCACATGGGCTTCAGTAGTTGTGGCACACGGGCTCAACAGTTGTGGCTCGCAGGTTCTAGAGCACAGGCTCAGCAGTTGTGGCACACGGGCTTAGTTGCTCCGCGGCATGTGGGATCTTCCTGGACCAGGGCTTGAACCCACGTCCCCTGCCTTGGCAGGCGGATTCTTAACCACTGACCCACCACGGAAGCCCAAGCCTTATGAAATGTATTTCTTAAATAATAGGCCTTTAAAGTCGAAATGACTCCTTGATCCATGGGCTGCAGAATGGATGTTGTGTTAGCAGGCACTAAAACAACATTAATCTGGTTGTACCTCTCCGCCAGAGCTCATGGGTGACAGGTGTATTGTCAATGAGCCGTAATATTTTGAAAGAAATCTTTTCTTCTGAGCAGTAGGTCTGAACAGTGGGCTTAAAATATTCAGTAAACCATTTTAGCAACAGGTGTGCTCTCACCCAAGCTTTACTGTTCCATTTATAGAGCACAGGAAGAGTAGACTTAGCATAATCGTTAAGGGCCCTAAGCTTGTCATTATAGTAAATGAGCACTGGCTTTAACCTAAAGTCACCAGCTGATTTAGCCCCTAACAGGAGAGGCAGCCTGTCCTTTGAAGCTTTGAAGCCAGGCATTGATTTCTTCTCTTTGCCTATGAAAATTCTAGATGACATCTTCTTCCAATAGACGGCTGTTTCATCTGCATTGAAAATATGTGGTTCAGCGTAGCCACCTTCATGAATTAACTTAGCTAGATCTTCTGGATAACTTGCTGACAAACCTTCCACGTCAGCACTTGCCGCTTCATCTTGCCCTTTTACGTCATGGACACAGCTTCTTTCCTTAAACCTCATGAACCAACCTCTGCTAGCTTCAAACTTTTCTTCTGCAGCTTCCTCATCTCTCTCAGACTTCATAGAACTGAAGAGAGTTCGGACCTAGCTCTGGATTAGGCTTTGTCTTAAGAGGATGCTGTGGCCGGTTTGATCCTCTATCCATACACCTACAACTTTCTCCACATCAGCAATAAGGTTGTTTTGCTTTATTATCGTTCGTATGTTCAGTGCAGTAGCACTTTAATTTCCTTCAAGAATTTTTCCTTTGTATCCACAGCTCGGCAATTGTTCGGCACAAGAAATCTAGCTTTCAGCCTATCTTGGTGTTCGACATGCCTTCCTCACTAAGCTTAATTATTTCTAGCTTTTTTTTTTTTTTTTTTTTTGCGGTACGCGGGCCTCTCACTGTCGCGGCCTCTCCCGTTGCGGAGCAACAGGCTCCGGACGCGCAGGCCCAGCGGCCATGGCCCACGGGAGCAGCCGCTCCGCGGCATGTGGGATCTTCCCGGACCGGGGCACGAACCCGTGTCCCCTGCATCGGCAGGCAGACTCTCAACCACTGCGCCACCAGGGAAGCCCTCTAGCTTTTGATTTAAAGTGAAAGACCTTTCACTTGAACACTTAGAGGCCAATGTTGGTTTACTAATTGGCCTAATTTCAATATTGTTGTATCTCAGGGAATAGGGAGACCCAAGGAGAGAGAGAGAGATTGGGGAATGGCCAGTTAGTGGAGCAATGAGAATACGTACAGCATTTATCAACTAAGTACGCCATCTTACATGGGTGCAGTTTGTGGCACCCCAAGACAATTACAATACTAACATCAAAGATCACTGATCACAGATCACCATAACAAATACAAAAATAAAGGAAAAGTATGAAATATTTCGAGAATTATCAAAATCTGACCTGAAGACACAAAGCGAGCAAATGCTATTGGAAAGGTGGTGCTGAATAGACTTGCTTGATGCAGGGTTGCCACAAAACTTCAATTTGTAAAAATCACAACGTCTGCGCAGTGCCACAGAGTGAAGTGCAACAAGACAAGGTACGCCTGTAATTCGACATTTGTGTACCTATTTGATTCGTATTTATCTCCCCTTCTTGACTGAAAACTGCATGAGCACAGGGAATGGTTCTGGTTTTGCTCCCAACTAAATCCCAGTCCTATCTAAAACACAGTGTGTGGCAAAGAGTAGGTGCTCAGTTAATACCCTTTGGAGAGTGAAAGGATGATTAGGCAAATGAATGATGAATAGTCAGAGCCTAGATTCTCTTCTTTTTGTTGGGGGAAAATGCTGCACCACTGTACATTACCACTAGCACCAGCAACATTGGAGGGTTCTAAATTCTTCATATCCTCACCAACACTTGATATTTTATATATATCTCTCCATCCTAGTGGGTATGAGTGGTATTTCATTTAGGTTTTGATTTGCATTTCCCTAATGACTAATGATGTTAAGCATCTTCTCATGTGCTGATTGCCCATTTGTATACCTTCTTTGGAGAAATGTCTATTCAATCCTTTGCCCATTTTTAAACTGTATTGTTTGTCATTTTATTGTTGAGCTGTAAGAGGCTAGACCCTTATCAGATACATGATTTGCAAATATTTTAGAGACATCTTTATGCTTACTCCCTCCTGGAACTCCCCTAAGATGACAGCAAGGGAATAAAATTAGATTCATTTCAGACAGAGAGAAAAAGAAGCAAAAAGATATAGACAAAAGATTTCTAAAAATCTTTGGAAGCAGACAGCATTTGGAGGCATGGTCTCTACCTTTGCACATGGAGGTGGTCACAGCCCAAGTGCTGAGAAGGAATGAGACGGCACACCCTACAGAATTCTGGAAGTGCCCAGGGTCCTAAATCACCAAAAGTGCAGAATTTGGAAGGCAAGCAGGGGTAAAGCTCTAGCATATAGAGCTATATCTGGAGTGGTATAGGTCTCGCCTATTGTCACCCACAGGAAATTACAGGTTTCTTTTTGAAAGAAAAAGATTCCCTTCATACATTTCAGATTCAGGGGACATGGGCACAGTGGAGGGGGCAGAGAGGTATGGGGCCCACAGTAGACAGATTAAGTAAAAGTCTGCATCCTGATTGGGTCCCTCTGTTGTTTACTTAGCATGCCCCTAAATGTAGGTATCTGGGCACCTCTACTTCGGGCAGAAGATGGGAAGGTTCTTCTCTAGAGAATCTGCAAAGCTTCAGAAAAAAAAAAGCCTCCTGATCCTGGCAGTGGGGGCAAGGCCAGGCCTGAATGCAGGTAACCTGACCACCAATGCCCCCGCTCCTGACACTGACCAGTCCACAAGCCCTGCCTGTGCTCAAAGTGGAGAAAGACACCTGGACCCTTCCCCTAACCACATGAATATACCTATTCACTAATTTAATCCTCTTAGAGAGAGAAGAAAATAACATTTCAGCTCCCCCACCCCCAGAAACTAACAGACAAACAAAAACAAGAACAGAATACTATGGAAAATGAGCAACAGAGAATATAAAAACAGCTTTGAAATTTTTAAATGTAACTAAATTAAAAGAAATTAAATAGAAGAACCAGAAGATAAAGTATAAGAACTCTCCCAGAGAATAGAACAAAAAGTTACATATATAGGGCAGAGAAGATAAGAAAATTATGCAATCAATCTGGCATTCCAGAAAGAGAAATGAAAGAGAAAAAAGGAAATTATTAAAGAAACATTACAAGAAAAATTTCCAGAAGTTGAGAGAGCATAATAATCATCCAGTTTAGGAAACTGAAGGGAGATCTACATAAAGGCACATCGGGAAAAAACTAAAAGATTCTGAAAGCATCCAGAGAGGGGAAAAAAATAGGTCCCACACAAAGGATTGGGTGACATAATGGCATCGGATTTCTCAAGAGCATAATGGAAGCAGTACATTTAAAAGTATAAGGAAGAACAATTTTGAATCAAAGGATTTATATTTCCAAGCTATTAATCAAATTTGAAAGCAAATATTTTTAGATGGGTACAATCTCAAAAAATTTGCTTCTCAAGCAAGCAATATTGGGAAGCTACTGAGGATGTACTTAAGCAAAAGAACAGAGAAAACCAAAAGGAAAAAAAAGGGGAAAACTTTAGATCCATCAAACCAGAGAAACAACCCAGAAGGATGAGGGGAAATGTGGGATATAGTTCACACCCAGTCCAGAATAAAGGAGAAGGATAGAGAGCTGTGGAAAAGAAGTCTTTAGGAAATCATGAAGCATCTGCTATGCTTGCTCATTTAGAAAATGTTATTTGTAGACACTTGACAGATCCATTGGAAGATACGGGGAAGAAATAGAAATTGAAACATAGACAATGAAGTAAATGGAAAAAACTGAGGCAACGATAAACTCCAGGAAAACCAAAACTTGTACAAGAAATGAAAAGATGAAAGTGTCTCCCTGCTTCAGCAGTGATCAATATCAACAAGGTTGTAATAATGTAAACATTGGCTATAGGTTTGATTCTGGAAGTAGCATATTAGGAGAATGGGTAAAATGGAAAGGGAGGGTGGTGATCTGTAAGAGTGCGAAATCTTTATTTAACCTAATAGGAAGTCAATAGATCATTTCTAACACTGAAAAATCAAGACATTTCAACAAAAGCATGCTATTTAGAAATAGGAGAGTGAGTTCCAGGACAAACAACTGAACTAAGTGGTTGCCTCTGGGTAGTGGACCTGCAGGTTGGTACTGGGGAATGAAGGAACCCATGGTTCTGATTGCCCAACTTGCAGTATTATTTCACTTAATTGAAAATCAATTACAAAACCATAAGGAAGTTCCCTTAGAAATGCATGCTGTGAAACCAAGAATTGAAAGTTTCCACTCCATATACTTGCAAGAAAAATGACAATGACATTCCTAGCCTCACAGGATTTTACCATTAAATTCCCACCTCATCCCCTCCTCCAGTACACACACCTCTGCATTTGTGAAAACCTTTGTGCCTTAGAGAAAAAAGGAGAGAACAAGTGTGTGGAACTCCAAATAGCTTAACTGGAAAATTCACAGTCCAAAGCACATATTTATTTGTATCACAGACAAATCTTCAGATTTGGTGGGAGAAACTTAAAATCATTAGTGTCTACATTAGTGTCAAGGGTGTTACCAGCAGTGTTTTCCAGCAGAGCAGCACATGGTTCAGAAGTAAGTGGGAGACCAAAAGGAAGGAGCCAGAAAGCCAGGAAGTGTGACTCAGACATTTGCTTTTGACTTTAATTAGTAAGCCCTGCCAATTTACTTCTTGGAAGGGGAAGCGCATCTCCTACCTTCTTTCTTCTAAAGAGATTTCAACTGAGTCTCACCCAAGAAGTGAGCCACTTTGTTACCATTACACATCAGATGAGACCTGCTCACATGGTACAAGCTAGCCTCCGAGCAACACACCAGTCAGCAAAAATACATTGATCACTGTTTCTCTTTATCCTCACACCCTTTGGTTGGACTCCCTAATGCTAGGGATTTCTCAAAACGAATCCAAGTCCCAGAAGGTTTCTCAAAGAAATGATGGTGTGTATTTGGCTCAGAAACAGAATTGCAAAGTGCTTTCCAGTTGGTAGATTTGCAGAGAAAAATGCAAAGAGGAGGGCATGCGCAGAAGGGCAGTGCGAATTTGATTCAATAAATCTTTATTGAGTGCCGACTGTATGCTGTTCTTCTGGGATATAGAAATGACTAAGACCTGGGACTGGCCCTCAGTTACCCTTATATCAGATAAGAACTGTCATCCCAGGCCCGTCCATTCAGTTCCACAGTTCTGGGCAAGCCCCACACTGCTCTCTGGGCAGCAGGGGAAAATGAAGGGAATCCACCAATGTCTTCAGCTTTGGGGTTTCTTCTGTTAGAGAAATGGGGCAGAGTCCACCAGAAGTCAGTGGAGTGTGTGTGTTGGGGGCAGGAGTGGTTGCCTTCTTTAAAATACAGCTTTGCTAGTTTTCTGTATCCTAAATACAAAGTGACCCCAGTGGTGTTTTCACCAGGAGGAGTTCTGGTCTGAGCCCCCCAAGCCATAGAGACCCAGAGGATTTGTTGAGCTAACTTTCCTTGTTAGGAGTCTAGGCTTTCAGAGTGTCCCTCATGGGCGCACCTTCATTTCCCATTCTCACTGCTCAAACCTTCCACATTTTCTCAGTAAGCCCTGTTCTCCCCCTCCCCCAGGATATGCCACCCCTCCCCCACCCCATTAAAAAGTCCCAGTAGCAGCTCCCAGCTCTCCCTCAGGCATATTTCATTTGGATGTCAATGGTGTTTCTTCTGTGCAGGCTTTTTCTGGGTCTTGGGGAGGAAAAGGAGGAGGTCCTTATTACGGATGGCTGTAGCCTGGACACAGCTACAGCTTAAGGCCTGCAGGCTCCTATGTGCCCGGCAGTTATCACAGCAAGGATTTCTCCCATCTCAAAGGCAGACAGCATTCAAAGCATGAGGGAGATGGGTTTCCAAACCCTCCAGTTAGGGTTTCCAACTTCTTGGAAGGGTATTAAAATGTCAGTTACCAGAATGTTAACATATAGAAAACCCTGACTTTGGTCATCTGAACCATTATGGTACGTCACTCACGGCCCAATCCAGACAATAGAAACCATCTAGGTATTTCAGAAAGAGAGAATTTGATACAGAAGTTTGATTACAAAGGTATTGGAAGGTCTGGAAAAGTAACGGGGAGAAGGAGTGATCCTCAGAGATCAGAAAGTTCTCACACCCCTAGGCTGGAACCCATGAGCCTGCAGCTGCTCCTGTGGTGGGAAGTTGCTGAGTTCCTGGACCAGGGCTGGGACCTGCACTGGGAAAGCTGCTCTCCTTGTTGTCAAAGACCGTAGTGGGGCAGCGTCATCCTGCAGAGCAGCGGGAATTGGGGGCCCTAAGGCCTGGGGGAGATTCAGCCGGAAGGTGCACATGAGTTTTCTAGATATTTATTAAGGTGGCTGTGAAGTCAATTTAGTATAGCGCTATAAAAAAGACAAATAGGAAAATCCATTCTGTCTCTTAAATAAAATTCTTTAGAGGAACAGTAGAAAAGCATGATCTTATAAACAAAATTGGCTCTTTGTATGCCCAAAAGAAAACATGTTTGTCCAGTTTGACTTTATTGCCCCAAACCAGCTCACAGCCTTGGGGGAAATGTGTTTCAAAAATACCTCTGTTGGAGCTTCCCTGGTGATGCAGTGGTTGGGGGTCCGCCTGCTGATGTGGGGGATGCAGTTTCGTGCCCCGGTCTGGGAGAATCCCACATGCCGCGGAGCGGCTGGGCCCGTTAGCCATGGCCGCTGGGCCTGCGCGTACCTCAAAAAACAAAAAACAAACAAAAAAAACACCTCTCTTTTCTGAGAGTCAGATGAAATATAAAAACATGAAAACACCACTTAAAAATTTTTTTAATATAAAAGTACACATTAGGTTTATTTTGGGGGGTAATTTAAGTTTTTTATATTCACAATTAGAAAATATTAAAAGCATAAAGAAAAAACAAATCACCAGAAATATATAGAGAATTTTTCTGATATATAAAGAAAATATCTATAGGTCTCTTTTTACAAACATATTTTGCACAAAAATAAATTATGTATGAATTACTTTGTGAATCTTTTTCTGCTTAACAAGATGTCATTAAATCTACTTTTGCAACACAAGTTTTGAGTGGTTCTTTGTATTCTATCACAAGGTCTGTACCATAATTTATTTAACCTATTTATAGTTTGACTGTTTAAATTATTTCCCCTTTTTTTACTAATGTTACGATGAACAAATTTTTTTTTTGTGTGTGTGTGTGTGTTATGCGGGCCTCTCACTGTTGTGGCCTCTCCCGTTGCGGAGCACAGGCTCCGGACGCGCAGGCTCAGCGGCCATGGCTCACAGGCCCAGCCGCTCCGCAGCATGTGGGATCTTCCCGGACCGGGGCACGAACCTGTGTCCCCTGCATCGGCAGGCGGACTCTCAACCACTGCGCCACCAGGGAAGCCCACGATGAACACATTTTTTTGCACGACTTTGATTATTTCCATAGGACAGATTCTCAGAGATAGAATTGCTGAGTCAGAGGTTATGAATTATTTTAAGGCCTTTGATGCACAGTGTCAAATATCTTCCAGATATACTGAACCAAGTTCCAGTCCTATAGCCAGTGCACCAAAGTGGTTGCTTCCCCAAACTCTGGCCCATTCTGGGTTCTATCACTTAAGAAACAAACAAACGAACAAACAATAACAACAGAATACTCACCAAGGCCATGTAAGGCATGTTTTTCACTTGTCCAAACAGAATCAGAAAAGTTAAATGCCACATTTCGCCGATTGTAAGATGTATCCTTTTTTTATGTTCTTATTTTCACATCTCTAAAATCAGTGAGGTTGAGCACATGTTTTGGTTTCTGCTCTTTGTTATTGTGTAATTATTAATAGTACTACCTCTCCTTCTTAAGCGTTCTGGTTTAGATGATAGATGATCTAATCACCCTGATTATCCAGTCGGGTGGCTGCTTCCGACTTTGGACAGAATGGGGTAGTATGGGGGCCCTTTGGAAGGGACCCTAATCCTGTCCTAGAGAACCAGGGACAGATAAACTGAGCCTGGAAGGATGGGAAGGGGCCGATCTGGTGGAGGTCATTGGAAGAAGAAAGGTGAGGTCCAACAGTGAGCCTCACCCAGGCCAAGGCTTGGAGGTGGCTGAGGCACTCAGGGACTGAGGCACGCAGGGAGTAGCTAAGTCAGTAGAACAGTATTTTGGGCTATGGGTCTACCTTCCTGTGCCAACAATCACTGTGGATTTGACTTTGTGACTCTGACCTGAACTAGGGTAAAGCTATTAATATACATAATACAAGGTGAAGGGGAGACTGCAATGAACTGGTAGAGATGACCGAAATGATGGCAGCATCCTCCCTTCGGCCCGCGGGTTCTACGCAGCCCCTGAAGAAGGAACTAACACTCCAGCCCATTCTGCAGGTCATCTCCCAGCTCTCTGAACGGTCACAGACCCACACCCAGCAGCCCCCGGAAGTAAGTTTTAATTCTTGAGTCAACCTCGTTAGAGAAACACGATAGAGATGTTGTTTATCGACCCCAGAGGTGTTCCACTTCTTTGATTTTTCTAGGATTTTTTCATGGAGCAGGGTCATGTCTCCAACAGGGTGGAGTGCTCAGCTCCCTTCAACTCATCAGAAGCCTGGCACCGTTCCCATTCCCCCACTGACTAAGTACACAGCTGGATTAAGTCACTTGAACTTTGTTCCCTCGGTGAAAGCACTAGTGAAGCACAAATTATATCCACATCACTGGCAAAGAAATGGAAGTGATTACCCAGGAATGCGCGCACGCGCGCACGCACGCACGCACAATTACCCAGGAATAAATAAATGAATAAACAAACAAACAAATCAACCATTCCTGCCATGTGTATTTCCACTGTGTCTGCATTATGGTGGAGGAGGAACACTGACTGGGGTATTTCCTCCTCCTACTCACGGCACCACTGCACACAAGCCCAGCACAGATGAGGATTCTGGACGCAGAGTCTAGTTCTTTTACTGAACAGCTGCATGGCCTTGAGTAAATCTTGAAGCTCCTCCGAAGCTGTTTCCTCATCAATAAAGCAGAAATAATAATACGGAGGCAGACACTGCTCCCCCTCTACTTCCAATCCATCTCCGTTTTCACCAACAGAACCCTGACCATGTTTGGGAGACAATGTCCCAGATAAAGTACTCCCATTCCCCAGCTCCCTTGCACCCAGTGGTGATCCTATAGCTGGTTCCTGCTGATGAGAGGTGACCAGAAGCCTGCGGGGGTGGCTTCAAGGAGATCCACTGCTTTCCTCATAAATACGGGCAGACTCAGCTGACACGTGCCTTTTTCTCTCTGCCTTTCCTTTTATTCTTGCCTGGGGCACAAATGCTGTTGTTGGGGGAGAAGCAGCCATCTTGTGACAATGAGGTTGGAAGCCACATACTCAGGGATAGTGGAGCAGAGTCCTGGGTTCCTGATGATGTCTCCAGCAGCTGTACCAGCCTTGGGCTGCTACTTCTCTGGACTTTTTGTCACATGAGGGAAATAAAACCCTTATTTTGGTTAAACCACTCTAGTTGGGTGTCTCTGAGCCATACGGATACCTTCCTCACAAAGTGGCTGTAAGCAGGAAATATGAGACAATGAGAGAAATTGCCGACTTCACGGACAAGGGGAATACCCACAGGAGATGCTCCAGTTTACCTCCGAGACACTGGCGGATGAATGACACAGATTTTACTGGAACCCACAGGACAAGTCATTTCCAGCTCAGAGTGAAATCTGCGTCCAGAAATCCTGATCTGCTAGTCTCCAGCCCTCTGAGCCTCCACCTTCCTCTCCTGGCTTCCCTACGGGTTGCACTGGCCCTATTGTGAGTGAAGAAATGTTGCTTGCCTCATCAGTAAACCAAGGATGTTGCAGCTATCAAGCCATCACATTACAGTCACCCCGACAGGGAGCCCTGAGGAGACTCAGGGTGAGAAGCACAGGATGTTGGCCCCAGAGAGCTGAAGTGCATATCAAAGGAATGATTTCAGTGAGCCCAGACTCTTGCATCTTCCCATACATAGAAAAGCACTAAACTCCTTAACTTGAGCTCTCAATCTGGTTTTCTTTAATTAATAGTAACCTTTCGATGTTCCGACCACCTGTTCTTTGTTGCAAAAACTCCTGTTTATCCCGGCTCCTCCCTTACCTCTTCAGGGCTATCCCTCAGAGCTATCTAAAAGGCTATGTCCCGGGCTTAAATCCTCAGTTTTGTCTGCCAAATAAAACATAATTCTCAATTTTTAGGTTGTACTTTTTTTTTTCAGTTGACACTATGTTGAAACAACTTGAGGGTTCTGCAAAAATAGTAAGACTTAATTGGATGGAGAACTTGAAAAGAGTGTTAATTGGGTAGGAGTTAGTCTGGGGGGGTCTTCTGAGGCTAAGTTAAAGAGTGGACCATTAAGGTCACCGATTAGAAGTACCAGCAGTGAGGAGTGCTTAAACACACCTCAGAAAATGTGCTGGCTTTTGACTCAGGTTTCCAAACATGGCATTGTGTGTGACTGGTAAAATGTAAATTAGGCTTAGTTCTGGGAAAAAATAAAATAAAAAAGACTGTCCTCAAATGGAAATAAAATACCCTCATTCTAATTTATCTCTCTTGAGATTCGTTACAATTGACAAAAAGCCATTGGCCCCATTCCTGCCAAGGAAGGTGGACCTAGAGCAGAAATACATGACCAAGACTGGCTGCACTGTATGTGCTTCTGTCATTTACTTGTGAGAGGTGACATACCCGGACCACCAACTGTAAGTCCCGTCAGCTGGCCAGAGCTGAATTTAGCGGCTACTGTTGCAGAAATTTTGAAACAGAAAAATGTATAATGGAAGGAGTGGTTTATGATCTAAGGAATGAAACCACTTAAAATGCTACTGGGATTTTCTGGTCCAGAAGACTGCATATAATGGATGTGTGTAATTACTTTTATTTCAGATGGAAGAAAATATATGTTTATTAATAGAAAATTGGTTTCTCAGAGCCTTTCCAAATTAAATGTTGAACAGGTATTTTTAAAAATATTATTTGACATCGTGCCAAAATAATAGCCTCAATGCCCCGGAAGAACTTACTGGAGAGAATCATGATAACACCTGGCAGGCACCAGTCCTTACAGGTGCACTGCGTTGTTCTAAGCCCCTCACGTAGGTTAACTCATTTCAACCTAGAAACAATTGATGAAGTACAGTTATTATTCATATTTTATAGATGAGATGCACAGCTAATAATAAAAGTTTTGCTCTTCCTTTTTTTTTTTTTTTTTTGTGGTACGCGGGCCTCTCACTGTTGTGGCCTCTCCCGTTGCGGGGCACAGGCTCCGGACGCGCAGGCTTAGCGGCCATGGCTCATGGGCCCAGCCACTCCGCGGCATGTGGGATCTTGCCGGACTAGGGCACGAACCTGTGTCCCCTGCATCGGCAGGCGGACTCTCAACCACTGCACCACCAGGGAAGCCCTGCTTTTTCATTTTTAAATATAATCCTTAATGGGAAGTACACAGCAACAAAGCTTAAAAATGCCAGCCTGTGGCTCAATTAACAAGTGTTTCCACTCTATTTTGTTTTTATTTACTTGCCTCCCTTTAACCTAGAGTATATTTCTTCTGCGTTAATATAGCTCACACATAGCCTTAGAGAGAGCAAATTCACAACTCGGTCACAGAGAAAATGAGGTAGGAAGCAGTGGCAACTTTCCTTGGCTCTGGGGGGATTAACTGTCATGGATATTTAATTTAGGATTAATAGTTGTTTCAACCAAGCCATTTAAAAATGTGCCAAACCAGCAAGGAAGAAGGGAAATGAATTCGTGATCTGAAATTCGGGGAATAAAGCTTTTCTCATTAGCAAACAGCTTTCTCTTTGTAATGTGAATAAATCTAATGAGGGTCAATTATACGTTTTATTAAATTTTACAAAATCAGTGTTACTGATCCCCCTCTGCTTTTTGTTCCCCCTGCCTTGCCTCCTGCATTTGTACTCTAATTGCTTAGGTTTTCTTCTGTTGGACTAGCAGTGCCATTCACTTCTGATCTTTACTTCCCATTAACCTTTTATTTTGGCGATCTCTTGGATATGATTAGCTGGAAAACCCAGGCCCAAAGCAAATTCCAACAGTAGCTAATTTGGTCTTGAGAAACAAGCCCCCTGAGTCGTTTGTGGGTAGGGAGTGGGAAGAAGATGGGTGAGAGGGAGAATGATGAAGGAACCTCAGCTTCCCTTTACCCATTCAGCCATTAGACCCTGCACATACGCCATGCGCTAAGCCCATCACGGTCGTGAGAGAACGGGATGCAGTCCTTGCCCTTCAGAAACTCAGTCTCATGGGGATTTATGGCAGGTTAATTTCCTTCAATGAATGAGGATCATGTAGTCATGGTACTGTTTGACTAATCTAATCAAAGCCTCTACCAGCTGGGGAAACTGGAGAATAGGTTAAGGGTAATCAGCAGTGACATGACAACCACATAATTTTGGCTTTGTCTTTAGATGATCTGGAGAATTCCCAAATGATGCTTTCTTTGCTTTAGCAGTGGGTACTTGACGTTGTCAAATCCAATGCCCTGCTTTGCCAGAAGCCTCCACAGCTATCTTTGCTGTAAGAAATTCTGAGTCTCGCTTTGGCCAAGCCGGGGACTCAGGGGTCTGCAAAAATCCTTTCTCCTGAATAATATTGGCTTCATTTCTGTTTGGAAGGGAAAACAAGAGGTTGAAAATTCCACTCCACTTGCTTCTATGACTAACTAACGTGCTGAAAATGCTACTAGATATTTTCATGCCCCTCCCCAGTTATTCACCTTTGTTGTCTTATTAAGTGACTCTCTCTTTCCCCAGATGTAATCTGGAGCATATCTGGATTCCCAGACCCTCAGGCTTCATAAATATTCATGAGGAAGGAACCACTGACCCACAGTCAAGCAACTAAGTACCTTGAATGCAATTCGGTTATTCTGAATGCAATTCGGTATCTTCTTGGTCCAGTCAGCATTTTCACTCTCTTTGCAGCAATTATTTTCTTCATTATTATGATCTTTCCTTGTCTTTTGTTCTGAGCTAGGTAAATAGAATTCCTCTACCCCCTGTAAGAATTTCTAGTCTGCTTTCTCTTCTCTTCTGACTTTTCAGCCATTAGAAGAGTTCCTTTAAATGAATTGCTCAATAACTTGAAACAGTGATTAAAACAAAAGAAAACAAAACATGGTACTTCACGCACAGGCAAAGGCCTAGGTGAGCATATATGAGTTCAGTAACGCTGTTCTTAGACCTTCCTCCATCCTGAAATCTCAGCTCTGTATAACCTTCTTTCTGAAGCCACTTTGCATCCTCTGGTAGGATTTCCTTGGCAGTATGGAAAGAAGCATTTTTGCTTCCTCTGATTATGGGCCTCAGCTTCTCTCAGGGACTTGGGAGAAAAAGAATTGGAAGCATGCCCTCCTTGGTGACAAGGCATTTTCCGTGCTATACTTGGAAGACAGTGAGTGGAATGTTGATGCTTCCTGGCTCTCACCAGCATCACTGTAGGGGGCAGGCCTGCAGGACTGAGGCACTAGATCAGAAGTCAGCTGTCGGGCTTAGAAAAGGCACAGGACTTTTTCTGGGGGGGTGGGGTGGGGGAGTGGATCAGTGGCCAACATGTCCTTAGCTTATGTCTGTTCTCATCATGACTGTTCTTGAAATCATAATTTTCCACTTTTCCTCCCCATTAACATGATCTTTCCTGGGCACACGAAGGTACTCAAAACGAATGGCAATAGGCTATTACTATCATTCAGCTTCAGTAGGGCAAGACCCAGATTTGTTTCATGATTTTGGAATCAGCTCCAGTTCATGTGGTGTCAGATGCCTCTTGAGCCCTGCCTCATCCTCGCCGAGCCTTGACTCCTGCAGTCACGGCCATGGTGAGCAGTCCTGGGTGAGCTTCAAGTCCCCTTGCCACTTTGGGCTTCTAGCATGTCTCTGCAAGCTGCATGTTTTCTACTTCCTTTTCTGCAGTTCCCTGGCCAGGAGGGGAGGAAGGCAGACGTGGCACCTACACATGCTGTGGTAGGTCTGGCGCTCTAGAAGCAGGGTAGCATGCGGGATACTTCTTAGGAAGTGCTCATCAACCCCTGAGGAAGGGTGGTTATGGAGGCACATGTGGACAGAGGAAGAAGTCGTCCACGATCAACTCCTTGGGGTGCCCTGGAGCTGGGATGGCCCTGCAGAGTTGCCGGATTTAGGGGGATGAGTCAGGCCCCTACATTCCAGTGTTGACAGAGTGTGGGTTTCCCTGGAAGGAAGTGTGTCTGTGGACGAGGCAGAGACATCTTCCCCCAAGACATCTCCAGGAGGGCTGACAGCTGAGGGCCATCTTTGGGCAGCACCTCCAGCAGCTGGGAGTATAAGTCTTGTCTCTGCAGGGGAATCTGGGGATCATCACACAGCAGCTGCCACGCACAGCCCAAATGTGCAGGAGAGTTTCAACCTGTGGAGGGTGAGAGCTAATGGATAAACGTTTCTATCCGTCAGGGACAATTCTGAGAAGCACCCTTTAAACTCCCAAGAGTGTCCCAATGGTGTCTTTCGTTGCACCCAAGTCCTCATCTCAGGGTCTGCTTTTGGAATAGGGAGGACCCAAGCTGTAACACATATGCAGGTGGATGTTAATAAAGACTTAGTGATGGTAGTGGCTGTAGTTCATGACTTTGTGAAAATGCCAAGCTGAGACTGGTCATCAGAGAGATGATTACCAACCATGCCATTTCTTGAATCAAACTTTCCAAAAAACTGAAAAGGGAGTGGTGGTGAGAGAGGGCAGGAAAGGGTTTGTGAATGAGAATTCAGAGTTGAAGACAAATTGGACTTCCTGAAAATTTTGCGCATGGACAGCCAACGACGACAGAATAGAAAGGCAACCCACAGACGCGAGAGAAGAGTTGCAAATCATATATCTGATAAGGGATTAATATTCAGGCTATATAGAGAATGTCTATAACTCAACAACAACAACAAACTCAATTCAAAGAGGGACAAAGAAATTAAATAGACATTTTTCCAAAGAAGATATATAAATGGCCACTAAGCGCATGAAAAGATGCTCAACATCACTAATCGGTATGGAAATGAAAATCAAAATTATAGGGCTTCCCTGGTGGCGCAGTGGTTGAGAGTCCACCTGCCGATGCAGGGGACACGGGTTCGTGCCCCGGTCCGGGAAGATCCCACATGCCGCGGAGCGGCTGGGCCCGTGAGCCATGGCCACTGAGCCTGCGCGTCTGGAGCTTGTGCTCCGCAACAGGAGAGGTCACAACAGTGAGAGGCCCGCGTACCGCAAAAATAAAATAAAATAAAATAAAAAAATAGAACTACTATATGATCCTTCAATCCCACTCCTGGGTACGTATCCAGAAAAGACAAAGACTCTAATTCAGAAAGCTACATGCACCCCAATGTTCATAGCAGCACTATTTACATTAGTCCAGACATGGAAACAACAGACAATTGGCTTAAGAAGATGTGGTGTATATATACAATGGAATGTTACTTAGCTATAAAAAAGAATGAAATATTGCCATTCTTTGGGCAATGAAATATGCGATATGGATGGACTTAGAGAATACTTAGTGAAGTAAGCCAGACAGAGAAAGACAAATATTATATTATACCACTTATATATGGAACCTAAAAATAATACAAATGAGTCTATGTACAAAACAGAAAGAGACTGACATGTAGAAAACAAACTCACGGTTACCAAAGGGGAAAGGCAGGGAAGAGGGATATTTTAGGAGTATGGGATTAACAAACTACTGTACATAAAATAGATAAGCCACAGGATTTACTGTATAGCACAAGGAACTATAGTCAACATCTTATAATAACCTATAATGGAAAATAATTAAAATATATATATATATATATAACTGAATCACTTTGCGGTACACCTGAAACTAATACAGTATTGTAAATCAATTATACCTCAATTTAAAAAATTGAGAAAAAGAATGATGGAAAGCTCTGGGGGAAAGGTAACACAATCCATTCTTTTTTCCTTCTAAGAGTTGATCATCATTTGTTCATTCACTTATTCAACAGGTATTTATTGCACAGTGGCTGTCTGTGAGCACAAGTGATACAGCAGACCAGAGTTGCACTGAAAATACAATTTTATAAACCATGAGACAAAACATATCTTCTTAATTTTTAGTTTCATTTTTCAAGCTTAAAAAGACACCATTCTAATTTTTTAAAACTACTTGAAATGACAGTTTGGTTCTCATTTTAAGTGGGTTGACTTTAAGGGGTCTTTTCCAGCTGCAAGTTACCCTGTTTCCATTCTTCCTAACTCTAAGAGTGTTTTAGAGAATCAGAAACATTAGGTACCTGTCAACACTTCACATTTTCTTACCAACATGACAGGGAAAAGTGGCTCCGCCTGAGACCAGCTCCTGTAGTCTGGTGTGGCTTATTGCAGAAAAAGGTTCCCCCCCCAAAGAAAACCTATTATTCCCATTATTTTAGGTGTAGAGAGATCTCAAGTTAGAGCATATCAGCATCGTTGCTCTGTAGGAGTTATCACTCCTGTTCAATTGGTTTATTTTCCTTTTTATCCCTGATCTCTTCTATTCCCTTCTTCCCACAGGCATCCACTCCAATGTGTTTGATAAAAGCCCTCTGATAGGATGCTTCCTTGTAGAATATATAGTGTCATTTTGCGTTTTAATTTGTATATATAGTATTGGGTAATGGAACTTGATCTGTTGCCTTCTGTTTGAACTCAACGCTGTGCTTTAAGACATATACGCGATTGTACAGCTAATGTATTGCTAGCTGCTGCAGACCATGCCGTGGTGTGTGTCTCTACCACTTTACCAATTCCCCCTGAGGATGGGCCCCTGGATCGCCTCCAGCTCACTACTGCCCAATCAACACAGACATGAACACCCTTACACATGCCCGCTTACACACCTTTATCCAGGAGAGGGGTGACTGGTCCTAGGGCATATACTAGATAGGTTTCCTGAATGACTGTCTCAGTTTACCCTCCCACCAGCAGTGCACAAAATTTCCCATCTCCTCAAAACCTCATGAAACCTTATGGTTAATTACTTTTCTATTTTTCTTCTCTTCTGATGGGTATAATATATTATGTCCATTGTTTTAATTGCATTCCCCTGATTATTAATGAGTTTGAGAATCTCGTCTGTGAATTCACTCTACATATTCTTTGCTTATTCTCTATTAGGTTTCCTGTCTTTTTCTGGTTAATTTGCAGGAGTTCTTTGTAGAGTATAAAATTAATTGTTTATCATTTTTAATCATTGCAAATATCTTTTCCCAGATTGACACCTGGTTATCATATTTATCTATTGAACAGAAATTTTTTTGCTTAACATAATCAAATCTATTGATTTTGCGGAAGGGGCGAAGTCTTATGGTTGCCCAACTCTTGGTTATGAACATATTCTCACACATTTTTCTCTATGACTATCTTTCCTTTCACATTTGGAAGTTTAATCAATCTGGAGTCTCCCTTTTCAGTGTGTGAGATAGCACTCCGGGCTTACTTTATGGCACGTACTTTATTAGTTTTTTAAAACTCCAGTTTCCTTATCACCATCAGTTAAACAATCCATCCTTTTCCCGTGACTTTGTAGTAGTACGGTCATCGGTGTACCAGCTTACCATATAAAGACAACCCTAGTTCTATTATGCCATCTATTCAGTTCCTTTGCTCTATCGTATTTTTTTTTTGACATCTCACATTTTATCTTTAAAAACTCTTTTGGGTTTTACATTTTGTTTCTTAATATCATATTTACTGTAATATAAAAACCATATTTTAAAAGTCATGTATTTAAGTTTCAAGGCCACTTAACCTATAAATAAAGAGCATGGTCTCTGCAGTCACAGGGAGCACAGTACAAATCCTGCCGCTACCACTCGCCATCTATGTAACATGTAGCAGTTTCCTATGGCTGCTGTAACAACACCACAAACTTACTGGCTTAAAGAAACCCAGATTTTTTATCCTATACTTCTGGAGATCACAAGTCTAAAACGGGTTGACAGGGCTGTGCTCCTTCTGGAAGCTCTTGGGAAGAATCCATTTGCTTGTCTTTTTCAGCTTCTAGAGGATGCTCATATAGTCCTTGAATTGTGGCCCTGAATCACTCTGACCTCTGCTTCCCAGTCACATCTCCTTTTCTGACTCTTCTGCCTACCTCTTTCCCTTGTAAGGACTCTTGTGATTGTCCTGGGTCCACTAGATAATCCAAGATAATCTCCCCATCTCAAGGTCCTTATCTTAATCACATCCACACGTCCCTTTGCCTTGCAGAGTAACCCAGTCACAGGTTCTGGGGATTAAGACATAGACATCTTTGGGGGGCCATTATTCTGCCTACCAGACCTCAGCCAGGTAACTTAACCTCTCTGAGTATCAGTTTCCTTATCTCTAAATTGGGGATGAAACAGTAAGTAGGTGGTATTCGTTTGGCACAATGTTTGGTACCTAGCGAGTGCTTAATAACTTGTGGATGTTTTCATCCTCGCAATGGTCCAGGAAGGTGCACCACGTCCTACAGTTGGAGCAATTCAGAGTAGATGAGGCATTTGTAAGAGAAATGCTGAATTACTGAAAATAGTCATAACAGAGAATTATATTAGTATTTCAATACTAAGCCCAGCATCCTATTAAAGACCAGGGTTTGTCTGGTTGTCATTTTCTAATTGCTATTCTGGTGAGTAAAGTCGGGGTGATTTACTCAGCATTTGAATCACATGACCTCTGATGTTCCCTGAATTCCCTGAATTAATAGGAAACCAAGATTTGATCACCAGCTCTCTTTTGCTTGAGAGCTGGCCTTGCGTGGTTTCAATAAAGAAAATCACAGAGGACTGAAAGAGTCTGGTGTTCATAAATCAGGGTCTGTGTGTGAGATCTCAGGGGATTTAATTTGGCAAAAGGAAGTTCTCTGAATCGAGGCATATTACAATTTTCGTCTAATCAGCTAAGGAGATCAAGGAAGAGGGAGATCTTGTCATTCCTTGCAAGGCCGTATATTTCCAGAGCAGGAGCCGTCGGTGGGAGAAGGTTGTCCAGAGCAGGATGGGAGCACAGCTGGAGGATAAGGAAACGACCAAGTCCAGGCATATCACAGGGCTGGCACCAAGAGCATTGCAACCACAGAGAGATTTCCTTCTGGTGCAAATCTCAGCATTTTAGAACCCTGAGAATTCAGTTTCTGGCCCTGGAATTAGATTGCCTATATTTGAATCTGATATTTACTAGCCGTGGCCTTGGGCAATGTTTTAATCTCTCTGTGCCTCAGTTTCTCCTATTTCCAAAATGCTGATACTATCACCCACACCACCGGAGCCTCCACTCAGTCACAGCTAGTTATTAGAATTGTTGTGATGGCCTGTCTTTAAAAGGAACTGGATACTCTCTGAGGCTCATAGGGGATGTGTGATTCATACATCATCCTGCTAATAATTAGGAACAGATAATCCAGGCTCCCCGTCTAAAGCCGCTTCCACCGGAGAAAGCTACAGTAAATTTAGAGGATGTTATGAAATTTCAAAGGGAACATCAAGGGCAATATCTCCCTATTGTACAATGATTGCAGAAGAGGCCAGCTTGCAAGTCTTAAAAAGTGGGCCTCCATTCACTGCTCTCTGCAATCAAATTCACTTTGCACTAAGTGGATTCAGAGTGTGGCTACCAGGCCACTTTAGCATGAGAGATGAACGGTGTACTCACTGCGGTAGGCTTGCTGCTGTAACAAACACACATTTCTGTGGCTAAACACAATTATTTCTCTGCTAAGTTAAGTCCAACATGGGTGTTCCTGCTGGGTGGGCAGCTCCCCTCCACGTGGTGATTAGTGACCCAGGCTCCTTCCATCCTGAGCTCTGGAAATGGTGCAATCCCTCCCACTCATATCCCATGGGCTGCAATTGTCACATGGGCATGGCAGACTGCAAGGCAATCTGGGAAATGTGGTCCTGCTGTTGTTTCCAGGGAGAAGAGGAGCTAGATTTGATAACTAACTAGTTGGTTTTGCTGCAGGAAGGGACACTTTTTCAGAGGACTGAATACAAACTCAGACCAGATTTCATCGGCCAGCTTCCCCTCAGGAGAGACCACACCACCATCTCCCCTTAGATTCAGTGAAGTGTTCAGCCAGGAAAAACCAAGGCTTGCCATCTGCCCAAGGTCACAGGTATCCTAATGAACACCAAGGATTTGGAGTTGATGGTACCTTTTGTTTTTGGGTGGGGGTGGCAGGGAGAATGAAGGGAAGACCAGGAAGCAGAGGATATTAAGGGAGAAAAGGTGGGAAGGGGAAGGGGAACAATTGTTTTGAAATTTAAAACATGATTTTTATTATGGAAGTATTTAAGCATGAAGAAAAGTAGAAAAATAGTGTGTTAATGTAAACAGTTAAAGAGGGAAACGTCATACTTCATTATGGAAAAGTGGCAAAAGAAATAAAAGAAAAATATCTATAATTCCACCACTTTAGTATAGCCACATATTGCTATGGTGTATTTCCTTCTAGTCTTTTTTTCCCCTTGATCATAAGCTTTTACACAGAGTTGTAAAGAAGAGAAATGGTTATAATCAGGGACTTGGCAGTACGCCCTTACAGGGAGAAGGGGTGGATTTTTCTGTCTGGTTTTTCCCAGATTCCCTTGCTCTGTATTTCTCGCTTTGGGGGCATTTCACACTTTTCCAGTTCTCTAGCAGGTGAGGAGAGGGGAGGCGGGAGAGGAGGGTGGAGAGAGAGGAGGCGTAACCCCAATCAGTTATATGTTCAGTTTGTTAACAACTTCCTAGGCTTGAACCTGGGCTAGTTATGGTACTAGTTTAAGGGCTGAAGTGAAGTCCAGCAACTCAGCAGTTTTGAGAGGATGGGAGTGTATTTTCCACCTTCCATGCCTCTCAGGTTGTGTGTGTGGGGGGGGGGGGGGGGCGTGGTCCCTAGTCCCCCAGACAGCGCCAGCTTGACTGTGCCTGTTCCCCACAGAGGTAAACTGCTCCCCAGAGAGCCCTAACGCCTCCTTCCCCGCCTGCCTCAGTGCCTGTGGTGGCCCGAGCATGAGCCCAGCAGACTTGCCTCAAACCAGAGGGGAACAGTGACCCGGCTGACTGCTGCACCTGAGTCCCCCCACTGTGTTTGTGCCCAGGCCGTGCTTCCCGTGGGCTGCCCCTGTCAATGACTGGGTGCAGCAGGGACTCTAGGCAGGTTCCTAGGAGACCTGGGACAGCTCTGAAGTGGGCTTGGCTCAAATATTTCCCGATAGGTCTCCCAGCTTCATCTGACATTTTCCCCTAATAAAATCCTTGCATGTTAATTCCACCTGGCCATCTACCTTCCCCGACTCGTGTCTCCTGGAATCACCTTACCAATAAACAACTTACACTCAAATCTCTGTGTCAGTGTCAGTTTCTGGGGGACACAGCCTACACTACGGGGCACTCGAGAGAAACTGCACACATCACTGTCACTCATTACCCTGGAGCAAAATCCTGTCCCAAGGCCACACTGAGCAAGGGAAGCTGGGCCACACAGTGCCTTCTGTGATGACCATGCAGGGAAGAATGGTGGTTACGGGGCCTCTGGCAGTACCCCTCCTTGCTCGGCCTTCAAGGCCTTTTCAAATCCCTTCAAGGTCAAGGTTCTGGAGGAGCATGGGTAGAGGCAGAGTCTTTGGATAAATCTGTGCTGATATAAATTAATCAAAACCAAACCAGGGCTTCCCTGGTGGCTCAGTGGTTGAGAGTCTGCCTGCCGATGCAGGGGACACGGGTTCGTGCCCCGGTCCGGGAGGATCCCACATGCCGCGGAGCGGCTGGGCCCGTGAGCCATGGCCGCTGAGCCTGCGCATCCGGAGCCTGTGCTCCGCAACGGGAGAGGCCACAACAGTGAGAGGCCCGCGTACCGCAAAAAGAAACAAAAACAAACAAAAAAAACCCCAATAAAACCTTAATTTTAAGTAAAATTAGAATGGAGACCATGTTTATTTACCTGCAGTGCCTCAGCTCAGTGTCCCGTATAAAGTTGACATGTTATAAATCTTTTTAAATAATGCCTGAGCCCTCAGGTTAGTCAAGGAGCTCCCCAACGATTGCTGAAGTGTTTCAATATGGCGGGGCGAGCCCTCAGCTCCTTGAAGGACTTTCCCTGGGTTGTCCACCCAGATGCCAGATGTGGCTGGAAAGAGGATGTGGCCTACTGACCGATGGTGTAATACTAAAATTAGGAGTAATATCTGTGAAAACAACTGCTTACGCCCTACTTCCCTAGTCACTAGGCAAGGCATGTTAGGCCTCGAGGGGAAATTACTGGCCAGAATCTCAGACATTTCCGGCAAGCTTGGGAAACCAAAAATAAAAACAGAATCAGGGCTTTTGGTTTGGGGTTTGACAATGGTATCTGTTGGGCTGTGTCGGCCTAATCGACACTCTCTGAGATGACTTTCCTGACTTTTTGTTTAGCCGCATTATTCTACTCAACTTTCTGAAGTGATTTCCAAATGTCACACCTCCGAGCCTCCTGCCACTTCTGCCTACATTGTCGTCTGCTGTGAGAGAGGTGCTGCCTCATGTCATAACATGAACTGGTGACAGCAGACAAAGTCTGACGCCTGGGCCTGCCAGACCTTAACTCACTGAGCCTTTCTCTTCTGTTAAATGGTATTGATAACGATAGCTGCCTCTAGGGTTGTTTTAGGGATTAAATGAGATAATCCACTTGTTTTTTTTAAAAGCACAGGATACCTAGTAAGCATTCAATAAATGGTAACCACTGTTATCAACATCATCATCAAAAGTTTATCAAAGAGGGTCAGAAGGACCTGGGATGTGGCCCAGAAATTCTCTCTTTCAGGCCAAAGAATAATAATAAAACTCATTAGAGTTCTGCTGTGTCATTCTTCTGGGTCCTCAAGTTCTGTTCTTTGCAGAGTTGGGAAGTGGGCAGATTGGAGCCTGGGAGTGGGGAGGGCGGCTGGGAAGGCAGAGGGAAAATGAGGACTGCTGATGGTAGGTTGGTGGTTCAGAGGCAACAGCGCCAGCAGGAAGGAAACGGGAATTATCTAGCGCTGAGGAGTCCTAGTGCCAGCTCTCTGCTGATAATTAACGAGGCTGCCGTGCCAAAAATGAGGCATGTTGTTAATATATAGACCTGTGGGAGCACAAGGGAAACGCAAAAAAAAGTTGTGCCAGAAAGGGAGTGAGGTCAAATCAGCTCCAAAGGGGGACCGCATTATCAGCAAGACTCTAATGTAAGGAAAAAGAAAACAAAAACAAAACAAACAAACAAGAAAACCAAAACCAACCAAACAAAACATCACCACCAGGAAGAAGAAAAAGGATTAAAAAATGGATTTCAAACGCAGGACCAAGAGCTACAACAGACTTAGTGGGCTTTTAACGTTCTTGTCTGATTATTGTACTTTTTGTCTTTATTTTTTTCAAAGTTTGTTCAACTGGTCAAATTCACCTGGTAATGACAACTAAGATCCCAAAGGAATTTTAGCGTTCAGGATTTTAACATACTTTCCATAGGAGGCCCAAGAGAAAACTTTTAAGACTGGTTTTATTTTATTTTTTGAAGAGCTCTGGCTTGCTGAGAGAAAGCAATCTTGAGCCGACATAAATTTTTTGTGATTTCTGTGCCCGATGTTTCCATCGTAAAAACTAAAACGATGATTGATTTTCTTCATGTTAAGCGTTCTCAATGGAGAATTCAGTTTTCTTTTTAAAAGGCCTTTTTGAATCACACGGTGAGATGGACCAAGGAGATGCTGCCTGGGGCTGACCGTGCGGTCCAGGCGGAGGCAGGAAACGGAGTACCGGTTGCCGACACGGTCCCCTGCGGCTGTGGCTGCGGACCAGCGGGAAGCAGAAGCCCAGCATCGGCATCGTTTGATGCAGTCGCTCTAGAAGGTTGCGAGCATCTCCCCAGTCACAAGCCCCAGCGCCCTGGCTAAGCGGCCGGACAGGGGTGGCTCTGCGCGTTGGCCCCGCACGGGGACGGAGTTGACACGCTGGTCACCTTTGGGGGCGGGGATGGCGAGGGGGCAATACAAAGAGGGGACTCTGGCCTCTGCCCGCCCCCCCCCCTTTGTTAACCTACCCCTCCCTCACTGCTCGCCTTGCTCCTCTCCATCTTTCCTGGCTTTTTTAGGCCGGGCAGTGACCCTGAAAAAGCGCTTGGGAAGCGAGGCGCTGTTGGAGGCGGCAGGATGTGAAAAAGGTCTGTTTTATTTCGTTCATTTATTTTTCCTTTTCATTCTGCCGCTGCCTGGTGTTTGGAAAGAGCAAAAAACGTTTCTGACGGGCCTGTTAAGGTCGAGCGGATCCACCGAGCAGGGGATGAGCCGCGGCGGGTCCACGGAGCCGCGCGTTCGTGGGTGGGCGTGCGTGGGCGTGGGGCGAATGTGCGCGCGGGCGTGCATGTGGAGCGCGGTGCATACGTGCGCGCGCGCATTGTTTCTGCTTCAAACAGGGTCCTCACTGGGCACCGAGGTCAAAGCTCTGTGCGTTTCGCGGGGGTCTTGATGTCTGCCCGCCCGCCCGCCCCCCAGCAGAGCAGAATGTGCCGGGGCTCTGTTCTGCCAGGCAGGCGATGAGGTTGCAGCTTCTAGTGAGAGCCAACACTTACTCTCCGTCAAGGCACCGATCTAAGCACTTTACTCGGATTCACTCAGGTCACCCTCAACAACCCAGAAAAGTAATGGATTATTACCTTCAATTTCCGGATGAAGTGAGGCACAGAGAGGTTAAGTCGTCCAGCTATAGACCTCAGTCCCTGTCTACATCGTTATTTCTTAAACGCGAGAGCTCCCAGACTCCTGTTTGAAAAGCATTGGTTAAGGAACCCTTTCACTTCCCTCTCTCTAAACACCATCATTTCAGTTAATCTAAAACCCGCAGGCAGCATGCAACAGTACCTAAAGCATCAAAGTCATTGACTCTGGCCTGGCAAATGGAATCTCTCAGACGGTACTTGATCAAGTGAAGGGCACGTGCATTTTAAACTGACTCCTACCATCTTTTAGTTTAATGTAACAATACGTATACTTTGATTCCCACACTTGATTCTTTGTTTCTGATTTATTTTCCTAACTGCAAGCGATGTGTTATACTAGGAAAATACAGGAGAACACAAAGAAGAAACTAAAAATGCCCCATATTTCCAGCTCCCCTATTTACCATATGATGTTGAAAATCATTTTTCAACATTTTCAGTCATTTTTTCCTAAGCATACATATAATAAAATTGATTTACGAAAAGAAAATTTTAAAGCTATCATAACGTACATTCTGGTTTTTATTTAACAATACATCACGAACATTTCTCCATATCAGCTATGGGGGAAAACAAGTCTGTTTTTAATGACTGCACAGTATTTCATCGTATGAATTGGCCAGAACTTAACTAAGCGCTTGTCTTATTTTTGACATTTAGATTGCTCCCCAGCTTTCGCTATGATGAATGATGGGGCCCAGAATGCAGCAATCTTTGACACACCATGACGATCCCTTAAGACAAACAGAATTGCCAGGTCAAAGTACGTCACTTTTAAAGGGGCCAAATAGCCTCCAGAAAGGCGGGCTCAGTCCATACACCTCCAGGTAGAATGAATGTGCCCACTTTCTTTCCCAAGTCTGGGTGTCACTGCAAGACAATCTTTATTTACAAACAAATTACATCCCTAAAGAAAAAAATACCTCTATAATGTCATTGGAATGTGCTGGGTTTCAAGAGGCTGCAAAGGACATGGTAAGACAGGAACATTTTGGAAAAAGAAACTAGGGAAGTTAATTCTCAAACCATTTTTTTTTTCTTTTTTTCTAAAGCAGGGAGACAGACACTGTTTATAAAATGGGAGGAAGAAGGTATTAACTGTTTCTTTTGCTGGGTCTTCGCTCCCTGGCAACTTACCCATTGGCAGGTCAGAAAACATTGGTGTTGCTGCCTTCTGCAGAGCTACTGCAGAAATATTCAAGGCAGCAAACCTAGGCAATTAGAGGTGTCTGTTAATTTGCTTCCCTTTTCCTTCTACCAGCTTCCCCTCCCCCTCCCACAGCAGCAAGTTGGAGTGACAAATATTTAAAGTCAGCCAGCCACGCATGAGCGGCGCAGCTGTGTGAATGAGTGATTTCTTGACGTTCTAAGCAGCTTTGTGCGTGCGCGTGGAGACCTGTGGACCCTCAAACCCTCCACCGTCTGACTTACGAGATGCCATTGGTTTGGTATTTGAGGCCATAGTGGGGGTCTGGGCAGGGTGGCAGTTTATGACCAGGAAATGCAGAGACCTACAATCTGCAGACGTTTTTGGAATATGCATGTTTGTCGCAAAGGCCTCTAGGTGGATTTCTGCAGTGACAAAGAGAAGACTTTTAGGGTGTGGTTTAAATGCCTTCCCTTGCAAAGCTTGCTCTAAAATCACTTTTGCCTAGTGGGCTACAGACCATGATGTCCTTAGTGAATCCACGAGATACTTTTGGACCTGACTGGCCTTTTTTCTCCCCACTCAGCATTGCAGCAAGAGTAACAGATGCCTGTTTAGGGAAGACACGTTCCCTTTTTATATGCAAACCTTGTTGCTAAAAATTCTCTTTTAGATGAATTATTAAACCCACTTTTAAAAATAAGGACGGTACAGATTTCCTCTTGAACTATTCTTTCCCTTTGATATGTGATACCCATGTCTGCTGGTGGAGAAAAGCAAAGAGAATATGAGAGGCTGAGTAGGGGTGAGAGGAAGGTGGAATGAGTAAATAAAGGTCATTTTAGAGCCGCAGAAATTCCCTGAATGCTTGGACCCCTTAGGGTGCATTTGGAATTCTTTAATCAGCACATAGAAATGCACAAAAACGTAATTATTTTTGTAAACCAGATTTCTCCTCACGGTGTAATGAAGTAGGAATATTTAACATATCAAAATTCCTTTAAGAAACAGTACTGTCTTTGTTTGGGAACAGGCATTGATCTGTGTTTGGGGCATTAAGGTAGGTGCTTTCAGGGGAGAGAGTAGGTTCTTCTTTTTGATTCGAGGGGAGGGATTTTTGTGGTGCTTTTGAAGGAGCCGCTGCAGGAATGAGGCTAGAGGAGTTGAGTGGACCTACAGCCACAGAAAGGAGTGGCCTCTGGATGGTCTGAGATTGGGGACACCTGGGGTGCTCATCCGGTTGTTTAGGTTATAAACTTAATAGGAGGTGTGAACCATTCCCCCACCTGCCTTATGAAATCTTCGGTAACAGATACACTTTCTAAAAGCATAAAAGCTTTGCCTAATTCATATTCTTTTTACATTGTTTAGAAGAGCTTCGTTACAGAATTTATATCCCTTTTTGCAGTGCATGAATTTTTATAGTAATTAGGAAAAAGAAGCTAGCGATGAAGTTGATACATCTGAGGACAGTAAAGTCCCTGTTCCACACAGCCTGAAGCCCATGCCTTCCCCGCCCCAGCAGAAGCTGGGAGTTTTACCCTCTGGAGAAACTGAGCCAGGCAGCTCCCAACTCAGAGATGCCAGGCCCAGCTGGGGATGGAGGTGAGGCCACGGACAGAAATGAGATTAAGTGAAATTGTGAGGCTTTGCGCCCAATGCAGTCCTCCTTCCCAGGTAGGCCGCCAGAATGCTGACCGTCAGGCATACATCCACCAGCCAGAAACCAGAGAAAATGCCAGGATACTGAATTTTCGAGAATCTTCCCAAGGAACAGCAGGCCCTGATCATTCTTAGCAAAGCCCCAGGTGGCAAGCCCATCCCCACGTCAGGAGCTTCCACTAGCCTTTGATTCCACCTTCCTAGTATAAAGGGACAGGCGACGATCACAAGCAAAACTTTCAACGCTAGGAAAGCAAATATCAAAACAAACAAGAGAAGAAAAGGAACTGAGCAAACAGGGATAATGTGGTCCTACCCTTGAAGGGAGAGGAGGAATTGCATCTGTAAGATAAGAGTATTCAGAGGACAGTAGAGGTATTGAAAATGAAAACAAAACAAAACAAAGCAAAACAGGACAGAAATAAATACAACAAAAAGGGTGGGGCTACAGTCAAGGTAATCTCTCAAAAGTGTGATAAGGAACACCGGGGGCAATATGAGAGGTCCAAAAGAAAATAAAAGGTATTCCATGGAGAACAAAGAGAATGGGGAAGAAACAAAATTATCTAAGGAAACAATGTTTTAAAATATCCCAGAATTTAAAAAATACTATTTTCCAGACTGAACAGCCTCAGGTAGTGCCCAGCACAATGAATTTTTTTAAAGGGGAGGAGCACCCACCGAAGCACATTTTCATGGAATTTTAAATATTGCAGGGATAAACAGCAGATCTTAAAAACTACTCTCAAGTCAAAACTACAATAAGGTATCACCTCACATCAGTCCGAATGGCCATCCTCAAAAAAATCTACAAACAATAAATGCAGGAGAGGGTTCTGGGGGAAAAGGGAACCCTCCTACACTGTTGGTGGGAATTGGTACAACCATTATGGAGAACAGTATGGAGGTTCCTTAAAAAACTAAATATAGAACTACCATATGATCCAACAATTCCAGTCCCGGGCATATATCCAGAGAAAACCATAATTTGAAAAGATACATGCATCCCAATGTTCATTGCAGCACTATTTACAATAGTCAAGATATGGAAGCAACCTAAATGTCCATAAACAGGGGAATGGATAAAGAAGATGTGGTACATATATACAATGGAATGTTACTCAGCGATAGAAACAAAATAACGTCATTTGCAGCAACATGGATGGGCTTAGAGATTATCATCCTAAATGAAGTAAGGCAGACAGAGAAAGACAAACATCATATGATATCACTTATATGTGGAATGTAAAAAATGATACAAATGAACTTATTTACAAAACAGAAATAGAGTCACAGATGTAGAAAACAAACTTATGGTTTACCAAAGGGAAAATGTGGGGGGAGGGATAAATTAGGAGACTGGAATTAACATATACACACTATTATATATAAAATAGATAATTAATCAGGATTCAACACAAAATAGAGTCAAAGGGAATTCAAGGTTTGGTGAGTGCAGCTCTAGGATGACCACTGGGCAGCGGGAATGGGGACCCACCGACCCAGATTGGAGCAGGAGGAAGGACAGCTCCAGGAAGGGTGTCTCCAAAATACAGACGGAACTGATGTGTTTGAATATAAAGTCAATGATTAACTCCAGGGAAGACAAAAAGTCATATATGAAAGGACATAGAATACTTCCCTGAGCAGCTTGACCAATGTTTACTTAGGAAAGACGATATATTCATTGAACATTGATTTAACAAAAATGTGATATGATTCCATGGGGGGCATGTAGGAGAGAAAGGAGACAAGGTGAAGGTATATGTGCCAAAACCCATAGCAGAAGGGCAGAAGATTATGTCTAAAATGGAAAAATCAACACAATAGTATAATTCCTTTTGCTCAGAAAAATGGAGGTAAATAAAAAACTATCTGATAAAGAGTTGGGACTTGGGGTGGGAGGCATGGGAAGAGGAAAGCTATTTTCCTTCCTGGGCTTAGAGAACTATTTGGCTTTTTAAAACGTGTATGTATTACTTTGGTAGAAATAGAATTAAATTTTAAAACGGTGCAGAGCACAGCACCTGGCCCATGGTAAGTTCTGGAAGCTATGCTTCCCATCCCTGTCTCTAGCCCCCTTGGCTTTTCTCAGCAAGCTCTTCGAAGTGAGTTTTAAAAGTTGGCCATTTTGAATTTTTGTAACTTTATCTCTCACTCCTGCACTCAAGAGACCCTGCTGTATCATTCCTTTCTGTTGTCTGTCTTAGCACAGGCTGCTGTAACCAATGAGCAGAGACTGGGTGGCTTAAACAACAAACATTTATTTCCCACAATTCTGGAGGCTAAGTCCAAGATCAAGGTGCTAGCAGATGTGGTTCTTGGTGAGGGCCTTTTTCCTCGTTTGTACATGGCTACCATCTTCTTGTTATGTTCTCAGATGGCCGAGACATAAAGGGCTAGGTCTGTTCTCTTCTTAGAAGAACACTAATCCCATCATGGGGGGCCCCCCTCATGACCTAATCACCTCCCAAATGTCTCACCTCCAAATACCATCACATTAAAGGCTGCAACATATAAATTTTTGGAGACACAAACATTCAGTCCACGACATTGTTGTGGTTGGTTTGTTTTTGTTCTTTTGTGTGTTTTGCCTACAGAGAGAAGGGACTTGAAGCTGTGCTTCACTGGAGAAGCTCACAGCGCACTGGAGACTTCGAGAATGTTTTTGATGCTGCTTTAGTTATTGAAATAAATGACTGGTGTTTAAAATAAGAAATCTATACTTTTTGTCTTATATATAACTAGGGATTTCTCTGTTAAGGATTTTTGTAAGTGAAAAATCAGAATATCTGTTGGAGTACTGGAATGGATAGATTCAAGGTTCCCTGTTGAAATAGAGTTGGGACAATTTTGCGTAACAACCCCTTGCCTTATGCCCTGTGCGGGGGGTGGGGGAGTACATTGAGGATGTTGTGTGGGGCTGGGGGTTGTACTTGATAAGAGTGGATTATTTTATGGAAATCAGGTAAAGGGCTGATATCTTGCATCTGGTCTGCTGAGAGGTGTAGGAGACAATATCCTGGATTCCAGAGGCAGAGGGGTCTGGGTGAGGGGGCTTAAGTGCTGGGAATTTGCAGAGATCTGTGGAGGACATGGGGCTTGATCCCTCACTGTGAACTTGGGGGGTCTTCAGTCCTCTTACCTCCACAGGGCAGGGCCAGAGAAACTAGGCTGACATTGGGCTCATAGGAGTTTCTTGTGTTCCTCCATTACATTAGCACACCCTTCTGCAGAGGCTGTGTTCACCTCTGCTGAGGAGAGGAGGGATTGGCATTTGGGTGCAAGACAGGCTTGCTTCCAAAAAAGAAAGGAAGGAAAGGAAGGAGGGAGGAGGGAGGAAGAGGAAGGGAGGGAGGGAGGGAGGGAGGGAAGGAAGGGATGGAGAGAGAAGGGAGGCATGGAGGGAGGGAGGAAGGGAGGAGGGAGGATGGAGGAGGGGGAGGGAGGAGGGAGAGATGGAGGGAGGGAGGAAAGGAGGAGGGAGGAGGGAGGGAGGGAGGGAGGAAGGGAGGAGGGAGGAGGGAGGGAGGGAGGGAGGAGGGAGGGAGGGAGGACGCAAATGACCAAAGTGCATTTCTTCTCTTAAAGTCACTTTCCCTCCCTCCCTTCCTGTAACCAAGATGAAGTTATACGACACCCAACAGGGTACCCCTCTGCACATCTCAGTTCAGCTCCTCATCTGCTGTGACTTAATAGCAAAAATAGAATTTTTTAAAAAAAGTTTTGTCATCAGTCTTGCTTGATCCTGAGCAGCGCCACTCCAGCAGATATGACACAAATCCTCTCACAGGCCAGCTTGCTTTGTTCTGGAGGTAATTTGTGCAAAAAGCAGCCAACTCCCTGATGCTAGAGGGCAGGGAGATGGACCTGCCATCCTGCCGCTGCGCCCGCCCGGGAGGGGCGTGCGGGTGTGAATGTGTGTACACGCACGTGTGTGTGACTGTGCAAGTGCCAGTTAGCATGTGTGTGTGGCCAGAAGGTGTGGTGGGTGGGACTGAGGCAGGAGGAAGGAGAAAAGATGCTTAAGAGGTGGAACCCAGCTATCTGGGCATATTCTATTTTTTAACAAAGAGTGACATGTTCTGTCTTAACTATTCAGCTTCTTGGTATGAAAATCCCAGCAAGATTCCACCAAATTTCTTTCTTAAATCCTTGTCATTTGAAGGTGGACTTCAGAAAGACTTCCTGTCTGCACTGGGGCTGATTGCAGATCATTTCTTTTTCGAAATGAACACCTTGCCCTTTCTGCAGGGGAGAGAGGGCGATTCTCATCCAGAAAGCTGTCACAACAGGAGGCATGCAGCCTTTATTAGCTACACGACGATACGTTATATTTTATGCGAATAGCGGAGATAGTTTGAGAAGAAACACGCTCCTGCCTGGTGTGTGTTTGCCGTGTGTCTGGAGTTGCCGCCGTGTGACTACATGGGTCCTTATTTTAAGAACAGTCCTCAGACAATAAAGCGAGTGTCCCTGAGCTGAGCGATTCCACAAATGACTCAGTCCTTCTCAAAGGGGACTTCACAGGCCAAGGAGGTACCAGAGCTGATTTTAGGTGGGACACGGTGAACACATTTTTTGTTTTTTTTTCTGGCCGCGCTCCGCAGCTTGGTGGGTGTTAGTTCCCCGACCGGGGATTGAACCCAGGCCCTTGGCAGTGAAAGCATGGAGTCCTAATCACTGGACTGCCAGAGAATTCCGGGAACACTCTTATTTTTAAAGGTACGTGTCTATTTTAATGTGATTAGAAAGGTTAAAGCCAGCATATCAAGTCCACAATGACACAGAGACGTAAAATTCCCATAAAACAATCATTTAGATTTTTAAAACGTGAGGTTGTTTAGGAAAACACCACTTAAACAGTAAATCAGGAGTGTATCACCCAGAATTAGGTAGGAAAAAGAATTCTCCCTGGTCTCCGTGGCAACACTTGATGAAGGGGCGGCCACACACAGATTCCTGGGACAGGGTACAGGGAACCCTAAATAATGCTAAGTCTCTGAGAGTAGCCCCCGGGGTGGCTGTGACCACCTGAGGCCGGAAGGGTCGAGGGAGGGAACCGGGCCTCAATGAGAGATGGAGTTACCGAGGGGCCGACTGTGGGCAGAGCCAAGGCACCCAGGTGAGGAGGGCAGGGAAGAAACACCCCAGCCTCTCTCCCTCCAAGGTCTCATCTCCTGCCAGCATCTTCCATGGGCCAAGCCACCTGGAGGCCAGTGGGCTAGGGGCCTGGGGGGAGTCCACAGGTCAGCCTCCCTGGCAGTACAGATCTGAGCAGAAACTGGATCTGGGTTGGGGCAGGGCTGGAGCAGAGAAGAAGCAGCATAAAGCGGGATGTGGACGTGGCAGGAGTTGCTAAGTTAGGTGATGGTGGGAGTTTGGATTCTCACAACAGACCAGTGAAGTTGGTTTAATTATCCTCACTTTTCAGGTGAGAAAGCCGTGCCTTAGAAAGGTTAAGAACTTACCCAAGCTTACATTGCTGGTGAGTGACAGAGCTGGGTCTCAGGTCAGATCTATCTGATCATAGAGCCTGGGCTCTCAAACATTACTTTGTACACACCATGCACGCACGCACGCACACGTGTGCACACACACACACACCATGCATACACACCCCACTTATACAACAACCAGCAAATGCTGATACTGGAACTGTGTCCACAATGGATTTAGACAGCAAAGCACGTTATAAAAACATACTTGACATGCTGACCTTTCATTCGTCCCCACGATCTCTGTGGCCAGGAGCACACAGCCGGTCTCTCCTGTAGACTTGGCCATTGCACATCATCCTGGTAGTTTACCCCAGGCCTCATTATTCCAGCCACAGAAACATAAACCCCATTTATCCAAGTGCCGGAGTCTGGTTGGCTCTCTTCAGAGTTCATAGTCAAGGACAGGGCTCCTGGCCAAATTAAAGTGGGGCTTCGGAGAGTCCAACTGCACTTAAAAAATAATAATAATTGCATGTACTTTCTTTAATGAGCTCTCATTCCCACTTGGCAGCAGTAACACTAAATTCAGTCCATTCCAGCAAAGGCCAGTCTAATCCAATAAAAATGTTAGTCTAATCAAGGATTTCAATCACCATCCAGTTCAAAGTTCCCTCTCTGCGAGGTGCTGCCCCTCCTCCACCTGATGGGAATATTCCAGAGGTTCCCTACAGCCCACAGCCTAGCAAACAGGGGCAAGGTGAGCCGGAACCCAGTGGTGGCGAGGCTGCATGGCATTCATGGCTGCTGTTCTCACCTCGGCTTGGTCCCGTCCAACTGCCATCCCCATGCACATTTGATGGCTCCGGGCTGTCTAGCTGGACCTTCCGCCTGAATGCTGAGCGTCTACAGAAGCATAGTGGTTGCTACTACTCCTTTCCCCAAGCAGGTGGTTTACCTCCCAGCCTCTGCCAGTCAGTCACTCTGTTCCTCTGGGCAGTCTTTCGAGGTGAGGGAAGTCGCCCACTATACTTTTGAAACTGACATTTACAATTGCTACGGATGAGAATTGAAAAAAATCCCTACTTAGATTCACACAGCCCAGGCTCCTCTGAACAGAGAGCACGAGGTAAGGTGTAAGTGCTAGTGTGTGATTGGAAGGTACACTCCCAGGGCGGCAAGAGTGAGGGGCAAGGAAGGCACCAGGAAGGATGAGGAGAAAATACAAGGTGGTTCGTTGCTGAGCAGATCTTGCTTCAGGAAGAGACATGGCCGGACGTTTGGCCATGTGGGATGTCTCTGAACAGACAATGTAGGAGCACCATGCCTAGAAATAGTCCATATGGAGGAGTGGAGAGGGGATTTGTCTTCTGGCTGTCCACAGTCTCTTGTCCCTCACTGGGTAAGGCTCTCCCCATAAGCGTTCATTTCCCTGTGCTTCTGGGTTGCATCACACGGCTCCTTCAGGAGTCACCGTGAAAACATGATCCATGCCCAATAGCATGGGGGGGGGGGTCGTCTGAGTCTGGAAGTCATGGGAGCGGCCAGAAACCTCAGGTGGCAGAACCAAGTTGCCCTCCCAGAGCCCATATCATGGCAGAGGCTGGCATGGTGTGGCCACTTAAGAGAATCTGAGATAGCACGTGAGGTGTCTGCCACAGTGAGGCTGTTTTTTGTAAAAATATATTTTCTAGAAGAAATCAGGCTGAACTGACATCTAAAATATTTCAGTATAAAAGATACATGGGGGCTTCCCTGGTGGTGCAGTGGTTGAGAGTCCGCCTGCCGATGCAGGGGACATGGGTTCGTGCCCCGGTCCGGGAAGATCCCACATGCCGCGGAGCGGCTGGGCCCGTGAGCCATAGCCGCTGAGCCTGCACGTCCGGAGCTTGTGCTCCGCAACGGGAGAGGCCACAACAGTGAGAGGCCCAAATACAGCAAAAAAAAAAAAAAAAAAAAAGATACATGATGGGTGACTGGGACAGGAGCTTCCCTTTAGAATGCCCAGAATCCTATCTGCTCCATTCCAGGCTGTGGAGGCACCTGTGCCTGCCCAAGAACCGTGGGAACCCTCTGCAGCACAGAGACCTAGAACTTCTTTCCTTAGTGTGAGTTGAAGCTGTGGTGTGTCAGTGGCTAGACGCTTAGACTGTCCTGATACCCAGGAGGGAATGACAGCTATATTTAACTCAGAGTTTTTGTGCAGAGTAAGTGAAATAATCCAGGGTTTTCCACATTTGGGGCATTTGCCTACCACCTTCACACTTTGCCCCCTTATCCGTGTACCATGTGCTTTATTACTTAGTTGATTTTTTAAGTTGACTCCATTCTAAACTTTAGTCTCATTCTAAGGAACAATATCTGTGAATTCTCCAGGTTGATATACTGGAGATTATATATATATATTTATATATTTATAAGCATGTATATTAGAATAATCATGTTAGTCTTAAATGGAGAAAATGATCATCGTGGACTACCTGACACCATCGTACCTATGGAAAGTGGTACAGTGCCACACTCTGATGGACACCGAGCTAATCGGCACATCCAGGCAGTGTCTGGTGTTCAGTAAATGTTCTCTGGGTTGCTTCTATTCAACATAGTATTGAAATTCTTAGCCACCGCAATCAGACAAGAAAAAGAAATAAAAGGGAATCCAAATTGGAAGGGAAGAGGTAAAACTGTCACTATTTGCAGATGATATGTAGTTTATAGAGAGAACCCTGAAGTCTCCGCACAAAAACTATTAGAACTAATAAATGAAGGTAGCAGGATACGAGATTAATATACAGAAATCTGTTATGTTTCTTTACACTAATAATGAAACAGAGAAAGTAAAAAAAAATCCTGTTTAAAATCACATCAAAATAAAAAATGCAAAACATAGAAATAAACTTAACCAAGGGGGTAAAGGACCTATATGCTGAAAACTAAGACATTGATGAAGGAAACTGAAGAAGAGTCAAAGAAATGGAGAGATAGCCTGTGCTCCTGGGTTGGAAGAATTAATATTGTTAAAATGACCCCACTACTGAAAGCAATTTACAGATTTAATGCAATCCCTAGCAAAATACTCATGACATTTTTCACAGAACTAGAGCACATAATCCTAAAATTTATATGGAATCACAAAAGGCCCAGAATTGCCAAAGCAATCCTGAGAAAAAAGAACAAAGCTGCAGGTATAACCCTTCCAGGCTTCAGACTATACTACAAAGCTATAGTAATCGAAACAGCATGGTATTGGCATAAAAACAGACATATAGATCAATGGAACAGAATAGAATCCAGAAATAAACCCACACACCTATGCCCCATTAATCTATGACAAAGGAGGCAAGATTATACAACGGAGAAAAGACAGTCTCTTCAACAAGTGGTGTTGGGAAAGCTGAACATATATGTGTAAATCAATGAAATTAGAACATTCACTCACAACATATTAAAAAATAAACTCAAACTGGATTGAAGACCTAAATGTAAGACATGGCACAGTAAAACTCCCAGAAGAGAACATAAGCAAAACATTCTTTGGCATAAATTGTAGCAATATTTTCTTAGATCAGTCTCCCAAGGCAAAAGAAATAAAAGCAAAAATAAACAAACAGGACCTAATCAAACTTACAAGCTATTGCACAGCAAAGAAAACCATTGACAAAGTGAAAATACAACCCACGGAATGGGAGAAAATATTTGCAAACAATATATTTGATAAGGGGTTAATATCCAAACTATACAAACAGCTCATACAACTCAATATCAAAAAACCAAACAACCCAATCAAAAAACAGGCAGAAGACCTAAAGAGACATTTCTCCAAAGAAGACATATAGATGGCCAACAGACACACAAAAAAGATGCTCCGCATTGTTAATTATTAGAGGAATGCGAATCAAAACCACAATGAGGTGTCACCTCACACTGGTCAGAATGACCATCATCAACAAGTCTACAAATAATCAGTGCTGGAGAGGGTGTGGAGACAAGGGAACCCTCCTGCACTGTTGGTGGGAATGTACATTGATACAGCCACTATGGAGAACCGTATGGAGGTTCCTTAAAAAACTAAAAATAGAGCTACCATATGATCCAGCAGTCCCACTCCTGGGCATATATCCAGAAAAAAATGAAAACTCTAATTCGAAAAGATACATGTATACCAATGTTCATAGCAGCACTGTTTACAATAGCCAAGACATGGAAGCCAACCAGCTGCTCTTCGACCGACATTGGCTTAGGAAGCTGTGGTGTGTATAGACAATGCACTATTCCTCAGCCATAAAAAGAATGAAATGGTGCCATTGCCACAACATGGACGGACCTAGAGAATATTATGCTGAGCGAAATAAGTCAGACAGAGAAAGGCAAGTACCACATGACATCACTTATATGTGGAATCTAAAAAATAACACAAATGAATCTAGGTACAAAACGGAAACAGACTCAGACAAGGAAAAAAACTTATGGTTATCAAATGGGCATAGAAGGTACAAATTAGGAGTATTGGATTAGCAGATACAAACCACTTTACATAAAATAGATAAGCAACAAGGATTTACTATATAGCACAGGGAATTATATTCAATAGCTTGTAATAACCTATAGTGGAACATAATCTGCAACCCCCCCCAAAAAAACCCCTGAATCACTATGCTATACACCTGAAACTAATGCAATATTGTAAACCAACTATACTTCAATGAAAATTAATTTTAAAAAATGCTCTCTGTTAGGCTCTTTCAATCCTGGCCAAGGATATGCCCTGTACTTCCTGACTGTGGGCTGCTCATTTTGTCTCCAGCTCTTCCGTCTGCCTTTGCAGTCAGTGGAGCAGTGGCTGTCTGCCCCTGACTCTGCAGTTGCTCATGGACACTGCTTTTCCATCCCCATGCAAACACCTCCTTCTTGAAGTTCCTATCATCAAGCTCCACCTCCCTTTCCCCTCCCAGTCGCTATCTTCCACCAACTTCCTGATCACTCCCTCTCTTTTCCCGAAAACTTTGGCACCTGCCACTTGGTTTTCTTCTCCACTCCAGATTCATCTATACACCTTATGGCTTCAGCTTTCATGCTGACATGCATCCAATGTCTTGTCTCAAAGGTCCTTGACCTCTTCTAATAGCTCCAATAACACTATTCCGCCTCCTTCTTTGGCGAGCCTCTACATCCTACATGACACATCCTACGGAGCATGCCATCTCCTAGAACTGCACAGTCACAGAAATCTTTCCATCTCACACTTCACTCTCTACCCCTCCAATGTTTTGTGCCCTTATTCCCAGTGTTTTGGTTCTTCAACTTCATTAGAACTCCATCTCCTTGATCCTCCCTTTTCTTACAGTTTCTCATCCATCTTCCCTACCCAGTCTAGGTCCCACAAGGCACTGTTTAGCAATTTGGAAGTTCCTGGCCACTTTCTGTTTCTACCACACCCATCTCACCAACCCCCAACATTGAAGCATCAACCTACCTGCAGGCCAGTCCTAGAGGTGGGAGTGGCACGTGGGCTGAGCACTGTTGAAGAATATCTGTTCACCCTTTTCTCCGAAGTTTGTTGTGTTCTTGTTTCCCCATTTTTGGTAATGTTTCTGTTGGGTAAGCCTGCTGGAGAAGCAAAAAAAAACCCAAAAAGTTGTAAGTGTTCTGAAAACTATAGTGCTTTTTTCAAAAGTAAAGTATTCTTTTTCATGAAAGACCTGACATTCCCCCATTGAAGGATTTACAGTCCATCCATTGTGAGAGCGATTCCCCTGTACTCATGCAGGTCCTACACTTCTGTTTGGAATGCCCTTCCCCTTCTTACTCAACCTTCAAATTGCACTGCAATCATCTCTAATAGGACACCTTGTCTGAAACCCTGGACTTGGTTGGGTGGCCCCCTCCCTCTGTGCTCCCAGAGTGGTTATCACAGGATCTTGTAATGAGCTGTTTGCGCCTGTCTCCCCCATTAGACTGGGATGCAGAGGTTTTTTGTTTTGTTTTTGAGGGGAAGGACCTTGCCTTATACTCCTCTTCATTCCTCACCATAGCCACTTGTTCACTTTACAAAATTGAAATGAACTAAAGCTAGAAGAAGAACTTCAAGCTCTTTTGGAGAGCAAAAAAGAAAATTAATTGCAATCAGATGATAATGAGCTGCAATAGACAATGTCTTGTCTGCTTAGCAGTCTACCTTCAGAGGGGAGCATCTGTTTCCCACTCCCACCACGTGGAATGGAAGGTAGCAATCATAGGATCTCTGCTCCTTTGCCCCTGCTGATTGGCCTCAGCTGGGCCAATCAGAGCACTTCCTGGAACCTTTTGAACTGTTATCAGAATAAGGGATGCAGTTCCTCTTTGTTGGTGAAGGTGTAAGGCTGGCAACCATGTTCAGAGGAAGCCAGTGTGTGGTGAGAGAGAAGGTACCCAGGGAGAGAGGGAGTCAAAGGACAGAAATGAGTCCCTGGTTCTCATCACCGCTGGTGCCAGTCTGTGAAAGATATAGTCCTCTCATCAAATTCCTCTTGAACCTAAGCTAGACTGAGTTGAGTGTTTTTTTTTTTATTTTTTGCGGTACGCGGGCCTCTCACTGTTGTGGCCTCTCCCGTTGCGGAGCACAGGCTCCGGACGCGCAGGCTCAGCGGCCATGGCTCACGGGCCCAGCCTCTCCGCGGCATGTGGGGTCTTCCCGGACCAGGGCACGAACCCGTGTCCCCTGCATCGGCAGGCGGACTCTCAACCCCTGCGCCAGCAGGGAAGCCCGAGTGTCTGTCTTTTACAGTCAAAAGGAGGCTGACTAATTCACATGCCCGTCCTTTGCTTCTGAGTTTCACTTTTCTTAGGACAGCATAGCCAACTTAAAAGAAAAGATGGTCAGAAGAAATGGATTGGTGCTTGGTTTGATAATTTGATGACCCTCATTTTATTCCGTTTATTTCATTAAGGTATAATTTACACAGAGTAAAAATTTCCCTTTTCGGTGTATAGTTCTGCAAGTCTTGAGAAAAGTATAGGGTCGTGGAATCTCTACCACGATCCAAATACAGAACAGTTCTCATCATCCCCCAGAATTTCTCTGTTCTCCTTTGTGGTTTAATCCCCACCCTATTCCCAGCTACTGGGATCCACTAATCTGTTTTCTATCCCTACAGTTTTGCCTTTGCAGGAATGTCATGGAAATGGAATCCTACAGCATGTAGGAATTAGCATAATGCACGTGACATTCATCCGCGTGAACAAGTGCTTCAGGGGTTCAGTCCTTTGTATTGCCGTTCCATATCCTGTTGTACAAAGTACTACACTTTGTTTATCCATTCCCCGGTTGTAGGACATTTGAACTTTTTCCAGACTTGTTTTCTAATCTCTTTCCACCTTCAGCTTCGGGATTTCCTGTGCACCTGCAGCTGAGAGAAGATGTCTCTTCTAGCAATAAGACACTGTCACTTGTCGCTTGACACTGGTTGTCCTCGTCATAGAATGTGGGAGGGAGAAGGGTGTTGTTCTGATTTGACCTCAGCCTTGGGCAGGCACGGTGCCCTGTCCCTCAGGAGTGAGGTCTTCCAGGAGATTCTGCAGTGCCCCAGCTGTAGGAGACCTTTCACAGTCTGGGTCCAGGATGTATCTCTGGCTCTTCCTCCAGGGTGGAGATTGTTTTTTTTTCCTGTTCTCTTCCTCCAGCTGCCCTGGGTGCTTGAAAGCAGTAGAGTTTGCTGCCCTTCCACAGCAGCTTAATGCTGTTCTATGGGGAAGGACTGCTGACCCTTCCTGCAGCAGCTGCTGTTCCCCTGCCCAAGAGCTGCACCATGGGGACGCTTTCTCAGGACCCTTGCTCTGTCCCCGATCTTTCTTATGAGCACCTGCTAGGTCAGCAGAGAGGAGCCTGTGAGGTGGGGGGGACGAGTCCCTGTGTCTGTGGCTCCCAGGGAGGGGATTCCCAAGTTCTCACGACACCCACACTTTGCCCGTGGCAGTCACTGCAGAGTTGAGGCAGATTTTTCCTACTCGCCAGTGTGACGTCCGGTGACGTCTGTTCTAGGCAAGCAAGTGCTCCAATCCTGTCTTTCCTTGGAGGTGCCTGTCTTTAGATTTTGAGTTAATCATCTACCCAGTGTCCTCAGTTTTCTTATGGGTTCAAGGGAAATTGTGAATTTGTACAATGTTTAGTTTTTTCTTGTTGTAAGGGTGGGAGTGATGTTTTCCCAGCTTTCCACATCCTAAGCGGAAGCCAGAAGTCCATCCTCACTTTTTTCTTTTTTTATTGAAGTATAGTTGATTTACAAAGTTTCAGGTGTACAGCAAAGTGATTCAGGTTTATATATATATATATTCTTTTTCAGATTCTTTTCCATTATAGATTATTATAAGATATTGAACACAGTTCCCTGTGCCATACAGTAGGTCCCTGTTGTTTATCATGCTCACTTTTTTTTTTAAATTTACGAATATTTCATTGTTGTAAAGTTAAAGCCATAAAAATAATCAAATGGCCTACTATCATACCGTTAGAAGAAAAAAAAAAAGGTGTTCATGAGAGTTCCATATTAGAATACAAGTTTTCCTTAGGCACCTGTTTATGTATGCTATTCTGCTCTTTACAATAAATAATTAAATTTAAAAGACTTAATTCCTCACTTTTAAGACCTTATTAGTTTACAAATTACATATTGACCTATGCTAAATTTTATACCGACCCATGCTAATGAATTCAGTACAGAAAACAAAAAACACTGCACTCAAGCAAACTACATATATATATATATATATATATATATATATATATATATATATATAACTTATATGAGAATTGCTACTCCAGCTTTCTTTTGGTTTCCATTTGCATGAAATACCTTTTTCCATCCCCTTACTTTCAGTCTGTATGTGTCTCTAGGTCTGAAGTGGGTCTCTTGTAGACAGCAAATATATGGGTCTTGTTTTTGTATCCATTCAGCCAATCTGTGTCTTTTGGTGGGAGCATTTAGTCCATTTACATTTAAGGTAATTATCGATATGTGTGTTCCCATTCCCATTTTCTTAATTGTTTTGGGTTTGTTATTGTAGGTCTTTTCCTTCTTTTGTGTTTCTTGCCTAGAGAAGTTCCTTTAGCAGTTCTTGTAGAGCTGGTTTGGTGGTGCTGAACTCTCTCAGCTTTTGCTTGTCTGTAAAGGTTTTAATTTCTCCATCAAATCTGAATGAGATCCTTGCTGGGTAGAGTAATCTTGGTTGCAGGTTTTTCTCCTTCAACACTTTCAATATGTCCTGCCACTCCCTTCTGGCTTGCAGAGTTTCTGCTGAAAGATCAGCTGTTAACCTTATGGGGATTCCCTTGTGTGTTATTTGTTGTTTTTCCCTTGCTGCTTTTAATATGTTTTCTTTGTATTTAATTTTTGACAGTTTGATTAATATGTGTCTTGGCGTATTTCTCCTTGGATTTATCCTGTATGGGACTCTCTGTGCTTCCTGGACTTGATTAACTATTTCCTTTCCCATATTAGGGAAGTTTTCAACTATAATCTCTTCAAATATTTTCTCAGTCCCTTTCTTTTTCTCTTCTTCTTCTGGAACCCCTATAATTCGAATGTTGGTGCGTTTAATGTTGTCCCAGAGGTCTCTGAGACTGTCCTCAGTTCTTTTCATTCTTTTTCTTTATTCTGCTCTGCAGTAGTTATTTCCACTATTTTATCTTCCAGGTCACTTATCCGTTCTTCTGCCTCAGTTATTCTGCTATTGATCCCATCTAGAGTACTTTTAATTTCATTTATTGTGTTGTTCATCGTTGCTTGTTTCATCTTTAGTTCTTCTAGGTCCTTGTTAACTGATTCTTGCATTTTGTCCATTCTATTGTCCATTCTATCTCCAAGATTTCGGATCAACCTTACTATCATTATTCTGAATTCTTTTTCCAGTAGACTGCCTATTTCCTCTTCATTTGTTAGGTCTGGTGGGTTTTTATCTTGCTCCTTCATCTGCTGTGTGTTTTTCTGTCTTTTCATTTTGCTTATCTTACTGTGTTTGGGGTCTCCTTTTTTGCAGGCTGAAGGTTCGTAGTTCCTGTTGTTTTTTGTGTCTGTCCCCAGTGGCTAAGGTTGGTTCAGTGGGTTGTGTAGGCTTCCTGGTGGAGGGTACTAGTGCCTGTGTTCTGGTGGATGAGGCTGGATCTTGTCTTTCTGGTGGGCAGGTCCACGTCTGGTGGTGTGTTTTGGGGTGTCTGTAGACTTATTATGATTTTGGGCAGCCTCTCTGCTAATGGGTGGGGTTGTGTTCCTGTCTTGCTAGTTGTTTGGCATAGGATGTCCAGCACTGTAGCTTGCTGGTCGTTGAGTGAAGCTGGGTGCTGGCGTTGAGATGGAGATCTCTCGGAGATTTTTGCTGTTTGATATTATGTGCAGCTGGGAGGCCTCTTGTGGACCAGTGTCCTGAAGTTGGCTCTCCCACCTCAGAGGCACAGCACTGACTCCTGGCTGCAGCACCAAGAGCCTTTCATCCACAGGGCTCCTTAATTTGGGATGATTGGTTGTCTATTCAGGTATTCCACAGATGCAGGGTATATCAAGTTGATTGTGGAGCTTTAATCCGCTGCTTCTGAGGCTGCTGGGAGAGATTTCCCTTTCTCTTCTTTGTTCTCACAGCTCCCAGGGGCTCAGCTTTGGATTTGGCCCCGCCTGTGCGTGTAGGTCGCCGGAGGGCGTCTGTTCTTTGCTCAGACAGGACGGGGTTAAAGGAGCCGCTGATTCGGAGGCTCTGGCTCACTCAGGCCGGGGTGTAGGGAGGGTCACGGAGTGTGGGGCGGGCCTGCAGCGGCAGAGGCCGGGGTGACGTTGCAGCCTGAGGCGCGCCGTGCGTTCTCCCGGGGGAGTTGTCCCTGGATCCCGGGACCCTGGCAGTGGCGGGCTGCACAGGCTCCCCGGAAGGGCGTGTGGCTAGTGACCTGTGTTCGCACACAGGCCTCCTGGTGGCGGCAGCAGCGGCCTTAGCGTCTCATGTCTGTCTCTGGGCTCCGCACTTTTAGCCGCGGCTCGCGCCCGTCCCTGGAGCTCTCTCAAGCAGCGTTCTTAATCCCCTCTCCTCGTGCACCAGGAAACAAAGAGGGACGTAAAAGTCTCTTGCCTCTTCGGCAGGTCCAGACTTTTCCCCGGACTCTCTCCCGGCTAGCCGCGGTGCACTAACGCCCTGCAGGCTGTGTTCACGCCGCCAACCTCAGTCCTCTCCCGGCGCTCCGACAAAAGCCGGAGCCTCAGCTCCCAGTCCCGCCCGCCCCGGCGGGCGAGCAGACAGGCCTCTCGGCTGGTGAGTGCCGGTCGGCCCGATCCTCTGCGCTGGAATCTGTCCGCTTTGCCCTCCGCACCCCTGTTGCTGTGCTCTCCTCCGCGGCTCCCAAGCTCCCCCACTCCGCCTCCCGAAGTCTCCACCCGCGAAGGGGCTTCCTAGTGTGTGGACACTTTTCCTCCTTCACAGCTCTCTCCCGCTGGTGCAGGACCCGTCCCTATCCTTTTGTCTCTGTTTAGTTTTTTCTTTTGCCCTAACCAGGTACGTGGGGGGTTCCTTGCCTTTTGGGAGGTCTGAGGTCTTCTGCCAGCGTTCAGTAGGTGCTCCGTAGGAGTTGTTCCACGCGTAGATGTATTTCTGGTGTATCTGTATCATGCTCACTTTTAAACAGAAGATGAGACAATAGAAGCCCCATGCAGGGTGGAACAGCTATGACTTCAAGTGGGGAAGGGGGCCAGCACCCAGTTACATTTATGCTGACCCACAGGTATTTGGGGGGGGGGGGGAAACTTGAGTTGGCTTCCAGTGTTTTAAAAATCTGAAATTTTCTCAAAAAAAAATTTGAATTTGGGATTTCTCTTGAAAAAAGCTGCCCACCAAGATAATCACCAGGCTGCTTCCTGGATACCAGTTCCCCACCACCCCCTGCCCACATGCGACCCTCATCCTATTTCAAGCATCTTCTTAACCTGCCTGACCCTGTGGGCAGGGATGGGGCTGAGCCCGGATGCACTGGTAGAGTTGTCTCAGTGGAGAAAAACGTCAAAGTTCTTCTGTGCCATTGGGCAAATAGCCAGTACCCTGAGGCCCCGGAGAACCCTACCGCACCAGCCATGCTGGCCTCTCCCTTAAGACCCTTCATTCCAAAGGATAAAGCTAGCAAACCCCACAGCCCTGTGGCAGAGCCAGGAGCAGTGTCCGTCTTTACGGAATGATGCCTGCCCTGTTCTGGTGTTAGATGCCCACAGGCAGGGCGACACAAAAAGCATTGAAGTTTGCAACTCCTATCTTAAAAGGATACAACCGCCTGTCCATAAGAAGGTGGAGGGGGGCAGAGGGATGCTGTTTAAAGTGTCAAAGAACAAGGCTTTGGAGGGCCTGGTTGGAGCAGTCAACGCAAACAACAGAATGTGCCTTGGGATACTGGTTTTGGGAGCGTAGGGAAGAGGCCAAGAACAAACAGGATGTGCTTAAGCAACAGGAAAATCAGGAAGCAGGGCTGATAGCTTTGGTGATAAAGTGGAAAATGGCTCTGCCTGAGGGTAGCCCGTTATCAGGGATTTCTAGCCTCTTTCTACCTTAACAAGACATAATTGCAATAAGGTAATTAACTGTTTTGTAATTAAATACCAAAATAATTAAATTTGAAATTAAACATGATAACACCAAGTTGTTCAGATGGGATTAACTTGTGTCTTAATCTGATAAATCATTTTCATTATTGTGAGGATTAAGGATTTGAGAAAGAAATTGTAAAAGGAATAGTTCCATGTTCCACAGAGAAAGACTGCCTGGGATTTTGATTCCGCATCTCTCAAAGGTCAAGTGCTGGATGTGCTTTTAAGGCATGAGTTGGAAGACTGAGAGAAAGCATTCTTGAAAAGACTCTTCTGCTGCTATTTGAACCTGAACTATTTTGTACTTGGATTTTGAAAAGAGCCAGTTTCCTCCTAAGGTCCTACAAATTTTTGACCAAAAAAAAAAAAAAATTTTTTTTTAAAACTGAGGCCCAACAGCTAGCTAAATTTATAGCCACCCATCAAATAACAAACATCTGGTGTCTCCTTTGTGCAAAGTACTACGCAAGAAAACATCAGAGCGTATGCAAAGAGACATAAAACAACGTCTCTTCTCTCACATGCAGGACTCTCTTTCTTTGCTATGGAGAAAAAGAATGTCTGCATGGAGAAGATAAAGTGCCAATCACAAATTCAATAATAATAGAAGGTACCTGTGATAGTTCATCTGGGGTCAGTTTGGCTAGGCCCCAGGACCCAGATATTTGGTCAAATATTATTCTAGATGTAGATGAGATTACCATTTAAATCAGCAGTAAAGTAGATTACTCTCCAGAATGTGGGTGGGCCTCACCCAATCAGTTGAAGGCCTTAACAGAAAAAGACTGAGGTCCCTGGGAGAAAAAGGAATTCTGACAGCAGACCGCCTTTGGACTTGAACTCTTCCCTGGGCCTTCAGTCTGCAGCCTCCACTGCAGATTTTGAACTTGCCAGGCCTTCACAATGGTGTGAGCCAGGCCCTTAAAATAAAATCTCCCTCCCTCCCTCCCTCTCTCCCTCCCTCTCTCCCTCTCCCTCTCCCTCTCCCTCTCCCTCTCCCTCTCCCTCTCCCTCTCCCTCTCCCTCCCTCTCTCTCCATATATATGCATCCTGTTGGTTCTGTTGCCCTGCAGAATCCTGACTAATACAGCACCAAAGTCAGAGGTGTCTCAGGGAAGTTCACTCTCTCTTTGGCAGACTCTATTATTACAGCAGCAAAGCACTGCTGGATGGCTGAACCCACAGTGTCCTAATAAAACTGTACTTAGTAAAACAGGCAGGCAGCCTGTGGGCCATGCTTTGCTGATTTGATTTTCTTTCAATATTGCCTGAGAAGATTACTTCCTTTGCTTACGCTGTGTTCTTCCTTTTTGGTATCCCATAAATTTGGCACTTAAGGTGAATGCCTTGCTTGCCTCATCCTAGTTTTGGCTGGGCTCTCAGCAAAATGACCTGAATGATACCTGTGAGGAGGGTTCAACTAGCAAGGCCGGAACGTGGCATGGAAACACTGGCAAGGTGGCCCTGCTGTCCTGTACAAGCTTGAATGGCCTTGGAGTAGGCTATGACCTAAGCCAGGCCAAGCAAAACCTGTCCCCAGGGAATTCCCTGGTGGTCCAGTGTTAGGACTCCGTGCTTTCACTGCTGAGGGCGCAGGTTCAATCCCCGGTCGGGGAACCAGGATCCTGCAAGCCACACGGCGCAGACAAAACAATACCTGTCCTTAGGATTTTGTAAACTAGCAGTGAAACCAAAGGCCTGTCCCTCCTTGGGGGTGGAACTGTCCGTTGGAGATGGGGGAGCTCTTTCCTGCCAGGCGCAGGGAGCTCATTCTGGGAGGACAGAGCCAGAGAGAAGCAGGCATGGGCGTCAGAATGTGAGTTCCTGGTGGTTTTCGAATCCCCAGTCCACATCTTCCCACGTGCCCCACCTGTACCCCAGCGTCACTCCTGCAGTTGTATGACCCATCAAACAAACCCCACTTTGGGCTGCAGCTAGTTTCAGGGGTGCGTTAGTTCGCTACGGCTTCTAGCCTCTGGAGTTTTGAGAAGGTACATTTCTGTTGTTTAAGCCACCCAGTCTGAGATAAAGGTATCAACAGGGTTGGTTTCTTCTGAGGCTTTTCTCCTGGTTGTGTCTTCTCATGAGCTTCCTGCTGTGCTTGTCTGTGCCCTAATGTCTTCTTCTAAGGACATCAGTCACATTGGATGAGAGCCCGCTCCAAGGACCTCATTTAACCTTAACGACCTCTACAACGCCCCTGTCTCCAAATACCTTACTTCTGAGACACCAGGAGTTAGAATTTCAGCCTAGGAATAGCGGGGTGGGGTAAGGAGGGGAGCGGGCTACGATGCAGCCCCCAACAAGGGGTTTGAGTTTCTGTCGCCTGCAACCGAAAGAGTCCTGACTGACATGCACGTAGATTCATGGAAAATAAAACCTGGGAGACTATTTACCAAAATGTTAGCAGAGACTATTTCTACATGGTGGATTAAGACTGATTTTTATATTTGCTTACCTACATTTTCTGTTTTTCTTCTGCAATGAACATGCATTCTTATTGTAAAGAAACAACGTTTTAAAATATCCCAGAGCCTTGCGAGGGCAGTGGAAGTGAGGGCATCGGTGCTGATTCCCCTGGATAAATTCTGCAGCCCCGCCCCAGGCAGACGGGGAGGGGGAGAAGTCACAGAGATGTGCCTGGAAGAATTCGGAAATAATAAGACATCCCTCTGCCAGTTAAACCATAAAGCCGGCAAAATGGATCCACGCAGAGAAAAATGCCAAGTCACCTTAAAGAGGCAGGAGGGCTCCAGCCCAGACCTGATTTGATTGGAGGAATGCAAAAGCTAGAGGAAGAGTCACGGGGTGTGTGTGTGTGTGCGTGTGTGTGCGTGCGTGCGTGCGTGCGTGTGTGTGTGTGTGTGTGTGTGTGTGTGTTGGGGTGGGAAGAGCGGCGGAGCTGGGGAAGAGGGGACCACGGAGGCAGGTGAGGATGGGAAGGGACGCTCTTGCTAAAGAGCCAGACTGCCATTTGAGCCAGACTTCCTGGGAAAAAGTCCCTCTTAGCCTCTTGGACTGTGCTGTATTTTTGTTAAAAAAAAAAAAGAAAGAAAGAGAGAAGGAAAGAAAGAAAGAAAAAAAATGAAAACTTAGGGGAGCTTTTCTTTTTTTTTTTTTTTTGGATTTATGATTGAGAAAAGTGAAGACCCTGGGCCTGGACCAGGAGGAAAGGGGTTAAGACAGTGCAGCAGGGTATGATGGGGTCACAGGCCCTGAGACGTGCCTGCTGTGGAGGCCCAGTGTGGTGGGAAGTGGCGAGTGTGCCCTGGGTGCCGTGTGGGTGAGGGCCTCACAGGGGAGAGACTCAGCAGCGCTGAGGGAGAGAATCCTGGGGAGACCGAGGGCCAGTGAAAGCCCCTGAGCATCAGGAAGGCTGGCAGCTTCCAGAACCCGGGCTCTCCAGGCCCGCAGTGAAACTTGTTTCCCGTGCTGTGCTCTGTCATAATCCCCTCTCGGCAGCCCCAGACCTCGAGTAAAATTCCATGACACACAGGAGCATCCTGTTGGTGGCACTTGGGGGAATGAAGGCAGAGGGCTGGCCACTGCATGGGGAGGGGGCGGGGAGAGGAGGCAGTAGCCTGGCCCAGGGGTTGGGGCTGGAGTGGGGCGATAGGCTTCAAGGAGCACTCTCTTAGGAGTGGATTGAGACGAACGCCATTTCGTTAAAAAGAAGGAGAAAAAAATTGTGAGGCTAGCCCTGAGGAAGACGCAGGCGATAACCACTGCTGCTCACTGTTTTCCGAGCGGCAGTCCCCTCAGGTCGAGCAGCGATCGCATGGCTCTGTAAGGAAGCGACCTGGGACTCTGGTTTTGAAATCGCCTCCACAAAGAGTGGGATGACAGTCATTTCAGCCAGATCTTAGGAGGCTCAGAGAGGCCAAGTAGTTTGCCCAAGGTTACACAGCTGGTACAGGAAAGAGTCAGGATTTGAACCCTGCTCCTTCGGACTCCCAAATGCAGACTGCATCTCACTATCCCACACTGCAGCTGGCAATGCCAGGAGAGTTAGTTTCCAGCCCCATCAGGGCAAGGTGGGATCCTGACCCACGAACACCCGCCATCCTTTTCTTATCACCACTGAAGCGCCGGGCCATCACGAAACGCAGTCAACACTCCGGCCAAGTGCGTCCTCGGCCTGCAACCTCTGTTTTTATGGCAGGCTTTCCTCCCTGGGGAACATGGGCTGATCCCTGGACGTGAAAACAAGGAGTGTCTGCTGGTTCTGTTTCTCCCTGGAGACGTGGCAATCTATTGGGAGTTTGCTTCACATGAGCCAGTCCCCAGCAGCCGGTCACCTTTGGGTGTTGTACCAGCTGCTGTTCATGCTCTCCCGAAACCTCTCGGGTCCCCTTACCACGTCTGTGTGCAGTGGGACCCCTCCTGCTTTCTCTCCAAGAGCCAGCACCTGAGGATGGAGCGCAGGTTGCTGAAACCCACTTTGCCCGTGTGTGTGGACAACTGGAAGCGCCTGGGAATTTGCATCCTCTTGGGGCCGCCCTTGACCAATGACTGATAAATCCTCCCCGTTCCTTTGACCCTCATGGAGATCCTCTGAAGTATGACATGCCCTGTCCCCAGTGGGACTAAGCCAAACTTACCGCCCAGGCTTAGCGTCACACCCTTGCTTCTTGATCCCACTTCCCCACCCCCCTACCAGTTTCTCTAGGAAACACTTGCTAATAAATCATTCCCTAATAAATTGCTTCCATATGAACCCTCATCTCAGGGTCTGCTTTGGGGGAACCCAAACTAAGACAGAAATGTCAACAAGTCGAAGCGCTGAGCCTCCAAAGCTGAGGGCCAGCGGATTGCTGCCACCCGGATGAGTTCGGCCTGCAATGGTGTTTTGTTCCGAGTGCCTCCCCCGTCCCTCCTGGTTCGCCCTCAAAGCAAACACTGTTTCCACGTGGGAATAAAATTCTTGACCTTGGCTAATGGAGTGCTTATCAACTGCATTGAACAGTCACAAAGAAAAGCAATGAGTGCGGCTACAGCACAGCAAGTGCTTCAAGAGACAGGGTATTTCATGCAAGCCTTCCAAGAACCTGTGAGTTAGGAGCTATCACTACCCCTTTTAACTGATGAAGATTCTGAATCACCAGGGCTCCTTTACTCAGTCACATATCTAGGAAGCAAAGAGAGGGAATTTGTACTCAGGCAGCCTGGCTCCAAAAGCTATGCCCCAACCACTGTGCGACGGAGAGATCCACAAACCTACACCTACACTCCTGCCACCCAACTGAGGGCATCTCATGACTGGTGGGACTTCTGATCTGCTAGTCTGGTCTTGCTAAGTGTCCCTATTATTTGTTTCTTCCCTTTCAACAGCTTAGGACTTGATTTGGGAAGGCACAGGAATAAATAATGATGCAGAACCATGCATTTTGGGAGGGATTTATATCTTTCTTTAAAAGAAAAGATTAAGCAAATGCATATATTTAAATTCTCAAATTGCAGCGTGGTAGTTCCCGGGAACCAGCACTTCTGCAAGTCAGCTGAGGTCGTTCCAGAAACTGGACCTCTGTGTGTACAGGGCTGTGGGTGAGCCAGAGCGAGCGACCAGGAGAGGAAGTCAGCCCTCCCCCTCCCCCCACCTAGTGCCATCCCTCCTCCAACAAGCTGTCAACTCTGCAGTGGAGAACAGTGCCAGCCTGCAGGCTTTCTGTTCCCAGAGCTCAGTGGATGACTCAGTTACTGAGCAATTTCCTTTTTTTCATGAGCCTACCATGCAGAGATTTTCAAATTATTTCCCTGAAATGTTCCTCCCCTCTCCTTGCTGCATGCCTTGCCCCCAGAAGGCACAATTTTCAACAGATTCTTCCTAACAACATCCCAGCCAGCATCTATTAGGTTCTTACTAGAGGCCAGGCACCCAGCTCAGCATTTTACATCTGCCTTCCCAGCTCACCCTCACAACCACACTGGAGGGTCTGCATATTAGTGTTTCCATTTTCTGGATGAGGAAACTGAAGCCCAGAAAGGTTGCCCAAGGTCATTTGCCAAGACGTAACAGAGCTGGAACACAAACCCATATCAGTTTATGGCTTTAACCACCATGCTATACTGTCACCTTACTCTGAAAAGATGCACATTATTCGAGGTAGGTTGTGTTATTTGTCCTGAAATTCTTCCTTCCTTCCCTTGACATGACTTTTCCATGGGCAGATTTTCTACGCTCGACTTTGGACTTGGCCATGTGACTTGCTTTGGCTGATGGGATGAGGATAGAAGTGAAAGTGTGCCATTCTGAGCTGAGGCTGCAGGCGACGTGGCACATTTCTGCCAGTCCTCTTGCAGCTTCTACAGCCTGCCACCAAGAAGGCATGTTCATTAAGCCGTTGACTCTCAGCTTGAACCTCAGTATAAAGACCTGTGGGGGGCCCCGACCCCAACCTGACGCGTAGAGTTCAACCTGATTCATCCATACGTCACTGAGCCCAGCCAAGATCAGCCAGACCACAGCCGACCAGCACACTGTGGGCCCAAAGTCAGCACTGTAGTTGTAAGCCACTGAGCTGTTGGGGCTGTTTGTTACGGACCATTATCATAGCAAAAACTTCTCACTGTTGCATGGGATAGCACTCTAGTCTAGCCAGCACTGCCTGGGCCGGCTCTCAGCGTTGTAATGGAAGAGTGCAGGGTCATGGTCTTAGGGAAGAAATGAGCCTGCGACACCATCTGACCCTGCCTCTCCTCTGCAGCCTTCATCCTTCCCTGTCTCCTAAGGCAGCCCACTTCCTCTCTGAACATGCTCAAAAGTCTTCCCTAGATTGAACCCTGAAGACCCAGGCTCAGCTAACATTAACAGTTCCTCTTCTCTCTTTCTATGATCAGCACCCTAGTGCCCCACGACCTCCGTCACTCTCTGAAAGGACACCTCTGGTTATCAACATCCTTCTTAAATAATGGTCAGGGCCATTTACCTGCTTGTTCTCCAATCCCTGCCCTGCCCATTCTTCTCTGTACTGTAGGGGAATAAGTCCTACAAATAAGTGTCCCAGGAGCTCTCACTCATGAGCTTCCAGTGGGATGTAGCTAATGGGAGGGGAGACCCTGGTGAGAGATGGGAGGGGAGAGGAAGGGAAAAGTCAGGGTACTGCTCCCCTCCCCTGCTTTGTGTGGTATGCCAGGCAATGGCTCTATTTCCTTTATGGTTCCAGCCCTGCCCCCACTATGGGCCCTCCTGCTGTGGTCCCCAGTCCCATCAGGGAACCCCTAGAGCCTGGTCTGGAGACATCCTCTCATCCCTCAACCCCTCTGTCCCAAGGGGTGGTGGTGCCTTCCAGCTGCAACTAAACCCTGGATTACCTCACCCTCTCCTGTGTCCTTCACAGCCCTTCTGGCCTTTGTGACTAGCTCCTCCCCTCATCCATCTCCTCATTTCAATTATATGACCCAGGTTCTGTTTTGCCAACAGACTCTGCCTAATACAGCCTCCTGACTTCTTAAGGCCTCATCCTACATTGTACACAGCCTGTCCACACCTCACACAAACAGACTTCACAGGTGCCAATCCCACCCAAGCTGAGTGGCAGTTGACTTGCCAACGAAATGTGAAATTTTGTAGCTGTTTAATTTCAAATAAAGTTTGTTTTTTTTGCCTTGTGTAGCCAACAGTTTTTTTGTTTTTTTGTTTTTGTTTTTTCCCAGCCCTTGGGGAAGCTCCTGGGCCTGTGGAGAAAATGGCTCTGAGGGTGGTGACTGAAGGGAACAAAGTGTCCCAAAGGGCAACCGTAAAGGCCTGTGCTCAGGACAGTTGCTCCCTCAGCGAAAAGCCAAGGGGAAAAGGAGCCCCAGGACAAAGGTGCTCATTGCTGGAAACATTTTGCCCAGGGACCCTCCCCTTTCCCATCCAACAGGATGGAGTCTTTATCCTTCAAGAGGCCTGGAGCTCAGAAGGACTCTGTGTCTATGAGATGAATTTTCTCCATGGGCTGACAGGCAAGAGGATCTTAAATGTGTCAGTGGAATTCAGATTTCCCAAGTTGCCCAACCACTAAAATAAAGTTGAAAGCAAAACTCTGTTGGAAGGCTGCCGAGACCTTAATGCAGGATGCTGCATGGCAGCGGGAAGACAAATTGGGACTCTGAGAGTCCCTCCTCTGCAAATGGATTTGGCTGTCCTGAGCCGGGCCCTTACAGCATGGGGGAGACTCAGCCCTGCTGCTCAGCTGTGTGTCACCCCTGTCAGGGGGCTGGCGCACCCAGGAGAAGAACTCTGCTGAGGTCTGAGGGCGGCACCCAGGTGCCGAGCACTGTTTTCTCATGAGGCCCATGGGCAGTTCAAATTCCATCGTGGTCCCTAGAAAACAAACTCATGGTTCCCAAAGGGGAAAGGGGGAGAGGGAGGGATAAATTAGGAGTTTGGGATTAGCAGATAACACTACTGTATATAAAATAGATAAACAACAAGGACCTACTGTATGGGGAGCATATTCAATATCTTGTAGTAAACTATAATGGAAAAGAATATGAAAAAGAAATATACATATATATGTATACGTGCATGTGTATAACTGAATCACTTTGCTGTACACCAGGAATGAACACAACATTCTAAATCAACTATACTTCAATGAAGAATAAAATAAAAGACTCCGTCTTGGTCTTGTGACCAGCTCTGGAGTGGCTGGGCCCCATGGTCTACCTCGTGAGGCCAGGTGAGGAGCCAGGTCTTGGCAGGCACGCGGGGAAGTGGCCAGTACAGTGGGCACAGCAGGCCTTGGTGTGGAATGTCACTAGTCTGACTGGTCGCCCACCCACCCCTCCTCTGGCCTTTGACTGGTGATTTGGGGTAACTTGGTGCTGTGACACCCACATCACCCTCCCACCCCCTACTGTGGGCAACAATGAAAATGGAGACGAAAGCCTCTTGGTTGGAGCTGGACCCACTGGGGATCGGTCTGAAGAGAGAATGAAGATAACACAGGGCATCATGTGAGGAAGAAGCAGGAAATAATGCAGGCCTGGCTCCCAGGGGAAGTGCATCCAGCCATTAGCCACCCGAAGGACACTGAGCAAGGAGACTTTAGTGAGCAGCTATCAAGTGTCTACCATGGTAAACAGCATCCCTCGGGGCTGCTGACTTCCCTGAATTTTCCAGAACACTTGGTATTGACCCAAGAACAGCCTGGTCAATCAAAATGTCATTGTATCATGTGCTTTTGTTTATACACTAGGGAGCGGCTGCCCGGGGGTAGAGCCGGGTAAAGAGGCAGAGGTTGCCAGCACCAGGAAGGCAGGCTATCAGAGGAGCCAGAGGTGGAACAGAATGGGCAAAATTGTATTAACAGGATTTTCTCAGAGCGAAGCCCCTGAGCGGCAATGTGTTTGGAAGGAATCCTTTGAGAAGCTGCTTGGGAGGAAAGTACGCTCCTCAGGGCCATGGTGCAGTGGCCTGGTGGCTGACACAGGTGGTCACTCAGTAAGCATTTGTTGAAGAAATGCTTGAGAAACACTAGAAGGGTCCCTAGACTACCTCCCAAGTCAGGTGGGTCTCCTTAAATAAAGGGCCCTGGTTTAGCTGAGTGGGAGGTGCAAGCCGGGTTCCTGCTAAGGAGCTTTTTCCCCACCACAGAGCTCAGCCCCTAAATCAATGTTGAACAAATATTTACAGAATATCCTATTCATGGAGACCCCCCTCTTTGCCATCCCAGATCACTTAGGTTAGGCATGGTCAGAAGACAGAGTTCAGGGATGAGAAGACTGAACTCTGCCTCATGCCAGCTGTGTGACTTTGGGCAAGTCACTTAACCTCTCTGGGCTTTAATTTCCTTCTCTATAAAATGAGGAGCTAAGACTTGGGCTGAAAGGCCTTGCTGAGACCAGGCAAGCAGCTCTTGCTGGAGACAATGCTTTGGGATGCCAAAGAGGTTGGCAGGGAGGAGGGGAGGGCGGCGGGGGAGGGGCGCAAATGAAAATGATAATAACTAACATTCGTGGGGCATTTCCCACGGCCAGCACCACAGGAGCACTGGACACCTACTAACCTGCTTGCTTCTCACAATGACACCCATATTAATCAAACACGTCTTGCATCCCAGAGTTTTTGATGACTCCTGCACTGTGGGTGTGAGGCTAGCATCAGAGCCCCATTTCACAGGTGGGAAAATTGCAGGTGGAAAGGGAAGGGCATTCACCTAAGGCCAGAGGGGGGCAGAGGGCATGCAACTGAGGCGGGACCTGGTTCTCCCTAGGAGATCTGACTGTGTTCCTGTCTACCTGACCACAGGACCTGCGGGCTGGCTACTTCCTTCCTGGGAGTGGACACCCCTCAGATCCTCCCTCTGCTGGGAAAGGCTTCCAGAAGGAGAAGAGCTTCACGCTCACAGAGCCCGCCTAACTCCTGTTTACCACTTCATCGTAGCCAAATAGAGTAAGTGCAGTATTGATTAAATGCACTTTTTTTGGGAATACATATTCACCCTGATGTTTTATCATTAATGCATTAAGAAGCTGAACAAGCAATAAGACCAAATGGACTTCAAAACGCAGCAGAATTTCCATCCAGTGTGGTCTGACTTACAGCCATTACCTCCTGGCAAAGGACAGCTCCCGCACCAGCCCACACCTTGGCTGAAACTTGAGAGCTCTTTGTTCTCAACCTTATTTATTTATTCTCTCAGAGAGCGGATGGACGTCAGGCTCTGTGCCATGGGGCGGGCCCTGCTTGGTGATGGGGGACACGTGTAAATTAGGGAGCCAGGCAGAGAAGGAATAAGATTTTCACTGCATGCTTATGGAGTGACTGTTGATCCCGACCTGGTTATCGGGGTGAGGGGGTGGGGAATGTGGAGAGCTCGCCTCCCTCATGCCCTCACCTGCAGAAAACTCCAGAGGGAGGGGTGGACTCAAGGGTCACGTGACTCTGCCCCACCCCCTATCAGTCCATCCCAAGTGACGGGCGACTGGTGCAGTGCCTCGTGTATCCCCATGGCTGGGTTGGGGCTCTGGCTTTGTCACTAGCTGACTGAGGAAAAACTGGCCAGGTTTTTTTTTTTTTCCCTGTTTGGGGGCCTCAGTTATTCATTTGCAAAAACAGAAAGGAAAAAAAGCCAAAACTGGACAATTTCTTAGAGCCTTGAAGATCCGGCAGCTTATGACCCTCCCCGCTCTCTCCCTTCCTTCTTCACTCCCTCCCTCTTTCTCATTCTCCTCCCCCTCCTTCTTTCTGAAACAATTTCATTCTCGCAAAGTCTTGTCAAAAACTCTCTAGATGAACTGACAAGGACAAAAAATACCTTAAAAAGAAACCCACCCAACAACAAAAGTCTCCTTAAAAAGCGCTTCTGCAGAGCTCAGATGTCAACAATGAAAGCTTAGGAACGGCATCGTTAAGAGAGCTGGCGTTTGCAAAATTTAACCTAAGACACTGCAGACAGCAGGGAGGGGCTTTGAGTCAGGATGGGGGTGGGTTAGAAACTCTGCCCACAGAACTGGCCACCCCGGAATGAGAATTCTCTCCCTCCTCTGCCTTTTCTCCCAAAGCTCTGTGGTCAGCTCAGTTATCAGCCTGATGAGGTTTCCCCTCCCTGGGTTCTCAGCAGCCCCCTTGGAGGCTGGATGCGGCACCCTGAGCCCTTGGTTTTCCCCTGCTCTGTGGAGGCCGGTCCCATGCAGAAAGCCCAGCATTGAAACCTGTGTTGGAGGAAAGGGCTCTGAGGCTTGCTCGCTCATCCCTATTTTCAGAGTTGTTTGTGGAGTCTTACTGTGTGTTGGGTACTTCCTGGTGGCAGGTCCTGTGCTGGTTCCAAGGACGGCATCTAGAGAAGGATGGATGAGGCCTCAAGAAGCTCACCATCTAGCAGGGGACCTAGACAAGCAAACCGCAACTGGCCAGCGTGCTACGGATGTGGCAGAAGTGAGCCCAGGATGCCAAGGGAGCCCAGAGCAGGAGGTTGAAGCGGGCTGGAGGGAAGGCTCAGTGAATTTGGAGCTGAATGGCAAAGGCTCAGTGGGAGTTAGTCATCCAAGCAGGGACTGGGGGCATCCAGGGGAGGTGTGAAACCTACAAAGGTGTGAAATGTACAAGGCAGGGAGGACTGAGAGACCAGGGCTGGGTCTGGAGAGTAGCCAGTGAGGGCAGCGATGGAGAGAGATCACACTGGACAGATAGGCGAGAGCCAGGACCTGCGGTTTTATACGGTAAGTAATGGAGTTGAAGGTTTTATAGCAGGGGAGTGATGTAAGGTGCACGGTTCGCGTGGAGGGGGAGAGATAAGAAACTGCATTGGGCTCTGCACTAGACCAAGGAAATTCCAAATATGACACCTGGTTCAACCCTCCAGCCGGCCCTGGGAACCTGCAGAGCCACCTGGTTGAGGGCAGTACCTCTTAGCTCCACTGGGGTCCCAATCCTAGTACCATCACTCATTAATCTGATGATGTGGGCAAGTTGCTTAACGTCTCCGGGCCAAGTCTCCCCATCTCTAATATTGTGTGTGGATCCCACAAGGATTCACGGGTGGTGCTTGGGCCACACAAAGGCCCACTTGGACCGTTAACACCCCGTCGGTAAGGAGGAAAGCGACTCATGCAGGGGCACCACACGGTGTGAATCCCGGCTCTTTCTTCCAGGCGCCATCATCTCCTGATTGATAACTGATGCTCTTGTGGGAACCCGGTGGGAGATGTGTGGTATCTGGGACTGAGTGAGGGGAGCTGACAGGTAATGGGTTGGGGAGGATTTCCTGTTGTTTTCACAGGTAAACCATGCTGGCTTCAGGCTCAAGTATTTGCGATTACAAAGAACAGTCGTCCCTTGGTATCAGTGGGGGATTGGTTCCAGGACCCGAAGTGGATACCAAAATCCGCAGATGCTCAAATCCCATAGTCAGCCCTCCATATCCAGGGATTCAACAAACCATGGATGGAAAACGTCCCACAGGCTATGTATTGAATAAACATCCACATATAAGTGGACACGCTCAGTTCAATCCCTATTCAACTCTATTGAAGTTGAACCCCTGTTCACCTTGGGTCAGAGGACACACGTCAGATGCACGGGGCAAATGATCTCTGAGGCCTGCCCTGTGCCCCTTCCCTGACACATAACCTTAAGTCATAGAGCATCCAACTCCCCAAGAAGGCAGAGCGAGGCCAAGCATCCCTGCACTACACCCAGGTGGGCAGGGGGCCCCAAGTCACCCAGAAAACCTGTGGTCAGCGTGCCCTCGGAAGCCACTCACATCAGACCTCGCTGCTTTTTGGGAGGGCTGTGTCGGCAGGCGTGTCACAGACAACCTCCTCTGACGTTTGTCCCTGTGTGGCCACGCTCACCCCTTCCAACAGCCCCAGTCTGGGAAGAGTGTACCTCTGACCATCTAGAATGCTCCTGGGGGACCTGGGAGCCCATGCCCCTGTGGACTGGTGGACTGGACGAAATTTGCTTCCTTGGGAAGGCACCCAAGGGGGAGCTTGGAGGGCCCAGTGAGACAGGCAGGTGAAGGCTGTCCAAACACAGCCCAGATGCCCCGTTTGCCGGTGCACCACATCCTGGCTGCCCAGAGAATTGCCTCGGGCTGACCAGGAACTACCTGGCCCAGGAGTTTTGCCCACCGGTCCTGCAGCTCATGGCCCTTTGTCTTAAGCCCAGACTACCTGGTGCTCCAGAGCCCCTGCTGTGATCTGGTTGAAGCGAGACCACATGCTGGTTCCACTCCTTCCCCCACCCCTCCCACTGCCCTCACTGCCCTTCTCCAGCAGACACGCCCTCAAGAATCCTTGTCTCAGGCTCTGCATGGGGGAAGCTGTTGTAAGAGACCCTGCAATACTGACATCGCTTCTCCCACCCAACCCAACCTCCACCAGATTGTTTTCCAGCAACATTCCCGACCCTCTGAATGAGCAGTCTTCTTGTCATCCTTGTGCTTCCTCGTCCCTGATCCCCAACCTGGGGCTTTGCAAACACTGTCCCTCTGCCTGGAATGCCCTCTCCAGCTTCTTAACTCTGTGAAAAAGCCCAGTTTGAACATCCCCCCCTCTCTGGTACTTCCCTTCAGCCAGCAAGCACTTGGTATCTGCAGCTGCCACACACTCATGGTGTGGCTGTCACTTGTCGGTGGGGGGGTGTCTATCTGACTGAACTCTGAGCCCTCAGGGCCCCTCACTCCTGCCAAGATGCCCAGCTCCCTCCTGGCTCACTGGCTGCCATGAATAAATCCCCTGCCTCTGGGTAGCCCCTGGAGTCTGTCTGTCCCCCGTGGGCCTGTCTGGCCTCCTTCTGCCCGGTCCTGCCCTTTGGCACCCTGGAACCCGTCTGGTCACCAACCCTGCCTGCTGCATCCTCGGAAGGAAACTGAGGCTCACAGGGGTGGTGTGACTGGCCCAGGCCACACATCCAGCAGGAAGGAGACCAGAGCTCTTGACCTCAGGACACCTTTCTTTCACCCTAATTTGTATCACTGCAGGGGAGGGGGAGAGGCACGTGGTTTTGCGGGAGGCCAGGAGATGCCAAATGCGGGTGTGCGTCTCATGGTGAGAAGCGGAGACTGTTTCTCCTCGGGTGGCGTTTGCATTTACAGGTGTCACCTGCTTGCCCTTCAGAGGAGGGGGCCTCGTGCTGTATCATTCAGGGGCTGCACGTGAGACAGAACTCACCCCAGATGGTTCCAAAGGAGAGGCTTTAAGGAGAGGGATACTTCCAGAGGGGTGGGCAGGGCTAAGGGAACAAACAAGGGAAGCACCCAGAGACGGGCGACACCAGGAAGCTGTTATCCCGAGGGCTGAAGGGCAAGAAAGGGACAAGGGTCATTGGCGTCCCACGCAGGGAGGGGCTGTGTGGAGCAACTCGGGAGAGAGAGAGGCGGGCAGGAGCGCCCCAACTGTTCTCCGCCCACCCCCATCTCCTGCCAGGGTCTGCTTCTGACCACATCCAACTGGGAGTCAGAGCAGGGCCAAGAAGGGCAGAGAATCGAGCCAGGGGTCAGGGAGGCAGATGCAGACCGACCCACACAGACGATGCCTCCTTTTCATGAACCAGCGATCGGCGGCCCCCGGGACGGCGCAGAAGTGGGTGTACAGGGAGATTCACGGCCATCTTAGCTTCTCACTGTATGCCTTTCCCCGCACTGGGTTCCCAGAAGTCATCAGAAGGTGTCGCAGTGGACCACTGCCACTCCTTTGTCATGAGGCCCATGAGATAATGGGGACTGAACTGGAGGAACATCTAACCAGGCCCCCAGCCAGGGTGAGTGGGAACTGAACCTAGGCCAGCCCTTGGGTCAAGTTGCAGACCTCTGTTGAGTCCGTGTTGCTTTCAGGACATGCGGGGAAGGGGTTGCTAAGGCCTGGCTGAGGCTGTCTGGTGACCTTCCCCCTTCCCAACCCAGCGGACACTCTGAGGCACACGAAGCAACTCGCCTGCCACTCTTCCGGAACACGGAATGCTCCCTGGCCCAGCGTTCACGGCAAAGGGACACTCCTTGACTTTGTGGGATTTGGCTATGTTTCTGGGTAGGAATGGAAGACCCTGGAAGAGCTAACACCTCTGTTGTCGGTAGAAGCATGAGCTAGGTAGGTTGCAAGGAGAGTCAGCAGATAAACAGAGAGCACTTTCTGCAAAGCACTTCCACAGTAACCCACAGGACACCAGGAGGAGAGGAATGGGCCTCTGTGTAGGATGCTATGTTCCTTCTTCTTTTTCTTTTTTTTAAAGAATCAATTTAATTAATTAATTTATTTTTGGCTGCGTTGGGTCTTCGTTGCTGCATGCGGGCTTTCTCTAGTTGCGGCGAGCAGGGGCTGCTCTTCATTGCGGTGCGCAGGCTTCACGTTGCGGTGGCTTCTCTTGTTGCAGAGCACGGGCTCTAGGTGCATGGGCTTCAGTAGTTGTGGCTTGCAGGCTTTAGAGCGCAGGCTCAGTAGTTGTGGTGCACGGGCTCAGTTGCTCCGCGGCATGTGGGATCTTCCTGGACCAGGGCTCGAACCCATGTCCCCTGCATTGGCAGGCGGATTCTTAACCACTGAGCCACCAGGGAAGTACTGCTATGTTTCTTCTTACTCCCCACTTTCTGCCGGTCATTGGGAGGGGACTTGAAGAGCTGTTAGCGTGGCACTGAGTCAGGGGCCTATGCTCTCTGTCCCCTCCCCTTGTTTATATCCACCCTTCCCCAAGATACCCTAATGAATGCCTCCAAGTCTGGGAAGAATAATGTGATAACCGATTATCACGGCACTTGATTGTATACAAAATCAGATTTGCAAATTCCATTGTTTTTAGTTCCTATCTTGCAACACTTTTGCCAAAAGAGAGAGAGCCCCCAACCTGGAAAGGGTATGGGTATTGGTGGGTGCATGAAGATGGGGACCTACCAGTCCTCCAGAGGGAAAGAATTTGGAATGCACAGGGAGGTCCAGCCCTTGAGGTTTGGGGGCCCCATGCTCGGCCTCAGCAGGCTCATCTCAGCAGGGACAAGCTTGAGCAGAAGACAGAAGGCTCCTTCCAGAATGCTGTGCTCTCACTTGACACCAGGACCCCAGTTTGCCTTTGGCGGGAGGGAATCAAATTTCCCTTCAACTCCATGGGAGTTTATTTATTAAAGAATGAATAAGATGTTCCTTGCCTATCTGTGGTGCAAATTTAAAACCACTGCACAGTTACTGCACACTACATGCCCTAGGCTTTGTTCTCATACAGGACAACAATGTTGAGTGATGGGGTTAGAACCCTCGCCGTATATCAGGCTGCCCAGATCCACTTCCCAGTAACCACTAAGCTGCTGGGTGCCCTTGGGTAACTCAGCAGTTTTGAAACTCGGGGAACAGAAAGCCTTTCCAGGGGGTACTTTGCCTGGATAGTATCGTAGATGATAAAAATGGCCCAACTTCGCCCCTCTCCCTGGAGTCTGTTTCCCCACCCCTTGATTCTGAATGGGTCTTGTGCTCTGGCAGTAGAATTTGGCCGAAGTGAACTCCTGCCAATGGGCCGCCCCAGCAGGAGAACAGGGGGCAGGAGAAGAGAGCATTAGGGTGCCTGCTCCCCTCTCTCCCTGCCCTGACTGGCCCTCCTCCAAGCTCCAGCTCTACCACGCTCAGAAGATGCATTTCCTCTCTGGCCCATTAGCCTAGGAGGTGGCGTCTTAGGCAGGGTTCCCGGAAACAGAGAGAGAGCTGGGGATCCGTGCGAATGTGTTGTGTTAGCAAGTGCTCCCTGGGAACTCCACGAGGGGAGGGGGAAACAAGACCAGGAAGGGAAGGAGGCCCAGCAGGTGTGGGAGGGCTGGGTGTGCAGGTCACACCTGGAGTGTCCCCCTGCATGGACAAGGGACCCCACACCCCATCACCCGTCAGTCCTTGGCCAAGGGCTACCCCAGGGGACGCTCCTGGCTCTCCCTAAGCACTGGCAAAGCTGGATGTCAAGTGCAGCCAGCCTTCTGCTAGAGAGACCCAGGTGCTGGATGCAGTGCGGAATCCCCACACTTAGGAACTGCACCCCAAACCTTTTGTTTTCCCAGTCTTAGCATTCACAGAGGTGAGCAGTAAGAAAGCTTTAGTTTTAATTTCTCCAGAATAGCGCACCCTTGCACAAAAAGCAGAAGCAATGGGTGTCCCCAAACAGTTTCTTCCTTCTGCACTGGAAAAGGCCCAGGAGAAGAAACACAAAGTGCTCTGTTACCTTCTTGAAGTGTGGGGAGGGAAGAAAAAATGAATACCTCTAAGCTGTCCTGCCACAAATGTGTGTTGAATTGAACTGACCTAGTAGAACATGGGCCCTGGGGTCAAATCCTGGCTCTTCCATGTTCTAGCTGTGTGAGCTGGTTATTTAACCTCCCTGTGCCTCTGTTTTCCCACCTGTAAAATGGGGATAACGATAACAACAATACCAATAATAATAATCACCATTTCATAGAGTAGTTGTATCAAGTGAGTGAACGTATGTAGAGCGCTTAAAACCACACTCTGACTGAAACAATCAGCACAGTGCAAGTGCTAGCTGCCGTTTTTATAAATCATTAGAACAGTCTCTTTTAATTTTGTTGCATGTTGTAAATAGTTTTCTTCTTCTTTAAAATGGTTTTGGATGAGCAGACAAAACTTCCTGCCTTAAACAAATGAAAGTTTGTACCCTTCCCCTGAATTGGTGAAGGAAGGACAATTCAATCCGTAGATGGATTCCGAGGTGGGGCCTGTAAGGTGACCTCTGGGTTGGGCTGAGGTTCTGAAGGCTGAACACAGAGCAGGACCTGTGCTTTCTTACTGCTTACCTCTGTCAGTGCTAAAACACATGCTAAAAACAAAGGTGGAGGAGGGGTGCTCCTGACCGTGGGGTCCCAGGGTGAGTGTGGCTGCCCCTCCCTTCCAGGCCTGTGCTCAGTAAGCTGATTCTGCTTCCTTCATATTCATTCAAGAGGCTGCAGGGCTGCAGTGATCTCTGCAGAGAGGCAGCACATCGAGAGGTTGGCAGCGCTTATTGATTTAGTAATTCGCACGCACTTTTCCGGCTAGATTATCTTCCCGGAGACTCTGATAGAGGCAGCCAGCGGCTAATGCAACGCGAGGCTGCAGGCGGGGTGGCGGGGAAGGAGACAGGCCCGGAGACCTGGGGAGGATGACCAGAGGTGGAAGAGGAAAGAAGTCTTCCTCACCCTGCCTGGGGCCGTACAGCAGGGAGCACGGTCTGCATTCTCCAAGGCGCTCCCCAAATTCCCCTTCAGACACTGACGATTTACTCCCCAAGTCGCTAGAGTGAGGCCTGAAGATGCCCTCAGGTGCCAGCCCTCCTAGAGGCACCTCCGGTACAGCAAGCTGCCCATCCAAGGTCCCGCCGCTCCCCGGGGCCGTCACATCCAATGGCTGAGCGGTCCAGAGACATGCAACGCCCCCCAACTCAGGAGCCCGACTCCAGAGCCCAGAGCAGACACCTTCCCCCACTGCCCTGTGTCCTCCCCGTTCCCCCGCAGGTGTCAATCCCCACCCCAGTCACACTCCTACTAAAGGTCCCACACACTAACCTGGGGCTTGGTGTCTGCTTCCCTGGAGTCTGCGGAGTGGAGCCACCAACACTGCGGAGCCCTTTGATTTTCATCATCAAGGCCTGTCTCCACAGGTGGTTGTCATACACAGTGATGGCGCGAGATTATGGAGATTAGCCCCACCTTCAAGTCCTGGCCTGGTAAAAGTGGCCCCAGGTGAACTGCCTTCCCCATCAACCTCACGACCCCCCATCCAGGGCTTTTCTCTGTTTCCTGAACTTCTGGAGCCCCGGGGCTTTCCTGGTCCAAGGTTCCCCTCATTTGGGGAGAGAGCTCTGGACCAGCTCCTCGGTCCCGGAGCTGCTCAGGTGTTACAGCTGCCGGTGAAGCCGGGCCAGAGAGGGCCAGCGGGGTGCACGGCGCTGAAGTAGGAGAGTCATCTCCGGGGCCGAAGCGCCGACACCTGGCGCGCGTACCAGGAGGCGGGCGCAGGGCGGGCACGGTGGTTTAGGATTCACGTCTCTGGATCATTTATGCGTTCTAGTTTTCCTTCCTCTATACCTTTCCTCATTTCCTCAGTCATAAACTCACCCAAGGATAAGTGACTATCGTGTGTCATATATCACTAGGCATCTAGAACGCAAGAGGGAAGCAACGACAGATGGCCCTGCCCCAGACTGCCTGTCACCCATTTTAGGGGAGATGTCCATCCATTCATCCATTCACTCACTCAGTTATTACTTATGCAACACCTACTAGGAACCATTACTTTAGATAGACTGATAGATAGATAGACAGGTAGATAGGTGATAGATAAGTAGATAACAGATAGGTAGATAGCTAGTCACTACTGGGTTCTTTTGTTTTTTTCACACTGACACCCCACTGAGGGTAGAGACGATGTCTATTCCCCCAGAACCTCTTCCGCAGGCCCCATGAGTGGTACTGACCATCAGCGCTATAAGTGCGGCGAGAGGAGAGATGATTGTGAGGCGGGTGTTATAATGGGAGTCCCATGATGCAGCAGCACCTAAGCTTGACCTTGAAGGAGTCATGAGCTTAAGGTTGATCCACAGGGGGCCACCCAGACCATCTGCCCTACCAACTCCTGGGACTGGAAGCAGACACAACACGTTGAGGGTCGTGGAGGAGACAAGTGCAACCAGAGCCCTCTTAGAAAGAGCGTCTCTTCCTCTCTCCGCAGGCCAGCCAGCAGAGGGCGCCTTCATCGGCTCTCCCACTCACTCAGACTGTGATGCGGAGGGCTTCCTGGCTACGAAGCTCCTTTGGCCGAGTATCCCCGGGCCTCCGAGCCCGTGGCTCCCAGGTTCACGATCTCTTTCAAGACCCAGGCTCCGTGAAGAGTCATGCATGTGGGTGCTCCCATGGTACCTGGTCGTGGCTCGCCCACAGCTGACTGGTGGTCTGCAACTGCTCTCCCACCCTGACTGGCATCCTCTGTGCACGACGGGCTCGGCCGGCCTTCATGGTCTCCCGCTGTCCACCAGCCCTGCCTCCGCTCCTGGTGCCCATTTCTGGATCAGTTAGGGTCCTGTGAGCAGGCAGGAACCACTAGGTATTTGAACAGAGAGAATTTAATATGAAGATTTGTTTTTAATGGGAATCTTAATTTTTCTCCAGTTTTATTGAGCTATAATTGACATATAACATTGTATGGAAGAATTGTTAACTGGGACATTAAGAAGGGAGGGAAGGACTTAGGACTTCCCTGGTGGCGCAGTGGTTGAGAGTCCACCTGCCGATGCAGGGGACACGGGTTCGTGCCCCGGTCCGGGAGGATCCCACATGCCGCGGAGCAGCTAGGCCCGTGAGCCATGGCCGCTGAGCCTGCGCGTCCGGAGCCTGTGTTCCGCAACGGGAGAGGCCACAACAGTGAGAGGCCCGCGTACTGCAAAAAAAGGAAAAAAAGAAGGGAGGGAATTCCCTGGCGGTCCAGTGGTTAGGACTCTGCGCTTCCATTGCATGGGGCACAGGTTCGATCCCTGGTCAGGGAACTAAGATCCCCCAAGCTGCTCAGTGCGGCCAAAAAAAAAAAAAGGTAATGAGAACTCTAAGGTATTCCAGAGGTAGCAACTGCAGGGAACAGCTCCCTCCCCCTCGGGCTGGGTGGGCACCAAGGCAAAATACTGGAATTCTTAAAACACTTAGAAGCTTGGAGGGAGGACCTGACAGGTATCTTGGAGGGGTGGGTGGAGGGGTGGAGGAGGCAGCCAGCTGGTACTGGCGTCTCTGTGCTCAGAGGCTGCCCCTGGGGCTGAGACCCAGACTCTGAGAAGGGGATGCCAGACGGCTTGTGCAGTGTTTCTGGCCTGGGAGTGAGCAGCACAGCTAGTTCTGCAAGATGGAAAATGGAAAGACTGCAGTGTGGATTTCGTGGCTGCTTTGGGAAGGAGCTGCTGAGGTCGGGGAGAAGAAGCCTCGTGAGGCACTGCTCACGGGAGCAGAAAGCAGACAGGGATAAGCATCCTCCTCCTCCAGCCTTCCAGTCTCTCGAGTGCCCCCTGGTGGCAGAGCCTATCAGGGATGCTGGCAAAGGAGAAATTGCGGTTTGCCGGAGAAAAGTGGTTTGCAGGTTTGCGGCAAAGGAGAAGCGTTGGGGGGGCCCAGCATCACAGAGTCATAGCTTCATGCTGGCGCCCCAGGTGTCCTCTTGCTGAGAAGTCCTCCTGCTGACAGTACCACACAGGACCCCCAAAGTGACAAAAAGCCCAGAGAGGTCTATGATGGTGGGAAGTATGCTATCGCCTATTTTGTGCAAAGCGCTGTTGTGTGACTATTTCATCTTCTCGCTGCTCTGACCAGGACACAGATGCAAACCCACAAGGATGGGTCTGTGCAGATGAGAGACACCAGAGATGGAGGTCGTGTAACGGGAATACACTTATAACGAAACAGCAATGCCTATTGGAGAGAAATCATCCTTCCAGGCAAACTGACTTCTGCAGGAACCTTCTCTCAGTTGACAGAGTCCATTGGAATCCCGGTAGCGGACATTGCTCAGGACCAAGGGGGGCCCCATACCGCACCAACGACACTGCAAGGCGAGCAGACAAGGGCTGTCCTTCCCACTCTAGAGCCAAAGAAACTGAGGCACAAAGGAATCAGCTAGTCAGACAAGGGGAGGCGTTAGCAGAACTCCTGACCTCTTGCGGGGGGGATGGTTGCTTGATCTGCTGGTCCCAGCAAAGGAGGAGGGGGAGTCTGCAGGGGTTCAGTGGGGTTTCCAGCTCAGGTTGGCCCCTGCAGAAAACTCAGACTCCAGGCAGGGCTGGCTCTCCATCCACACAGCCCAGGTCGGGAAGCTGAGGGTACGGGCCAGCTGGCTCCCAGAAGGGGCTGCTAATTGCTCTGATTGCAACTCCAGGGCAGAGTGTTTCTGGAACTGCAAAACTCCAACAGAGGAGGAACTACCAGTGGAACATTTTTGATGAATAATTCAGTGAGCTGAAATGGGAAATGAGAAAGTTTTCTCTCCACTAAAGTGGAATTTGAAAGAACAGAGAAAGAGAAAACAATAATAGCATCAAGGCTCATCATTCTGGTCTCCCCACAGTAAGACTTTTTCTTTGCATAACCGTGAAGGATGGCTCACTGAGATTTGCTCTCAACAATCTATAGAACTTAAGCCAAGGTAAGAAAAGACTCACGTCACCTGGGATTGATGGGAAATTTGATCTCATCACTGCCACCTTCCCTTTCAAGCATTTATTCTACAAATATTAATTGGGCAACTACCCAAGGCCAAGCACTGTGCTGGGTGTTAGAGACTCTGTCGTGAAGAAAACAGACATTATTCTTTTTTCATGGAGTGTGTGGGAGGGGAGAGGGAGGTATTCAGATAGTAGATTAAAAGACACAGCAAAGATGTTAAAAAAAAAAAAGACACAGCAGTTGATACATTTATATCTACAATTTGAGATACATGCTGTACCAGGAAGAGAGAAATCACTGAGTATATAGGTCAGAGAGGATCGAATGCAGGGGATTTGTTACTTACAGGAGTGATGGAGATGCTGAGAAGTCTGGGACAGTGAAGGAAACCAGAGATTATTAGCAGCAGGAAGCCATTCAGCGAAGGGTCAAAGAGAGGAGGGGGATGTTATCAGAGTCCAGCACCTGGGGCCATTTGGGAGAGGGGAACTAGAATCAAGACAGGAGCTGCCCAAGGAGGACTGGGACCATGGAACGAGTGGATGTCTAGTATGAATGGAAGACACAGCGGAACTTAAGTCTTTGTGCAGATGAAATCAAAGCCAAAAGAGAAGGGAGACAACCTGACCTTGCCCCCTCCTCCTGCTTTTCTGACAACCATCGGTACCTCCCAAAGGCTGAGCCTCTGTAGATGTCAGGAAACAAGGAAGCCTGAGAAATATAGTCCACAGGAGTCAGTCCCCCAAAGGTACAGAGTTCTCCAGGGGAAGGGTAGGGGGGATGGATCTGAGGGCAAACAGGCCAGGAAAAAACGAGCATTCATTCTCTGAAGGAAAAGAACAGGATATTGCAGGGAAGAATTAAAGGGATAGCGTTATTAAACTGGATGATCCTGGGAGGCCTCTGAGGAGGTCAGGTTGAAACATAAAAGATGACAAGGAAAAAAAAAAAAGATGACAAGGTATTCAAGCAAAGTGGGGGTGGGCAGGAGAGGAGGAGCTTTCCAGGCATATGCAAAGGCCCTGAGGCCAGTTGTAGATGGTAGTAAAGGGAAGCGTATGGAGAGTTGAGGGTGGAGATGTCGTTAGTCCAGATGATGTTAAGGAGATGTCTGGGATGTCAGAGAAGGAAAAATTCACAGGTGATTGCCTTCAATAGAAAAGAGGTTTTGAAAGGTTTAAAACACACACACACACACACACACAGTGTCTGTTTACTTCCAGACAAAGCAAAAACTAAAAACTTTCCAAACCTTCCAGGAATATGTAAACAGATTTCCTTCGTGAATGCTGTATTCATGGTAGCTCCCTCAGAACAGATCAAGCTATGGCCTGACAGAATCTGTGAAGAAATATTTAATACAGAATTTTCTGGATCCGTTTTTTCCAAATCCCCTAGGTGACAATCTATGAAAATGAGTTAACAGTTCTCGACTCCATTCTCACATCTGCCACCAACTTGACTTGCTTGTACCCCCTTCTCTCACCTCCTGTGGGACCCTATCAGACTTATTGAAATGCCTGTGAAAGTGTGACTTGTTTTAAATGCATTTAAAACCACACTTGTTTGCACAGTCAATCTTATTTTGTGCTTCTTGTGAATACATTTTAATCTATTGTGCATTTTAATGAGGTGGAATTCTTAGGAACAGATTAATCCATAAACTGCGATCTTCCTTGGTGACTAGTACCATGTCATGAAGGTACATGTACATGCAATTTTTATGAGTCATAGTTCAGTAGATCAGTATTTGATTAATTTTTTAATTCAAAATTTTAAACTGTATAGCCAGAATAATGTTAATTGATATGGGTGTTAAAGATATATTAGGAAGTTCTATTTCTAGCCGTGATGGAGTAACTGGGACCAGGCTTATCTTCTCACTGTTGAGAACTATAAAACTGAATAAAATATACAAGGCAGCAGTTTTCAGACATTAGGGAACACTCATCTCTGAGAAAAAGATCAAACAAGATGAGCCTCTTATCACCCTGGCTTTCTGTCTGGAGGTGTTTTCTGCAGAGAAGGGAATCCAAGCACAGCACAGCTCTTTCCGAGTTAAAGAGACAGGGGTTGTCATTCAGAAAAGATGAAGGGGCTGGAAATTCGAGACATAGTACTGGACAGAGAGATGCTACTTAAGTAAATAGCTCCAGAAAAGTGTACAGGGATCCCCTGCCTCTGTTGCTGATTATTAATAAACATAGAATGAAGATCCAGGAAGCTACGGAAAGAAAAACCAGGGAGCTGTAAGCAAAACAGTTCTCAGGGCTGAGAGACGATCAAATTCTGATCAGTTGGAATAGAGATGTCTCAGATTCTTGGGTTTTCAGTGGATATCCCAAGTGAGTCACATCTTAGTAGCGGAGCTAAACTGATCTTAGAATTAAACCTACTTATGACCCATCCTAAGAAAATTAAAAGGCTTTAAAAAAGGCCTGCCCTGCAAGTAACTTCTCTGCCTGCCATAAAGAGGTCCAACACCCTTTAACCAAAATCCAGCGCTCAACAATGTAAAGTTCGAAATGTACCGCATCCAGCTGAAACTTACTAGATATATGAAGAAACAGGACAGTGTGACCCAAAGTCTTGGAAAAATTCAGTGGAAACAGGCATAGAGAGATAGAGATGGTAGAGTCAGACAAGATCTTTAAAACAACTATTTAAAATGTTCTCAAGGATTCATGGGAAGGAAGCCCATGTCCCTAGTGACTATGAGGCCACTGTGCCAGCTCTGATCTGCGGTCTTTAGACTTGCTTTAAGTGACACAAATAAGCAAATCCCCTGTTTGACCTAAGCTGCTGTTCTTTGGGCTTTCTGTTATATAGGGCCACATCTAATGTTCATTGATAACTTTTATCCTTTTCATAGGTAGATCTCCAAGGCCTTAGAATAGCACCTGGCTTGTCATGGATCCTCCACTAATATCCGTTGAGTGAAAGGATGGAATCTAACCTCTCCAGAAAACAGATGAGGGCCTTGAGCCCAGGGAAAGGAAACAATGGGCCCTTGTCACATAGCTGGTAAGGGGCAGGCATGGGATCATGTTCATTCCCTGCTTTGCCCTGCTTCCCATGGTGCAATGGCTGTGGCAGAAGGAAGCCACCTGTTCATCACCTCCAAGGCCCCACCTGGCCCCTTCTCTACCCCAGTGCATCTAGCTTAACCCTTTCTCCATAACTGTCACACCAACTTGGTTGAGGGACACAGTCTCCCAAGGATGCGGTGATAAGAGCAGCATCCCAGACTGCCCTGCTCACCTGCCTGCCAGGACCCACTAGACTCTACCACGCTGACCAGGAAGCTTCCTGCTGGTCCACGGTCCCCACCCGCCCTGGATCATGCCTTTCCAGCAGGATTTGCTACAGGTACAGAGTGTCCCCACCATTTAAATGAGATCCAGCCAGGGGCTCGGAAATATCACCCTGCCCACCCACCTGGAGCACCAGGGACACGATTAGGAATTCCACCTTATCCCCGTGTCCACTCTACAGCTGGCCTCTAACTGAATGGCCCCCAAAGCTGCATTCTTTTGCTCCCTGCAGGACAGCGTGAGGTGTTAGACAGAGGGATGCCATGATGTCCTTAGATAAGCTCTTCCTTTTCTGCCCTATCCCTCCACACCCAGGCATGGGAGAGAAAATTTAGGTTCTTGCCTGTCACCCTTTCTCAGGTATATAAGGGAGAACCCTTTCCCACAATTCTTAGGTCTAGGTTATTATGGGAAATACTCAAGGCTCTTGTCAAACCTGAGTCAGGTTGGAAGTGTTAACGCCCAAATCAGCAGATCCTCTTCTATTTAATTGACTGCAACTCAGTTCATTTTCTCCCTGATGGACAGAATACAAGATGGTAGCAGTAATAATAATATTGGTATCAGTAATAATATCAGCTAGCATTTACAAGTGTTTATGAAACTCCAGGCATGGTGCTGTTTTACACAGATAATCTCATTTAATTTTTGCAATAACCTGATAAAGCAGGTATCATCATTCCCACTTTATAGGGAAAAAAAAAAGAGGCTCAAATAGGTAACCTGCCAAGGCTACAGTCAATAAGAGGAAGAGAGGAAATTAAGTCTCCAGACCGAGCACTTACTTCCGTGTGATACCATCTTTCCGTGAGGGGAATCTGTGAGCCCCCGCATCCCTGTTATCCCTAGGAAAGAGAACACAACCCTCTGCTCGTCTCCGTTCATTCATTCGGCCTTTACTGAATACCCACCTGTGGCAGGTCCCATGCTAAATACTGGGGTTTTAAAGACACACAGTCCATGGCCCTTGCGAGGAGTTAGATTATCATGTAGCTTGTACTCATCCCTCTCCCCCTCTACCTTGGGTGCAAGATACCTCATTGCCTCACTGACTTGGGGCATGGCCATGTCACTTACCTTGGCCAACAGAACTTGAATGGGTGTGATGTGAGCAGAGTGCCTGCACGGGTGGGCTTCTCTTGAGCTCCTGCCATTCACTATGAGAAGAGCATGCTCCAGGCAGCCACTGGTCTCAAAGGGATGCAAGACGTGTGGAGCAGACCTGGATTCAACCTACAGCTTGCAGCCAAGGCCAGCTGACCTGCAAAACTAAGGAAGAGAAAAACAAGCTTGTGTTAAGCACTGACCTTTGGGGATGGTTCGTTATGCAGCATTATTGCAGCCATAGCTGACTGATGCAGTTCCTGCTGTCAAGGAGCTCATAGATTAGTGGGGAACATGGACAGCCAATTGCAACCCAGTGTAATAACAAACGAGAGTGGAAGGACATACACTGTGCCCTGGTGAACAAAGGAGGGCTCCCACCCCAGCCTGGGATAGGCTGAGCAACGAGAAGAGAGAGTTAGATGACCCAGGAGGAAGCAGGTCCCGTTTGCCTGAAAGAGAATTCAGGGTGCTCAGAGAGCTTACGGCAGAGGAGCACGAGTGTCCTGGGGTAAGGGAGGCTTTGCTGAAGAAGTATCATTCATCTGAGACTTGATAAATAAGTGGGAATAATCAGGGGAAGGTGGGAGGTGGAGAATAATCCAGGGAGAAGTCCAGGGGCAACAGTGTTGGGCATCAGCCAGCAGGGAGAGGCCACATTTTGGTGGAAACTTATCTAGGACACCCAGTGCTGGCCTCTGCACAAAGACCTGCACCCAGAAACCCAGCAGGGTGGCACCTTACAGACAGGATAGGGACAGATGCCCTGAATAAGGGTAAATGTGGACGATCAAGGTGGAGACCAACACTCGGTACCCGTACTTCAGACTCAAATGCTGCTTCACAGACTCAACTTCCTCCACCATGGCATGCTTCCTTTCTCAGCCCCCTCCCCGCCCTCCCCAGGAAAGTTCCCTGCTTGAAATCCAGCAAGGGGCCACCCCTTCGCCATCTGAGATGCCGAGGAGCCACCCCCGTCAGCAGGCGGAGACCAATCCCTCAACCCGCTCCTGCTCCTGCAGGAGAGGTATGGGGATAGATGAGACTTACGATGCCTCCAGTTTACAACTGTCTCAAAACCAAAATCCAAGTTTACCTTGCTTCCTCTCTGCCATTATTGTTGTCCTCTCCCTGTCTGCCCAGCCTCCTTGGGGGCAGTCTCTGTCTGAGGTTTGATGGGGCTGTGGATGTGGACACACATGTGCAAACACACACACAGCTCTGGGACTGTAAACTCAAGTGTATAGAGCAGGTAGTGGAGACGGCAGTAAAAATGAAGACTATTTCCCTTACCAACCATACAAACGGGTTGGCGGTGGTGCTGAAGCTTTGAGCTACAAACAGGTCTGGGTGTGCACCTTTCTGCTCCTCCAGCATTCGTGACATCTCCAGCCTTGTTTCTCTACCCAAAGTCCCCTGGCCTCTGTCCTGTCTCGACAAGGCACCTTGAAATGCTGCCTTGGCTCCCATTTTGAGTTGCATCATAATCAATCAGTTTCTCTCAATCACACACACACGCAAACCATAACTCTGGGCTTAGATAATCATATGATAACAACAACAAAAACAACTAGTGTTTCATGAGCACTTACTATATGCCAGTCCCTGTGCTTTAGGCATAGATTGTCTCATCAACCTTCACAACAACCCTATGAGGTGGTATTATTATGATGATCCTCATTTTACTGAAGAGGAAACAGGCACAGAGAAGAGTAATTTACCCATCGTGCAGGAAGTAAGTGGTCAGGATCCTAACCCTGGTGGTCCAACACAGAGTCGTACCCCTAACCACTATGCTCCCCTTCCCCCCACCCCGACTGGTATGGCATAGATTTCACCCCACAGAGGCAGGGACACCTAAATACGTACTCCTGGCTCCTCCAGAGACTCTCAGGTGTGCTGGAGACATAAGGAAAATATCCCCACACAGGGCAAAAACTCTGGGCATTGACAAAGGCCTTGCCGTTTGTGCAGGGAGGGTCTGATGGGGCTTCAGGAAGGTCCTAGCAGCAGTTCATTATCCACTCTGTCTCCCAGGGGCAGGCATATGGCTGCCCGCCATATGGGATGTGGGATATGGATGGAAAACCAGCTCTTTCAAGAGTTTTCTGGACTTGGGTGAGTGTCACTCATCCCCCACAAATACCTCGTGCACCGAGAGGCAGGAGCAACCACTGCCCACAGAGACAGGCCTCCTTAGTGGGAAATAAAAGTCCTGGACAGTTGTCCCTTTATGTCCTAGGATCCATTATGCTCTAGACACATGGGAACAATGGTTTCCAAACTGGGTAGGTGAAGAGCCCCTCATCACCCCTCCCCCGGGAAGTTCCAAACTAAGCCATTTCCTCCTCACTGGGGCAAAGGCTCCTTCACCCCAGGGCAGTGGATGTTTATAAGGTGATTTCTACCCTTGGAGGGGCTAGAACCCAGGCCAGGAGGTTGGTGCACCAATGCTGTGGTGAGGGCAGGTCCGGGCCTAAGGTGCTGCTGGGTAGAGATGCTGCTTCCTAGAGAGAGGCCAGAGTAGGACCAGGGGTGAGTCTGCCTTGGACTGTAGAAAAGCCCTTTGTACCACCTGTGAATGCCTATGCGAAAATAATTAAAAGTTTTGAGAAGTCAAATCCTGGTTTAAAAGGGTAAAACAATTCAGGACAGCTATGGCTGTGACCTTGGGTGAGACTCCGTGGGAGGCTATAAATGAAAATGGGTTACTGCATTTCCCGTTCGTTTGCTGGTGTGTTAATGTACTCTGAATTTGTGTGTATACGTGTCTGTGTGTATGTGCGTGTGTGAGAGAGAGAGAGAGAGAGAGAGGAATATATGCCTCCCAAATGTAGTGAGTTTTGCAATGACCTGAATTTCTTACAAATGTTGCTTTCATGTGCTCAGGGACTTCATCAAGACATCACTTGAGAAAAAGAAAACATTGCAGGCTGGTCTAAGGCATAGAGACCTGGAAAGTGTAGGACTTGATTTGCTTCCTCTTTGCAGATAGAAAAATTCAGATAAGATACAAGCTGGGGAAGCTTTTAAAAAAAATAATAATTAAAATATGGAGGCATCGGCGTGTCTGTTCTCCTCTCTGAAACCAAACGTAACAATGGGGAGAAAGAGGACAGAAAAGAAAGCTACTTCTTTGATAAAAGAAAAAAATAACCCGAATTCCAAACCACACTCCTCAGGAAAAGCTGCCATCTTAAAAAGGGGAGCCCAAGAGAAAGAGTTTATATCAGATGGTTTAGATGGAACAGGTAAAGGGAACTGAGGAAGAGGAAACAAGGCAGAAGGAATGTGCTTTAGGATTGGTGTGGCTTTGGGATGGAAGAGAGCAGCATTTATCAACCAGCTTCTGCCCTCATTGGCCATGGGTTGCCCCATAAGATGTTAACTCACACACTCTATCTCTGCAAAAACAAGGCTCTCCATGGGATAGGGCAGGGAATAAAAGCAAACGAGCAGCCCTGTACTTGATGATGTCAATTAGGTGAAGACAAGAACTACTGGTCATTGCAAGAAATGCATTGAGCTTCAACCTGCAACAGGAGGACTTCCTGTTAACCTGAAGCAAACCCATTCCCCCTGGGGGGAGTGTTGGTGAAAACGTATTTAGAACCCATCCACCCAAACCCAAGTGCCGTCTGACATAGTTTATTCCCCTGATCCCTTGTCCCAACACTGCTCAACTCTTACAACAAAGGGCTGACCAAGGAAGCATTCACCTCCATTAAAAAATGAATAATAACATGAAAAGAAATAGTACGAAATCTATACAAAGGTGCCACAAGAATAAAGATACAAGCACGACAAACAAAAAGCAGATAAATAATGATGAATAATTCATGCCCAAGAAGAGGCAACAAAGCAGAGGAAAATTTATGGATCAACACTCCTCCCTGCAAAGAAACAAAAATCATATATAGTTTTAATGAAAAAAAGAGCTCTAAAAAGAGGAATAATAAACAGTCAAAGAAGGAGGGACATGGTAACAGAAGAAGATGAAAAATGATCTGGCAGATCTCAGGAAAAAAATAGGTGGGAAAAAGAAAAGTATTACAAAAATAAAAGTAGAATTAGAAACAGGAAAAAAAAAGAACAGACCATTGTGAAACACAGGAATAAAAAAGTATAGCTAAGTTTTTTAATTTCCAGATTCAAATATTCCTTCATTTCAGGAAAGTTTTCTTCTCCTATGACCTTGAATATTTTGTAATATTTTATATATGTAGACATTGGTATCAGTTGAAAGTTCAGAGGAGAGTTGCAACTAGAGATATTAACCTGAGAATCATGAGTGAGATAATCTACAGGCAGTGAATGAAGAATGTGGGTTGGGACATTGCAGTATCTAGAGGGGTGGACTTGCTAATATTTTATTTAGGATTTTTACATTGATGTTCAGAAGTGAATTTGGTATATAATTTTATTTCCTTGTATTGTCTTTGTCTACTTTTCATACCAAGATTATGTTAGCCAGTTAAATGTTGTACTCTTTGAATTCACTTTGTTTATAATCTCCAAATCTCCCCACCTCCAAAGATACCAGATGCATTTTCTAAACCTTCAAAGAATCTTAGCCAACCAATTTTTTAAAGACTCTTCTCTTAGAGCAGTTTTAGGTTCACAGCACAATGGAAAGGAAGGTACAGAGATTTCCCATATGCCCCCTGCCCCACACATGTGCACCCTCACACATCATCAACAGCTCTCACCAGAGTAGTACACTTGTTACAATTGATGAATCCACACTGACACGTCATACTCATCCAAGTCCATAGTTTACCGTAGGGTTCACTCTTGGTGTTGACCATCTGTGGGTTCGTTCAAATATGTAATCGCACGTATCCATCATTGTCGTGTCATACACAGTATTTTCACTGTCTTAAAAATCCTCTGTGCTCTGCCTATTAATCCCTTCCTGGAAAACCACAGATCTTTTTCACTGTCTCCATAGTTTTGCCTCTTTTAAAATGTCATATAGTTGGAATTATATAGTATGTAGACTTTTCAAATTGGTCTTTAGTAATATGCATTGAAGTTTCCTCCACGCCTTTTCATGGCTTGATAGTGCATTTCTTTTTAGCGCTGAATAATAGTCCATTGTCTGGATGTGCCACAGTTTATTTCTTCCTTCACCTACTGAAGGACATCTTGGTTGCTTCCAAGTTTGGGCAATTATGAATAAAGCTGCTGTAAACTTTATCTGTGTGAACATAAATTCTTAACTACTTTGGGTAAATATCAAAAGGTATGATTGCTGGGTAATCCATTTTTTATGTGAGTGGCTATGGTTCATACAGAGCCACCCAAGTGATGGGCTGCAGCTCACGGGGAATGGGTTGCAGTTTGCTGACTTCTCAGCTCTCCAGGCAGCCTGGGGTTGCCAGAGCCTCTGGACAGTCGCTTCCAGAGCCATTTGAGGAGGCAATGTTCTAGGAGCTGAAGAAGCTCAGTGGGGCCAGTGCCAGGTAGCGACAGGGAGGCCTTGAGGGAGGGTGGGGAGCCCTGGCATATGCAGCTCCAGGTGAGGAGCTCGACATCTCTGCCTCTCTGCCTACATGGGAGCTGGCTGCTGCCCTCTGTTCTTCCTCCTGTCTTCTTTTAGTGGTGAGCAAGCAGGTGCAGGTGTCTGCCCTAACAGAGCACATGCAATCTGCCCATTAGCACGTTTGCTGTGTTATAAAATGCTTCATATGATAAATTTGTTTTTTACAGGCAACCTTTACAAATCTCTCTGTACTCTGGAAAAACAGAAGGACCTTAGACTGTTTTTAATCTGACAACCTGTGCCTTCTTAAATGTCATTTTTATGTAGTGATTCTTCCCTCCTCGTTTCTCTTCTACATCACAAATTAATACCTCTGTTGCTGTTGTTCTATGCAGTCAATATTTGTTTAGACTTGCCCGTATGTTTGTGCAGGACTTCTACTAACACATATGGCATTATTGTGCAAATTAGGAAGAGGTGCTTCTTTCTCGAAACACTTAATTTCCATCTGTGGAAATAAATAATCACGTAATTCAATAATATACATACACTATACAATAATAAGAGTGCATAATAAACATACAAGCTACACTGTCTACCATACAACTGGCATCCCCAGATGTTGCACCTCTATGCAGTACACAACCTCTAAAACAGCCCTTGGCAGTCTAGGTTTGCCGGACCTTTAAGCCTCATTCTGCATTGTAGCTCAGTTCTTCCTTCTGGGTTCAATTTCTGTACAAAAGGACATTCTTTATAAGTTCCATAAATTCAGGTTTCTCGAAATAAATTCCTCAGTTTTTTGTTATTTGATAAATGTTTTTATTTTACCCTTGTGTTTGATGATAGGTTTAAGTATTTTAAAACTCCATGTTAATAGTTATTTTGTTCTCAGCAGCTTGATGATAATATTTCACTGTCTTTTGCTTTTATTACTATTAGTGAAAAATCTATGGTTGATCTAATAGTTATTCTTTGTAGGTAACCTGTCCTTTCTCTTTGCTTGCTTTTACATTTTTTTGTTTTGTCTTTGGAGTTCTGCCAATCCTTTTAAAGTGTGCTACCTAGGGCTTCCCTGGTGGCGCAGTGGTTGAGAGTCCACCTGCCGATGCAGGGGACATGGGTTCATGCCCCGGTCCGGGAAGATCCCACATGCCGCGGAGCGGCTGGGCCCGTGAGCCGTGGCCGCTGAGCCTGCGCGTCCGGAGCCTGTGCTCCGCAATAGGAGAGGCCACAACAGTGAGAGGCCCGCGTACCGCCAAAAAAACAAACAAACAAAAATAAACAATGAAGACAATTCTAAAGAGAAAAATTAAAGATCACCTCAGATCTTATCGAAGGAGATAACCATTATTAACTGGCAAGATCCCCTTTCCAATAGTTCTCTGTGAACCCGCATCATATACACCACCCTGTCATCTCTGTCAATAAAAGTGGCTGTACTTCATCATTTCTAATAGTTGTATACACACACACACACACACACACACACACACACACACACACACACAGAGTCCAGTCTTATTATTTGCAGGAGTTATATTTTGTAAAGTCGCTGTAAACAATGAATTAACAAATATTTACCCATTGTTTATAGGGAGTATAAAAAATGTTTATACTCCCTATAAACAATGTCTATAGGGAGTATTTACAAGGTTAGGTTCCTGTGAGCCTCTGGTCAATTTTGATCAACCAATCAATACATAACCTTGTTTTATGTGTGTTTCCATTTAAAGACACCTTATTTAGTATATATTGTTGATTCATTAATATTGAACTCACGGCCAACAGCCCTGTAACTTGTGCCTGAATGAAGCTTATCTAACTGACGAATTTTCTCCATACAGCACATCACAGCCATCTCGCACTTAAGAATACTAAATAGTACTTCACTACGTTTGGGGGCCATTCAAAACAGACATCACCAACAAGGAGCCAAAAATGCAAACATGTTGCGCTAAATACACTGTGCAAAGGACCCTGTTTCTAGTATGAGACCTGAAACCAACAGGCAGAGAGTGCCCTGCTCGACCTCAGCTGGGAACGTGCACAGTGGGCGACTCAAATTTTCAGTGGCTCTGCACGAGTCCACAAATGACCACAAAAGTGCCACGAGTATTGGTTTTGGGGTCACAAATAATTTTAGCAAGTAGGCAAATTCGTAAAAAAAAAAAAAAAAATTGCAAGAAAAGAACCTGCAAATAACGAGGATCACATGTGCGCCTGTGTGTAATTGACTTAGCCAGTTCCCTGCTGATGACCATTGAGATTGTTCCCAACTTTTTCTTCCCCTTCCGAGCAGTATCACCAAGACCTCCTTCCCCTCGTCCACCCCCCTCCCTCCACTTCCACCTCTTCTAGTCCTCTTGCCTTCCACTTTGCCCTGCTGTTCTCTTCCTTCTCTTTTTCCTCTTGCTCCTTTCCTTGTCCTTATCTGTTGTTGAAGAAGTTTCAAAATAATGGGGGAAAGAGAAGAAGAAGCTTGAGGTGGAAAAAGTAGTGGGAGGGTGAAAGGAGGGTTGGGGGGTTATGCAAATATGAAGCCAGGTCAGCTCCCTCCTCCCTCCAAGAGCATTCCATTTGCAAAGACCACTAAACTAGCCACTTGAAAGACTTCATTTAAAAAAGACTTCATTTTTAAAAGTATTAAAATCTTATGTTATAAAAGAAGAAATTTCCCCATCAACAGATGAATGGATAAAGCAGATACGGTACATATACACAATGGAATATTACTCAGCCATAAAAAAGAATGAAATAATGCCATTTGCAGCACCATGGATGGACCTAGAGATGATCATATTAAGTGAAGTAAGTCAGACAGAGAAAGACAAATATCATATGATATCACATATATGGAATCTAAAAAAAAGATACAAATGAACTTATTTACAAAGTAGAAATAGACTCATAGACATAGAAAACAAATATGGTTACCAAAGGGGAAGGTGGGGGGGAAGGGATAAATTAGGAGTTTGGGATAAACATACACACTACTACATATAAAATAAGCAACAAGGGCCTACTGTATAGCACAGGGACTATATTCAATATCTTATAATAACCTATAATGAAAAGAATCTGAAAAAGTATATATATATATATATATATAGAGAGAGAGAGAGAGAGAGAGAGAGACAGAGAGAGACAGAGAGAGAGAGGGAGAGAGAACTGAATTACTTTGCTGTACACCTGAAACTAACACAATATTGTAAATTAACTATACTTCAATTTTTAAAAGTGGTTAAAAAAAAGAAATTCCAAAGGAAATCATAGTTCACATCTGTGGTAGATAAAAGCTGCCTATAAATCATTCAACATCCACCCCAGCAGGAGATGGGGTCCCTTTCCCTTGAACCTGACTTGGCCCTTTGACTGCTTAACAGTAAAATACAGTGGAAGGGACACTGCTCAAGTTTCCAGGCTCAAGTCTTAAGCAACGGCAGCTCTCAACGTCTCAAATAATCTCTTGGGATGCAGTTGGGAGCCCAAGCGACCCGTGGAGAGTCCCCCGTCGAGGGAAGCGGAGGCCCTAGCTGACGGCCCTAGCTGACGGCCCTGGCTGACAGCCCTAGCTGGTTCTAGGTCAACAGACAGCACCAACCTGCTGGCCAGGTGAGTGAGTCATCTTGGAAGTGGATCTTTCCTCCACAGTCAAGCTTCCCCAGGTGCTGCCACACAGAGCAGAGAAGAGCTATTGCCTCCAAGTTCTTCCTAAATTAAAGATTCAGATGCAAAATAAATGACTCTTGATAATTTAAGACACTAAGCTTGAGTGTTTTATTACCCAGCAATATACAACTAGAATAATATTATGAATAAAATCTGTCCTATGTAGCAATGAAGCCATATTTGTAGTATTTTTACCAAATCTCTGCTTCTTGTGTGTTATCCTGCTTCTAAGAAGGTGAATTAAAACAGTGTTTAGTTTAGGGTTTTTGGGTTTTTTTGTTTTGTTTTGTTTTTGGTGCCTGGATGAATTCTATCAATCCATTCTTAGAATTATGTTTTTAAGTGCATAAAACAAAATGCACTAATTAATAGAAATGCAGTTACCGGGCTTCCCTGGTGGCGCAGTGGTTGGGGGTCCGCCTGCCGATGCAGGGGACGCGGGTTCGTGCCCCTGTGCGGGAGGATCCCGCGTGCCGCGGAGCGGCTGGGCCCGTGAGCCACGGCTACTGGGCCTGCGCGTCCGGAGCCTGTGCTCCGCGGCGGGAGAGGCCACAACAGTGAGAGGCCTGCGTACCACAAAAAACAAACAAACAAACAAACAAAAAAAACAAAAAAGAGAGAAAGAAATGCAGTTACCAAAATATTAAAATGTTTAATAAAGGAATATATGTGTGAGATAATAGAATCTAGTGGAGCGTCTAATGACTGCCGTAAATCTGAAGTACGATGAGCTCAAATAATTTTTCTGGATATCTGCAACACTTTAATGTGACATGGAAATATCTGTTACTTTTTTCTTGTACATTTTTTTTTTTGCGGTACGCGGGCCTGGCAGGCAGACTCTCAACCACTGCGCCACCAGGGAAGCCCTCTTGTACATTTTTTAAGTTAAAAAATGAGAAAGTACAAATATCATGTGATTATATTTCATTTTAACTTTCTCTTGACCCACCTCCCCTATTACTTTGCTTTCCTTTATAGAAAAGATTTTATTTTTTTCCTTCCAGTTTTATTGAGGTATAATTGACATACAGACTGTATAAGTTTAAGGTGTACAGCATACTGATTTGACTTGCATACATCATGAAATGATTATCACAATAAGCTTAGTGAACATCCATAATCACAGATACAAAATTAAAGAAACAGAAAAATAAAATTTTCCTTGTGATGAGGACTCAGGATATCCTCTCTTAATTTTCATATAAACATACAGCAGTGTTAATTATATTTACCATGTTGTACACTATATCCCTAGTACTTATTTTTTTATTTTTTTTTTTTGCGGTACGTGGGCCTGTCACTGTTGTGGTCTCTTCCGCTGCGGAGCACAGGCTCCGGACGCGCAGGCTCAGCGGCCATGGCTCACGGGCCCAGCCGTTCCGCGGCATGTGGGATCTTCCCAGACCGGGGCACGAACCCGTGTCCCCTGCATCGGCAGGCGGACTTTCAACCACTGCGCCACCAGGGAAGCCCCCCTAGTACTTACTTTATAACTGAAAGTTTGTACCTTTTGACTGTCTTCATCAAACTCCCCTCCCCCTACACCCTGCCCCTGGTAATCACAAATCTGATCTCTTTTTCTATGAGTTTGTTTGTTTGTTTGTTTTTGAAGTATAATCTACAATACTATGCTAGTTCCTGTTACACATCATAGTGATTCAATATTTCTGTACATTTCAAAATGATCAGCATGATAAATTTACTTATGATTCGTCACCATACAAAGATTTTACATAGTTATTGACTATATTCCCCACACCTTACCTTTCATACTCGTGACTCATTTATTTTAATTTTTATAAGTGGATTTTGCTTATACGACTATGGTTTGCTACCCACATGAGTAATTAAAGGAAATGCTAATTTTCAGTTAGAGATTAGTGAAAATGTAGAAGTAATTTTTTTCCCATACATATCCACAGACTCCTAAATTTTATTCTTACACCTCAGATTAAGAACTCTGAACCACCTGGTTGTACAGCGATAGAATAACTTTGCATTCCTCAGTAAAGACACCGAGATTGAAAATCATCTTTCTCCGAAAGCACAATGAAATGATAGAAGCGGTCAGGACAACTAACCTCCATCTACCCGCTCTTTAGCCAGAATTTCATAAGCAACAGGGAAACATGTGACTCGTTTGAAAGTCTTGGGACAATTGTACTTTCCAGTCTCCAAGGGCTTTATTGCGTGGAGTCAGGTAGCATCAGCCTGAACCCAGATGTGCTCACACATGCCTCTCTTTGCTCCTCGGTCCATGTGCCAGCAAACATGGACAGTAAAGGCTCTCAAGTTTTATGTGCTATATCTTTATGCAACTGGAATGAGGCTGACTGACCCTCTGAGTCCCACATCCAAAAATCACAGAGATATACTCCGATTGACCAATCAACTGTAGCCAGAGGGGAAGGTCATAGTTTGCAAAGTGGCTGTTCCCATAGTAACCATGCACCTGGCAGAAGAGGTGGAAGTGCAGGCGGGGGAGGGACAGGCCATTCAACTTGCCCAGCCTAAATATAATGACGATGTGGATGGGAAGGGCCACACTCACATTCACATGCTTTTTGAAGATGGACTCTGAGCCCATGATGGCGGCTGTGGAAATTTACCTGCTACAAAACTGAATGGCTCCTCTGCTTGTGGGTGGCCTGAGAAGGACCCATGACACTGTCCCCTTTATGGGGAACTTTACTGAAGCCCTCAGCCTCAGGGAAAGCTCCTCAGCCTTGCTCTGGAAAATGAAAGCAAGCTGGGGACTCTTTCCTTGAGAATAGAAGCTGTAGCCTGAGGTCTCCATTGGAAATCCATTTTAGGAACCGGGAGAGAAATAATGATTAAAAAAAACTGAAATGTATACTGTGCTCTATGGCAGTGGTTCTCAAACCTTTAGTGTCAGGAGCATTACACTCTTAAAATTTCCTAAGACCCTAATATTAGAGCATTTTTAATATGGGTTTTATCTACTAGTATTTTCCATAATAGAAATTAAAATATTGATTTTACTAGTTTATTTTAAAATATCATAAAATCATTCCATGTTAATATAAAATGACATTTTTCTAAAAGGATCATATTTCTGAAAACAAAGAAAAATGTAGCGAGAAGAGCAGCATTGTTTTACGTTTCTCAAAGCACTTTACTGCGTGGCTTAGCAGACAGCTGGCTTCTCCTGTCTGCTTCTGCATTCAGCCTGTTACAAAAATGTTGTTTTGTCTGAGGTAGATATGGAGTTGGAAAAGGGAGAAGTACTAAAATAGCCTTTTCAGAAAACTGTGACTATTCTTTGATACTACACTAAAACTCGACAAATGGCTGTAAATCATACACTTGCTCGTTAAAATTTTCCATTTTCAATGGCTCTTTCACCCACCCAGCCATGATTCTGTAACACCACGTATTGGCCACCTGAGAAATACTGGTCCAATGAACTCATGGCAGATCTTTCAGACCTTGAAACATTTCATTATGTATGTTAAAACGGCATCACCAAACTGTTTAAGCATCGGAACACTGCCAAGCTCAGAAAGGCAAATACAAATTTTCCGTAACTCTAGTTTTTGCATGAAAGTTCAGATCTTATCATTGATAACAGACACTGTCATTTATTTTCCTCGAAGTGACAGGCTCGCTTCATTATTTTTGAGAAAATGTCTGTCAAATACCTAAGTCTGTAAGTTGTCCATTTAAGTAAAAATCGTGTTGCATGAAAGAAGTGGCTAGTTCATATCAAAACTCAAATAATCATACAGTTTTCCTTGAGATGAACACTGCTCTTCAGCATGCCATGTAAGTGCTTTACGTGTAGTTCCCATCTCATCACATAGAATATTAAAAAGATGTATATTCGAGAATTGCAATTCAATACAATTAATACTTTGTGCTGATTCATCAAAGATATTCTTAATTGCAAAATTTTTTCTCTTCAGGTAGGTGAAGAATACACTGACCACTAGTACAGTCTGGTACACGGACTTAATTCACGCCTATGTGCCAGCATTTATACCCACCATTGCTTCTGCACCATTAGTGCAAATGTCAACCCAGTGAAAAAGGCAAATGAAGTCCTAGTGTTAGTTTTTAAATTGTTTTGACCTCTGAGACCCTTTGAAAGAGTTTCAGAGCCCCTCTGGGGGCCACAGACCATAAATTGAGATCCACTGATTTATGGTTTATGAAGTATTGAATATTTTCTTATAAATGCCTTTTATGGTTCTCACAGAAGCCCTTTGAGATGAGCACTCCTGGGACACCCCCTTTGTAAGGACAAGGTAAATGAGGTTCTGGGAGATTAATTGCCTTGTCCCTGGCCTCAGGGAGCAAGAATCTTCGAGGGACAAAAAGGAAATTCTTGTCATCACTCCCATGGATCCTGGTAGAGCATCACGATGGGAAAGGCTCCACCTCCATTCCAGCTCCACCTGCTGATTCCTACGGGCTGCCACTAGCCAGCCTTGGGAGGGAAGGAGGATGCTCAAACAAATGGGTGTATTTGGGGCAGCTCAGTACTGGGGGACGAGTCAAGGCAGCCTTGCGGGGTGGCCCCAGGATCAGGCCATCAGTGGAGCAAACACTCCCCCCCACCGCTGGGCCCCTGATCTCTGATGATGACTCATGAAAGATTCTTGGAGGCCGGCATGGCTGTCTTCTCTCTCCATCCATCTCAAAGAGGAGGGATCTGCAGTGCAGGCGACAGTGAGGAGGAATACACTAGTAAATGTTCATTTTCAGAGTTATAGTTATTATTATTTTAGTTTTCAAAGTTGCCCAAGACTTGTCTATCCTGCCAGTGTAAAAACATAGCTCAAGTGGGGAGAGATAAATTAGGACTTTGGGATTAGCAGATGCAAACTACTGCATATAAAACAGATAAACAACAGGGCCCTATTGTATAGCACAGGGAACAATATCTTGTTATAAACTATAATGGAAAAGAATCTGAAAAAGTGTATATATATGGAACTGAATCAAGTGCTGTACACCTGAAACTAACACGATGTAAATCAACTATAATCTAATTAAAAAAAGAAACATTTTTTTAAAAAAGAGGGTCTTATTAAACTGATAAAGGATAAATGTTAACAGTGATGATATTAAATAAAAGTAACAAATAAAAGTTTATTGATAAAACAACAAACTACTATATATAAAATAGATACACAGTAAGTTCCTACTGTATAGCACAGGGAACTATATTCAATATCCTGTGATAAACTATAATGGAAAGACTGAAAAAGAGTGTATATATATATTATATATATATATATATATACACACACACATATATAGATGTACATATAACTGAATCACTTTGCTGTACACCAGAAACTAACACAACATTATAAATTCACTATACTTCAATTTTAAAAAAGTAAAGGTGAAACAAGAAAAAAACAAAACAAAAAAACCCACAGCCCAAGCCAAAAGATATGCAGCCTTCCCTATGGCTTTCCTATAGCTACATCCAGGGGTGGGAGATGCTTGGAAGATCCCTAACTCTGTGAGTTTTGGGATTCTGCTCTGCTGGCACATTCCTGGATGACCTGGGAAGCCAAAGGAAGGAAAGAAAAGTAGGCCACCAAGCATCCCTGGGGCCATGGATCAGCAATGAGGAGACGTGTCAGGCTGGAGAACTCTGTGGAAGAGAAACATAGAATGGGGAGCACTGTCTTTAGGAAGAAGGAAAGAAATGACAGAGACTGTGGGTAAATGACACTTGCACATTTCCTTGGGGCTGAACACCTCCAGTTTTCTCTGTCTTTTGTGATCCAGTGAGTCCCCCGGAGGCGGAACTGGTTGCCGAGATAGGCAGCAGATGAAATGGCAGCGACATAGGACACGACTGAAAAATGTCAGAGACTCTCTACAGCTTGGCCAAGACAAGGTCTCTTTTCCAACTTGACTTCAGACCTGTTTTCCAACCCAGGGAGCCAGAGAGACGTGGGGAGACACAGAGACGAGAGACACAGAGAGGCCACAGCAGAGGCCAGAGGAAGTTGGATCCAAACTTCCATCTTTGTCACTTGCCTTAAGTATGTTTCAGCTGGTAGAGAAGAGACGGCTGAGTGCTGAGGGCAGAACCCACATAGACATGGCATTATTCATCCATCCTGTCAACAAACACAGTTCTGACCATGTGCTGGTGGATTTACTCTCTAACAAACGAGAAAAACAAGCAAAGCAACGCCTGACAGAGTGCTGGCAGCTCTGACAGATGTACATTGGGGTCAGTGAGGAAGATCCGAGCAGGGACCAATCCCAGCCCTGAGAGGTCAGGGAAGGCTTTAGGGAATGACAGGAACCAAACACGCAAAGTCACAGAGAGAAAGAGTACGTCTGGGTTCAGGGGACCTGCAGTGGCTCCATGTGGCCAAGTTCCAGGTGGAAATGCACAGAAACCCCCGTGTGACCTTGACGTTTTCAAGCAGCACTAACCTGGTGTTCCTGACCTGCATCTTTCCATTGCAAGGACCTGAGACCCATCCAGGACATTCTGCAGTCTTGAGGGAGGGAAGCAACGTCACAACACTGGATACAAGGCACAGTGACAAGGCAAGCACTGGTCCTGGGATCGAGGGTGGGAGCAACACAAGGGCTCAACGATTGTTTCCACCTCCTCAGTTTCTAGAAGCAGAAGGTAGAGGTTGACTCATAAGGGGAAGGCAGGACACGAGCCTCTAGATGGTGCATGAGGTCAGAGAGTGACACACAGAGAGGGTGACTTAACGGTGGGTCCCCAGAGCCACAGGTCATGTCTCCTCAAATATCCCCTGACCAGGGACCCTGTGAGTCATCACCCAAGAATGGAGGTGGGGAAGAGCCGGCCGCTTTGTGCTTGTGTGTGGGCATGTACGTAAGATGGATCCCAAGAAATGGAACTCCTGGTACAGAGCTATGCCCCACAGCGCCCCTAGAGGCTGTTCACTTTTACACTCCTCCCAGGAACCAGACGATCCATTTCCCTCCATCCTCAACAACACTGGACATTTTACTTCTTCACCAACTGAGAAAAGCTCTTTGACAATCATTTAAGAAGCATTCACAGTCCTAACAGCACCCACTAGTCAAAGGACAGACCCTCTGATAATAGGAGAGGAACCAGAAATTGTCTCTTGCCTGCTCTATACTGGGAGTTTTTAACAGGTGTGAGTAGGAGACATCAGAACTATTCAGTCTTGACTTTGTACGTGCACCAACTTTGTCTTCTAGCACCCCTGTTGTTGCTAATGGGAAATCTAATTGTGAAATACAGCATAGATGCAGGCCTAATTTTTGTCATTTGGGAGATCGTGTTGTCTCCAATAGCTTTTTGTTTTGTTTTATATTCTGCAGTTTTACTCTCATTGTTTAGGTAGGATCTTTTTGGTATATTTTCTTTTGCTTTTGTTTTTTTCACTTTTGGGTGTTGGTTTCCTCCTGCCTTTAACTCAGTGTGATTTTTCTATTTGGGGAATTCATGCTTTTCTCCAGGTCTTGAAAATTCCCTTCCATTATCGCTTTGAGACTTGTCTTGGAAGAGTCCTCCCCAACAGTGGGACCATAGTGGTCTTTCTTCAAACATAAGCCCATGTTCCCAGCACTTGAAGTAAGAAGACTGTGCGGGAGGGGCTTAGAAATTTCAGCATCTCCACAAGGCAGACAAGTCCTGGTGGGAGGCAGGCTGGCAGTGAGCCCTTTGGGCTGAGGTGCAGGCAGGCGTGTCCAAGAACACGGGCCACAAGATGGTGGACAAGAACATGAGGCACACGAAGGCAGCTGGAAAGAACATGAATGTGGAGCCCAAAGAGCTCTGTCTCCATCCCAACTGGTGCACCCACTACACAGGTGATTCTGAGCAAGCCCACATCAAGGTCATGATGTAATGATGATGCTCGCGTGGCACGTGACTATTTTAAAAGGATCTCATCCGTGATAACTTTTTGTCATTCACAGCAATGCTGATGGAGACTGGTTGCTCCATCTGTAAAATGGAAGTAATGATTCGGCTTCACAGAGCTGCTGTAGGGATTGGACTGGGAGAACCTTTGCAAACTGCAGAGTATCACATAAATGTAGGATGAGCAGATCAGGCTTGTGTTTTGCCCAATTACAGATGAGGATGCTGGGGCTCAGAGGATTTCAGTGACTGGGTAGCGGTCAAGCAGACTTCTAGCAGCCTGGGAACAAACCCACACTTGCCGACTGTCCATTTCCACTCCCTTCGCTGTGTTCTTTTTCACTTCTCTTCCCGTTCCTCTTTGAGGAACGACAGCCTGGCGGTGAACAGCACGTGGTTTCTGGAGTCAAACCAACCTGGGTTCAAATCTTCCCCACAGTGGGACCCTGAGCCAGTTACTTAACGTCCCCAAGGGTCAGTTTTCTCCTGTGAAGTATGGGGAGCTAATAGCACCATCTCCATCTCACGAGGGGATTCGGCGCGATGACGCAGGTAAAGCATGCTCGTCACGTGGAAAACACTCAAGAAACGAGACCGCTTATAATTATTTTTGCTTCCACAGAAAGCCGCAATGGAGGCAGCTTAACTTAGCGGGACGGCAGGCTCTCCTACAAGAGACTCCCTGGAGTATTCAAACAGAGCCTTCCCTGCCTTTGTGTGTGGGGTGGGACGGCGGGGGGGACGGATCCCAGTGCTTTGGACAAGAGCTGCGCTTCCGGTACACCGTGGGGAGAGGTGCTGATGATCCTATGTCAAGGTCACACGATGCTCACACACACTTTGCCATTTGAAAAACGTATTCTTCTCCATTAACTTTTAAAAATTCACAACATGCTGTGATATCCGAGTTGTAATGATAAGAATGTCTCTATTACTATTCCTACTTACTGATGAAGAAATAGGCCCACCGGTTTGCAAGGCAGAAATAGAGACAGAGATGTAGAGAACAAACGGGGGAAAGTGGCAGGGGTGGGGTGAGGGGGTGGTGGGATGAACTGGGAGATTGGGACTGACATATATACACTAACATGTATAAAATGGATAACTAATAAGAACCTGCTGTATTAAAAATAAAATTAAATTTAAAAAGAAAACAGAAACAGGCCCAGAGAAGGTCAATGGTACAGCTTATTAAAAATATTTCTTAATCTTTCATGGAAACCAGGTTGAAATATTTTTCATTTTGTTTTCCAGGGTCCCTTAGATAACTACCCATCAAAATAAATCCCTTTTAGAATTTAGTGGCAGATAAAGACCCAGATACTTAGAAGTCTATGACCTGGATTTATTTTCCCCTTTGGTCTTGGCAATCAGAAGACTATGGGAGATATTTAGTTCTCAACCTCAGTAGTTATATATTTTGGTATTTTGCATTCTGCTAGGACCAGGAAAGACTATGAGAAATGGAGGACAAGAGTCTGTGCTCTGCAGCAATTACAATTTTTTTTTTTTTTTGCGGTACGCGGGCCTCTCACTGTGTGGCCTCTCCCGTTGCGGAGCACAGGCTCCGGACGCGTAGGCTCAGCGGCCATGGCTCACGGGCCCAGCCGCTCCACGGCATGTGGGATCTTCCCGGACCGGGGCACGAACCCGTGTACCCTGCATCGGCAGGCGGACTCTCAACCACTGCGCCACCCAGGGAAGCCCAGCAATTACAATTTTGTGGGACAGCAAAGTGGTAGCCCAAGACCCTCCCAGTGGATGCCACGTGGGGACTTCCCTAGGCTGGGCAGCTTGGTTCATCTCAAGGTGCTTGGACTGGGGCTTCTGATAACCCCTGGCCCTAGTGTCCACTCTTTCCATAGTCTACCTGAAGTCCTGTAGCCAGGACAGCAGTGCTCAGACCTCTGGCCTTTGGTAAATACGCATCGGACAGGAACCAAAGAAGAAAGCAAGCCCTCAAGATGACCCTGTGTGGTGCAGGGTCAGGAGCTCTACAGCCAGCAAAGAATTCCCTGCCACAAGCCTCCCAGCCAGCTTCTGCAATTGAAATCCACAGGCTCGACATCTCACCAAGGCAGCCCACGCTGGGAAGAATGAAATTAGGGCCTGTGAGTGGGCCGGGGATCACTTAAGAGGCCAGAAGCTCCCAATTTCTTCTCAGCAGTCTCTGTTTGACTGAATTTGGAGATTCTGAGATCTTGTTTGATTTCAGTCGTGCTGCATTTCCAACGCACCAAAGACCCCCCGGCCTGTCTCCAGTGATGCCATGGGCTCGGGGCCCTCACCCCAGATCGCCTGCCTTTCCAGGTGGGTAATAACCATGGGAGGGGCCCGGACCCCCTGAACTCCTGAAATTTGTTCCAGCCGCCAGCTTTCTCACAGCAAAGCTGTTTCTTCCAGCAAGTGAAGCCTGCAGTTGATTTATGGCTCATTTTCAGGACGCAATACTGTAATTTTGCGAAATGATAGTAGTATCGATTCCAGAAGATTTTCTCTTTGCTGAAACCCCGGGGCCGAGGTGCTAAATGGAGCCTCGGTGTGAGGAACAGCATTTCACACTTCATCGATTTCACCGGTCAGATCCTCCACTTTGATTCAAATGTCGAGGGCCCCCCTCAAGCTCTTTGTTGCCCCGTTCACAGGCCCTGATTTCTGCAGAGGGCATTGACTGTCATTACACAGCCGACTTGCCAACGAGGCAGAGGGTCCAAACAAGGTCATAAGGAACGTATTCACTTTGGTTGTTGGGACACTCAAGGCCACTGTGAGGAATGGCTTTTGAGTCCTCATTCTAAGTACATTTACTGTCCTCTTCTAGTTCTGATCTCAAGATGGGAAAGGAAGTACTCCGTTCAGGATTGAAAACAAAACAGAATGAGTGAATCAGCGAATGAATGAATGAGAGAGAGAGAGAGAGAGAGAAAGAGAAGAAAGGAGAGGAGGGAAGAACAGACAGAGAAACAAGGGAGGAAGACAGAGAGAGAGGGAGGGAGGGAGGGAGCAAGAAAACTCTAAATCCAGAACAAGCACTGTCAAGGCAGCGTGAGCCATGATTTTGAGCAGAATTGAACCACCTGCCATTTCCAGCATTAGTCTGAGATCCTTTATGGTGGAGTTTGAGAAGGAGGCTGTCTGTCAGAATCACGGGGCTATCTTCCCATTACCCTCAGTACTGGCCAGAAATATTTTAAAACACAACAAACCATGCTGGGCTTCTCAGCTGAAAGGAGATTGGTGATTTTGTCGGGGGAACTACAGCAGTCTGGGAGATTATTAAAGGGTTATAAATTAGGTGTGACAGGCTAAAGGTGCTGGGATATTAAGACTGGAAGAAGAAGTTTTGGGGGGTGTCTTGATGGATAAAATCTGCTTTCAGTATCCAGGCGGAAGGAGGTGGCACCAGGATCCCACTAATTTATTCCCTCAGCAGATACTTATTGATCATCTATTATGAGCAGACACTGCTGGTTCTTCTGGAGCTTACAGACTAGAAGGGGAAGTAAATATTAAATGAATCAATTCAAATGTGATTACAATATGCCCTAAATTTTTTAAGGAAGAAAGCTAAGTTCTACGAGAGACAGAAGCAGGGGGCCCCAATTAGTTGGGGGTGGGCCCAGGGTCAGAGAAATCCCTCCAGATCTGAGGAATGAGGAGAGTTTAGCAGACGCCGCTGAGAAGGGCTGGTCCCTGCGTTTGTGAAGTCCCCAAGCTGATTGCTTTTGAGGGGCCACAACAAGGGTAGAAGTTGGGGGGAAGGAGGGGAAGGGCAAATTCAGCCATGGGGGAAGGGGAGTGGAGACTGGAGGGCAGAATGAGCAGTAACCAGGAGTCTGAAGGTTGTCCTGAGTATGATGGGACAGGATGCCATTAGTGGGTCTTAAACAGGGGATGGTATACTTTGCTGTGCAAAAGCTTTTAAGTTTAAGTAGGTCCCATTTGTTTATTTTTGTTTTTATTTTCATTACTCTAGGAGGTGGATCCAAAAATATATTGCTGTGATTTATGGCAAAGAGTGTTCTGACTATGTTTTCCTCTAAGAGTTTTATAGTGTCCAGTCTTACATTTAGGTCTTTAATCCATTTTGAGTTTATTTTTGTGTGTGGTGCTTGAGAATGTAGTAATTTCATCATTTTACATATAGCTCTCCACTTTTCCCAGTACCATTTATTGAAGACTGTTTTTTCCCCATTATAAATTCTTACCTCCTTTGTCATAAATTAATTGACTGTAGGTGTGTGGGTTTATTCTGGGCTTTCTATCCTGTTCCTTTGACCTATAAGTCTGTCTTTGTGCCAGTACCATACTGTTTTGATTACTGTAGCTTTATTGTATAGTCTGAAGTCAGGGAGCCTGATTCTTCCAGCTTTGTTTTGCTTTCTCTAGGTTTCTTTGGCTATTCAGGGTCTTTTGTATTTCCATATGAATTTAAAAATTTTTGTTCTAGATCTGCAAAAAATGCCATTGGTAATTTGATAGGGATTGCATTGAATCTGTAGATTGCCTTGGGTCGACCCATAGAATAAAAGAAAATATTTGCAAATGATGTGAATGACAAGGGATTAATCTCCAAAATATGCAAACAGCTCATACAGCTCAATATCAAAAAAACAATCAACCCAATCAAACAGTGGGCAGAAGATCTAAACAGACATTTCTCCAAAGAAGACATACAGATGTCCACAAAGCATATGAAAAGCTGCTCAGCATCACTAATTATAAGAGAAATGCAAATCAAAACTGCAATGAGATATCACCTCATACTGGTAAAAATGGCCATCATCAAAAAGTCTACAAACAATAAATACTGGAGAGGGTGTGCAGAAAAGGGAACCCTCCTACACTGTTGGTGGGAATGTAAGTTGGTATAGCCACAATGGAGAACAGTATAGAGGTTCCTTATAAAACTAAAAATAGAGCTACCATATGATCCAGCATTCCCACTCCTGGGCATATATCTGGAGAAAACCATAATTAGAATAGATACATGCACCCCAATGTTCACAGCAGCACTATTTACAATAGCCAAGACATGGAAGCAACCTAAATGTCCATTGGCAGATGAATGGATAAAGAAGATGTGGTACATATAGACAATGGAATATTACTCAGCCATAAAAAAGAACAGAATAATGCCATCTGCAGCAACATGAATGGACCTAGAGATGATCATACTAAGTGAAGTAAGTTAGGCAAAGACAAATAGCATATGATATCACTTATATGTGGAATCTAAAAAAAATGATACAAATGAACTTATTTACAAAAACTGAAACAGACAGACTGAAAACAAACGTATAGTTACCAAAGGGGAAAGGTGCAGGGAGGGATAAATTAGGAGGTTAGGATTAACATATACACACTACTATACATAAAATAGAGGGACTTCCCTTGTGGTGCAGTGGTTAAGAATCCACCTGCCAATGCAGGGGACACAGGTTCTAACCCTGCTCCAGGAAGATCCCACATGCCACTGAGCAACTAAGCCCATGTGCCACAACTACTGAGCCTGTGCTCTAGAGCCTGTGAGCCACAACTACTGAAACCCATGTGCCTAGGGCCTGTGCTCCACAATGAGAGAAGCCACCACAGTGAGAAGCCCAAGCACCACAACGAAGAGTAGCCCCCGCTCGCCACAACTAGAGAAAGCCCGCACGCAGCAATGAAGACCCAACGCAGCCAAAAAATAAAATAAAATAAAATAAAATAAAATCGATAATCAACAAGGACCTACTGTATAGCACCGGGAACTCTATTCAATACTCTGTAATAACCTATATGGGAAAAGAATCTGAAAAAGAATAGGTATATGTATGTATATAACTGAATCACTTTGCTGTACACCTGAAACTAACACAACATTGTAACTCTATATACTATAATATAAAATAGAAATTAAAAAAATAAATGAACAGGGGATGGTATGATTTAATATGCGTTTCAAAAAATAACTCTCAGGCCATAGAGTGCAAACTGGGTTGGAGGGGAGCTAGAGAAGTGGGGAGGCCAGTTAGAGGGTGGCTTTGGTCACCCAGGCAAATGATGATGGTGGCTGTGCCCGAGGTGAGAAGGAAAGACAGGGAGAGACTGGAGCTCTAAGTTGAGGTGAGTGGACAGGACTAGGTGATGGGCTGGCCATGGGAAAGGCAGGGCAAAGGAGAGGGCTCTGAGAACGCTAGTGGAGGTGTCATTTCCTACAAGTGGGAAGACTGAAGGGTTGAAGAAGACAGAAAAGCTTCCTTCCCAACCCTGGAAGCCCACAAGTGCTCCTCTGTGCAGCCCGGATGCACTTTTCCAAAGAAAAGATTGCCCCATTTCTGCAGACTGGGTGATTGGCCTGTCCACCAGCTCCCTGGTTCCCACACCCACCGGCTGGAGGGGGTGGGCTGAGTGGCACTGAGGAGATGGCCCTGCCAATGCCAGGGCTTCAAACCCTGCCAGAGAAGAAGCCCACAGATCAATAACATGGAAGGAGGACCTGGATGGGACTGAGCTTTGTAAAAATATATTAATATCCTCTGTGGTCACTTCAAGACACTTGGGAGAGGAGTCCCGAGTCACTGCAGGACTCATTATGGGACCATGATTTTGATCATTTATTTACATAACCTACTTTTAAAAACTTGTACAGCCACATCCTACTGACCAGACTGTTATAACTCTGTTGGATCCAAGAATCCGAACTGCAAAGTAGGAAAGAGCCTGAGAGGTCACCCATTCCAAATCCTTCTCTCCACCTGAATCCCTTGCAGTCTCCCACTAGGGATGGTCATTCTAAATCAGGTAGTTCCAAGCATCCTACAAGCGACTCAAGGCAACATGACCCACCCGTGGCACCATTAGACTGTCTATGCAGCGATTTCCAAATTTTTTAACTGCAGGCCACAATGAGAAATACATTGACATGTCATCCCCCCCCACACACACACACACTACCCTGAAAAGCACTCTGCATGCAAAGCACTGTGATATTTTCTATCCTGCTTCATTGTAAAAACTAGTGGTCTCAGTTCACTAAATGGATTTTTTTTTTTTAGCGGTACGCGGGCCTCTCACTGTTGCGGCCTCTCCCGCTGCGGAGCACAGGCTCCGGACGCGCAGGCTCAGCGGCCATGGCTCACAGCCCCAGCCGCTCTGCTGCATGTGGGATCTTCCCGGACCGGGGCACGAACCCGCGTCCCCTGCATCGGCAGGCGGACTCTCAACCACTGCGCCACCAGGGAAGCCCCACTAAATGGATTTTATAGCGAATGGGTTTTGACCTAAAATTTAAAAAGCACTAGCCTAGAGTACAAAACTCCAAATGCTCAGGTGTCAAGCAGACAGAACAACAAACACAATTCTATGCTTCCTTGGTTTCTCTGTTCGATTTAATTCCTTGGAAGCAGTCAGATTTCGATTTATATTTTGTTTTAAACAAACATAACTAATTTGGCTTTTACTTCTTCCTTTTGGGGGATATTTCTCCTCCATAGAAAAGTTGTTGGTGCTTTTATCACCTTGCCTCGGATGCTTCTCTATGATATAGAATGTAACCATCCACTAAAATTACAGCTGCTTTATGTGGGCAATTGATGCCTTATCGAACGCAAAGTTTCTTTAAAAAAAAAAAAAGTCACGTCAATAATTGGTCAGGGCTGCAAATGATGTAACCGACAAGGGCTTAAAAAAAAAAGCACATGAAAAGATGCTCAGTGTCGCTAATTGTTAGAGAAATGCAAATCAAAACTACAATGAGGTACTACCTCACACCAGTCAGAACAGTCATCATTAAAAAGCCTACAAATAACAAACACTGGAGAGGGTGTGGAAAAAAGGGAACCCTCCTACATTGTTGGTGGGAATGTAAGTGGGTGCAGCCACTGTGGAAAACAGTATGGAGGTTCCTGACAAAACTAAATATAGAATTACCATATGATCCAAAAATCCCATTCCTGGGCATACAGCCAGACAAAACTATAATTCAAAGAGATACATGCACCCCTATGCTCATAACAGCACTATTCACAATAGCCCAGACATGGCAACAACCTAAATGTCCATCACCAGATGAATAGATAAAGAAGATGTAGTACATATATATATATAATGGAATATTACTCAGCTATAAAAAAGAATGAAATAATGCCATTTGCAGCAATATGGATACAACTAGAGACTATCATGCTTAGTGAAGTAAGTCAGAAAGAGAAAGACAAACACCATATGATATCACTTATATGTGGATTCTAAAATATGACACAAATGAACCTATCTGTGAAATAGAAACAGACTCACAGACACAGGGAACAGACTTGTGGTTGCCAAGGGGGAGGGGTTGGGGGAGGGATGGAGTGGGAGGTTGGTGCTAGCAGATGTAAGCTTTTATATATAGAATGGATAAACAACAAGGTCCTACTGTATAGCACAGAGAACTATATTCAATATCCTATGAAAAAACATAATGGAAAGAAAGAAGTAGGAGGTTGTTAAGTAAAGGTTGTTATTTAACATAAAAAAATAATAATTGGTCAGGGTGATCTCTTGGTTTCCGAGTTATTTTCATTCTTAAGAAAAATGTTCTGTGACTCTCCAAGGAGGGGGAAATGGTAAGAATATGGATCTGGGTTCAGAAACTATTTTAATAAATAGACATTTTAAATTTGGATTTGTTTAAGCAGATACTAGTTCTCCTGAGCTGATGCCACCAATCTGAAGGCAGCCAAGTGCTGGGAGCCTGGGGGAGAGATGCGGAGAAATGGGGGCATGGGGAGAACATTGCAGAGTTAGCTTATGTTTGGCATCAATCTGGGCTGACCTTTAGACACAAATGCAATATACCTTATATTCTTAGTTGGCTTAATTTTTAAAATAGGGCCTTTTTATTTCAAAAGTTGATAGAGACGTATTGTAGAAAATGTTACCAATACTAACAAAGCATAAGAAAAAAGAGAAAGGAAGGAAGGAAGGAGGGGAGGGAGGGAAGGAGGGAGCGAGAAACTAAGGAAAAGGGAGAAATGAGAAAAAAAATGAAACAACCAAAATCCCATCCCCTGGAGAAAACCACTCATAACATTGTGGTGTATATCTGTCAGCTAATTCCTCAAATCACTTCTGATCTCACGCACACAAATTTTTCCAGATTAGTTCTTGTTCTTTCAGCTCAATAAAATTCTCCTCACCTTCTCTCTGACTTAAGGGCTTCACTTGAATTCTGGTTTTACAGGCTTGTGAAGGCGAATGAGCTCCCTATGACTGCATCTCAACAGCCTTTCTTTAATATACATATGGGGGTGGATACAAAAGCTTTGATTCACTCCAAACTCAGCCTTGGTCCAAAAATTCCTCTACAGTGTGGGGAGTGGAATGAACTGACACCTAAGTTGCTGTTGTTTTCCACTGGACTTCTAAAACAAAGAACTCCCTAAATCTTATTAATATTATACCCCCAAGATCTATCACCATGCCAGGCACATAGTAGGTGCTCAATAAATGTTTGTGGAGTTCAACTCAAAAATGCTGAGTTCATTACTAAGTCACTCTCAAGGGCAGACAGAGAATATTTATTTAGCCCAGGCAACTGGGCTTTTAGAATACGTGAGTCAGGCTAGAGTGATTAACCTCCCCCAAAAAATAAAATGAAGGAGGTTTCAATCTTGTCTGTTGGACTGCCAAGAAAGCCATTATATTCCCTGATGGGAATCTAAAATTCTCTGGTCTCAAGATGGCAGAAGACCTTCCAAGGCCCTGTGCAGAAATACAGCGGAGATGTTCACCCTAGAGGGCTCTGGGGCATCCAGGCCCAAACCCTCATGGAGACCGGGGTGTCAGCTGGGAGTTAAAGGGAGATTCCTACACCTCTCTCCCTCTCTTTTCTAAGAACATTGGCTGCGAGTTTGGCCTCATTCTTGTAACAGGGACAGGTTTAGCACATTTGTCATAGTTTGCGTCTTATCTTTAATCTCCTTCGATCTGCAATGGCCTTTACGTCTTTGGCTCGGATTTTCAGGCTCTGTCATTTGCTCTGGGCTTCACAGGTCTATCTGCTGTTGGGTCCATTGGCATGAACTCATGAGCCTACTTCTTAAGCTGGGTGCTGTCTCTGGCTGCTAAGATTAGCCATGAGGGAACTAGCTTCTAGTCACTAGTGTCTGCCCTATGACATCTTTTATAATTGATTTAGGGGAATTCAACCCCTAGAGATTGCTCCTTTCAAGATCAGTTTCTTCCCAGTGACTGCTGCCATCATACACCCAGCTAATTTCATGGGGTAGCGGATGCTCCTTGGACGGCTTCCTCATTGACCCCCAAGGCTGGCTCCCCCGGGTGCTTTCATTCCCAACAGCCAGCACCTGCTAGTTTTTCTTGGAAAGCCGCCCTCAGGCTTCTGGAGCCCCTTTGCCTGTGTGCATGGAAAACAGGAGGTGCCTGGATATTTGTCTTTCCCCAGAGTCCGCCCTTAGCCCCAGTGGCCCATAAGTATGGGAGTAAAGACCCTATGGCTCCTTTGCCCCCAGTTGGCAAGACCTACACTGTAGCAGAGCTTCCTGCAGGACGAAGCAAAGCTACCCTTCCTGGGATTCTGCTTGTTATAGCATCTTTGCCTGGCCCCCTTCCCTTCTCCGTCCTGCTTCCTCACTCTCCTGTCAAAAGTTCCTGGGAACACTTCCTATAAATCCCTTGCGCATGAACCCCCATCTCAAGGTGGGCTTCTGAGAAACTCAGCCTAATACATCCGGCAGCGTGGAATACCTGAAGTCTCAGTGGTGGCCCATAGGCCAGATTCAGCCACGTACATGTTTTACTGGCCACTGGGGGCTAGCCGGCCTACACAGCGGGTGTTAATTTTATTTAAATTATTTGTTGACATAGGTTAAGTTGGGGAAAAGGAATCAAAACATGGAGGACATATTCGAGAGGTTACATGAGGAAAACCAGCAAGTTTTCTTATTCCTGAAGCTCAAAAGGGATCCTCGGGCAAGATGAGCATGACAGAGGCAGAGGGAGAGAGGCCATGGGGTCTCAGGTGGTGGAACCAGACCTGAATGGTGTCAACAGAGAGCTGTGGAGGCAACATCTGGAGCCGGCAGCCAGCATGACCTCCCAGGAGTCATGTGGAGGCTGAGGCAATGCTCACCATCTGACCAGTGTCTACTGGGAGAGCATCCCACCCGGACCATTCTGAGGACCAGTGCTAGCTGCTAGCTTGGAGGGCTGGGGTTGATTGATCCCTGTTACAGATAGAAACCAAGTTTAGCCCTTGGCATGCTCCCGGAGGGGAGGCACGGCTGCCGGCTTAGGGCCAGGTGAAGGCTTGCCAGTGTGCTCCAGACAAAGGCCTCCGGGATCCCCTGCAATATAACAAGCTGGACTTATTACTCGTCCCAGGGAGGGAGCGCACCCAACATGGGGGACCATGGGGGCGTCCCAGTAAAAGGGTGTTGGGAAGGACTTATGGTAGGACTTGGAGAGGGTTTGAGGAAGCTAGGTTTTGCTCTGGACTAGATGCTGTCAGGAAGTGGGGAGCCAGTCTCTGATTGGGTATCTTAATAAATCACATCTAGAGGAACGGCACACCAGAGTGAGCCTCCAGGTATAACTGGGAAAGAAGCAGCCATTACTCATATCAGCCAGGATAGGGGACGCTCGGTGATTCCTGTGGTTTGAGCAATGCTCATATTTTGTCTATGTTTGGACATTACTAGAGAGCGACCTTGTTTTTATTTTGATCCATCATCGTCACTGAGAGGCCTCATCTGCTGTCGATGTGAACATTTCTGTATTCCAAGGAGAACACCCACGCCAGCTCAGGAGCAACGCCAAGGCCTAGCGATAGCACCAGGCCAGCTCCAGGAGGACAGGGGCTGCTTTTCTGTCTGGCTTCTTTCACTTTCCACAATGTTCTCAGGGTTCATCCATGCAGTAGCATGTATCCATACCTTTCCTATTTGTGGCTGAATAATACTCCACTGTATGGATAGATCACGTTTGTTTATCCATTCACCTGCTGATAAACACTTGGGTTGTTTACACGTTTGGGCTATTATGAATAATGTTCATATAAACATTAATATACAGGTTCAATTGTTTCCACGTTTTGGCTCTTACGAATAATGCTGGCATGAACGTTCATGTCCAATTTGTACAAGTTTTCATTTCCCTAGGGTATATAACCTAGGAGTGGCGCTCTTAGGCCATGTGGTAAGTCCATGTTTAACATTCTGAGGAACTGACAGTATTTTTCAAAGCAGCTGTACCATCTTACACTCCCAGTGTATGAGTTCCAATTTCTTCATATCCTCACCAATACTTGTTAATATCTGTCTTTTTGATTATAGCCATCCTGGGGGGCATGAAGTGGTATTTCATTGTAGTTTTGATTTACATTTCTCCCGTGACTAATGATGCTGAGCGTCTTTTCATGTGCTTATTGTCCATTTGTATATCTTCTTTGGATAAATATCTATTCAAATCCTTGCCCATTTTAAAATTGGGTTGCCTTTATTGTTGAGTTGCAGGAGTTTTTAAATACATTCTTCACACAGGTCTCTTATCAGGTATATGATTTGCAAAAATTTTCTCCCATTCTGTGGGTTTGTCTTTTCACTTTCTTTCTTTCTTTCTTTCTTTTTTTTTGGTGATACGCGGGCCTCTCACCGCTGTGGCCGCTCCCGTTGCGGAGCACAGGCTCCGGACGCGCAGGCCCAGCGGCTATGGCTCACAGGCCCAGTCGCTCCGCGGCACGTGGGATCCTCCCGGACCGGGTCACGAACCCGCGTCCCCTGCATCGGCAGGCGGACTCTCAACCACTGCGCCACCAGGGAAGCCCTTTTCACTTTCTTAATGGTGTCCTTTGAAGCACAAAATTTTTAATTTTGATGATCCAATTTGTCTATTTTTTTGGTCATTTATAAGGTTTAGTGTCATGTCCAAGAAACCATTGCTTAATCCAAGGTCATGAAGATTTGCTCCTATGTTTTCTTCTAAGGGTGCTATAGCTTTACCTCTCATATGTAGGCTTATGATCTATTTTAAGTTAAATTTTGTAAGTTGGATGAGTTAGGGGTTCAAGTTCATTCTTTTGCATGTGGATATTCAGTGGTCCCAGCACCATGTGTTGAAAAAACGATCCTTCTTCCATTGAATTGCCTTATATTTCTGCCTCATTGATGCCAGGTAGGGAGAGAGGCTCAGCTCCCCACGGGGCAGGGGATCAGGATGAGGGGGGAAGGGAGAGGCTGAAGGGTAGTGGTATGGAAAATCAATTGACCATAAATGCAAGGACTTATTTCTCGACTCTCAATTCAATTCCATTGATCTACATGTCTATCCTTACGTCAGTACTACACTGTCTTGATTACCGTAACATCGTAGGATGTTTTGAAATTGGGAACTTTGTTCTTTTTCGGGGTTGCTTTGGCTATTTTGGGTCCTTTGTATTTCCATGTGAATTTGAAGATCAGCTTGTCAATTTCCACAACTAAGACAGCTGGAATTTTGATGAGGATTACATTGAATCTGTAGATACACTTGGGCACTATTGCCAACCATATTAAGTCTTCTGATCCATAACATGAGATCTTTCCATTTATATCATTTTTCTTTCATTACTTTCAACAATGTTTTGCAGTTTTTTAGTGTACAAGTCTTATACTTCTTTTGTTAAGTTTATTCCTAAGTATTTATTCTTTTTAATGCTCATGTAAATTTAATTGTTTTAATTAATTTTATTTTTGGATTGTTCATTGCCAGTGCATAGAAATACAATTGAATTTTGTATATTGATTTTGTATCCTGAAACCTTGCTGAAATCATTTATTAGTTCTAGTATTTTTTTTATTCTCTAGGATTTTCTATATATAAGATCACATCATCTGCAAATAGAGATAGTTTTACTTCTTCCTTCTAATCTGAAAGCCTTTTAATTATTTTTCTTGCCTAACTTCCCTGTCTAGAACCTCCAGTATCGTGTCGTACTGAAGTGGTGAGAACAGACATTCTTGTCTTATTCCTGATCTTAGGGAGAAAGCTTTGAGTCTTTCGTCATTAAATATGATGTTATTTGTGGGCACCAGATAAACTCAACCAAAAAGTTTTAGTTTCTGGCCTTTCTGTCTAGTTAAAACAGACTCCTCACAGTTAAACACATATTCACCTAAAATTTTCTCTAGGATCTTTATAATTTTATTTATTTATTTATTTATTTTGTGGTACGCAGGCCTCTCACTATTGTGGCCTCTCCCATTGCGGAGCACAGGCTCCGGACGCGCAGGCTCAGCGGCCATGGCTCACGGGCCCAGCCGCTCCGTGGCATGTGGAATCTTCCCGGACCGGGGCACGAACCCGTGTCCCCTGCATTGGCAGGCGGACTCTCAACCACTGTGCCACCAGGGAAGCCCCTATGATTTAATTTTTTATTTCACTTGGTATTTTTCAGTTCTATAATTCCCTTTTGGTTCTCTTTTTTAAAAGAAATAACTTTTATTTCTTCACTGAGATTTTCTATTTTTTAAATTTGCTTCATGAGAATGTTACAATACTTGTTGATGTATTTTCATGATAGCTGCTTTATAGTCTTTGTCAGATGATTCCAGCATCTGATTTATCTCAGTATTAGTGTCATTAGTATTTGTGTCTCATTCAAGTTGTGATTTTCCTGGTTCTTGGTGTGATAAGTGATTTTTCTCTTGTGTCCTGGACATTTTGGATATTATATATTATATTATGAGACTCTGGACCCTATTTGATCTTATTTTTTAGCAGGCAGTGCTGCTGTGGAGGTGTGACACGTAGATCTCCTCTCTGGGCTCCACTGACACTACAGCAAAAGCAGAACACTGATTCTCACTGCCTCATTGCAGACAGATGGAGTGAAAGCTTAGCTGGCCCCTGGTCCCATGGAGAGCTTCCCAGTGGAAGTGGGGTACTGACTGGCATCACCTTTTTGCCTCTAAGTAAGTGTGTAAGTTCGGCTCCCCACTGGGCCCCGCAGACATCAGGAGAGGAGACGGGGGAGGGGTGGGAACAGACTGCCAACAATTCCCACCTCCCACCATTCAATCCATTTCATGATGCCAGGTGGGCATGGTAGTCCAACCCTCCATTGGGCCTGCTGACGCCCAGGGGAGAGGGTGAAGGGTGGAGGGACAAGCATTGCCTGGCAGCACCTCATTAAGCCTTGTACTGCTGGGTAGGACTAGAGGATAAGCACACCCCTGGACCACCCCGACATTACCCAGGCAGGGGAATCAGAGCACTGCCTCCCTCTACTGGTAGGGGATGGAAGATCAGCTCCCCAGCCAGTCCCAGCAGGGGAAAAGAAATAAGTTGCCTACTTCCACTCAGTAGGGAATAGATCAGCTGCCCTGCTAGCAGGAGAACTGGAGTTCTCCTCCTGTCTCCACCCTGTGCAGGAAGGAAAATTGCTTCCCTGCTGGCCCGGCCCACTGACACCACCAGAGCACACCACAGGGGAATCAGAGCACAGAGGTTCTTTTTTCCACCTTTCAGAGTCTTCCTATGCAAATGTGTTGTGATTTTTAGTTGTAAGAGGGAGGAACTGGGAGGAATGGGGCTATTCCATCTTGGCTGGAAATGGAAATTACATAATTTTATTTTTTACACTGAAGTCTTTAATACATCTGGAATTTATTTTCGTATGAAGCGTAATGTAAGAGTTTAAATTTATTTCCCTGCTGATGGAAAATCAGTGATGTCACCGTAACTTATTAAATAAAACATCATGGTCTCATTCCATCTAAACACCACCTGTTCTGTACATTAAAATACAATATATACTAGGATATATTTTTAGCTTCCTTATTCTGTTTCACCTATTCCCTTGTTATTACTATACTGTTTGGACAACAAGAGTCTTGTAATATATTTTACCATCAAGGGAGGCAAGTACACCGTTACTCTCTTTCATTTTCAGATGATTCCCGGTTATCCTTGGATATATATCCTTCTTTACGCACTTTATAAGGCCATTGTGTTATGAAGGTTAACTTCAGCAAGCTGGAAATGGCCTGAGCTGTTTTACTGAAATAAGAGTTGAGTCTTCATGGCATTGACCCCTGGTAAAGGCATGAGATGTCCCGATTAATAATGTTGTTCTGTAACCATGGTTCACAGATGCCCTTTCTGCTTCTGTTTCATAGACTAAACCTATGGTCATGCCTAAGTTCAGAAGGGCAAAGGGATATTGATGACTATTAATACACCTGTTGTACTAGTCTACTTGGGCTGCCATAACAAAATGCCATAGACTGGGTGGCTTAAACAACAGACATTTTTTTCCCTCATACCTCTAGAGGCTAGATGTCCAAGACTGAGATGCCAGGCTTGGTTTCTGGTGAGACCTCTCTTCCTAGCTTGTAGACAGCCACTTTTTCTCTGGGGCCTCACATGGCCTTTCCTCTGGGCTCTTGTGGAGGGAGAGAGGTGTCTGGTGTCTCTGCCTCTTCTTATAAGGACACCCATCCTACTGGAGTAGGGTCCTATCTCCAAAAACATCACACTGGGGACTGGGGCTTCAACTTATGAATTTGCTGTTGGGGGAAGGGGGACACAACTCAGTCCATAACACCTATAAGTGGATGCTGTGGTGATTGCCCAGATCCTCCTTCTGGACTGGGTACCCTTTCCCACAGTTTCTAATGACTCATAGCTGAGTCCCTCTCCAGGAATTTCCCAAGGCCAAAGGGAACTGCCTTACCCAATGTCATACCCCACTGTGGGGTCATCTTGCCTCCAGCTGGGACAACTCCAGGACTTCAGTGTAGGACTGGCTGAGGTCACAGCCCGTCTCCTCCCTCTGCCCACTGTTGCTTCCTCTCTCTCCACCCCACAGGGTTTGGTCCCAATAAACTCCCAATAAACTTCCTATGTGTTTATCTCCATCTCAGAGTCTGGCTCCTGGGAACCTGACCTAGGACAAGCCAAGTCCACTTGACTTGAAAGCACAAGCTCTTAATCACTAGTCAATTCCACTCTCTGGGCACTTTTCTCCCACCCAGGCTGCCTCTCACCTTTCTGGGACCAGAACTGCTCAGTCTGGGTGGGATTATGATAAACCCTTACCTTTCTGTCCTGAAAGATGTATACTTGTCTTTGAGTGACATTTTATAATTAATAATCTATTGAGACTATGGGATTGCAAGTCCACTGTGGCATCTTTGTAGGGAACAATTTGAGCAAATAGGGGCCCGACTTCCTTCCCCCTCTTTCCAGGTGCAAGCCTGGGGGAAACTGACACCTGATTATAGGTCTCCGTGCTCTACCCTTCAGAACAAGCAGGTGGCTTTGTCACTGGGATGACCTGGAAACTCTGGGGCAGCCCATTCTCACACTTGGGGCTGGTTAATCATTGCACAGAAAGGACCATGTTGCAACTTAAGATCATTAACTTCTGGTAAGTACCTAATGGTTAAGTACAAAGGAGAAATCTTAAAATCTCAAGGTAACTATCTGAGACTTTCTGTCTGAGCAGGAGCCTGAGTTCTTCCTCCAGCCCCCTCAAAAATAAAACTGTACATTACATTGTAATTCATCTTCAAAATACTTGGAAACTTCAAGTATAATGGCTAAGTCATGAGCCGGACTGTGCAATTCAGTGCCAGGTCACCACCACCTCGGCCCTTCTTCGGGGCCTCTGCAGACAATGACTCCGGGGCTGATGAGGGCAGGGAGGAGAATGTGGAGGAGGAAAGCAAGGAACAAGCTTATCTTAAAGACACTACTATCCATCATCATATACAGAGAGAAAGAGATTTACACGTGCACACTGACAAAGTAAAAAATTAGGCCACCCACCATACCTGAGTCCCTCTGGCCAGATTTATTTAGCAATTTCTCACTGAATCTCAAATCTGGGCACTGGATGGACTTTGAGAACACCACCTGGGAGCTAAGATGGACTGATGGACCCCTGAGTCCCTCTTCAGGTGCCCAGGTCACAGGGAAACAGAGAGAAGCTGGTTCCCTCTCTACCATGTCTGTGAGGGTGGTGTCTCCAAGGCCTGGCTACTACAGCAACTCAGAGACACAGTGAAACGAGGGACCCGGGACCACTTCTCAGGTTTAAGTCGTCCTAACCTCCCAGAGTTCCTTGGGGCTGGAACAAATCTCTCCTGAAATGCTTCCTGTTGGATTGTTCATCACTGACATTTGTTCTGATCCAGCCCAAAGTCAGAGAAAAGATTCACTCCTGAGAATCTCTGAAGACCCAAGAGTAGCCATGGCTGACACGTACTGAGCTTTACCGGCTCCCAGACACAGTTCTAAGCCCTTTGGCTGTATTAACTCATTTAATCCTCCCCACGACCTTATGGGGTAAGTTTGTATGTCATCCTCTAGATGAGAAAACCGAGGCATAGAGAAATTAAGTAACTTGCTCAAGTTCGCACCAATGTTGTGTGTTGTGTGGGGAGGGTGTGTGCCTAAGTTGTTTTCTTGTTTTTGTTTTTTTTGCGATACGCGGGCCTCTCACTGTTGTGGCCTCTCCCGTAGCGGAGCACAGTCTCCGGACGCGCAGGCTCAGCGGCCATGGCTCACGGGCCCAGCTGCTCCGCAGCATGTGGGATCTTCCCGGACCGGGGCACGAACCCGTGTCCCCTGCATCGGCAGGCAGACCCTCAACCACTGCACCACCAGGGAAGCGCCCTGTGCCTAAGTTTTGAACCCAAGGATCCTTGCTTCAGAGCTCATAGTCTTCCCCACTGTGTCACCTGCCTTTCTCTAGAAAAGCTTTGCAAGGCTTTGTGTGGTTTTTATTTGTTTGTGTTTATGTGTTTTACTGTACCACTTGTTTGCAAAGCGATCCTCTCTCCTTTGGGTGCCTAAGCTCCCCCTTTAGATTTAAGTACCAAGAGAGCTTTGAAGGTGCCAGCCCTTCACAATTCAGTATGAATTAATGCAGCCAATGGCCTTTGGGGAAGGGGAGTGAATTTTAAAAGGCTGGGCCTGTCTCTTTGGAGAAAGAGGTTAACTGCGGATCGGGAGTGGCAGGGCAGCCAGAGGCCATGCAGAGGGCACTGGGAGGCTGGGGAGGAGTGGCTGTCACAGCTAAAGAGGCATCCCAAGAAAGGGGGGAGGGCCCAGAGAAAGCCCGCCTGCTTTATACATGAGCAGGGAAGCTCAGGCCACTGAAAGCCGTCTCGTGTTCTGCCTGGGCATCCTGCCCTGAGTGCCGTTGGCTGTGCTCTGCTTCAGTCTCACCATGTCTTAGAGATTTCTGCTTAAATTAGGGCTAGTGATCAAGGTTCCAGCTAGACCACACCAGTCCCTGCAGGGATACAGCCCTACGAGTTCCTCACGCACAGACGGCCACAGCCCACTTCTGTCCTGCTTCCCGCTCCCCACCCGGCCACCTCTTTGGCCACTTCGATTGGACCAGAGGAGGGCACCCCTAGCGAAGTTGTCAACACCCTGCTCCCACACTTGGCCACCTGAATTCTCAGCTGCAGCAGGCAGTTTCCAGCAGCTGACACCTTCCCACCTCTGGAATTGTCTTTCTTCTTTGCCTGGGGGCTCTCTCTGGCATAGCGAGCTTGGTCAGAGCAATGGGGGTGCAAGTGGAGTGAGGCTTAATGCCCCAGGGTCAACCCTCAACCAGCGGGGCTGGGAGCTCCAGACGCCCCCCTCCTCCGCCACTCCAGCATGGCGGAGGGTCCCCTGAGGTGGGGCCCTTGTTGCTCCTGGTGGGGCACCTTCTGCTTAGTACACTTTTGTTAGATTTCCGCCTTTCCCTGTCTCACTCTCCTGTTTCCCAGAAAGACCTGAGATTAGGACTTGGGTGCAGGTGGTTGATCTTGGGGCTGATTCCAGGAAACACAGCGAGGATGTAGGGAAGCAAGAAAGGGGACAGAGGAAAACCCAGAAAGGATGACACGTTACAAAGGAACATGTTGCTTCCAGACTGTATATGGAACATACCTCTGCACCACCCCAGAGAGAGCCAGGGAGCCTGGGGGATTAGTCCCCCCAATCCCTCGCCTTGTTGGTAAGAGTTGCCACTGGGAGGGAGGGTTAAATTCCTGGTACTTCTGTGCCATCTCTGGCGAAAGCTTCAGGCCTTCAGGCAGGACAACCCAGAAAGCCATCAGTGGGCACGAGAAGGTCTGCAGTGATCTCCAGGTGGGCCAGAGGGGTGTGGGTATGGCCCTGGGGTCTGCGGCATCCGTGAACTAATGAGGCCTTGAAGCTAAAGCAAAGCAGAGGTCTGAGGAGCAGAGACTTACGTTATACCCCTAACATAGAGCCCGTGCCCTATTTTTGCTTCTGATGATTCCACTTGATTTCTAAAGGCTGGCACCCAGAATTTGTCCTGTGTTTCTGACTCTACAGGCAGAATCGTGCTCTGCTCAGCTGATAATTATGCCCTCTTAGACCTGCCTTTCTTTCAGTTTACAGAGGATTTGGGCCTCTCTTAGGCTGAAGGGAGGAAAAAACAAAAACAACAAAGAAACGGAATACTTATTCCGGCATTAGAGGTAACTGTTGCGAGATATTACACCATATTTTTTTTTCTGGTGAATTATTAATAAAGCCTGTTTTTGTTTAATGCCTGCTAATAATTTCTAAAAACAGATCTACAACTTCAGCTGTAAATGCAGTTCCATGAATCACTCTGCAGAAAACCCAGTGTATGGTTAGCAAAAACCTCGGACAAAACAACGTCATCTTTTCAACCTTCCTCTCTGGGATCTCTGCAGAATGGAAGACAAACCAAAGCAAGACCCAGGAAGACAAGAGGGGGAAGTTGAAAGAAAGCTTCCCGGGTGAGTCTTCAACAACCTTGTTCAAGGAATAATGAAGAGGATGAAAATCTGGGGAAAGGGCGTTGAGACAAGCGACTTTCTGACTGTGGGTCAGGAAGGGAAGGGCAGTCAGTCCCACATGGCTTCTGTCCAGCACCGTCAGATGCCCAGCATTTCCCCAGATCAACCCTAAGGGATAGGTGTTCTGATCCCTAATTAACAAAGTAGAAAACTGAGATTCAAAGAGGCCTGACCAATGACAAAGCTAGGATTCGGACCCAGGACGGTATGATGCCAGAGCCTTGGTCTTGCAAGGACTCTTTACTGCCAATCAAATGGCCTTAAAATTCAAACAGTTCATCTTTCTGTGAGAGAAAGGAATAAAATAGTCACACATCGCCCTTTTCCCCCAAGAAGGAATCTTGAGGTTGGAGGTAAAGCCGTGGGCAAGGTTTACTTTGGAAATCCTCTCAAGGAGATTCTGACCTCTGCTCCCATCCTCTCATTAAGAACCTCTGGTTTTAGGCTCAGCGAACTGACCCAACCCCAATGTTATTGGATAAGATTATTCTCAGGTGGAGTCCCTCATTCAGTGGATATTGGTTTAGTGCCCACAGTGGCCAAATACTGCACTGGGCAAGGGTAAGGGGGTACCCAATGGGGATCCAAAACAGACATGGCCCCTGATCCCAGTCTACATATGGCAGGAGATAGAAAGTCACCTCCACAGGGCCAGGAGAGCTCACCTTGGGGAATGTGACCCTCAGGAAGTAATGACTGAGTTAGGATCAGAAATGGAAGAACTAACAAGAGAACAGAAGAGCATTCCAGGGCTTCCCTGGTGGCGCAGTGGTTGAGAGTCCGCCTGCCAATGCAGGGGACGCGGGTTCGTGCCCCGGTCCGGGAAGATCCCATATGCCGCGGAGCGGCTGCGCCTGTGAGCCATGGCCGCTGAGCCTGCGCGTCCGGAGCCTGTGCTTCGCGACGGGAGAGGCCACAGCGGTGAGAGGCCCGCGTACCGCAAAAAAAAAAAGAAGAGCATTCCAGGCAGAGGATCTGACGCAGACAAAAGCCCAGGGGCGGGAAGAAGTACAGCTGAATGCAGGCCAGTGAGGTGAGGAGGGAGCGGCTGTGTGTATGGGGGGTGGTGGGAGACTGGAGGAGGCCAGGCCTGCAAGGTCTGCCACCCACGGTCAGGAGAGCAATGGGGAGACAAGGGTCACAGGCAAAGGTGGGACATAATCAGATTTGCACTGTGGAAAGAGTCCTCTGCAAGGTGAACGCTACAGCAAAGAGGATGGGAAGGGAGCCAGTCCCGGGCTGGGAGCAAGAGTCTAGGGCAGGGCAGTGGCAGCTTGACTCGTGGTGGGGTGATAGAGACAGAGCTGACGTGAGATTCAGGAGATAAAATCATCCAGTCTCAGGGAAGGACTGGGCCATGGGGGAGGGCTTGGGGGAGGGAGGAGCAGGTAGCAAGGATGTCTCTGACCTTTGCAACTGGATGAATAAACTGCAACTCACTGAGATTTTGGAAAGGTCCAGGCATGGGTTTTTGTCAGGGCTGGAGGAGTCACGTGTCCAGTACGGACTCTGAAATGCTTTGAGATTTCCAAAAGAAAACGACAAATAGGCAACTGGAAAGATCTAAGCTGCGGAAAACAATGTGCGTCGTCCCCTTAGTGGTGGAGCTTAAAGCTGTGGACCTGGCAATCACAAATGGATCAACCATGCCTGTGTGATGAAGCCTCCACAAAACCCCAAAAGGACGAGGTTAAGACACCTTCCAAGTTAGTGAACCATGTATTTACGTGTGCCGTGCCAGGCCCCAGACTCCACGGGCACAGAAGCTCCTTTGTTTGGGACCTTGCCCTCTGTATCTCTTCAGCTGGCTCCTGATTTGTAGCCTTTAATGTTCTTTGTAATAAACCGATAACCCAGTGAGTCAAAAAAAAAAAAAAAAAATCAGTTGTGGGCCTGGATGGGTCCTGGGAGGGGAAGAGGCTTGGAGGGGCCTTGTCTCATTTTCAGGCCTACGTGCCCACCCAGAAGACCCTCAATTGGCATAAAGGCGGGAGAGGGCCCAGAAGTTGGCGATGTCCTGGAATCCAGGAGGAAAGAGTGTCTGAAGATGGAAGTGGGCAAAAGTGTTTGATGCTGTGGAGGAGACCGGCATGGGGAGAGCTGAGAAATGTCCGTCGGACTGAGCGCCGTGGAGCTGAACTTGAGGGGGCCGGTTTTGTCAGAATGAAGGGGAGAAGTCCGATTGAAATGGGCTGAGGTACCGGTGGGAGTGAGGAACACGCACGGTGACCACGGGTTTCACTTCTAATTGGTTTGATACTGAAGGGAGAAGACAGAAGGAAGGGGAGTGTGGAGGGTAAGTGTTCAAGAGAGGGTTTTGTTTAAATGGGAGACCTGGGACAGTGTTTAAAACAAGTGGAAAGGACCCAGGGGCCTGCTTGGTAGAGACATGGGCACAGGGGGAGCAGCAGAGGTCGGGGGTGCCAGCACCACGTCCCTGCAGCCCTCACGAGGCTCCTGCAGCTACAGCCAGGGTCTTGCAAACACCCCTCCTGTAAAGGGCCACGTAGTAAGTATTTCAGGCTTCGTGGGCCATACGATTGGTACATGAATGGGCAGGGTTGTGTGCCAATAAAACTTTATTTACAAAAACAGTCAGTGGGCCACAGCTTGTGCCACGCCCTGGATTAAGATAAGGAGGAGGGTTTGATCTGGTGGCTTCAGAGACGGTGCAGTTACAGTGAGGATGAGGTCCAGGCTGCAGCCAACAGGGGCCTGAGAAGAGTGAAGGAGACAATTGCTGCAGAGGAGGCTGACAGGCTGAGAGGCCTGGGAGTTGGAAGCTGACATCTCCCAGGACAAAGGCCAGAGGAAGAGAATAATCCCGGTTGCTCAAGTCTTGGATGAATGAGGGGAAGGTCTGAAAGTTCAGCAGCTGATGGCAGAGAGAGGTGGCCGAGTGCCATGAGTGGGTTACCAGGGAAAGCAGGAATTGTCTGGAAGTTTCCAGAAAGAAAGAAGATAGACATGGTGGAGGATGTGTTGGCAGCAGGTGAGGTGGCCAAGGGACTGGTCCCATGGAACGTCAAAGCTGCGTGTTCTATGGTTTGAGATAAATTTCCCCCTCAGAGACCTGGAGAAGCTGCTAATTATCACAAAAGCACCTACCTTCTCTCCCCATTCCCAATCAGATTAGTCTTCGAGAAGCGTGTTTCTAACTCTGCCTCTCCCCCTGCCCTAGAGCCATCTATGGCTCATCATTGCCTAGCCAGTAGATCCCAAACTTCTTAGCAAGACATGGAAATCCACCACTGAGGTCTCTTCTCATTCGGCATGATGCTTCAGTAAACAGATATTTACTGTTTTCCATACCTACTCCACAAATTCTCACTTCTTCCTGTGTACCTTTAGCAGGAAGGCCCTTTCTCTGCACCTCCAACTGTCAACTCAACACCTGCCCCAGCTAGAATGGCACGTCCAGGGTGAAACTTTCCCCAGCAACCTTGGCAGAAGGTGACCTTGCCCTCCTTCCTGTGCTGTCAGAATGGGATCAGGGAAAGTTTACAGCCTGCACAGGCTAAGAATGTGGTGTCCCTTGAAACCTGACATTTGCTAACAGTTTGTTCAAGGCAGGAGTGTCACGGAGGGAGCAGAGAAGCAGGACAGCGGAGGGGTTAGCTCAGGCAACTCCACACACCACTTGCAAAGCAGACGCCCTTCAGAGATGCTTTCTGTGCCCTGCGCTGCCTTTGGGCATTCTCCAACCCACACGACCGCTTCTCAGAAGCTACCTCCCAACCTTGCAAACCTCTCCTAAAAGACATTCTGGTAAATACCACTTTCTCCCGCCCCAAGCTCCCCAGGCTGGGTCCTGGACAAGCCCGACCACCACAGGGATGTTCTCAGGAAGCTCCGGAGCTGGCAGCCCCCAGAGCCGCCTGCGGGCCTGCAGCCCTGGCTCCCCCGCCCAGAGGCCTCCCCAAAGGCGCTGGGCCTTCCAAAGCACAGGACCAAGGAAGGGGCAGCAGCTCCACTGGAAGGCAGCCCCTCCCACCAAACCTCCCTGGGCTCCTGGGGGCGGGTTTTACCCTGGAGGCCTGACACTTTGGTGGGTGTGGACGTAGCTCTGGGCAGGGTCCCGCTCCCTGCCCTGGAGCCGGAACCATGGAGGCACCCACAGGGCCCAGCTCCCCTCATCAATTCTGCATCTTCCTGAAAATGTACTTTTAAGCCCCTTAATTGCATTTCAGAGATAACCCTGCAAGCAAAGTGGCAGGAAGAGAAACCATAGAGAGAGGTTGGTGGTCAGGCTCTTTGTTTTAAATCAATCAAACATCTGCGACTAATGCAGCTTTGGGCTGCTCCTCAGGAAGCATTAGCCCTATTAGTGGGCGCTGGCAGGAACACAAAATAAGATATTTATGGGCTGGGCCTGCGTGCGTGACCCCGGGGATTGAGTGGCCAGGGAGGAGGATGGTGCAGGTCAGCATGTCTGCTGCCTCACCTTGCCTCACCTGGGGGGGTCCAGGGACAGCAAGCTCGGGTCCTCCGCCCCCGCGCCACCGAACGATCACACGCAGCAAGGAGGACTCTGCCTCGCAGGCCCCGCCCTGGTCATAGCTGGGGCCTTGGCAAGTCACCCCTTCTCCCTGGGCTCTGGGCCTCGGTCATACAATGACAGATCTGGCGGGATGCCCTCCGAAGTCCCCTCTCTGGTCAGGCAAATGTGTGCGGTGAGGCGGGGAGAGGGTTTGCCACAGCTGGCTTCTAAGCAGGGAATCCTCTGGTTGAACCAAAGACCCCTGGGCTGTCGGGGAGCTGCCTTTGGGAGTCAGGCGTGAAGTGATGGCGAGAAAGAGGACTTCAGTGCTCTCAGGACTAGGAGAAGGAGGATGGGAAGGAGGCAGAGGACGGCGGAAGATGACACATGCTGCTACCAAGTGGGACAAAGTACCTGGTGAGCAACTGATGGTTAAGGGCAGGACACCTGATACGTGATTTTAGCTTGTGTGAGAGCAGAGTTTGACAAGACTCTTCACAATCCACAAATCGTTAATAAAGATTCTGTTACAAGCGACTGCCTTGTGCTTGCGGTTGCTTAAGGAGCAGAACCAAGAAACAAGTGTGCTCCATAATGGATAAAAATAAAAGTGAAGGTAGTGGAAGAGTTGCAGAGACAGAACAGAGGAGACGGAGAAGAAGAAATCCCAGGAATCTTGAACCAGGCTTCAGGGGGTGGCCTTGCTGTGGGCAGAGCTGGGCGACCTCAGCCGACATCGGGGTTTATCCAAGCACTGGCAGGTAAAGGCAGGCCTGCCTCCCCCTCACGCTCTGAATATCTGTCTAACTCTGTCCCCACCTCCTCGGGGCAGTAGACAGAGCCAGGGCAGAAGCTGTAGAGACAGACCCACTGCCTGCCTCTGTGAGTTATTCCCTCTGAATCAGGCTCCGTCTAAGATGTAGAAAAATGCTTTCTTCCCAGCACTGTCGTGCCCATCAAATGAGATGGTGGATGATTGCTAGTCACTGTGTCAGTTAGCTACTGTTGTGTGACAACCCACCCCAAAACACGGTTGCTTCAACAATCATCTTTTTCTCAGGTTCTGCACTGTGAGTGGGGCTCAGCTGGGCGGTTCACCCGTTGGTCATTCCCACGGTCACTCACGAAGCGTTACCCATCTGAGCCTCAGCTGGGCCTGGGGAGTCCACGGTGCCTTCGCTCACGCACCTCGCACCTGTCAAGCTGCCTGCTAGGGCGCCAGGCTCTCCTCCCCAGGGTCTCCCCAGCTGTGCAGGCCAGTGTTCTCCAGAGGCTGTGGTTCCCAGAGGGGTGGCCTTCACGCCCAAGTGCTTATCAAGGCTCTGCTTGCACCACGTTTGCTGATGTCCATTAGCCAAAGCAAGTTCCACGGCCAAGCCCACGGTGCGTGTGGGAGGCGATTACACAAGGGGGTGGGCGACAGGAGGTGTGCTTCACTGGGGCCATGATTGCAGCCATCCACCACCATCGCTTGGCACTGTGCTTGGTTCACAGAAAACGCTCAAGAAATGTTCATGCTACAGTTATTTCTTTTTGCATGCGGCAGCACCCTCACTCCTGCACAGCTTGGAGGAGGAGTCTGGGAGTAGTGGGAGCTATGTCCATGCATGGCCTCACTCAGCACAGCCCAGTCTGGCCCCAAGGACCCAGCCTGGTAGAGAGCCCAATGGTGATTCACGTCAATGGCCCTCAGGGCTATACACTCAGAGCCCCCAGCCCCCAGCTCCCTTAGAGAAGGACAGAGCCCAGGCTTCAGCGCAGAGCCATCTGTCTGCTCCTCTGGAGGGCAGGGGAATTGACACAGGGACTCCTCATTCCCGTGTACATGATGCCACCCTGGGGCCTGGCCTCCATGCCAGGGGAAGCGTCTCTGCTGGCACCGGTGCCATTGTGTTGGGGCTGGCCTGGGTATAGACCAGGCCCATAAGAGTGGGGCTAGGCTGGGACACTGTCACACCTACCCCTCCCACACCCTCGCACTGCTCCTATCGGTCCCAACTCCACCCGTACCGGTCTCTGGGGCTTTCTCCCACCTCCCAAGCTTGGGGCTTCACCTTGGGGCTTTCACGCCTAATCCTCCCTCTCCCCCAACAGCCTCTGCCTTCCCTCGGCCAACTTCTCTTCCTCTAGGTCTGAGCACAAATGTCCCATCCTCCGAGAGTTCTTCCCTGTCACCCGTCCCTCCGAGCTGAAACTGACCACCTGGCATCCTCTCGTGAAGCACCCTGGGCTTTTCCTCTGTGGCGGGGATCTCAGCCTGCCATCACGTGTGTATGTGTGTGAGTGTTTGCCAAGCCTGTTTCCACATCTCGCTCCCAATTCCCTCGGGGAGAGTGGGTACTGCCTCTGCCTTGTTCCTTGCTCTACCCGAGCATTTAGAGGGTGCGGGGAATCCAGCTGGCGCTTAATAAATGTTTCATGAGTCAACTGATTAACAGATACACACGGAGCTTGATAATGGATCAAACTGCCGTTCATACCCTTGCTGACAGCCTGGGAAGCGGTAAGGAGAGAATGGGATAAGATGAGGGTCAGGGTGGCTGGCGGGTAGGGGTGGGGCAGAGACTGAGACTTGCCCAGTCGCCCTGAGCCCTGCCCAGCACTGGGGTGGGGAGTGAGGGGCGCGGGGGTCCTCAGCTTTCAGTCACCAGCCTCTAGCTGCAGCCCAGCTTCATTTTACCTCGTGTTCTATTCTGGGTGACAGACCAGACACGTGCCCAGGTGCAGAGTGGATCTGATTCTTCAGCAAGACCTGAAATCGACTGTGAAGTCTTACTGGTCTAGAGGACCTGAGTGGCCAAATCACCCCGCAAGCAGTGAGGAAGGGGGGTTATTGCCATCCCTATCTGCTCAGCCTGTAGGCTGAGGGCTCCTGTGGAGAGTTCATGCATAAAGAAAGGCATCATGTTCCATGGTGGTACTTTGTGACGCACACGGTGCCCACCTTTCTGGAGGATCTGCTGGGACCCATCTACCCCAGTGATCTGTGGCTCTTGCTGTTCAACATCGGCTCTAATTTGTTGGGCAACATGAGGTGAGTTGCTTGGCCTCTCTGGGCCACAGTTCCTCATTTGAGTAGCAAGAAGAAAAAAGGTTGTTGTAATATGTTGGCTACATTTGAGCTAAAAGAATATTTCTCTCAGAGGAATTTCTTCTCTTCTGGGACGAAAAACTCATAAAAGGACCCCCTTGTCTGGACAACTATCCAAGCAAAAGAAAACAATTAGAAGTCCATCTCCAACATGAAATTAATCCTCTAGAGCATGAAATTAATCACCCTTCACCACTGTCATTTTGATGCTCAGAAAATTTCTGGGACTTCCAAGAGCTGTTGTATTCATCCCAGATTCCCCACCAGGGGCCCCAGTCACATCTGCCACATCCCCTCTCTCCAAAACCTTGGCCCAGGTCTGATTCTCCTGCCAGTGACCAAGCTTGACTTGCACTTCCGAGTATGTGTTCCTGGGCTCCTAAAATCTCACCTCCTGCCCTGTCTCCTCCTCCAGGAAGTCCCCTAGATCATCACCATCACTTCAACCAGACCAGAGCTCTCTTTCCTCTGATGCCTTTGTCTGCACTCCCATACAGCCTAGGAAGGAAGCTACCCCTCTGTGGGGCTCCCTTCCTCAACACTGCTGCCCCTCCTGCAGAGACCAGCACAGGGCCTCCCCCACCTTCACAGTGTTCCTCACACTTTCTACTAAAATATCTTTAACGGCAGAGGACGATGTTGAAGTCCCCCGAGTCCTCTAGGGAAGCAGCCCCAAGGGGCCTCGACACCCCCTTCTTTGCTTTTAACATTAAAATTCATGAACTTCTGGGCTTCCCTGGTGGTGCAGTGGTTGAGAGTCCGCCTGCCGATGCAGGGGACGCGGGTTCGTGCCCCGGTCTGGGAATGTCCCACATGCCGCGGAGAGGCTGGGCCCGTGAGCCATGGCTGCTGGGCCTGCGCGTCCGGAGCCTTTGCTCTGCAACGGGAGAGGCCGCAACAGTGAGAGGCCCGCGTACCGCAAAAAAAAAAAAAAAAAATTATGAACTTCTGCATTCCACACAATCATCATGTAGAAGTATCTGTTTTAATATAAAAATCACGATTCCCCCCATCCCAATCTTCTAGCCCTCTCGATACTCTGAGAAGGTGTACAACTTCCTGTTACCCCCGCACGAGAAGGCTACGGCTAAGATGCCAGTTGTTGAGGACATGAAAATAGGACTGGACACACAGTGCCCAGAGAAGGCTGCCTCCCTACCCGGACGGCTGAGCTGCGGATGACTGTGAAGAAGGATGTGGGTTTTAAGCGTGTACTTCATTCTTTGGCAAAGCCCTGGACAGCCTGTACTTCATTCTTTGGCAAAGCCCTGGACAACCTCCACGACGGGAATGCCATCACATTTGAGGTCACAACGAGATGGAAGGGCAGGGAGGGCAGGAGTTCGTAGCCCCATTTGACAGAGAGGCTCTGGGCTACCTGAAGCCCAGCAACCAGAAAAGGGTACAGGCAGAGCTAAAACAAAACAAAACAAACCCTTTCTTATTCTTCTAGCATATGGAGCTTCCTGTTATCAGGACAGCTGGTTAACAAGTACTACCTGAAGCAAGAATTCTACACTTCACTGAGGACACATGGAGGTCACTTGGAGCCCTACCGAGGGCGGACTTACCCCTCAACCCAAAACACACACACACATACACGCCACCCCTTAGGCTCGCAAACTTATGCTTCAAGATCAAAGTCTTGGGAATTCCCCGGCCCTCCAGTGGTGAGGACTCCGCGTCTTCACTGCCGAGGGTGCGAGTTCAATCTCTTTCCCCACTTGGAGTTGTTAAAAACAAAGGATCAAAGTCTTCAGGGGCCCCTCTGCGACACCCTTCCAAAGGTGTCATCCGCGCCAACTCAGAGCCTCTGCACACACCCGGAGCTGCAGGGCCTGCCTTCAGGCCGTGGGACCCTAAGGACAGCTCTGAATAGGCTGGAAAGGAAGTTAGAGAAAGAAAGAAGCTTTTTCTAACAGTCCTTCGCGCTCCTCCATCTATTCTCTCTTCCTGGCTCACTTTCCACTTCCTGTCCTCCAGAGGGAGTGGCTCCTGAATGATGGCCTTGAACTGGAAGTGAGGGTGAGTATAACTGACTCTGCCTCCAGCCGAGTCCCCATCCAGTGCTGAGTGCTCTGAACGTGGAAGCCAAGCAGGGCCTGGGCTGACTGGGCCACTGGCCCCCAGGTTGCGGGGCAGCCACGGGCATGTGAACCTTCTGGAAGGGGGCTCTGGGCGCCGGGTGTGCCTGTGCTATGCAGAGGATCAGTGCCCCAGGGTCCATCCCCCTGCCGCTCCACCACCAGAGTTGCTGTGGTCATCCCCGCAGGGGACAGTGCTCCAGAGGGAGGCTATGCCTGAAGGATCTTCCCGTGCTCGTGTGAGCTGTGTCACCCTGGGAAACCGCTCTGAGACCTGGTTTCTTCATCTTCAAAACGAGAGATATCACTGGATCCACTCAGCCTTCCTTGGGTCACGGACGAGGGGAATCACATCTCAGTATTTGTCTCCAAAGGAAATTAAATCCTCTGAGCCCGGGCAAGAGGAAGGACATATAAACGAATGCCCATAAATGGCTGCAATCCTTGTGGCATAAACAGATCATTTCAATACAGGGTGGGAAGGAGAACGCCAGGCTCACCTCTGCAGATGCAACGTGAGAGCTCACTAAGTCAGTGGACCTGGAGAGCCAGGCAAATACATGGGGTTGCAAAAGGGGAGAGGTAGGGACCGTGGCCCCCGGAGATGACACACTCTCTCCATGACCACGCAGGGGCTTAACCCAGCGTCCCCAGAGCTTTCAAGAGAAGCAGGAAGACTGGGCTTATATGTGAAATTTCCGAATTTTTAGAGCTTTGGCAACTAGTTCCATTAAAATAGTGAAATTATCTAGCTAGCGCTTCATGGACCCAACCAAATGCATCTTCCCTAAGTGCGTGTGACTGCAGGTAAGTGGACCCTCTGGGTGTGGACAGAATGCCTGTGCATGTGATGGAGAGGGAAAGTCAGCTGGTGGATCAGACTGTGCTGAAACCTTGCAGGGACTTCTAGGTGAAAACAAAAACATGTGAGCTCCCTTCCCCCACCCCCCTGCAGCCCTGCAGCTCTGCGCAGGATGACTTGCAGGTTTTGCTGGCAAAGCATCCTCCCTCCTGCTTGGGGCAGAGAGCAGCTTCTCCAGCTGCTGCCCACCTTGCCAAGGCTGCCGGACCTAGGGCAGGACTGTGAGGCAGGGGTGGCATCCGCTGCCCCCCTCCCCCGGCCCTCCACGACCCCGTCTGCAAAGCCCAGTGTGGCCCAGCCAGTCCAGATCTCCCAGTCTTTGGATTCATCTTCCCTCCCCTGCCAGATGGATCTCTTTACAGGCTCTGCTTCCCCAGCCATTCCCAGACAGAGACAGGGTCCATCCTAGTCAGTGGATATTGGCTAATTGATTGAGGTTTTGTCGTTTCTGCTCCAAAGGCAGTCGGGAAAGTCCCCAGACATCTCTTTGAAGGGAAAAGATGACTAAGGTGGAATTGTTTCTAATTGTCCTAAATCATGCTCTCGTGGAACCAGAAGGGACTTTCTAATGCATCCCCCAACCCGTTTTCCCATGAAAACAGAGAAGTGGAAATCCACCCAGGTTCCCCTCGGGAGAAAGGCCCCCTCTCTGTTCCCCTCCTCTAAGGCGAGGGCCAGAGCATCCTAAGGGGGTCTCTGCCCTTGCACACAATGAAGACAACTCCCCACTCCCTTCACTTAACTGAACAGAAATGTTTTCCTCTCTCTGAAAAGTGGATTAAAAAAGCTATTTCACAGCTAAAAAAACAGACTTGCAAACAGAGGATCAGTCTGCTCTTAAGAAGGCTTTGTTGATTCTCCAAAATATTCCAAAGTGTTGATGTAAATAACGACTGCTAAATTACATGTTGCAAAAATAAACGATTCAAGTACACGTTCCTTCCTGGAGCCTTTCTGAATTTGCAAACTTTAGACTTCACCGTGAAGTTTACCCTGTAAGTTTTTAACAAATTCTCCTTAAGATACTTCAACAGAACTCTCATCCCCCAAATAAAGAGTTTTATACCAGAAGAGTGCATGGCTTACAGCGCCCAATTTCCTTCTCATATAACTACTTGTTGTAATAAAGTTAATAAGATAAAAGCATTGCTGTTTTCCATTAAGTTGTATTGCTCTCAAAAGAAATCAAAATCAAAACTTTAATTATAAAAATCCATTCCAAAACATGGACGTTAAGAGACCTAGGCTGGAATACTGCTCCCAGGGCTCAATACATAAGGAGACCTAACCTCTCTAAGCTCCGCTCCAGTTTTCTTTAGGCAAAATGTGGTTAAAATAATAGTCCTTATGACGATTCAGAGGGCTGTGCACTTACAAGATGCACAGTTTTCTGTTTGTATGTTATACTTGAAAAAAGCATTTCATATGTATATGTAAACCAGTCCTTGTTCATACCTATCTCTCAGGAATAGTGGGAGAATCAAAGAGGGTGATGTACATGGCAATGACCAGGGACCTCCAGACCACCAAGGAGGACAACCGTTATCACAGAGCAGGTGGCCTTGCACATGGGACCGTGGGCAGAGAGAGACTTGGAGGAAGACAGGTTCCACTCGCACCAGCTGTGCGGCTTCAGCAACTATAGAACTTCTTCATCCCAAGTTTATCTGGCTGTAAAATGGACACAGTGACCCTTGTTTCACAGGATAAATGCCAACAGCGGGTGCTAACTTTGCAAATACCATGGCCCACACTTCTCCTCGCCCCCACCGGCCCCGTTGCCTGTCCACGTAACTGGAGCCCCGCCCCTTTGCCTGTCCACGTAACCGGAGCCCCGCCCCCCACCCCAGTGATTTCCTTCCTTGTACTCTCAGGGGCCGCTACAGTCAGTCCAGCCCCCCGACACACCTCCTGCTTGCTTATCCCGCATGGGGGCGCGTTGGAATCCAGATGCCTGAGCAGGATGACACGGACCAGGCACAGCAGAGCCAGCCCTAAGGGGCCACCCTGGTGTCTCGATTCCAGGCCTTCTCAGGCTTCCATCTCCCCTTCTCTGTTCACCAGTCACCCTCTTGCCCTCTTCGTGAAGGGGCTTCACCTCCCCTAAGCCTCGGTATCCTTGTGTGGAAAACACAAATAAAAGAAATAGAAGATTTAAGACAACAGATTCTGATTCAATTAACAGATTCAGGCAGCCAGGCCAGAGGCGAGAACCTTCACTGTTTGGAGGATTTTTTTTTTTTTTTTTTTTTTTGCGGTACGCGGGCCTCTTACTGTTGTGGCCTCTCCGGTTGCGGAGCACAGGCTCCGGACACACAGGCTCAGTGGCCATGGCTCACAGGCCCAGCCGCTCCACGGCATGTGGGACCTTCCCGGACCGGGGCACGAAACGGTGTCCCCTGCATCGGCAGGCGGACTCTCAACCACTGCGCCACCAGGGAAGCCCTGGAGCATTTTTTTCTGGCTCCCAGTGGTGAGGCGATGCACCCAGGGTCACAAAGACAGAAAGTGGCAGCCAAGATTTGAGCAGGATGGGGGCAGCCTGCTGCCCAGCTCTTATCCCACTCACGGAGCAGCTGAAGGTGGCCTGTGTTGCAGGGCCTCGACCCCCATCATCCCTATCTTCCCCCAACATCCAATCTAAGGACAAGCAGAGGGCTTGCTATGACCCAGCTGAGGCCACCAAACCTGCTTCCTTCCCGCCGCTCGGACGCGGAGACAGGAGCTGCCCTGCCAGGGAGGGTGTGGAGGGCGGAGCTGACGCCCGTCTCTCGGGACCTGCTTCCCCGGGTCCCAGTATACGCAGCTCACCCTTCACATCCCTGGAGTGATGACTCACCGCTCTCCTCTGCCACAGTCCGATAAAGAACTCAAGCCATTAAGAAATGGAACAAAGTACGAAATGGGAGGCACAGGAGAAGCCGGGATTCAATCAGCTCATTATTCGTAAATCAGAAACGACTCTCCCTCTCACCGGTTCTGGTGTCTGTCTGTCTGTTGGACTTGAAACTGCAAGAGCTTCTGACAGGCAGGAGGGCTGGGGCTCAGGAAACCCCGGTCCTCCTGAGTAGGGACCCCACCCAGGGGAGGCAGCCACCTTCCAGCTGGGGCACCAGAGCTGGGCTGGCCCAGGCCGCTGTTATTGGCTGGCTGTCGGCTGCTGTCTGGGCTGCAATCTCGCAACCGAGGAGCCGGGCTTATAGGGTGGGCACTGTGGGGCCTGCTGTGCCATTGGCGTGTTTCTGATGCCGAAGTGTCTGGGTAGGGCTGAGCTCAAATGGGTATGTCACCTCTGTGGGGTGAGAGGTGTGTCACCTCTTCAGAGCGTATTACGTCTTCAGGGTGTGTGTCATCCCTGGTCCGTGACACACCTTCTGACTGCTGTCTCATCTCTGATGGGGATGTCTCATGACTGAGAGTCCCTTGATGCCTTCCTGTCCCAGCTGGAGACAGGACCAGCCTGGGTCTCTCCCGGGGACTGTCCTGCTTGGAATGGAGCCAGGAAAGAGAGAGACCAGCCAATCCAGTGCCAAGGATGCCACGGCATCTGTTCCCCAGCCTGGGAGGAGCTCCCCGCCCTGCAGTCTACCAACCACAGAAGGAAGCAGCCAGGGCCCTGTCTCAGGAGGGCTGGGAGGCGGGAGGCAGAGACTGGGAGGAGTGTGGAAATGGACACGAGAGAGGTGCCGCCCCCTGCTGGCCACAACTGGGAAAGGCATGGCAATACACAGGGCCAAGGACAAGGTGTCAGGGAGGAGAAACTTGCCAGTGTTTTTTTTTTTTTTTTTTTTTTTTTGCGGTATGCAGGCCTCTCACTGTTGTGGCCTCTCCCGTTGCGGAGCTCAGGCTCCGGACGCACAGACTCAGCGGCCATGGCTCACGGGCCCAGCCGCTCTGCGGCACGTGGGATCTTCCCGGACCGGGGCACGAACCCGTGTCCCCTGCATCGGCAGGTGGACTCTCAACCACTGCGCCACCAGGGAAGCCCTTGCCAGTGGTTTGTGCAGACATCTGCTTGTTGCTTTCAGTATCACCCCACCTGGAACACTATTTTGATAATGCCTGACTCCTAGGCTACGGGTCAGGGGTTCCCAAATAAACAGCAGTATTCTGGAACTATTCGTGTGAGGGTGTCTTCCCCTCACCAGAGCTTACTGGGATTGCGCAAACGGTTAGAACTACTCCCCACATCATCCTGACATCTTTTCTGCCTCTAAAGGGCCGGCTGTGTTTTAATGGTGAGTGGAGGGGCAGGGAGGTGAAAGGGCGGGGGGAGGGGGGGGATCAAACACTCAGCAGTGCACTGGGTCCCTGCCAACAAGAAGTGAGTACGAGTTCTTACCTAACAGCAGTGAGGGTCATTTGCTGCAGGCTGGCCAGGTGCCAGCTGCACCTGTGCTCCCTGGATCCAGCAGTGACCCCGTGCTCATTTCACAGATGGAGATACTGAGGACCAGTTAGTGACTTGTCTAAGCAAGGGGCTGAGCCAGGATTTTAACCCAGGTCTGAAGAGCTTCCAAGCGCCTGCTTTTCTCACGTTACCACGCGACCTCTGAATCTGGGCCCATTAGGGAGACCAACGTGCTCTTATTCTACGGCAGCCAAAGCAGGCACTGGCACAGCCCCGTTGGTCTTGCCACACTGTCCTGGCTGTGCTGACATTCTAATTGGGTGGAAGGTGAGATTTTTCCATTTTCTCAGTATCCCAATTCATCTCGTCCACTGTGATTCTCGGATTTGCTCACTTCCCACCCTGCGTCCCTCTTGCTTAACTGTTCCCGGGGTGAAATTCCTGTCTTAGCCAAAAGGGCACTGTTCCTACCGAAGCCAGAAGTCGGGACCTCCTCCCTGCGGCCTCCCTCAGCTCCTTTGCAGCCGACATCTCAGAATCCACCTGCCTCTGACATGCGGAGACAGGGCCCTGGCCTGTCACTGAACCTCACTGGGACCCCGCAAGCCATCTGACTTGACACTGATTTTTTTACAGCTTTGCAAATAGTTGCCTTAGTTCCCGTTCTCTGAATGCATTAGAAAGTTAGAGAAAAAGAAGTCTTTTAAAAATTCCCCAGCTATCTTAATTAACATGCAGAATGCTTTTCTGGCAGTGCACAGGCTGTGTTAAAACGGGAAGCTTCTTCACACAACATATATTTAATCTGTGGCATTCGCGTCCACATGAAATTCAATCAGACATTTTAAGGGAGTTAACGAGGGCTCTCATCGAACTGTGAATAAACGCAGGTGTGATAAGCACACTCCAGCTCCTGGGATGTTTGATCAAGTGATAAAGGTGTGGAGTAGAGTGGGGTTGAAGGACAAACCTTAATTCTAATTCTGTACATTGTCAAAGGGGGTAAGAGAATTTATTGGACAACGCTGGCGCAATCTAATGACCCATTGCCTCTGAAAAATCAATTGCACTTGCTCATTTGTTCTGTTGCTGAGAACTCTAATTCGGGCCTGTTATGTGTCAGGCACGGGGGAGGCAGTGACTGGTGAATGATGTGGTTCCTGTCTCCGCCTGCCTGGAACTCACATTGTAAGAGGGCGAGACAGACAGTAAGTACGTAAGCAAGTGCAAGCAGTAATTTCCAGTTGGGTTAAATAGCAGAGCAGATGAGATGGTATTCAGGTAAGGCATCTGCGAGGCATATTTGAGGTAAGGCCTAAAGCATGAGGAAGGGCCCTTCATGCAAAGAGGGAACAGCTCATGCCAAGAAGGACCAGCATTTGGTTGGAGAGGTAAGCCTTTCAGCTTCTCCTGTCTTCTTTCCAAGTAAAGGTTACATCTGCTACAGATCAGTGGGGAAAGGATGGATGATTTGGTTGCTGGTGTGAGGTCAGTAGCTCACCCACAGGGAGAAAGATAAAGCTGCATCCCACATCACACACAAAAGGAAACACCTGACAGGTCCAAGGCTTCACTCGGTGTGAAAGCTTACAGAAATAAGGAGTTATTAGGAAAGAAAGGAGCAGAATATCTTTGTGTTGTTGGAATGAGGAGGACAGATCTCCTAACATAATCTAAAAAGCACAACCTTCAGATGAAAATTGGATGCATCTGACTACATCAAAAGTAAGGATTTTGTTCAAAAAAAAAAAGAAACTTTAGACAGAGCTAACAGCTGGGTGAAGACTTGGAGAAGATTTTGCTTTGTCTAAAATGAAGGGATTAATCAGGGAAATGCAAATCAGAACCACAATGAGATATTCCCTTACACCTGTTACAATGGATATTCTCAAAAAGACACTAACAAGTGTTGGTGAGGGTGTGGAGAAAACGGGATCCTTGTGCACTGTTGGTAGGAATGTAAGTTGGTGCAGCCAGTGTGGAAAACAGTATGGAGGTTCCTAAAAAAAAATTAAAGCAGAACTACCATATAATCCAGCAATTCCACTTCTGGGTATTTATCCAAAGAAAATGAAAACGCTAATTCAAAAACATATATGCACCCCTATGCTCACTGCAGTATTATTTGCAGTAGCCAAGACATGGAAGCAACCTAAGTGTCCCTCGATAGATGAATGGATAAAGAAGATGTAGTATATATATACAACGGAATATTACTCGACTATAAAAAAGAATGAAATCTTGCCATTTGCAAAACTCAGATAGACCTAGAAGGTATTATGCTAAGCAAATACGTCAGACAGAAAAAGACAAATACTGCATGTTTTATATGCGGAATCTTGAAAACAAAACAAGTGAACAAACGAAACAAAACAGAAGCGGACTCACAGATACAGAGAACAAACTGCTGGTTGCCAGAGGGGATGGATGTGGGAGTTGGGTGAAACAGGTGAAGGAGATGAAGAAGTACAAACATCCAAAATGGCTTAAAGACTTAAATATAAGACATGACACCATAAAACTCCTAGAAGAGAACAGAGGCGAAACATTCTCGGACATAAATGATACCAGTGTTTTCTTAGGTCAGTCTCCCAAGGCAATAGACATAAAAGCAAAAAGAAACAAATGGGATCTAGTCAAACTTACAAGGTTTTGCACAGCAAAGGAGACCATAAACAAAATGAAAACACAACCTATGGACTGGGAGAAAATATTTGCAAATGATGTGACTGTCAAGGGATTAGTCTCCAAAATTTACAAACAGCTCATGTGGCTTAATATCATCAAAGCAAACAACCCAATCAAAAAATGGGCAGAAGACCTAAATAGACATTTCTCCAAAGAAAACACACAGATGGCAAATAGGAACATGAAAAGATGCTCAACACTGCTAATTATTAGAGAAATGCCAATCAAAACTACAATGAGTTACCAATTCACACCAGTCAGAATGGCCATCATCAAAAAGTCTACAAATAACAAATGCTGGAGAGGGTGCGGAGAAAAGGGAACCCTCCTACACTGTTAGTGGGAATGTAAATTGGTACAGCCACTATGGAGAACGGCATGGAGGTTCCTTAAAAAACTAAAAATAGAGCTACCATATGATCCTGCAATCCCACTGCTGGGCATATACCCTGAGAAAACCATAATTTGAAAAGATACATGCACCCCAATTTTCATTGCAGCACTATTTACAATAGCCAGGACATGGAAGCAACTGAAATGTCCATCAACAGATGAATGGCTAAAGAAGATATGGTATATATACACTATGGAGTACTATTCAGCCATAAAAAAGAATGAAATAATGCCATTTGCAGCAACATGGATGTACCTAGAGATTATCATACCAAGTGAAGTTAAGTCAGAGAAAGACAAATATCATATGATATCACTTATATGTGGAATCTAAAATATGACACAAATGAACTTATTTATGAAACAGAAACAGACTCACAGACATAGAAAACAAACTCATGGTTACCAAAGGGGAAAGGGAGTGTGGAAGGGATAAATTAGGAGTTTGGGATTAATGGATACAAACTACTATATATAAAATAGATAAACAACAAGGTCCTGCTGTAGAGCACAGGGAACTATAGTCAATATCCTGTAATAAGCCATAATGGAAAAGAATATGAAAAAGAATATGTATAACCAAAATCACTTTGCTGTACAGAAACTAACACAAAGTTGTAAAGACCACTATACTTAAATAAAAAATAAAGAGGTACAAACGTCCAGTTATAAAATAAATAAGATGGGGATGTAACATAGTTACATGAATATAGTTGATAATATCGTAGTAACTTCGTATGGTGGCGGATGGTTACTAGACTTATTGTGGCAATCAATTCATAGTGTATATAAATGTCAAACCACTATTCTGTACACATAAAACTAACAATGTTGTAGGTCAAGTATACTTCAATTTTAAAAAGTAAAATAAAATGAAGGGATTCATATTTATGTAGAATAAGAGTTGGCAAATTACAACCCACAGGGCCAAGTCCAGCAGGTTGCCTGTTTTTGTAAATAAGGTGTTACTGAAACACAGCTATGCCTGTCCAGTTATGAATTGTCTGTAGCTGCTCTGTGCTATATCAGCAGAGTTGAGAAGTTGTGACAGACCGTGCAGCCTACAAAGCCTGACATATTTAATATCTAGCCCCTTACAGAAAAAGTCTGTTGACCCTGATCTAGAATATGGAGGGAATGGGCAAAACATACACCAGGAAAATTTGCAAAGTCTATAAATAGGTAATTCATTGGAGAAGAAATGAACTGGCTGACTATCGATGATAAAATGAGCATTCTGTCTGGAATTCAAAACAGTGCAGATTAAAGCAATAATGAGATTAGAAAGGGAGGTAACACCAGGTGCTGGTGAAGATGTCAAAAAGTAAGAACCCTTGAGCCATCTGGTTAGAACGTAAAGTCGTGTGACCTTTCACAGAGCATCTGTGTTTGGTTGAGCAACATAAAGTTGCTGATACTGAACTTGAGGAGTTCCTAGGAAAGCCTCCTGAGCCCTGTGCCCACCCCAGCCAACTGGACAACAATGTCGTGTGTGAACATTATTGTCTGTCCACCCTGCATGAAGCTTCCCCGAGCCCACTTCTAGAAGCACCCTGATGTGCTCTTCGTGTATTCTCCCTAGGGAGGCAGACCCCATCCCCAGCTCCAGGGTTGGGCTAGATGGGTTCAGAAATGGGCACATGGCCAAATTCAGGCCACTGAGATTCAAAGCAAGGTTTGTCAGCAGATTTGGGGGAAGTTTTCCTTACTCTGCTGAAAAGGTTTCCTGAATCAGTTCTGTATTACTCTCTTCCCTCGAATGTGAGCTGTAGATGGGCTGCCTGGAGCATTCTGGGCATTACCTCTTCTTAAACAGAAGATGATGCCAATACCTGGAAGAGGCTGAAGCAGAAAGAACCCCAGGAATCAGAGCTGGGACTCAGACTAAGTTAACCTCTAAAGCCCACCCATCCCCTGGGTTTCTAGATGTGTGATCCCGAAATTATTTAAGCTGGTTTGTGTTAGGTTTTCTTACTTGTAGCTCAAGACATCCTAACTAATAGAAATTATTTGGGAGCTGTAGGGATTTGAGAGGCAAGGGAGTGGTTAGAGCTTCTTGGGGATGCTAATGAATAACTGGTGACTAGGGGACCCTAGAGAGCTCCAGGATGGGGGTTGGTGGCCAGAAAGACCAGCCGTGATTAGAGGGCTGGAGCTTTCAGCCCCACCCCCTAACCTCCAGGAAGGAGAAAAGAGCTGGAGATTAAGTTCAATCACCAGGGAATTCCACGCTTTCACTGCGAGGGCCCGGATTCGATCCCTGATTGGAAAACTAAGATCCTGCAAGGTGCGCGACGCAGCCAAAAAAAAAAAAAGTTCAATCGCCAATGACCAATGATTGAATCCCTCGTGCCCATGTAATGAGACTTCCACAAAAACCCCTAAAGGATGTGGTGGAGAGCTTCCAGGGGGGCGAACACGGTGAGGTCCTGAGAGCGTGCTGGCCCAGAGAGGGTCTGGAGCCCCTGAACCTCCTTCTCCCCCATTCCTTGCCCTGCTCATCTTTTCCATTTGGCTATTCCTGAGTTGCAGCCTTTATAATAAACCAGTAAGAGTAAGTAGAGCACTCTCCTGTGCCTCATTCTAGCGAACTGTCAACCTGAGGGGGGTCATGGCATCCTCTACATTTGTAGTAGGCCAGGCAGAAGTGTGAGTGGCCTGGACACCCCATTTGAAGTGGGCGTCTGAAGTAAGGGCAGTCTTGTGGAACTGAACCCTTAAGCCTGGAGTCTGGCTCTGGGGAGTCAGCATCAGAATTGAATGAATTGTTGGACACCCAGCTGGTGTTGGAGAATTGTAGAATCGGTGTTGGAAAAAATACAGTGCATTTGGTTTCAGGAAAAAGGCCATCACACCACCTTCAAGCAAGGGGAAGGGTTGGTACACTCATCCATCAGTCATGGCTGTGGGCTGCCCTGAGGAGGAAGACCTAACTGTCCCCTCCCCAGGTGAGGTGTTTCCCATCAGCCGGGGACAATTCTGGAGGAGGGCAGCTGTGAATTCTTAGCTTCCAGTGCTCAAGCACCTGGGGGATGAATGCACTGGCCCAGAGAAAGTGTTCTGGATGGGACACTGAAACCGAGCAGGGTACTGTGGGGCTCCTGGGCATGGAAGTCTTTCTGTGTCCCCTGTTTCTTGTTTGTAGGGAACAGCCTCCAGCCTCCATGACCTTCCCTGAGTTCCAAAGGGCAGATTTGAACAGTTGCTAATCAGGGAAGGGCGGGGGATGCAGAGACAAAGACGGAGCAGCTAAGAAACAATAGTGCCGGCTTGGGGTAGGGTCTTGGTTCCACCTCGAGGGATACACATAACAATATCTTTGAGCTCTTTACAGAACTAAAACCCCCACAAATGGAAGATGTCAGCATTCTTCATTCCAGAGAAGACCACCTGATGCCAGATGAAAGGAACCAGAGAAGCTCGTAAAGAGGCTACCTGAAGCCAGATTAAAGGAGTACAGGCCCTGCACACACCCTGATCCTTATCAGCAACCCCACCCTCGAACCATTGTTATAAAACTCTTCACCAAATCCTCCCGGGTTGGGACACACCGTTTTTGAGGCAGAAGCCCTCTGTGCGCCCCTTTGCCTGGCAAAGCAACAAAGCCACTCTTTTCTACTTCACCCAAAACTCCGTCTTTGAGGTTTGATTTGGCACCAGCGCACAGAGGCCAAGTTTTCAGCATCTGCGCCAACAGCATCCACTATAGTCAGTATAGCCAATTATCCCTCTGAGAAGCTACTGAAGGAAGTGACAAGAGGAACCAGTGGCAAAGCCTGTGGCCAAAACAAGGAGAACACAGCAGTAGATCAGGAGACAGGACTGCTGGCCGTGGAGGGACAAGGATGCCATGGCAGCTGTCAGTGTGGCAGAATGTCAACATGCATTGTCACATCTGGAGCTTGTCATCCAGGGATGCCGGAGTGGACACATGACAATCAGAACCAGATGCCACCCTTACCGCCATCAAGGCCTGGACACCGTCACCCCAGCACTCTCCCTGGGGGCAAGGGGGAAGAGAAAAAGCCCTGAATTGACTAAAATTTTTTCACCACCTGGATGGGACTCCAGGGTAGAAACCAGAAATAATTAAAGAAAGTTACATTGGTTTGCCCACTGGCTGATCTGCAGTCACCACATGTGCTCCTAGCTAAAACATGAAAGAATGTCATTAACAGGACAACACTATTAGCTAGTTCATTAATCATGGTCATTTTCACACTTCCATTGTCAACTACAATCCTGGTCGTTTGAACTGAAGCCTCTCTACTTAATTACAGTGTTTATCAATTAGCAGTTCATCCCCCATCCTGGGCCTACCCTGGCTTTCAGTAAAAGATAAAGTGCTTGGATTTCACAACTGTTCTTTGTAGGGGTCCCCCTCCTTTTGGGCAAACAGCCATGTCTAGTGTTACCAGGGCAATCATGTGTTGCTGAGTGAACAGGACCATTTTCAATGATGTTGCTAATGGCTTGGCCTTGTCTATGAACCCAAGGTGATTTCGAGCATCGGGGATTTCCAGGTGCCTCACAGGGCAGCTGGGAGGCGGTTAACCTCAGTTTTCTTATCTGTACAATGGGCATAATAATAGAAACTTCCTCAAAAACTGAAATGACAAAATGCACGTAAAGTGGCTAGGAAAGGGCTTGGCATGGAGCTAGCACTCAATTAATGCTAGGTATTAATATATTGTATGTTAAATATTTTTTCTTTTAGAGATATAGTTGATGTACAATATTATATAAGTTACAGGCATACAACATAGTGATTCACAATTTTTAAAGGTTATACTCCATTTATAGTTATTATAAAATATTGGCTATATTGCCTGTGTTGTACAATATATTCTTGTAGCTTATTTATTTTATACATAATAGTTTGTACCTCTTAATCCCCTACACCCCTCTTCCCTCTCTCCATAGGTAACTACTAGTTTGTTCTCTATATCTGTGAGTCTGTTTCCTTTTTGTTATATTCACTCGTTTGTTGTATTTTTTAGATTCCACATGTAATTGGTATCATACAGTATTTCTTTCTCTGTCTGACTTAGTTCACTTAGCATAATGCCCTCCCAAGTCCATATGTTAAATATTTTAAAAACTTTTATTGATGCGCCCTTACAGAAAAGCACACATATCATAAATGTATGACTTGATGAATTTCCCCAAACAGGAAACACCAGACAACTGAGGAAACATTGCCAGGGCCCCAGAAGCCCCTTCCCACATCACTCATGTTAGTACACCACCAGGATGGTAACACTGTCCTGACTTCTCGTAACGTAGACTGGGTTTTGCCAGGTTTTGTATTTATATAAACAGACTCACATTGGGTGTGCTGTCTTCTTTCACTCCACACCACGTGCCATTCATTCACGTTGTGTATAATTGTACTTCGTTCATTTTCATTGTATTATACTGTGCCACTGTGTCAATATACCACAATCTGGTTACACTTTCTTTGGTGTTATGGGCTTTGAGGTTGAAGGTGACTATGAATAAAGCTGCTACGGATATTCTTGCCAGAGTCTTGTTTTTTTGTTAACTTTTTGAGATCATTGTACATCCACATGCAGTTGTAAGAAATTATACAGAGAGACCTGGTGTGCCTTTTACCCAGGTTCCCTTGGTGAGAACATCTTGCAAAACTACAGTACAATATCATAACCAAGATATTGGCATTGATATAATCCACTGTGCACCTGGTTCAGGCTTCTCCAGTTTTATTTGTACTCATTTGTAAGTTGAGTTCTACACACTTTTTGTAATTTTTATTTTATTTTATTTTTATAAATTTATTTATTTTTGGCTGCATTGGGTCTTCGTTGCTGTGCGCAGGCTTTCTCTAGTTGTGGCGAGCAGGGGCTTCTCTTGTTGCAGTGCATGGGCTCTAGGCGCAGGGGCTTCAGTAGTTGTGGCACACAGGCTCAGTCGTTGTGGCTCGCGGGCTCTACAGCACAGGCTCAGTAGTTGTGGCGCACAGGCTTAGTTGCTCCACGGCATGTGGAATCTTCCCAGACCAGGGCTCGAACCTGTGTCCCCTGCATTGGCACGCGGATTCTTAACCACCATGCCACCAGGGAAGTCCCAACACTTTTTAAATTTTTGTCCACACCGTGTGACTTGCAGGATCTTAGTTCCCCAACCAGGGACTGAACCTGGGGCCATGGCAGTGAAAGCACTGAATTCTAACCACTGGACCACCAGGGAATTCTGGTGTTCTACACACTTTTTATCACTCATGTAGGTGTACTTGCCACCAGTCAAGACACTGAACATTTCTGTCACCAACAGCCCATGAGGAACACATGAGCAAACTTGACAGTGAATCACATGTTGACAGCAATTTTTTTTTAATTTTTTTATTTTTTATTTTTTTTGGTGGTAAGCGGGCCTCTCACTGCTGTGGCCTCTCCCATTGCGGAGCACAGACTCCGGACGCGCAGGCTCAGCGGCCATGGCTCACGGGCCCAGCCGCTCCGCGGCATGTGGGATCTTCCCGGACCGGGGCACGAACCCGTGTCCCCTGCAGACAGCAATTTTTTTGAGAGACCCAGAGCCACCCCGCCAGGCCACCCTGGATTCCTAATTCTCAGAAACTGTGGGAGATAATGTTTTGTGGTTTTAAGCTAAGTATTGAGGTAATTTGTTTTACAGAAATAGATAACGAATACAAACACCTACATCAGACCCTCGTTAAAAATGTAGATCTCTGAGCCTCACCTCAGGCGTAGAACCTGCCTTGTATAAACTCCTCCAGGCAATTCAATCACTATTCTGCCACTAACTTCACTCCATTTATTTCACCCTTTGTCCCAGCCTAAAAAGTGGGTACAATCATGCCTACCTATGAGTGTTTCTGTTTTTGCTTTGTTTGATGTTTGGGTTAGGGATGATGTACATACAGCAGGGTAGCAGGCCCCCGCTGGTGCCCTGTCCATATCTCCTCACCATTTCAGAGCACACCTGGCGGGTGGTGGGAGACTGCAAGTCCCTGCACTGCTTTGTGGGAAACCTTCCTCTTGCCTAGAGCTCATTTTGCTGCCTCAGGAGCAAGCTTGAAGTGCTGGGGATTTGACATCCTCCCTGCCCCCCCAGCCAACGACTGACGGCAACTGGTGTATAAACATCCCGGCTCCCTTACCTCTCTGGTAGGATGGCTCTGAGTCCCACAAGTCTCCAGCAGAATTAAGTCACCCTCACGTAGAGTGGTAACTTGCTGGATAATACACCGTTTATTGGCTGCCTCCCCTTACCCGGATCACACCCTATAAGCATTGTCTTCATGGCCCAAATAAACTACTCCCCCCCATGTCTTTGTCTCAGGGTCCGCTCCAGGGAGAGAGAAACTAAGACAAGTACCTCACAGAGCGTCGCCACATTGTATGTGCTCAGTTAATGCTTTTGACTATATTTAAACAACTGCATGTCTGGTTGGTTAAAAGGACCTGGGAGAAAATTTCCACACTAATGACAAACTGAGGTATTTGCAGTGTCGAAAATCCAAAGATATCTATCCAGACTCTCAAATATACAGTCGGTTACAAATCAACAACTATAACACCACCACCAATTTTAAGAGGAAACAAAGTGGTAATCAAGCAATACACAGGAGGGGAGACCAAAAAGCCAACAAGTATGTGAAGAGCGGTTCCAGGTCAGCAGTGATCAGAGGAATTCAAATTGAAACAAGAGGTCCTCTCACACCCAGCAGACAGGCTAAGTTAGAAATGTGAGGAGGTGGGAACCCTGCACTGCTGAGAGGGGAAAGCCGCAATCACCTCTCTGGACAGCTTGCAGGCAGCATTTAGCAAAATGCAGAATCCATTGTCTGCAACACCCAGCAATCCCACTCCTGGGCATGTAAGTCCCAGGGAAATTCTCACATAGTACCAGGTGGTCTATCACGGTGTTTGATGTTGGGGATTTGGAGGCAGGCTGGTAAACTGTGACCTGGGGAAATGGATAAGTAACTAGGTCCCCACCGCTAATGGGACACGGACCCCAGAGCTCCCAGGGGAACAGAGCCAACTGGGAGCCTTCCCTCCGTGGGATGTTGTTTGATGCCGCACATTGCACCCCTGCCCAGCTCCTTCCCTGCCGGGTCCCACTTCCCTGGCCTCTCCTGGGTTTTCCTGGGAGCATTTCCCAGTGACACACTGCATGCAAAGGCTCTGCTTTTGAAGAACCAGACCTGGGACATCCCTTGGCTGTAAGTGCCAGAGCCTGAGTTCAAATTCAGGTTCAACTATTCACTGCATAAACTGCCTCAAACAGAGCACCACCCCAGCAGAAACAATGACAACAATATAACAGCAAACCCCCATACAGACGGAAGACCTAAACTACAACCCTTGCCAATGCCTAGAACTCTCGCCAATGCTGGCTGTGAGAGTCCCCATCCACAGGCCACCTGGAGCTTTAACACCGTTCCGGGAGTCCTGCAGACAGACAGATGCTGGTGTGTCCTCCTCTGACAACATGCCCGGCAAAATTATGGTAGAGAAAGTTGCTAGAGTTTTGGAAGCTAGGGAGGCTTTCCTTAGCCTAGTGATTATTTTTTTCTTTCAAACCTCTCTTGCGAAGAGGGTAAGTTAATTCATCAGCCTAAAGTTCTGTGCTAGATTCCGTTGCTCCCTCTCCTGCAGCCAAAGGAAAGTGTGCATCGTTTTTAAAACTTATTTACTTATTTTTAACATCTTTATGGGAGTAGAGTGTGCGTCTGTGATGTGCGTGAGTTAACATCTTCTACAGTTCCTCCCACTCACCAACAGAAGGAAAATGATACCCACGAGGGACTTGCTGTTCATACCTTCTTGCACCAAAGCGGTGCTGAAGCAAAGGCCAGAGCAGACAGAGCTTTTTCACCATTTTGGGGCAATTATCCCAGAATAGGGAAAACAAAATAGCACCCTTATTAGAACCTTACGTGGAAAAGAAAGGAATGTGTCCGGTGACTGTCACCATGGACCTGAAAATCCACCTACCCAGTCTTCCTTAGAAATGCTGGATCCACGAATTTGAGGAACAGCGCTCACTTAACCCTGCCCCTGCCCTCCAACTCTCCCCCAGCCACACCCCTCCCCCACCGCGCTCTCCACGCACAGCCAGAGAACTTTCGTGGAAAGGCTTTGAAGGTGGCTCCTGAGGAAGATGATGTAGGGATTATGTGAGGGAAGGGGACCTCAGAGATTGGCTGAAGTAAAGAGAAGAGTTTAGAACATTCTTTATTTTACTTGGGGGGAAATTCTACTGTGCAAAGCTAAAGCCATATTCTAGGTTCCTCCTTCCTCCGGCTGACTCAGAAGCAAGCACCTTTCAGAGGGACGGGGCCTTCTTCAAGAGCAGTTACCATCACAGATTTGCTTCACTGGTGGAGGTTTGCATCAAGAACAAACTTTAACCAGACAGACCCCTGATCTGGCCTTGCTTACACACGTTGAGTACTTTGTTTGCTTCCCAAATACTTCTTGTTCTCATCCCTCCGTGAACATGATGGGACTGCACTCCTGGGCCCCTCTGGTTGTTTGAGGACACGTGACCAATTCTAGCCAATAAGTTGCAAGGGAAAGTGACATTTAATTGCCAGTGCAAGGTCCTCCAGAGCCCTCTTTTCCCCCTGGTGTGATGACTAGTGATGTTCAAGATGGCGGTGCTTCCTTTAGACTTTGATTCCTGAATGACCACTATGAGCAGAGTCTTCCCATATCTGTAATGACCCACAGTGGACATGTGAGTAAGAAATTAATCTTTTTTTTTAACATCTTTATTGGAGTGTAATTGCTTTACAATGGTGTGTTAGTTTCTGCTTTATAACAAAGTGAATCAGCTATACATATACATATATCCCCATATCCCCTCCCTCTTGCATCTCCTCCCCCCCCGCCCTCCCTATCCCACCCCTCTAGGTGGTCACAAAGCACCGAGCTGATCTCCCTGTGCTATGCGGCTGCTTCCCACTAACTATCTACCTTACATTTGGTAGTGTATATATGTCAATGCTACTCTCTCACTTGGTCCCAGCTTACCCTTCCCCCTCCCCATGTCCTCAAGCCCATTCTCTACCTCTGCATCTTTATTCCTGTTCTGCCCCTAGGTTCATCAGAACCTTTTTTTTTTTTTAGATTCCATATATATGTGTTAGCATATGGTATTTGTTTTTCTGACTTACTTCATTCTGTATGACAGACTCTAGGTCCATCCACCTCACTACAAATAACTCAATTTTGTTTCTTTTTATGGCTGAGTAATACTCCATTTTAAGTCACTGGGTTTTTGGGGTTCTTTGTTACTGTGGCTTAACCAAGCCTGTCCTGACTGATACACCCTGTAATCTGTAGTTTAGATAACTAAATTCAATGCTAGTTGATGTTGTATTTCCTAAAGAATGTAGATAAATTATAACTAAATATGTAATAATAGGGAGATATCCTTAGGAAAAATGTCTATCAACAAATGGGAGGGCATTCCCTGGAGATCCAATGGTTAGGACTCTGTGCCCTCACTGCCAAGGATCCAGGTTCGATCCCTGGTCAGGGAAATAAGATCCCACATGACATATGGCATGGCCAAAAAATTTTTTTTTTAATTTTAAGAATGAGAAAAAAAAAAAAAGAAGGGTAAAAACTGATGTCAGATTATATTAAAAGATAAAAGCAGGCAACTTGAAGGGACAGAATTTGCCATGTGGATGAATTTTACCAGGGATCTGGCTGGCTCCAGAGGTGTCTCTATTGGGAGGAGGATTTGGGCAATAAAAACACCAACACAGGTTATATTGCCCAAATGTTGAAGACCCAGAGAAGGAAGGAACAGTGTAAAATTGCTACCAACAGAGCTACGGCACCTCCTTTGCTGTTACCAGCAGGAGTCAACCAGTCAACGTCACTCAGAAAATTAGCACAGTGAGAAAGACACAATTATATGATACTCATTTTCCCTTTGTTAGTTATTAATGAAATCCTAGTTTTGTCCTGATTAGCAATGGTTTCTATTTAAAAACATTCCTTTTTCCAGACTCCCTTGCAGCTAGGGATGGTCAGGAGACCAATTCTAGCCAATAGGATGTAAGGTAAAGTGTACCAGGTGGAATTTCCAGGAAAGCTATCATTTCCCTAAGGGGACAGACCCAGGTAGCTCATGCTTTCTCATTTTGCCCTTCCTCCTAGCAGAAACAAGAAGTGATGCCCGGAAATGCTGCATCCTGTAAACATAAGGATAAAAGTCACAGACGCAAAAGAGTGGGGCAGAAAGATGAAGCAAGCCTGGGTCTCTGGCAGCAGCACTGTGGAGCTGCCACATCATCCCAGTACTTCCTCCTGAGGAGGAAGGAACAGTGTAGAGAGAAAGTCGATTCCTGCATGCTTATGCTACCCAGGCAGGTATCTGTTACACACAGCTGAACTCACTCCTGACCAGTATGCCTGGGAACCCCCAATTCACAGCTAGGAGCTGACCCACAAATGTGTCTTGTTTGACCAGCACAGTGTTTGAAGCAATGGTATTTAAAAAGTGGAACCTAGGGGCAGGACAGGAATAAAGATGCAGACGTAGAGAATGGACTTGAGGACTCAGGGAGGGGGAAGGGTAAGCTGGGATGAAGTGAGAGCGTGGCATGGACACATATACACTACCAAATATAAAATAGATAGCTAGTGGGAAGCAGCCACATAGCACAGGGAGATCAGCTCGGTGCTTTGTGACCACCTAGAGGGGTGGGAGGGAAGACACAAGAAGGAGGGGATATGGGGATATATGTATGCATATAGCTGACTCACTTTGTTGTACAGCAGAAATTAACACAACATTGTAAAGCAATTATACTCCAATAAAGATTTTTTTTTAAAAAAATAATAATAAAAATTAAAAGTGGAGACCTGCATTCAAAATCCAGATTTCTGGGGCTTCCCTGGTGGCGCAGTGGTTGAGAGTCCGCCTGCCGATGCAGGGGACACGGGTTCGTGCCCCAGTCTGGGACGATCCCACATGCCGCGGAGCGGCTGGGCCCGTGAGCCATGGCCGCTGAGCCTGCGCGTCCGGAGCCTGTGCTCTGCAACGGGAGAGGCCACAACAGTGAGAGGCCCGCGTACCGCGTACTGAAAACCTGAAGAGTATGGAAATTTGGGGCTTATATTCCTCCACAGCTGAGCAGTCCTCCTGCCCCTATGACCCCTTCTAATTTAGGGGAGGCACCATATCGTCACCCCTGAGCTGATTTTCTCACAAATCCCCCAGACCTGCTTCCTCTACTGTGTTATGTGTGTGCTCCCAGCAGCCACAGGAGCTGGTGAGCCTTGGGTAGCAAAGAACCCGGGTTAGCTGTCCATCTTGGTTTGGACCCCTGATCTCCGGCAGTTATTCAACATCTGAGCCTCTGTTTCCTAACAGATATAACAATACCTACCAGAAGGGATGGTGTGGGGTTAAAGGAGAAAATGTGAAAGCATTTCGCATGTTATCTGCTATTTTAAATAAATCACATCACAGCTCCTCAATAATATGAGTTCCTGTCCCCTCCTCTGCAGGTTTTAGACACCAATCTTCCCACGAGGGAGTAACTCAAGGATGTGACTGCTCAGGGATTAAACACACCAGATGTCCCTTTTGGGGGTGACACGCCTAATTTGGTGACTACAGTCAGCCTCAAATTTCTGACTTACAGGAGGGCTCCCTGGCAGAAGCTGCCTCAAAAACATCAGAGTTGGAGTCTGAAAACTTCAGTTCAGTGAACATGGGCCTAATGTGACCCAAGGGTCCTCCTTCTGGCCCCCCCCTTCCACCCTGGGACATTTGTCTGTGTCCCTTGTCCATCATGGTCTCCTAGGGTTGAACGGTTTTTGCTAATCCAGGGCTGCACCCCTTTCTCTGCCCTTCCTAAGCCAGATGAGGCTGGGGGTTGGAGTTAAGTTGAGGTGGGAGAGAAGGGGGAGAGGAGATGGGGTACAAACAGACAATGGCTGACCGAGGGGCACAGTCACGGCATCAGGCGGGAGGTTCCGAGGGGCCCTAACTCTCGTCCCCACCTCCCCGACTCCCACCGCTGCATCTGTGACACACCGTGTCCTCACAGCCTCCAGTCCAGTTCCCGGTGTAAAGCCACCCCTATCCTCCCCGCCTCTCCTGACTCAGAGAACCCCGGTATGGCTCCCGGGCCAGGCGCCTTCAGGAGTTCACTATCCTCCATCCTGACTAGATCCTACTTCTCCCTTGTTGGGTGGGTTACCCTCAAGCTACCAGTGCCCAGGCCCACACGTGTGCCTCCTAAATCATATTTTTCTCCACAGAAACCTCCCTACAGCCGCAGAGACATATTCGCACTTGAATAGCACCATGTGGGAAAGCTTTCACACCAGCAGGACCAGACAGTGACGTTTATGGTTGGACTCGGGAACCACACGACTCCACTGAGGGCCCCCTGACCCCCTAGCGGTGACTGCCCAGAGGGGTGAGGGGGCCTCAGAGGCTGCCTCTGACCCTGGTACCAATGTGACCAAAAAATCAGGATCTCAGGCCTGTCCACCAGTCCCGCTCCTGGAAGTGGAGGGGCAGGTGGCATTGGGAAGTGGGGAGAAACGATTCCCCCCACACACACACATCCAGCTGGCAGAACGGGGGCTCATTCCTCTGAATCCCAGGGTGGAGGCAGTCAGCAGCTGTGATTTCTCACAAGCACCAGAGCTGCAGGCACAGCCTTCCTTACCCGGGCTCCAGCCCTGTGGAGAACTGGGAAATCTATAGCCCTCACTGAAGGTTTTTGGTAAGAGATTTAGGCCAGTTACTAATTAGCCATAAATCCTAAGAAATCCCATGATCTGTAATATCGAAGTTTCCCTGGAGACCCTCTGTATTGCCTTTTGCCACAGCCAGGAATGATGAGGTTTCTTTGTGAAACCCCACCTATGTAAGATAGACAGATAAAATTGAAAATAAACATGCTGACCGCCATTTACTGAATTTTTCTGTGTGTGTTAAATATTTACACGATTTCCTCACACATAACTTGAAACTTCTTCACACTTCTCATAACTTCTCCCAGCAGGAAGGGCTGGCCGCTCCCATCCACACCCCAACGCCAGTGCCCAGGGTGACCCCTGCTACCTCTATGTGTGCGAGGCAGCCACGTGCACCCATTCACTCTTTCACTTGTTCACTGCACACTTCTTACTCTGTGCTACTTTCCAGATGTTGGAGGAAAACGCTATGAACAAGACCAACAGAAAAACTAGCCCCAGGGATCTTCTACTCCATGGGTAGAGAGAAAAAATGACGACCTTCGAAGAGTGATGAGGGCTATAAGGGAAACAAGCAGGTACAGGAGGAACTGTGGGCAGAGTGGGGAGGGAGAGTCTCTCTGACCTTGAAGCATGTCTCTTCAAGGTGACCTTTCCTTCCTTCACTCCTTGAAGCAAGAAAGATTTACTGAGCATGTACTCTCTGCTGGGCATTTGGCCCTGGGGATACAGGATGAAGAAAAGAGGCCAGAACACCTGCCCTTGTGGTGCTTGCATTCTGGTAGGAGAGACAGAAAAATGAGTAAGATAGAAACTTGGTCAGATCGGATGAGTGTGGTGAAGGACCACAGAGGAAGGAACAGGAGGGGATGCGCTGGACATGGCCAGAGAGACTCACCAGGTAGCAAAATGTCCATCGATGGATGAATGGATAAAGAAAATGCAGTGCATATATACAATGGAATATTCTATTATTCAGTATTATTAAAAAGAAGGAAATCCTGCCAGTTGCAACAACACGATGCATTTAGCAGATATTATGCTAAGTCAATTAAGCCAGACAGAGAAAGGCAAATACTGCCTGCTACTACTTACATGAGGAATGTAAAAAAAAAGAAAGGCGAACTCATAGAAACTGAGAGTAGAAAGGTGGTTGCCAGTGGCTGGCGGTGGGGGAAATAGGGAGAGGTTGGTGAAAGTAAAAGGGTATAAATTTTCAGCTATGAGATGAGTAAGGTCTGAGGATCTGATGTAAAACGTGGTGACTCTAGTTAATAGCACTGTATAGTATAATTGAAATCTACTAAGAGTAGAGCTTAAATGTTCTCCCACACACAGAAAAGGTAAATATGTGAGGTGATGGATATGGTAATTAACTCACTGGGGGAATCATTCCACAATGTATACGTATATCAGATCAGCATGTATGCTTTAAATATCTTACGATTTTATTTGTCAAGTAGACCTCCGTAAGGCTGAAGTGGAAAAAAAGAACAGACAAACGGGAGGGAGCCACAGGTGAGTGGGGGCGCAGCCTTCCAGGCAGAGTCCAAAGGTGCTCTACGTAGAGGCGTAGAGGGTTTTGAGATAAGACCTAAGAGAGAACGCGTCAGCCATGCAAAGAGCCAGAGCAGAGAGCCCTGGGCAGAGGGAACAGCGTGAGGTGTGTTCAAGGAACAGAGAGGGTCCAACCAGGAAAGCAGAGTTGGCAGCTCTTAGTGGAGATCTTCCTCTGCCCTCTCCCCTTGGGCGGAAAGACTCACTCCCTCTTCAGAGTGTACTCACTGACGGAGCTCCAGCCACATTAAGTAACAGTTAGTCTAGTAAGAAAGCCAGTATTTTAATATCCTCAGCAACCGCTCAGTGCCTGGAGCTTAGTAGGTGTTTGTAAGATGAATGTTTGTTGACTGACTGACGGACTGACTGGGAGACGACAGGCTACTTCTATCTGACTTTACTCTTTGCTCTTGATATTTTCCCTTGTGAGACCCTATTCCCCTGAGGCAGAAAGCAGCCAAGACACCAGCATATTCCTCCCTTTGAGCGTCCTGCCCGTGGCCGGGGAAAGGCAGCAGGTGTACGCACTGCTGTGTGTAGTTTCTCTCCTGCCCAAAGCGCCAGTCACGACCCCACCTCAGTCCTGACTTTGTTCCAGGGTTTTCTGCCTTTTCTGGTCCTACCATCCCTCAAACCGCCAGCTCCTGGCCCTTCCCTGCCTCCTACTGCCTTTTACTGCACAGAGGAGGCAGAAGCCATTGGAGGGAAGCCCACAGCCCCTCTCCCGCCCCATCCTCTGCGCTCTGCCTCAGTCCCCTCTCCCTCTGGTACTGGAGAGGGACCTTCGGCCCGAGTCCCCATCTCCTCTCAGCGCTTCACACACCAGTAACTCTCCCCTCTCCACTGCAACCTTTCACCGCCACACAAACATGGTCTTATTTCTTCTCTTTAAAAAACAACGACCCTCTCCTAGCCCCACTTCCCTCCCAGGTGTTACTCCATTTCTCCTCCCCTTCGCAGCCCAGTCCTTGAAAAGCTGCGTGTAATTCTGTGAGGGAACGAAACCGCCCACCCGCCTCGGCCCCGCACGAGGATAACCACTTGCCTGAGGTGTCTCACAACAGGAGGTCCCGACAAGGAACACGGCGCTGCAGCGGAAAACTAACCAGCAAGAGTTGGGAGGGGCCAGAAGAGGGCGGAGACGACCAACCTCCCAGAGTCCTTTGCACCGGAATCCATCTTGGCTGAGAGACGCGCGCGCCACCTGGAAGGACCCTGTGTCAGACTACAGGGTCAAGCAAGAGGATGGGCCGGAAACCAAGCCCATTACCGTGAAGCCCGAGACTGCGAGGCACATGGCAGAGCATTTCTCCTGCATTCCCTAACCCAGCTGCTCTCCGCCCAGGCGCTCCTTCCCAATAAAGTCTCTTGCTGTGTCAGCACGTGTGTCTCCTCGGACAGTTAATTTCCGAGCTTTAGATAAGAGCCCCGGAAGGGGTCCGCCTTCCTGCAACAATTCCTTTCTCCAGCTCGCCTCCTGCGCATCTGCTGTGAGCTAGTGCCAATCAGCCTCTCACCCCACCCATCACAGGTCACCAGAACACCCGCGCCCTTGCTGGTGCCAGGACAACTCTGGGTCAAGCCTGACAGATTGGCCCCTCTTTCTTGCCCGATACACTTGCCTTCCAGGATCCCACATTCTCTTGGCTTCCCCTGCCTCCCCAGGTACCCCTCATCCCTCTAACATCTACACACTGAGGAAGCCCCAGGGCTCAGTCTTTGGACTTCTTTTCTTTTCTATTTATACTCACTGCCTTGGTGACCTCATCTAATCCCAGAGATTTCAGTGCCACCTACATGGAGCCCAGTACTCTTTTTTTATATTATGCAGCTACCTACCCAGCCTCTTCACTTGGAGGTTTATCAGTCAGGATAAACTAGATTACAATGCAGATGAAACAACTCCAACGTCTCGGCGGCTTAAAACCACAGAGGGTTATTTCTTGCTTGTGCTTCCTGTCCACCACATGTCAGCTGGGACTTCTATTCTTATCCGTCAGGGACCCCGGGGCTGATGGAGGCTCTACTCTCATGAACGGCCATCATAACACAAAGCCTCCGAGCGTGGCCCAGCAGGGAAGAGAGCATGAAGAATCGTGCATTTTCTTAGCCCCCAACTTCTGGCATGTCTAGCTAGTGTCCTCTCTGCTGTTACCTTAAGCAAGGGTTATAGGTACTTACATGCACAAATAAATGTCTGCTTCGTAATCTTTATACACAACAATCCACGCTCTCCAGCAATGGAGTTAACATTACCACAACCTGCTACACCTAAGAGGGGGTTATAATAAAGTCTTGTAGGCAGTAAAGGATTGTACCTCCAGCAAGGGATGGCTTTCACCAGTGAGGTGCTACTCGTTCAACAGCCAGCTCTCCAAGAAACCGAAAAGCCCTGATTTGTACTGTTTGCCAATTACCATAGTGTAAATACCCGCACCATGGCTGATTTGAGGTCACCAAGATTCTAACAGCCAGCTCACAAATTCACTGAATACTTAATCAGTGGCTTGTGTGAGATGAAGCAGTGGCTCTTGTGAGCCAGCTCTCTCACACCACTGGTTTTACCCCAAACTGCTTCATCACACCCCTTGACCTACTCTCTCGAAAAAGAATGAGTAGTGGGGGGACACGCATACCGTCACTGGGACGACATTTTGTATGCAGTATTTAATTTCAGACTGGTATTAGTTGGTATATTGGTTCTACTTCTTTCACAAAAAGACCTCAAATAACTTGTACACCAATGTTCACAGCAGCATTATTCACTATAGCTAAAAGGTGGAAACATCTAAATGTCTATCAACAGATGAATGGATAAATGAAATATAGTATATATCTACAATGAAATACTGCTCAGCCTTAAAAAGGAACAAAATTCTGATACATGCTACAACATGGATGGACCTTGAGAACATTATGCTAAGTGAAATAAATCAGACAGAAAAGGCCAGCTGTTGTCTGATTCTACTTATATGAGGCAAGTAGATGAGAGGTTACCTGGGGGTGAAGGGAGAGAGAAATGGGGAGTTATTGTTTAAGAGGTCAGAGTTTCTGTTTGGGATGATGAAAAAGTTATGGAAACGACAGTCATGATGGTTGCACAACACTGTGAATGTCCTTAATGCCATTGAGTCATACACTTAAAATGATAAATTTTATGTTATTTATATTTTATGGCAATAAAAAAAGTTTTAAAGAGAACTCAAAATAATAGAGGCTTAAATACCATTCCTGTCACTCATAAAAGGCTAAACAGGTGGCCCAGGGCTGGTAAGGTGACCCCACAATTGCCAGGTGACCCAAGGCTCCTTCTATCTGAGTACTCTGCCACTCTTGACATGTGGCCTCCCCCTATGGTCTGGATGGCTGCTTCTGCCCCCACCATCACATCAGCATTCCAGCCAGCAAGAAGCCAGAACATGGGAAAGGGAGGTATGCTCCTTCCCTTTAGGAGTATGGCCTGGATATTGCACACACCACTTCCACCTTTATCCCATCAATCAGAACGTATTTATCTAGCAGCAATAGAGGCTGGGAAATGTAATCTTTCATCCAGACAGGTATGTGTCTGGCTAAAAATTCTAAATCTATGTTAAATGGGAGAATGGGGTATAGTTAGTAATCCCTGTCAAAAACCATAATAACCCTATGAGGTACTCACTATTACCCCCATTTTAGAGAAAAAAAGACTGAGGCTCAGAGTGTTAACTACCTCACCCAAAGTCACTCCACAGTGAGTGGCAGAACTGAAAAATCCTGCTGTTTCTGACTCCAAAGCCTGTGCTCTTTCCACTACATTATGCTCTTTCCCTCCAAGAAGTGAAGTTCATCCGATGTTACCTCCAGATACTGCAAAGGAGAGCACAGGCTGAGTGTGGGGGGAAAAGGGGCCACACAGATCATCTGTTATTGTATCTGAACCCACAGACTCAACCCTAGTGGCATTTGGGATGGTGGCTATGAAGTGACATGGAGTTGCTAAATGGCCATACATGTGGCACCGTGCTGGAGCCGGCTCTTCCCTGCCCCATGAGAACTGCTTATTAAATGTTCAGGAATTTCATGAGCCGGTTGTTAAACACATCCATTATAAAATTAGATTATATACATTTACAATTAAATGATATTAAAAACAAAGGTAATAAATTCATCACTCCCTAATTATTTCACTACGTTTTTCTGTTCTCTGTGCTTTGAGGTTATTTATGTTTATTGTATCGGAGTGGTGGATATATTATAAAACAGTGAGCTGCTGCCCATCTCTTGTGTTCAGTAATGTCACCTTAGGAGCTTGATATCAGCCATGGGGGGAATGTTTATAACACGGAAATCGGCAAAGGCTACAAATCAGAGCTTTCAACCACTTACTAGCACACCAGTACACGCATGTGCAAAGGTGATACTACTGGGGTAACGGGAAACTGCTTGGATTGCATTAGAGAAGACACACACTGCTTTCTGTCTCTCCTCTGGTATTCTGACCTCTCGTTAAAAAGACATGCATAAGAAAGTTTCCTGATGGTATTTTTATTATTAACACTTTAAGTTTTAGGCTCACTTGCAGTTCTATTAGTTTTTTTTAATTTAATTTATTTTTTTATACAGCAGGTTCTTATTAGTTATCCATTTTATACATATTAGTGTATATATGTCATTCGCAATCTCCCAATTCATCACACAGTTCTATTAGTTTTTTTTTGTGTGTGTGGTACGCGGGCCTCTCACTATTGTGGCCTCTCCCGTTGCGGAGCACAGGCTCCGGATCCGCGGCATGTGGGATCTTCCCGGACCGGGGCACGAACCCGTGTCCCCTGCATCAGCAGGCGGACTCTCAACCACTGCGCCACCAGGGAAGCCCTCTATTAGTTTTTGATGCTCTGTTATTAGGTACATACACATTAAGGATTGTTACTCTTCCTGGATAATTGACCCCTTTGTCATTATGAAACGCCCTTCTTTATTCCTGATAACTTCCCTTGCTTTGAATTCTGTCTGCTCTGTCTGAAATTAATGCAACTACTCCTGCTCTCTCTTGATTCGTGTTAGCATGGTAAATTTTTCTTCATCCATTTACTCTTAATCTATATGTATCTCTAAAATGGGCTTCTTGGGACTTCACTGGCGGTCCTCTGAGCGACCACTGCAGGGCGCACGGGTTCCATCCCCAGTCAGGGAACTAAGATCCCACATGCTGCGCAGCAGGGCCAACAAAATAATAAAATAAAGTGGGTTTCTTGTAGACAACAATATAGCTGGGTCTTGTTTTTTGATCCATTCTGATATTCTCTGTCTTTTAATCGTTACACTTAGACCATCAATCTTCAAAGTGATTTTTTATCTGGTTGGGTTAATATCTGCCATGTTCTTCACTGTTTTCTAATTGTCGCCCTTGTTCTTTATTCTTGTCTTCCACTTTTTCTGCCTTTCGCAGTTTTAATTGAGCATTTTACATGATTCCATTTTCTCTCCTTTCTTAGAATACCAGTTATATACTTCCTTTCTTACTTTTAGTTGTTGTCTTAGAGTTTACAATACATGTTTACAGCTAATCCAAGTCCACTTTCAAATATTATTAGTATACCACTTCATGGGAAGTATGAGTACCTTATAAAAACAATCATCCTCTCACCAAAATAGGTATACAAGGAACGTATCTCAACATGATAAAAGCCATTTACAACAAATCCACAGCCAACATAGTACTCAACAGTGAAAAGCTAAAAGCCTTCTCACTAAATTCAGGAACAAGACAAGAATGCCCACTCTCACCACTTCTATTCAACATAGAATTGCAAGTCCTAACCACAACAATCAGACAAGAAAAAGAAATAAAAGGGATCCAAATTGGAAGGAAAGAGGTAAAACTGTCACTACTTGCAGATGACATGATACTCTATGACATAGAACTTTATAAAGTCTCCACACCAAAACTATTAGAACTAATAAATGAATTCAGCAAGGTAGCAGGATACAAGATTAATATACAAAAATCTGTAGCATTTCTTTACACTAATAAAATCATTCTATTTCCTCCCTCCCATTCCTTGTTTCATTGCTGTCACTCATTGCATTTATATATTGATATAAGCATATATATGTACATAAGACAATTATACATCAGCAAATACATTTTTGCTATTATTTAAATTTATCTGTTAGATCAATTAAGAATAAGAAAAATAAAAGTTTTTATTTTACCTTTATTCTTTCTTTGATGCTCTTCCTTACTTTAGGTAGATCTGAGTTTCTGACCTATATTATTTTCCTTCTTAGAGAGGAAAAATGTCTTTTAGCATTTTCTTGCAAGGCAGATCTACTGGCAACAAATACCCTCAATTTTTGTCTATCTGAGAAAGTCTTTATTCATTCATGTTCAAAAAATAACTTCACAACGTACAGAATTCCAGGTTGGTGGTTTCTTTCTCTCAACACTTTAAATATTTCACTTCACTCTCTCCTTGTTGCATGGTTTCCGAGAAGTTGGGTGTAATTCTAACTTTTGTTCTTCCATAGGTAAAGTGCTTTTTTTCCCTTGTCTTCTTTCACGATTTTTTTCTTTATCTTTGATTTTCTGTACTTTGAAAATGATATGCCTAGGTATAGTTTGGTGGTGTTTTTTTGGGGGGGGGTGGAATTTATCCTTGTTATTCTCTAAGCTTCTTGGATCTGTGGTTTGATGTCTGAGATTATTTTGGAAAATTCCCAGCCATCATTTCTTCAAATATTTTTTTCTGTTCTTTGCTCTTCTCCCCCTGGTATTCCCATTACACGTTATACTTTTGTAGATGTTTCACAGTCCTTGGATACTCTGTTCTGTTTTTGTTCTTTTCGCTTTTTGGTTATTGAGACATCCTCAAGTTCAGAGATTCTTACCTCAGTCATGTCCGCTCTACAAAAAGCCCATCAAAGACATTCTTTATTTCTGTTAGTATTTTTTAGTCTAGTGCTTCTTTTACGGTTCTTTCTTAGGATTTCTCTCTCTGCTTCCATTGCTCATCTGCTCTTGTGTGCTATTTTACCTGTTAGAGCCCTTACTATATTAATCCTAGTTGTTTTAAACTTTAACATCACTGCCATGTCTGATTCTGATGCTTATTCTTTCTTTGCAAACTGTTGTCTTTTGGTATGCCTTGTAGTTTTACTTCATAACCAGACATGATGTACTGGGTAAAAGGAACTGCTATATTCAGTTAAAAAAAAAAAAAAAGGAACTGCTATAAATAGGCCTTTAGCAATATAGTGGGGAGGGGCAGTGTTCTATAGTCCTGTGATTAGGTCTCAGTCTTCAGTGAGCCTGTGCTCCTGGTCTGTGAACTTCACAAGAGTTTTTTTCTTTTCCTCTTAGGTGGGACAGGATGGCTTGAGTGGGCTGGAGTTGGGTATTTCTCTTTCCCCGGGTTACTCAGGCTCTGATAACACCCCAGCAGGCAGGTTAGGCTCTGGTTAACTAGTTTCTCCTGGGGGCAGCCTTGTTAAGGCATATTGCAGAGTGGTATTTTCCCCTCCACCTGCCAGCCTCCTGAGTAGGTTTTTCTCAGATATTTATTGTGGGAATACTGGTAGAACTCCTAGAGGTAAATCTCACAGTGTCATGGAGTCTTTTACCCCTAGACTTTTGGGGTTCCCCTGGAGTTTTTTAACTGAGTTGTCCACAATGAGCTCCAATGATTCATCAATTACCTTGAGATTTTCCTACCCAGGCACTGGTTCCCACACTGGTTTCCACTCATGAGTCTCTGCTCAGCTAAGCCAGCACTCCCTGTATTCACCTGTCTGCCGCTGCCATCTTGGGGGGCAGTGGCTTGACGGTGTCCTGCTCTCTTATGGATCCAGGAGGAGTTATTAAGTCTATTCAGCTTTTTATGTATTGTTAGAACAGAACGGTGACTTCCAAGCTCCTTACATGTGAAGCTGAAACACTAAAATCTCTGCATACATAGAGAGAGAATTTCTGAAAAACAAAGTGTTCAGGGATTGACATAGAAAAGTGATTTGGGCTGGTATCCACATCCCTATTGTTACGTGGTCCTTGTAGCTTTCTGAGGCTTCACTCATGGCTGCTTGAGCCCTGTTCCACCCCTTCCATTGTCACCAGAAGCTACTGTGCTGATGTGGATAAAGTGTCCTGTTTTTTCCCAGACGTCGGAGGCAGGAGCCAGGAGGAAGTTGTGATGAGTGGGGACAAATGGCTCCCCCTGCCCTTTGAATGGGTAAGGTCAGCTTCCCTCTCAGACTGTGAATCAGGTGATAATATGGTGCCCCTGCCCAGCGCTGAATTCATTCTGTTGCCTGCAAGCAGCTGGGGGCAGGAAGATGAGATGTATAGCCAGGCAGAGGCATGAGTATGACTTGGCCAGGGCAGGAGGATGCTAGTTCCCCAGGAATCCACCGTCCAAGAGCTCTGCTTCTCCCTTATCAAGACACATGTGCAAGCACCCACTCCTCACCTTCAAAAGAAAGAACAAAAACCAAAACAAGCATTAAAGATGGGGAGGCCCCTGACTCATTTTTCTGTGCTGAAAACAAAAGCAGCCTGGAGTAAAATGCTACCTAGAATGCAAAGCTGGGCTCCCTCAGCCCCTAGTTGCAGCATTTCTGTCTCCAAGGTCTGTCTTTGCCGTCCAAAGACTTGTTCTGGTCTTGCAAAGGGCTCTGCAGCAAGGATCGCCTGGCAGCATCCATATTTGACCCACATGGCCAGGCTTTTATGCCCCTGGCTGGCTCAGGTGCCACATGTGCTGGCGTCCCACCTTGGGTGAAGCAGATGTGAAGATGCTCACGGCTTGCGTCCTGCAGCTGGACAAGTTCTTCCCCAACGGGACTCTGGACCGCTCAGTTCCACGGGTGCTGCACAAACCTGTAACATGCTGACGCCATGTGTGGGGCTGCAGCTCTCAGCAGGGCTTTACCTTCCCAAACTGACAAGGGTTTGGTTATTCCCTTCACCACTTCCAGCTGTGCGGCCTGAGCACAATTACCCATGAGCGAATACATTGTCGGTATTATGTTGAGCAAATGTTATCTTTTTGATCCATTTATAAGAAAACTAAAAGTTTTTTACTTTACCTTTACTTATTCCTTCTTTGATGCTCTTCCTTACTCTATGTTGACCTGAGTTTCTGACCTATATTATTTTCCTTCTTAGAGAAAAATGTCTTTTAGCATTTTCTTGCAAGGCAGATCTACTGGCAACAAATACCCTCCACTTTCGTTTGTCTGAGAAAGCCTTGATTTCTCTTTCACTTTTGAAAAATAGTTTCACAAAGCACAGAATTCTAGATTGGTGGTTTCTTTCAACACTTTAAATACTTCACTCCACGCTCTTCTTGCTTGCATGGTTTCTGAGAAGTTGGATGTAATTCTTAACTTTGTTCATTCCTAGGTAAAGTGCTTTATCCCTCACTCTAAGCCTCTGATTCCTTTTTCATAAAATGAAGTGTCCAGCTCCCCAGATCCCAGGATCAAGGCCTTTTAAGAGAAAAATCCATCAAGTCCCCTCCCTCGGCGATTCCCTGTTCCCCGACTTAGGCCTCAATGGTGTCCCGGAACCTCCAGGGGTGTTAGCTTCCTATTGCTGCTGTGCAGATGACTACAACGTTAGTGGCTTCAAACAACACACAAATTCACTGTCTTCTAGTTTTGGAGTTCAGAAGTCCAAAATGGATCTCTCTGGACCAAGATCAAGATGTCCATAAGGTTATGCTCCTTCCCAGAGGCTCAAGGGGAGGATTCATTTCCTCGCCTTTCCAGCTTCTGGAGGCTGCTGTTTTCCTTGGCTGGAAGCCCTGTCCTCTGCCTTCAAAGCCAGCGGTAGCTAGTTGAGTCTTCTTTACATCACTGTGATGCTGACTCACCTGCCTCCCTCTTCCACAATTTAAAGACCTCAGTGATTACATAGGGCCCACCTGGGTCATGCAGGCCACTCTCCCTATTCTAAGGTCAGCTGATTAGCAACTTAATTCCATCTGCCACTCAATTCCCCCTGACCATGTAACAGTACATCCACAGGTTTCAGGGATTAAGACATTTTTTTAATGATTTTTTAAAATTTATTTTATTGAAGTATAATTGATTTACAATGTTGTGTTAATTTCTGCTGTATAGCAAAGTGATTCAGTTATACATATACATACATTCTTTTTTTTAAACTTTTTATTTTATATTGGAGTATAGTTGATTAAAAATGTGTTAGTTTCAGGTGTACAGCAAAGTGATTCAGTTATACATATGTAAGTGTCTATTCTTTTTCAAATTCTTTTCCCATTTAGGTTGTTACATAACATTGAGTAGAGTTTCCTGTGCTATACAGTAGGTCCTTGTTGGTTATCCATTTTAAATATAGTAGTGTGTACATGTCAATCCCAAACTCCCTATCCCTCCCCCCGACCCTTCCCCCAGTAAACCGTAAGTTCGTTCTCTAAGTCCGGAAGTCTGTTTCTGTTTTGTAAATAAGTTCATTTGTGTCCGTTTTTTAGATTCTGCATATAAACGATACCATGTGATATTTGTCTTTCTCTAAGACATGACTATCTTTGGGGGAGCCCTTATTCTCCATCACACAGGGTAAGGTCAGAATACCCTCCCCAGGGTCATCTCCATACAATACAGCCAGAGGGGACTTAGTCAAAAATAAGTCAGTCAGTCATCCCCTGTTTACACATCTCCACTGATAGTAAGAAAAATATCTTTTAACCAAATCCCTAGGCCTGGACTGTCTGGCCCCGGCCTCCCCCTTTGACCTCATCTCAGGCCACTCTCTCCTCCTCTCTATCCTCCTGACCTATCAGGCTTCAGACAGTTCATCACCCCCGCAGCCCCCGCCCCAGCCTCATCCTCCTGCCTGGCCTCTGCAGGGGCTGTTCCCTCTGCAAATGTTCAATATAGCTCAGCCTCCCAGTCTTGGCGTAAGTGTCGCTTCCTTGGGGAGGGCTCTGACCTCCCTGCTGAGGCTCTCCACCTCTCCTCCCTCTGCATTTGCTATGACTTAACAACTAATCACAAGTGAAAACTGCCACGGGGACACTGTCGTAGGTAGATTGATCCCCCCACTTCAAGCTGTCCACATCTAAATTCCAGGACCTGTGAATATGTTACCTTAGTGGCAAAGGGGCTTTGCATGTGTGATCAAGTTAAGGCTCTTGAGATGGGGCGATTAGCCCGGATTATCGGTGGCAGGGTGGGGGGCAATGTAATCCCAAGGCTCCTCATAAAAGAGAGGCAGGAGAGTCCGAGATCAGAAAAAGGAGATGGGAAGACAGATCAGAGGTTGGAGTAACGGGTTACACTTTGAAGATGGAGGATGGGGCCACAAGCCAAGGAACGCGGGTGGCCTCTAGAAGATGGAAAAGGCTAATAACAGATTCTCCCCTGAGGCCTTGAGAAGGAACCAGCCCTGCCCACACCTTGATTTTAGACTTCTCACCTTCAGAATCATAAGGCAGTACGTTTGTGTTGTTTTAAACCACAAGTTTGCAGTAATTTATTACAGCAGGAAGAGGCAGCTCATCAAGACAGAAGCTGAGTCTGTGTCTGCCCAAGCCTGGGACAGTGCTTCCTATAGAGCAGGGGCTCAATAAATCTTTGATGAGTGAACCCGGCAGCTGCTAGTGAATAAAGCACCCTGCGGACAGACGATAACAGCCCCCAGCTCTTCACTGCCCTCCACGTGTCCGCTTCCTCCACCATCGCAGTTCCCAAAGGATGAAATGTGGGTAACACTTCTCAGAGTCAGCATAGGAAAGACAAAAAAGGAAGGCTAGAAAAACAGGCTGCGATGTGGGGAGGGACCCAGAGATGCTGCCTAGCTTCCTACTCTCGAGCCTGAAGGGACCACAAATCACAGCCCGGATGCCTCTGGTACCAAGGAAGAGGCTGTCTTACAGTGAAGACTTTCTCAGGTCACACAGCCCATGGGGCTGAGCAGGGAGAGTGTCCAGGGCCTCTGACTGGGAGGGGGGTGCCCTTTGAGGGACATGGTCACAGGCTCACAGCAGGGAGTCACCTGGCCAGGTTATGGTGGGGGAAACCTCTGCTGTACTGGATGCACAAATAAATGAAGTTCACGGCTACAATTTTGACAACTGCTTCTCTCATAGGATAGGAAAGCAGCAAATCAACAGCTGTGAGTGTGACAAGAGGTGGGTGGGATGGAGAGAATGAACTGGAGGGGGCAGGGTTTTCAGGAGGGAATTCAAATGTATCCACAACGTTTATTTCCTTAAAAATAAAAGAATCTGGGGACTTCCCTGGTGGCGCAGTGGTTAAGAATCCACCTGCCAATGCAGGGGACACGGGTGCGAGTCCTGGTCCAGGAAGATCCCACATGCCGCAGAGCAACTAAGCCTGTGAGCCACAACTACTGAGCCCGTGCTCTAGAGCCCACGAGCCACAATTACTGAAGCCCGTGCGCCTAGAACCCGTGCTCTGCAACAAGACAAGCCACCGGAACGAGAAGTCCGTGCACCGCAACGAAGAGTAGCCCCCGTTTGCCGCAACTAGAGAAAGCCTGTGCACAGCAACGAAGACCCAACGCAGCCATAAATAAATATATTAAAAATAAATTAAAAAAATAAAAGAATCTGAACGTAGCAAAATGCTAACGTGTTGAATCTAGGAGTGGGTTATATTATTCTGTCCTTTCTGTGTTTAAAATATTTTTAAAGGGATAGAAAAATGGAGAAAGAACTGCTCTCCGATGTGATTTCATAAATGAATCACACAAACCCTCCATCACACACACACTGGTTTTGACAGAGGCTCATGGTCCATCCCCCTCTTCCTTTCCTCCTATCACTAAAATAATTTTCTCTGTTATGTACAATTTATATAATCACAGTAGTCAGGGCTTTTAGAAAATTCCATGAGTTTTCTTATCAATTTAATTATTTCAGCACATTGTTCGTTAATTAACTTTCATTGAGTTGATGTACTTTTATAGTCCAAAAAAGGTTTTTAAGCTCAACAAAAAAGATTTGTAGAAGTCTTGAACATAAAATTGCTTGTTTATATTGAAATTCTAGTTTTAAGAATATTTATCTCTATTTTCCAATCTCCCTGCCAGCTCTCACCCAGACATAAACTCTTTTAATATTTTGTATGTTTCCTTTCGACTGCTTTTTTTTAAGTGCAGGTGAAAATATGTGATTTATACAAATTTGTATTCTTCGTTCCCCTTTAGACAGCACCATAAGCATTTTATCCTATCATCAGGAACGTTTTCTAAGTGTAATTTTAGTGGATTCTCCACATTCATTTTAATAGATACCATGGTTTACACACCCGCTCCTTGCCAGCATTTTGCATATTCCGGCATTTCCTTATCACTGTAGTGTGAGGCAAACATGTCTGGGTGTCAGCCTTTGACCCCAACTGTTTTTCTCATGGCAGTTTCCTAGAATTGGAGTTCCTAGGCAAAAGGGTACATAGTGTTTTAAGGTTCTTGACATCAGCTGCTAAACTGCCTTCCAGAAAGGATGTAACAGTGTGATATGGCCACCAGAGAGAGTCTTTGCTCCAGCCAGCTTGGAGAGAATTTAGGAAACCTATCTCAGGGGTTTAATTTGCTTTTCTTTCATCGTTAGTGAACTTGAACTTATTCCCACAACTGTTTTGAGCACTTTTATTCTCCTCTTGCCTATCCATAGTCTTTGCTCACTTTCTCTCTGGGGTCTGCATGTTCTCCCCATCACGGGTGTCAGCCCTTTATCTGCTGAAGACAGTATCCTTTTGTCTATTCTATCTTTGAAGACCATTTGCCCCAGTTCACCATTTGCTTCTGCCCCAGGTAAACAGATCTTGGCTGTGATTCTCTGGATTTGCCTGTCTCTCCAGGTTCTGAAGTGGCTGTTTGCCCTGTGACCTCAGTTCTGTGATGGGTCCAAGAAAAGTCACTGACTTTCAGTTTTTTAAAGCTTTTTCTTCAGGATGGGAGTAATGACTTCCAGATTCTTTACATGTCAGAGCTGAAACCAGAAGAGATTTATTTTTTCAGGAAATTTTAAACTCTGAATTCAATTTCTCTAATGGTTAGAGGACCATTCAACCATTAAAGAAGTTGAATTTGTAACCACAAAGCTCCCCACAAAGATCTCCAGGCCTCTGCATTTCACTGGAGGAGTCTACCAAACACTGAAGAGTCTGATAACCTTGATTTGCTTAAAAAAAATGCTGTCTGGATGATTTTCTAGATCTTAATCCTCTTTCCATTAGCACAAATTTTCATTTTAACGTAAAATGTGTTTCTAGTTTGTGTGTCTCGTTATGTATTTGCATCTTCAGTACTGACCACTAGAATATGGGCACAGTTATTCTGACTTTGCGTCCTTAATCACCATATTCATTCTGCGTATTTTAGCGTATTTTCTTATTCTTCTGTTAGAAGCTTTAATTCCCTTTCCTTTCTCTTTTCTATATGCTTTACGACTTTGCTGATGGAATTTTAAACATGTGCAGATAGAAGTGAATGATCCCTTGTACCAACTGCCTTTGAGAGTGGCCTGACATGGCTCCTTTGGATTTTCACCAACATGAACGAAAAACGAAACAAACACCACCACCACCAAAACAGCAAGACGACTCTTCTTTTTAATGTTTTGACAGGAAAGTAGGATTTATTGGTGGGCACGAGTAAGGAGGGGACAGCACCAAGGCTCTCGCGAGCGCAGGGCCCGCCATCTGTCCAGAGGGCCACGATTAGGGATGTATATGACCCCACAGCCATCCGGGATGAGCCGCTTTTCTGCCACCATGTTTTCAAATTCACCTGCATTAAACTTAGTAAATCCCCACTTCTTGGAGATCTTCTGGCCACCAGGGAACTTGACCTTGGCCCTGTGGAGGGCCTCAATCACATGCTCCTTGTTCTGCAGCTTGGTGAGGATGGACTTTATGACTTGGCCAATGTGGACTCTGGCCACTGTGCCCTGGGGCTTTCCAAAGGCACCTCGCATACCCGTCTGGAGCCTAGATTGGGGACAGCGTGCCAGTCATGACGTCCACTGGAAAGGGCTGTCTCCAAGGCCCCTTAGGGCAACAGGCTGAATACACTATTGAGGAGGCTGCTGTTTGCAGCCATTGCACACTGGGAAGACAACTCTTAATCACTTTCCTGCTTTGCCGTAGTTACTCCATTCAAGGGCTGGATTCCCTAACTTTGTATCTGCCTGGGGAGGGGCACGTAGCTGGTGCCATGATTTAAACATTGCACTGGGGGCTTCTGGAGGCAGGTCCTAACCAAGCGCTCCTGGTTTCCCTCTTCTGGACTGTAGCACAGTCAGGCACACGGGACAGGAGCAGCGGGGCAGCGTAGGCAGCTTGGGGCAGTCATTGCAGCTCTGCTCTGGGGACAGCAATGATCTCTGGAGGTCCCCTATGCTTGGATTTCCAAACCAGCCTGTATGTTTAAAGCACCCAGGAAACTTGTCGGATCCAGATTTTTGGCCTCCCTGCCAAGAGAATCCGATTCCGTAGTCTGGGCCTCAGAACTTTTAACAAGACCCTGAGGTCGTTCTGCTACATTACCAGTTTCAAGAACCCTCAATCCAGTGCATTCATTGATCGCCAGGAAGCAACCCACCTATACAGGTCTCAGAACCTGTTAGTGGTCTTCTTTCTCTGGAGATCTATTTTTAGAAAGCTACTTCTGGTTACTCATCCTGGTGTTATTCAATCCATAAACTTTCCTGAGCAACTCATTCAACCCCTGAGTACACAGCCAGCTCCGGAGCAGGACACCCATGGGGACTTGAGTCAAAGCAAGAGCTGAGAAGTTTGAGTTGATTTTCTGGATGAGCCGTGTGAATGCTATTGTCGCATAATGGATCCTCAGCTCCACAGCCAAGATCAGGATTTTAAAAGCAGCTGGTGGAGATGCTGCTGTTTTCACCAGAGCCAGGCCTGTGTTTTTCCTTTGTTAGGTGATGCCCATGGTCCTGCCAAGCAGGCCAGACCCTGGCAAAGCAGTGGCCTTCCCCATCTCCCACCAGGACCTCCCTTGCTCTAACACCTCCTTTTCTGGCTCCAAGTCCATTTCTCCAGCCTTGCCTCATTTATCCCCTGACTCCTGAGCACAGCTCCCCCGTCCCAGCATTTGCTGGGCAAACTCCCCTGTCCAGAGCAGAACTTCTCATGATGGTCTTTGCCAACAGCCTGGAACTTGTCAGACGAATGAGTTTTCCATCTTTCTTACCCAGTCTTAGTCAAACCCGCTGAAAGCAGCAACCACTTTAATCTCTCTCCTGTACTTTGTCCTGCTCCTGACCTGCTGGAGCAGATGCTATCAGGAGTGGCCAAAGTTTACCTTGGCTTTACTGCACAACTGTGTGTCCAACTGGCCCAGGAGCCCAGGAACGGAGTTCCAGGAAAGTGAGAATGATGACCTTCTTAGTCCTTTCTGAGATGCATGATTCTGCCTCACGAGGGTTTTCCTTCTGTACTGCTGACCCTGCTTCCATGGTGGAGCAGAGCTGGACAGGCCCTACAAAGCAGGGAGGCCAAATTCCATGAGACCAGGTCACCGGGTGGGTCTGCCTTCGTCATCCTCTGGGAAGTAATACATTGCATGATCCTGACAACTGCTGAGAACCTGATATTCTTGGAAGTGCATTACCTTTCAGCAAGTGAGTGGCCCCACCCCACCCCTACTTTCCTTTTCCAAGGCCCTTTCACAATCTGTCATTCCCACCCCACCAAGGAACAGGGTGCTGTCTAGGGCCTTAGCACTTAGCCATTCCTAGGGTAGGACAGTCTAGATTGGAAGGTTTGTTTTCTTTTAATCTTACCCTCAGGACTATCATGTACGGTTGTAGAGTCTGTGCACTGCACAACTCCGTGGGATGCCATTTACACAGTCTGAGGTGAATGAGGCAATGCCCTGCTAACCCTAATCCTTCACACTTCCTGTCTCACCCTGACCCCTCCTGATTCACCTATGTCATATGACTCTAAATCAGGGGTTGGCAAACTATGGCCCACAGAGGACTTAGAAGTTTTACTGGGAGGATATTTTGGTGTTTTGTCCTGTTTATTTCCTTTTTTTTCTTGGCTACGCCACGTGGCTTACAGGATCTTGGCTCCCCAACCAGGGACTGAATCCGGGGCCATGGCAGTTGAAAGCACCAAGTTCTAACCACTGGACCGCCAGGGGATTCCCCCCTCACCTTTTTTTTTTTAAATTAATTTTTCTTTTTTCCAGAAAGAGCTCGCAGGTGGTAAGCTTTCTAGGTCCAGGGGATTGTCATGGTCACATGAACCTGGGTAGTTGCCTGGGGCCCTGCATTCAGAAGAGCCTCACACTTGGTTTAATGTTCTGATATTGTCATCTTAAAATTCTTAACATTTTTAAACAAGGGGACCCAAATTTTCATTTTGCACTGTGTCCCACAAACAGTCCAGTCTGGCATTTTGCACGTTCAAGGACATTGTTATTTTGTTCTCACACTTAATGATAGTAAACTGGGCACAGAATTCTAGGCTCAGAATCATTTTCCTTCCGAATTTTGTAGATAGCTCCCACTTTGAGGATGGGCAATCAGATGCCAGTCTATTTGCTGAAACTTCACGTGTATGTCTCCCTCTGGAAACTTGTAGGATTTTCTCTTTATCCTTAGCCAAGGATCTTTGGCGTCTTTAAGAGGTTGAAACTTCACTGGGTGATGTCTGTGTGTGACTTTTTCCCCCGTTATTGCTTCTCACAACCTGGGGGCACCTCAAAGCAATTCCCTTAAACAAAACAAAACAAAACAAACAAAAAACCCCACTATTTTCTATTCCTTATTAAAATAAAAAAATTTTAAAGTCTCTCTTTCTGGAATGTTTATTAGATGGAAGATAGATCCGGGAACTCCAATATTCATACCTCTCATCAGCTTGTTTTTTTCCTATTTCTTATCTCTGTCAGATTCCCTTGACTTTGCCTTCCAGATTACATCTCCAGGCAAGGCTTCTTCTGTCAGCCACCAGCAGTCCTTAATAGTAAGGTCAGGGTGAACCAGCTGACAGCCATGCCAGTAGAAGCTGACTCACCAAAAGCCACATGGGCACTGGCATCGGTAGCATCTGCTCTAACAAGGTACATCTGTGAAATAACAGTACATTTCCCCAGAGTTAAATAAAACAATGTTATCAGGCTTAAATAAAACAATGCTGCAAAGCTTCGAGCACACTATTAGTGTTCCATAAACGTTAGCTCTTATGAAAGATGAATAGTATTTAAACACTGGCTTCTTAACACCAGCTTCTTATGCCACCTCCCTTTTCCAGTTTTCTGATCCCCCCAGGCCAGATGCAATCCCTCTCCCTTTGCAACAATGCAATGTGTTTATCTTACAGTAAGTTAACAAAAGTACACAGAAGAATGATAAGCAGAAATAGAAGGAGCTTATGACCCAGTAGGAGAGGGTGTACACCTTACTCATTGTCCTGAATGTGGCCTGTACTGTTATAACGTTTGTTTGGGCACCTTCTATCATAGAGAAGTGTGTAATCATTCTGAAAATACCTACGTGCTTCTGCGTCACTCGGGTGCTGGCAGTTTTGTGAGATCTAGATCAAAACACAGCTCATCAAATGACCTTTGTCCTGTCTTTAGTTTTCTGTAAAGGTCTTGCCCACTCGAACACAGGGCAGGGCAAACCTGCACATTATTGATCATATTTGGCAACATTATGCAGAAGGAAGTCCAAATGAAAAAACTCTAAAGGGAATGAGACTATTTTGGTTCCAACGTCCTGGCTGACCACTCTTTAGCTGTATGACTTTGGGCAAGTCATTTAACCTCTCTGAGTTTCATTTTCCTCCTTGTAAAAATGGAAATACCTTTCAAATGTACCCGGTTCCATCCTCCACCTTCCCCATATACTTCCACATCTATATATTGTCCTTAGAATGAAATCCAAAATCTTAGGCGGTACCCAGAACAGATAGTTAGGATGAGGTAAGGTACTTGTGGCACCTTTATAAAAGTGCTGTGCTTTCCCCATTCTCATCCACAGGACCCCATATTCCTCCACTCCTCTGAGATGACCATCTTTCCATTCCTCAAAATCACCAGGTTCCCAATTGTATATTCTCTGCCAAGCTCATCATGATGTCACCACCACTGAACATTCTTTTAACTCCTCATTTACAGGGAGGGGACCTACTGCTTTTCCAAGAGAGTGGATCTCTTGGGAGCTCCATCCAAGGCCATGATGGTTAGAGCTGCCATGAAAACATAAAAAGCCTGTATTTTAAAATGAACCAACTTATTCTTTGCTGTTCAGACCCTCTCCCAGAAAACAGGCTAGGAAACAGGAAATCCTTGCTTTTATGTGGATTAAAGCCACACATCAGATTAAAAAAGAGCCATTTGGAAGTGTGGTGAGAATGCCAGCTGCTTGAATGCTGAGGGAGGGTCTCTGCATCTTCGGACATCCAGGGCTTTATGTGCAAGTCTTGGTGGTGTCCATTTTGAGCCCTCAGGCCTGATTCCTCTTCCTTGGCTCTCAGCTGTGTCTCTGATAGTGGAGGCTGCTCAATAGGTATGTGTGTGACAGCTGCCTTAATGGCTGGCTGGCTCCTGTCCCCACAAGCCAAAGATGAATGAAGGATGAGCTGGATGTCAGAGCTCCAATTCACAGGTCACAGGACTGTGATTCACAGAACTCCATATTATATTAGTACATAAATTCCATTATTTTAGTAAACAAACCCCTTAGTAGAGCCAGCTTATTATTTCCAGATTCCTCCTTTACCAGGATCAAGAAGTGGAGATATGGAGGGAATGTGTCAGGAGCATTACTTCTTAGGGTTGTTACGGGTTAGTTTAGGGAATTATGAATCGTTTCCATCAGCAATGCGTAAGTTTAAAAGCATTCATCCCTCAAGATTTTTGCTGACTTCCAGACTAAAAAGATTTCACTAATCTCATTCTACAGCTGATGCCATGGGGTTCTGGGCAATGCAGAATACTGGGGTACTTTACTATCTGAAGTTGTCGGAACCTTCCTGATTTATGAGAATTTGGCATTTCTTACGAATTTAAGCACTTTGGTTTGGTTGGCTTAGTAGAAACGTACAGCACTATGGCTATTAGACGACAGTGAACCAGCATGGCTCCAACCACACGTATGAGAAATATAATTCTAGAGAGGGCAAAGGACTCAGAAATAATGCGCCAACAAAACACTGCAAGCTCTGGAGCCACTGGTGGGCATGGTAAGCAAGGCCTATGAGGCCAGCAAAAGCTAAAGATAGAAAGGTTTAAAACGAAGCTGCTTTAGGGAGATGAGGGAGAAATGGCAGTTTCCAGACGGGATACTGACTGCAAACTATATTTGGTTTTCATCTCAGCTAGTTTTGGGCCAAACTCTCTAAAAGCAGTACAAATACCACACCACATTTCCTGCTTTGGCTAATCCTTGTTGACATTTCTACAGTAAAGTGAACTCTCCACATATTGCTAAGTACAGAAATAAGATGCAATTTTGTCTTTCAGTGATACAAGCCTCTTCCTAGCCAGGTCTCAAGCCTGTACAAGAGAAACACTAGACAACGGTGATCTCAACGTCTGATCCAAGAGTTCCACTTCCAGAAGAGCTGGGGAAGATCCTACTGGGGACCAATAAACCCACCTATAACAACTATAAACTGGACAAGACCAAGAAATAATACTCTGAAAGCACTCGAGAATGATCAAAGGCAAGCAGAGTAAGGAAGGAACTTGATACTTTGAATAGAGAACGGCATTTTCACAGCTCTTAGCCTGAGGGAATGTCACAACCCAGGACCCAGAACTCTGGGAGACAACCAGCAGTCTTTCTGGCTTCAAGAACCAGAGAGTTCAGGGCAAGCAAGGTCACTGCAAAATGACGGGGAGTCCTGGAAGGGGGAGAAGGGAACCTCAGAGAAGGGAACCTCAAAGTCTGGATATAATCTCCGCCCAAAGTCTGGATATAATCTCTGCCCAAATTTCCAGCTGGCTGTAAGGGCCAGACTGCAGCTAAGGATACAGTGACTGAACTGAGATTTCAGCTGCCACCAAGAGACAGCGTTTGTAGCAGTTTGAGTCCAATCAAATGAACTGCCTGATAAACCAAACAAAAACCCAACACTACTCTGTCAGATGTATTGGGGGTGGGGGTGAGGATGTCAAAGTGTAAATTCCCAGGCCACACCCACAGATCTGCTGCATCAGCATCCCCTGGGGGTAAGGCCTCAACTCTGCACTGTCAAAAGTGACAAAGTAAGAGAGCCGCACGGACATATATACACTACCAAACGTAAAATAGATAGCTAGTCGGAAGCAGCCGCATAGCACAGGGAGATCAGCTCGGTGCTTTGTGACCACCTAGAGGGGTGGGATAGGGAGGGTGGGAGGGACGGAGATGCAAGAGGGAAGAGATATGGGAACATATGTATATGTATAACTGAGTCACTTCGTTATAAAGCAGAAACTAACACACCATTGTAAAGCAATTATACTCCAATAAAGATGTAAAAAAGAAAAAAAAAAAAAAACAGGAGCTTCAATGACTCGAGCAGAGTTGGAGCCTCGCTGCTGAGAGCTGATGTAGTCCACACCGCATGCTCAGATGTCAGCTGAAACAGGCTGCACTTGAAGAGACGGTGTCTGTCTGCCAAGGAAGATGTGTCAGCTGCCCACATCTTTGATGCTGGCCACGGGAAGCTGAGAAGTCACTTGGAGACACAGAGGAGATACTTCCCTTCTTAAGATCATCACTGAAAACTTTTAGAATATGTCCCGTCACACAGAGACAGGACACCGGTCCCTCGGTAGTCTCCTGCACGTCAGCACAAGGCCTCCCTCTGCCATCTTTTCCTCTCCATATCTCCCGAAGCCCGCCGCCCCACCCCATGGAAAGCAGCATTTTCAAGACTTGAATAGATGTAGGTTAAAGATCTGTTGGAGTTTTTGCAAAGCTGCAGAAATATGGCAAGCTGGTTGGCACAGGAAGGTGAAATACCAATCATTCGTGTCTGGCATCTTAGTCTCAACATTGTTTCCATTGCTGTAACTTCCAATTATAAAAACACTCACAGGTAAAAACTAGGAAATAGCTCATACTGAACACAACAAACATAGCAGTAATGTCTGTAATGCACTTAATCCCCCCACCCTGGTCACTGTGACCAATACGTCTAATTTTACCAAGGAGGACATGGGCCCAGTCATTTAGCTTTTCATACCTGTCTTCGTAACAAGTGTCCCAAGTCATACAGTGTGACAAACCCGATTTATAACTCTCAGCCCTCACATCTGTTGGCTAAGTCACCCTTCTCCCAAAATGGATTCAATGTTTAATGAGGAAAAAGGCTTGGGTTATTCTAAATTTTCAAACAATTAATAATGGCCACTTCATGGAAACACTCTAAGCCTTAAGTGAGTATACAGAAATTTTTTTAAGGATTAAACTATATGGTTGAATAAAATTCCTACCCATTTATTTAGTAAACTACTTGATAAGAGTGTTTTTCAATTTTAAATCTGGGAGCTAATCTAATTAAGTAATCCTAAAAGCCAGACTACAGAAAAAAAAGATATTCTAGTTCTAATTTAGTATAATGTTACAAAATTTTTTCTAAAGATTGGTTTTAGAGGAAATAGCAAGAGAAATACAGGAGTGCATATGAGATGGGGAGAGACAGAAATAGAGGTAGAGCTTCATAGATACGGAGATATTCTTTTTTTTTTTTTTAAATCTCATATTGGTATCTTTTAATAAAAAAAAATTAAAAATCAAAGAAAAATATCTGGCCAGGGCTGGGATGAGACAAACAGGAACACTTCAGAATCCAAGGCAAAGGGAAGGTTGTTTGCCCCTTTAGAGAACTGTAGGGGTGTGAAAAGGGAGAGACAGCTCATGCACAAAAGTACTTATAAATTACACACCCAACTCCCACCCCCTCAATACAAAAGAGAAGAAAAAGCCCCATCACTTAACACCAAATAGCAACATTATCAATAAACCCTTTCTCTGCTGCCCATCAGGACTTATTTGAAAGAGGAGGCCTGTGAGGAAAGGTGAAAAGAGTAAGGGTTAGAGGGAAGACCTGCACTTAAGTCTGGTTTCCAGCTGGGAGATAGATATTCTAATTCAGGTCACCCTCTCAACAAGTTTAAGCAAAAGAGAGCAAATGAAGAGGGCAGTTTCAAGTTGGGACTGTGTTTCTATTTTAGGTCAAACAAAGACCAGTTATAGCTTTATAGCTCGATTTTCAACAATATAAATTACTGAGACTTACAGCCTTCCATACACTGAACACCTGTCCCTCTCCCCCCAGTCTGGGTCTACACATCCACACAGAACACTGAGCCAGTAAGCCCCTTCAGTTATTTTCTTACCTATTTCATAGGTAAACAAGATTTTTTCTATATTTTATAGGGATTTTATTAAAATATAAAGAATGTGCAAGGATCCAAACTTTATAAAAGCATATACAACAGAACTCTCCTCTTCAAAGCTAATCACTATTAACAAACTCATGTACATGTTTACCCTCCTCAAAATGTCTATATATATGAGTACACGGTAAGTGTATTCTGTATACATATATTTATATGTCTGTGTATGTATACATATATATATATATGAAATACTATTCTGAATTTTGGGGGGGTTTCCCCTTTGTTTTTTTCCATTAAAGATATTCTGGAAAATTTCCATATTGTCACTTATAGATAGACCTATCTCATACATTCCATTTATTGCAATCTTATTGACATATAACATGAGTAAGTTTAAAGTGTACAACATGATGATTTGATACATGTATATATTGAGATCCACCTCATTTTTAAGGCTGCATAATATTCCAGTGTGGAATTTAATCAGTCATATATCAGGTTCCAGATTTTTAATCTTACAGTGCTGCAGTGAACAGCTTGTAGCTGTCTTGGCACACTGGTGCTGGGGTATTTGTGGGACTGAATACTGGAAATGAAAGTGCCGTGTCAAGTAGTATGGGGCACATATAGCTTTACAACATATTGTAAATTATTTTTCAAAGTGGTGATTACCTATTTACAGTCCCACCAGCAGCGTGTGGGAGTTCCTAGTTGCCCTTAGCCTTGCTAATACATCACCGCAACCATTCTCTCCTGCACGATCATTTTCCCCCTCTCTGCCAAGTTAATCATAAGGTTCCCCTTCTAGCTATTACATACTTTTCTGCTCTTTCTTTACTCCTAAAAAAAAAAAAAGAAAGTTGTCTATACTGGCAACTTCCAATCTCCCCCATTCTCCCATTCTCTTTTATTCTTTAAATTTCTATCATGGAAATTGTCAAGCATGCATAAAAGTAAAGGAAATAGAATAATAAACTCCTGTGTATCTGTCACTCAGCTTCAACATAACATTCTGCTCATTTTCTCTATTTCCTGTCCTCTGCCTTTTTCTTCTTGGAATATTTTCAAGTAAATCCCAGTCATAATTTTAACCACAAATACTTAGTATGTAACTCTAACAAATGAGAGCTTTAAAAAAAACAACACATAGTCACTATACCATTATTTCACCTAGTGAAATTAATAATTCCTTAATATCATCTGATACCCAATCCATCTTAAATTCTCCTCTAATTGTTCCCCAAAATGTCTTTTTAGGTTGGTTTTGTTCAAATCGCGATCCAAACAAGTCCTTTAAGTTTCTCCAATCTTTATTTAAGTCCCACCACCACCTTTGTTTTACACATTCAATTTGTTGAATAAAGTGGATTACTTGTCCTGTGGACTTTCCCACATTCTGGATTAAGCCTGTTGTTTAACGTGTTCCTCAGTATCCCGTGCTTTCACAAATTGATCGTTGGATGTAAAAGGCTTGCTTAGATTCCGGTTCTATTTTGTTTGTTTTGGGTAACAATTCATCATGGCTGGTGTTGGGTTCCTGCTATTGCAAAACGTCAGAGGCATGTAACTTCTGGTTGTTCCTTTTTTAGTAATGCTAAGGTTGATCACTGGGTTCAGATGTTATCAACCTGAGTCATCCAATAAAACATTTCCCATACATTTTTAAAAATTTTATTTATTTTATTTATTTTAGGCTGCGTTGGGTCTTTGTTGCTGCGCACGGGCTTTCTCTAGTTTTCTCTAGTTGCGGCGAGTGGGGGCCGCTCTTCGTTGCGGTGCATGAGCTTCTCACTGCGGTGGCTTCTCTTGCTGTGCAGCACGGGCTCTAGGTCGCAGGCTCAGCAGTTGTGGCGCATGGGCTTAATTGCTCCGCAGCATGTGGGATCTTCCCGGACCAGGGCTCAATCCGGTGTCCCCTGCATTGGCAGGCAGATTCCCAACCACTGTGCCACCAGAGAAGCCCCTCCCATAAATTTTTTACCTAATACTTTCAGCAGCCTAGACCCATTATTTCACTACAGGTGACAAAAGGGTGATTTCCTAATCCTATCAATTCTCTGGCATTTAGTTATGATTCTTTTTTTAAAATTATTTAGTTTTTTGAATTTTATTTTACTTATTACACAGCAGGTTTTTATTAGTTATCCATTTTATATATCTTAGTGTATATGTGTCAATCCCCATCTCCCAATTCATCCCACCGCCGCCACCCCCTCCCCACATTTTTCCCCCTTGGTGTCCATACGTTTGTTCTCTACATCTGTGTCTCTATTTCTGCCTTGCAAACAGTTCATCTGTACCATTTTTCTAGATTCCACATATATGCGTTAATATACAGTATTTGTTTTTCTCTTTCTGACTTACTTCACTCTGTATGACAGTCTCTAGGTCCAACCACGTCTCCACAAATGACCCAATTTCGTTCCTTTTTATGGCTATTTACCATTGTATATATGTGCCACATCTTCTCTATCCATTCGTCTGTTGATGAGCATTTAGGTTGCTTCCATGACCTGGCTATTGTAAATAGTGCTGCAATGAACATTGGGGTGCACGTGTCTTTTTGAATTATGGTTTTCTCTGAGTATATGCCCAGTAGTGGGATTGCTGGATCATATGGTAATTCTATTTTTAGTTTTTTAAGGAACCTCCATACTGTTCTCCATAGTGGCTGTATCAATTTACATTCCCACCAACAGTGCAAGAGGGTTCCCTTTTCTCCACACCCTCTCCAGCATTTGTTGTTTGTAGATTTTCTGATGATGCCCATTCTAACTGGTGTGAGGTGACACCTCATTGTAGTGTTGATTTGCATTTCTCTAATAATTGGTGATGTTGAGCAGATTTTCATATGCCTGTTGGCCATCTGTATGTCTTCTTTGGAAAAATGTCTATTAAATGGTCTTCTGCCCATTTTTTGATTGGGTTGTTTTTTCAATATTGAGCTGCATGAATTGTTTATATATTTTGGAGATTAATCCTTTGTCTGTTGATTCGTTTGCAAATATTTTCTCCCACTCTGAGGGTTGTCTTTTCGTCTTGTTTATAGTTTCCTTTGCTGTGCAAAAGCTTTTAAGTTTCATTAGGTCCCATTTGTTTATTTTTGTTTTTATTTCCATTACTCTAGGCGGTGGGTCAAAAAAGATCTTACTCCTATGTTTTCCTCTAAGAGTTTTATAGTGTCCAGTCTTACATTTAGGTCTTTAATCCATTTTGAGTGTATCTTTGTGTATGGTGTTAGGGAGTGTTTGAATTTCATTCTTTTACATATAGTTGTACAGTTTTCCCAGCACCCCTTTTTTTTTAAATCTTTATTGGAGTATAATTGCTTTACAATGTTGTGTTAGTTTCTGCAGTATAACAAAGTGAATCAGCTATATGTATACATGTATCCCCATATCCCCTCCCTCTTGCGTCTCCCTCCCACCCTCCCTATCCCAACCCGTAGATGGACACAAAGCACCGAGCTGATGTCCCTGTGCTATGCGGCTGCTTCTCACTAGCTATCTATTTTACATTTGGTAGTGTATATATGTCCATGCCACTCTCTCACTTTGTCCCAGCTTACCCTTCCCCCTCCCCGTGTCCTCAAGCCCATTCTCTACGTCTGCGTCTTTATTCCTGTCCTGCCCCTAGGTTCTTCAGAACTTTTTTTTTTTTTTAGATTCCATATATATGTTACGGTATTTGATTTTCCCTTTCTGACTTACTTCACTCTGTATGACAGACTCTAGGTCCATCCACCTCACTACCAATAACTCAATTTCATTTCTTCTTATGGCTGAGTAATATTCCATTGTATATATTAGCACCACTTATTGAAGAGACTGTCTTTTCTCCATTGTATAGCCTTCCCTCCTTTGTCACAGATTAGTTGACCATAGGTGCGTCAGTTTATCTCTGGGCTTTCTATCCTGTTCCATTGATCTATGTTTCTGTTTTTGTGCCAGTACCATGTTGTCTTGATTACTGTAGCTTTGTAGTATAGTCTGAAGTCAGGGAGTCTGATTCCTCCAGCTCTGTTTTTTTTTCCCTCAACATTGCTTTGGCTATTCGGGGTCTTTTGTGTCTCCAAATAAGTTTTAAGATTTTTTTGTTCTAGTTCTGTACAAAATGCCATTGCTGATTTGATAGGGATTGCACTGAATCTGTAGATTATTTTGGGTAGTATAGTCATTTTCACAATGTTGATTCCTTCAATCCAAGAACATGGTATATCTCTCCATCTGTTTGTGTCATCCTTGATTTCTTTCATCAGTGTCTTATAGTTTTCTAAGTACAGGTCTTTTACCCCCTTAGGTAGGTTTATTCTTAGGTACTTTATTTTTTTTGTTACAGTGGTGAATGGGATTGTTTCCTTAATTTCTCTTCCTGATCTTTTGTTGTTAGTGTATAGGAATGCCAGAGATTTCTGTGCATTAAGTTTGTATCCTGCAACTTTACCAAATTCATTGATTAGCTCTAGTAGTTTTCTGGTGGCATTTTTAGGATTCTCTATGTATAGTATCATGTCATCTGCAAACAGTGACAGTTTTACTTCTTTTCCAATTTGTATTCCTTTTATTTCTTTTTCTTCTCTGATTGCCATGGCTAGGACTTCCAAAACGATGTTGAATAATACTGGTGAGAGTGGACATCCTTGCCTTGTTCCTGATCTTAGAGGAAATGGTTTCAGTTTTTCACCATTGAGAATGATGTTTGCTGAGGTCTGTTGTATATGGCCTTTATTATGCTGAGGTAGGTTCCTCTATGCCCACTTTCTGGAGAGTTTTTATCATAAATGGGTGTTGAATTTTGTCAAAAGCTTTTTCTGCATCTATTGAGATGATCATATGGTTTTTATTCTTCAATTTGTTAATATGGTGTATCGCATTGATTGATTTGCATATATTGAAGAATCCTTGCGTCCCTGGGATAAATCCCACTTGATCATGGTGCATGATCCTTTTAATGTGTTGTTGGAGTTGTTGGATTCTGTTTGCTAGCATTTTATTGAGGATTTTTGCATCTATGTTCATCAGTGTTATTGGCCTGTTGTTTTCTTTTTTTGTGACATCTTTGTCTGGATTTGGTATCACGGTGATGATGGCCTCCGTAGAATGAGTTTGGGAGTGTTCCTTCCTCTGCAATGTTTTGGAAGAGTTTGAGAAGGATGGGTGTTAGCTCTTCTCTAAATGTTTGACAGAGTTCATCTGTGAAGCCATCTGGTCCTGTACTTTTGTTTGTTAGAAGATTTTTAATCACAGTTTCGATTTCATTACTTGTAACTGGTCTGTTCATATTTTCTATTTCTTCCTGGTTCAGTCTTGGAAGGTTATACCTTTCTAAGAACTTGTCTGCTTCTTCCAGGTTGTTCATTTTATTGGCATAGGGTTGCTTGTAGTAGTCCCTCATGATGCTTCGTGTATCTGCGGTGTCTGTTGTAACTTCTCCTTTTTCATTTCTAATTTTATTGAGTCCTCTCCCTCTTTTTCTTGATGAGTTTGGCTAAAGGTTTATCAATTTTGTTTATCTTCTCAAAGAACCATCTTCTAGTTTTATTGATTTTTGCTATTGTTTTGTTTCTATTTCATTTATTTCTGCTCTGATCTTTATGATTTTTTCTACGTACTTCGGGATTTGTTTGTTCTTTCGCTAGTTCCTTTAGGTGTAAGGTTAGATCGCTTGAGATTTTTCTTGTTTCTTGAGGTAGGACTATACTGCTACAAACTTCCCTTTAGAACTGCTTTTGCTGCATCCCACAGGTTTTGGATCATCGTATTTTTGTTGTAATTTGTCTCTAGGTATTTTTTGATTTCCTCTTTGATTTCTTCAGTGATCTCTTGGTTATTTAGTAATGTATTGTTACTAAATAGGGTGGTTTCCTAATCCTATCAATTCTCTGGCATTTAGTTATGATTCTTAAGTGAAAAACGTTCTCTTATCAGGTTAACCTGGTACACAAAGGAATCAGGATAAATACTTCATTTTTCCAGTTAATTTTCAAAATAGTAAGTTGGTGCCTAATAATCTCCAAAGATGACTAATAGATTTTTTTTAAACTATCATTATGACCTCATAGATTTTTATATATTTCATGTCAATTGTTATTCTTTTTGATGTTCAAATTGTTCCATCTTTGGCCAATGGAAGCCCCCTCTAGTTGACTCCTGGGTCCTTTTGACATGACCTTACTCTGATTGCTTTCTTGCTTTCAGACACAAGATGGTCTAGCCTCATCTTGTCCCTTCCCTGCCCCCTCTAATGGGACAGTCTTGGTGCTAGGGTATGCCTTGCCACTGACTTCTGATTGCTTCTAGGCCTTTTCAGTGGATAAAGCTATGCAACATGTATTTTTTAGGAAAAATAAATCACTGTATTTTGCTGGTACTTCCAACTGAAATATACAATTACAGGGTTTTTACTTAATTTTATTCTTGTATCTCTTCTTTCTTGTACTAAAAATCTTGGCTCTTACTTCCTTTGACAATATTTGCTTTATCATATGTAAATACATAGAGTTTCAAAAGGATAACACCAATATCATTGTTAAAAATAAAAATACTAAATGCAGTTTAAGTTTTCATTGTAGTTCACAGGATATATTCCATTAGGAAAGTGCAGACAAATGCTGGGCTTTAAAGTCGCTTGAAGTAATTGTTCTGTGAGTGGTTACACCACCAATTTGATGGATAGTTAAGTTTTAAGAGTTGATTTTTTAATTATAGAAAACACTGACAGGGTCCCAAAGTAAAAAGTATAAAAGAAGATACAGATCTAGGTGCCATCTCTGGCCAGCTCCCTACCACCACCCCTAAGGGAACTGATTTATTAGTTATTGATGTAATTAAACCTTCCATTTTTCTTTTTTTTTTTTAACATAAGTAAATGCATGCTTGTTTTTTCATTTGTCCCCTCCTTTCTTACACAATCAGGTAGCACAACAAACCTGCTCTTCACTTTCACTTCCTATACTCTGAAGAGGACTCCAGGACAGCATTTTTTTTGGGGGGTGCGGGGGGGAAGGGGCAGGAGTTCAAGATTGTTTTTATTTTCAGAGCCTGCAACAGTTGGTTAGCAATGCCAGCTAAGCTGGTACAATCCGAAGGCCATCCCACCTCCCTTTTCAGGCATTCAACTGGCAGAATCCTCACAAATAAGATTAGAGACCAACTGAGATGTGTCTCCATGTGTGTGTGGTTCTGCAGCCTTCATCCTCTTCCCTCCTGGAGATGCTCCCTCATTTTTTTTTTTAACAGCTGTGCAGTATTCCACTATATGTATGTGCCAGGTTTCTTCCATCAATCCCCTCTAGATGGAGATTTGGGTGGCTTCCACTCTTTGGCTGCTATAAATAGCACTGTAATGAAGATCTTTGTGCATACACCATCACATATTTTTACCAGTACACCTCAGATAGATTTTTAGAAGGGAGCCTGTTGGTTGAGGGATAAACTCATATTTAATTTTGATAGTTATTAACAAATTCCATCCACAGGAATCTGTACTTTCTGGACAGCTTGTTTCCCCACTGTCTCACTAACAGAGTGCACTGTGTAACTTGGACTTTTCACAATCCAACAGGCAAGAAATGGTATCTCAGTAGTTTTAATTTGCATTTCTCTTTATTATGTGTATCCTCATATGTTTAAGAGCTATTTATTTGCAATTTATTTTCTATGAACTGTCTATATCTTATTTATTTGGTTGTACTGGGTCTTAGTTGCAACAGGCGGGCTCCCTTGTTGCGGCTTGCTGGCTACTTAATTGTGGCATGCGAACTCTCAGCTGTGGCACGCATATGGGATCTAGTTCCCTGACCAGGGATTGAACCCGGGCCCCCCGCATTGGGAGCGCGGAGTCTTACCCACTGCGTCAGCAGGGAAGTCCCTGTTTGTATCTTTTTGCCCGTTCTTTCTGGTTCTTTTCAAAGTTTAGAAATTCTTCACATATTAGGGCTATATTATATTAGCCCTTTGTGATAAATGTTGCAAATATTTTTGCCAGTTTATTATTTACTTTTTAACTTTGCTTTTTTTGACCATCCAAATCTCTTTCTTTCAGTTAGATATAAACTCCTCCTTTTATTGCTTCTGGATATTCGGTCATAGGAATGTTTTCCCCACTCTCAGATCATAAAGGAATTCACCTATGTTTTCTTCCAGTTATTTAGAAGGTTTCATTTTTACAGTTGGGTCTCTAATCCATTTGGATTTTATCCTTCTGTACAGTGTGAGAAATGGATTCAATTTTACTGTCTTCCAGGTGTTTAACCACATTTGTCTCCACACCGTTTTTTAAGTCTTTTTCTCCACCAGTAAGATGATTCCTTTATCATATACTAAATTCCTGGACTTTTTCTCAATTTTTTATAGTATGTTATAGTATCTAGTAGTGTTATCCCTCCTTCCTTTATTTTCTGTAAAATAAAGTACATTGTACATAATGTACTGTTGTGGCCTCTCCCACTGCGGAGCACAGGCTCCGGACGCGCAGGCTCAGCAGCCATGGCTCACGGGCCTAGCCACTCCGCGGCATGTGGGATCTTCCTGGACCGGGGCATGAACCCGTGTCCCCTGCATCGGCAGGCAGACTCTCAACCACTGCGCCACCAGGGAAGCCCAGATTTTTTTTTTTAAAGAAAACATTTAGGACCCACTCTATTTTCAGGAATTCAAGGATTGGAACTTTCTGTGTTAGCTCAGTCTTCACAAAATTACATATACAATAGCCCAAGGTAAAATTCACTTTTTAAAAAGAATTATGGCAATATTTTTCAAAGAAACCAAAATTAGTTGTTAGGAAAATAAGTTCCACTTGACACCTGGGTACATCTTTTCCCTGAATCACTTGGCACATCTATGGCTAGAAGCCCCATCTAAGTGAAACTAGTAACCATCTAAGTGAAACTAGTAACTTCCCCCATCTAAGTGAAACTAGTAACTTCCCTCTAAGTTCTGAGACCACGTTTCCTGTGCAGAAACCCTCCTGTACGACTAAAAACTGTCATTCACCCAGCAAAGGAAAATTAAGAGAGACTGGAGAGTGTGTCAAATAAAAACACCAAAAATGACCCAAATTATCTGCACCACTTATAGGTTTGAATCTGGCCATCCAAGATACAAACTAAAAAAGTAAAGCCTACTTTTATTCTCAAGGTAGAGAAATCTGACTTGGCTCTCCTGTTACCTTCTGCACTAACCTAGTCCATCCCACAACTGAGACAAATTGCTCACTGGGAAGCTACTTGTCATGCTTCAGTGAAATGTGCCTATTTTTGGGGCAGGGGAGATATTGTTGAAAACAGAACATTCGTCTTCCTCACAGTTAATCAACAGTGATACAACCTTACATTTCCTAACAACTAAAGATTTCCTAATCATTTTTTAAATGCAACAATCAAAACTATGAAGTCATTATTTGCTCTAGTTCACTGTTTTTATTTACATAACCACCTTTCTCCTAGACAAGCAACATTAAGCAAAACATAAGGCAAAGATGACTTGCTGGTGACCATCCTATTCAACTTTCTTTTGTGGAGGGTCTTCTCAGTAGTAGCCAGTTACCACATGGAGCTTTTTCTCAGTTTCAGAGAAATTTTCCTTGTATTAAAAACAGCAAGAAAGTGCTACACTTGATGGTAGTTACTGTCAAATAGTTCAATCAACCTTACAGAATTTTTGTAATAAAGTATGTAAGTTATTTAATCAACACAAAACTCTTAAAAAAACAAAACAAAAAAACCCCCAAGTACTAGCTAACTTCTGGTGCCATGAGATATAACAGCACCACTGATTTTTATATTTTAGTGGTAAAAATGTAATCCAGTTTTAGCACCCATCTACAAGAATTAGATGAAAATATATGATTTGGCTTACTGGAAGGTAACAGTCTTAATGACCCCTCAGTGAGGAAATCTGTTCCTTCTGCTGCATGCAGGCTCAAAGAAAAGAATAACAGTATTAATGGGGGAAAATAGGATAGACTTTTAGTTAAGGCTTTTCCGTACTTGAAATACTTAAGGATGGATCACATTTAAAACGGTGAACATGGCTTTGCAGCCTTAAATAGAAAACAAAGGAAAATCAGAAAAATCAATGCTAGAAGTCAACTCCCATCTTTTTAACCAAAACCCTGTCTCAACACTCCATTTCAAAAATGAAGTGAAGCATTCTAAGAAAGTGACAAATTTTTACATAAAAACACACCAAATTTTGTTTAACTCTATCAGTTATTAGACATGGTATATATAAGCAAGGAAAATAAGGTGCACCTTTACATTATATAAAATAATGAAGCCAGAAATCACTTTTTAAAATTGGCAGTACAGACTGCAATATAAAAAATACTTGATATAGCAAAGTTAGATAGAAATAAAAATTTCAGTTGAAAAATTACAATATTTCAGTACAGCAGAGGGACAAATAACCTTTTATTAAAGCTACCAGATTTGGAGACTCTTGTACATGTTGATTTTGGAGAAAGGAAAGTCATTCTTCTAGAAGGCACTACCTGGTTTAAATGTGCTAGCAGCTTCATAAAGAAAACATGGGGAAAGTACAGTCAAGAAGACTGCCTGGTTCTCATGTGAGATTCCTTACTCTCTGCATCGCAGACTGCAAATTATTGCTGAGGAACTGTATTACCCATGTGCATTTCCACGTCATCTGCAGTGTGCTCAGTCCACAGTGTCACAGATCTCCTTCACTTTCTGGTTAAAGTCTTCTGGTTGATCTGCATACACATAATGCCCTGCTCCGAGAATGGCCTAGGAAAGGAAAAGCAGTCAGATGGTCAGTGAGTAAAAGCATTTAATAAAACACAATGACACATACAAAGACACTTAGCAATGAAAGTGAGAACAGCTATATATAAAACATAAAAGAAAAAGCAATACTGATCTGCAGTAACTATTATATACTTCATTAAATAAAGGATCTGAGAATAAAGAAAAAATCCAGTGAACCTTACTAAAATTTTCATATGCAAAAATAACATTCTAAATTGACCTCTAACAATAGGGCCAACAGAAACACTGAACAAAGTAAGCATGTGCTGCCTTGGGAGGTGGTCGCAGTGCTATTGGACCTGTCTGTCCCTCTTTCAGTCTCTCCCACTGCGGAGATGCTGTGACTCTAGGACAGACAAGGGCCTAAGAATGGGGATTCGCTGTCTGGACATGAAGATTTGTATGGGTCAAACCCCTGCCCCCGTCACAAGTGACAGCAGGTCTCTGACCAAAGCTGCAGGTATAGCTTAGATGTGAAAGCACAGGGATGACCTGAAATCTCACTGAAAGCAAAGATAATAGAACAGACTTCACCTACAACTATAAGCCAAAAATAAACCACACACTTACTATAGTCTTCACATACGAATGTGGTCGTAATGACTGGATGCTGGTGCCAGAATTGCCATCTATGCAGGATCGGGCGCCATAGATGACCGAGACTGGAATGTCAGGGTGCATTTTACCAATTCGCTGCAGCATTGGTCTCTTTGCCCATCCATAAGGGACAGTCATATTTCTGAACGCAGTCTCACCACTGCGTTCAGAGGGAGAAAGGGAGAAAATCATATGTATGATTCTGGGGGATAAGTATGTATCACACTCCCACCTCTACCGAAACAGACTCATATTTAGCTTCTCCTCCTTTTAAGAAAAACCGCAGCTTACATAGAAAATAATTTACTAGGAAATGTAAGGAAGAAACCCCACAGAAGTTATATGCTTTTGTTAGATAAACAAGGATGCTTTAAACTCTAAAAAAACTCTTAAAAAAAATGATCATCTTCCGAATCAAAACATGCAACCCTAAGTCCCTATCATAAAATCATCAAATTTCCTGTGGGGATAGCTGAAATACGTTTTTTCACTCTAACTTATTTACAAGGGAGCTTTTCCACATGTTCATCGCACCAGCATTTTACCTACAATGGCAAAACCAATACCAAGATAAGAACACATTCAGCTTAAGTATTCTTTGTGTATTGTTTATATTTAAAATTTTCTGCCTGTTATGATGTTTGCCATCTTTAAAAACCTTTCCGGCTGGGGAGAGACAGCCTCCTGGAGCTAGCCAATTCGTAGAGACAGCAAAGGACTCAACTGGGACTGCCTTTATATGCAACTAACCAATCCAGAGCTGCACCTCTTCTGTCTGGCTTGCACATCCCCGGAGGCAATGTTCCTCTGCCTTAATCAGCCCAGGGCCAGGTGCCAGACAACTAGAAACCACCCCTATATCTTAGTGCCCACTGAAATTATTCAACTAGCGAATCCTACACTGCCTACCCTGCGCTGCCTTGCCTCTCCTGCAGAACCCAGTAAAGGCTCCTGCCTGGACTTTCCCTCACTCCTGTCTTCTGCCACCTGACCAAAATCTGGTGCATCCCCCCGACCCTTCAAAGCATTCAGTGACCCCCTCTCTAGGACCTGTGAGTATACTAAACTTTGTTTTCTTGAGCCTGTCCTATGTCTTCTCTCATGGCCACAGCTGACTGACCGTCACATAAAATACAGAACATTTGGCAAACTCCTAGGACAGATCCATTCTGCCGTCATTTCTCTTCTTTCCTTGTACTAGGTGTGCTTCTGAACGGCCGTTTATGAATTCAAGTTCCACCACAAGAAAGGCAACAAACTAGGATTACACAGGCACACGTAATCATGGAATGTGAGTAGGTGAAGAACAAACCACTAAGACCATGCAGGAAAACAGATGATGTCCCTGGAACAGGCCACTAAAAATTGCTGAAACAAGTCAATGAAGTGTGTAGACCTAAACCATCAGACCCAACTGCCTGGTGAGTCACAAAACATCAAACCCTTGGGGGACCCCCAAACCTCTCCAGCCTCCCTCACCTTTGGCAGAGAACCTCTAACCTACTTTATTAAAAAGACTGAGGCTACAGCTATACCTCAAGTGCTCTCAAGGCCTCAATTTTTTTAATAAAGTAGGTGTACATATTCTCTGACAGAAGTGAGACAGGAACAACAACAAAAAAAAAGTGAAGGAGGCTGTCTCTGCATCTCACCTCTCAGCCTTTCACCCAAGTTTCAGTCTTAGCAAGGATGAGGTACCACTTTTATATTTTAAAGTATGGTCTATGGCTAGAATCATCTGAAGCATTTGTTAAAGATGCAGCCCAGAACTGCTGAATTAGTCTTAGAGACAGAGTTCAGGTACCACTTTCTTTTTTTTTTTTAATATTCAATGGTCTTCACTACAATTATTATTTTTTTTACATCTTTATTGGAGTATAATTGCTTTACAATGTTGTGTTAATTTCTGCTGTACAACAAAGTGAATCAGCTATACGCATACATATATCCCCATATCCCCTCCTTCTTGTGTCTCCCTCCCACCCTCCCTATCCCACCCCTCTAGGTGGTCACAAAGCACGAGCTGATCTCCCTGTGCTATGTGGCTGCTTCCCACTAGCTATCTATTTTACATTGGGTAGTGTATATAAGTCAATGCTACTCTCTCACTTCGTCCCAGCTTACCCCTCCCCCTCCCCGTGTCCTCAAGTCCATTCTCTATGTCTGTGTCTTTATTCCTGTCCTGCTCCTAGGTTCATCAGAACCATTTTTTTTAGATTCCATATATATGTGTTAGCATACGGTATTTGTTTTCCTCTTTCTGACTTACTTCACTCTGTATGACAGACTCTAGGTCCATCCACCTCACTACAAATAACTCAATTTCATTTCTTTTTAAGGCTGAGTAATATTCCATTGTATATATGTGCCACATCTTCTTTATCCATTCATCTGTCGATGGATACTTAGGTTGCTTCCATGTCTTGGCTATTATAAATAGTGCTGCAGTGAACATTGTGGTACATGACTCTTTTTGAATTATGGTTTTCTCAGGGTTATATGTCCAGTAGTGAGATTGCTGGGTCATATGGTAGTTCTATTTTTGGTTTTTTAAGGAACCTCCATACTGTTCTCCAAAGTGGCTGTACCAATTCACATTCCCACCAACAGTGCGAGAGGGTTCCCTTTTCTCCACACCCTCTCCAGCATTTATTGTTTGTAGATTTTTTGATGATGGCCATTCTGACTGGTGTGAGGTGATACCCTCAGTGTAGTTTTGATTTGCATTTCTCTAATGATTAGTGATGTTGAGCATCCTTTCATGTGTTTGTGGGCAACCTGTGTATCTTCTTTGGAGAAATGTCTATTTAGGTCTTCCGCCCAGTTTTGGATTGGGTTGTTTTTTTGATATTGAGCTGCATGAGCTTCTTGTATATTTTGGAGATTAATCCTGTGTCCATTGATTCGTTTGCAAATATTTTCTCCCATTCCGAGGGTTGCCTTTTCATCTTGTTTATGGTTTCCTTTGCTGAGGCACCACATTTTTGACAAACGCCTCCAATAATTCTGGTACAGAACCCAGCACAAGAACTGGAGCTCTCATCGTTATACTCCATTCTTGATCCTCTCCCTAATGACTGTAGGCTCTGTCTTCCAGGATCCTCCCAGCTCGTCAAGACTTTCAGGCTCTGTTTTCTCTACCAGTGCCTTGTACACAACATCCACAAGTAATTTAAAAAAAAAAGAAAAAGAAATACCTTTGCTTGGCCCTCTTGCTCCCTCTACTATGCTCTCTCTCATAATCACTGTCAAAATTCACGCAGACTCCCCTTCCCCTCGACCCTCACTTACTCCTCACCGCTGCAGCAGTGTTTCTCATGCTGACACACAGACTTGAAGAAGTGCTGAGTAAAAGAAGGGTGCAATCAGCAAATGAACTTGAAAATGCTGCCTAGTATCTCCCACGCACCTGGGAGATTCAAAACCCTTCGGCTTGGGCTTTCCTGGTAGCACAGTGGTTAAGAATCCGCCTGCCAATGCAGGGGACACAGGTTCTAGCCCTGGTCTGGGAAGATCCCACATGCCGCGGAGCAACTAAGCCTGTGTGCCACAACTACTGAGCCTGCACTCTAGAGCCCACAAGCTACAACTACTGAAGCCCGCGAGCCTAGAGCCCGTGCTCCACAACAAGAGAGGCTGCCGCAATGAGAGGCCCATGCACCACAACGAGGAGTAGCCCCCGCTCGCAACTAGAGAAAGCCCGCATGCAGCAATGAAGACCCAACACAACTGAAAATAAAAAACAAACCAACAACAACAAAAAACCTTTGGCTTAAAAAAGGGTTCTAAGAAGATCCATGGTACAGAAAACCATTCTTGTTTAACCCAGAACTCCTTTTTTGTAGAACATTCATACTCATTTGGGAATGCTGCTTTATTTGAAATTCTTCTTTCTCTCTCAACTCTGACCACCTTAACAAGATGCCCAAGGCCAAGACTTCCCTCAACTATCCACAGGCACCTTAGGGGAAGAAAGTTTGTCTGGCTTTTGTTTTTGTTTTTGTTTTGCGGTACACGGGCCTCTCACTGTTGTGGCCTCTCCCGTTGCGGAGCACAGGCTCCGGACACGCAGGCTCCGTGGCATGTGGGATCTTCCCCAACCGGGGCACGAACCCGTGTTCCCTGCATCGGCAGGCAGATTCTCAACCACTGTGCCCTGTCTGGCTTCTTAATCTCTCATCAGAATCCAGTACAATGTTTTACATAGTAGGTGCTCCATGAATAGATGAGTAAATTAAGAAGTGTTAGTCATTTAACTACTTGTCCTTTTAAATTTAGTCATTTACATACTGATAAAAATCTCCTGGACTCTTCATATATTTTCAAAAAATAAAAGTCTAAAACACAAACACAGTAAATTTAGATAAACCTTACCTCGGAGTCTGGACATTACAGTGGTAAATGTATTCTGTCACAGTATCATCTGCAAACATTGAAGAATACTTCCGTTTGAAATCAGGCCTTAAACGCTGTACTAGACTTAAACCTATTTAATAGAAAACAAACATTTTAAATTATATGTATGTTTTAAATTATAATTTAATTTATATACAAATATAGAAGAGTTTAGTGTTTGCTTCTATAATGAGCACTACATGCTACATTACACATGTATTCAAATATGTATTTTAAGTGGAAAAAAGCACATATCCTAGAAACTGCTCTCCTCAAGTTCCCTAAGGAAAGATTAAAATAAGAATAAAAGTCTGTCATATGCTGACTTACTAATATGCTTTAGGAGCTCAAAAACAGTTGCCTAAGACTTGTTTTTGTAGGAAAATAAATTGTATTAAACAAGGGAGGTGAATAGGACAGCTCATACATAAAATTAACTTAATAATTTGTATTTCTTCCACAATTACAACACATTAGCATCTATATGAAGTGAATTGGTATATAAATATTTCTTGGGAAAATTAATTCAGAGTTTCTGCTTGGGACACTAGCAGAAGTCCCCGCTAAGTCCATCCACAGTGGCTCTCACGGTCCCACCCCTGAGGTGAGAGGCAGGGGCAAGGCCCCCAAAGCAAAGAGGATGAAGAGCAGGAACTTTTGTCTGGTTACTGTTTTCCCTCGGGGACCCAGGGACTGGCCGGTTTCCCTCTCTGCTATCACTGCCCAATACTCTAGCAAGATCTTACTTCTTCACTGGCCCTGCCTTCCCATCTCTGAAGGAATTACTCAGCTCCACCAAGAATTCTCATGATGCAGTGGACATTCTGCATCACCCTCACCACCATGTGCAGACAACAATGGGAGGCAGAGGACATGGCTTTAAAGGGCCCCTCCTAGGCTTCCTCCCTCCCCCATCATTATCTCCTAACTTCTTTTTATGCTTTACTTTTCCCATAATTGCTACCTGTGTAACTGTGATCAAGCAAAATCCACTTACATGTCAGGACTATAAAGCTCTTAAGCAGCTCATCAAAGGAGGACCAGGCACCTAAGAAGGCGTGGCTCTATGGGGGCGGCGGTGAAAAGAGGCTACCTACAGGAGTACTGAGGGCATGTAGTGTGGTCACCAATTCAGCCCCTGTGCCCTCTTCTCATTGCTGCAGTCCCGCTGCTCTCCCAAAGGGATGGCACTCAGGCAAGGGCAGGGCAGGCCTGGACAGGGGGCAGCAGAATCTAGTCACCTATGCAGCAGGTATTGCCTCACCCTCACCCACCCGCCACACCGCTATTCTTTTCTTGCTAAGAGAACCTGACTTTTGTGTATCATTTAGGCAGCAACGTTCCCAGGAAAGCAGGCCCCTCGCTCCAGCCCCTGGGAACAAATGATGATTGATCAGTCATAGAAATTTCTTCTTCTTTGCTAATGGAAGAACTAGGGGTGGGCAGAGACATAAGGGGAAGTCTGCTGGGGCTCCCAGGGAAGACGTCCTTCCCTGACAAAGAGCATCATGCTTTCCTTTCTTCTTGTTCGGAGAGCCTGTGAGATCATGCTTCCTGTCCTAGCAACCACTGAGGTAAAAGGTCAAGAGAATCACATACACAGACCCAAACCCTAACATCGAGGAGCTAGCTTTGGGAACAAATGCTAAAACCACCTGCTTCCAGACTGCTTGTTAAGGAAATAATAAAAGGCCTTCTGGTTTAAACCGCTGAGGTCTTCAGTCCCTTTCAGCCAAAAGCCCTCTTAACTGACACAAGCTGTAAGAGGGAAAGGCAGAGGTCCAGACCATCACCATCTGTGACAACGAGGGAAGGAAATTCCCTTGGCTGTGAGGCTGAGACAGAAGAGCTGAGGGTCAAATAACTTAAATCAGAGACTAAACTCAAAATATGACCAGAAACACAGATCAGGAGTCCCCCAAATCTCTGTGAGAAAGGATGACTTTTATCTTCTTAACACTCTGACATTACAGGGCAAGAAAGGAATCTGAGTAATGATACCTGTTATCCCACGTTTATCGGTCAGGTCAGGCTTTGCGACCTGTCAGCTGGACATCACTAACTGGCCAAAGGCTCCTCAACAGGTCACTGGGGCTAGCAGATAAACTCCCATGCCTGGGGCTAGCAGGTAAACTTCCCCAAGACACTACTTGCTTGGCTTTTTTCAGAATGTTCAAGGTCACCTAACCTCATCCTTAGCATTTCCCACCTCTTCTGCTTGCTAATTATCTGTAATGTTTACAATATAAAGACCCTTTTAAAAAAAATAAATTTATTTATTTTATTTTTGGCTGCGTTGGGTCTTCATTGCTGCGCACGGGCTTTTCTCTAGTTGCGGTGAGTGGGGGTTACTCTTCGTTGCCGTGTGCGGGCTTCTCACTGTGGCGGCTTCTCTTGTTGCGGAGCACGGGCTCTAGGCGCACAGGCTTCAGTAGTTGTGGCACGCAGGTTCAGCAGTTGTGGCTCATGGGCTCTGGAGCGCAGCCTCCATAGTTGTGGAGCACAGGCTCAGTTGCTGTGGCATGTGGGATCTTTCTGGACCAGGGCTTGAACCTGTGTGCCCTGCATTGGCAGGCATATTCTTAACCACTGTGCCACCAGGGAAGCCCTGAAGACTCCTTTTTAAGGAGAGGAGCCTGGTTTCATTCACCTTTATGCATGGACTGGTACTTTTTAGAGGAGGAGGAGAAAAAGTAAGGTTCAGTTTTTTTGTTTGTTTTTAAGATTTTAACTAACAATGGTGATCAGCAAATACTCCTCTATTGCTATGTATAAACATTTTGCTTTCCTAGGATACAGATACAAGCAAGCACTCACCAAAGGGTCCTGCAATCCTGAGGCTGGCTAAAGGGTTAAAGGGAGTCAATGCTGCTCCCAAGGCTCTGATCCAAATTGGAATTGGTCTCTCTTCATCAGCAAGGTGTGGTCGCTCAGGAAAACCCCAAGGCTCCACTAAAATGAGATGACTAACCCTGCATGGGAAAGAACAGACTTCAGATCATTTGGCAAATTCACCCTAGGACTATAAAGAAATTACACGATTTATAAAGTAAAAATAGAATGAACTTCCTTCGAAAACCTTGCGTTAAAGAAAAAACTAATGACTGAACAGGTTACATCATGCTCTTATTATGCATAAATCGATGAGATTTGGTAGGATTTGAGAGTTGTTATGGTAGAAAGAGGGCTTCATTTTTAATCTTTCTAAATGTGGAAAGTAACGGATGTGTGAAAGGGTATATGATAACTGTGGTTATTCTTGAGAAACAAGAAAAGACAGCATTTGTTGTTGTTTAAGCTACACTCTGGCAGGTGATATAGATCACTGACCATTCAGAAAAATCCAATGGTTCCACGTATCTCATGGCTGACACTGCAGAAATGACTGGAGATTAATATTACACTCATAAAATGGCTTCGGACACCAACAATAGTTATCTCCTATGAACCAAATCTTTCTAAAAATTTATGAGGCATTAGCACTTTAGGTGGATTCAAAAGGACTTCGAATGAACGTTTGACAAACATGAAGATAATGTAACAATATGGGCTGAAATTATACCCTTAGTTTGGGATTTCAGTTTGGTGAACAGGAACACATTTACCCTATGCATAACATCATGATATACTGGCATTAGATTCTGTTCCTAATCCTTTCCTAATTTTCTTCTTTACTTCAAAGAGACAGAAAAGCTTCATTCCAAACTCATATAAAAATTGTTTCATGTCACTAACAGTTTTAATTTTTCCATCTTAGGAAGCATCTTTCTGATGAGGGAAAACCAGAACCATGTCCTTGTGATTGTATCACGGTATAACACATCATAAAGATCTTCAACAAAACATAAATGTCCTGACACAAAACGATATTCAACTGTAGCCAAAACAGTCAACAAATGGCAGCAAAAATCTCCCAAGGGTGAACCGACACTGATTCCGTGTCGGTCATAATCGAAATAGAAAGGTAAAAAAAACAGAACATGGGAACAGACAGCTATTATTTTCCCAATATAAGAAGTTTTCTTATTTTTGTCAGTACAGATAAGGATGAGTTAGTAATGAATCCTTTGCTCTGACTGCATTTTCTCAAACAGAAAGCTTCAGAGCACAGACCCAGAGCACAGAGCTCCAAGGACCCTTGGAGAATACTCAGCCCAATCTTTCATCTCATCAGATGAGAAGAAAGCTGAGATGTACTATGTGACTCACTCCAGAACCTAAAGCTAGTCAATGCAGAACTAGGGCTATGACCCTTATTTCCCAACCCCAGTGTACTAACAGATGCCAACAAGCCATCGGGCAGAAGGCTCTCTTTCCTAAGAATAGGCCAAGCAACATAAGCTAAACAGATTAGTAAAGGTAGGGCTTAACTCTTATCAACTCTAGGCCAGTCCTAACACTATACTCTAAATCTCATAGCATCCAGAAGATCTGTAGAATGTAACTATGAATCTGTGTGAAGGTATGTCAAATGTGAGATTTCCATATACTTAGAGTGACATCACTGCTTAAAAGTTTTATGAGACTATTTTCTAATAGTGTATGGAAATGGAGGTGAAAGTGAATTTTTTTAAAAAAAGTTATCTCTCATATTCTGACTGCCTCCTAAATTCCTATGACAGCCCACAGTGAGATTTGAGGGTTGGGGAGGGGGACACATGCCAGAGGTCTGAGTGGAATTAATGAAACAGCCACCTAGTTGAAAGCAGCAAAGATTCATTTCGGGGAAATAGCTGGTATTATTCACTACTGACTTACCTAAAGAGAAAAACGAACTCTTTATTAAAACATACTCTACAGGAAAAGATGATTAAATTTTCTTACAAACTTGTTATGGGATTTTGCCCAGTCTGCTCTGAGCTCTTACTGACCTGCTAACCCAAGAAGGGGCAGGACAAAGGAAACTTGAGGGAGGAAAGTCTCACCTATCTCTAGTTAACTGATGGTATTGTTTTTGCCTTAGTTTTGGCTTGCCTTGTTTAGTATGGATCTATGAGATTTTAACAGGTTACACAGAGTATATATACAGGAGCAGATAACATTTTTTTTCTTTTTGAAATGGAGTAAATTGCCCCAACTCTTGTTTGATCCTATGCCTTCAGCCTAGCACATGGTAGATGCTCAGTAAACATTTGGAATATTGTGCTTTTCCAGTTTCCTTTTGATCCTTATCTATAATGATGTACAAATTTTATAAAGTATAACCAGAGTAAGCATAGGAGTTAGTCCAGTCTGAATTTTTCTGGTCCCCTGGATGACATTAGAACACCACTCTTATTTCTCATATTAATCTTGCAGGTCATTACTCATTAGTGGGTAGTAAAATCCACTTACAGAGTCAGAGCCAGTCTGTTTTTTAATAAAATTGTATAATTTGGAATAGAAAAATGTATCATATAACAAAACTTTTGTTTCAGACACACATATAATCATTACTGAGGGTTGTAGTCAAAAAAGTTGGAAAACAATTTTTTAAAAGCTCTGCAACAACGTCTAAACTGTAGTTATATATCATCTGCCTCCACTTGCAAAAAACCTCAGAAATTAACTGTTGCTTATTTTTGGTTGTAAGGATTTTAAATGCAAGACCATGCAAAGCACTTAGGCTGGCGGCTCTCAAATAACAAATACCCAGTAAATGCTAGCTAGTTATAGTAGCAAATACAGGAAGATTACTAGAGAATAATTCATTCTAGAAGCATGGGAAGACAGTGGCTGGGACCATGTAAGGAATGAGTAATTTAACTTTTTTTATTCTTCAGAAAAGCTTTATCACAGGCTTTGGCTCACACTCCTTATAATCCTGCACCAGACCAAGTTCCCAGGCTATCTTCTCACCTGCTTCTCTAGTAAGAAGATTATCTCCTCATTTGCTAGGCGCTATTTAGTTTTAATGTATATCCAAACTCATATACTAATCCAGACTCGACCCTCTAATATCCCATAGAGGATAGCCTGATGGGATTGTTAGTTCACATCTAGGCTTAAGGAACGGGTCTAGCCAGACAGCATGTGAGTCATCCTATCAGACATCTTTATCAAGAATCAGAGGCTAGGGACCTCCCTGGTGATGCAGTGGTTAAGAATCCACCTGCCAATGCAGGGGACACAGGTTCAAGCCCTGGAAGCCCGGGAAGATTCCACATGCCACGGAGCAACTGAGCCTGTGCACCACAACTACTGAGTCTGCACTCTAGAGCCCGCGAGCCCCAACTACTGAGACCTCATGCCACAACTACTGAAGCCCAAGTGCCTAGAGCCCGTGCTCCACAACAAGAGAAGCCACTGCAATGAGAAGCCCACGCACCACAATGAAGAGTAGCCCCCACTCTCCACAACTAGAGAAAGCCTGCGCACAGCAATGAAGACCCCCTCCCCTAAAAAAAAGAAAGAGAAAAAAATAAAGAATCAGAGGCTAATGCAAACTACAGGAAAAACAAAGAACCAGCAAAGCAGGAACACAAGAAGAGCTCATCAGTATAGAAACATAATGAAGCATTCTTCTCCAGGTTAGTCATTACAGTAGGTCTTGAGTTTGAAGATGGTGAGCAGATTACAGCCTACAGGGCAAAGAGGTAGGTTAACACCTGCTCCAACATTCTGGGACAGCTGAGTCTAAATGCTAACAAGTCTATGGAAACCTGACTTTCACAAGACTTAAAGTCAGCTACCAGCCAGAAATAATACAACAGGAATGACCAGACCCAGAACCAAAATGTACAAAGGAGTTTACAGGACCTACTAAGGAACAAGGAAAAGGACCAGAAAGAACTCGAGTCAGTGCACAAATGAGGCATTCTCAAAAAGAAGTTAGCCCCAGATAGTTCCCATTGGTTCCAAGCCACTGAGGGGAGGATGGGGCACAGAACAATAAACTTAAATACCTCTAACTTCGAGTCAAGTAGAACAGTCTTTCTTCTCAAGACAGGCTGATAAGAAATACTCAGCCCAGCTCCACATAGTCTGGAGACAGGAGACAGAGCCAGGCAAGGTCAAAAGCAAGATGATTTGAAAACCTTTTAGTGGAGAAGACCAGTTGTAACCTATACTCTTGTGACTTGGAATGGATCTCTTTGCTAAACACTTTCTAAGTTAATAAAAGTTTTCATAGTGTCCTTTTCCTTAGTTTATAACAAATACCTATAAAATACAGATAGTCTCTGTATGGGATCCTGAACAGCAGGGGCCAGAATGAAAAGGAAAATGAAAAGGAAACACTGAGTACACAGATGAAAGAAAGGAGACGGTATCTTTGGCTATTGTTGCTGGTTTCCTCTATTCCCTTTGTTCCCCCCTTAAGGTGATCAGACACTGCTTGATGAAGAAGATTTTACAGAGTGGCAGCCCAAGACACCTCACACAGTGGTCCTGTTTAATTAATGCAGCACATTAATCTACAAGTAAAATTACAGAAAACATCTCTAATTATCACACATCACGGTAAGAGAACGGGGATGAACTAAGGTCATTTTAGCGGAAGGAACGTGAGGTTTGTGCCTCCATTTGGAGTTATCCATTCATCAGTTCATAACTTCTCTGCCCACCAACCACACAGCCTTTCCAGAATGGCCCAGATGTCCCCCTAGAACAGGGCCTTTGCAATTTTTGTCCCTACTACCTAGAATGCTCTCCTGCTACATCCCTTTGAGACCTCCGCCTCAGCTCGAATTACACTTCTTTAGGATACCATAATGGACCTGAGACTGGGTCAGATATTCATCAAGATTTCTCACAGCTGTCATGCTACTCATGTGGTTATTTGTGTCTTTTCCCCCAATGCACTGTAAGCCTTACAAGCACACAAAGTCACTCAACATTATTTTAACAGAACCAACCTGTTTATTTCAATGAAGGACTCATCCAGGTACTTTTACATAAAGAATCACAATTGCTGAATACTCAGTTTTTAATCAATATCAAGAATCTGGGGAAAATATGGGATCACTGCCACAAGTTAGGCTATAGAACAACTTTTATGGACAGAGGCACTCTGCTGCTCATAGAGATGAAGCACACAGGTTGACCTAATGTACCAAAAATTGGAAAAAATTAGTTTTTATTTATTTTCTATTATTAGAATCATTCCTAAACAAGTACATTAAACTAGGCATTTTCACACTTCTCCTCAAACTGTCCTATAAAAATAAACAAAGAATGAAAGAATGGGGCTGCCCATAAAAGATTAAGGGCAGAAATAGGTATGGATTGGGACATAAGTCCCAACAAGTAAAAAAAAGTGTTGTCTTTGTGGTTTTTTCCTCCATGCATAGGAACAATAGAAATTAAAGAGCTGTGGTTTTACTTAGGAGAAAAAAAAAGTACAGATTATATCTATCATACCTGAGGAGGCAAAGAAAAAAGTCATATTCTCAAAGTCCACTTGAGAAAAAAGAGAGAAAGAGAGATAAGAAAAGAAGCATAGTGAGTGAAGGAAATTAACTGAACCTCATCTGGTCTCTATTAGACCATTTTTTCCCCTCCTCTCACCCCACCCCACCAAAATCTTTCTGAAACTCAAAGATTTAATCTCATGACAGCATAATAAAAATGGTCCTTGTAGGGGAGGCTATGCATGTGTAGGAACAAGGATTACATGGGAAATCTCTGTACCTCCCTCTCAAACAGCTCTAAAAAAAGTTTTTTAAAAAGGTACCTGGATCAAGTTAAAGTTGGATAAGTGACATTTAGAGTAGGTAGTTACTTACAGTATACAACAGACCACTCCGCTGCACCAGAGAAAATATGTGTATGCCACCAAGCAGCTTTTCTGGCTCAGGTAAAACCTCTCAGATCACACAGATGGCGACCCTGACAACCACCCAACTGCTTAGTAGGAGTGCAACTTGAAGAAACAGCTAATGCTAAATCTCACTCACTATGAGGCTTGCTATAATTATGAACACTTACACTGGTAACAGTCAATTGTGTTTAACTACATTTGGATCTGTGAGTCTGCTGAACTGTTCTATTAACCATAACATCTGATCTTCTATGGAAATCTAGATGAATTTGCTTAGTCAGGATCAAGCAGAAAAAGTTTCTGTAAGGTAAGAAATTAACACAAATGGGGACCATTACGGAGCAGTGAGGACGTCTGCAGCAAAGGAAATGATGTCTCTATAAGAACAGAGACATTCTTATTTATTGATCTCTTTCTTCTCCGGTAAAAGAGAAGTGCTCCAAGGAAAGCCATCCCGAAAAGCAACATAGGAAAAAAGCTAGGGGGAAGGAGAACCCTAGAGGTTAACTGCCACCTTCCTATACTGTGTGCTACACTGTGGTATCATCTGGTCTATACTTACTAATCATACAAAATATGATTTTGTGACCTCCCCCCAGATTAGCAACATAAATAATAGGAAATAGCATAAGAAAATAAGGTAAAGAAAGGAAGAGAGGGCTTCCCTGGTGGCGCAGTGGTTGAGAGTCCGCCTGCCGAAGCAGAGGACACGGGTTCGTGCCCCGGTCTGGGAAGATCCCACATGCCGCGGAGCGGCTGGGCCCGTGAGCCATGGCCGCTGAGCCTGCGCGTCCGGAGCCTGTGCCACAGCAGTGAGAGGCCCGCATACCGCAAAAAAAAAAAAAAAAGAAAGAAAGGAAGGAAGAGATGTTACAAAGATTCTGAAGTAAACACTCATTAATTCAATGACTCAGAAAAAAATTCTATGGCAATAAAGGTTAGGGCACAGTATAATAATAAAAAAAAGCCAGAAGATATTCTATGCAGGTGTATTTTCTGTAGCTTAGAGATGTGGAAACTAAAATTTAGAGATTAAGTGATTTGCTCTAAGCCATAAAGATAGCACTAGCACCTACGTCTTCTAATTTCTAACCTCTGGTTTTCTATTGCAGCTTACTAAAACCTGGAAAAGGTTAGGAAAAGCCTGCTGGATCCATAGGCCTAATGATAATAATAACTGTAAACAATAACAACAGTTTTTACTCGTGGCTTAAATTGTGTACATTCTAACAAATAGAAAGTCCTTTCACAAGCCTCCTACCAATGTGTAGCATATGTAACAGGAAAACCTGGCAACACTATTTCTGCTACTAAATTGGCCATCAGTTGTGGCTATTTAGTCTACAGGGTCCTTTAAGACAATGTCTGTCTTATAAGGTTCAGACACCAACAACCACCAAAGAGGGGAACTGGAAACCAGTGCTTGGGTGCCTCTCTTTTGTCACCATCACTTACCTTGATGGGTACTTCAGTGAGTAGGCAGCACCCAGGAACCCACCCAGGTTGTGTCCAAGCAAAATCATTTTGTCCAATCCTAATGCACATCTCCACTCTTCAATGGATTCCACAAACTGATTCTCTACTTCTTCTGCATCACTGTCAAATCTGGGTCTGCTACTTCGTCCAAAGCCCAGCAGGTCAAAAGCATAGACAGGTCTATTGGTGCAAAGATCTCCAAAATTCAGTGCCCAGAGTCCAAGACCTCCTCCAAAACCATGGAGGAGGACAAGTGGAGTCTTATTTGAAATATTATGAGAAAGCTTCAGTGTCCATATTTTATTTCCATTAGATATACGAACAGGTCCTTTTTTGTATGTGCAGGGGACACCTAATGGAAACATAAAAGAGAAATTCTGCTTAGTGTCACTACTTCTGAGAAGGGGAGTATTCTCAGAGCAATCAGAAATTAATAATCTAGAAACCATCTGGTATTCATTTATATAAGTTTAGCCTTTATTATATCAGCCCTAAAAAAAAAAGTGCACATTTTATTGAAGCAATTCTTTTTTTCATTTTATTTATTTGTTTGTTTGTTTACTTCTTCATTGTGGTGCACAGGCTTCTGATTGCAGTGGCTTCTCTTGCTGCAGAGCACGGGCTCTAGGTGAGCGGGCTTCAGTAGTTGTGGCATGCAGGCTCAGTAGTTGCGGCTCGCAGGCTCTAGGGTGCAGGCTCAGTAGTTGTGGTGCACACACTGAGTTGCTCCACAGCACGTGGGAGCTTCCCGGACCAGGACTCAAACCCATGTCCCCTGCACTGGCAGGCGGATTCTTAACCACTGCACCACCAGGGAAGTCCCAAAGCAAGTATTTCTTAATTACCATATTTTACATCTTGGTGGTAAGATCTATCTCAGACAAGTCTCAAGCAACTGTGGCCTAGGTTTTCTGGCAAGTCATGTCAGCTCTTTGGACTTCTTTCCATATCTATCAGTTGAGGGTACTGGAGTGGAACTTAGTGGCTGCTGAATCCATTATTTTAAAGTCTCTAGCTTTACAGACAATAGAATACTACCTTGTATGTGTAGAACACTTGAAGATTAAGCATTGAACATTGAACTCAGACTCAAAAGAAACATTTTTCCCTAAAACATCATCATGAATTTAGGGAAGAATTAACATGTATTAAACACATAACTGAAATCTTAAGTCATCATAATGTTTAGTAGAAAAAGATGGCAGGAACTCCTCAGCATGAGGTGCCAGGTAGTCTGAGTTCGTATCCAACAATCTCTCTAGAGAAAGCAAATAATCACAGTTTTGTAGATAAAAAATCTTTCTTGCCCTCAATGCTACAGGACTAAATACTTTAAATCTCCCCCAAAACTGACTAAAGATGAAACTTATTTGAAATTCTTTTACATTAAATTATCAACTGAATAGCTACACTTAAGATATATCTTAATTATTTGTGCATAAACATCTGCAGTGGACAAACACGGAGAACCGGGAGTTTCTGCCCTTTAACCAAATAATCTCCAGTTTTGTACCCACATAGTGGTAGAGGGAAAACCCAGCATTTGCTCAGAATATTAACAGAGCCCAGAGTGAGTGGAAATGACACCAGTTTAGAAAAGGAGGTGATCCGGTACTAGTGCCAAGCCAAACCACATTCTGAACATAGATGTCTGCACATTCCCATAAAAACGATCTGTGACCTCTATGAGAGAGCTCACCCCACTGTATTAGCTGCTTGCTTCTATGTCTGATATTAAAGCAGGGGCCAATTCTCACTCCTATTTGCATCCCTAGAACCCAGCAGTAGGAAATCAGTATGTCTGTTAAACACATGAATTGAGTATCTAGCACCCTTTTTTTTTATCTCTTGACAAGAATTTTTTCTTTTAGTAAATCACAATGACAACTTTGCCAGCTTTGTAGAGAACAAGATTACCCAACCATACAGAGCAGAAATCCATTTGCATGTTAAAAATCCATATAAGATGGCTAATTGTCCCCTTCTTTGGATATATCCAGTTATGGTCACTTACTCCTGAATCATTCAAATGCACAAACAAAATTCATTTGTGGCAGAGAGTATGAAAAACAGGTGTGGACAAGTATATGCACAAATATACATAATAATCATGTATGTGCACTGCACCACTTAAGCTCTTCCTCTAAACAAAATTTCACAGTAAACACCTTTACTTGAAAGTATACCCACAGATATCTGGGAACACTCTGACAGTGCAAGTGTGGGTAAATTTCAATGCTCACAAGAAACAAAAAAGATAAAGGTTTCCACACTACTATAAATGTAGACATAAAGAATCCTAGAATACTAGACTAAGGATCACCCCGCCCACTCCTCTTATGGGCAAAAACTAGGAAGGTGAGAGAAGGAACTTGCCCAAGACGCTGTAACCCCTGGACTGCAGCCCTGGCCCTAGAACAGGTTACCTGGATGTAGTCGTATGTGTTCTACTAGACAAGGCTACTTGCTCTGCGATACCTACAGCCTGCTCTCAGAGCAGTCTGCGGACCTCTGGTGAGCCACAGATCCTTTCAGGAGGTCTCACGAGGTCAAAACTATTTTCATAACAATCTAAGACTTTATTTGCCTTTTTCACTCTCATTCTCTGATGGGTATACAGTGGAGTTTTCCAGAGGTCACACGATAAGTGACTACCAACAGTCTGAATGCAGAAGCAGATATGAGAATCCAGCTGCCTTACATTAAGCCAGATATTAAAGAGGTGTAAACTTGTAAACAATGTTACTCTTTTCACTACATTTGTTTAGAAAGCAGTTATTTTTAGAAAACATGTTATTTATTTTAACCTGCAATGGGTTTATTACTATTGTTTTAAAATAAATTAATAAGTTGACATATTTTGAATTATTCAGCTTTAATTTTTTTTTTTTTTTTTTTTTGGCAGTATGCGGGCCTCTCACTGCTGCGGCCGCTCCTGTTGCGGAGCACAGGCTCCGGACGCGCAGGCCCAGCAGCCATGGCTCACAGGCCCAGCCGCTCCGCGGCATATGGGATCCTCCCTGACCGGGGCACAAACCTGTGTCCCCTGCATCAGTAGGCGGACTCCCAACCACTGCGCCACCAGGGAAGCCCTCAGTTTTAATTTTTAATACAGTAAATATTGATAGCTATAACCTCTAAACAAAGTTCCTTGGGGTACTTCCTAATTTAAGAGTATAAAAGGGACTCAAGACCAAAAAGTTTGAGAACCCTTGACTTCTTCACACATTTACGTACTTACTGATGACATGAAAAAGGAAAAAAAAGTTCTTTTGCCAACAACTAACACACAACAGAATCTGATCTTCAGTTTCAAGGCAACGCTTTATATTGGACCTATTTTAGTAAATGGCTCAGTTAACTTATAAGAAGAAAACCTTACATTTTAAAATTTTCTCTTCAGCTTCTTTAAGGTGTGATGTTGACGAAGGACACCATGTGGGAAGCCAACCAGTTAGCCATCCTGACCTGGAGCATCAAAAACAAAATACAAATAAGTGAGTTAATGCTCTTCTCAACTCCCAACTGTTACATAGGGAGAAGAAAAGCAGAATAGAAAGTATACTGTCCGTGTGATGAGGAAGCTATCTGTATGTGACAAATTCACCTAATAGGTACAAAGCATTGTGATAAAGTACTGGGATACAGATACCTTCAACCTGAGAACCTACAAGTAGATCTCCAAGTCCATCTTACCTTCATGGATAGTCAGATTCCACATAATCAAGCAGAGACTAAAAATGGGCAGAACAAGAAAAGACAAAAAAGGCATTCCACCACCCCACTGCAAGACAGTTTCTTATCAGGGTGGAAGTACAAAAAAGTTAAAGACCATGAGTACGATCATTTCAATGGCAGGTTCACAGCAAGTACAAAATATACCTACTGTGAGGGCTGAGAGAAGAGACATCTTATTAAAATATGAGATTTTTTTTTAAGTTTCAAATCTCATGGTTAAGTGTAGAACACACCCCTAATACAAATGCAGAGGATGGGCCCATGTCCAATCTACCTAGCATGAACGGTTAACTTTTAAAAGCTTTGGATTCCAGCAAACAGTAGATGATAAGAAGGCCCCAGGCATCTGGCAGAAGACAGCGGAAACAAAGAGAACAAGGAAGCAGGCCTTGCGCAAGAGGAGACAAAAGGCATGGGGAGGCTGGAACTGACACACTTTCCTCTTAGCCAACCAAGGAGAGGGTGAGCCTTCAACTCCTGGTCTAGCAGCAGACCCCAGGCATATCCTAACAATCTGAGATAATGCAGGGCATTAGCAGTCATCTGACAGTTAGCAAGCGCTCAGCATATGGCCAGTATCACTTAAAGTGAGAACTTTCTCATCAAAGAGAAAATGAATTAAAGAAGAGAAGCCAACTACTGCAGAGTCCAGATGAGAGGTAAGAGCCAGAACGAAGGCTTTGGCAACAGGAATGGAGACAAGAAGATGAGGAATATTTAAAATTAAACAGGGGGCTTCCCTGGTGGCATAGTGGTTGAGAGTCCGCCTGCCGATGCAGGGGACACAGGTTCGTGCCCCAGTCCGGGAAGATCCCACATGCCGCGGAGTGGCTGGGCCCGTGAGCCATGGCCGCTGAGCCTGCGCGTCCAGAGCCTGTGCTCCGCAACGGGAGAGGCCACAGCAGTGAGAGGCCCGCGTACCACAAAAAAAAAAAAGAATAGCTGTGAAAAGAGAAATGTGCTAAGTTCTAAATGCGCTGATACAGCATCTACCTTTTCTAAGCTTTGTAGGCTCATCCTACTGCATTTCCCTTCCCTGTAAAATTCCTCTGGGCGTTATGTATAACAGGCGCTCAATAAATAATGTTTGCTGAATGATTAAGTCACTCACAAACCAAGGTACTCTCCGTCCAAGCTACACCCATTTCACAGATGTGAACACTGAGGCTCAGAAATGCAGGCCCAAGAGTATTCAGCTAGTAAGTGACATAAGCAGAGATGTGACCTGAATTCTGAGTGACTTCAAAACACTTTTTATCTCAGGTGACTACCTTCCTTAAAATGTCTGAGGAGTTGTCAGAATAAAATCACATTCCTTAAATCTGCACAGAAGATGCTTTACAATCCATCCACAGGTTACTTCGCCCCATCTTGTCTTTTCACATTGTACTTTTTTTTTTTTGCGGTATGCGGGCCTCTCACTGTTGTGGCCTCTCCCGTTGCGGAGCACAGGCTCTGGACGCGCAGGCTCAGCGGCCATGGCTCACGGGCCCAGCCACTCCGCGGCATGTGGGATCTTCCCGGACCGGGGCATGAACCCGCGTCCCCTGCATCGGCAGGCGGACTCCCAACCACTGCGCCACCAGGAAAGCCCCACATTGTACTTTTTCAATACCTCATAACTCCCAAAATTTCATGTTATTTTATGCCTCTATGGCTTTTCCCTCTGCCCAGAATACCTTGCCTTTTCTGAGATACTGTCCCTGATCCTGATGCCAAGAGCACAGGTGATTAGTCAGTCCTCTGGCCCTTGTTACAGGTATAGTTACTATTGCTGTGGTTACTTGTCTATTTATCTGCCCTACTGCACTCTGAGCACAATGAATACTAAACCCACGTTAAAAGTCATTCGTATATTGCCAGTGCCAAACACACTAACCAGCTTGTGGCCACGTGAGTGCCTGGTAACTGTGTGTGTGAAATGAAGGCCTTGGTCAAATGAAATACAAGAAGCGGATGGAGGAAGGCAAATGAGGTTCATTTCTATAGGCAGAGAGCACTTACAGTTCCACTAGTTCTTTATCAGGTGACAGGATATGGGCAAGATGTGGGCCTGAAACCCCCCCAAAACAAAACAAACAAATGTCAACGCAAAAAGATCAGTCAAGAAAAGGGTAATCAATAGAATGAACAATTTAGGAAGGTGATGAAAAGCACTGTAACTCACATTTTTTCTCATATATATATATTTTTCCTTTTTATCTGCTAGTCAACTTTCTTCTTGTCTCTTTAACTTCAGATGTAAAAACTTCCTAGTAAGGTCCGTAAGTAAGCATGTATATATGTATGTATGTATGCATGTACACACAAACACAGGATTAAAGGACAGGACTATAAGCAGATGTATTTGGTCAGGTTTTCATGGCATGTGGGTTATACTATGGAGATATTATGTGAATAAAAGAATGTCAGGGTTCCAGTTCAAGATGGAAGATCCTGATCTCACCTCCTCCACACGCACACTGAAATCTACAGCTACACATTCAACAACTTCCTCTGACAATAACCTAAAAACTGGCAGAGCAAGGCCCTCCACATCACCCAAACCAGAGAGAAACCACATCGAAGCAGGTGGGAAAGGCTGAGACACAATCTCACAATAAACCCCACCCTGGTGCAGCGACCCACAGTCGGGAGGGAACTCAAAACCCAGAGCTTCTCCCTGAGGAGCAAAGGGCTCATAACCCACATTGGGCACCCCAATTTTTAAGACTGGCAGCTGAAAGATGAGCCCCCAAAATGTCTGGCTTTGAAGACCAATGGGGCTCAAGCCCATGAAACACATGGGGTGTGGCAAATCGAGGAATGGCTCTGAAAGTGCTTGTGTGCAGACTCACCTGCACCAGGGCCCAGCACAGAAGCAGCCTTTTGAAATCACCCAGGCTTTACGTGAAAGAGACTAATTTCCTAATTTTAAAGCAATGGCCGAAGCAGCAGGGGCCTGCTGGGATGCTCTCCAGGGATGGAGACTGGTGGACACCATCTTCCTGCTCCCCCTCTGCCATTTTATGTTTGGTGACCCAGTTTTTATGTTTGCTACCCAGAGGACACCCCTTGATCACCTGGCTCTGGCAGTCAGAGGGGCTTGTGTTCCTGGGTCCCATGGGACTGTAACAATCAGAGAGACAGTTCTTGGCAGACTGCCACTCTCAGGACACCACACAGACAGTTGACAGAAACACTTCCCTAGTCTCTCTGAGAAAGTGGCCTATTTGTTTGTCCAGGAGTTTTGGCCTTAGAAGCAGGTTTCTGGTTTGGCACACATTAACGACTACAGAGGTGCTTTCATGGAACAGAGGCTGGGAGATGCCATTTTGCACTCACCCTCTGCCTTGCTATAGCTCACCAATATCTCCCAGAAAGGAGCTTGTGTACTCCTCTGGAGCCCTGATTTGTGCGACTGCTACCCAAGTGACGCATCCAAACCTGGAGGCCAGCAAGGCTTACGGTTGTGGTCCCACAGCAATATATATATATACATATTTGCATTATTTAAAAACTGATACCTAAGGTTTTGGCTTCCATTCAGCCTGAATCTAGGTGCTGACTGAGATACTCCCCTTTGGGACACTGGCTTTGGCACATCCTCAACTACTGGGAACCAGTAAAAATAAAATAAGCTTCTTGGACAATCACAAAGGTTTGAAAGACACGAAGAGCTAGGGCAGGGTTAAACAATAAGGTTTGTCTCCTATGGTCAACCCTTTAAGACTGGGAAAAGTGGTTGTTTTTCATCTATTGCACAGAAACCAACAGAGAATCAAGCAAAATGAAGAAACAGAGGAATGTGTTCCAAACAAAAGAACATGATAAAACCCCAGGAAAAAAGAAAAAAAATGCTAATGAAACAAAGATAAGTAATTTACCTGATAAAGAGTTCAAAGTAATGGTCGTAAAGATGCTCACTGAACTTGGGAGAATAAACATGGTGAGAATTTTGACACAGAGACAGAAAATACAAGAGAGTTCCACACAGAAATCACAGAACTGAAAAATATGAACTAAAAAATACACTAGATGTGGGAATTCCCTGGCAGTTCAGTGGTTAGGACTTGGCACTCTCACTGCAGGAGCCCGGGTTCAATCCCTGTGCAGGGAACTAAGATCCCAAAAGCCACACAGTGTAGCCAAACAAACAAACAAAACAAAACACTAGGTGAGTTCAACATCAGACTAGATAAAGCAGAAAAAAAAGGATCAATGAACCCAAGACAGGGCAGAAGAAATCACCCAAACAGAGCAGGAAAAAGAAAAAAGAATGATAAAAAAAAAAATAAAGATACCATAAGGGACTTGTAAGAAAACATCAAGCTGAGTAATATTCACACTTTAGGGGTCCCAGAAAAAGAAGAGAGAGAGAAAAGGGCAGAAAACTTATTTTAAGAAGTAAGGGCTGAAAACTTGCCTAACCTGGGAAAAGAAAAAGACATCCAGATCCAGGAAGCCCAGAGAGTTCCAAATAAGATGAACCTAAAGAGACCCACACAAAGCACATTATAATTAAAATGCCAGAAGTTAAAAACAAGGAGAGAATCTTAAAAGCAGAAAAAGAAAAATAATTTTTTATACATAAGGTACCTCATAAGTCTCTCGGTTGATTTTTCAGCAGAAACTGCAGGACAGAAGGGAGTGGCATGATATATTCAAAGTCATGAAAGAAAAAAAATTTCGAACCAATAACACTTTAACCAGCAAAGTTATTCAGAACTAAATAAGAGGTAGAGTTTTCCATACAAGCAAAAGCTAAAGGAGTTATCACTACTAAACCAGCCTTACAAGAAATGTTAAAGGGATTTCTTTAAGCTGAAAAAAAACAGCACTAATTACTAAGCAGAAAACATATCAAAGTATAAATCTCACTGGTAAAGGTAAATATACACAAAGGTAGTGCACTAACCACTACTGAAACTAGTATGAAGATTAAAACACAAGGGACTTCCCTGGTGGGACAGTGGTTAAGAATCCACCTGCCAATGCAGGGAACACGGGTTCGAGCCCTGATCCAGGAAGATCCCAAATGCCGCAGAGCAAATAAGCCCGTGCGCCACATCTACTGAGCGTGCACTCTATAACCCGCAAGCCACAACTACTGAGACCATGTGCCACAGCTACTGTAGCCCGCACACCTACAGCCCCATGCTCCACAAGAGAAGCCACCGCAATGAGACGCCCATGCACCGCAATGAAAAGCCCACGCACCGCAACGAAGAGTATCCCCCACTCACCGCAACTAGAGGAAGCCCGCATGCAGCAACGAAGGCTCAACAGAGCCAAAAATAAGTTTTAAAAAAAAACAACAAATAAATTTATTTTAAAAAAAAAGATTAAAAGGCAAAAGTAGCTAAATCAAGTAAACAACCTAACTTTATACCTCAAGAAAAATCTCGAGTAAACAACATAACTGTATACCTCAAGGAACTAGAAAAGGAAGAAACAAGGCCCAAAGTTAGCAGAAGGAAGGAAATAACAAAGAGAAAAAATAAGTGAAACAGAGACTAAAACGACAATAGAAAAGATGAGTGAAACCAAGATTTGGTTCTTTGAAAAGATAAAACTGACAAACCTTTAGCTAGACTCACTCAAAATCAAAAATGAAAAAGGAAGCATTAAAACTGACAGTACAGAAATACAAAGAATAATAAGCTACTATGAAAAATTATATGCCAACAAATTGGACAACTGAGAAGAAATGGATAAATTCCTAGAAACATACAACCTTCCAAGACTGAATCATGAAGAAACAGAAAATTTAAACAGAATGATGACTAGTAAAGAGATTGAACCAGTAGTTTTAAAACTCCCTACAAAGAAAAGTAAGAGACCAGACAACTTCACTGGTGAATTCTACCAAACATTCAAAGAAGAATTAATACCAATCCCTCTCAAACTATGCCAAATAACAGAAAAGGAGCAACACTTCCAAACTCATTTTACAAGGCCAGCATTTCTCAATACCAAAATAGACAAGGACACCACACAAAAAAGAAAATTACAGATCAATATCACTGATGAACATAGATGTAAAAATCCTCAACAAAATGTAAGCCAACTGGATTCAACAATACGTATATTAAAAGGATCACATACCACGATCAAGTGGAGTTTATTCCAAAGATACAAGAATGGTTCAACAATCGCAAATCAATGTGATATACCACATGAATAAAATGAAGGATAAAAATCATATGATCAAGAGAGACCTTCAAGAAGGTGGAGGAGGAAGACATGGAGATCACCTTCCTCCCCACAAATACATCAAAGATACACCTACATGTGGAACAACTCCTACAGAACACCTACTGAGCGCTGGCAGAAGACTTCAGACTTCCCAAAAGGCAAGAAAATCCCCATTTACATGAGTAGTGCAAAAGAAAAAAGAAAAAACAGAGACAAAAGAATAGGGACGGACCTGCACCTCTGGGAAGGAGCTGTGAAGGAGGAAAAGTTTCCACACACTAGGAAGCCCCTTCACTGGCAGAGATGGGGGGTGGGTGGGGGGGAAGCTTCGGAGTCACAGAGGAGAGTGCAGCAACAGGGGTGCAGAGGGCAAAGCGGAAAGATTCCCACAGAGAGGATCAGTGCCAACCAGCACTCGCCAACCTGAGACGCTTGTCTGCTTACCCTCCAGGGCAAGTGGGGGCTGGGAGCTGAGGCTTGGGCTTTGGAGGTCAGATCCCAGGGAGAGGACTGGTGTTGGCTGCGTGAACACAGCCTGAAGGGGGCTAGGGTGCCACAGCTAGACAGGAGAGAGTCTGGGGAAAAGTCTGGACCTGCCAAGGAGGGAAGAGACCACTGTTTTGGGGGTGTGCGAGGAGAGGGGATTCCTTCCCCGTGTGCCCACAGAAGGCAGAGTACCGCCTAAATGAGCTCCTGAGATGGGCGCCAGCCACAGCTATCTGCTTATATCCCAGATACAGGCATGAAACGCTAATGCTACTGCTGCCACCAAAAATCCTGTGTGCCAGTGCAGGTCACTACTCACACACCCCCGGGAGCCTGTGCAGCACATCACTGCCAGGGTCCCGTGATCCAGGGACAACTTCCCCAGGAGAACACACGGTGCACCTCAGGCTGTTGCAATGTCATGCTAGCCTCTGCCGCCACAGGCTCGCCCCACATTCCAATTATGACTACCGTACCCCTCCCTCTCCCTGATCTGAGTGAGCAAGAGAGCCCTAATCAGCCGCTACTTTAACCCCCTCCAGTCTGGGCAGGGAACAGATGCCTGAGGGCGACCTACACACAGAGGCAGGGTGAAAACCAAAGCCGACCCCAGAAGCTGAGCAAAAAAGAAGAGAAAGGGTAACTTCTCCGTGCAGCCTCAGGGTTAGCAGATAAAACCCCACAATCAACTTGATGAACCCTGCAGCTGTGGAATACCTGAATGGACAACGAATATTCCTAAAACAGAGGTGGTGGACTTTGGGAGCAACTGTAGACTTGGGGTTTGCTTTCTGCAACTGATTTGTTTCTGATTTTTATGTTTATCTTGGTTTAAGTTTTAGTGCTTGTTATCATTGGTGGATTTGTTTATTGGTTTGGTTGCTGTCTCTTATTTTTTTATTTTACTGTTTATTTTCTTTCTTTTTTCTTTTTTTTCTTCCTTTCCTTCTGAGCTGTGTGGCTGGCAGGGTCTTGGTGCTTCACCCGGATGTCAGGCATGAGCCTCCAAGGTGGGAGAGCTGAGTCCAGAAGACCACCAGAGATCTCCCGGCCCCACATAATATCAATCGGCGAGAGCTCTCCCAGAGACTCTGTCTCAACGCTAAGACCCAGCTCCACCCAACGGCCGGCAATCTCCAGTGCTGGACACCCCATGCCAAACAACTAGCAAAACAGGAACACAACACCACACATCAGCAGAGAGACTGCCTAAAGTCATACTAAGTTTGCAGACACCCCAAAACACACCACCAGACATGGCCTCGCCCACCAGAAAGACAAGATCCAGCCCCAATCACCAAAACACAGGCACCAGTCCCCTCCCCCAGGAAGCCTACACAAGCCACTGAACCAACCTCACCCACTGTGGACACACACCAAAAACAATGGGAACTACGAACCTGTAGGCCGTGAAAAGGAGACCCCAAACACAGTAAGTTAAACAAAATGAGAAGAAAGAGAAATATGCAGCAGATGAAGGAGCAAGGCAAAAACTCACCAGACCAAACAAATGAAGAGGAAATAGGCAGTCTACCTGAAAAAGAATTCAGAGTAAGGACAGTAAAGATGATCCAACATCTTGGAAAGAAAATGGAGCAAATACAAGAAACGTTTAACAAGCACCTAGGAGAACTAAACAGCAAACAAACAATGATGAACAACACAATAAATGAAATTAAAAATTCTCTAGAAGGAATTAATAGCAGAATAACTGAGGCAGAAAACAGAGAAGTGACCTGGAAGATAAAACAGTGGAAATAACTGCTGCAGAGCAGAATAAAGGAAAAAGAATGAAAAGAATTGAGGACAGTCATAGAGATCTCTAGGACAACATTAAACACACCAACATTCAAATTAGAGGGGTTGCAGAAGAAGAAGAGAAAAAGAAAGGGCTTGAGAAAATATTTGATGAGATTACAGTTGAAAACTTCCCTAACATGGGAAAGGAAATGGTCAATCAAGTCCAGGAAGCATAGAGAGTCCCATACAGGATAAATCCAAGGAGAAACACACCAAGACACATATTAACCAAACTATCAAAAATTAAACACAAAGAAAAAATATTAAAAGCAGTAAGGGAAAAGCAACAAATAACATACAAGGGAATCCCCATAAGGTTAACAGCTGATCTTTCAGCAGAAACTCTGCAAGCCAGAAGGGACTGGCAGGACATATTTAAAGTGATGAAAGGGAAAAACCTACAACCCAGATTACTCTACCCAGCACAGATCTCATTCAGATTCGATGGAGAAATCAAAACCTTTACAGACAAGCAAAAGTTAAGGTAATTCAGCACCACCAAACCAGCTTTACAACAAATGCTAAAGGAACTTCTCTAGGCAGGAAACACAAGAAGGAAAAGACCTACAAAAACAAGCCCAAAACAATTAAGAAAATGGTAACAGGAACATACATATTGATAATGACCTTAAATGTAAATGGACTAAGTGCTCCAACCAAAAGACACAGACTGGCTGAATGGATGCAAAAACAAGACCCATATATATGCTGTCTAAGAGAGACCCACTTCAGACCTAGGGACACATACAGACTGAAAGTGAGGGGATGGAGAAAGATACTCCATGCAAATGGAAACCAAAAGAAAGCTGGAGTAGCAATTCTCATATCAGACAAAATAGACTTTAAAATAAAGACTATTACAAGAGACAAAGAAGAACACTATGTAATGATCAAGGGGTCAATCCAAGAAGAAGATATAACAATTGTAAATATTTATGCACCCAAGATACGAGCACCTCAAGACGTATGGCAAATGCTAACAGCCATAAAAGGGGAAATCAACAGTAACACAACCACAGTAACACAATAACAGCCATAAAAGGGGATATCGACTTTAACACCCCCACTTCCACCAATGGACAAATCATCCAAAATGAAAATAGACAAACACAAGCATCAAATGACACATTAGACCAGATGGACTTAATTGGTATTTATAGGACATTCCACCCCAAAACAATAAAATACACTTTCTACTCAAGTGCTCATGGAACATTCTCCAGGATAGATCATATGTTGGGTCACAAATCAAGTAATTTTAAGAAAACTTGGTAAATTTAAGAAAACTGAAATCATATCAAGTATATTTTCTGACCACAATGCTATGAGACTAGATATTATGAGAAAAAAACTGTAAAAAGTAAAAACACATGGAGGTTAAACAATATGCCACTAAATAACCAAGAGGTCACAGAAGAAATCAGAGGAAATCAAAAAATACCTGGAAACAAATGACAACAAAAACATGACGACCCAAAACCTATGGGATGTAGCAAAAGCAGTTCTACGAGGAAAGATTATGCAATACAATCCTACCTCAAGAAACAAGAAAAATCTCAAATAAACAACCTAACCTTAAACCTAAAGCAATCAGAGAAGGAAGAACAAAAAAACCCCAAAGTTAACAGAAGGAAGGAAATCATAAAGATCAGATCAGAAATAAATGAAAAAGACATGAAGAAAACAATAGCAAAGATCAATAAAACTAAAAGCTGGTTCTTTGAGAAGATAAACAAAATTGATAAACCATTAGCCAGACTCATCGAGAAAAAAACGGAAAGACTCAAATCAGCAGAATTAGTAATGAAAAAGGAGAAGTAACAATTGACACCGCAGAAATAAAGGAACATGAGAGATTACTACAAGCAACTATATGCCAATAAAATGGACAACCTAGAAAAAATGGACACATTCTTAAAAAAGCACAAACTTCCGAGACTAAACCAGGAAGAAATAGAAAATATGAACAGACCAATCACAAGCACTGAAATTGAAACTGTGATTAAAAACCTTCCAACAAACCAAAGCCCAGGAGCAGATGGCTTCACAGGTGAATTCTACCAAACATTTAGAGAAGAGCTAACACCCATCCTTCTCAAACTCTTCCAAAATATAGCAGAGGGAGGAACACTCCCAAACTCATTCTACGAGGCCACCATCACCCTGATACCAAAACCAGACAAGGATGTCACAAAAAAAGAAAACTACAGGCCAATAAGACTGATGAAATTAGATGCAAAAATCCTCAACAAAATACTAGCAAACAGAATCCAAGAGCACATTAAAAGGATGATACACCATGATCAAGTGGCATTTATCCCAGGAATGCAAGGACTCTTCAATATATGCAAATCAATCAATGAAATACACCATATTAACAAACTGAAGGATAAAAACCATATGATCATCTCAATAGATGCAGAAAAAGCTTTCAACAAAATCCAACACCCATGTATGATAAAAACTCTCCAGAAAGTAGGCACAGACGGAACTTACCTCAACATAATAAAGCCCATATATGACAACCAACATCATTCTCAATGGTGAAAAACTGAAACCATTTCCTCTAAGATCAGGAATAAGACAAGGTTGCCCACTCTCACCACTATTATTCAACATAGTTTTCAAAGTTTTAACCACAGCAATCAGAGAAGAAAAAGAAATAAAAGAAATCCAAATTGGAAAAGAAGAAGCAAAACTGTCACTGTTTGCAGATGACATGATACTATACATAGTAAATCCTAAAGATGCCACTAGAAAACTACTAGAGCTAATCAATGAATTTGGTAAAGCTTCAGGATACAAAGTTAATGCACAGAAATCCCTGGCATTCCTATACACTAACAACGAAAGATCAGAAAGAGAAATTAAGGAAACTATCCCATTCACCAATGTAACAAAAAGAACAAAACACCCAGGAATAAACCTACCTAAGGAGGTAAAAGGCCTGTATGCAGAAAACTATAAAACACTGATGAAAGAAATTAAACATGATACAAACAGATAGAGAGATATACCGTGGCCTTGGACTGGAAGAATCAACATCGTGAAAATGACTCTACTACCCAAAGCAATCTACAGATTCAATGCAATCTCTATCAAACTACCAATGGCATTTTTCACAGAACTAGAACAAAAAATTTTACAATTTGTATGGAAATACAAAAGACCCTGAATAGCCAAAGCAATATTGAGAAAGAAAAACGGAGCTGGAGGAATCAGACTCCCTGACTTCAGACTATACTACTAAGCTACAGTAATCAAGACAGTATAGTACTGGCACAAAAACAAAAATACAGATCAATGGAACAGGATAGAAAGCCCAGAGATAAACCCACACACATACGGTCACCTTATCTTTGATAAAGGTGGCAAGAATATACAATGGAGAAAAGACAGCCTCTTCAATAAGTGGTGCTGGGAAAACTGGACAGCTACATGTAAAAGAATGAAATTAGACACTTCCTAACACCATACACAAAAATAAACTCAAAATGGATTAAAGACCTAAATGTAAGGCCAGATACTATAAAACTCTTAGAGGAAAACATAGGAAGAACACTTTATGACATATATCACAGCACGATCCTTTTTGACCCACCTCCTAGAGAAATGGAAATAAAAACAAAAATAAATAAATGGGACCTAATGAAACTTAAAAGCTTCTACACAGCAAGGGAAACCATAAACAAGACAAAAAGTCAACCCTCAGAATGGGAGAAAATATTCGCAAACGAAGCAACTGACAAAGGATTAATCCAAAATATACAAGCAGCTCATGCACCTCAATATTAAAAAAACAAACAACCCAATCCAAAAATGGGCAGAAGACCTAAACAGACATTTCCCCAAAAAAGATATACAGATTGCCAACAAACACATGAAAGGATGCTCAACATCACTAATCATTAGAGAAATGCAAATCAAAACCTTAGTGAGGTATCACCTCACCCTAGTCAGAATAGCTATCATCAAAAAATCTACAAACAATAAATGCTGGAGAGGGTGTGGAGAAAAGGGAACCCTCTTGCACTGTTGGTGCACATGTAAATTGATACAGCCACTATGGAGAACAGTATGGAGGTTCCTTAAAAAACTAAAACTAGAACTACCATATGACCCAGCAATCTCACTATTGGGCATATACCCTGAGAAAACCATAATTCAAAAAGAGACATATACCACAGTGTTCACTGCAGCACTATTTACAATAGCCAGGACATGGAAGCAACCTAAGTATCCACTGGCAGATGAATGGATAAAGAAGATGTGTCACATATATACAGTGGAATATTACTCAGCCATAAGAAGAAACGAAATTGAGTTATTTGTAGTGAGGTGGATGGACCTAGAGTCTGTCATACAGAATGAAGTAAGTCAGAAAGAGAAAAACAAATACCGTATGCTAACACATATATATGGAATCTAAAAAAAAGGTTCTGAAGAACCTAGGGGCAGGACAGGAATAAAGACACAGACGTAGACAATGGACTTGAGGACACGGGGAGGGGGAAGGGTAAGCTGGCACAAAGTGAGAGAGTGGTATGGACATATACAGACTACCAAATGTAAAATAGATAGCTAAGTGGGAAGCAGTTGCATAGTACAGGGAGATCAGCTCGGTGCTTTGTGACCACCTAGAGGGGTGGGATGGGGAGGGTGGGAGGGAGACGCAAGAGGGAGGGCATACATGTATATATGTATACATATAGCTGATTCACTTTGTTATACAACAGAAACTAACACAACATTTTAAAGTAATTATACTCCAATAAAGATGTTTTAAAAAATCATAGGATCACCTCAATAGATACAGAAAAGGCATCTGACAAAATTCATCATCCATTTATGATTAAAAAAAAAGTCTCAACTAAGTTGGTACAGAGGGAACATACCTCAACATAACAAAGACCATATATGACAAGCCCACAGCCAACATCACAGTTAATGGAGAAAACCTGAAAGCATTTCCTCTAAGATTAGGAGGAAGGCAAGGATGCCCACTATTGCCACTTCTATTCAACATAGTATTAGAAGTCCTAGCCAGGACAATTAGGCAAAAAAAGAAATAAAAGGCATCCAAATTGGAAAAGAAGAACTGCCACTATTTGCAGATGACATGGTGTAATATATAGGAAACAATAAAGACTTCACCAAAAAACAAAAAACTGTTAGAACTAATAAACAAATTCAGCAAAGTTGCAGGATACAAAAATCAATATACAGAAATCTGTTACATTTCTATACACTAATAATGTAGTATCAGAAAGAGAAATTAAGAAAACAATCCCATTTACAAGTGCATCAATAAGAATAAAATAACTAGGAATAAAGTTAACTAAGGAGGTTAAAAGTCCTGTACACTGAAAACTGTAAGACACTGATGAAAGAAATGGAAGAAGGCACAAAGAAATGGTAAGATATTTCATGCTCATGGATTGTTAGAATATTGTGAAAATGTCCATATTAACCAAAGCAATCTACAGATTCAATGCAATCCCTATCAAAATTCCAATGCCATTTTTTCACAGGAATAGAACAAACAATTCTAAAATTTGTATGGTACCACAGAAGACTCCAAATAGCCAAAGCAGTCTTAAGGAAGAAGAACAAACCTGGAGGATTAACACTCCCTGATTTCAAACTATATTGCAAAGCTATAGCAATTGAAATAGTAATGGTGCTGGCATAAAAACACAAACACAGATCAATGCAACAGAACAAAGAGCTCAGAAATAAACTCACACATATATAAATTAACTTATAACAAAGGAGCCAGGACTATTCAATGGGGGAAAGGATGGTCTCTTTCATCAATGGTGTTGGGAAAAGTGGAGAGCAACATGAAAAAGAATGAAACTCAACCACTATTTTATATCATACACTCAAGATGGATTATAGACTTGAATCTAAGACCTGAAAGCATAAAACTCCTAGAAGAAAACAGTAAGCTACTTGACAATGGTCTTGAGGATATTTTGAATCTGACACCAAATGCAAAGACAACAAAAGCAAAAATAAATAAGTGGGACTACATCAAATTAAAAAGCTTCTAGGGCTTCCCTGGTGGCGCGGTGGTTGGGAGTCCACCTGGCGATGCAGGGGACGCGGGTTCGTGCCCTGGTCCGGGAAGATCCCACATGCCGCGGAGTGGCTGGGCCCGTGAGCCATGGCCGCTGAGCCTGCGCGTCCGGAGCCCGTGCTCCGCAGCGGGAGAGGCCACGGCAGTGAGAGGCCCGCGTACCGCAAAAAAAAAAAGCTTCTACACAGCAAAGGAAACCATCAACAAAATGAAAAGGCAACCTACTGAATGGGAGGAAATATTTGCAAATCATAAATTTGATGAGAGGTTAATATCCAAAATATATGGGCTTCCCTGGTGGCGCAATGGTTAAGAATCTGCCTGCCAATGCAGGGGACATGGGTTCGAGCCCTGCTGTGAGAAGATCCCACATGCTGCACAGCAACTAAGCCCGTGTGCCACAACTACTGAGCCTGCGCTCTAGAGCCCGTGGGCCACAACTACTGAAGCCCGCGCACCTAGACCCTGTGATCTGCAACAAGAGAAGCCACAGCAATGAGAAGCCCGCACACCGCAACAAAGAGTAGTCCCCGCTCGCCACAACTAGAGAAAGCCAGCGTGCAGCAACGAAGACCCAACGCAACCAAAAATAAATTAATTAAAAAAATATATATATATATGTAAAGAATTCATACAACTCAATAGCAAAAAACAGTCCAATTAAAAAATGGGCAGAGGATTTGAATAGACTTTTTGCCAAAGACGACATACAGATGGCCAACAGACATGAAAAGATGCTCAACATCGGTAACATCAGGGAAATGTAAATTAAAACCACAATGAGATATTCCCTTACACTGGTTAGAATGGCTATTACCAAAAAGATAAGAAATAACAAGCGATAGAGAGGATATGGAGAAAAGGGAACCCTTGCACACTGTTGCTGCTGGAAATGTATAATGGTGCAGTCATTATAGAAAACGGTATGAAGGTGCCTCAAAAAATAAAACTACCATAGGATCCAGCGATTCCACTTCTGGGTATTTAACTGAAGAAAACAAAAAAAGTAACTTGAAAAGATATATGCACCCCCCATGTTCACTGAAGCATTATTTACAATGGCCAAGATATGGGGAAAAAAACCTAAGTGTCCATCAACAAATAAATGGATAAAGAAAATGTGTATAATACACAAAATATATACATAATGGAACAGTATTCAACCATAAAAAAAGAATGAAATATTACCATTTGCACAGCATGGATGAACCTAGAGGGTATTATGCTAAGTGAAATAAGCAGAGAAAGACAAATTCGTATGATCTCACTTATATGTGGAATCTTTCAACAACAATAAACTCAGAGATAAAACAAACTGGTGGTTGCCAGAGGTGGAAAATGGGTAAAATGGGTGAAGGGGGTCAAAAAGTAAGAGCTTCCAGTTACAAATAAAGTAAGTTATGGGGATGTAATGTACAGCATGGTGACTATAGTTGATACTGTACTGCATATCTGAAAGTTGCTAAGAGAATAAATCTGAAAAGTTCTCATCACAAGAAAAAAATTCTGTAACTATGCATGGTTAACTAGACTTACTGGGATGATCATTTTGCAATATATAAAAATATCAAATCATTATATTATACCCCTGAAACAAATATATGGTATATGTCAATTATGTCTCAATAATAAAAAAAAGAATGATAGAACAGAAGATCCATAATAGCCTACATTATAACAAGGCTCTAGTCTAATGTTCTCTGCTGCCAGTTTCAAATCTTCTGAATTAACAGGAGATAAGACCTCTAGGCATCTCTGACAAATGCTACCTGTAACTTATTATCAAGGTATCAAGATAATAGAAAACATTACTACTATTAGTTTATTGTAAATATATAAACTATTTACAAATTATCAAGGAAAAACAACTCAAGCCTTCAGCAACGAAATTTTCAATTTATTCAACAATCTTTTCAATTGTTGAAAACAGCAGTTTAACAGGCAACTAAAAGGAAAGAATCTCATGATCTTTGGAGCTTAAAATAAAAAAAGTCCTTGACAACATGGTCATCAATGTCTATGTTCGGCCACAAATATATGAACTAGTACCTACAGGAAGTTACTTACAACTCAATCTCATCAATTTTTTTCAACAAATATCCCTCAAATAATAGCACAGTTCTTGGCCAAAGAGAATCAGAGATCAGTACAACAACAAATAAAAGTGAAATGAACTATAACCTACTACTGTTCCCACTTACATCATAGACATGTTGGGGCAGAGAAAACACAAATGCAATCTTTGTTTCAGTCTTCAAAAAAAATAATATTAAAAAAAAACTCAGTCTCTGAATACCTACTATGCACAAGGCACTAGAGTTTAAAATGTGATATATCAGCCGGTAATACAAGACTCATGCCTACCTCTACCTATTTACCACTCATCACAAAACCAACTTTCAAAGGATAGGATTGTCTTGTCTAAGCATTTTTCCTCTTAGTGACTGGCTTAACTCAAAGAGAAGGGGCAGAACAATGCTTTTATGTTTGCAAGGCTACTGTATTACATTAAAAATTAGGGCTCTTCAACCACAAGAGGCACCAATACTCTCCAAGTTTTTACAGCAGCTTTTTCATCAAAGTAGATAATTTTTTTTTAAGTGGAGCTTTTCTAAAGTATATTTAAACTGAAAAATCTATATTTAACAAAACATAGTAAAATATTTTATTTTCACTGTTAACGGAACTGTAAAGATACCTCTCCCCTAAGCCACGATAATGTTTCTATCTAATCGGTTTTTGCCTTAACCAGATGACAATGTTTTATATAAACTGCCTTTACTTCTTTCTTAGAGTTATTATTCTACAGGACTGAGTGTTAGCACATAGTAGGTTCAAAGGAACATTTTTAAAGAGTGAAAAGCAAGGGTCTATCTTTTCCACCCTTTAGGTTATCACCCTTTGTTCACTGAGTTCCCACACCTTAGCTTGCAACCTCTATTGCTTCAACCCTCTGAAACAGCAGTCCCCAACCTTTTTGGCACCAGGGACCAGTTTCGTGGAAGACAATTTTTCCATGGACCGGGTGGTGGGGGGGCTGTTCAGGCGGTAATGTGAGCAATGAGGAGCGGCAGATGAAACTTCGCTCACTGGTCCACCGCTCACCTCCTGCTGTGCGGTACCGGTCCACAGCCTGGGTGTTGGGGACCCCTGCTCTAAAACACCCATCCAACCTCACTTCCTGCCTTTGGGGTAAATTGACCTCATCTTCAAAGAAACCCTCTGCCTCTTCCACAAAATCTCCTATGCCATTCAGTGTTGTTCTGCATTTCTAGGCTTAGTGTGTGGAAGACTGGAACTAAGGACATGAGATTGGAAATAAGGACACAGACTGAAGTTTGTCAGATATCCAGCCATACTTCTGAGGTCACAAAAACCAAAGTAAAAATTAAATTTACCAAGGCCATAATACAGTGAACAAGATACAGGGCTGCCTCCTTAGAACTTTGGAAAATACACAGAAAAGCAAAAATTAACTTCTCTAATTTATTTAAGCAGATCAATAAACACCATCATACATTGCTGAGGCCCTAACTTCAGAAGAGAAGAAAAGTGTCAATCGCAATGTAAAGATAAGCCATTCACTGAAGGAACTATATCTATCTATGGCATCAGGAAGGCTTACCAATGTGCACCAAAAGGTTTTCTACACTGTCCATTTGTTGAGAACTGACCTCATTAGGAAGGCTGACGATCTAAGCCCTAAAGCATCTTATCAAAAAACTAAATAATCTTGCTTTATAACCTATAACAGATAGAAGGAATCTTTTTAGTGAGCAGACTTCTGAGTAAGAAAAGCTTTAAAACACTACACTAACGGTGGCAACTGTAAGGAAGCCAAACAGGATGTGCTTAGCATACTAACAGAGTTTATTAACTTAAGAATGTGATTTTAAGTATCCCGAGTTTGAGAGATAAAACTGAATATTTTTTCCCTTAACTTTTTTTTAAAATTAATTTATTTTTGGCTGTGCTGGGTCTTTGTTGCTGCACGCAGGCTTTCTCTAGTTGCAGCGAGCAGGGGCTACTCTTTGTTGCGATGCACTGGCTTCCCATTGCGGTGGCTTCTCTTGTTGCGGAGCACGGGCTGTAGGCGCACGGGCTTCAGCAGTTATGGCTCTAGGCGCACGGGCTTCAGCAGTTGTGGCTCGCGGGCTCTAGAGCGCGGGCTCAGTAGTTGTGGTGCACGGGCTTAGCTGCTCCATGGCATGTGGGATCTTCCCGGACCAGGGATCGAACCCATGTCCCCTGCATTGGCAGGCGGATTCTTAAACACTATGCCACCAGGGAAGTCCTCTCTTAACTCTCTATGTAATCTTTTGTTAAAAAAAAATATCTTTAACATTGCACTTGTATCCTAGGACATCAACATGTAAATTGGCTAGTAATTCCTGTTTTGTTCTCTAAGGCATCTGACTATCTATAGTATTACTAAATCTGATTTGCACAATCTGTAAATATTGTGAAACAGTGAAAGAGGTTTCAAAGTATTCTGAAGAAAATATACAGAAGTCTGGTCAATTTCCACACACTCTTGGCCACTTAAATAACATTTCTAATTAGGTTATAAGTAAAGAGGATTTCATTATATTACAATTTTGTTTTAAATGGCCTCCCTCCCTATACTGGTACTGTCAAGAGAGAAAAACTATGTTTATTACTGCTCTCTATATAAGCTATTCTAAGCACTCTATGCACAGTAGTCTATCTCATTTAGAGAAACTATGAGGTTTTGATTTTATTATAAATATCCAAATTTATTAGACATATGAATATACACATTCCTCTGAAATAATTCCTCAACCAATGAATGACTGAAAACTTCCAAGCTGAAAATGATAACACACTTGGGCAAATAAAGACCTTCTTTCCTGGGAAATGACTTCTTAAATCCTATCCTGGAAAAGAGGAAGAAAAAAAAAATAGAGTATGTCTCACACAATCATAATTTAAGTGACTAATATGCCATTTTATTTTAAATAAATAATGCTAGTGATTCAAATTATCACAACCATTAGACCAATGACAACACAGGCCCTCTAGTATATTTTAACACGTTAATTAGCATTCTTTTAACTATTTTTCATTTCTAACCTGTAACTTTTACTTTTTTTACTATTATTTTTTTCTATTTTTTAAGAAACTTTTATACAATTTTTAAACATTACTGTCCTAACCTGTGACTTTTAAAGACCTAGAGTTGGAGAATTGGTGTTTTAGACATAGTCATGTGCTGGTAATATTTTCCCCCATTTGTTTCCTACCTTCTCACACACAGTAAACAAGCCATTCTAGAATCAGACACATCATCATCCAACATACATAATTAAAGAAACTACATGTGTACTTTTAGATTTACATTGTTTAATAAATCCAAGTGACATTTTGTGTTAATTCCAAAATAAGTTCATCCACTAGATAAAGAAAATAAAAACTAAAAATCCTAAGTCTCAAACTGAATAATAAGTTTTAATAAAATCATCTTTCTATACAATTTTTTTTTATGATTCACGATCAGGAGTGAGAGATTATAGAACTGTGGAATCAGACTAAATATCTAACTATACAATGTTTCTGAATGGCTATTATAAACAATACAGACTTTAAGGACTCATTCAGAGACACATTTGATTCTGAAATGTATTATTCAGTGTTGTTTTTATTAAGTGTACCATCCATGGGACTTTTTTTTTTGCGGTACACGGGCCCCTCACTGTTGTGGCTTCTCCTGTTGGGGAGCACAGGCTCTAGACGCGCAGGCTCAGCGGCCATGGCTCACGGGCCCTGCTGCTCCGCGGCATGTGGGATCTTCCCGGACCAGGGCACGAACCCGTGTCACCTGCATCGGCAGGCAGACTCTCAACCACTGCGCCACCAGGGAAGCCCCTACAATCTTTTGTTAAGTTCTTTGTCATAGGATGAAATCTGCATTTGCTGGTCTGTAATTGGCATTTTGGAGAACAGGCAAAACAGTGAAGCATGGTTCCCTGTTGGTTCATCCAAGGTCAAGGAAAAGAATCATATTCCCAACCCCTCCAATATAATTTAAGTTCATGATCCTAATGGCTCAAACTCATCCTAGTCAAGTTCAAACTTTGAATTTCTTATGAATACATCTATTGATGTCCTTTGGATATTTTAGGATTAAAAAATTTAAATCACAAACTGCAAAATGAATAATCAAGTACTAGGTTTTTGATCTTAATATTTGTTTCAGCCTAAGTTTACAACAGTTGAAGTGTTTGATTCTTAAAAATGTATTGAAGCTTTCTATTTGTAAAGCCTCTTTAGGTTCTATCAGACATTTGAATAAGACAAAAGCTTTGTCCTCAATGAGCTGACAAAACAAATATAGAAAACTCTACTACAAGACATGGTGGAGATGCCATGAAGAACGTTTTGGAAAATACCATGGACCTTTAGAGAAGGAAGATCACAATCTGTTTTGGGTCAGAGAAAACAACTTGAACCAAGTCATGTGGAAAAGGGAAGTGAGCAAGAAACATGTTCAGGAAACAATGAAAGACACAGCTTGGCCAGAGCCCAGTGCACAGGGAGGAAATAAGATTCCAAAGACAAGAGCCATGCTGCCTGTAAAGGGCTCTGAAGTCAGGCTGAGGACATATAATAAAGTCACTGTGTGTGGCTGTGCTACAAGCAAGACTGTGCCTCTTGGGGGTGTGAAAGTAACGAATAAATTACACTGAAAGCATAGGGACAGAACATATTACTAAAGCCTGCAATAAATCAGAAAAGGGAGTAACGGGGATCTGAACCAGGTGGCCCCCAGATGACAGTGGGAATGGAAAGGTGATGTTGCACTTAAAATCTACTGCACGTGGTAAAGGAGTTGGTATTTGGAGCAATGAAGGCAGGGGAGGGCGAGTGGGAAGCCGGTGCCACAGTTCTTAATCTGGATGACCAGAAGAAACTAAATACCTAAGTGCCCTAACAAAAATAGGAAGTCAAGGGGAAGAACTGAGATTTTTGTATTGTTAGTTCAGGGGAAGGCGGTGCAAATGAGATTCTGGTCTGGACTTGTTACATTTGAGGAATCAGTTGCAAACATTTGGCACACAGAAACATCACTGAGTACTGAAGAAGGCTCCATCCTGAGGAGATTTCAGCCCTCTCCACAAACAGGATAGTTAAAAGAAGTGTGAGTAAACAAGGCAAAAATGAAAACATAGATGGAGGCAGATTGGAGAATGACTCCATTTAGAGAATGGGGGGGGCAAATAAAACTAACTACTGATCTCAGGTAAGACAAGAAGCAAAATGTCGGAAGATGGCTCTTATCAGACATTCGCTAGAATGTCTGGTAAGAGTCTCAAAAGGGAGTAGCTATCTTTAGTGTCAAACACTAAAAAGGACCCAAGAAATATAAGTATTGAGAAAAATAAAAGTCCACTGGGATGTGGCACTGAGAAGTTCTGTGATGTTTAATAAGTCAGGAGGTAACGACTTGGAAAGGGGAGATGGTAACAGAGAGGAGTCACTTATCTTAGAAGTCTTTTAAAAGATAGGAGAGTGGACTTCTGTCTCTTATTTCCAAGGCAAAGAAATACAGTAAAACTCTAATGAAATCCTGTAGTGCAAACCCACTGGAGGGGAAAAAAAATCCCTTATTTATTACTATTTGATGATTTCCATGGTGTAAGTACTACCACCATGGCTGATTTCAAGATGCCAATGGTTGGCAAAATTCCTGAAAATTTAGTAATAACTCTGGACCACCACTGCAAACTGCTACTCTGTGGTCTACTCTGCAACTCAGCAATTCCGTGACAGCCTTCCTCTAAACTCACCTGATACTTAATTATTCTCTGGGACAACCTTGCAGCAATTCACAGAAATCTACCCAGCTCTTGTTACATATTGCTTTCTCAACTGTATTACAACTGAAAAGGGTTAGATGTTGAAAGCCAAATGGCTCCCAGGCATGCCTGTCTTCACTAAGAAGGAAACAACAAGAATTACATACTCCAAAAAGCCTTCAGGTGACCTTTTTTATAATTGTTTCCTTTGTTAATGTCATTGTCCCTTATAAATCTGAGATGTCTTGAGAATAGGGAACTTGATTCAAAGACTTCAGTTTTCCCACAATCCACTTGGCTCTTGGGATAGTTCTATTGTTGATCAACCAATTAAAAAAAGTTTTAAAGTAAGCTCTGTATCAATGAAGGAATAAGTAACGAAGTATCAGTGGAATAAGCAAAAGAAACATGAACCAAACATCCTAGTAGGCCCAATCGTGGTGAGAGGCAGCAGAGATATGTGACAGCTCCTTAGACTAAATCCAGATACCTAGGGGGCTCCAATCCATCCCTGCTACTTGCTGGTGGGATGCTAGCAGCAGTCCCAGTTGCAGTTCCACCTGAAAAATGGGAACAGTAGTACCTAGCACACAGGGTCGACCTTAAGGTTTAATATGAACACATTAGGGAACACCCAGCAGGAACAGGTACTTACTTGTTACAGTTCACAATGCCATACCAGTTTGTACACTGGACACTGATCAAGTGTATCACCAAGAGCACCAAGGAGGCCCACCTCTAACAAGGAACTGCGGCTGGTTAGCTGCTAAGGATAGTTTATAGTCTGTCCCCAGTGACCTCCTGCTATCACCCAAAACCACAAATTCCTTTCATGGCTGTGCCCTGGACTCCCAAGTCCCACAACAACATGGAGGCCAAAGAGTCCTCCTAAAAGCAATCTGAGAGCCAAAAATGTTGTGACAAAGAAGAGGGTAACAAGCTAACAGGTTCTGACTTGTATTCACACAGCCTGCAGCATCTCACCTCAACAAGGAAGTTCATCAACAAACCAAAATAATGGACCTATTCATCATATAAACAAAACTCAAGAGAAGAACCTAGTTTCTAATATTTCACAACTCTTCCCCTCTGTCATCTTTCCAAATACCTCTGTCTGTCATGATACTTTATATTCCCTTCTGTCATTTAGTTTTTCATATGCTAATTTCTCCCGACATCTGAAATAGAATTGTTGTCAAAATATTAAACATATATGGGGGGTAGCACAGAAGTTTATTTACTTTCCAATCTGAATGACTGGCCTTGAGAAATAGGGCAATAATGTTCATAGCAATTTAATTTTTCCACTAATTAACTGCTATTCATCTACTGCCAAGTGCATGAAGTTACAGGTAGAAAAGAATAATACAAACAGTATATTCGTATATCAAAAAGTTTCCCATTAGAACCCTCCTAAACTGTTGACGGGAACGTAAATTGGTGCAGCCACTATGGAAAATAGTACGGAGATTCCTTAAAAAGCTAAAAATAGAGCTACCATATGACCCAGCAATCCCACTCCTGGGCATATGTCCAGAAAAGATGAAAACTCGAATTTGAAATGATACATGCACCCCGATGTTCACAGCAGCACTATTTACAAGTGCTGGAAGACATGGAAGCAACCTAAGCGTCCATCAACAGATGAATGGATAAAGAAAATGTGGTATATATATACATTGTGTGTGTGTGTATATATACACACACACACAATGGAATATTAGCCATAAAAACTAATGAAATACGACCGTTTGCAGCAACATGGATGGACCTAGAGATTATCATACTAAGTGAACTAAATCAGAGGAAAACAACTATCACATGATACCACTTACACGTGGAATCTAAAAGAAAATGATACAGATGAACTTATTTACAAAACAGAAGCAGATTCAGACATAGAAGACAAACTTATTACCAAAAGGGAAGGGGGGAGGGATAAATTAGGAGTTTAGGATTACCAGCTACACACCACTATATATAAAATAGATAAACAGGACCTACTGTATGGCACAAGGAACTGTATTCAATATCTTGTAATAACCTATAATGGAAAAAAACCTGAAAAGAATATGTGAATATATATATATAGATATACATATATACACACTGAATCACTTTGCTATACACCTGAAACTAACACTACATAGTAAATCAACTGCACTTCAATAAAATAAAAATTTTTTAAAAAGCTTCCCGTTAGACATCTGTCCCACCACTTCCATAAAGTTTCCTACACATAGTGTGTCTTCTGAGAAGCAAACGCACACATCTCTCCAGTAACGCCAGAACACTTGGAAGCAAAGGAAGATCTCCATTTGAGAGATTACTGACTCTGAATTTGCTACCCATATCGTGTTAATTTTCTTTCTATACAGCATCTGTAAATTAAACGTCCTCTGAAAGCTCAAGCCACAGACTCACTCCCCCAGCCCCTTTCCCCCATTCTGGGCTCCTCCTTCCCCCGACACTCCCTTCCCTCCCGCGGCTTCTGGGGTGAACGTGGGCTCGCCATCCAACACTGTCCCGAAGAAGCGCCGCCCCTTCCTCAGGCTCCCGAGACGCTCGGCCGGGTGGCACTTTCGTTCTCGCCCCGGGATGGACCGAGCACAGCGCGAACCTGAGGTCCGAAGCCGCGCTCGGAAGTGGACAGAGTGACTCAGCCGTTTCCCATAACTCGAGTCAGGTGCAGGGACGCCGGTCAGCACTCGCGGGCCGCGCTGGGGGCAGGGCTGGGTCCGCAGCCGTCTCTGCCCGGAAGGAGACCTCAGCGGACGACCAGCCCGGACTGAGTGCCGGGTCACCCCCGCCGCCCGCCCCGCCGAGCCGCTGACACGACCCCGCGGCGGCCCCTCCGCGCGGGGGTCAAGCGGCCTCCCGGCGCCGCCTGGGTCACACTCAGACCCGAAGGGCGCCCGCCGGGGGCAGAGCGAGGCCAGGGCTTCTCCTCCCGGCGCCGCGCGGATTCGCGCCGGGGCCGGACGACAGAGCCGCCGGGCGAGTTAAAGAGTCCTCGGCGCTGCCCGCGTGCCCGAACCTGACGTAGCCCTCGCCACACTTACTTCTCATTAGCGTCCACAGAGTCCACCTCCACCTCCTCAGCCGCCATGGCCGCCGTCGCCGCGCGAGCTTCCGGCTGTACTTCCACGCCGGCTGACAGGCCGACTGGGAGGCCGGTACCCGCCGCCGCCCTTAAGGCCGCCGCCAGCGTAGGAGTCGGCCGCCCCATCGCGTGACCGGGCGGTGCGGCCGCGCGCCTGCGCGTGCCTGCGCGTTCCGGGCCATCCTGACCCCCCCTTCGTCCACCAGTCACGCATGCGTCCTCCCGTCCGACGCGCTCGGGTGTGGGCGCTAGGCGGGGCAGTCAACTTGGGGGAAACGAGAGTGGCCCGGCAGAGTTAGGTGGTAACTAACTTCAATCATAACCGTATTAATGCATCATCCGCTGATATTGATTGTCAGGTGCTGGGCACTGGACAGACACCTAGCAGTTCCCTGGGGAATGAGGCGCGACCTTGCCCTGAAAGAGCCCATCTAGTATTCGATAGATGCTGCAATAGCGAATGGAAATGCTGTAATGGAGGAGCTGTGTGGCCTGCCGCCGGCCCTTCCTCGCAGGTGGGTGGCCTAGGGGAGAGGGCGACCTTGAGTCAGTTGATATTCACTGATGTGCGGGACACTACTCCAGACCCTGGAGTTACTGTAGTGACCAAAACCAGCAACTCCTGTCCACCCCGCGCTGTGTACACACGGGAGGAATGTAAAGAGTCGGCGTTTAGGTACTTATGAGTTCTTGAGAGTACACCACTAATGTAAATATCAACACTTCTTGACCTGTTTTCAAGGCTTTTAACCGTCAGATACTACCTGCTTTTGTATTTATATCACTTCCTGCCATTCATTCATTTGTATTTACCGTTTGCCTACTATATCCCCACTCTGTTCTAGGCGCTTAGAAACAATGGATTGAAGTAGGGCTCACTTCTTTACGGAGCCTACGCTAATATATTACCCTTTATTTTATTTTATTTTTTTTGCGGTACGCGGGCCTCTCACTGTTGCGGCCTCTCCCGTTGCGGAGCACAGGCTCCGGACGCGCAGGCTCAGCGGCCATGGCTCACGGGCCCAGCCGCTCCGCGGCATGTGGGATCTTCCCAGACCGGGGCACGAACCCGTGTCCCCTGCATCGGCAGGCGGACTCCCAACCACTGCGCCACCAGGAAAGCCCTACCCTTTATTTTAGACGCAGTTCATCCCTCTCCTTCCCTAACTCTCCTCCCTGTCTGCAGCCTCTTTTTCTCTCCTCTGAGTCCCCCTAAACCAGACAGTTTCTATCACTCATCTGACACTCAGATTCTCAGCCTTGACTACTTGTTGTGGCTTTTTAATGGACATTAATCAGTATTCTTCCAACTACACTGGAAGTTCCTTGAGGGTAGGGATGGTGTCTTCCGTGATTCAGGGGGGAAAAAAGCAACTCATAATCCCTTGGGCATAGCAATAACTAATAAATATTCTTATTGTATTTGATCCAATTCGTAAGTATGTTAGGGAAGACTAGGACATATGAAAACACCGTTCCAGGAATTCATGGTGTTGCCAGAGACTTGCAGTGTGTCTGCAGAAACTGACTCTCGACTATCTCCACCTATCAGACCATATCCATACTGGGGACACCTCTTTCTATATGGGCCAGACAGGTAATTGAGGACTCTGCTGCATGGAGTACAGTCCCAGCCCTGTGGTACTGAGTCCAGTATCAAAACCTAAGAATATGGCAGCAACTCCTGCAGCACCTTCAGAAACTTGGACTGGCAAGTATGCGCCCTCAAGACTTTGTGGACCTGGAGCCCACTCTCATAGATGCCTATGGCTGCTGCACAGTTTAAAAAAAAAAAATCATTGATCCAATGCTGGAGTTTATCCAGAAACTGACAGAGCAGTGCATAGGGCTATGGGATTTCATGATCTTCCCCAACTCTGGGGATGTCTCTGCCCAGGCTTCACTTTGCTGCTGGTGGAGGAGCTGTCCTTGACTATGACGAGAAGAAGTCCAAGCTGGTATCACCCAGCCCCTGGGTGCTGCCAGCAGTGGAGGAACCCCTGCTGCTCCATTGTGACTGCCACACCACCCTGGAGTTCCTGGACTGTGTCTTCTTGGGAGACAGTGAGACCAACATCTTTTGATGCAACCTGTACCTGGACAGCTCCTCCTATACCACCCTCAGTCACTGCTTGGCCAGACCTCCATCACTGCCTCCCTGTACTTTGGTGGTGCCCTGAGAGCACACCTCCCAGAGTTCCAGGCCAACCTGGTGCCCTCTTTCCAAATCCACTTCTTTTTGAGGACATACTAACCAGTTACTTTGATTCAGCAGTACTTATGTTGGGGGATCACTTGCGCCTACTTTGAACTCTCTCTCTCATCAGATGGTCAGATGTGACACTCATCAAGGCAAATTCATAGCCTGCTCTGCCTGCGCTACCCCAGGGCTGTGGCGTCCAAAGAACTAATGCTGCAGTTATACCACCAAGACCATTATACCACCATTATACCAGCGTACCATAGAAGGTGATGACTGGTGCCCCACTGGTGTCAAGATTGGCTTTAATTTCTAGCCCCTCAACAGTGATTCTCCAGGAGAAATGCTGAACACCACCACGGCCGTCAGAGAGGGCTGGGCCTTTATCACAAGTCTGCCAGGCTAGCACTTGCAAACCAGAATGAGGATAAGGGCATGAAGGGTTTTCTGAGGACTTCGATGGCCTTGCTGCCCTGTAAATGTTGATAAAGTGCTGTGATTAAACGGAGTAAGAAAGCAAGTGTGGCAGGGAAATTAATAAGGACGTGGGATAGTAAGGGAAAATGATAGCTGGATCCAGGGAAGGGCTGGATACCAGTCAGCTGTATGACCTGGGGAGGTTTGGAATCACATGATTAGGGCTTCTCAGACGCTAACCTGCATCCACACTTCCTGTGGATCTTGTTAAATGGCAAATTCAGCCTCTGTAGGTCTGGGGTGGCGCCTGAGATTCTGTGTTTCTAACCGGCTCCCAGTGATGCCTGTGTTCCGGCTGCTAGTCAGCAGACCACCCTTTAAATAACAAAGCTCTTGAGCAGCCCTGTCCACTAGAACTTTCTGCAATCATGGGAATGTTCTAAATCCCCACTTTCCAGTATAGTAGCCATGAGTCACATGGATCTACAGAGTATTTGAAATGTGGCTAGTGTGACCAAATTTTTCTTTTTAATTAATTTAACTTTCAAGCCACATGTGGCTAATGCTACCATGTTGGACAGCAAGATGTAGATTTTTGAAAATGAGAGTTTGAGACCAGACAGTTCCCACGGTCCCATCTGATGTCCTGTGGTTCCAAGATGTTGTTTTCAAAGTGTGTGTGGAGGGTGAGGATAGGAGTTTGATGAGGGGACGGATGTTAAAGTCTGGAGTAAAGCATGAAGGGTTGGCAGTTCCACCAAATGGAAAATAGTCTGAGAGTTACCTGTTTAAAATGTAGAATATTTTGTCTTTTTGTACCTAAGTTGTCAAATGTATTGGCATAGGCTCTTTGTAATGTTGCCTAATTATCTTCCTAATGTTGTTAGGCTCTGTAGTGATAGCCTCTCTTCAAACCTGATATTGTTCACTTGCACTTTCTTTTTTACTCCTGGTCAGTTAGCTAAGAATTTATCAATTTTATTAGTCTCAAAGAACCAACTTTTGGTAATTTCATGGATTTTGCTTTTTCTACATATGCTCAGGAGAGCTTTCCATATTAGTGCATATAGATTTACCTCATTTTTCTTAATTTCTACCACGGTATTTCATATTATGGGGATTTATTTAATCATAGGCATTCTCATTCATTTTTCTTTTCTTTTTTTTCTATTAGAATACTGAAGGGAACCTCCTTTTACACGCCTCTATATGCACGTGAGAAAGGCCAGGAGCTTCCCCTCCCCCGCAGTTATATAAATGGAATCATACAATGTATAACCTTTTGAGATTGACTCTTTTCCTCTCAGCATAATTCCCTGGAGATTCATTAAAGTTGTCAAGTGAACGAATAGAATAGTTCATTCCTTTTTAGAGCTGAGTAGTTTTCCACAGTTAGTTTAATCAGTCACCTGTTGAAGGCCATCTGGGTTGTTTCCAATATTTTTGGATATTACAAATAAAACTGGCATAGACGTTTGTGCACAGGTTTTTGTGTAAACCTAAGTTTTTCATTTCTCTGGGATAACTGCCCAGGACTGTAATTGCCGGTCACATGATAGTTACATATTTAGATTTTTTAAAGAAACCACCAAATTATCTTCCAGAATGGCTGTACCATTTTCTGTTCCCAACAGCAAAATATAATTGATCTAATTTCTCTATATCCTCACCAACATTTGGTGTTGTCTCTATTTTTTATTTTAGCCATCTTGATAGACCAGTAGTAATGTCCCATTGTGGTTTTAATTTGCATTTCCCTGATGACTAGTGATGCTGAGCGTTATTTTACATGCTTATTTGCCGTATGTATGTTTTTTTCAATGAAATGTCTGTTCATGTATGTCTTTTGCCCATTTTCTAACTATTAAGTTTTGAGAATTTTTAATATTCTCCAGTGACTAATCCTTTGTCAGAAACGTGGTTTGCAAATATTTTCTCGCATATGCAGCTTGTCTTCTTATCCTCTTCACATGGGCTTTTGCAGAGAAAACATATTTTAATTGAATGAAATCCAATGTATTGATTTGTTTTATGGCCTATGCTTTTGATGTTGTCTAAGAATTATTTGCCTAACCTGAGGTCTTGAAGATTTCCTCCTTTGTCTTTTTCCAAAAGTTGTATGGTTTAACATGTTACATTTAAACATTTAAGTCCATGATCCATTTTGAGTTAATATTTGTATAAGGTGAGAGGTTTAGGTCAAGGGTTTTTGTTATTTGCCTATGGATATCCAATTGTTCCAACACCATTTGTTGAAATCACCAATGGTTTTTTTTAGTTTTTAAAAAATATTTATCTATTTTATTTTTGGCTGTGCCGGGTCTTAGTTGCGGCATGCAGGATTTTCATTGCTGCGCACGGGCTCTTTGTTGCGGCGCATGGGTTTAGTTGCCCTGCGGCATGTGGGATCTTAGTTCCCCGACCAGGGATCAAAACCTTGTGCCCTGCATTGGAAAGCAGATTCTTAACCACTGGACTACCAGGGAAGTCCTGAAATCACCAATGGTTTTCAATGTATTACTAGGTAGCCTCTTTTTTCTTTCTCCTATTTTTTTCTTTTTTTAAAAATTGAAGTATAATTGATTTACAGTGTTATATTAATTTCTGGTGAACAGAATATATATTCTTTTTCATATGGTTTATTCTAAGATATTGAATATAGTTCCCTGTGCTCTACAGTAGGACTTTTTTGTTTATCTATTTTGTATAGAGTAGTTTGTATCTGCTAATCCCAATCTCCTCATTTATCTGCCCCCCCTTTTCCCTTGGTAACCATAAATTTGTTTTCTGTCTGTGAGTCTGTTTCTGTTTCGTAAGTAAATTCATTTGTATCATTTATATTCCACATATAAGTGAACTACTTATACTAGGTAACCTCTTATGCTCTTATAAAGGATGTCTGAATGATGATAGGTGTTTTTCTGGGTTAGGAGATTTGTAGTGGTGCACATGGAGGTGGGGTGCTCAAACCCCTCTTCAAGGAAGGACTTATTACCCCAGCTGCTGTGAGAGTTTCAGTAGAAAAGCTCCCAGCTTACAGTCCTTTCAGGGAGCACATCACCTACAGAGAGCCACCTCACCAAGGTCATGCCCTCTGAGGAAGGCTCACAACTAATGAAGGATGGAGGTAGAGATACTAAAGGACCAACCACTTCCACCCAAAGTGAGATGATTCTGATGAGCCATTTCTGCTCCAGAACCCCCTGTGGCTGAGGCTGTCTAGCCTACATCACGGCTCAAACTTCTCCCTCTGTCGGATCCCACTTTTCCCCCTCCTTTCCACAGGTGTGATCTTGAGGGCACTCCCTGAACATTATCTCAGAGACTGCTTCCTCCAGATTCCAAACTGTGATACTCGTTTTCATTTTTCTTTAATGATAAGCATGACATTTGGCTTAGGTACTGAGAATGGTGAAAAGGTTATAACTTGATGGTCTTTACACCAGTATTATAGGAATCAGTAACAACAGGAAAACTTTCATCAGAAACTCTACTCTCAAAACACACCACTGCAAAAAAGAAGTGAGCTGAATGGTAGGGAAAGGATAGGTGTGAGAGGTAAGATTAGCACAGGCACGCATGTGAGACAGATCACAAGCGAGATAGAGTAAGAGTTGCATGATGCTGTCCCCTCCTCTGTCACCATGGTTTATAGAGGTTCCAACACTAGAAAGGTAGATGTGTGGGTGAGTATCCAGACGTACAGCAGACCAAATCTCCCCAGCAACGTGATCAAAAATCAGGTGGGCATAACCCTTGAAATAATTTCCATGCTTATACCGGTTCCCATTCTAATGTGTTTCTGATACTTTTCATAACTTCTTAGGAAACCCAAATGTGGATAGAGAGGGAAGTCATAGACGTGATTGTCCAATTTCAATGTCAAATGCCATTGGAGTTGGAGGCAGGAAAGAGAGAGAGGAAAAGAAGCCAGAGGGGCTAGCATTCAATTTGCAGTCATGTCCCCTGGCCCCAGGAAATTTGAAGTCATGATGATCTGGGGAGAGAATTTTAATGGTGTCCCTTTTCTCCACTTTCCACTTCATTTGATTACAATTGAAGAGTCCTAGATTTTTATTTTCAGTAGAATCAGTGTTTTTAAAAAGGATTTTTCTCACACTATTTCACATCTTTTAACTTTTATTCTAGTTGTTTTTTTCTGATCAGTCCATGCTGAACTAATAGGCATTATCATAAACCAGGAAAAATGTTGCCCTCCAAACTGTTGACACTGCAAATGTCAGTGGCCTTTCTGTGTTTCAACTTCCAAGAGCAAAACTCATCTATGTAGTTATTATGCCGCTGAACATTTTTAGCAGGGGCCGGTTTATACAGTAGTAGAAAGAAGGTGTTCATACCCATAATTCCCTCTGACATTTATGTTGCCTGTTTATTTATCCCCTCCCCATTTTGAAAATGCATCCTTCAGTGTAAAACAGTTTACTGAATATCCATTCCGTTTAGTCTGCACTTAGGGCAGAAAACAAACAGCAATGGGTGTCTTGGCTCTATTACATTTTCTGACAAGTGGGAAATATCTGTTTGTAATGCAATAAATTCTTGGTTCTAAGTAATTCAGCAAACTGGCTTATTTAGCTTTAACTCTGAAGGGATGCACAGAGGGAACAATTTTCACCCATCATTGATTCCACACTGAAATATGATTGTATGTCCGCAGCTGGGGGGAGCTTTGTGGTGGTATGAGTGAATAAGCAGTTAATGAAAACGCTGTTCGGAGTCAGTGCAAAACTAGCAAAGACCTTACTGCTTACCTGGATGGCTGGAGCTGGCTCTTGTCAGTTCATGAGCGTCTACTGTTAAATATTCAAGAGTTCTGTGGACTTCCCTGGTGGCGCAGTGGTTGGGAATCTGACTGCCAGTGCACGGGACATGGGTTTGAGCCCTGGTCCGGGAGGATCCCACATGCTGTGGAGCAGCTGGGCCCGCGAGCCACAACTACTGATCCTGTGCTCTAGAGCCCACAGGCCACAACTACTGAGCCCGCATGCCACGGATGCTGAGGGCTGCGCGCCTAGAGCCCGTGCTCCGCAACGGGAGAGGCCACCGCAGTGAGAAGCCTGTGCGTCACGGCGAGGAGTGGCCCCCGCTTGCTGCTGCTAGAGAGGGCCTGCACACAGCAATGGGGACCCAAATCAGCCAAAACTAAATAAATAAATAAAAATTTTTAAAAAGTAAATAATTGTTATGGATACTGTTTCTAAAAAAAAAAAGTTCTGTGAGCTGGATGTTAAACCTTGCGGGACTTTGATATTGGGAGTATTTACACCCCAGAAATTGGCAATCACTTCAAATCAGGGCTCTTTTTTTTGCTTTTGAGAGCTGGTTTACCAACACACCATTGCGTACTCTATCTCAGTGTAGGAGAATTATCAATACAAAGCAGATGGCAGGCCAAGAAATTAAGTTTTCACAGGGAAGGGGGAATAAACACAAGTCAACTAAAAATACACAAAGCAATGGATGACAAAGGTATAACAACCTTCTGTAAAGGTACACGGGTATAGATTAGCACATTTAAGCACTGGAAAGACAGAGACCTGGTTATTAGATCAAGCAAGTGTGGTAATGATTTATAAAAGTGAGTCTCATAAGGCTTGTTTTGTTTTAGGTTGAAATATACAGCACAGATCATAATGCTTATCACAAAGTGATAACACGCCCACATAAACACAATCCAGATTATTAAGCAAATTTTCTAGGAGAAAAGGGGACTCTCCGATACAGATTAATGGAGTGGGCAATCCAGGAAGGCTTGCACCAGAAGAGATGGCTTGCAGCTTCACAACACATATCGAGCTTCAAGAATGTCACCTAGGCAATATAACCTACTCTGGATTTTTATTTTATTTTAATAGATGCTGCAAATCAGTTTATGAAGATTTTTTTTTGCTGTGCTGATGAATATACGTTTAATAGCTAAATGTAGGGCTTTTCTCCTTTGAAATTTGAATGTGTTGCTTAGCTACCCTCCTCTGTTTTTTGTGTAGTCTCTGATTTACTATAATTTCTTCAGCTGCAGGTGAGGAAAATGGGCTGTTATTAAATATCTTCCGAGTTCAGTAGCACATGCAATGTGTATATTGCTCTCTGATACTTTCGTGTTATTAATGAATTAGTCTCCCAAAACTAGACATTTAAACTATCATTTATGTACATATGTGCATTATTTTCTTGGGGAGAAGTTGTATGTAAACAAAAGGGATAAGTTTAGTGATGACACATATCTATATGAGAGTTAATCTATCATTTATTGTAATAAAAATTTGTTTTTTCAGTACAAACCTTTCAAACAAAAATTACACAGTAACATGAGATTATGCTAAAATGATTTACCAAAATAATTAAACTCTCAAAAGTGAACCCATCTTACATGCCCAGTTTTCCTTCCTTGAGTCCAGTAGACCTTCCTGTTCATCACATCTGAATCTGGTCACAGAGCATTGGAGGAACATCAGAGTCCTAGTCAGTGGCTGCAATTGGTTATATTTTCATTAGTTTGCTTACCAGCTTACACTGGGGTTGGTCCTATCTCACCTGAAGTATAATAATTCCTTGAGAATAGAAATGTGTCTTATACTTCCTTTACAAGTCCCAGAAGTACTTAGAACTTTATTGTAATCTATATACTGTGGTGACCAAATAAACCCTTTTAGTTGACTGAGTTACAAGCAGATTTAAATAACACATGCAAGGAATTAAAAATGCTACCTGATTAAGCCAACTGATCTTTCCATCGCTCTCAACAGCTCATACAATTTCCATCATACAAAAGAGAAATCAGGGATTAGAGAGGTTCCATTGCTTACCAACAATTATACAGAGAGAACGAAGAGGACTTTTCTCTGTCTGTTTGTGTCATGTGTCCTAGCATGATGGTGGCTGTCCCGTGAAGTGACTGAGTTGATAAAAGGCTATCCCACCACACCCCCACTGCTAAGGCACTCTCCTGGAATTGTGTTTCTAACAGTGGTAGCAGATTTGCATCTATTGCAGTGCAGTTGAAAGGAGCTAGCAATTACGGCTTTATCTATGAACCTGACAAGACTAGTTTTGTTGGCCTTCTTAGTGGGAAGCAATAACCACTGGTCTACCAGCTAAAGATACACTTTAGAGCCATAATGCAACTGTCACCAGCCAGAGACTCTGTTCCCATTGCCAGTCAGCCTATGCAAGTAATGCTGTAACTAGTAAATTAGAAAAACTGAGACCTCAGGTATCCATTACATTTGTAAATCAGTTATACACTTGGGCCATTTAATTATAAGAATGCTGAATCCTCTGTTTTTGCCCAGTTTCACTTCTGAGGATTGGAGCAGATGGATTATTTTTCACCCTAATTGGAAACTTGGAAATCAAGTTGGTGGAGTCATATAAACATTATGTAAAAATATCACCAAAATCTGCTAAATAAAAATGTAGGCTCTTAACCATAAATCTCCCAACCTGTTAGAAAATTAGGAATGATCTCCAGATTTAGGCCATAGAATTTCATTTAAAAATAAACTAAAAATTTGCTTTGATTATGATAGATGATAGATTAATATCTACAATAAAGATGTATGTAGATATAGCCACTGTTTTTTTCTCCTCATGAGTATCTTGTCAGCATAACATTATCTTTTTTTTGGTTGAAAATGAAAGAAAGGAAAAGAAAGCAATTATCTCTAGACAAAATATATAGAATCCTGGTTGAATTCCAAAGCAAGAGAGAATTTAGGTCTCTCATATTAATTTTTAACCATTTTAACAACTTACAGAAAAAGTAATTGCCAAGCTAACAATTCAATCCCCCAAATCCAGGATGAGATGTTTCATTCTCCTTTTAACTGTGATTCTTAGTCTTTTCTTAATTTTTGAATTATCACTGCAGTTTAGCCTTTATTCAAGTGGAAGACTTTTTTTTCTCTTGCGAGAAAGAAAACAAAGAGACGTTAAGTACTTTTGTTTTTTTGGCTGTGTTGCATCTTCATTGCTGTGCACGGGCTTTCTCTAGTTGTGGGGAGAGGGGGCTACGCTTCTTTGAGGTGCGCGGGCTTCTCATTGCAATGGCTTCTCGTTGCAGAGCACAGGCTCTAGGCGCTTGGGCTTCAGTAGTTGTGACACATGGTCTCAGTAGTTGTGGTGCACGGGCTTGGTTGCTCCGCGGCATGTGGGATCTTCCTGGCCCAGGACTTGAACCTGTGACCCCTGCATTGGCAGGCAGATTCTTAACAACTGCGCCACCAGGGAAGCCCAAGTACTTCTTTTTGAAGTACTCAAAATACAGGTTTAATTCCCAGACCAATGTTTGCACTTTGAAGAGCGTACAAATCAGGATTTGAATTTAAAAACCCTGAACCTATGACAGAAAGATAGTATTGTTCTTTAACATGTAAATAAACTACATTAATTTTTTTTTGTCATCTATGCATGCTCTTGCTTCTTTGGAGTTATTAGATTAAAAATGTACTCAAAACAAAAAACCCGGTAAGTAACACTGAAAGCACATGCTAGAAACTCTTTATCATTATATCATTAAACATCCCCAGGTTGGGAAATATAAAAGTAAGCTTTCAGAGAGCAGTCATCTCCCCATGTTGGTTACAGTGAGTGCATTACCCAACTTTACTCACAATGATTTGAAAATATAATCACCCTTAAACTAGTTGGTTGAATTCTCAGTTGGAGCTATGGCCAAACAGTAAATCCTGAGAATTTTGCTGGTGCCTCATACTCTATCCTTGAGCAGAAGCAATATGTTTTTAGAGAGGTGTTGATAAAGAGATTGGAAAGTAAATGAAAAGGGTGACAGAACAGTTAATAAAGAGAAATTTATTGAGTTTTTGGTAATAAGCTGCCTTAAGAATCACAGTACTAGAAAGCCAAGATTTTTTCTTTAAAACCAAAAAATATATATTATTTTAAAAGATACTACCGGGCTTCCCTGTTGGCACAGTGGTTGAGAGTCCGCCTGCCGATGTAGGGGACACGGGTTTGTGCCCTGGTCCGGGAAGATCCCACATGCCGCGGAGCGGCTGGGCCCGTGAGCCATGGCCACTGAGCCTGCGTGTCTGGAGCCTGTGCTCCGCAACGGGAGAGGCCACAACAGTGAGAGGCCCGCGTACCGAAAAAAAAAAAAAAAGTAAAAGATACTACCTTTTTTCCCTCATTTAAAATTTTTTCTGCTGAAATACATATGCAGAAAAGTGCACAAAACAATTATCCAGACCAATGCTTTATCATAAAGCAAACTCTCATGAAACCACCACCCAGGTCAAGAAATGGAACATGCCAAACATCCCTAATACCTCCCCCATAGGCCACTCAGTCATTACCCCTCTTCTCTAAAGGTAACTCCTCTCTTAACTTATAATACCACAGTTTAGTTTTGCCTGGTCTTGATCTTTACATCAGAATACGAGCTTTGGTGTCTGACTCTTTTCACACAGCATTCCTTCATGTGACTACAGTTCCTATAGATGTTCCTATCCATGGTACAAAGACACCACAATGTATTGATCCAAGCAACTGCTCTTTCTTCAATGACTTGCTTTGTGACTTTAGATCTAATAGGTTCTTTTTAATATTAGCTTAGGATCCTTCCTGTGCCTTGATGAACTGTCCATTCCCATGGAGTTTAAAAAATACACCTTAAGATATATTCATCTTGATTTTTCAAATTCTCTAGAGGCAATTTTAAAGCTAGCTATTTCCAATATAACTTGTACTATTATGATAGTTCATATTGTTTCCAAGGACTATTTAAATAGCAGCGGTTGTGTGCTCTTATGGTGGGTTTTACCTAGGTGGAAGTGGGACCAGCAGGCAAAAGAGAAAGAAGAAAAATCAAAATATGAATATAAATACAAAATACTTATGTTTAACCCTGGGAAGAAACAGCAAAATGTCCAGATTGAATACACATCTTATAGGAAAGAATTAAGGGCTGTGTAATTTGTTTAGATCTTCAAATTTTCCCACACAATAAATAAAAACATAGCTCTTTCAAAGTTGAAATTTGTGAGGCACTGACACTCTCTGTACCAGTTCAGTTCTTTGGCTTCAATCATAGCAACTCCCTCGGGCCATCGTAAGCAAGAAGAAAGGTACCTGAAGGATACCAGGGGCTATAGAATAGATGGGAGGCTGGATAATGGGGTTAGAATAAAGGCTGTCCTAGATTCCAGAAAGATCCGCAGTAGCCATTTGATAGCAAGAAGAATATGGGCAAGTGCTACGAGTCAGATGGAATTAAATTAGTTTTCAGTCTCTATTCCTCAGCTCAAGATTCACATTCCAAGGCGGGAACAATGAATTGCTTTGACTTGGGTCAAATACCTTCCCTTTAGCTGGGCAGAGGGGGTAGTGGGAGGAGGAGAACTTCAGTGACAGCCCCACAAAACCCTATGCACTAAATATATACCTAAGAGAAATGAAAAGTTATGTCTGAAAACAAAAAAAAACCCCTATGCAGTAATTGAAGGCTAATCCTAATAAAGGAAACTGAGGGGCAGATAGGAAAGGGAAATGGATGCAAGGAAGCCCCAACTCCGTTTTCTTCTGGTAACTCATTTAAATTCTTTTAAACTAGTTTTATTGAGATTTAATTCACAAACCATATAATTCACCCGTTTAAAGTGTGATGTCCAGTGGTTTTTAATATATTCATGGGATTGTAAAACATCACCATTATCTACGTTTAGAATATTTTCATAGCCCCCCAAATGATTTGAATATGTGATTCATTTGGAGTTAATTTTTTACATGGTGTTAGGTAAGGGTCCAACTTCATTCTTTTGCTTGTGAATATCCAGTTGTCTGAGCACCAATTTTTGAAACAACTATTCCTTCCCCATTGAATTTTCTTGGCATTCCTGTTGAAAATCAACTCACTGTAAGAGTAATGGTTTATACGTGCACTCTCAATTCTATTCCATTGATCTATATGTCTATCTTTATGTCCGTACCACCCTCTCTTGATTACTGCAGGAAGTTTGGAAATCAGGAAGTGTGAACCCTCCAACTTTATTCTTCTTTTTCAAGATAGTTGGCTATTCTGAATCCCTTGCCTTTCCATATGAATATTAGGACCAGCTTATCAGTTTGTGCCAAAAAAAAAAAAAAACAAAAACAAAGGGCAGCTGAGATTCTCATAGAGATTACATTGACTGTATAGATCAATGTGGGGATATTGCCATCTTAAGAATTTTAAATCTTCTGACCTAAGAATGTGAGATGTTTTTCCATTAATTTAAATCTTCTTTAAAAAAGAAGGCTGGGGCTTCCCTGGTGGCACAGTGGTTGAGAGTCTGCCTGCCGATGCAGGGTACACGGGTTCGTGCCCCAGTCCGGGAAGATCCCACATGCTGCGGAGCAGCTGGGCCCGTGAGCCATGGCCGCTGAGCCTGCGTGTCTGGAGCCTGTGCTCCGCAACGGGAGAGGCCACAACAGTGAGAGGCCCGTGTACCGGAAAAAAAAAAAAAAAAAAAAAAAAGAAGGCTGTTTTGTAAGAAACACTGCCTTATTTATAGTCCTGGCCCCCTTTCAACTCTGGAGGAGTAGAACTAAAGAGAGATAGAAGCAGTCCTGCAACAGCCAGCTCTAGGCTGTGCTGTAGGAAGGAGGGAGATAGAATCTGCTTCTGATGGGTCAGGCCAGGAAGATTCAACCATAGAAAGGTTGAAGCCTGATTGGAAAAAATAAAAATATTCTTCACATTTATAACTCAATGGGTTAAGGCTTCAGTAAACCTGTTCGCACAAAGCTGAATAGGAGAAAAGCTCTGCTCTCAAGAAATTCATCGGGCTTCCCTGGTGGCGCAGTGGTTGAGAGTCTACCTGTCGATGCAGGGGACGTGGGTTCGTGCCCCGGTCTGGGAGGATCCCGCATGCCGCGGAGCAGCTAGGCCCGTGACCCATGGCCGCTGAGCCTGCGCATCCGGAGCCTGTGCTCCGCAACGGGAGGGGCCGCAGCAGTGAGAGATCCGCGTACCGCAAAAAAAAAAAAAAAAAAAAAAAAAAAGAAATTCATCATCTTGCCTGCTCCAAGTGACTTTGCTAAGGCTGCCTCTAGCCCCTGTGACATCTCTGTGCTAGTTTAGAAGAAAAGCCCCATAGTTTCTCAAGACACTTTGCTTCCATCTTCAAAAAAATGTTGTAATAAATTACAAACCTACAACATCTACCATATGAACGGTGCCCCTTCCACTGTGATATAGAACGTGCAATGCACAATTGAACACGTGGCTGTTCTTAGAGGAGGAATTTCATAAAGTTTTACAGCATGTCTTTATGACATAAGCTTGTTACCGTTTTAGCTGGCTTTTTAAGTCATCTTGTGTAGGTTTTTCTTCTGTGCAAGATTATAAATTCTGTGAAAGTGAGGACAGTGTAGGACACATAGTAGATATTTATTATTTGTAGACTTGGGTTGGATAGAACTGAATAAAGTCTTTTGAAAGACGTTATGACTTTTATCCTAAACTTCGTCCAAATTTCACATCCATTATTTCACCTAATTTTATTGACTTTCAAAAATATCACATTTAGTGCCAAACACCTTTTGTGCAAGAAGCAGAATATTAATTGAACACAGACTTGCTGACATATCAGAGGGACAAGGAATAAGTGATGGGATGAGCACTTATTATTCATTTTATCAAAACGTGCTGCCTGAAGGAGAACGCTGTTGTGTTTCTTGTCAAGGAAATTAACACAGGGGTTTGTTATTATAAATACAACTTCCACGAGTGATTTGGAGGCTGTTGACTTCTTTCAGAGATAGGAAATTGCTCATTTATTACATTTTAATGTATACAACTTAATGCACACTATTTATCAGACAGGAAATAAAAGAAGCTGAATTAACACAAAGTCAGAACACAGCTGCCTTAAGATTATTTAGGGCTATGGGGAAATGCTCAAAACAGCCTAAAACCTAGAAAATAATGATCCAGTACTTTAATTCTTGCATGTGTACTTTCCTTAAGCCCTACTCTAATCCCTACCCAGAAACCCTTTGATGACAGCCTTGCCTTTTACTGAAGCTATTTTTTTAACTTCCACAAAAGAATTTCTGATTGCATTTTTCCTGTAATTCTTTATGATTTACCCCCCAAAAGTTCAAGTTACTGCAGCTTGTCTCTTTTAAGTTTGATTTCCTGTTGCTTCTTTTTCTAATCACCCAAAAAGGCCACCAGACGATATCCTTGATGATTTTGCTCTGTAAATCAATGGTTTTCCTCAATTTTCAAAACAGTTTCCTTTCCATTACTTGTTATTTTTCTTATCTTGCACCCACCATGTCATTTTACTTACGTAGGACGTTCCAAACACCTCTGTCTCCAACCCAGACAGTACAACCCTGTTGTACTTGGTGAATTCTGCGTTCTCACTGCTCAGCTCCACTACTTGTGAAATCCTCTCTCCTCATGTGGCGGTGTGTGTGTCAGTCACAGGATGATATGTATGTATATGGGTAAGAAGGACTTTGTCAGGTTATGTATGTGTACAGCCATAACAGGAGTCATGACTAACTCAAAGTGGAGTGGACAAGGGACTAGTCTTATAGGCAGACATCAGTACTGGATACTTTAACATAGGGTATGCATTCTTCTTTTTCTTCCCTAACAGATTTATTGACATATAATCTACATGCCATAAAGTTCACCCTTTGCAAGTGTCCAGTTCAGTGGTGTCGGGGATATTCACTGTGTTACAGGCCTATCACTAGTATTTAATTTCAAAACATTTTCATCTGAACATTTGCATGTTCAAAAGAAAACATTAGCATCTCTCCTTCCCACAGCCGTAGATGACCACTGATTTATTTTCTGTCTCTACAGATGTGTCTATTCTGGATATTTCATACAAATGTTACCGCACAACATTTGGCCTTTTGTAAATGACTTCCTTAACTTGGCATTTGCCCATGTTATATAACGCATCAATACTTAATTCCTTTTTATGGCCAAATAATATTCCATTGTATGAACATATCACATAGTATTTACCAGTTGATGGACATTTGATTTGTTTCTGTTTTTTAGTTACTATAAATAATGCTAATAAGAACCTGCTGTATAAAAGAATAAATAAAATTAAATTAAAAATTAAAAATAAATAAATAAATAATGCTGCTATGAACATTCACGTACACATTTTTATGTAGACACACGGTTTCAGTTCTCTTGGGTATATACCTAGGAGTAGAATTTCTGGGTTGTATAGTAACTCTATGTTGAGCACTTTGAAGAATAGCAAAAATATCTTCCAAAGCAAGCACAGCATTTTACATTCCCACCAGCAATGCAGGAGGGTTCCAGTTTCTCCACATCCTCAGAAACACTTGTTATTGTCCTTCTTTTTGATTAAAACCACCCTACTAGATGTGAAATAATATCTCATCATGGTATTGATTAGCTTTTCCCTAAGTGCTAATGATTTTGAGCATCTTTTCTTGTGCTTGTTAGCTCTTTCTATATCTTCTGTGAAGAAATATCTGTGCAAATCCTTTCTCTTTTTTTTTTTTTTGCGGTACGCGGGCCTCTCACTGTTGTGTCCTTTCCCGTTGCGGAGCACAGGCTCCGGACGCGCAGGCCCAGCGGCCATGGCTCACGGGCCCAGCCGCTCCGCGGCATGTGGGATCTTCCCGGACTGGGGCACAAGCCCGTGTCCCCTGCATCGGTAGGCGGACTCTCAACCACTGTGCCACCAGGGAAGCCCTGTTTTTAAATTATTTGTCTTTTTTATGTTGAGTTGCAAGAGTTCTTTATAAATTCTGGATATGTCTCTTATCAGATAAATATCCTGCAAATACTTTCTCCCATTCTGAGTGAGAGCTTTATTGATGGTATCATTTGTCACAAAAAAGTTTTAAATTCTTATGAATACCAGTTTATTTATTTTTTTCTTTGATTGCTTGTGCTTTTGTTGTCATATCTAAGAAACCATTACCTAACCCAAGGTCATGAAGTTTTAATCCTATGTTTCTTCCTAAGAGTTTTATCGTTTTAGCCCTTACGTTCATGTCTTTGATCCATTTTTAGTTCATTTTTTTATATATGGCATGAGCTAGGGGTCCAGCTTCATTCTTTTGTATGTAGGTATCCAGTGGTCTTTGCATCATTTGTTGAAAAAGCTATTTTTCTCCATTAGCTCCCTTGCCAAAAATCAATTGACCATAAATGTAGGGGTATATTCCTAGACTCTCAATCCTATTCCATAGATTTGTCTATCCTTATGCCCATACCACAATGTCTTGATTACTGTAGCTTTTTATAAATTTGAAATCTAGATGTATAAATAAAAGAACTTTGTTCTTTTTCAAGTTAGTTTTGACTCTTCAGGGTTCATTGCATTTCCATATGAATTTTGGGATCACTTGTCGAATATTGTGAAAAAAGGCAGCTAGAATTTTGATAGGAATTGTTTGAATCTATAATCATTTTAGGGAGTAAAATGTGAAATGAGATGTACTTCCATTTATTTAGGACTTCTTTAATTTCTTTCAATGATATTTTTTAATTTTTAGCATCCAAGTATTCAACTTCTTTTGTTAAATTAATTCCTAAGTATTTTATTTTTTTGAAAAAGTTGCATATGAAATTGTTTTTTAATTTCCTTTTCAGATTGTTCGTTGCTAGCATACAGATATACAATTGATTTTTGTATATTGATCTTGTATCCTGCAACCTTGTGTCCTCCTAACTAGTATAAGTCTTGTATTAATTCTAATGGTTTTATTGTGAATTCTTTAAGATTTTCAATATACAAGGCCATGTCATCCTGTGAATACTTCTTCCATTTCAAAGTTGTTGTCTTTTATTTCTTTTTCTTGCTTAATATCCCTGGTTAGAAATTCTAATACAGTAAACCTGTTAATAATGAGCCCATCACTAATATCCAGTGTAAACTTTAATACGGTTTGACAGTAAATAAATGTGAATTTTTTCAAGTTAAAAAAAAAAAGAAGAAATTCTAATCCAATATTGAGTAGAAGTGGGAAGGTGGACTTCCGTGTCTTGTTCCTGATCTATGGATGAAATCATCCAGTGTTTCACCATCAGTGTGATATTCGCTGTGAATGTTTCTTAGCTGTCCTTTATCAGGTTAAGGAAATCCCTTTGTATGTCTAGTTTGGGGAGTGTTTTTATTTGTAAAGGCTTTTGCCAAATGCTTTTTCTGCTTCCCCTGAGATTATCATGTGGGTTTTCCTTTTAATCTATTAATAATGGGTGTGTGTGTGTGTGTGTGTGTGTGTGTGTGTGTGTGTATTGGGTGGGCCAAAAGGTTCGTTCGTTTTTTGCATAAGATGGCTCTGGTAGCACTTAGTTGTCCTTTTTTAAATTATTAGTTATTTATTAATTTTTGGCTGCATTGGGTCTTTGTTGCTGCATGCGGGCTTTCTCTAGTTGTGATGAACAGGGGGTTTCTCTTCGTCGTGGTGCGCGGGCGTGTCATTGCCGTGGCTTCTCTTGTTGCCGCACAGGCTCTGGCACACGGGCTCAGTAGTTGTGGCTTGCAGGTTCTAGAGCACAGGCTCAGTAGCTGTGGCGCATGCGTTTAGTTGCTCTGCAGCATGTGGGATCTTCCCAGACCAGGGCTAGAACCCGTGTCCCTTGCATTGGCAGGCGGATTCTTAACCACTGCACCACCAGGGAAGCCCTGAAAAATGTGTCTTCTATTTTTACTTAAAAAACCAAAGGCACTTTTGGGCCCACCCAATATATATATATTATATATTATGTAATACATAATATATACATTATATATTATATAATGTATATACACACTTTATGTATGTATGTATATTTTACAGATTAAACTACCTTTACATCCCTGGGGTAGATCACAATTCCTCATAGTGCATATTCCTTTTATATGTTGCTGCATTTGGCTTATACTATTTTGTAGAGGATTTTTATCCATCTACATTCATAAGGGATGTAGGTCCAGTTTTCTTTGTTTTGTGATGTCTTTGTCTGGTTCTCTTATCATGGTAATATTGGTCTCATATATTTAGTTGAGAATTGTTCTTCCTCATATTTTTGAAGGAATGTGTAAAGGCGTGGTGCCAAAACTTCTTTAAAGGTTTGGTAGAATTCACCAGGGAAGCTATCTGGACATGGGAAATTTTTTAAATTACTAATTCAATCTCTTTACTTCTTATTGATACAGATGTTAAATATTTTCTTGAGTTAGTTTTTGTCTTTCTAGTAATTTGTACATTTCATCTAGGTTATCTAATTTGTTGTCATACAATTGTTCATAGTATTCCAATATTCTTTTTTATTTCTTTTCTTTTTGTAAATTAATTGTTTTTTTGGGGGGGCTGCGTTGGGTCTTCGTTGCTGTGCGCGGGCTTTCTCTAGTTGTGTGAGCAGGGGCTACTCTTCGTTGCGCAGCGCGGGCTTCTCATTGCCGTGGCTTCTCTTGCTGAAGAGCACGGGCTCTAGGCACGCGGGCTTCAGTAGTTGTAGCACACGGACTTAGTTGCTCTGCGGCATGTGGGATCTTCCCGGACCAGGGCTCAAACCTGTGTCCCCTCCGTTGGCAGGTGGATTCTTAACCACTGCACCACCAGGGAATTCCCAATATTCTTTTTTATTTCCGAAAGGCTAGTAGTGATGACCCCTCTTTCATTCTTGATATTAATAATTTGCATCTTCTCTCTTTTTTTCTTGTAAAGTCTAGGTAATGGTTTGTCAATTTAGCTGATCTTTTCAAAGAGCCGATTTTTGGTTTCTTTGATATTCTCTGTTGTTTTTCATTTATCTATTCATTTATTTCCACTTTAATATTTATTACTTTTTTCCTTCCAGTTGATTTTTGTTTAGTTTGCTCTTACTTTTTTTTAAATTTCTTAATGTGGAAAGTTAGGTTATTGATAGGAAATCTTTCTTCTTTTTTAATACAGTTAGTTACGACTATAAATTTCAGTCAAAGCATTAGCTTTATTCCATAAGTTGTGCTATTTCATGTTTTCATTTGCATTCACGTCAAGTTATTTTCTAATTTCCCTTGTGAGTTTTTCTTTTACGTATAGTTATTTAAGAGTGTATTGCTTAATTTCCACATATTTGAGAATTTACCAAATTTTCTTTTTTATTGTTGATTTCTATTTTTATTACGTTGTTGTCAGAGAATATTCTTTGTATGTTTTACATTATTTAAAATGTATTGAGTCTCGTTTTATGACCTAGCATACAGTAAATCTTGGAGAATGTTATACGTGCCCTTGAGAATAATGTGTGTTCTGTTATTGCTGGGTGGAGTATTCTGTAGTTTCTGTTAGGTCTCATTGGTTTGTAGTGCTATTCAAGTCTTCTATTTCCCTGTTTATCTTCTCTCTAGTTATTCTATCCATTATTGAAAGTGGGATATTGAAGTCTCTAACTATTATTGTTGATTTTCTCCCTTTGATTCTGCGTTTTGTGGCTCTCTTGTTAACTACATGTATGTTTGTATGTGTTAAGTCTTCCAAAGGGATTGAACCCTTTATCATTGTCAAATGTCCTTCTTTTGCACTAGTAACAACTTTGGGCTTAACAATCTGTTTTTTTCTGATATTAGTATAGCTATTTCAGCTCTCTTTTTGGTATTGTTGACCTGCTATGTGTTTTTCCATCCTTTTACCTTCCATTTATTTATGTCTTTCAATCTAGTTGAATCCTGTTTTTGTACCACTTTTTGCCTTTTGATTGGGATATGTATTTCATTTGCATCCCATACTATAACTGATAAGGTAGGATTTGCATCCGCCACTTTTTCTTCTGCACGTCTGATGTCTTTTTTGTTCCTGTGTTCCTCTATTACTGCCTTCTTTTCTGTTAAATATTTTATAATGTATCGTTTTAATTCCCTTATTTCTTTTACTGTATTTTGGGGCTATTTTTCTCAGAGTTTGCCTTGGAATTACAATTAACATCGTAACTTAAAACTATCTAGTTTGGGGCTTCCCTGGTGGCGCAGTGGTTGAGAGTCCGCCTGCCGATGCAGGGGACACGGGTTCGTGCCCCAGTCCGGGAAGATCCCACATGCCGCGGAGCGGCTGGGCCCGTGAGCCATGGCCACTGAGCCTGCGCGTCCGGAGCCTGTGCTCCGCAACGGGAGAGGCCACAACAGTGAGAGGCCCGCGTACCGCAAAAAAAAAAAACAAACAAAAAAAAACTATCTAGTTTGGATTAATACCAACTTGATTTTAATAGTATACAAAATTCCAACATGGCTCCAATTAAATGTTGAACAAAACTCCAGCATAGCTCCATTCTCTCCCCCTTCCTTTGTCTATTATTGTTAGGCAAATTACATCTTTACACATTATAAACACATCGACACAGTCTTATAATTATTGCTTCACGAGTTGTCTTTTCAATCTGAAGAAAAGTACATTTATACTGTCTTTTATGTTTACATATGTATTTACCTTTACTGGTGATCTTTATTGCTTCATGGGAATCTGAGTTCCTGTCTAGTGTCCTTTCATTTCAGCCTGAGGACTCCCTTTAGCATTCTTCTATGGTAGGTCTGCTAGTGATTAATTCTCTCAGTTTTTGTTTATCTGGGAGAGTCTCAATTTCTGCTTCCTTATTACAGGTTAGTTTTGCTGTATATAGAATTAGTTGACAGTCCTTTTTTTTTAACATCTTTATTGGAGTATAATTGCTTTACAATGGTGTGTTAGTTTCTGCTGTATAACAAAGTGAATCAGGTATACATATACATATATCCCCATATATCCTCCCTCTTGTGTCTCCCTCTCACTCTTCCTATCCTACCCCTCTAGGTGGTCACAAAACACCGAGCTGATCTCCCTGTGCTATGTGGTTTCTTCCCACTAGTTATTTGGTAGTGTATATATGTCCATGCCACTCTCTCACTTTGTCCCATCTTACCCTTCCCCATCCCCGTGTCCTCAAGTTCATTCTCTATGTCTGCTTTTTTATTCCTGTCCTGCCCCTAGGTTCTTCAGAACTACTTTTTTTCTTTTTCTAGATTCCATATATATGTGTTAGCATATGGTATTTGTTTTTCTCTTTCTGACTTAACTTCACTCTGTATGACAGACTCTAGGTCCATCCACCTCACTATAAACAACTCAATTTTGTTTCTTTTATGGCTGAGTAATATTCCACTGTATATATGTGCCACATCTTCTTTATCCATTCATCTGTCAATGGACAGTTAGGTTGCTTCCATGTCCTGGCTATTGTAAATAGAGCTGCAATGAACATTGTGGTACATGACTCTTTGAATTATGGTTTTCTCGGGGTATATGCCCAGTAGTGGGATTGCTGGGTCATATGGTAGTTCTATTTGTAGTTTTTTAAGGAACCTCCATACTGTTCTCCATAATGGCTGTATCAATTTACATTCCCACCAACAGTGCAAGAGGGTTCCCTTTTCTCCACACCCTCTCCAGCATTCATTGTTTGTAGATTTTTTGATGATGGCCATTCTGACTGGTGTGAGATGATATCTCATTGTACTTTTGATTTGCATTTCTCTAATTAGTTAGTCTGTTTTTCAGTACTTTGACTCTATCATTACACTGCCTTTTGATTTCCATGGTTTCTGATGAGAAGTCAGCTGCTAATCTTGTTGAGGGTCTTTTGCACATGAGTTTCTTCTCTCTTGCTGCTTTCAAGATTTTCTCTTCCGCTTTTGATAGTTTAACTCTAATGTGTCTAGTTGTAAACCTCTTTGAGTTTGTTATAACTGGAACTGGTTGAGTTGCTTTGATGTGCAGATTAATGTTTTCATCAAATTTGTGACATTTGGACCATATTTTCAAAAAATATTCTTTCTTTCCTCCTTTTTTCTCTATGCTCACCTTCTGGGACTTCAATTATGTGTATTTTGTCCCTTTTATAATCATGGGAAATAGAACTCCTGGAACCTTCTGTTTTTACATTATATAATAGTGAGACTCTTATGATTTATTCCCAAGGTCAGTAGTCACTGAAACAAACGTAAGTCATAACTTTGAACATGACTCAGCAGTAGAATAATAAACCTCCCGTGCAAGTTTCCCACTGGTCAACTAAGCAACTTATAACTGGCAGAGCTATTTGAAAACCTTTGCTAGAGCCTTTTAAAAGCTAAGTACAGAAATATCAGGGTAAAGAACTATACTCAGGAAATAGCATTTGGGGCTTGGCTGTAAGTGATGGGACTAGGGGTTTTGTTTTTTAAGCAAAGATACCAGAGCCTGTACTTGCTCCTGTCTGACTTCAAAGCAATCGCCCCAGAGAAAATACCAGCACAGAGCATTTTAGGAATGCTTTTTAGTGGAACTGTCTTCAGAGTCAGAGAACACTATCTTTAGTGTCCTAGGAGGAGTTCAACCTTAAGCCTTTGAAGATGGACTTGATTTGTGAAACCAATCACTAATTAGACCAGAGCCTTGTATAGCAAATTAAGAAGATAATCAAGACAAATAATACCACAGTGGATTTCTAAATGAGGTGTGACCTAATTGAGTGTTTTTCAGCTTTACTCTGTAACATTTCTAATTTGGGGATGGTGGAATGGAACCATACTGCCTACCTTTTTGCTGATAGGTCGGTGTGTATTTGTGATGCCGTTGGTATATCAGGCTCTGACAGGACACAGACTGCATGCTCAAAAGGCAGAGAGGCATAAGTGAAAATGGTTTAGGAGGACCTTTTTACAGTGGTGTGGGCGGGACTGAGACAGCAACTGGGCAGGACAGAGCATGGATCTGGAACGGCTAGTGGAGGACCACGCATGTCTACCCTTGTAAGCATTGTTCCTCTCCATTCCAAATAGCGAAGGAGCGGTTCTATTCCACACTAGAGTTAAAATGTCTATTTGTGGATCTCATTTCTCCCCAATGTTTGTTCCTTAGTCTCTGTGTGCTGCATTATATCAAGTTAATGTCCAAAAATAAGGCAAGTTATTCTATCTGAGGAAAATATGGGCTTTTTAATAAATGATGTTGGGACAGAGAGAAAGCCATCTGGAAAAGGATGAAAGTGAATCTAAATCTCACACTGAAATAAACTCCAAATGAATCAGAGACCCAAATGTAAAACATGAAACCAGAGACCTATGAATTACAGGTGAATTATTTTATAACCTGGAAGTGAGGAAAGCGTCTCAAAATCTAACAGTAATACAGGGAAAAGACTGATAAACTTTACTACCTAAAAACAAACAAGCAAAATGAAACACCATAAGCAAAATCAAAAGACAAATGATAAACTGGGAGAGAATATTTGCAAGTTATTTCACAAATGAAGGCAAGTACACAAAGAGCTCTTAAAAATGGAGAAGTCCCATATATCTGGAAAAGACAAAAGCTCTTAATTCAAAAAGATACATGCTGTATAGCACAAGGAACTGTGCTCAATTTTTTGTAATAAGCTGTAAGGTAAAAAATTCTGAATCTAAAACTGAATCACTTTGCTGTATACCTGAAACTAACAAAACACTGTAAATCAACTATACTTCAATAAGAAAAAAAAAGATACATGTACCCCAATATTCATAGCAGCACTATTTACAATAGCCAAGACATGGAAACAGCCCAAGTGCCCATCAACAGATGAATGGATAAAGAAGATGTGTTATCTATCTATCTATCTATACACACAATGTAATATTATTCAGCCATAAAAAAGCATGAAATAATGCCATTTGCAGCAACATGATGGACCTAGAGATGATCATACTAAGTGATGTAAGTCAGATAGAGAAAGACAAATATTATGTGATATCACTTATGGGTGGAATCTAAAAAAATGGTACAAATGAACTTATTTACAAAACAGACTCACAGACATAGAAAACAAATATATGGTTAGTAAAGGGAAAAGAGGGGGAGGGATAAATTAGGAGCTCGGGATTAACAGATACACACTACTATATATAAAATAGGTAAACAACAAGGACCTACTGTATAGCACAGGGAACTATGTTTAAAATCTTGTAATAACCTATAATGGAAAAGAATCTGAAAAAGAATATAAATTTAAAAATATATATATATATATATAAACTGAATCACTCTGTTGTACACCTGAAACTAACACAACATTGAAATCAACTATACTTCAATTTTAAAAAATAGAGAAGCCCCAAAATTGTATAGAAATATGGACAAGAGTCATGAACAGAGAGGAATGTGGTAACAGAGAAAAATAAATGTGAACAGCGAGGAATATGGTAACAGAGAAAAATAAATGTAAGTCACTCCTTACACATATGAAATGATGCTCACTTTCCCTTATAATAAAAGAAACACAAATTTGAATTCTCCTGAATCTAAAAGTTTGATAACATACTCTGTTGAGAGTGGAAGTGCAAAATGGAACAAACCCTACAGAAGGGGATTTGGCAAATTTTAACAAAATTACATATGATTAACCTTTGACACAGCAATCCCACTTTTAGGCCCCTACCCTGAAATTTCCATAAATTTGCACAAGGTTATGCAACATTGTTTGTAGTACCAAAAGATTAGAAGCAACCTAAATGTTCACCAGCAGGAGAGTGGGCAAATAAACTATAGTTCATAAATGAGTTGGAGACCAGGCAGTCATAAAAAGACAGGGAAATGTGAACTGAAATAATCTCCAGAACATACTTTTAGATGAAAAAAGTTAGCAAACCTCAGTCTATAGATAATGCTATATTTTGTGTTTAGGAAAAAAAGGAGGACAAGAATATATTTAGATATTTGCTTATATTTTCAAAAAGAAGCAATAAAAATGGTTACCTAGAGGAGATGGGAGGAATGGAGTGAAGAGAGAGTTGGAATTGATACTTCTGTGAGTTTGGTTACCTTCTCACACAGTTTTTCTCCTTTTTATTGATATACTTTTTATTATATAAGTTTCAAGTATACAGAATTATAATTTGACATCTGTATATACTACAAAGTGATTACCACCACAAGTCTAGTTACAATCCATCATCATATAGCTGACCCCCTCTTCCCGTTTCCCCCAATCCCCTTTCCCTCTGATAATCACTGATCTCTGTATATATGAGTTTGGTTTTGTTTTATTTCGCTTGTTTTGTGTTTGTCAGATTCCACATATGAGTGAAATCATTTGGTGTCTTTCTCTGGGTGACTTATCTCACTTAGCATAATACATTCAAGGTCCATCTATGTTTTCACCAATGGCAGGATTTGATTATTTTTTATGGCTAATATTCCACTATATATATATAAAGAATATAAATAGAATGTAATATATAATATAATATAGAATATTCCTTATCCATTCATCCTTATCCGCATCTTTGTCATCCGTTCATCCATTGATGGACACTTAGGTTGTTTCCATATCTTGGCTATTGTAAATAATGCTGCAATGAACGTAGGGGTGCATATATCTTTTCAAATTAGTGTTTTCATGTTCTTTGGATAAATACTCAGAAGTGTAATATCTGGGTCATATGGTAGTTCTATTCTTAATTTTTTGAAGAATCTCCATACTGTCTTCGATATTGGCTGCATCAATTTACAGTCCCACAAACAGTGTGCAAGGGTTCCCTTTTCTCCACATCTTCTCCAACATTTGTTATTTCTTGCCTTTTCAATTGTCATTCTAACAGGTGTCAGCTGACATCTCATTGTGCTTTTTTGTTTTGTTTTGTTTTGTTTTTTTGCAGTACGCGGGCCTCTCACTGTTGTGGCCTCTCCCGTTGTGGAGCACAGGCTCCGGACACGCAGGCTCAGCGACCATGGCTCACGGGCCCAGCTGCTCCACGGCATGTGGGATCTTCCCGGACCGGGGCACGAACCCGTGTCCCTGCATCGGCAGGCGGACGCTCAACCACTGCGCCACCAGGGAAGCCCCTCATTGTGCTTTTGATTGCGTTTCCCTAATAATTAGCAATGTCAAACATCTTTTCATGTGCCTGTTGGCCATCTGTATGGCTTCTTTGGAAAAATTACTATTCAGGTCCTCTGCCCATTTTTTTTTTTTTTTTGTGGTACGCGGGCCTCTCACTGTTGTGGCCTCTCCCGTTGCGGAGTACAGGCTCCGGACGTGCAGGCTCAGTGGCCATGGCTCACGGGCCTAGCCGCTCCGCGACATGGGAGATCCTCCCAGACCAGGGCACGAACCTATGTCCCCTGCATCGGCAGGCGGACTCTCAACCACTGCGCCACCAGGGAAGCCTCTCTGCCCATTTTTAGATCAGGTTGTTTGGTTTTATTTGTTATTGAGTTGTATGAGTTGTTTATATATTTTGCATGTTAACCCCTTACTAGATATATGACTTGCAGATATCTTCTCCCATTCAGTAGGCTGCTTTTTCGTTTTGATGTTGATTTCCTTTGCTATTCAGCTTTTTAGTTTGATGTAGTTCCATTTCTTTATTTCTCCTTTTGTTTCCCTTGCCTTTAGAGTCAGATCCACAAAGATATTGCTAAGACCAGTGTCAGTGAGGTTACTGCCAATTTTTTTTTCTAGGCATTTTATGGTTGCAGTTCTTACATTCAAGTCTTTAATCCATTTTGAGTTAAATTTTTGTGTATAGTGTGAGATAACGGTCTAATTTCATTCTTTTGCATGTCATTGTCCAGTTTTACCAATGCCATTTATTGAAATGACTTTCCTCTCTCCATTGTATGTTCTTTGCTCCTCTGTCATAAATTAATTGTCTATATATGTGCGGGTTTATTTCTGTCCTTTCAGTTCTGGTCCATTGATCTGTATGTCTATTTTTTGTGCTAGTACCATACAGTTTTGATTACTATAGCTTTGTGATATAGTGTGAAATTGAGGAGCATGAAACCTTAAACTTTGTTCTTCTTTCTCAAGATTGTTTTGGCTATCTGGGATCTTTTGTGGTTCCATAAAATTTTAGAATTGTTTCTTCTAGTTCTATGAAATATGCCATTGGAACTTTGATAGGGATTGCAATGAATATATAGATTGTTTTGGGTAGTATAGACATTTTAACTATATTAATTCTTCTAATTCATGAGCACAGAATATCTTTCTATTTATTTGTGTCTTCTTCAATTTCTTTTATTAGTGTAATAGTTTTCAGTGTACAAGTCTTTCATCTCCTTGGTTAAATTATTTATAGGTATTTTATTCTTTCTGATGCAATTGTAAATGGAATTGTTTTCTTAATTTCTCTTTTTGATAGTTTGTTATTAGTATATAGAAAGGCCACAGATTTCTGTATATTGATTTTCTATTCTGTGACTTTACTGAATTAATTTATTAGTTCTAACAGTGTTCTTTTTTTACATCAATCCTGTGTCAAGTTCTTTAAACATGTTAGTATGGATAAGGGCAACAAATGGTTCCCTTCACTCAGTATGACAATCACTATGTCCATCCATGTCACTGCAAATGACATTATTTCATTCTTTTTTATGGCTGAGTTAATATTTCATTGTATATATGTACCACATCTTCTTTATCCAGTTCTCCATTGGTGGACATTTAGGTTGCTTCTGTGTCCTGGCTATTGTAAATAGTGCTGCAATGATCCTAGTTCAGAATTATAACACTGTAATAAGCCCCCTACATATGAATGAGTTCCATTCTGAGAGTGTGTTCGTAAGTCCAATTTGTTTGTAAGTCCAACAAAGTTAGTCTAGGTACCCAACTAACACAATCAGCCATATAAATAGTACTATACTGTAATAGGTTCACAATACTTTTCCCACCAATAATACATAAAATACAAACAGGGGCTTCCCTGGTGGCGCAGTGGTTGAGAGTCCGCCTGCCGATGCAGGGGACACGGGTTCGTGCCCTGGTCCGGGAAGATCCCACATGCCACGGAGTGGCTGGGCCCGTGAGCCATGACCGCAGAGCCTGCGCATAAGGAACCTGTGCTCCACAATGGGAGAGGCCACAACAGTGAGAGGCCCGCGTACCGCAAAAAAAAAAAAAAAAAACCACAAGAAATAATGAAAACATTTTTAATCTTACAGTACAGTACCTCGAAAAGTACAGTAGTACAGTACAACAGCTGGCATACAGGAGCTGGCATCGAGTGAGCAGGCAAGAAGAGTTACTGACTGGAGGAGGGAGAGGAGGTAGGAGATGGTAGAGCTGAAGGACCGTCAGCAATAGGAGACGGAGGGCAGGTTGCAATTTCACTCATGCCTTACATGATTGGACATGCGACACACGTTTGCATCTTTGAAAGTTTGTAACTTGAAGGTTCACATGTAGGAGACTTACTGTATTAACAATACATTTCTGAGTGAAGTTTGAGATTTCATTCTATTCATTTATCCATAGATCATATCCCACAAAGGGTGGATAATCAGAGTACTGAAATAATTCTGTTCTCTGTGTAGCTATGTTGCCACATTTCAAATAAAGTTAGGCTCATTTGTCGCAAATTGTTTTCCACTTTAGGGGTTTATTTTTATCTTTTTAAAAAATCTTTTGAATATGTAAGATATTTACATGATTCCAAAGTAAAATCTGTGTGAAAAGATGTCCTAGCTACAGTAATGAAGCAAGAAAAACAACAAAAAAAAATGTTATCCAAATAAGAAAGGAAGGAGAAAAACTGTCACTATTTACAGATGATAAATAATATATACAGAGAACCCTGAAGACTCCTAACTTCTCCGTGATTCTCTTGTTTTTAATTGACACCTTTCCAATGGAGAAAGAGGCTCAGGTTTTGTTTTTTTGTTTTTGTTTTTTTGGTGTGTTCGTTTCTGCTTTATAACAAAATGAATCAGCTTTACATATACATATATCTCCATATCTGCTCAGGTTTTTAAAAAGTTTTTGAGGCTCCCATTATATTAAACAATAAACAAAAAGTCAAAGCAGGATTATAAAATGTTTAAATTGTTAATTAAATACTTTAAATATCCACATTTAATGCAGTGCATCCTTTAACACAAAAGTACAAGACAATATAATTATACTAATTACAAGATAATGAAAAATATTAAATTCATCGTATATAACCATTACTATTGTGGTCTGTTAAAGGGACACAAACTAAAAGTTACTTGATAGGCGTGTTCTTTCAATCCTGTGTGTACATCTCTATAACTACTTCTGTACCCTTAGAGATGATGTTTTGCTTAAATCTGGAGACTTTTGTGAATGTAGATTATGCACCAAAGGACTCCCTAGGCCCTGTTAATGACACCTGTAGCAGGTGCAGGCATAACCCACCTATGTTCCCTCAGGGCTGTCCAATGACCAGCACTGCATCTGGTAGCCTGAGGGTGCCTCTGGTGCTCCCAACAGAAACTTTAGCCAAAATACCAGAGAAGAAACCTCTTCTAGCCAGCAGTCCTCAGCCAGTTCCCTCATCCATCAGGCAGGAAACTGCGGTGTGTTCTCCACTGGCTCCCAGAATTGCCCGGGAGTTTCAGCCCCTTCTACCCACAGAGCCACCTGCTTGACCACACCCCCTGCATTCCCCATCTCTCTCCTTCACTCCCCCACCTGTACTCCCTGGCTTTCCTCCCAAATAAACTGCTTGCTGTGAATCCTTGTCTCAGGCTCTGCTTCTGGGGAAATCCACACGAAAACAACACTGATTTGGGTTTATGTTTTTTGCTTATTTGTTTGTTAAGCATTCACCACATGAAAATATTTACCTGTCACACACTGGGCTCCTCAAAAAGAAGGTGTCAGAGCTTCCAAATTATAGGAACAAAATAAACCCAAACTATAAGTCACGTCAAGTCAAAGACCTTCCAAACATTCCCTTTTTCTATTTCATCTATTTCATATCCCGTTCTATTTCTATAGGTTAAAGGACTATATTTACTTTATAAAAGTCAGAATTCATTTTCGTCTATGGACTTAGGTGTACTGGACAATACTTAAATAGAGAGTAATATCTGTAGCATATATTGGAAGACGTCAGATGAAAGGATTTTAAATTACGTCCGGTATACATGAAAGAAGACAGAGAGATGGGTAGGGCTTTCCAGGCTTCAGCGCACCAACGTTTGACGTGAGTGATGAGCAACAGTGGGGGCTCAAGTTAGCCTTAGGCTCAGAAACTTTTGCTTGCCATGAAGGAAGTAGATGTCAGCGACAAGGTGTCCTAAATGATGCGTGAGTTGTTACACGTGGGTTCAGGACCCTTGTCTTGTGGTGGGACCAAAGTGATAATTTTTGCCGTACTCATGCCCAGGAAGACCATGATTGGCAGCAGCATCATGTCTGAGCCCTCACCATGAATGACTCCTCCTTCCATCCCTTAATTCCTCACTTACCTTCTGCCCAGCTCCATGGACTGCTCCTTGTTTCCCTATTGCATGATTTGCTTTCCTGCCTCGGTACCTTTGCTCATGTCTTCCTTCCTCCTAAATGCCTGTCTACTCCTCCACTCCCCACCCCCTGCCCAACTCACGCATGTCGCCATCTCCTTTCATTGAAGCCGCCTTGGGTGTCACACCTGCCATCAATCCTCCCAGCAGTCCTTCCAACTCTGAGTAATTCATCCCTCCTCTGATCTCCTATAGTACATTTCTTTTTCCTGCTCTACCTGCAGTTGACACTTGAACAATACAGGTTTGAACTTCACAGGTCCACTTACACGCAATTTTTTCCCAATAAATATGTACTACAATACTACACTATCTGGTTGGTTGAATCTGAAGATACCAAACCACGGATACAGAGGGCCCACTGTAAAGCTGTTCACAGATTTTTGACTGCTGGTGGCCGTTGACCCCTAACCCCAGCGTCGTTCAAGGGTCAACTGCATTCTTTATATTATAATTGTGTGTGTAGGTGCCTTGCTCCCCTACACGTGTAAGCTCAGTGAGTGGTCACCAGTGGGGAATGCATGAGTAAGGGAATGCAGGAATTTTGAAAGTCACTGGATGGAACTGGAGTGTTTGGGGTTTTAGATTTTTTGGTCTGTCTTAATTTTTACTGTTTTTGGTGAGTGGGGATGTGTGAAGAAGGAAACAAGATTCTAGGTAAAGGAAACTTTTTTTTTTTAACTAAAAGACATGTAAAGAAGAAATCCAGTAATCTTTTGTCCTCTTATAAAGTGTGTGTAACTCTGAGGTTTGGCTATATGTGCAGGATGTAGGATATACTTCCATTGGGAAAACTCATGAGTTGGGCTGGTAGCAAGGCTACTCCTAATTGTTGGGAGATAATTCTACAGGGGTGTGTGTCTGCCTATCTTCTGAGTAAAGGCGCTGACATGTTTGTTCCAAACTATCTTTTTGAAGGATGTTTGCATAGCAAACGGCCTTGAGATTGAGCTGGTTTCTCCCTGTGGAGCAGAGGGAAGACCTGTTTTCTGTCTAGGATAATAAATATAATGTCTCCCTCAGGGGTCAAGGTTGAGCAGGCTTGCTACCAGCCCCTTAGAAGTCCACGATTACCTAAACTCAGAGTTTCTTAGCTATGATGCAAACCTGATGAGTGTGTAGAATCCTCTTGGGCTGCTCCGTATTGCTCCCATGGGACTTGGGGACAAGGGGAGCTGACACAAACGTGGAGCTCAGACACATGTGCAATGAGTAACAAAGTCCTCTGTCTCTGACCCAGGAGTCTCCTGTCTTCTGTTGGCATCTATGAAACTGATGAGTTAACTTACTAGCTCACAAGTATGGTAAGATGTCATAGCATTTGTAGTTCTTGACACTAATGATATAGATTTTGATAGTTGAAGATACTCATCGTCATCAAAATCTAATATTTAGGATGATCAGTTCTCCTCAGGTGAGCAATTTCATAGAGGAATTCTGTTACTTCAATGGCTTTATTCCAGGAGTGTGTTAGATACACAGAAGACACAGAAAAGACCCATGAGCCATTTAGCCTGCTCTCTGCTAAGACAAGAAATTGAAATAATTGTGTCCTTGGTTACTAGGCAGATGTCAAATGGTGATTTCTCTATGTTATAGGTTTCCAGTAAAAATAGAGTGGAAATAAAACAACACTTTCCCCAGAATATTCAAAATACTTATATGATCCTTCATCTACTCTAGAAAATAGGTGCTTGTATTCAACACTTACAGGAAGGATGGAAACAGTTTATATATTTCTTTCTAGGAGGAGGAGATAAGTCTTTCAATATGTGAAAGTAAATTTCTGTTTTTCATTTTTAGATATCAAAATGGAAAACATCAAAAAAATGTTTTGTTTAAGTCACCAGTCTGTGATTTTTTGTTTGTTTGTTTTATAGCAGCCAGAACTGACTAAAACACTCATCTTTGACAAAACAAGGAGACACTGAAGCTCCAAACCATACAAAAATGATGGCAGTGGTCCCCAGGGCAGTGAGGATAAGTAGGGACACTGGCAGAAGTGGAGAGAGCACACCCATGTCATGAGAGCAGATCTCAGATGGGGCTGGTGGATACTCCAAGATAAAGGGCTCAGGGTAGACGGTGCACAAAGCCAAATCCCAGCTAGAGGAGTGGCATGCAGAGAATAAAGGTCGAAGCAAAGAGGGCAGGGCTCAGTGAGGACACAGGCAGAAAAAACATATATTTGCAGGAAGCAGCCTGCCAACGAAGAGGGAGAGGGGAGGACCGCACTCTGAGCAGCCCTCCAAGCCCTCCAGCTGTCTATTTTTTCACTGACGAGAAGTAAAGGCTGAATCAATTCACTCACCTAATACTAAGCTATAAGAAAAACTCCTTCCAGCCAGGAACCTGGCCCCTACCAATATCTACATCCTGCAAGTAGCTCACGTGAGAGAAGGTGAGACAGAAAATAAAACATGAACAGGTAGCACTTCAAAAAGAAGTGAAAGGAAAAAAAAAAGGCATCAAAGAATTGAAGGAAAACTGGAAGAAGTCCATGAAAGAACAGACACTAAAGAAAACCCAGCAAGGGCCATGGAGAGCAGGAATGAAAATAGCAAAATAGAGTTTAAAAGGATTAGAGAGAGTAGGTTACACTTAAATAGGGAGATCAGAGTAGGACTCATTGAGGAAATGACATTTTGAACAAAGTCTTAGAGGAGTGAAGGAGTGAGCTGTTCCCTAGGAAAGAGTGAGCACCTTAATGTGAGATATAAGACAAGAAGGAAGGAAGGAAAATTATAATGGTTTTCAGATTATGGGACTGTAAAATTGGAGATCCTAATGGAATAAACCACTTATAAACTGCAAAAGATTTTATTCAGGGTATAAAATTAATATGCATAAATTAATATTCATATAACAGGCAACAACCAAATAGAAGCTATAATGGAAGAAAAAATCTCATTTACACTAGCAATGAGAAAGGTAAATTACCTAGGAATAAACTTCATAAGAAATGGGCAAGATTTATATGAAGAGGTGCTGGGTATAGGTGTTGGAAGCCTAAAAATAGCGGCAGTTTCCCTTGTTAGATGCACTCACTTGAGATCAGGTAGGTGGGAGTTAGGAAACCATCCTGCTGTGGCTCTTGGCCTTGCTACTGGAGAAGTAGGGTGTGGTTTCTTTGCAGCTAGTTCCCGTCTTTATTCTCAAGCTTCCTGGGTGTCAAGAAGCAGCAGTGATTGTGGCAGCTTCCTGATCTAACTCTGAGATCGTAGGATCACAGGATAAGGTGTCCATTCTCCACATTCAGCTAGTGGCTGTGGCTCCAGCCCTGGCATGGACCAAGTAGCCTCAAAAGTTGCAGCTCCCAGTTCAGCAATGTTGCTCCCTCCAAGATATACGTCTACAGGTGCTTTTCCAGCACTTCCTGATGATTCGATAAGGACTTAATTCTCTTTATTAAATCTCTTCCTGTGTAAAATACATAGAGTGATTTCTGTTTTCTGTACTGAAATTGGTCTGACATATTTGATATTGGAAGTGGTTGCAGAAATCAGGCCCTCAAGATGGGAATCTGGGATTGGATCTGACCCGGCTAGGTTTGAAGATAATGGTGAACTTGCCACCAGGGGAAAATGGGATACTGCAAATCTAGGGCATGCAGTGGAAAAAGTTCTGTAATCACCTGTGGTTGCCTGGAATGAACAGTTTACTGAAGGCAAGGAGGCTTCAGTGGCTGCCCTACCAGATAGCTATGATGGGAATGAGGGATTCAAGAACTTTTGGGATGGGTTGGTCTTTTCTGACTGTATTGGAGAGTTTAAAGAAAGAAAATGATATATTGTGAAAGTCCAAAAATACAGAAGTAAATTTAATTATGATAACAGTGGTATTTAAAATCAGTTGGGGAAAGACGGATTATTTAGTAATTGAGGTTGGGCAGATGTGTAGATATCAAAGTTGGATCCACTGTACTTAACTCACATCAAAACAAATTCCTGAAGGGTCAGATTTCTAAAGGAAAAAAGCAAAATCATGAAACATTAAGAAGAAACCATGGAAGGATTTTCAAAGTAATCTAAGAGAGGTGAAGTCCTTTCTAAGTCTAATATACCCAAAAGTAGTAAATAGTAAAACAAAAGCTTGATAAAAGTTGACCAACTAGAAATGAAAAAGGTCTGCATGGCCAAAAAAGCAAAACAAACAACACAACCAACCCAACAAACAAAAAATAAGCAAGTAAAACAGTGTAAGAAAAGTCAAAAGACATGACAAACTGAGAAAAAGTTTTGACATTCATTTCTAAGGAAAGGACCATTCTTACTATTATATAAAGTGTTTCTATAAAGTGGACAAAATACATAAATAGATAATTCATGGCAAATGAAATACAAATGTGCTTTATCACTCATAATAAGAGAAATACAAATAAAAACATTTTTTCATTTATTAAATTGATCAGTTCCAGTTCTGGCTGAAATGGACTATGTCCACTGCAGCCTATGTCCACCACAGATGACTATTAAAACCTCTGGACAAAATATGAAAAAAAGGCTACCACAAGCTGGAGAGAGGGGTGAAAACTCCTGATTGCTTTTTCTTCTCCCCACTCTGTCCTGAGGCCACTCCCAGTCACAGAGCTTCCCTGCTATAGTATAGTGATGTGGATAACTAGACCCTGATAGAAAACCTGTCCCTCTGGTCAGAGGAAATGGGAAAAAGGACACATTGTGCAGAGTATGGGGAGAATCCCTGTCGTTTTTTCTCTCTTTCCCCTCAACATTGTCCTGAGGGCAGCCGCAGTTGCACAGAGCAGCACAACAGATATAAAGTATGGCAGACTCCAGGAGAACCCTATCTCTCTGGCCAGCAGAACTGGAAAAAGGGGGTTCTGGGTGTCACAGATTATAAAGGAAATGCCCAAACGGAGAGTGATGCAAAAGGGAATCCTTAATTCTGTGTAGTGGTTTGTTACACAGCAATAGCTAACTGATACAGGAATCCATGTCATTAACTGAAGTCTGCCCTTTGTGTTGTCCAACAGCTAATTTGTCATACTTAACACAAAGTTTTAATGTGCTAATTGTGGAGATGAAAGGAGACCATCTGTGTGAAACGCATTTTTAACATTTCCATTCAATCTTTTTTCCAATCCTTCCAGTCATATAAATATCAGAAGATGACATTATATGGAGGGATGGCCATAAATTCAAGGAATGAGAAGTTAGGAAGAGTGCAATTAAAAAACAAAAATGTACTGAGTAATCAATGTCTAAACCTGTTGAAGCGCATAAACAATTTGTCCAGATCTTCAAAAGAGAAAGAACTTCTGGCCACACCCATGATGGCCACAGGGGAACTGGCCAATAACGTTGTGAGCTGCTATGACAGGCATCTAGAAAGATCAACAAAGGGCCCCTCGCAAGTAATTAGGCTTCTGTGCCTTGCCCCTGGTCTCCCTGTCTCCTGTCTTGAGTCTGGAAGACACAGAGAAGGGGCAGAGGATGGAAAAGCAGACACGGCTTTTCTGGCGTTGAAGGACCTCGAGGCATCTGTCTAGACTGAACAGCGTGTACGGAAGGAGAAAGGGTTCATACATTGTTTTCTTTCATTCCTTTGAGTTACTGCATGCCTACTGTGACTCTAACGCTGTTCTAGGCACTGGGGATGTATCAGTGGATAAAACAGACAAAAATCCCTGCCCTTGTGAAGCTTACATTCTAGGGAAAGACTGACAATAAATATAATAATATAAAACGTTAGAAGGTGATGAGTGCTGTGGAAAAAAGAAATATGCTAAGGTAAGATAGTGGGGTAGGGAGGAGAGCAGGTATTAAATAGGATGGTCAGAAAGGGCCTCAGTGAGAAGGTGAGATTCGGTTCCCGCTTCCCGTGAGGGAAGGAAGGAAATAAATCATCTCCTTAATTAACGAAGAGCTTGCAAGGCACTGGGAACACATTCCCAGGGCACAGATCCCGAGGTGGGCGGGGGGATAATATATTGGAACTGGGTTTTTCACTGCCTGAAAGTGAATTACAACTAAAATGAGGCTTGTTCTTATATTTGAAAGTGACAAGGAAGTTGGACTCTGGACCTTAAGAGACGGAAAAGAGGAAAATGTGAATGGACATATTTCTTTGCAGGTCGCCCCTCCATACTCTCGGAGTGACAGCCCAGCCCCGCGAGGCCCCGCCTCTCCACCGTGGTGCCGCCCCCACGCGGAGTGACAGCCCATAAGGCACGCCTCTTCCTTAGCAGTCTCAGCTCTCACTCCCGGCGACAGCCAGACTAGGCCAGTCTAGTGTTTCTCTGGAGCAGCCTGGTCTCTGCCGGGAGTGACTCAGCCCTAAGCCCCGCCTCCCCCACCTCGGCCCCGCCCCCGCCTGCGTGCGAGCGCGTCTCGGCCCCGCCCTGCACGCCCGGCGCTAGGTGGTACCCGCCCGGCAGGCCGCGGTTCGCCTCCCGCGGCGAGAGTCGGTTTCCCGGCCTGGGGGACTAGCAGGCTCTCGGGCCCGCCCCCGAAGACGTGGAGTGCTGTGGCGGCCGGTGAGTGGGGGAGGGGACCTCGGACCCCCTCGCTTTCGGCAGCGCAGAGCCTGGGTCAGTGCAGGTGATTGAGTCCGGGCTGTCGGGCAGCGGCGCGACGCTTCCAGTGACTCCTCCCGGCCGCCGCCCTTCCTTTCCGGGGTAGCTCCCGGGGTTGGCAATCCCGGGAATGGGAAAGTAGGACGGGGAGGGACGCCGAGGTTGGGTGACGTTCGGGTGGGAGTGGCAGTCGCAGGTGGAAGCTGCAGAGGGCCGAGGTTGGTCTGAGGGTGGAGGGTTGATAGAAGAAAAGTGGTGAAGCTGAAATCTGGTGGCTGGTGGAGTCAGGATGCGAGGGCTTGGGGGGCTCCAGAGCAACGGGGAATGAGATGAGTGGGGGTGGAGGAGTCGACGAAGCCTAGTGAAGGGCGTTTGAGAGAAGGACCAGCTCACGGGGGCCCATGATTCACGCTTCCCCGACTGTCCGGAGAGCCTGGAGCTTCGGGTATCTCGGCACGGGCGTGACGCTAGTGAGCTTGCGGGGTTGTGCTCTCACATCGGGGTGATCGGGTTTCCAGGCTTTCGACTGGGACACACAGTACAGCTGAAGTATTAGATGAAAGTCAGGGGCAATGCCTGGGACACCTGAGAAACGTGGCTGGAAGGGGTGCTTCTCCTATGGAATGCTTCTAATTTCCCTGGAGCCTTGGCGGCGCCAGCGTTGGTGCGGCGCTGTCTTCTGTGAAACCCTATTCTGGCAGCCCAGACGGTGTATGGAGGTCCCGCACAAAGTTCAGAGTTGAGGTTTTTATTCAGACTCAAAAGCAGTCGTATCACGTTCCCTTAAATCCTGCGGAGTTTTAATTTTAAAAATATCTAATCCTGTGGGGTTTTTAAAAAAAAATTTAAATCTTTCTTATCTGGCTACTTTGAATTTTAAAGTCACACCGAGCTAGAGAACTAGATGTTTTCTAAGAGCCCATTCTGTGAGTATGATAAACAATTTAAAATTAGCTGTGGAAAGTAGATCGTATCTGTTCTGACCAGTTATTGCTGAAAGAATTGTAGAATTGCAGATGAAGAATGAAATTGAAAAGATTTAAACTAATGGAAAGGGATAGAAAAGTCCTGGTAAATTGGAGACTGTGTGTGCTTAAAAAACAAACTCAGTGAAACTTTTTTTCACTGTAAGAGAACTTGGAAGATAGAGAAAAGTATAAGAATGAAAATGAAAACTCCATGTAATTTCACCAACCCTAACATTTTTGTGCAATTCTTCTTAATTCTTTTTGTATTTTTTTGTGTCTCTAAATGTACGTATTACATAGTTGGGGTCATATTGTTGTATTACTTTGTATTTTGCTTTTTTTCCCTTTGTATTTTTAGCATTTTCCTGGATCATTAAAAATTCTCCCTAAACATCTTTTTAAATGGTGGTATGTTCATCCCGTGAATTCATTCTTTTATCACATGTTAGCATTTCAGCTGTGTGCCAGGTCCTGTGCTTGGGGAGGAGATTCATTGTTGCTCTAGGTTTTCAGACATTATTCCAGCTCAAATAAGCAAAATCTTGGCAGTGTCTGGGGTACCAAGTGTAGAAAGAGAGTATGAGTGCAGCATCTAATTAGGCCTGGACCTGGGCTGTTGTGGCGAGGCTGTCTTCATTGTGTCGTGTCTCATCTCTCCTACACCTTCCTGTGGAGGCCTGAGGCCACGAGAGGTTCCTAGGTATGTTCCTCAGGGAATGGGCCTCACCAACTCCCCTACATTGTGGGTGTCACTGAGAAACTCTTTAGTGAGGGTGCATGTGTGCAGGGCTGATGTTTCATTCTCAAATCTGCCCTCATCTTAGGTGACTCTGAGAGACGGCTGCCCTAGGTCTCAAGGAGGACGGTCCCACAATTGCTCTCATAATTAACTGCCTCTAAGTTGTCTTACACCTTAGAGGGGGCCTCCGGAGGGGTCCTGTCCCTTCTAGCACTTGCCATTAAAATTGCAAGTTTTCTCCTAGGAAATCCCGCTCATCTTCCTCCTTGATCAGTGTGGCCCTTCATTTTGCTCTCACTGTTGTGTTCCTATTCTGCCTTACGACTGAGAGTAATTTTGTCATTTTGGATTGTGTTTCTCCTTGAGCCTGAAATAAGGTGATTCCTAAACACAGCCTTATGCACTTACTTATTAGTCTTTGAATTTATGATAATTCCATTGATGTTTTTTCTTTACCCAAACTCAGGAAGAGAATAAAGGGTCCCTTATTCTTTTTTTGAACCGTGATAAAATAATGTGAACCACCCCCCTCCATGCTTGAACTCCCAGTGAGTTTCTTTTCATATGTGCATTTCAACCACCAAGGTCAGGATTTAACCCTTACTATAGGCAGGTGATTCCAATAGCTAATGTAAGAGCCACAGGGATCCAGTTCCTTTGTAGGTCTCCTTTAGCCCTGGGTGCAGTTCAATGCGTGATTAAGAAGAGCAGAGTTTGAGATGGCTATCTACTGGTCCTGTGCGCGGAGCATATGGAACGTAGCTGCTCTGTGCTTTACAGTTATTGCTGGCTGCTGGCCTGGCTGACAGTCTGGATAAAAGGGGGAAATTGGCTGTGGAAGCAGAAATCATTCTACCCTCCAGTGCCCAGGAAGTCTGTGTGTTGAATCATTGCTTGTTTTCAGATCAGCCCCAACAGGAACCGTGAGGCCCTCTGCTGTGTCCACGCTTCAAGTCCTCATGCCCCCCCAGGTGGTATTTTGGTCCCATGTACTAGTCTAGTGTGCATGGTAATGGTGCAGCCAGCCTCTGTTAAGACCCTCCAGTGAAAGTGGATTGCAGAACTCAGGTTAGCCCACGCTGCCACGAGGCTTCTTATTTTCCCCGCCTTACACTTGGTATTCACGCTGTTGGGCTAGCCAACGTGAAGAGGTGGGATTGGAGCAGGCCTGGATCGCGCTGGTCGGTGAACTGCAAGAGTGATGTTGCGTGCAGAACACAGAGGGGGCAGGAATCCCCCAAGGAGAGGGCGTCCCCAGAGGTGTTACTGTATAGTGATGGAAATTCCCTGAGCAGAGGACACAAGAAGGAGGAGGGCACAGAGTTTCAGGGACGGGAACACGGGCAGTGTAAGAGAGGTTCCTGCCACTTAGGTCACCCAGCCTGTAAGTACCCTGTGGCCCAGTGGATGGCACAAGTGTGAAGCAGCTGAAAACAAGCAGTGTTGAAACTTCCAAGAGCATCTTATATACTGGAGCCTTGAAGGGGTTGAGGCTTACCAGGCTCCACTGAACTGCTCAGTGCTGGCACTGGGGTTAGTCTGTGAGACTCTAACAAGTGAAAGCACACAGCTCCACAGCTGTGGCGAGGCCAGCGTTACTTTTGATGGTGAGACTTTAAATTGGCTAAGTTCAAAAAAACGGGGAAAAAAGGTCTTTTGCATACGGTATGGTGTCATTCAAAGAGCATTGGATTTCAGTCTTATCTCTGTCACACTGGTTGTGTGACTTTGGTTTTATTAACATGAAATAGTGTGGTCTTGGGACTAATGGACCCCTAAGGCTCCTTCTGCCCTAAAATTCTCTCCTAGTCCAACTTCTGCGCTGCTTTTGCCAGTCTCATGGATAGGACGTGCCTAGGTCCCGAGTCCTTTCATTCTATATGCCGTTAACTTTTACCCCAAACTAAACAATCTTTGAAGCTAGGCGACTTCTTGTATACAAAGTTAGTATGTTTTTAATCTGAAGAATAAAGCAAAATATTATCTTGTATTAGGTAATTTTAAAAGTATCATTTGGTCTCTACTACAGTGTATATTTTACACTTATGTTGAAAATGTGAGCCTTCTATTTTACGAACATAGAAGCCATTTTTTTCCACTCATAAGAAATACCTGCTCACTAAAATTCAAATCAAAAAGAAAAATGTAAAGAAGAAAATAAAACTCATCGTAAATCCTACTACCTAGAAATGGGGATGGAGAAATATATCTGACTAATCACTGATGGAATTTTTATTAGACACACATACCTACACCGTGACTAACACAAGTGTGTGTAATACACTCATACCACATGTGATGAATACATATGTATACACAAATGTGGTTAAGGATGTGAGCTCTGGCATCAGGCTGCCTGGTTTTGAAGCCCAGCTTCCCTGCTTGAGACTGCATGATGTGGACAGGCTACTTTTTACTTCTTTCACCTCAGTTTTCTCATCTGTAAGATGGAAACGTTAAAGTTCCTTCTTCATGGCGTTGCTGTGAGAAATGACTGAGGTAATTCACACAAAAATGTGTAGCCGTGCTTTGATGCAGTAAATCCTCAGCAAATGTTAGCTAGTGTTGTCATTTTGATATTACTGTGGATGATATATATTCAGAAATGGGGTCATACTTTGCATTTTTACCTTATAATGTGTTATGAAACATTCTCCATGTTAATTTAGTTGGATCTGTATCCTAGTATTAACGGTTCTGTTGTATAGTTATACTTTATTTAGCCAGTATCCTGTTGTTTGACTTTATAGGAAAGAGAGGAAAGACAGAAAAAAAGAAAGCTGTAATGAACATTTATGTACATTTTTGACTTTATTATATGTTTGGTATAAATTCCTAGAACTAGCATTGTTCTGTTGAATGGTATGAGTATTTAATGTTGTTTTTCAGATTGCTACTCTGCTTTCTGGGAAGGTGGTATCAAATCACAACATCTGGCAGCAATGTGTGAAAATGCCCAGTTTTCTACTCCCATGCCAGACCTGGGTTCTGTCCATCTTTCAACAAATCTGAAAAGGGAAAAATAACTCATTGTTACTTTGCGTTTCTTTCTTAGTAACTTTAAACATCTTTTCAAGTGTATATTTCTTCTTTGTGACTTTAGTTTTTTGTATTTTTTGTTATTGATTTATAAGAACTCCTCGTATATCAGAGATTGTGACATTTTTGTCTGTAATATATTGGAAGTCTTGGTAAGGTCGTGCTTTGAGTAATGAAAGGCATACAGTATCTCAAATAAGAATAAATCAATGAGCAAGTATTTACTGTGAGCTTCTACATAATGCTCGTATACGTGTTGAGAACTGAAACCTACCTTACTTTCTCAGAAAGATTGTTTCATGACCTGGTAATTGTGAATAATCGTCACTCACATTAGGCAATGCATAAAGGCTAAAAAACTTTGACCTTTGATGCCTGTGCACATATGCCCTGCTGAGCCCTGTATTGTCCCCTTAACCTCACCATTCCTTCCATCTTTGCTATTTGCTAACTCACAGCCATTCTTCCCATGTCCCAGGTTAGAAACCTTGGAATCATCTGGGTATCTTTTCTAAATTGCAGCCTGTCCCATTCTCAGCCTCCCTTCTCAGGCTGCCCCAAGCCCTCGGGTTACTGCAGTTGTACTGTTATACTTAGCCCTGTGTTAGAATGATTTGATGCACGCCTGCTTCTCAAAAGTAAGATGTAGACCTTATTTACTTTTGTATCTTCAGACTCCGTCATGGCCTGGCTCATAATAAGCACATGATTAATGTTTGTTGTATTTGGTATTTCCATGCGAAAGATGATGATGGTAAGCCTCTGTAGTCTACTGGTAGATTAACATTTTTCCCCAACTTTTTTTTAAAAATTAATTTATTAAATTAATTTATTTTTGGCTGCGTTGGGTCTTTGCTGCTGCGCGCGGGCTTTCTCTAGATGCAGCGAGCGGGGGCTACTCTTCGTTGCGTTGTGCAGGCTTCTCATTGCGGTGGCTTCTCTTGTCGCGGAGCACGGGCTTTAGGTATGCGGGCTTCAGTAGTTGTAGTGTGCAGGCTCAGTAGTTGTGGCACACGGGCTCAGTTTCTTCACGGCATGTGAGATCGTCCCAGACCAGGGCTCGAACCCGTGTCCCCTGCATTGGCAGGCGGATCCTTAACCACTGCACCACCAGGGAAGCCTCCCCCCAACTTTTTGTTATGAAAAATTTCAGAAGTTCAGGGGAGTTGAAAGAATACCATGAAGAACACCCCCTAAACGTACCTGTTGAGATTTCTGTCACTCTGACACATAGCCAATCCTCTGCTCAGAAACCCCCAGTGACTCCTTACTGGCTGTCAGGTTAGATGTAAACAGCAGCATACTTTCTCAAATGGTGGTAGCTTACAAACATGTTACCACTCTGCTCTGGTCGGGCCTTTACTCTCAAGCTTCATTGATAACTTTTGCACATGAAGTGTTCTGAGTTCCCATAGCTTTAATGGCTATCTGTTACCATTCTTTCCTTCTTTATAATTCCTGATTATATCATTAGCTATTTGGAGTTGAGAACTCAGTCCTATTTTTTTTTAACATCTTTATTGGAGTATAATTGCTTTACAATGTTGTTAGTTTCTGCTGCATAACAAAGTGAATCAGCCATATACATACATATATCCCCATATCCCCTCCCTCTTGCACCTCTCTCGCACCCTCCCCATCCCACCCCTCTACGCAGTCACAAAGCACCAAGCTGATCTCCCTGTGCCATGCAGCTGCTTCCCACTAGCTATCTATTTTACATTTGATAGTGTATATATGTCCATGCCACTCTCTCACTTTGTCCCAGCTTCCCCTCCCCCCTCCCCGTGTCCTCAAGTCCATTCTCTAAGTCTGCGTCTTTATTCCTGCCCTACCCCTAGGTTCATCAGAACCTTTTTTTTTTTTTTAGATTCCATATATATGTGTTAGCGTACGGTATTTGTTTTTCTCTTTCTGACTTACTTCACTCTGTATGACAGACTCTAGGTCCATCCACCTCACTACAAATAACTCAATTTCTTTTTTTTATGGCTGAGTAATATTCCATTGTATATATGTGTCACATCTTCTTTATCCATTCATCTGTCGATGGACACTTAGGTTGCTTCCACGTCCTGACTATTGTACATAGTGCGGCAATGAACATTGTGGTACATGGCTCTTTTTTTTTTTAATTCTTTATTGGAGTATAATTGCTTTACAATGGTGTGTTAGTTTCTGCTTTATAACAAAGTGAATCAGTTATACATATACAAATGTTCCCGTATCTCTTTCCTCTTGTGTCTCCCTCCCTCCCACCCTCCCTATCCCACCCCTCTAGGTGGTCACAAAGCACCGAGCTGATCTCCCTGTGCTATGCGGCTGCTTCCCACTAGCTATCTGTTTTACGTTTGGTAGTGTATATATGTCCATTACACGTGACTCTTTTTGATTTATGGTTTTCTCAGGTGTATGCACGGTAGTGGGATTGCTGGGTCATATGGTAGTTCTATTTTTAGTTTTTTAAGGAACCTCCCTACTGTTCTCCACAGTGGCTGTATCAATTTACATTCCCACCAGCAGTGCAAGAGGGTTCCCTTTTCTCCACATCCTCTCCAGCATTTATTGTTTGTAGATTTTTTGATGATGGCCATTTTGACCAGTGTGAGGTGATACCTCATTGTAGTTGGTCCTGTTTTGACCTGGCTTCCCTCGTAGATCCTAGCCTGGGGAGTTTGATTGGGCTGATACCTTGAAATAGCATTCCTGATGTATTTGTAGTTATTATTTGAATCCAGCATTGATTTATAACACCAGTATTGCCCCAAACAAAACTTGTACTCTGTTAGAGAAAAACAAGGCTCATCAGTCCAGGCCAGACAAGCTGGATCTGTTTGATCAGCTTGCTGAAAGACTGTGATTTCCCCCAGAGAAAGGAAAGATGTTCTGTGTTGTTGGTCATTCCTTTTGTGATTGTTCCCAAGAATTGCTTTGCACTTCGACTTTGGAGTCATTAAAACTTACATTAAGCACAAAGTTAGAGTAAATGAGTCTAAAGTCTGAAAATTGCCCCTGTTGAGAATCATGGAGTTAGAGAGGTCCACATGAGAAACATTTTTGAGGGAGGCCATCAGGCCTTAGTGACCGATGCCATTTGTGGGTTTCCAGGTTGACTCCATTATCTTCCCAGCTTGGTGACAGAGATAAAGATGACATCCCTGAGAAAGTTAGGGACACTGGGAAGGGAAGCTGATGCTGGGGACATCAACTCCATACAAAAACATGAAATTGGGCTGTGTCAATTCCCTGCCCATAATGAATTGGTGATTCCCATTGTTTGCTGGACAAGGCCCAGTTAATTTGTAATAATCTGGGGCCTTCATTAGATACCAGCTCCCATCCTCCCTTCCTCTAACTCATAGTTAACACTCCAGCTGTACCTACTCACTTGTATTTCTCTGAGTCTCTCGGCTATTTTTTTTTTTTTTTTTTTTGGTATGCGGGCCTCTCACTGTTGCGGCCTCTCCCATTGCGGAGCACAGGCTCCAGACAGCAGGCTCAGCGACCATGGCTCACGGGCCCAGCTGCTCCGCGGCATGTGGGATCTTCCCAGACCGGGGCACGAACCCGTGTCCCCTACATCAGCAGGCGGACTCTCAACCACTGTGCCACCTGGGAAGCCCCATCTTGGCTATTTTTCATCATTGTTTTGTAGGGGAACACTATTTCCTCTGCCTAGAATGCCATCCATTGTCGATCTGGCAAACTCCTATTCATTCTTCTAAATCCTGTTCAGGTCACATCCTTTGTAAATACTTTCTTAGTCCTCTTGTGTGAACACATTTTACACTGTTATCCTTCACTTACCTGAATGTACCCTCTGCCTTATTCTGAGCTGCTTACGGATACGAGTAGTGTTTCCCTCGTTTTTGTATAGGGCCTGGCTCGCACAGGTGCTGTGAGCCATTTGGTGAGCCTGTCATGTAACCCATCTGGCTCGTGAGAAATTTTCTTCTGTCCAGGAAGCCAGAATTAGGTTTAATTAAGAGAAAATACAAATACAGTCTATATTTATTTTTCCCATTATAGCCCATCTTTGCTTTTTATTTTCAGCAAGTTTGTCAAAGATGAAAGTGACCTTGTCAGCTCTGGATACTCATGAGAGCTCTTTCACGCCTCTGGTTGTCATAGAACTTGCTCAGGATGTCAAGGAAGAAACCAAAGAATGGCTGAAGAACAGAATTATCAGTAGAAAGAAAGATGGAGGTGAGTAAAATAAATATCACTCAGATTTAGTCATGCCAGTGAGTAAAACTGTATTTTCAAATGTGTTTCACAGTTTTTTAATTGATATATTTTTAAAATTAATGTTCATTTCTTTGCTCTTTATTATTTATCTAGGACTTGAAAGGAGGTCTTAAATCAACATTAGATTGTAAGTCTCTCTTAGACCGTAAGCAACGTGAGTGGTTTTGTTCACAGCTATAAACTCTGTGCCTATGTACAGTGCCTGGTGCATAGTAGGTGCTTAATAAATATTTGTCAAATGAATGAATATCTTTGAGTATTATTTCTGTGTTGGTTATGGTGCTAAGGGAGAGAGAAACACTTCTGCCGGCAAGGATGTTACTGTCAGGGTAAAGAGACTGAACGCTAGTTCCAGGAAATTGAGGGAACAGGAAGAAAGGCTAAGGAAAAAGCTCTTACAAAATACTGCATGATACTTAAAAAAAATCATTATGTATACTTGCTGTGAAAGTAAAGGGGGTCTTCCCTGGTGGTCCAGTGTTTGAGAATCCACCTTCCAATGCAGGGGACGCGGGTTCGATCTCTGGTCGGGGAACTAAGATCCCACGTGCTGCAGGGCAGCTAAGCCTGTGCGCTGCAACTACTGAGCCCACATGCCACAACAAGTGAGCCCGCATGCTGCAACTAGAGAGCCCACATACTCTGGAGGCCATGCGCAACAACTACAGAGCCCACGTGCTCTGGAGCCCGTGCGCTACAACTTGAGAGCCCATGCGCTCTGGAGCCTGTGTGCCACAACTAGAGAGCCTGTGTGCTGCAACTACCAAGCCTGCATGCCACAGCTAGAGAGAAGCCCGCGTGCTGCAACAAAAGATCCCATGTGCTGCAGCTAAGACCCAACACAGCCAAAAATAAATAAATATTTTTTTTAAAAAAAGAGAGAAGATGATAATTACCAATAGGAAGAATGAGGTATGTAACATTACTACAGTTTCTACAGATATTAAGAGGAAAATAAGGGTGTATAATTTTAAAAAAAAGAAAGTAAAGGGAAGGAAGAAGTGACACTTGGTGATGCTTTTCGGGGTGGTAAGGGATGACTTTATAGAAGAAGCCGAAGGTTAGCCCTCTCCTGTAGGGCACAGAAAGGGGGCTAGATCTGGGTAAGAGGGTGGAGGGAGTTTTACATGAGCAGACACTTCGTAAAACTACACAAAACAACCCCTAAAACTTCACTAAGTCTCGAAACACTGGACAAAATGTAAATAAGACTCTTAAAAAACGATTTTGACTGTAAATGGAAATGCCTTCTTAAAAATAAAACTTTGTGTCAAAGTGGAATTTTTAATTTTTTTCAAACAATTGAACCAAAAAAAAAAAAACCTTTAAAAAGAAGAATACTTGCTGAAGTCTGAGGTATTTCACTGGACTGGAGTCTCTTCTTTAAAATCCCTGTGGTTGGACTTCCCTGGTGGCGCAGTGGTTAAGAATCTGCCTGCCAATGCAGGGGACATGGGTTCAAGCCCTGGTCTGGGAAGATGCCACATGCCTTGGAGCAACTAAGCCTGTGTGCCACAACTACTAAGCCTGCACTCTAGAGCCCTCAAGCCACAACTACTGAGCCCGCGCACCTAGAGCCCATGCTCCGCGACAAGAGAAGCCATCACAATGAGAAGCCCACGCACCACAACGAAGAGTAGCCCCGACTCGCTGCAACTAGAGAAAGCCCGCACGCAGCAACGAAGACCCAACGCAGCCAAAAATAAATAAATTTAAAAAATAAATAAAAAATAAAATCCCTGTGGTGTAAGAACATTTGTAGTGTCTTAGAGTGAGAGAGCCCAGTGTATTCCTAGTCGTCTTCTCTGCTCTTTGTGTGGCTTTAGCAAGGACACATGAGGATGGGGACGGGATGGCATCCTCCTACAATGCTGGGGCAGTCATAAAAGAACATTCCAAAAAAGTACTCTGGATCTTTCAGGTAAAGGTATTGGATTTAACACTCATATTTACTTTTATTCTCTTACAAACTCCTATTAAAATGACAATAAAAGGATCTTTTAAAAAAGACCTAAGTCCACATTGACAAGAAAGGAGAAGATATAACAGCAGCACCATTCTAGAAGCTAGTAAACAGGTGATGAGTAGTGAGTAACTTCTCAGAGTTGAGAAATCCAGAGCTCGAGCTGGCAGGGGAGAAAACTGAGATGCAGTTTGGTTTACACTGCAAAATATTCCTAAAGACTCAGGAATTAGAGACATTAGGGGCCTATAGAGGTAGAAATAAAAATGGTACCAAGAAAAAAAAAAAAAGAATTGTTTGAGATCTGTTTAAGAAATAATCTGATCCCTAGGTCCCTTCTGTATTCTAGCACCCCAGCAGAAGTCTCTGTTATTCTCTGGAGAGGGTCAGATGCATGGATTTTGGCATGGGGCCTTTATGTACAGTTGGTAACAGATTCTGTACTGAAAAAGGGATAATTAATTGAATCTCGTTACCCCTGTCCTCCATCCCACCAGTCTCATACCTAATTAAGTTTCCACAATGTAATCATCTCGGAAGGAGATTTGAATAATGTTTCCTTGAGGAATCTGAGCAACTCAAGACGAAGGTGCAGAAATCAAGAGTTGCCCATGGAAAGTAACCCGGCCAGACTACCTTGCATTAAGGGCCATTTTTAAAAATAAATTTATTTATTTTATTTTTTTATTTTTGGCTGCGTTGGGTCTTCATTGCTGGGCGTGCGGGCTTTCTCTAGTTGCGGAGAGCGGGGGCCACCCCTCGTTGAGGTGCACACGGGCTTCAGTAGATGTGCCCGCGGGCTCTAGAGCGCAGGCGCACGGGCTTAGTTGCTCCGCGGCATGTGGGATTCTCCCGGACCAGGGCTATGACCCCGTGTGCCCTGCATTGGCAGGCGGATTCCCAACCACTGCGCCACCAGGGAAGCCCCAGAGGCCATCTTTGATGAGTTCCATCTAAACCTTCAGAACTTCTGTTCCACTTCTTAGAACTGCTTTCTTAAACATGAGCTTATAACAAAAGATCACCAAACATCTGAGGAAAATCCCTAACGTGAAAGAGAAAGCTAAAAAAATAAAAGAAAACCATGTAGGAGAAAACGAAAAGAGAATTAAAAACTCAATTCTCAGCGTTATGAGAAGACAAACCACCTACACATCAAGAGTAGGATATTGTAAAATAATCATTTAGGAAAAAAAGCAGCTCATAAAATGAAAGTATGAGAGCAAAATTTAAAAACTCAGTAAAAGGGTTAGAAGACAATTTTGACAGAACCTCCCAGAAAGTAGAGCAAAAAGGTAAAGAATTGGAAAATCTAAGAGAAAAAAAACAGGGAAATTAGAGGACTAGTCCAGAAGGTATACCTCTGAATAAAAGTTCTAAAAAGGGAAGAGAGAAAAAGGAGAGGAATAAATCATCAAAGAGAAACTCAGGGCTGATGTGTGCTTTTTCAGACTGAAAGGGCCCATGCAATGCCCAGCACTGTGGCTGAAAATGGCATATCACTGGAAGGTTTCAGAACCCTGAGGACAGGGAAGATACTACATACTTCCAGAAAAAATAAAGTAGGTTAGAAACACTGGAAGCTAGAAGGCAGTGGTATAATATCTTCATTTCTGAAGGAAAATGATTTCAGTCCAGAATTCTGAACCCACCCAGCTGTCAACAAGGTGTGAAGGCGGAGTGAAGAGAGATTTCTCTAAGAAGATAATGTTAACAGCCTATCTCTCTTGGCAGTGTATTGAGGGAAGACTTAATTGGCAGAGCTTGGGGGATTGAATTAGCAGTAAGTGCATAATAAACCAAGCATATGATAAGATACCAATTTTGGGGAAAACGGTAAGTTGTAGGGAAGGAAAATCATAGCGTGTTGTAAGGCGCAACTGTAACGTATGTAGTCATAATAATGAAAATACTGTTGATGGGATGAGAAGGATGATATGACGATATTGTGAGAATGGGGTGATGGAAAGGGTGGGTGGAAATGGTGAAGGTGGGTTGGAAAGAGAGCTAAATCTCTTTAGCTAAAGTATGTTGTTTGGCGACAAAAGAAATCACAAAGGAATCACCTGAACAAGTTGAAAGTCATTGCCTTGGTGGGCGGGGTGCCGGTGGGGGGGATGGGGACTATTCTTCAGAACAAGGTGTTGACAAATGTTTCTCTGTGAAGGTTATACCCTTTGATACTCCCCTAGTGATGTCTCAGAGTGCCTTTCCCCTCTCCGTGTCAGTTTGCGTCGTCCAAGCAAGAGATGCCAAACGGGATTATTTTATTAAAAAAATTTTTAAAAATTTTATTTATTTATTTTTGGCTGTGTTGGGTCTTCGTTGCTGCACGCAGGCTTTCTCTAGTTGCGGCGAGCGTGGGCTACTCTTCGTTGCGGTGCGCGGGCTTCTCATTGCGGTGGCTTCTCTTGTTGCGGAGCACAGCCTCCAGGCGCTGGGGCATCAGTAGTTGTGGCTCGAGGGCTCTAGAGCACAGGCTCAGTAGTTGTGGCGCACAGGCTTAGTTGCTCCGCGGCATGTGGGATCTTCCCAGACCAGGGATTGAACCTGTGTTCCCTGCATTGGCAGGCGGATTCTTATCCACTGCACCACGAGGGAAGCCCACCAAATGGGATTTAATGCACAGGAGGTTTGTTGAGGGGAACATCTGTAGAAAGATAAAGGGAGAAGCAACAGGCTTAGACATTGAGAGCCTTCAGACTTTCTTGTAGGTCTAACACTTCAGAAAGGAGAGAGGGAAGAAGGAGGCTTGGATAGGAAGAGCCTCCGACTACAGCACGGTTCTGGGAACGTATGCGCCAGGCCCAACATTGCCCTTTAAAGGAAACGCATGTTGAGCAGAAATGGCCTCATTCCAGTGTCCCCTGCGTGTTCAACCTGTGGCTGGGAGCAGCTAGGGGAGCATGGTCTAGGTGTGAGGGTGCTGTGGCCAAAGGGGGGCAGCAGGAGGCTGCAGTCAACTCTGCTTCTCACAGCAGATTCTTTTGATGGGAGATCTGGGTGGAGCAGGGCACTTCCATGGCTACCATACCCACCACCCTAGTTTTTAACCCTACTTTTGATTTTTGCAGTGTGAGAAGTGAAAAGTAGCATATTGGTGTTGGGGTTTTTTTTTGTTTTTTAATTAAACAGAGCACCCAAATGGATTTATTCAGCTGACTTTTGTTTTCTAGCAACATTTTCTGAAGAGGTGACTCATGGACAGTGACACTTAAAGAAATTCTGTTACGGGAACAAAGGACAGATTTCTTAGGTCAAAAAGACTGCACATAATGCCCTACTCTTGGAGACTTAAAATGCAAATAAACATAAAATATGTTTTGAGTAATTTCACAGTAAAGAAATCTGTTCAACTTTGTTTAACCCAATTTTTTGATGGTATTTAATCACAGATCCCCTTTTCCCATGCAGCATCTAGCATGGGTCATCGAATATGCTTTGGGCAACACTACTGAGGTAGCATTTAAGAAGAGTGGAACTTTAGAAGGGAAAGTAGAAAACATACATACAAATCAATGTGATAACTTACAGATAGGTTTGCAATTCGTATATAAAATGCAACCAAAGTCCAAAGCACTAGCCCTTAATAGCAGCCAAATTAGCAGGACTCACTTTCAGAGAACATGGAGTTAAAATTCTTAACCGTGTGCATTTCCAAAATGCTGCTTCTCAAGAACACTAGGCTAATGCCCTATCCATGGAAGAGAAGAATCATACAAGTGTTTTTCCCTCTCCTTAAACACACACATTGCATTTATCTTAATATGAATGACATTAAGGATTTTATATTTAAGAGACATTTGTGTCTTCTTTAAATTGAATATATCATATATATATATCTTTTATTGTATTTTATTTATATCTTTTATTGATTTTTTTATTAAAGTCTTTAGTTCCTCTGTTGTAAATTACCTAAATAATAGTGCCATAGTACGTTAATCTGTTAATCCTTTGGGTAAGTGAAATATAAATTCTGCTATTATCCTGTTACCATCTGAGTAGTAGTTTATAATTCCTGTCAATCCTCTAGAGAGGACAAATAGTAAAGAAATAAATGTACCTTACAAAGTTTGATGTAGGTAGAAATTAAAAATAAGGAAAAAAATTCCTTTTTCTCCATAATATTTTAAGTGAAATAATTCCATATACAGTATCAAATCACAATATCTACTCTTAACATTTTGTGAATCTGTTTAAGAAAAATACCTTGAAACGTAATTGCATGTACTTATGGGAAAAATCATTGAGAAATTATTTTGCTCTTTATTATTTAGTATTTAACGTTCACAAAATCTGTTGTAGTCCGATGTAATTGTGTTACGTTTGCACCATTTTTATTAGAATATTTTATTTCAAATTAATTTTCTTAAATTTTGGTATTTTATTTTTATACTAAACTGTATCCTTTTGCTCCATATTTTTACTGAGAGCTAATAAATATTCGATTCTTGTCTCATATTCTAATTTGAGTAACTGGCAAGCCACTTATTATTCCATTTTCCAATTTTTGGCGTTTATTTCCAAAAGCTATAAAGAACTACCATCCCCAGCTTACTTACATTTCTTATTTATTTGGAAGATGGATTTAAATTGTTAACATAATTTATTTGCCTTCTACCAAACTAGGAACATAATATTTATTTAGAAGGCTTTCATTTTTGAAACTTTCATGTTTATCTCTGTCTAAGATTGTGCTTATTTTTTGTTTCTGAAGGTGCTCAGCTGTTGTTTAGACCGTTGTTAAATAAATATGAGAAAGAAACACTAGAAAATCAGAACTTATATCTTGTCGGTGCCTCCAGGATTAGATTGTTACTGGGGGCAGAAGCAGTGGGATTGGTGAAAGAGTGCAGTGATAACACCATGAGAGCCTTCATGTATGGAACCCGACACAACTTCAAAGGTTTTGATGGTGAGTTCCAAGATTGCTTCTACCAGAATCAATTTATCAAAAAGAAGTTTTTGATGAATAGGTCAGGGGTCAGCAAACTTTTTCAGTAAACGGCCTGATAGTAAATATTTTAGGCTGTGTGTACGATACGATCTGTCGCAGTTATTCAGCACTGCCATTGCAGAGCAAAAGCAGCCTTCAACCATAAGAAGTGAATGGGTAAGGCTGTGTTCCAGTAGAATTTTATTTATCAAAGCAGTTGGGGTAAGATTTGGGGTTTCAGATTTACTTTGTAACCCCTAGAATAGTTGAACATAAACTAGGATGACACATGTACCTTATATTATTCTACTTCATAGAAGGTGAATGTTCACTGGATTGATACAAATAAGAAACAGAGTAGTATTCCAGTGTCCTATGATCCCCTATTCTGATTCTGTTCTGGCTTCAAAGGAGGTTCCAGAATAGAATGGTTTCTGGAAAGAACTGAGAAGGCCAGGGTGGCTATGTTATCAGAGTGGGAGTGTGCTTTCAGAACCAAACCGGTCCCTTTCAGGGCTTTCAGAGTTAGAAGATGTGATTTCGACTTCTTCAGACTCACTCACTCTGGATTTTTATATATTAGTAAATAAATGATCAAGGTGAAATTCGCCTCATTTGAGAGGATTCAACTGTCAAGAAACAACACTATTTTCTTATCAGACTTTCTTCTCCCTCATTTATGGGAGGGATGTTAAACTGCAGAAGGGAATGGCCTGGGCTTGAGAGTTTGAAGGAGGAGAATTTGCCATGTAGGCAAACTTCAGTTGCATCTCTAGTTAAAAATACTGTTAGAATTAAAGAATGTATTGCCTTCAGCTCATTGGTATTAAATGAGATCAAGCAAGTGTCTGCCATTTGGATGTTTGTACCACATTATAGAATGATTAGTATAATAATTAAAGAATTATATATTATATGAAGGCATTACAGAATATTTTTATTCTTATAAAATATCTAAGGGGCTTTATGTTCTATTTAATTTGTCAGTTTTATACTTTGCTTACTTATGTTTATTATTCATTGTCTATATCATTATTTCATAATCCCAGGTTATTTGAATATTATTAATTTTATTTTGGCTATTACTGAGAAAATAACTGTTAATCTTTATTTTATTTTAGATGATAATGATGATTTCCTCACCATGGCAGAACGTCAATTCATTATCAAACATGAACTTGAAAGTCTTAGAGCCAGAGATGAAAAAATGATCCCTGGTTACCCCCAGGCAAAGTTGTACCCAGGAAAATCATTATGTAAGTCATTGTATCAACCGGCTTCATGAATATACATTCTAATGCAATTATTTTTGCTTAGTAGACATAAATAACAAATTACAGAGGCTTTTTTCCCTTCTTACTGAAGAGCTTACGCAACTTTACAGTAACTTATTTTTCATAGTCGTATCTTTTGCCTTTAGACCTTAATTGTATTGCATCTTTAGATCAATTTATTTGTTCTTTATGGTTCTCTGCTTCTTATTTACAAGGTCTCACAGCATTCAGTAAGCTTAAAATTCAGCGTGAACATATTTGCATATTACTCAGTTAAAATTAGCAAAGCTTACCTTATACCCAAACCTTGTAGTATAATGAAAATCTGTGGAGGAATAAAAAACAGAGACACGGTCTTTTCCTGAAGCTCTCTTCCCATCTCCTCTCATCCCACTGGGTATGAACACGTACAAACATAGAAAGGCTTAAGAAGATTCGCAGTGTGACATAATAGCTGAATGCAAATTAGCAGTTTGTAACTTTCTGATTTTGTGTAATTCCATTTGAATTTGCAGACTGAAAGTATTTACTACAATGTGTAATTCCAAATTTGCCTCAAACCCGGATAATGGCAAGGCCCAGAGCATTTTTGCTGCCTAAAATATTCTTTAAACATAGAGGTTTCTGTGTCCCCTAGTCTGGTTTCCTTCCAATAGTCAGTGTCATCCAGGAGGACGGATGTCCAAGAGTCAGCCCATATTCAAAATTTCTCACTTGTCACCAAATATATTTTAGATCTGGTTTGTTGAAACCAAGATCCAATCATACATCACCCATTTGGTTTGGTTATTATATCTCTTAAGTCTCTCTTTTTTTCTATTGTGATGAAATACATATAACATGTTATATATGATTTTTTAAAATAAATTTATTTATTTATTTTTGGCTGTGTTGGGTCTTCGTTGCTGCACGCGGGCTTTCTCTAGTTGTGGTGAGCGGGGGCTACTCTTCATTGCGGTGGCTTCTCTTGTTGCAGAGCACGGGCTCTAGGCACGTGGGCTTCAGTAGTTGTGGCACACGGGCTCAGTAGTTGTGGCTCATGGGCTTTAGAGTGCAGGCTCAGTAGTTGTGGTGCACAGGCTTAGCTGCTCCGTGGCATGTGGGATCTTCCCGGACCAGGGCTCAAACCCGTGTCCCCTGCATTGGCAGGCAGATTCTTAACCACTGCGCCACCAGGGAAGTCCCTATATATGATTTTTAAGTGTACAGTTCAGTGGTATTAAATACATTCATAAAGTTTTACAACCATCATCACCATCCATCTCCATAGCTCTTTCCATCTTGTAAAACTGAAACTCTGTACCCATTAAACAATCACTGTCCCTTCTCGCCTAAGTTTTGATATCAGGAAGTTTTGTGTTTCTTTTTCGAGATTGTTTTGGCTATTTGAGGTTCCATGAAATTCCATATGAATTTTAGGATGGGTTTTTCTATTTTTGCAGAAGACATCATTGGGATTTTAATAGGGATTGCATTGAATCTGTAGATTGCTTTGGATAGTATTGACATCTTAACAAGATTAAGTCCTGAGTATGTGGGATGTGTTTCAATTACTTTATGTTTTCTTTAGTTTCTTTTAGCATTGTTTTATAGTTTTTATTGTACAAGTCTTTTACCTCCATAGTTAATTCCTAAGTATTTTATTCTTTATGATGCTATTAGAAATGGAATTTTTTTCATAATTACCTTTCCAGATAGTTCATTGTTAGTGTATAGAGATGCAACTGATTTTTCTGTGTTGACTTTGTATCCTGCTACTTTGCTGACTTCATTTATTAGCTTTGACAGTATTTCTGTGGAAATTTTAGCATTTTCTACCTATAAGATGATATCATCTGTGAACAGGGATAATTTTACTTCTTCCTTTCCAGTTTGGATGCTTTTTGTTTCTTTTTCTTGCCTAATTGCTCAGGCTAGAACTTCCAATAGTATGTTAAATAGAAGAGATGACAGTGGGCGTCTCTGTCTTATTTCTGATCTTAGAGAAAAAGCTTTCATTCTTCCACCATTCAATATGATGTTTGCTGTGGGCTTTTCATAGATGGATTTTATTATGTTGAGGTAGTTACACTCTATACCTCATTTATTGAGTGTTTTTTTTTTTTTATCATGAAAGAGTGTTGGATTTTGTTAGATGCTTTTTCTGCCTCTTGAAATGATCATGTGGGTTTTCCCCCCCTTCATTCTGTTAATGTAGTATATTACACAGATTGTTTTTAGTATGTTGAACCATCCTTGCATTCTAGAAATAAATTGCACTTGTCATGGTGTATAATTCTTTTAACATGCTGCTGAATTGAACTTGCTAGCGTTGAGTATTTTTCCATCAGTGTTCATGAGGGATATTGGTCTGTAGTTTTCCCTTCTTGTAGTGTTTTTGTCTGACTTTGTATCAGGGTAATGCTGGCCTCATAGAGTGAGTTAATAGTTTTCCTTCCTCTTAAATTTTTGGGGAAAGTTTGAGAAGAATTGGTATTAGTTTTCCTTTAAATATTGGTAAAATTCACCAGCGAGGGTATCAGGTTCAGGGTTTCTCTTTGTCAGGAGATTTTTAGTTACTGATTCAGTCTCCTTAATACTTATAGGTCTGTTCTATTCACATTTTCTCTCCCTTCCTGTTTTAGTCTTGGTAGGTTTTGTGTTTCTAGGAATTTGTCCATTTCATCTAGGCTATCCAGTTTGTTGGTAAACAAGTGTTCATAGTACACACTTACAATCCTTTTTATTTCTTTAGAATCAGTAGTAATGTCCCCATTTTCATTTCTGATCATAGTAATTTATGTCTTCTATCTTTTTTTCTCAGTTCATCTAGTTAAAGATTTGTCAATTTTTTTTTTTTGGCTGTGTTGGGTCTTTGTTGCTGTGTGTGGGCTTTCTCTAGTTGCCGTGAGCGTGGGCTACTCCCCGCTGTGGTGTGCGGAACTATCATTGTCACGGCCTCTCCTGCTGCAGAGCTCGGGCTCCAGGCACATGGGCTTTAGCAGTTGTGCGCGGGCTCAGCAGCTGTGGTTCGCGGGCTCCAGAGCGCAGGCTCAGTAGTTGTGGCGCACGGACCCAGCTACTCCACAGCATGTGGGACCTTCCCGGGCCAGGGATTGAACCCGTGTCCTCTGCATTGGCAGGTGGATTCTTAACCACTGTGCCACCAAGGAAGCCCCCAGATTTGTCAATTTTGTTGATCTTTTCAAAGAACCAACTTTAGTTTTCTTTAATTTTCTCTATTATCTTTATATTCTCTATTTTGTTTATATCTGCTCCAATCTTTTTTATTTTCTTCCTTCTGCTAGTTTTGGGTTTAGATTGTTATTCTTTTTCGAGTTCCTTAATAGTAAAGTTAGGTTGTTCTTTGAGGTCTTTCTCGTTTTTAAATATAAGCATGTATAGCTATCAATTCCCCCCTTAACCTTGCTTTCTCTGTGTCCCATAAGTTCTGGTATGCTGTGTTTTGTTTTCATTCATTTCTAAGTATTTTCTAACTTCCCCTGTGGTTTCTTCCTTGACCCACTGGTTGTTTAAGAATGTGTTGTTTAATTTCCACACATCTGTGAATTCCCCAGTTTTCCTTCTGTTACTGATTTCTAACTTCATCCCGTTGTGGTCAGAGGATACTTTTTATGATTTATATCTTTTTAAACCTGTGAGGCTTAATTTATGACCTAACATACGGTCTGTCTTGGAAAATGTCCCACATACACTCGGGAACTAAGAGTGTGTTGGTTCTTTACTGCCTGACTTACATGTAGACTGCATTTTGTAGTCTGCCCTGTCTCTGAGTTCTACTGTAGACATGTATTAAGGATGCTTTTGCTTGCTTTCCTTGTTGACCTGTATGGCTTTTAGGAGGTGTCTGGAAATCTGAGTGCAGGTACTCATCATTCCTGTTTGTCTGCATTTCCAGTTATCTGCATATGTCTTGATATTAATTATTCTGTAGCAGGTTGTTTTTGGACATACGTTCTTTCAATTTGTGGATTAAAGATTACCATGATTTCAGAAACATTTTCTTCAGTTACCTTTGAAGATTCCTTTGGCTGTATTTTCTCTCTTCTTGTCTTTAGGTATGCCAATTATATATATGTGAATCTTACATATTCTCTGAAATATTTTAAAGTTTTTATGTAATTTTCTTAGTCTTCTTCACCATTTTCTGGCTTTATTTGTTCAGTTTTTCCTTTTTCAGTAGCTTTTATAGACTTTGTATCTGTAGTAGTTTTATTTTTCTCTTACTTCACTTTTCTAAGCTCCCACCTTCAGCTCTGGTAGGTCTTCCTCTAGTTTTAATTTCAGAGATGTGACTTGCTTTAATTTATTTAATTCCTTGAAGCATTCCATAATTTTTCATCGCTTTATGCTTTAAATTTTTGCTATGTTTCTTCTCTGCCTTTTTTTTTAATGGTCTTCCTTTTTTCCCTTGTATTCTTGCATAGTTCTATGCCAGTTTCTTTGTGGTGTTTACTTATTTTTTAATGAGTCCCTATTTTTTTCAGACCAGCTATTTTGGGAGGAATTGTGTGTGTTGGGGAGAGGGGATGTTGGGGGCCTCCATTCGGGAACTGTGGTGGTCAGGAGGTTGGCTTTTGCCTGGCAGTGTGCTCTCCTTGAGTCATCTTAGAGCCTCCGTGGAGCCCTGTTTCTTATCAGGAGTTTTTGCTGGGTTTGGCCTTTAGGTCTGTCTTTGGCCAACAAAGACCCACAGCTCCTGAGCTGCTCACCTCCATCCCTGGGTTCCAGCGGGCAGCTCTTTCCCAAGACGGCAGACCCACGCTTTCCTTCCTCCAGCCTCGTGTCTCTTGTCTGGCTGTGGTGCCCGGCAGGGAGCAGACACACGTCAGGGGTCTGCCAGGCGTCCCCTTTGCCTTCATTCTGGGCAAGGGGACAGTGGTTTCCTACCCCTCAGTGTCCAGGAGAACCCTGCCCTCTGCCTGCTGGCCCTGGTTTGCAGGGGCGTGGGTGCTCTTAGCTTACCCTGGGCTGACTTTTAAGGCCACTTTTCAAAGTTTGTGATTTCAGTTTATAGTTTGTTTTGTTTTCTTTTGTTCTACTTTCATCAAAGGTAGGGTTTCCTTTTATGTTTCTTGTTTACTTTGTTGTTTTGAATTTGGCGTCATGAACAAGAACAGGGTAGGGGTGGCTTTCTGCCACCATTTGTTACCAGGAGTTACACATTCTGTTTTTAGGCCATTGTTTGGTGCCATTCCCAAATTTCAAATCTTTTTTTAATCTCTTAGTGGGAGGGCATGTTTTCAGACACAGCTGTGCCCTGTATCAGTTAAAAGGCTAAGCCAACTAAGGCACTGTCCTAATTGTTAATGTGAGCATCTCGTTTCTTCTTGTTCATCAGGTTAATCAGACCATCACGTGGAAATCACTGCTTCCACCTGTTAAAGAGTGAGTGTATGCTTTCATCAGATGCGACTCAGGAGCAGCAGTTTCCCAAATGCTCCCAGTTGCTTCAAAGACATTTTCACTGAACGAAAACCTTGCCGAAAATATGTAAATGGATTTCTCTTGGGTGTGTAGGTAGCCAGTCTGGCGTCCTGAAGCCGTAATAGAAATAACTTTCTTGTGGGCAGGATGAGGCTTTTGTAATCAAGGATCCCTCCTCCCTCCCTTCCTTCTTCTCTCTTTCTTTTTTGCAGTAAGTATGAAAACAATAAAATCATCTCCATCGGGATCGTTTGAAATTTTGTATGCCATCTAAGAATCAAATTAAAGTTGTAGAAGTCTGGATTTTGAAATTCTGCATTATTCTCTTCCTCTGTGTCTTTGAAAGTGTGATCATAATATTTGGTTGAAGAAGGAATGGTATATGCATGAAGTGTGAACTATTTTCAGAGTGCAAATTTTCGAATGAATGAAACTTAGAGTAATTTAAAATCCTAGATTTTCATGAAGTTAATCCATAGAAATGGAGCTGGCCAGGGCTTTCATGAGAGACACTCTCCTTTATCTTAGGTTTAAGTTAATTTTACACGCAATGATTATTATTTTATTTGTCATAATGTTGTGTTTTGATGGAAAGCTTTCATTAAGCAGAGAGCAGCTTGCATGGTTGTAAACACCAGCTAGAAGCAGTTGACGGTGCTGTGAGCGCTGCGTTTCAGGGCTCCCCTCTTCCATCAAACAGCAAACACGTGGAGAACTAGGAATTGGTAATACGTGTGTCTTAGTCATCAGCGGTCATCTTGAGGGGCATCTTCTTTCCAGTTTTCTGTGTGAGCTGTGATCTCTTCATAACCTCAGACTGCCTTTGCCTGTTGATTCCTAATAGTTAATAGTCACACAAATACCCTAACGAAAGATTTTCTTTAGAAAGAGGAGTTGAGGGAGCAGAGAATTTCTTATGTATTAAATTTATCCTAAGGGATATTATTTAGCTTAGGTAAAAGCTCTGTCTCAAAGTGTCTATCAGATGATTCTGGTGTTTTGATTGATGGGATATGGCAATCTCATGGTAGGTCTTTAATATTATATTGTTACTCTTTTAGAACATTACAGTAACTACTTCTGAATATCTTCTATATACAAATGGTTAGATTTTTAGAGTGATCAGATATAATCTGTCTTCTAAAATTTTATTGACCATATGAGAATAATAGAGTGGATGTCAAGTAAATATCATGTAGCAGCCTTGTGTATAAGACAGTGAAACCATCGATGTATGTGTGTGTGTATGTGTCTAGTGCCGGGTACAGCACCATATATCTATATATCTATATCTGTGTATCTCCACACACACTGTGTTTTGCCACGTACATACTTGCGGTTTTTATGTTAAGCAGGGATGAAAACAATGCAGGAATATGAAAATGTATTTTGAAAACACAGGTATCCCTGCGTAGCAGTTTTTTCCTCTTTAAGACAAGATTGGTCTGTTCACAGCTGAGAGCTAGATGCAGGCGGGCTCTGGGGCGGGGTGCTGGGCACGGCAGCGGCTGCAGGGGCAGAGGGACTCTGTCTTCACTGTGTGGCCTCCACTCCCAGTCGGAGCTGATCACCCCTCTGCTGGATTGGAGGCAGCATGACCCGCCCCTCCCTGCTGCACAGAAACGCCGGAAGGAGTTGTGGGAGGGATTTATGCTTTTACTTTTTTTTTTTTTTTTTGTGGTACGCGGGCCTCTCACTGTTGTAGCGTCTCCCGTTGCGGAGCACAGGCTCCGGAAGCGCAGGCTCAGCGGCCATGACTCACGGACCCAGCCGCTGTGCGGCATGTGGGATCCTCCCGGACCGGGGCACGAACCCGTGTCCCCTGCATCGGCAGGCGGACTCTCAACCACTGCGCCACAAGGGAAGCCCTGTGCTTTTACTTCTACGTCATGTTAAACAGACTGTGTTAGTATTGTTATTGCATTATTTAATTTAGAAGGTCCTACACACAGCCAGGCAACTCTCCCTTAAATTAGATTTTGGTTAGTTTTGCTAAGTATTAAATGGCTGTAATAGTTATAACCCTAGTCCTTGACAGCAGACCATTCAGCATTCTTAAAGGAAGGAATCTTGGTTTGAATTGTTCCTTTCTTTAAATAGGCCTGCACAGCATCATATTTTCCTTTGAAGGTAAGGCTCAGTTTAATTACATGCTTCACTGACATGAGAAAGTCGAGGGATTGGAAAAAAAAAAAACCCCTCTATTTTTAGAAGCTGAAACCAGAACCATGCTTTTGGCATTGATGGTGAAGAGAAGCCCAGTAGTTTAGGACTTGTGTTTTATATTCGTTCTGAGTCCCTCAGTTTGCAGCCTTATTTTTAGAGGTATACAGGTGGCTTTTTATGCTTGTCTGGAAAGTTTTCTATAGCAGAATGGAGTCATTTCTTTAAAAAGAGCTTAGAAATAGTAAAATAATAATTTAGATGTTATCAGTCAGTTCAAAGTTCAGAAACTTGATACAGTAGTTGAAAAGGATAGTAATAGAAGGAAGAATAAGGTACAGCTCTGCATCCCTAAATAAGAGCTAAGAATCAGAACCGGTGTGGGTGATTGACTTTCACTCATGTTAGCTGCAAAAAAACCCACTGAAACACTTTAGAATAAGTCACGTACCACAGTGTTCATTGCAGCACTATTTACAATAGCCAGGACACGGAAGCAACCTAAGTGTCCATTGACAGATGAATGGATAAAGAAGATGTGGCACATATATACAATGGAATATTACTCAGCCATAAAAAGAAAAGAAACTGAGTTATTTGTAGTGAGGTGGATGGACCTAGAGTCTGTCATACAGAGTGAAGTAAGTCAGAAAGAGAAAAACAAATACTGTATGCTAACACATATATGGAATCTAAAAAAAAAATGGTTTTGATGAACCTAGGGGCAGGACAGGAATAAAGACACAGACACACACAATGGACTTGAGGACACAGGGAGGGGGAAGGGTAAGCTGGGATGAAGTGAGAGAGTGGCATGGACATATATATACTACCAAGTGTAAAATAGCACAGGGATGTCAGCTCGGTGCTTTGTGACCACCTTAGAGGGGTGGGATAGGGAGGGTGGGAGGGAGATGCAAGAGGGAGGGGATATGGGGATATATGTATGCGTATAGCTGATTCACTTTGTTATACAGCAGAAACTAACACAACATTGTAAAGCAATTATACTCCAATAAAGATGTTAAAAAATATATTAAAAATGGACTTGACAGCACCAGAGGCTGATATAACTTAAACCATACACCTTTTTACCCTAGTTGTTGATATTTTGAGTATATACCTTTTTCAGTTATTGAGAAGGGGGATTTTATCACAACCCTAGATTTTTTTTTTTTTCTTATTTTTTGCGGTAAGCGGGCCTCTCACTGTTGTCGCCTCTCCCATTGCGGAGCACAGGCTCCGGATGTGCAGGCTCAGTGGCCACGGCTCACAGGACCAGCCGCTCCGCGGCATGCGGGATCCTCCCGGACCGGGGCACAAACCCGTGTCCCCTGCATCGGCAGGCGGACTCTCAACCACTGCGCCACCAGGGAAGCCCAACCCTAGCTTTTTAAGACTTTTTTCCTCTGTATAACTTATGCATGAGATATAGTTGTAAGAAGATCCATCTATTAAGAATCCTTTTTTTTTTGAGATCCATACTTTTTCCCGAGTATTTTCAAAATCAATTTTATCTTTTCTAATCTGATAAGGACTACATTCACAAACAGCAGATATCAAAATCAGAAAAAAAAACTTCCTGCTTTCAGCAATCGTTTGGTATGATTTTAACACTTGTGCACATATCTGAGAGAGACGAACACATTTAACAAAAGACAATATCCCCTAGTGATAACATTGATAATTTTTCCTACTGTTAGTATCAGATATCTCCTCTTTATTATCCTTTTTTTCATTTCTAAGAAGTTAGGTTTTCTTTTAAATTACTCTGAAGATTTTATAATAGGGCATCTGTCCTGAGAATACCATCTCTCTTTGTTATATGCAGTATTTGTACATCAGATACTTAAATCATGTTTCTCTTCCACGCTGCGGATATTTATTTGCCATCCTCATTGAAGGGCCTACTGCCTGATATGCTCATCACTTGTCTTTGGGAACAGGTAGATAGGAGATAAGGAAGGCAGCCCTCAGAAGAGATGAGCTGATTAAAACAGCTGCTAGGAACTTGCGTGGAAAGTGCTCCGTCTCCCGCAATGTGGCACAGGGCATGCATTTGAGTTCTCCATGAACTGAACACATTTCCTCTTAAAGACCTGAAGACCTGTCTACCCAGTGAGTCATTCTGAATAATTATGGATGAGAGAATGCCCAGTTTTCATTTATTATCATTAGGGGACATTGTCTTTGGTTAAGTTTGTTTGTCTCTCTGTAACCAACCTGGGTTCTTGGACCCTTCAGTCAATAGAAATTGTGAAGAGGCCAGATGAAATTCAGGGAAGGCTTTATTGGGACTCATGCTGCAGCTCAAGGGAACGAAAACAAGTAACAGGTGCCCTTGCTTGTTCCTGGGGGGTGGGGGTGGGGGGAGGTACAAGGTGGTCCCTTAAATAGGGTGAGGCTGGGGGTGGATTGGTGGGTCAGGCTGGAGGCGTGGCTTAGGTTGTCTGCCCAGCCGCTTCGTGGTGCTGTGTGCAGGGGGCATGTGCAGTACTCTGCTTTTGCTCCCGGCTCCTCAGAAGTGGCAGTTGGTTTGTGGCCTTTTTGAATCTTATTTTTCATAATTTGCCCCAACTGCTCTTGACCTGCATAAGGTAGTTTTTAGTCCCTTATAATTTCTTCCTATTCTGTTGCTGGAGGAGACATTTGTCCAGGTGCAAACACTCCTGTAAAGGGTCCCAGGTCCCAGCTTGTCTCATCTCCCAGGTATGTGCACAAGTGTTAAAATCATACCAAACGATTGCTGAAAGCTGGAAGTCTTTTTAAATTTTGATATTTGCTGTTTGTGAATGTAAGCCTTTGTTAGCAGATTAGAAAAGGTAAAAATGATTTTGAAAGTACTCAGGATCAGTAACAATGAAAGGAACTGAACATTCTCTTACCTTCACTGTAGTGAGAGGACAGATTGGTAAAATTTTTTCTAGAGGCTGTTTTGTAATATGTGTCCAAGTTTAAGATACATATGCTCTGCTCTTGGAGCTAGCAATTCTACTTCTAAGTGTATGTACCAAGGAAATAGTTGACAGGTGGGGAAAGTTATATGTATAAGAATTTTAACATTATTTATAATAGTGAAAAAAGGAAACAAGTATTTTTCAATAGAGGATTAGTTAAATTATAGCACTTCGTACAAGGGAATATTATGATGCCGTGGAAAAGGTCATTCATGTTCTATTTATATTGTCATTGAAAAATATTCATCATATACTACTACTACATGAGAAGATTACAGAATGATGTGTAGAGAATGATCCCTTTTGTTTCTAAAATAAATATTTATGGATGTATATTTTGAAGTCTGCTTACACACTAAATTGCTATTTACAGTGGTTATGTTTTTGTGGAAGGGAGAGAATAAACAAGGGCCTCTCTAAATTCTATCCTGTGCCTTTCTGTAAGGTTTCAAATTTTACATCGACTTGTATTGCTTTCGTAGCCAAAGGAAATAGTAAAGATATTTACATTCTGAAGAACAGAAGAATACACACCTTGGGAGCAGGCAGGATAGCGTTGATCTCTGTGTAGACCTCCTCTCTTCCTGGAGAGTTTGGGTAGCATTTGATGAAGCGTATCCTGAGCAATCTCAAACCCGTCTTGCCTGTTCCTTCCACAGTGAGGAGGCTGCTCACATCTGGCATCGTGATTCAGGTGTTTCCACTGCATGACAACGAAGCCCTGAAGAAGCTGGAGGACACCTGGTATACTCGATTTACCTTAAAGTATCAGCCCATAGGTATGTGTCAGCGCCTGCTCTCTTAGAGAAGAGGAAGATGCAGCAGTGGTGGTATCCCTCTTGGGTAGATACTTAACGCTGTGCTGGGCAGGGCTCACCAGCTGCATGTCGGCAAAAAATTGGTGAGGGGGATAGAGGGGTTACATGACCTATTTGTTTATTTTATTTCTGATACCATTTTAGATGAACTGAATTACAGGCTGTTATTAAATTTCACCAACGATACAGGCAATCCAGAGTGGCCTTCATGACTACGTGTCAGATTTGTTGTAGAACATACTTTATAAGAATCTAGTTTGACCGTGATTATTTTGTGTTTGAAAATTTCTGTTTCTTTAGCACTAATCAGTGGGCCAAGCTGCGTTCATTCTTAGTGGCAGACTAGCAGGCCTAAATGTCTTTTGAGGTAGTTTATAAGGATCTTGGTGTGCATTACTGGAACTGTGCATTTTCTCTGAAGACACTTAGAAGAATAACCGTTAATTTATTCGGTGTGTGTTGAACATTACTCTGTGTAAACTTCTGTCAATATGGATGTTCGAGTTTTTTTGGTTCAGTTACGTCTTTTAAGCAAAAGGATTATATTTAAGATGGTAGTTTTCACCGTAAGCATTACTATCAGTTTTTCTTTAAAGGACATTGCCTTTTTCACTTTGTTTAAAGGAATTCCTCTCAAATTTTCTTTCTAATTGCCATTTCTGAAAACAATTATTATAATATTGTAACAGTGAACATAAATCATTTTTAAGGTCAAATTTCGAAATTGCATTTTGAATTTTTTCTTGTATTCTTTGAAAGGAAAAATGTTTGTTTTTGGTAGTTCCAGGTGACGTAATAGTCATTTTATGTTACACTTAGGACATTTTTTCACCTTGTTTAGCATTTAGGTGGCAGTAAATTTAAATATTGCCTCTAGGTCTTGTGAGTGGCTGTATCCAGGAGCTACTACTTAGAAAGTGAGGGGGAAAAAGTGAGTTGGTGGTGAAGGCTGAGCATGGGTGTGGTAGTGGTTTACAGGCCTCTGGGAGTGCTGGGACTGAAGATAGTAGCTGGGGCTCAGGAAAATTTTGAACTTCCCCCTGAGATCAAAAGAGAGAGATGGTCTGATATGGCGCCCAGGACCATGAGTGGCTTTTTTTGTTTTGTTTTGTTTATCTTTTAACCTGATTCTGATTTGAAGTTACCTCATCATACCCACTGTTTGCACATGCTCCTGAGTTAGTAGAAGAATTAAGGATAGGGGAAAATAGGATCCCTGTAAACCATCCACATAGACTGATCTGACACATTATCTTAAAAAAAAAAGAAAAAAACACAATGTTGTAACTTCATGTAATTAACCAAGAAATACTAACTCTAACTCTTATGCCTCCCTCACCCCCTGCATCCCACCTTGGTCCCAGTGCAAGATGCTTTTATAGTCTAGGCAGTCACCCATGTAGGTGTGGCCGGCAAAGGACACGGTGTTCATGACCTCTTTTGGGTTAGCTAGCTGATGTCGCTTGGCCCTTCTTCTGCCCAGTGCATTTATCTGTAGGAAAGTATAGATAAATGTATTCCATGTATTCTAAAAGTTAACGTGTAGAATATTGTTTCGTGCTTTTGAATAATTTTTCTTCAGTGTATTGAAAAGTTTGCCGTGACATATTGATGAAAGTTTACAGCTTTGAGTAGTGGGGGCAGGTTACTATGGGTGAGGGGTCTTCTTTGAAAATAAGCTCTATAACTCTAGTATTAAAGTGAGAGAAAAGTGAGGAGCATAAAGTAAACCCCCAAATGAAGCTGGTTCATTGGCCACGGCTGAATTTAAACTAGGACCTTGGAGATTGAGGATGAGCCTGAGGTGAGTTTTTCATTGTGAAGAAGGCATCCACCAGATGAGAAGGTGAAGAGAAGCAGCCCCAAAGCAGCCCCAGCAGCTGTGGCCTGAGCCCTGAGCTGGGGAAGTGTCAGGCTTATTGCTATAGAGACAAGCGAGGTCTTTGTACTTCATGGAGGATGGACTTACCATCACACACCGATTGGGAAATAAGGGTTTTAAATGATCCCCACTTAAGTAAAAAAGTGAATAAGCTTACTTGAAGTGATTTTTTTTAAAACAAATCAAGTCTTTGCCAGTTGGGACTTAAGGTCCTTTTTTTTCCTTTCGTTGCAGATAGTATTCGTGGCTACTTTGGAGAAACGATCGCTCTTTACTTTGGATTTTTGGAATATTTCACTTTTGCCTTAGTCCCTGTGGCAGTCCTTGGGCTACCTTACTACCTGTTTGTGTGGGAAAACTATGACAAGTATGTGGTCTTCGCCTCCTTCAACCTGATCTGGTCCACAGTGATCCTGGAAGTGTGGAAGCGCGGCTGTGCCAGTATGACCTACAGGTGGGGGACCCTGGTCATGAAGAGACAGTTCGAGGAGCCCCGGCCAGGATATCACGGGGTCCTGGGCATCAATGCCGTCACCGGCAGGGAGGAACCGCTGTACCCCAGCTACAAGAGACAGCTGCGCATTTACCTGGTCTCCCTGCCGTTCGTGTGCCTCTGTCTCTATTTCTCTCTGTTTGTCATGATGATTTACTTCGACATGGAGACCTGGGCCTTGGATCTACACGAAAACAGCGGGTCCGAGTGGACCAGTATCTTGTTGTATGTGCCCAGCATCATCTACGCCATCGTGATTGAGGTCATGAACCGCCTCTATCGATGTGCTGCCGAGTTTTTAACTTCATGGGGTAAGACTCAGTGCTTTGAATTTATGTCTCATTTGCCTATAAGAAATATTGCTTCGATCATACGATTCATGTAACCGCTACCTTGCAAAGAAGATAGATGTTGCTCTGGGCTCATTCTAGAGACATAAGGAAAAGTCATCGGCTCTGGGAGCTCTGATGATCTCTAGGTCGTGGTTCTCACAGCTCTCATTTATTGTTAGTTACTATGTTCTAGGTGCCCTGCTAAGCACTTTATCCATAGTTCCTCATTTTCACCTGCTCAGGACACCATGAAATAGAAGTTATTTCACAGTTTTATGGCTAAAGATACTGAGAATTAACAAAGTTTAGACAACAAATGGTAGAGCCAGGCTAGTCCAACCTGTGCCCCTAATACTATATCGTGTTTTATGCTAAGGATAAAATCAGTTGAATTATCTCCACAATACTCTGGCTGAAAGAACTATGTCTGGGATCTGAAAACCAGTTGTGTAGTTGTGTGGGGCCTGCCACTGAACTCAGTGAAGGCAGGTGTTCTTGTCTGTCTCTGTAGTAAAAGAGGAACCTGGTTATAGTTTTAAAAAGGTCTTGATGGGCCATTCACTCATTAATTTATTTATTCAAGCAAATAAATAGGCTATATTAGGCCCTAGGAAGAAGTCTAGGCCTTAACTTCATGGACCAGAAAGGTATTTTAAATTCTTTTTATTAGTCATATAACAACAGCTACCATTTATTTAGTGCTTTCCTTGAGCTGATGCTGGGGTTTGGTAGTATTTGTAATCCTGACGGTGACCCTGGGAGGAGGGTGGTGGCAGCCCTGTTTTGTAGGCAAGGAGGCTGAGTGTCAGGAGGTTAAGTGACTTGCCCAAGGTCAGATAGTGGCTGAGTTGAGGTTCAAATCCAGGTCAGCCTAACATTGCCTCTCTGTGCAAGGTGATACTTCTGTTCAGAATCTTCCTTTTTTGTCCTTTTGCCCTGCTGTCTTGGGACCTGCACAGTGTCTCCTTTTCTTAGGGTGGAAATTTGAGTTTCCTTTGAAGTTAATCCTTATAAACTTTATTTATTGCCCTACTCTTTAGAGATGGTTCTCAGTTTTACTATTACCGCGGATACAGGGTCTTTTTCTGGTATCTGTGGGATCATTTGCCAACACTTACTGCATTTCTTTATTGCAGTAATATTTAAAAAATAATTTCGGACCACGGTGCCATGGCAGTATCTTGAAAAATGTGTCTTAAATTTAGTTTCTTTTTTGTTTGATGTTCTTGGCGGTAAGCAGTAGCCTGGCACGTTTACTGACTGAGGCTCTGTTTTTGAACATCTCTGCCCTCAGCACAGTCTCACTTTACTTCATGACAATGCTCCCGTTCTGCTTTCTTACCTGAGAGACATTACCTCTCCTTTTTCATGTTTTAGAGAATCACAGATTGGAATCTGCCTACCAGAATCACCTAATTCTGAAAGTGTTAGTGGTAAGTAGATCTTTTATATACAAGTCCATTGTACTTTTGAAACTAACACATAGTACTTAATATTTAGGAGTGTAAATACGAAGACTTGATTCTGATTTAAGGTATCAGGTAGTTAATATACTTTGTCCAAGTAGGCAAGGATTGACTAATGTGTGTTTACATGAACGTTCAGCAGCCTTATTACAAATGTGCACATGGTATAAGACTTTAAATGTAGAAATTAGTATTATAGCCAATTTCCAATTATTTAAAAAAACTACTTTATAGACATGTTTCTGTTATTTTCCTTTTGGTGACTTGGGTTTGAATGTTTCATTATTCAACAATCCTTCCAGTTACCCACCTTCTGTTTAGTGATGGAGCATTAAATTACTATTTTTTTAAAATTTTGTCTGAGAAATTTCCAGAGTCCAAGAGGTTCCCAGCATGTTTTGAAGAGTAGGAGGAAAGGGATGGAGGAAAGGCGCTGTGTAACCTGCTTGCTGTTTGTTTAAAGCGCACACGTTATGCCTCTTCCCACCATTATGAGAAATAACAAAGAGGTACCAGCCTGAAATCACCTTGTTTATCTGGAGATTACCTGAGTCGTCTGTAACATAGCTGAGAATCAAGAAAGAGTGCATAAGGAGTCCTCTGACCTATCCACTGGAATTGATTTAACCCAGTCCATGTACTTTTCTCCCAGGCCCTCGCTTAGAAAGAGCCTTTGTTCCAGCTGTAGGAGTCATTCTGAGAAGCTTGTTTATCTCGTTTTTCCATCCTTAAAGGATGAAAAACCACCATTAGGAAGGTGATTAGGTTTCTGGAAGTAGGTAAATTTATAGAGGCAAGAGCCCGGAAGGAAATGGAAAACTCTCATAAATAGGTAATGAGAATTCAACAATTTCAGCAATTTGGACATGAGAAAAGGGGCAAGCGGCCATCCATATCTAAAAAGGCTCCGAAGGCCTCACTCTAGCCGTGTAAAATAATTTATATTCAAAATGTTGGTGCTGAGTCAGCAGGGATGCTCCGTTCCGGGTTCTCTGTGTGAGAAAACAAGCAGGGGAATGTGTAATGCGTTAAAAGCTTCATTCAGAAAGATCCCAATGTGGAGCTTTTGCCCTTAGAGGTAAAACACTCCATTTGTCTTAAAGAATTTAGTTATTTGTTAGACTTGATTATTCTCTGATGGTGCCAGATACAATGTCAGGTGACTGTCTTGTAAAGAGTCTGTTCATCCTCCACTGTGTGTGCTAGGTCTCTCCCTTCCTTTTCAATCTTGTGCGGAGAGCGTTTCTCAGCCTTCCGAGCTTTTGCTTTTCAACTTCTACTCTAACTCAGCACCCCCATCCCTACGCCTACCTCCCCCTACCCTGTGGCCACATTGTGTTACTGCTCATTCTCTCCAGTGACTCCCCCTTCCCTCACTAATGAAGTGCTCATACTGTGCACAGAGCAGTCTTTTGTCTCGGAAAGTGATGCTGCACAGGAGGGGGTAGCCAGCGTGCGGCTGGGGGACAGGAAGGAAACCCATCAGTCCTGGGGGCGATTGCAGGCTCTTGAGCAGGGAAACTACTTGGAGAAATGGCACCTGTTGTGGTGGGATCTCCACCCCACTCCCTGCACCCCTACCCCTGAACCATGTGTCTGGGCAGGGCAGTCTCAGGCCCATGGTGGCAAAGATGCTGCCCGGGCCAGGCTGGTTGTTCTGGCTGATCTCTCTTGCTAGTGCCCCTCGGCTAGCTAGGTGTCTCTCTAGGGGGCGGGGGGATCTCAGGTCCCTTGGCACAGAGAGACTTCCGGGGCTGGACTGCTTGTTGGGGCAGGGCCCTCCTTTCTGGTGCTGCCTGGCCACCCCACCCGGCATCTCTCCGTGGGGCAGGGGAGTGGCAGGGCGGAAGGGAAGGAGAGCACATCCCCTCACAGCTTATTGTTAGTGGGGGTCCTCGTCAGTCTCCCTGTTAGTGCTGCTGGGCTTGCCTGTTGTCAGGACTCCTATTCTGAGCGGGGTGGGCAGGAATGTGTCTCCCTGCTGCCTGGGTTACTAGGTTGGGGGTGGGAGATGCTGGGCCTTGGACACTCTCTTTTGTAAGAAAGTAGTAGGGATGTAAGATGCGCTGGTGCTGTGTTGTTCCTTCAGCCCTGGGGTCCCAAACCTGATCTTTTTCCTCTTAGCACCTTTCAGAGCTCTCCTTTGGTTGCCTCTCGCGATATTTCAAGTTCATAGATGTGCTTAGCGAGGGGGAGTAGGAGAAACACGTCCAAGCCACCTTCTCTGGACCGGAAGTCCCTCATTACGTTTCTTAAATGCGATTTTTATAGTTGTAATGAAGTACTGTGATGCAGTATTAAATATTGCTATCTTTTTTTGTTTTTGCAGTTCAACTTTTTAAATTGCTTTGCCTCACTCTTCTACATTGCCTTTGTCCTGAGGGATATGAAGCTTTTGCGTCAGGTGAGTGTGAAAAACAGAAAGGTATCCATTTTTTAGGTTTTAGAGGTGGTTTCCTATATTCAGGTAATGTAATTGTCTTCCCATTGCTATCTTTATAAATAAAATTATTAAATTTTGTGTACTTCTAAGCCCAGTTCTAAATAAACAACCATTAGCAATTGCACCGTGTATTATACTCAACTGGAAAGAAATTTGTTGAAGCTAACCAGCTTACAAAATAAATCACGTAGAGCACAAAATCAAATATAGAGCTCATATCAAAACTTGTAAAAGCAATTTTAACAGCAAAATGGATTCATTAATTGAACTTCTGTGTGTGTCTCAGGTAATGGTATAACCTTAAATAGTTCTTTCACATTTCTTTTTTTTTTAAATTTAATTTAATTTTATTATTTTTGGCTGCATTGGGTCTTCATTGCTACGTGCGGGCTTTCTCTCGTTGTGGTGAGTGGGGGCTACCCTTCGTTGCAGCACGCGGGCTTCTCATCGCGGTGGCCTCTCGTCGCAGAGCACAGGCTCTAGGTGTGTGGGCTTCAGTAGTTGTAGCACGTGGGCTCAGTAGTTGCGACACTTGGACCCTAGAGTGTGTGGGTTTCAGTAGTTGTGGTGCACGGGCTCAGTAGTTGTGTCTCTCTGGCTCTAGAGCGCAAGCTCAGTAGTTGTGGCGCACGGGCTTAGTTGCTCTGCGGCATGTGGGATCTTCCCAGCCCAGGGATCAAACCTATGCCCCCTGCATTGGCAGGTGGATTCTTTTTTTTGTTTTTTAATAGACTTATTTATTTTATTTATTTATTTTTAGCTGTGTTGGGTCTTCGTTGCCACGCACGGGCTTTCTCTAGTTGCGGCGAGCGGGGGCTACTCTTCGTTGCATTGCATGGGCTTCTCATTGCAGTGGCTTCTCTTGTTGTGGAGCATGGGCTCTAGGCGTGTGGGCTTCAGTAGTTGTGGCACATGGGCTTAGTTGCTCTGTGGCATGTGGGATCTTCCTGGACCAGGGGAGATGGGGTCAAATGGGATCCGTGTCCCCTGCATTGGTAGGCGGATTCTTAACCACTGTGCCACCAGGGAACTCCCACACATTTCATTTTTAAATTAATAAGTTGTTAAACTTTAGAGACCAGCAGATCCTATGCACTGCTGTATTGTTTCTGAAATGTTTAAGAAAGATGACATATTTTGCTGTGTTACCATTTCTGGATCACATGATATTAGTGAATAATAAATTAAATTATTGCCTTCTAATTTCTCTTTTTTATACTTGAGCCAACTACCAGTAAGGGCTCTTCTTTCCTGGTTTTAATATACTGTGATTGTTAGTGAGCAGAATCTCAAAGCCTAGGCTTCTTAATCTTTATATGAGAGCTTGGGATCATTTTTCAAGGAATTTAAAAATTTGTATAACAGAGAAAGTTAAAAGATTTTGTAGTTACGGTTCTAAGAGCTTGCATAAAAGTAAAATTAAATATTGTGTTCTTAGTATTTAAAAAATTCTTTTTGAAAATACTACATTTGAAATCGATAGGTTAGATGTACATACCTTTTCCAATCCCACCATTATTGTATTAGTGGGGTATGACTCCTCATTTCTTATACTTTAGAGAGTCTCCTTTATTTAACAGGGGACAGGGGGTTGGGGGAAGTCCCTTTAAAACATAGAATTTTTTTTTTTTTTTTTAAAACATAGAATTTTAATATCAGCTAAGGTGGTTTGTGATGAAAACACTGATGCCTATCTGGGGAAAGTGGAAATTGACACAGTACCTCTGGAAACTACTTGGGCAACTTTGCCAAGAACGTTAATCCGTCCCTAGTAAATCATCAGAGGTGGGGCGAAGATTCATGTACGTAGGTAAGGGGCAGCATTTATGATAGTCAGGGTTGGGAATAATACTTACATTCAACAACAGTGCATGAGCTAAGTAAAAAAGAATTATTCATGACATGGGAAAGTGCTCACAGTATAGTAAGTGAGAAAAGAAATCTACAAAGCTGTTTATATATAGGATGATTCTACTTTTATTTTTACATATGATTATAAAGAAATATTTAGGGGACTTCCCTGGTGGTGCAGTGGTCAGGAATCCGCCTGCCAATGCAGGGGACACGGGTTCGATCCCCAGTCCGGGAGGATCCCACATGCCACGGAGCAGCTAAGCCCGTGCACCACAACAACTGAGCCTGCGCTCCAGAGCCCGCGAGCCACAACTACTGAAGCCCGCGCGCCTAGAGCCCGTGCTCCGCAGCAAGAGAAGCCACTGCAGCCAGAAGCCCGTGTACTGCAACGAAAAGTAGCCCCCCACTCGCCTGAACTAGAGAGAGCCTGCGCACAGCAACAAAGACCCAGTGCAGACAAAAAATAAATAAATTAATTAAAAAAATATATTTAGAATGTTAGTAGTGGTTCTGACATGGTTGTGGAATTAAGGGTGACTGTTTTTCTATCTTTTAAGTTTTTCTACAGTGAGGGAGGATATATTAATTTTATAATAATAAGTTGTGGCTAAACTTTATTCAAAGTTGGTGACATCATTTAGACTCACATGTTGCAGCCAGGATGAGATAATAAAAAACACAATTTCAAGTTAATTTGTTCTCCTACCGACTCATAACCAGTTTTTTATTATAATCTTATTTGTATTATAATATTTTTGTATTTTAGTCTGTCTTTCCTGTGAAAGAAAACAATAAATTAGAAACATCATTCTAACACCTAGCTTTTCCAATACTAGTTTTTATAACATAATAGTATACTATTTGTTGAAGATTCTTTTTTTTAACTGCATAATTATACACATGCTTTGGTTTTGTTAAGCCACGTCTCCAAGTATCACTTATGTGCTTCTCTTTAGAGCTTGGCTACTCTCCTGATTACCTCCCAGATCTTTAACCAAATTGTAGAATCTCTTCTTCCTTACTGGCTCCAAAAGAAGCAGCATGTGAAGGTAAAGAAGAAGGTGCAGGCTTTAAAGGCAGACATCGATGCTACGTTATATGAACAGGTGGTTCTGGAAAAGGAAATGGGAACTTACTTGGTAAGTTTGAATATTGCGGAGTTAAACATTGATTGAAAGTGAGTAACAGTCATGTCCAGACTGTATACAACAGATAAGTAACCACTCATTGTCTCAGGTGTGACTATTTTGTAAGTGCTTTCCAGCCAGTTTCCTTACCATGAACTACTTTAAAGTTAAAAAGATGGAACTGTGTATCAAAATGCTGCTATCTTGAACCGGAAGTTATGCCTAACATCCAAAGGGTGAGTCCAGTGAATTTCGAGACTACTCTGCTGAGGGTGGTGGGAATGTTTCATAGACGGCAGAGCAAGGGAGAGGTGAGGTGGCTGTGGAGCCATTGTTTGCTCTGGACACTTTAAACTCAAAGAAAAAAATTGAAGCCCATCGTTAAAAATGGAATGCCAATCTGAAGATTAATTTATAATATAGTTTAAATTACTTAGTGCTGTAGTAAATATAAAATAGTTCTTTTAAGACAGAGAATTTCCGAATTATTTTTAGGAACTCCAAGTAGGTCATTGGAGGTTCTTAAACCTAAACATGTATTCAGCAAATGTTTACTGAGCTCTGCCTACATTCAGTATATCTCTTTTGAGGGGGTCAGGTGTTGGGGTCATGTTTGCTTTAGGTCATTGTTTCTTATATCCTGTCCCTTCCTTCTGGGTGTGCTATTCTTCTTAGTGAAATAGATCCTTTAGTGAGGGTCCATTATTGTTAAACTTTACTAGTCTTGGTTTTCATCACAAATGAATGAGTCTCCTGATGACTGAATTTCTTGGCTGACTTTCATAGTTTTTCTTGTATGCCTAAGAATTTTAGTTTGTATGTTTATCTTGAGCAGTTTATTCTCTCTCTCTCTCTCCCTGCTTGCTTCTCTGTCTTATTTTTGCAGTCCCCCCTGCCCCACCCCCTAGTTCAGAACCAGGAGTTTGTAGCCCAGAGCTGGCATCCCATCTTGTGGTGATGGTGGAGATTCTGCAGAGCCAGCAGGTAGCATGCTGTTGACCCAAGCTGTAGTTCCAGGGCAGCAGCTGTGGCTTTTTTCAGGCCCCTTCAAGGGTAGGGGCCACTGTTCTCACCCGTGGTTTTGCTCAAACAACCTGCTTCCAGATACACGCTAGAGGAGTGGTGTGCCTTTGGTTCCCCTGCCTGAAGGATTCAGATCCTGGCCACCGTGCCCAGCCTGTGGACGGAAGCCTGGCCAGGCTTCTGATTACTGTCTTGCACTTTGTTCCGTTTCTCGCTTGGGCGGCTGATTTTTTTGTTTTTGAGTGATGATATTCTTTTGATTAAAATAAACATATATGCACTAGCATTTTCTATTATTGCTGTGTTTGGGGGAGAAGATGATTCAGGGTATAAACTTACAGCATATCTCGACCAGCAGCACTGTTTATACATGAAGTATCAGAGAAACACACACGCAGGCAGTTAAGAGTTAAAGAAAACAGCACTTGGGCGCAACGTGCAGCCGCCTTGCCTGCGTTGGTCGAGTGCTGGCCTACTGTGGGTTACAAGTCAGTCTAATTCACATAGTGTCAGAAGCCTTTCCTCCCAAAATAAGTATTTTGGGCCATATTTATTTTTTCCCTTCATTTTCTCACAGAAACTAAACCACCATTCTTTCCCCCGAGTTCTTTATTCCATCCCCTCTCTCATTGCCCCAGGCCCACCTGGAGCTCCCGGGTTTCCTGATTCCCCCTTCTCCCCTTCCTGTTTCAAAGCAAGCAAACCTCTCACGTCCTCTGCTATTTTTGTCCTGTCTCTTTCCTGCCCCTGCCAATTTCTTGAAATAATTCTTCTCCATATTGTCATCTCTACATCCCTCTTCTCTACCCGCTCTCAACTCTTCTTTATCTCTGAATCGTTTGGGCAGACAGCATCGTCCCCTAAAGTGACCAGAGCCAAGCTCGCAGTCTTCTCCAGACCAGTTCCTCCCCCTTTCCTCAGGCTCAGCGAATGGTACACAGTAATACAGACAATATGCCCTTCACAAAGCTGTTTTAATTCATCTAAGAACTGTATGCTGACAAAATCTTACATCTTACCTTTTTGATATTTCATGATATCCGATAATACGTTTATAAAGGAAGGTAAGGCAGGCACTGCTTTTCTCACGTTAATAATAGGCAGTTGAAGCTCTGTGTTATTTTCTTTAATTTATTAATTTTATTTATTTATATTTTGCTGTGTTGGGTCTTCATTGCTGTGCACGGGCTTTCTCTAGTTGCGGTGAGCAGGGCCTACTGTTCGTTGTGGTACGCGGGCTTCTCATTGCGGTGGCTTCTCTTGTTGTGGAGCACGGGCTCTAGGTGTGCGGGCTCAGCAGTTGTGGCTCGCGGGCTCTAGAGCACAGGCTCAGTAGTTGTGGCTCACAGGCTTAGTCGCTCCATGGCATGTGGGATCTTCCCGGACCAGGGCTCGAACCCGTGTCCCCTGCGTTGGCAGGCGTGTTCTTAACTACTACGCCACCAGGGAAGTCCAAAGCTCTGTGTTATTAATCACCTGGTGACTAAATCAGAAACAAGATTCAAGACTTTGCTTTTCTCTTCAGTCTATTATTCAGCATGGGCTCTCTGATATGAAGTTAAGGAAATAGTATATTAATTTCTCTCACAGGCCCTGGGTCTGTGTGTGAATGCTGGGGTTAACAGTGAGTGTCTCTCCTTAGTAACTTAACTTGCTTGCGGGGCCCCGCGTTATCTGACTGTTTTTCCCTCCTCATCTCCTACAAGTTCCTCCTTTACTCTCTTCGTGGAAATGACATCAGGTATGTTCTATTTCAACTCTCCCCATATATTTGGAAAGGGGGAGATGCTTTGGGGGCACATTTGTTCTAGATCATTGTTTGCTATGCACTCATCCTTCCCTCCGGGTATATTTTTCTCCTCACTGAAGCTAATGAGCTTAAAATTGTATTTTCTGTAATCTCATCCTGAGTGCTATATATGAATCTAAAACAATGTTGCCAAGCTTTGGGGAAAAGCAGTTTGAGACTTAAAAACCTTGATTCTAAAAAGTCATACTTGCTTACTTACTGTAGAAAACTTGGAAAACGTAGAACAGAGTATAAAGAAAAAGACATTCTCCATAATGTCTCCACCAGGGGTGATCCACTGGGGTCTCCCGACCCTGTTTCTCCAGCCACAGGGCCAGGGCTGTATAGCCCCTCTGATCTCACTGTGCGCTGCTGTTCCGTTCCTGGGAACAGTTCATGTGCAACTGCATAGCTGTGTGAGGCTGAATTTTCATGATCAGTATTCCAACTAGAGCAGCATGTTGCCACACAGCAAATGAGCTGACCTCTAGTGAGCTAGACATTGACGAGGTTTGCCAAAAACGTAATTGAGCGCCACTCACCGCACTAGACGTTTTTTGTTTTGGAAAACATAATGATTTTTCAAACAATATTTTATTAATGTTAATATGCTTTTTATTATTGAAATGAATCAATGAGACATATTTTTTAAGTTCTGAGTTTTAATTTCTAACACAGTAAATAACACTAGGTATAATAACTCCCATGAACAAAAAGTCTTCGGTGCCCTCAGTGATTTTAAAGAGTTCAGGGCTTTGGAGACCTGAAAGTTTGCAGATCTAGAATAATTCCCACTCGTTTTTGTTTTTCAGAGCATTAGCTTCCGTGAAGTGGATTTGTCCCATTTGTTACTCCCTGAGATTCAAGTTCAGCAGTTTTGGAGGTATACCTCCATTGTACCCCATCAGGACGCATTGATGGCAGGTTGACCCTTGTGTGGGGCTGCCTTGTTAGATCAAGTGATTGACTGGGTGGCAGTTTGCAAAGGTTCTTTTTCACTTTGTGTTGAATAGGTTATCTGTGGTAGATTCTTTGAGACTATCCTATTCCGTATAAATGGTAGCTCTTTATAAATAGTTTCTAATCGTTTGTTGCTGGCATATAGGAATGTTGTTGGTTTTTGTATTTTTTATCCAGAAACTGCTGAATTCTCCTATTTTTTTGGATTTTATTAGGTTTTCTATGTAGACAGTTATTTCACCTACAAATGAATAATGGCTAGGGATTTCCCTGGTGGTCCAGTGGTTAAGACTCTGTGCTTCCACTGCACGGATTCAATCCCTGGTCGGAGAACTAAGATCTTGCATGCTGCGTGATGTGGCCAAAAAAGGCTATTTTTTTTTTTTTTTTGCAGTATGCGGGCCTCTCACTGTTGTGGCCTCTCCCGTTGTGGAGCACAGCCTCCGGACGCACAGGCTCAGCGGCCATGGCTCACGGGCCCAGCCACTCTGCGGCATGTGGGATCCTCCCGGACCGGGGCACAAACCCGTGTCCCCTGCAACGGCAGGCGGACTCTCAACCACTGAGCCACCAGGGAAGCCCCAAAAAAGGCTATTTTTTAATTTTTATTTTATTGAAGTATAGTTGATCTATAATGTTGTGTTAATTTCTGCTGTATAGCAAAGTGATTCAGTTATATATATATATTTTTTCATATTCTTTTCCATTATGGTTTATCACAGGGTATTGAATATAGTTCCCTATGCCACACAGTAAGACCTTCTTTATCCATCCTATATGTAATAGTTTGCGTCTGCTAATCCCAAACTCTCAGTCCTTCCCTTCCCCACCCACCTCACTAATGGCCATTTTGTTCCTTCCTGCAGTCCTTATACTTTTTATTATTTATTTATTTGGCTCACTAATATGTTCAGTACAATTTGGACAGAAGTAGTTATAACAGGAATCTTTATCTTGTTCCTGATTTTTTTTTTTCTAACCGTTGAGTATTATGTTTGTTCCGTGTTTTTGGTAGGTGACTTTTTATCAGTTTAAGAATGTTTTTTTTCCTCTTCCTTATTTGGGAAGAGTTTTTATTGTGGATGACGTTGAATTTTATCAAAAATTATTGTTTTTTGCTTCTGTTGCGATCATCATTTTATCTCCTTTAATATTTTCATTTATATTTGTAAGTTTCCTAATGGAACACCATGTTTGCATTTAAATGATTAACTTCACTTGTTCAGTATTTTTTATCTACATTGTTATGTTGAATATGCTAATATTTTGTTTAGGGTTTGTGCCATTTGCTAGTAATTTTCCTTTCTCAGTCACTGGGATAGGGTCCCTGTGTTATTTATCGTGCAAAACTCTGTTGCTAATGCAGAGCCTGGCATTCAGCGGGTGCTCAGTGTAATGCTGCATAAAGAACAGTTTTAGGAAAAGAGCAGCCCAGCCCCTGCTGTCTGTGTGCTGCATGTTGCCCTCTTCCTGTACTTTATCCTCCTCACATACTCATCATGCGGAACTCTGAGACGTGATGTTTCTCCAGGGATGGTGCGAGGGGCCAGTGGGATGGATCCCCTGGAGCCTGAAACTTTGTGTTCGTACATTCTTAGAATCATCTTAGTAAGTTGGTGTTTTCTAACTTGCAGCTATTGGGGTAGATTGTCTTGTTTAATGTGTTTTTTAGTATGTGATTGTTTACTTTGTTAAAATTGCATTTTTTTTTCCTTCTTGCTGTTGGATTACGTCCCTGGTTTGCTGAATTGACTGACCCCAAAGTGCTCAGAAGTGTGAAAGTACTGATAGAATTACCATGTAAATTCTACACTCTGAACCCGCTTGTGAGATGGGAACACAGAATGGGGGGGAGGGGCTCCCTGGGTGCTGGATGCTAAAAAGGCCAGGAAGACCTTTGCGTGGCTTCTGGAGGCTGCACCTGCTACATCTGAGAGAAACTGTCTACACATCTCTGCAGAGGCTCACCCTTTTATTTCATGAGCTGAAACAACACAATTTTGAAAGCTGAGCATAGGCTATCAGGATTTCTTAAGATCGAATTGGGGTAAAAATGGCTTGATTGCTAAGAGTTTCACTGTTGATTTCTTCACTCTTCAGAGAAGTAAATCGATGCCATATTGCTGGGCATATTTAAAAATCACATCCGTATGCTGCAGCACACATAAGGACATTCTTTCTGGAGCCAAATGCAACCAAAGAGTTGTTTAGAAACTGCTCACCACTGAACCCCCAGCTGAGCGTCAACCTGCCAGCTCCCAAAGCACATGTGTTTGGCATTGCTCTTTGGCAGGCCTTGCAAACAGCCAGTGAAGCTCACTCAAAACCCCTGGGTTCACACTTCATCCAAATACCCAGAGCATCTGGAAGAAGCACTTCCTGCCATCCCCAGTACTCTGTAATTATGTTTGAGTGTTTTCTATTTTAGTAAAATATAAAATAAAAAAGGAAACCAACTAGAAGTAGAATCTGACTTAAACTAAAGCTCTCAGCTACTGAGCCTAATATGCCTATCTCGGTGCAAGACTGACTCTGAGATGCAGTAATGCTAATTATAATTATTAATTTAAAATATTCATGTTGCTTTAAAATATGATGATGAATAGTCTTCTTAAACTGAAACTGTTGTTGCATGTGCACTGGCTGATCATGAGAGCGCCTGAGGATGCTGGAAGTGGGTGCCTGTGGCTCCCTCACCCAATCACTGCACCACATAGAGTGCTGCCCAGCCCCTCTTGGATCAGGATGTGAGCAGCAGGCCGTTGGGTCCAGTCAAGGAGTTACTCAGGTGACAAGTCACAGTCACCAATGACCAGGCATCCCATTTCAATGCAGGCGCCTTTTTCCAGTTATTAAAGATCACGAAGGAACTCACCTCTTACCGTTTATATCTCTTACCTACAAATCAAGGGTATGTAATGACTTTTGCTCCTTTCTTCCTTTGGACTAAACCTTTTAAAGCACATCAGAAAGGTTTTTAAATATAGTTTCAGAGGGATTTCGTCATGCTTTCCTGGTTTCCCCCTTTTCTTCCGTGGACTCCTTTTTCTTTTTTGCCTCTTTGATGTGTCTGCTACTTCCACTAGGGCTATTCTGGGGAGCTTCCTTGTTACTAACAGCTTTTTTTTTTTAACTTCTTTAAAAAGTTGAGGTAATAATTCACATACCATAAAATTAACCATTTAAAAATGTACAATTTAGAGGTTTTTAGTAAATTCACAAGGTGGTACAATCATCACCACTATCTAATTCCAGAACATTTTCATCATCGACCCCCAAACTCCCCATACCCATTAGCAGTAACATCTTCCCCTAGTCTGGCAATCACTAATCTACATTCTGTGGATTTACCTGTTCTCTGCATTTCATATAAATGAAATCATATAATAGGTGGCCTTTTGTGTCCGGCTTCTTTCTCTAAGCATAATGCTTTTAACGTTCATTCACGCTGTACCATGTGCCAGTACCCCATTCCTTTTTTTGTGGTTGAATAATATTCCATTGTATGGATACACTACGTATTGTGTATCCATTAATCAGCTGGTAGACATTTGGATTGTTTCCACTTTTTGGCTATTATGAATAATGCTATTGTGAACATTTTTGTACAAATTTTTGTATGAACACATGTTGCCATATGCTAGGTCGTATGTTAACTCAACGTTTAACTTTAAGGAACTGCCAGACTATTTTCAAAAGTGGTGGTGATTCTATATTCCAACTAGCCACGAGTGGGGTCCCATTTTTTCCCACAGCCTCACTTTTTTTTTTTTTTAAATGATAGCTATCCTAGTAGGTGTAAAGTAGTATTTCATTGTGGGTTTACTTTGGATTTTCCTAATGCCTAAATATATTGTTCATCTTTTCATGTGACTTTTGGCCATTTGTATCTCTTCTTTGGGGAAATATATATTCACATTCTTTGCCCATTTTTAAATTGGGTCATCTGCCCTTTTGTTATTGAGTTGCAAGAGTTCTTCATGTGTTCTGAATATAAATTTCTTATCAGATGTATGATTTGCAAATATTTCTTCCCATTCTGTTGTTTATCTTTTTACTTTCTTAATGGTGTCCTTTGATCCACAAAAGTTTTAAATTTTGGTGACGTCCAATTTCTCTCTTTTTTGTAACTTGTGCCTTTGGTGTCGTGTCTGAGAAACCATTGCTTAATCCAAGGTCAGGAAGATTTACTACTCTATGATTTGTTGAGTGCTTTTATCATGAAAGGGTGTTGTACTTTGTTTTTCCTGTGTCTATTGAGATGATTAAATATATTTATACATGCATACAAGTATACCAATAAAACTGTTAATGTGGTGTATCACATTGACTAATATTTATATGTTGAACCAATCTTACAATCCTGGGGTAAATCCCACTTGATCACAGTGTAAAATCCTTTTACTCTGCTGCTGGGTCCACCTTGCTAGTATTTTGTTGAGGATTTTTATATCTTTATTCAGGGATGTTGGTCTGTATTTTTCTTGTGAAGTCTTTGGTTTTGCTATTGAGGTTGTACTGGCTACACAGAATGAGTTGGGAAGTGTTTCTTCCTCTTGTTCTTTTTGGAAGACTTTGAAGAATTAGTATTAATTCTTCTTCTAGTGTTTGAGAGAATTCACAGGTGGACTGTCTGGGCCTGGGTTTTTCTTTGTGCAAAGTTTTTGATTGCTAACTCAATCTTTTTACTTGTTTTAGGTCTGTTTAGATGTTCTGTTTCTTCTCGAGTCACTTTTGATAGTTTGTGTCATTCTAAGAATTTACCCATTTCATCAAGGTTATTTAATGTTATTTTTGGCATATAATTGTTGTCATGTCCCAGGTCTCGAGTGAGTCCCTGGGGCAGGCTGCCAAGTAAGGGTCCTTGGCTTCACACAGGAAAGAATTCAAGAGGGAGCCATAGTAAACTGAAAGCAGGTTTATTTAGAGAGATATACACGCCATAGACAGGAGTGTAGGCTGTCTCAGAAGGCAAGAGCAGCCCTGAGTTGTGGTGATGGTTAGTTTTCATGGGCTGGGAAGTTTCATGGGCTAATGAGTGGGAGGAATGTTGTAGCTATCTTGGAGAAGCAGCAGGGATTTCCAGGAGTTGGGGCACTGCCCACTTTTTGGCCTTTTATGGGCGGCCTTGGAACTGTCATGGCACCTGTGGGCGTGTTGTTTAGCATATGCTAATGCATTACAGTGAGTGTATAATGAGGCTCAAGGTCTACGGAAGTTGACTTTTCCACCATCTTGGGCCTAGTAGGTTCTAACCAGTTTTTGTCGTATCCTGCTCTTAATGGTTGTATCAGTCTTTTAATGGTTTCACCCTGCCCCTTCCTTTCTGTCTCAAATTGTTCATAATTCTTCTTACTTATAATTCTTCCCCTTCCCCTTACTGACTTAAAGGTCAATAGTAATGTCCCTTCTTTCATTCCTGATTTTAGTAATTTGAGTCTTTCTTTGTTTCTTGCACAGTTTAGGTAACGGTTTGTCATTTTTCGTTGATCTCAATCATTTCAAAAAACCGAATTCTGGTTTTATTGCTCTTCTTTGTTTTTCTATTCTCTATTTTATTTATTTCACTCTAATCTTTATTATTTATTTCCTTCTGCTTGCTTTAGGTTTAGATTACTCTTCTTTTTCCGGTTTCTTAAGATGAAAATTTCAGTTTTTTTAAGATCTTTCTTCTTTTTTAACAAAGGCATTTACAGCCATAAATTTCCCTGTGAGCACTGCTTTCACTGTATCTTATTAAGTTTTGGTATGTTTCATTCACCTCAAAGTATTTACTAATTTTTCTTGTGATTTCTTCTTTAACTCATTGTTTTTTTTAGGAGTGTGTTGCTCAATTTTCACATAGTATGTGAATTTCTGAAATTTCCTTCGTTAATTGATTTCCAGTTTTATTCCATTGTGGTCAGAGAAGATACTTTGTATGATTTTTAAGCCTTTTAAATTTGTTGAGAAGTGTTTTATGGCCTAACATGTTATCTATCCTGGAAAATGTTCCATGTACACTTGAGAAGAATGAGTGTTCTGCTCTTGGATTGAGTGTTTTATACATGTCTTTTAGGTCTTTGTTATTGTGTTAGGGCATGCCTTCAATACTAAGCCAGGAAGTTTAAAATTCTGCCCTAGCGTTCACTTTCTGCTTTTGCAGAGCTTCAGGGTTAGTCAGAGGTGAGATCTTAGACCTTTCTCAGATCTTTCCTAAGCTTATGTGTGATCTTCTGCATGTGCCTCATCTTCTCAATTCCCAGTAAAATGTGGGAGCTTTGCAAACCCCCTGTGGATATCTCATTCTTCAGCCTTTTCTTTTGGGCTCCCTGGCTAGTCTGTTGTTTGCCCCAGCTGCTACCCTTTACCTCAAGCAGACTGATGTTAAAGCATTCAATTAACATCCCTGGGGGAGGAGCCTTTAGCGCTGGGAAGACTCTGTGCAGTTAAATAGAGACAAGCCTTTTGAGTGGGGTCTTCTAGAGCCAGGTCAGATAATGATGTCCCTTTGGGAATGAGGCTTTCAAAGATCTGTGTCCCCACTCTCCTCGCTCTGGCACAGGAACGCATGCTATTATTTTTCGAGGCTGCTGCAGAACTCGGGAGCAGGATATGAAACTAGAGTAAGTTAAAATGCCACAAGGTTGAGCTGTTATTCTTGACTAAATTCTGCCCCGAATGCTGCAAGCCTTTAGTTAATTTCCAGAGTACTGAAAAAGTTGCTTTTGACAAATTTTGTCATTTGTTGTTTGCTTTTATGGAGATGTAAACTTCTGGAGGTTCTTACTCTGCCAGTTTCGCTGGCATCACCACCATCAGTTTTTTAATGGAGGGTCAGGGGCTGAGATGCTGGGGTACCCATGATGTGAAGGGACCATCATGTAAGATTTCTAATGATCCTGGATCATTTTACTTGGTCAAGAGCAAACTTCTTTAGCTTTGCTGTTATTTACCTTAGGGGGAGAAAGGTAATAATCCAGTGATTCGACATGATATGAGCAGCTAAATCATTTTTTTATTCTGCATTTCAGAGACTTTAATATAAAATTGTCTTTGAATTTAAGTAAATTCTGTTGTTGAGAAGAAGGAATTGGGAGAAACTCTGAGTTTTTTTTTTTGGTTAGATGCTCATGCCTTGCATAGTATTGCAAAAGACTGTTCTTATTAAGTGATATTAAAACAATGCCTGTTTTCTTCTTTTTTACATTTTCAGGGCACCTTTGATGATTACTTGGAGTTATTCCTGCAGTTTGGTTATGTGAGCCTTTTCTCCTGTGTTTACCCACTGGCAGCTGCCTTCGCCGTGCTAAATAATCTCACTGAAGTTAATTCAGACGCCTTAAAAATGTGCAGGGTCTTCAAACGCCCATTCTCAGAACCTTCAGCCAGTATTGGTGTATGGCAGGTAATTATCTGATAAAAAATTATTTCTTTAAAAACAAAATGAGGTATTGTGATTAAAAGAAAAAAGCTCTATGGAGAGATTTGGGAAAACTGGATTTTATCCTTGCCATGCCACAAACTAGCTGTGTAACTTCAGGTGGTCATTAACTTTCTCCGGGCCATGCTTTTCTTGTTTTTAAAGTTGGGGGCGGGGCTGAGCTACAATCTCCATGACTCCTTTCAGCTGTGAAACTTTGACAGTTTTCTTGGAGAGTAGTCAGCTGGGCCTCAGCCACTGGTACTAATGAGGCCCTCCCCACTGCAGTGTCAGTAGAAATCACTGACACTGGACTTCTACTGGGGAGCCTGGACTTCCACTCCTACCTGGCAGTAATGAGATTCCCTTTCAGATCCCTGCTAGGGTGGTCTCAGAGGAAGCCCAGTGGAGAGTCAAGACTTTTAATACCATCCAAGAGGCCACATGAGTGCACAAAGGAGGGACTTGTACCCCTCCATCAAAGGAGGTATTAGTGGTAGTCTAGTGGGAAGCCAGAACTCTTGCCCCTCTCCAGCAATAATGACCCCACTCCCCACCTTGGGTGTCAGTGGTGTCCAGGTGGAGAACCTGGACTTCTGCCTCTACCTGCTAGTGACAAGATATTGTCCCCTGCTGGAGTGGTATCAGAGGAACCAACTAAAACAAAAGGTTATACAAAATCTGGAGTCTTATAACACCTAAAGTATCAAGGTTTTTATTAAAAAATCACTCATTATACCAAGAACCAGGATGATACCAAACTGAATGAAAAAAATGGCAATCAGCAGATGCCACCACCAGGATGACACACACGTGTTGGAAATACTGGACAAAGATCTTAAAGCAGTCACGATAAGAATGCTTCAACAAGCAATTACAAACACACCTACGACAGATGAAAAAATAGAATTAGAACGTCTCAGCAAAGAAATAGACACAAAGGAGAATCAAATGGACATTTTAGAAGTTGAAAATATAATAAACAAAAAGCTCAGTGAATGGGTGCAATAGCAGAATGGAAGGGATAGAGGAAAGAAGCAGGAGCTGGAAAATAGAAAAATAGAAATTACCTGATCTGAACGACAGAGAGAAAATAGACTGAAGAAGTAAATATAGCCTCAGAGACCTGTGTGACTATAACAACAACAACAAAATCTAACATTCCTGTTATTGGAGTCCAAGAAGGAAAGGAGAAAGAAGGAAGGGCTGAAAAGGCACTTGAAGTAATAATGGCCAAAACTTTTCAAACTTGGCAAGAGACCTAAAACTATAGGTTCAAGAAGCCAAGTGAACCCCAAACAAAGAAGTTCATGCCGAAACACATCATAATTAAACATCTGAAAACTAAAGACAAGGAAAAATATTCTTGAAAGCACTGAGAGAAATGACCTCTTACCTATAGGGGAAAAACAATTAGAATGACAGCCAGTTTCTCATCAGAAAGCATGAAGGCCAGAAGAAAGTGGCACAGTATTTTCCAAGGCTAAAAAATACTGTCAATACAGAATCCTATATTCAGAGAAAATATCCTTTGGGAAGGAAGGGGAAATCAAGACACTCTCAAATGAAGGAAAAGTAAGAGAATTTTTTGCTAGCAGACCTATCCTAAAAGAATGACTAAAAGTTCTGTAAACTGAGGAAATGATAAAGGGACAATGTCAGGAAGCAAAAACATGGTAAACAAAAACACAAGTAAAAACAATATATTTTCCTTTTACTCCTGAGTCTTTAGAGTTATGTTTGACAGTTGAAACCAAAAAATACAGCACTATTTAATGGTTCTAAGTATATGTAGGAAAAATATTATGACAATTATATTATAAATGGGGAGTGGTAAAGGAAGGTAAGATTTCTGTATTTTACTCAAACTAAATGATACAAGTAGACTGAATGTATACATATATATACACACACATATAAAATATAGTATATATATTTGTGTGTGTATGTCTATATATAGAACAACCTCTAAAAAGCTATATTGTTTAAAAGATACACTCAAAAACATAGTTAAATCAAAATGTAGTAAAAAAAAATTGAGGTAACCTACAGTAAGACAAGGAGAAGAAAACAGAGAAATGAAAACACAGAAAATGAAGAAATGGCAGACTTAAGTCGATATTTTGATTAACTGTAGAGGGTCTAAAGACATGAGTTAAAGACAAAGATTGACATAATGGATTAAAATGCATAACTCAACTATATGCCATCTACAAGAAACCCAATTTAAACATGATTAAGCAGGTTGAAAGTAAAAGGATAGAAAAAATATATGTGGAAAAATTAATTGTAAGGAAGCAGGAGTGGCTATATTAATATCATATAGAGTAGACTTCTGAGCAAAGAAACTTACCAGAAAGGAACATTCTTTGATGATAAAAGGGTCAAATTATCAAGACGATGTAGAAATCTTATATATTCAGCAAACAACAAGGTTGTAAAATATGTGAACTAAAAACATAGAACTAAAAGGAGAAATAGATAAATCCACAATTACAGTTAGAGACTTCAACATCCGTTTCTCAACAATTGACAGAATGCTGGATAAAAAATCATCAAGGTTATTGATGAACTCAACAACACCATCAAATTATGAATCTAATCCATATTATAGAACATTCTACTCAACAGTAGAATATACTGTCACCTTCAACTTGATAAGGAGCATCTATTTAAAAAAACTTAAAGCTAACGCCATACTTATTAGTGAAAGATTGAATGCTTTCTTTCTAAGATTAAGAACAATGCAAGAATGTCCACCGGCACTACTTTTACTGAATATAGTACTAGAAATTCTAACTAGCATAGTAAGGCCAATGATATCTCCAATTTACCCACTAGCTGACCACAGGTACATGAGCAAGCCCAGTCAAGGTCAGCTAGACCAGAAAAATTGCATAGGTGAGCACAGCCTAAATTGTCTACCTGCAGAATCATGAGCTAAGTAAATGGTTGTTGTTTTAAGCCAGAGAGTTTGGGATGGTTTGTTACACAGCAATAGCTAACTAATGTAGGAAGACTCAGTATTCTAAATATATCAGTTCTCCATTAATTTACAAATTAATTAATCTACAAATGAGCTTATAAATGTAGCACTATCCTAATGGAAGTTTTTCTTTTAACTAGGGAAACTTATTGTCAAGTTCACAGGGAAAAATAAATGAAATAGAATAGCAAGAAAACTCTAAAGAATAAGGGCAGGGACACTCCTTCCTACATATTAAAGCTTGTTATATAACCTCAGTTGTTAAAGTAGTGTAGTGCTGGTGCATCATTAGACAATCAAACCAATGGAGCAGGATTAAAAGTTCAGAAATTCAGTATATGATATAGGTGAAATGTCAGTTCAGTGGAGAAAATTATTGACCGTCCACCAATAGTTTTGGGATAATTAAGTCTCCAAAGTGTGTGTGTCAAGCGGTAGTTTGCTCTTCAGAAGTTAAGAGGAAAAACGGCAAGACACAGAATGGGAGAAAATGTTGACAATACATTTGTCTGCCAAAGAATTTGTATTCAGATTATATGAAGGACTCACCAACTCAATAATAATGCAATTAAATGAAAACATGGACAAAATATTTGAAGAAATGCTTCACTAAAGAATATATACAAATGGCCAATGAGCTCATGAAAATATTTAGAATTAGCTACCAGGGAAATGCACATGAAAACCACAATGCAATAGCACTGTATACCTGTTTTAAAATTAAGAAGAGATGATGCCAAGTGTTGGCAGTGAGGTATATAATAACTGGAACTCTCATACATTGCTGATAAGGATGTACTATAATGGTCACAAAACTAGAATGCAGTTTGTAAAAAAAGTTCAACATATAGCTACCATGCCACCCAGCACTTCTGCTCTTAGAAATCCAGGGGAAATGAAAGAATATGTCCATACAAAGACTGCACAGGAGTGTCCATAGTAACTTTATTCACAGTAGTCCAAAACTGGAAACAACCCAGCTTGCTGTCAATAGGTAAATGGGTAAAAAAAATAATTATGGTATATTCATAAAATGGAGCACTACTCGGCAGTAAAAAAGGAATAAATTACTGATAACATACAACGTTAAAATCTGTATGCTGCTAAACCAAGATGGTGGAGGAGTAGGAGAACTTGGAGTTCATCTCTTTTCACAAATGCATCACAAATACATCTACAGATGGAAGGATTCTCACAGAACACTGGCTGAACACTAGCAGAAGACCTTGGACACTAGAAAGGACAAGAAAGATCCCCACATAACTGGGTAGGACAAAAGAAAGAAGGGAAAAAGAAGAGGAGAGGAAGCAGGATGGGATCTGCGCACTTGGGGAGGAGCTGAAGCAGAGGAGAGGTTCCTGTATCTGGAGAAGCCCCCTCACCGACGAGGAAATTAGTTGGGACAGAAGGGGATCATCTGAGGCTCTCAGAGGAGCATGAAACGGCTGGTCTGTGGCAGGCAGAACAGAGTAAGATCTACACAGATTGTCCGTGCCACAGCCCTGTGCATCCCAGACTGGGACGTGAGTCCACCAGTGCACACGGGGGCTGAGAGCTGGAACGTGGGGATTGGAGAACAAACCCAGGGGGAGGACTGCTGTTGGCTGCGAGGAGACAGCCAGAGGGGATGGGAGAGAGGTAATCCACAACTGGGAATGCTTGTGGAGGAAACCCAGACTGCCATAGAAGCAAGGCGCCACTGTTAAGTGACGCGCAGGGGGTGGAACCACCATTGAAGCCTCTCTCTCCCCATGCGCTGGCCCCCTGCCCCGCCAAGTGCTAGGAAAAGCCCCCACCAGAGCGGACCTTCTCATGCCTGCTGCCAGGTGCTAGGAAAAGACCCCACCAGGGCTGACCTTCTTGAACCAGCTGCCAGGTGCTAGGAAAGGCTCCCACTAGGGCCAGATCTCTCACACCCATGGCTGCCAGCTTTCCCATACACTTGTCGCCGGCAGGGCCCCTGCAAACCAGGCAGCTGTGCCACCTCCACGTCCTGTCCTCACCGGGGCAGACATGAGTGCTCCAGGGCGGTCTCAGGAGCAGACCCCTGTGGATGGCCCATGTGCAGAGGTGGGGCTAAAACCACAGATGAGCCCCAGGGGCGGGGCGACTAAGGAAGAGGAACAAAAACCTTTCCATGCAGCTGCACAAACCGCAGATTAAATCCCTGCAATTGGCTTGGTAAACCCTGTGTCTGGAATATCTGAATGGACGAGTGTTCCCATAACTGAAATCAGTCTAGCTCTAGTTGCTGTGGACTTTGGGGACTAGTACGCATGGGAGTTGGGCCAGGTCAGAGTCTGAGCTGCCCCCACAGTGCCCACAGAGGGACCAGAGACTGACTTAGGGGTTTTGGAGGGCCTCCTGGGGAGGTGAAGGTTGGCTGTGACTCACGGTGGGGAGAAGGACACTGACAGCTGAGACCCCAGGAAAATATAATTATTACTCTTTTTTTATGTTTTGTTCCTTTCTTCTGTTTTTTAAATTTGTTTTTACTTTTTATTTAGTGTAAAAATTTTTAAATATATTTTTAATTCTTTTATATTTCTATTTCTGTGTTACTTTTTTGCTGTTCTGTTTTTTCCTTGTTTTTTTTCTTTCCTTTGTTCTATTTGTTCTTATCTTTTTTATAATTTTTTTTCTCATTTTTGTGTCCTGTTTTCTTTGCTTTTTCCTTCAGTTTGCATTCTGCTTTTTGTCACTAATATATAGTGACAAAAAAACAGATCAGTGTTTGCTTGGGGCCAGGTATAAAGTGAGGGGTGGTTTGCTTGGGGCCAGGAATCTTCTGGCGAAAATGGAAATATCCTATTTGTGATGGTGGTTTCACTGGTAAATACACTTATCAAAAGTTAATGAAGTGTATACCATAAATGAGTACAATTTATTTTATGTAAATCGTAACTCAGTATAGGTGATATTTAAAAACCCAAAAGCTTAGTTAGAAATGTATTAAAAATGCAGGAAGCCAGACACTGTCATGTGCTGCCAATGGGAAAGTGAACTGGTCAACCCTGGGGAGTTCAGCTTGGTCTTATCTATCAAAATTATGAACACAGTGGCACCTTTGACTCAACTAGTCCACTTTCAGGAACTTATCCCGCTTCCACACTTCTTAAATGACATGTTTGCAAGTTTACTAGTTGTAGCATTATTTGTAATAGCAAGCAATAAGGAAATGGTTAAATTAACCTTGGTACATTGATGCAATGAAATACTTAAGCAGTTGTGACTTCAGTCTTTCGTTGCGACTTAAGAATGAGGGAGATCTTTGAGTACTGACACGGAATATCCTCCAAGACATTTTAAGTGACAAAAGCAAGGGGCTTGACAATGTGTATTATGCTGAGAAAAGAGTAAGAAAGTATATGTTCAGGTTTGCTTATGTTTACTTGCATACAGTGTCTGGAAAGATACATAAGAAATTAATAATAGTGATTATCTTATGGGGAGAACAGGAGGTGACGAGGGGGAGAAAGGGGACAAGGAGACTCTTCCCTATACACTGATAACATTTTATTTTTGAACTAATTTATAATAAATCAATAAATAGAAATTTAAAGCTATTTTAAGGTAAAGTCCTGAGTAGATTTTTTGTAAAGAAAACTGGAAAAATAAGATTACACAAAGGATTTCTAAAATATTATAAGATGGTAGATATTCTTCCTGGGACAAGATTTTATTAAGTTTGGATCCAATCGTGTTTTGTTTTGCTTCTATATTTCTAATAGTTAATTGTATTTCTTAGAATTAGACATTGTTATTAAGTAGTGATCACCAAGTGCTGTACATAAAAAGAAAGAAAGAAAGAGACAAAGAGGGAAAGAAAAGAAAGAACGATGGTCACAATGTTTCCATAGTCCATACTCAGTAATACACACCAGTTTCCTTCATGGGACCCTGGTTCAATCTACTTAGTAGGTCTCAGTGGGGCCTGGCATCTGTATTTTTCTGAAGTCCTACAGGTGATTCGGTAAATGCCGCTAGGAAGGGATCATTATCGCTGGTGCCTTGGGTATGGCTGAACCAGATGTGGTATGTGGTCTGTCAAAGTAGAAGGACAGTTTCACGAAATGAATTCTATTTGAAATCATACCTAACTGTTTTTGAATGTGAAACATTCTCTCTGGCGGCCCTAGTTTAGATTCCCTTTAGCTATGCATAGAGTCAAGTAACTTTAATAGTGTATTTTTCTTGGATGTGTTCCCAATTCAGGTCCCTGGCCACCTCCATTTGGGAAGATAGAACATACTGTTTGGGATATTCAACCCAAAAGTAACTGAAATACCTCTAACAGTATGGCTTTTTTGAGCTAACGAAAATCATGGCATTATAGAGAAAAAGTTGTACATGTCCTTGGAATGTTTAGAACTAAGGAAAGACTTTAGATAATACGAAAAAGGATGAGGAAATATGGAAGCAGTCCTTATGGTCTTTAATTTCACATTTTCTTTTTCTTTCAGTTGGCTTTTGAAACAATGAGTGTTATATCTGTGGTCACTAACTGTGCTCTGATTGGAATGTCACCACAAGTGAATGCACTCTTTCCAGAGTCAAAAGCCGACCTCATTTTGATCGTAGTAGCAGTGGAGGTAAGTGAACATTTAGACCTGTTTTAAATAGTCTCTACATCAGATGCCTGTGTTATTCTAAGGCAGTGATGTCCCTGGCTGTCAGTGATGGGCAGTTTAGCGACATGCATTTACTGGTAAGAAAGCAAAGTGGCTCAGGTAATAGGAACACATGAGGATCCAGGCTGTCCATTCCTGGTTATTGACTACTACAAAAAAGTCACCGTGGTGCTAACAGGACTGATTTTTCCAGCCTTTGTGCTGTCCTGTCTAGCGTTGGGGACATAAATCCTATTTGAAATAGAATTCTATAGATTTAATGGGGTTTTTTTCAGTCTGTTTGAGGGTGAGGGAATCTGTCACTTCCACTTTCTAAAGCAGATAAATCCTAAGAAATGCTTTTTGATCATGACTTAAGTCTTATTTGCAATAGGTGTGGGATTCATTGCAAAACACTCTGAAACTCCAAAATGTAACGTGTAGGAAGACTCATAATTTCACGTACCAAGTACAAGTAGGCTGTCTGTGTACTTTTTAGATATTTGTCTTGTTTATCATGTTTCTGAATACAGATTACCGTAACATCTTGAAAATTAAGCACTAACCAGTTTGCAAATGGAAGAATTTGCAGGAATTTTTTGTTGCTAGTGATTATAGTTGTCAGGAATATTGTGATCTTTCATTTTTAGATACTAAAAAAATAGAGCAGTAGTGGAGATTTATCAAAGTAGAATTTAGTAGGATCATAGAGCAGTGATTCTGGACTTAGGGCTGACCGTAAGAAATGGAATTGTGAACTTGTACATTTCTAATGGTGGCTAAAGAAATATATTCTCCTTTGCTCTGTTTGCTCTTTTAGTGTATTTGATAGGAATCTGTGTTCATGATAGAAGCTGTACGTAGAGTATGCAGTTTGGAGAATGATTTTAGACAGCAGCAACTAGGAAGGGAAAGAATGGCTTTGCAGATAAAAGTAGGTCTGTTTTGAATTTTGTGAGTTGAACAGGATTTTGGAGAGCGATTTGCAAGCCAATTTATTACCTGTGGCAGTAAGAGAACAAAACAGAGGTACCTTAGACAGGGGATGGCCAGCTGGCCAGGCTCACAGTGCATCTTCTTGATTTATTAAGATATGGCCCTTAACTTCGCAGATCTTGGAAGTTGTCTTTGCCAGCACATCCAGAGCTAATAAGGCTTTGTGGCTGACTTACACTTAATCATGAGACTCACAGGGGACTGACCAGAATACCAGGTAGTTAATCTACCATAAGGAGACTTTTCCAGTGCTTATAACCGTAGGTGTTAAAGTAGAAGTGGAGGGTTTCCTTGGTGGTGCAGTGGTTAAGAATCCGCCTGCCAGTGCAGGGGACACCGGTTTGAGCCCTGGTCCGGGAAGATCCCACATGCCGTGGAGCAGCTAAGCCTGTGCGCCACAACTACTGAGCCTGTGCTTTAGAGCCCGCAAGCCACAATTACTGAGCCTGTGCTTTAGAGCCTGCACGCCACAGCTACTGAAGCCCATGCGCCTAGAGCCTGTGCTCCGCAACAAGAGAAGCCATCGCAATGAGAAGCCCACACACTGCAACGAAGAGTAGCCCCCGCTCACTGCAACTGGAGAAAGCCTGGGCTCAGCAGCGAAGACGCAATGCAGCCAAAAATAAATAAATTAAATAAATAAATTTAAAAAAATAAAAAAGTAGAAGTGGAATTGGTTGTTAGAAGATTTCTTGGTAAATTTAGAAGCAGAGCAGGAGGAGTGTAATAGTCTTGAGGAGACGCAGGATACCTGAAAACCATTCCTTCCTTCAAACAGAGCAGAGCGCTTTCATGAGCCGGATCTTGGTGTCCATCGCCAACTTCTGAGCAATGCTGGATGATTTCAGTACTGCCCACTTCTTGATTTTGTCTTCACTTTCTCTAGACTTTTGGCTGGCCCAGTCTTCCTGAATATTCCCATTAATTAGACCACTGTCTTCTTTTGTATTGGTGATCTCTTAATCAGATAGCCACACCCTGCTTCTTAATTAATGTGGGAGATTTCCTGGCCCATAAGACTGTCCTGTAAATGGCTAACCTCAAGTGTTGCAGACTGATTTTGCTGGTCTAATCCTCATGTATTCACTTAGTCTGCAAGTTTTAACGTGTACTTTGTTGTTCCCCTGAGCTAACCCTTATGCCTCCTCTTACATTTTTAGTCTCTTCATGTAGTATTAAAGTAACTGTTTTACTGTCATTATCTAAACTGGTTCCTTAGAGTACAACAGAAATAAGCCTCTATTTAAAAATCTTGTGAGGAGAAACCTTAGGGTTTTTTTTTTTTAATTTTATTTATTTTTTTGGTTGCCTTGGGTCTTCGTTGCTGCGTGCAGGCTTTCTCTAGCTGCGATGAGTGGGGTCTACTCTTTGTTGCAGAGCGCAGGCTTCTCATTGTGGTGGCTTCTCTTGTTGTGGAGCACAGGCTCTAGGCGTGTGGGTTTCAGTAGTTGTGGCACGTGGGTTCAGTAGTTGTGGCACGCGGGCTCAGTAGTTGTGGCTCACGGGCTCTAGAGCGCAGGCTTAGTAGTTGTGGCACACGGGCTTAGTTGCTCCACGGCATGTGGGATCTTCCCTGACCAGGGCTCAAACCCCTGTCCCCTGCATTGGCAGGCAGATTCTTAACCACTGTGCCACCAGGGAAGTCCCAGGATTTTTTTTAATTAAAAAGAAAATTTTAGATTTTTTTTAAAAGCTTGATTGAGTATGCAATGTAAAATTGAATAAAAGACAAAACGATCATTATTTTATGTTGGTAACTCAGTGTCATGTTACAACTTTTGTGTATTTACTGCCATCTAGTGTTTCCTTTAAAAACTCATGAGACTTAAACACTACTTTTATTTGTATAATAGTTGCAGAAATTTATTACAGACTGACCAAGAGAATAGCCTACCAGTATGTGAAACCATATGATAGAATCATATGAAATGCCATTTTCTGGGTTAAAAATAGTCAAATATTGGGAATTTCATAAAATTCAGCCCACAACATTAAGTCAGTATCTAAATAATTTCTCTTAAATAATCATCATTATCTTCACTTCTGAGACAAATTTAGCTCACTTCTTTGATGTAATTTCAAGGAAAGGATCACTATGTTAAATGCAGAATTACACAAAGATCTCCATTTCCTAAAAGATAGAAATGGCCTAAGATCCTCTAAATATCAAATGTTTGATAATCTTTCATTTTAGCGTTAAATGCATTCACAGTTTTCTTCTAATTTTACACTTGGCAAGATGCAGCAAACATATTGAATGCTAACAATTCACCTACTAAATGCTGTTCTTTTTCTAGGGTGAAAATGAATTAACTCACCTAGCAGTTGCACTGCATTTCTGATGGTTAGGTTCTGGTGACCAGCAAGCCAGTCTGCACCATGCATGTTTAATTGGTAGTTTTAAAAATATCACTGAATTGCAGTTTATTTTACAAAAGAACGTAAGTTAGGTAATTTTCTGTCTAGTGCTGCTCAGAAACAGTTGATTCTCATCTCTTAGTAATGACTAAAGGTGTCTTCTGAGAGTGGACTGAACCTTTAGGGTTCTTTTGTGCCCCGACTCACAGGCTTTATTTTCCTATTTAAAAAAAATTTGTTTCATACTTAAAGAAAAGTTGCAAGCATAATACAGATAATCCCTATATATCCCTTTATTAGGAGTCACTAATTTTGAACATTCTGCCGTATATGTGCTTGCTCTCTGTCTCTTGATTGATTTACCTCTGTATTTGTATGTACATATAGATATTTCAAACTATCGAGATTCTATTTCTGTACTGCCTCTTAATGCACTGTGGCCCTGGGCCAGTCACCTTGTCTTGTAAGCTCGTCTCCTTGACTGCGTATTGAGCCCAGTGCAGCATCCTTTCCAGGGATGCTCTGAGGAGTGTAGTAGAAATGACACACGTGTAACCCTAATCACAAGTGTCTGGCATGGAGCAGGTGCTGAACAAATTGCAGGTCTTGTTATCACTCTTACAAGGCAAGATACTGTACATGTAAAATGCCAAACACAGAGCTGGGCACTTGGTCAAGGTGCAGTGGATGTGAGCAGCAGTTCTAACCATCTCTGCAATGGCAGAATGAAGCTTTTGTTATCTTTATTATCATTCTATCATCATTTGTTAAGCAGGCAGTATAGCAGCATGGTAGTAGCTTGGGGTGTCAGAGTCAGGAGGTAGATGAATTAGAATTTCAGCTCTTCCCCTTAATCTCTGCACACCCTGGTTTCCTTAGATGTAAAATGAGAGCATTGGTATTGTACACAAGAAGTGATGTAACCAGGTCTGACACAGAGGAGGTGAAAAAGTGATGACTTCACAGTACCACCACCATTGTTAATGAGTTAATCCTTTAGCAGTTGGTTCATGTCTCCATCAGCTCATTCATGCATTTCCATGGGCTTGGTTCTTCATAATAACACTGAATTGGTTTTGTTTGTGCTGAAGTTTCTTACTTAAGTATTAATTGCCTTCTCTTAGGTGCCTGTTTCCATCCCGTGATATGATTCCATTTTTCTTCTCTCTTCCTGGTCTTGTTCCCACATCTGAATTCAGCCCTCCCTCCCACCCATCCATCACGCATCAAGTCTTGCTGATTCTGACTTCTGAATATCTGTTGAGTTTCTCTTCCCTGTTACCATTGGCATGGTTTGAGTTTAGGCTCTCACCATTTCTCATCTAGACTTATTTTTTAACAGCTTTTGGAGCTATAAGTCACATAACCATACAGTTCACTCATTTCAGATATGCATTCCACGCCTCTTACCTGGACTTTTACAGCAGATCCTCACCAGCCATCTGGTTTTCACGCTTTCCCTCCCCTGCCTCGTGCTCTCTACTTCTGGAGTGGTTATTCTAAAATGAAATTCTGATCACATTTCTCCTCTGCTCACAGAAGAAATGCCCAAGTTAAATATCAGGTTCTTTATAACCTCCTTTTCCCCTTCACCTCCCCTGCTGCCCCATCTCACCCTTGGACATGCCGGAGCCCTTCCTACAAGTTGCTATTAGCATTTACTAAAACTGTACGGCAATCATGTATGTCTTCCACCAGACTGAGCTTCCTGAGAGCAGGGGCAAGGACAAGCACGTAATAATACTCAATAACTGAGAAGTGGCCATTGAATTACTTTAACTCTTTGTTTTCAAGTGATTAAGCAATCGCTTGTTAAATGTTAATGAATGAATGAGTCACATATAGTTGTTTTTTTTCTTCAGTGAACATACAGTTAGTGTTAGCTATTTGAGAATTAACTTCAACTTTTTAAATAAAGATTCTGCTCTACCTTTGGGAAGTACGCTAACAAAACCCCTATGGCAAAATATGAAAATTATGTTATTTATAAGAAAAGGTGAACTGAATTAGGCAGTATGGTAACGTGATTAAGAACATGGGCACTGGATTCAAATCCTGATTCCAGTTTGACAGGCTATGTGTCTTTGAACGATGTTGAACAATTCAGTACAATTGGTATGCAGATACTGAATAAGTGCACGTGGTATGCTTACCACAGTGCTTGGCAACATGAAGTATTCAGTATTTGTTAGTAATTGTTGTTGTCTCAGAAAAAAAGATCTGTTCTCATAAAAGTCTCTTCACCTGGTTGAAAGGTCTGATTAAATTCAGAGATTTCAATTTAAAAACTTGCCTAGGAAGGAACCCACAACCAACTCTTCACCTTCTCCACTTCCCAGTGTGGGACCATGTGTTGGGTTCCTAAGAAGGTAAATAAGGTTTTTGACCTTTGGATTAGGGTACTTGGGATGGAATTATTGAACTGGGTATTTTCCTTCTTCCTTTTGCTTCATCAGTTCCTGTGATAATCTTGGTAATTTTCTCATAATTAAAGACAGTCAAGGTAAATTCTTTCATTGGATATGTATTCATTGGGTGCTTACAATATGCCGGGCATTACCAAGAGACAGCCCTGGCTTTAGAAGTGCTCACAGAGAGAATCCTCTGAGAGATAAATCACAGTGCAGTAGAAGGCCTCTTTCCTAACCTTCCCCAGCTCTCTCCATCCCCTCCTGACAGAGTTCTGACTGGCATAGACTCTCCCAGCTTGCTGGGTGGGAGCCATGGGCAAGATGTCCACTCGCTGAGTTAAGTGCTTACCAAGAAGCACTTTGTTCCCAAATCTGTTTATGTGTGGTATTCTCGTTACTGTGATTGGCATAATTTAATTAAATGGAATGAAAACTGATGAAATGTGTGTGCTAAAATAGAGAAAGCCGTCATTTCCGTGAAAACCTTTGGAAAGACTCCATAAAGACAAATTACTATCAGATGGATACAGATGAGTCAATTATAAAAGATTAGGGAAAATCATAAAAAATATGGGCAGCTTCCAGATTCTGTTTTTATATTGCTTCACAAGTGTCTTTAAATTTTCACTCTTTGTTAAAGAAAACAAACCTGGGAATCTTTGACATTGTATCATGGGTGTTATTTATGCCTAGAAGACAGTGAGAAGCTCCATCACTGGATCCTACTCAAAGGAAAGGCCTTGGCTCCACATTAAAAGATTTGCAAATAAATGTATACATTTAAATGTTTGTTAAAATAAAATATTAAAGATAGGCATTTTTTTTTTTTAAATTTGACCTTGGTGTGAAATACACTTTTTTCTTTTTTTTTTTAAATTAAGGGTACTTTAATTTATTTATTTATTTATTTATTTTTGGCTGTGTTGGGTCTTCGTTTCTGTGCGAGGGCTTTCTCTAGTTGTGGCAAGCGGGGGCCACTCTTCATCGCGGTGCGCGGGTCTCTCACTATCGCGGCCTCTCGTTGCGGAGCACAGGCTCCAGATGCGCAGGCTCAGTAGTCGTGGCTCACGGGCCTAGTCGCTCCGCGGCATGTGGGATCTTCCCAGACCAGGTCTCGAACCCATGTCCCCTGCATTAGTAGGCAGATTCTCACCCACTGCGCCACCAGGGAAGCCCTAGGCATTTTTTTTTAATGGGTCCTCATTTTAGCTAACTTTTTTGGTTAACTGAGGAATTACTGACCCAGGTGAGCTGCCTAAAGGAGCTTCTGTCCTCGGGGAATAGGGGATTAGGGGCCTGGCTTTTTTTATTTTTATTTTTTTTTTGCGGTACGCAGGCCTCTCACTGTTGGGGCCCCTCCCGTTGCGGAGCACAGGCTCCGGACGCGCAGGCTCAGCGGCCATGGCTCACGGGCCCAGCCGCTCCGCGGCACGTGAGATCTTCCCGGACCAGGGCATAAATCCGTGTCCCCTGCATCGGCAGGCGGACTCTCAACCACTGCGCCACCAGGGAAGCCCAGGGGCCTGGCTTTTAAGTTTGTCAATTAACGGGAAATATTGGTTTGTTGAAGGACCCAGTGCCCTTCAAAGTGATGATTAGTATATAATCTGTTTAAATGTGACTTTGTTGATATCTGAGTTTTGCAAATTACTCTACATTCTTTTTTTTTTTTTTTTCTTACTCTGCATTCTTTTAAGGTGATAACAGTGGTTATAACCTGTTTCTTATCCTGGAAAGTTTAGGAAAAGGCAGGTCTCTGAAAGAGATCAGTTTATACTCGGAATGAAGTTGTTTTCAGATAAGAATTTTGGAAGCATTAAGAATTAGAAAGCTTGACAGTTTCTCTACACTCTTAAGTTATAATTTCTACCTTATTTAAAGTAAAATTGCAGAACATCCTGTATATCCATATTCAAACGTAAATACACCAGATATCCACAAAGAAAATGACTTGGGTTATTCGTCTTTGAGGACTGTCACTCAGGTCTCCTCCCAGTTGGCGCTTTCAAAGCCTCCTGTCAAGTACCTGCTCCCTCTGATATCTCCTATTACATCCTAGCCTGGGCCCCGCCTTCAGCCACAGACCTGCTAAGTGCACTGGCTTCCACTCGAACTTACCTGCTGACTGCCTCTTTGCATGACATTGAACTTCCCTTTCTGATACATAAACCAGTTCACAGTCAAACTTGCCTCCTTTCTCTGCTTTTCTCTTTTATTCCTTTGGAGAATGGGAGATAAGAAAGCATTTTGGTTTCATTTTTTTTTCCTAAGATGGAAAGCAAGTTGTGCTTCAGAAAATTGAGAGTAGACTTTAAGAACATAAGAAATCTCCACTCTTTATAGTATTGGATGGGATGTTGAGAAGTACCAATCCAAGGGGAATACATTTGGGGAGGCCTTGTATGGCAGGGGACCTCTTTTGAAGGAAGAGTGGGACATTGGGGCAGCTCCAGAGGGAGGAGTGACTTGGGAATGGTGTGGTCACAGGCCATGTGGGTTTGCTTAGGGAGAGTGAAGAGCATGAATTGGGGTATAGGGGTAATGGGTGGAGGGCTCAGAGCTCATGAGGAAAACTTTACATTGCATGTACATTTCATTGTAAAGTGGTCCCTTTCAACATGCTCAGAGGCAGGACTGCAATACTCATTTCCCCTCATTAATGTCAACTCTACTTGGCTATTCCCAGTGATACATGAAAATGAATAGCTTGAAGATTGAATCTACCGTATCTCCCCTCCTTTCCTTACTAGGGAGTAGGTGCCGCATGTGGGTATGAGGAGGTTGAAGTGGGTTTATGCCTGAGGAGGCTGACCCTGCGGGTGTAGACAGCATTGGCTGTCCTCTGCCCTGGGCCACACCTGCGCCCTCCTGTGTCTCAGTGGTCCCAGTAGCCGCCAGGTTTCTCTGCTCTTTCCACAAGGGTCCAAAAGCTGGAGTCTGCCACGACCTCTTTTCCATTGTCCTCCAATCCACCTTGTCTTTTTGGTTCCTGCAGTCCTGTTGGTTAGGTCCCAGTTCTTTATGCCTGCCAATCCTTATAGTTTATTTCTTCTGCCAGAAATACAAAACTGTCAGAATAGTTGTTCTTAAGGACCTGTTCTTTCAGCTTTCCATCTGTGCTTTCATATAACTTGTTTTATTTCCGTTTAACATGCTGTTTCTGGGTTGCTGGTCTACACTGGAAAGACAAAGAAGAAAAATTACACTCTTGCCCTCTAAGGAGACCTCAACTCACAGGCAGAGCATTTCAGTAGTCATTTTTGATGCCTATCTTCTTGCTTTTCCCCTCAATTAAAACAGTGCCTTTAAATCCATGTTTCTCAGCATCTGGACCCTGCTTAATCACCCCTCTCCTTTAGGAAAGTTCTCCCGCATTAGCAGTACCCAAATCCAAAATGTTGTGTTTGTCCTCTAGGTTGAATCTCACTTCAAGAAACCCTTCACTGTTTTTTTTACACTGTAATTCTGTATCAAAGATTGAACCAGGTTTGAATATCATTTTTTAGTGCCATAGATTTTGATGTATTAATTGGATTTGGTGAAATGGTATCAATTTGACCAGTTAACGATTTTTCTAGTTATTTTTATATGTCATAATTACTCTTTTATTTTGTCGTTATTTCTGTTTTCCTTCTTCCACGCCCCTCCCACTTTAGTCTGTAGCCTAAAAGGTTCAAAGGGGCTTTAGTGTCTTTTGTAGTCCCCCAAGGGGCTGTGTTCTAAAGACCGTTAAACTAGAAATCGCGTGAGAGTGTTTTTGCAGACTCCAAGGTGCTTATAAATGTAAGATGTTAATATTACTACTGTAATTTCTTCCTAGGTCATAAAATGTGTTCCCAATCCCATTATGTTATAAATGTTACTAAAAGTGGACTATTTTCAAAGATGTTAAGAATCATGAAAGAAAGGGAGAGAAAGATTTTAAATGTTGATTACTTTGTAAGAAAACGTCTTTTTATCGTACATATTTTAGTTGAAAGCCCTTCTCTTCCAATTGAAAGAATGTAAATGCCATGTTTTACACACACATTCATACATACATATATATAGATATATACATATATGTGTGTGTGTGTATTTTTTTAATAAGATATGCCTGTTCTGAGCCTGAAGATCAAGTTTCTCCTCTGGCAGCTTGAGCACAAGGTGGAGGATGAGCTGCAGAAAACGTAAAGACATGATTATCCCCATGCTTCTGTCAGTGGGCCCCAGCTGGGACCATTTCTGCATGTGCACTAAGATTGTAGTGCTTCCATTATCCTTTCTAGTTCAGCACTTCACGGGAAAACTAATTGGCACCATCTGTGCTAATAATTAAATCTGTGATGTGGTCACTGGTGCACAAGGAATTCAGGTTGAGGGAGTGTTTCACAGCAGAAAGGTGGTGGGATTGGAGCAGAAAAAGAATATAATTTATTAATAGTCTTTCATGATGAGTTGTAGAAAAGGAACCACAAGGAAAAAGAGCAGCTGTCTTTTGGGTCAGTGATACCCTTCCACTGAGGTTTTAGGAAGGATGGAGGAGCAGGACTATGGAGAGAGCTCATTGCAGTGTCTTCTCTTTGCTCTTACATCTGTCCTGTAGATTTTTGTCATCTGCATCCAGTCTAAATTCAAGCACTGCAGTTTACTGAGGGTGGTTGTCAGGGAGTTAGCAGTAAGGTGAATGACTACGAAGGTACAGCACAAGGGCATTTTTTGGAGTGACAGAATTGTTCTTTATCCTGATTACGGTGATAGTTCCACAGCTAAGTGCATTTGGTAAAACTTAAAGAGCTGTACACCAAAAGGAGTGATTTTTACTCCATGTAAATGAAAAAGTAAAATTTTAAAAGTATAAAAATTTATTGAAAAACATGCTTTGGAAAATCTTTTGTCTCTGCCTCAGAATATGTTCACGATGAAAGAAGTATTTTTTCCCCAAAAGTAATAAAGAAACAACCTAATACCAATTAATCTAAAATTTGATTTTACATAGCAAGTGGCTGTTTTCAAACTCCAAATAAGATTTCATAATTGAATTTTTAGAGATAGTGCTAAAAGGATTAAGAGAAGTAGGCTTCTTTGGCTTTTCCTTTTTGAGCCCTCATAACTTTGTCTCAACATAAAAGGAGCTGCTCATCTTGAGTATATTTTTTGCTGATGAGAGGAAATTAATGAGGTGAGCCACAGTTCTCAGACATTGGAGAATTCACTGGTCATGCTAAGAACAAAAAGCATCAGCTGTTTTTATATTTTATTGTATTCAGACTGTTTTCTGAATGTGGGTCATGCAAAAAAAATGCAAACAATTATGTGGAAAGTAATATGCACTGCTCTTAAGCCTTTTAAAGGCACAAGGTATTCTTCCTGTGCTTCTAGAATCAGCAGGATTGGAGGACAAATAGGAAGCAGCACAGTAGGAACAAGTAAATGAGGGATGAAGATTGATGTCAGTTAGTGGAATCATTAAAAACCATAAAGTTTGTACTTGGTAATTTTTTTTCTCTGCCATCTATTTTATTTTCTTTTCTATTCTATACATAGTATCAGTAGTGTATATATGTCAATCCTACCTCCCAGGTCATCGCACACCCCCTTTCCCCCTCTGTTTCCATACGTTTGTTCTCCACATCTGTGACTATTTCTGCTTTGTAAGTAAGATCGTCTACAACAATTTTTTCAGATTCCACATATATGTATTAATATATGATATTTATTTTTCTGACTTACTTCACTCTGTATGACAGTCTCTAGGTCTGTCCACGTCTCTACAAATGACCCAATTTCGTTCCTTTGTATGGCTGAGTAATATTCCATTGTATATATGTACCACATGTTCTTTATCCATTCCTCTGTTGATGGACATTTAGGTTGTTTCCATGTCCTGGCTATTGTAAACAGTGCTGCAGTGAACATTGGGGTGCATGTGTCTTTTTCAGTTATGGTTTTCTTTGGATATATGCCCAGTAGTGGGATTGCTGGGTCACATGTAAGTTCTATTTTTAGTTTTTAAGGAACCACCATACTATTCATAGTGGCAGTATCAATTTACATTCCCACCAAAAGTACAAGAGGTTTCACTTTTCTCCACACCAGCATTTATTGTTTGTAGATTTTGTGATGCTGGCCATTCTGACTGGTGTGAGGTGATACGTCATTGTAGTTTTGATGTGCATTCCTCTCATAATTAGTGATGTTGAGCATCTTTTCATGTGTTTGTTGGCCATCTGCATGCCTTCTTTAGAGAAATGTCTGTTTAGGTCTTCCACCCATTTTTTGATTGGGTTGTTTGTTTTTTTGATATTAAGCTGCATGAGCTGTATATTTTGCAGATTAATCTTCTGTCACTTGCTTCGTTTGCAAATATTTTCTCCCATTCTCAGTTTTATAGTGTCTGGCCTTAGGTCTTGAATCCATTTTGAGTTTATTTTTGTGTACGGTGTTAGGCAGTATTCTAATTTCATTCTTTTGCATGTAGCTGTCCAGTTTTCCCAGCACCATTTATTGAAGAGGCTGTCTTTGCTCCATTGTATATTCTGGAGTCCTTTGTCATAGATAAGGTGACCGTAGTGTGCGTGGGTTTATCTATGGGCTTTCTATCCTGTTCCATTCATCTATATTCCTGTTTTTGTGCCAATACCATACTCTCTTGATTACTGTAGCCCTGTAGTAGAGTCTGAAGTCAGGGAGCCTGATTCCTCCAGCTCTGTTTTTTTTTTTCCTCAAGATTGCTTTTACTATTTGAGGTCTTTTGTGTTTCCATACAAATTGTAAAATTTTTTGTTCTAGTTCTGTGAATAATGCCATTGGTAATTTGATAGGGATTGCATTGAATCTGTAGATTGCTTTGGGTAGTATAATCATTTTCACAATATTGATTCTTCCAATCCAAGAACACGGTATATCTGTCCATCTGTTTGTGTCCTCTTTGATTTCTTTCATCAGTATCTTATAGCTTTCTGCGTACAGGTCTTTTGCCTCCTTAGGTAGGTTTATTCCTAGGTATTTTATTCTTTTTCTTGCAATGGTAAATGGGATTGTTTCCTTAATTTCTCTTTCTGATCTTTCATCGTTAGTGTATAGGAATGCAAGAGATTTCTGTGTATTAATTTTGTACCCTGCTACTTTACCAAATTCATTGATTTGCTCTAGTAGTTTTCTGGTGGCATCTTTAGGACTTTCTATGTACAGTATCACATCATCTGCAAACAGTGACAGTTTTACTTCTTCTTTGCCATTTTGGACTCCTTTTATTTCTTTTTCTTTGATTGCCAGAGCTAGGACTTCCAAAACTATGTTGAATAATAGTGGTGAGAGTAGGCACTCTCGTCTTGTTCCTGACTTTAGAGGAAATGCTTTCACTTTTTCACCATTGAGAATAATGTTTCCTGTGGGTTTGTCATATATGGCCTTTATTATGTTGAGGTAGGTTGCCTCTGTGCCCACTTTCTGGAGAGTTTTTATCATAAATGGGTGTTGAATTTTGTCAAAAGCTTTTTCTGCATCTATTGAGATGATCATATGGTTTTGTTTTTTTTTTTTTTTGTGGTATGTGGGCCTCTCACTGTTGTGGCCTCTCCCATTGTGGAGCACAGGCTCCGGACGCGCAGGCTCAGCGGCCATCGTTCACGGGCCCAGTCACTCCGCGGCATGTGGGATCTTCCCGGACCGGGGCACGAACCCGTGTCCTCTGCATCGGCAGGCGGACTCTCAACCTCTGCGCCACCAGGGAAGCCCGATCATATGGTTTTTATTCTTCAGTTTGTTAATATGGTATATCACATTGATTGATTTGCATATATTGAAGAATCCTTGCATCCCTGGGGTAAATCCCACTTGATCGTGGTGTATGATCCTTTTAGTGTGTTGTTGGATTCGGTTTACTGGTATTTTGTTGAGGATTTTTGTGTCTATGTTCATCAGTGATATTGGCCTGTTATTTTCTTTTTTTGTGATATCTTTGTCTGGTTTTGGTATCAGGGTGATGGTGGCCTCATAGAGTGATTTTGGGAGTGTTCCTCCCTCTGCTGTGTTTTGGAAGAGTTTGAGAAGGATAGGTGTTAGCTCTTTTCTGTTTGATAGAATATGCCTGTGAAGCTATCTGGTCCTGGAGTTCTGTTTGTTGGAAGATTTTTAATCTTCCAGTTTCAATTTCATTACTTGTCATTGGTGTGTTCATATTTTCTAGTTCTTCCTGGTTCAGTCATGGAAGGTTTACACCTTTCTAAGAATTTGTTCATTTCTTCCAGGCTGTCCATTTTATTGGCATATAGTTGCTTGTAGTAGTCTCTTATGATCCTTTGTATTCCTGCAGTGTGAGTTGTAATTTCTCCTTTTTCATTTCTAATTTTATTGATTTGAGTCCTCTCCCTTTTTCTCTTGATTGAATCCGGCTAAATGTTTATCAATTTTGTTTATCTTCTCAAAGAACCAGACTTTAGCTTTATTGATCTTTGCTATTGTTTTTTTTCATTTCTATTTCATTTCTTTCTGTTCTAATCTTTATGATTTCTTTCTTTCTACTAACTTTGGATTTTGTTTGTTCTTCTTTCTCTAGTTCCTTTAGGTGTAAGATTAGATTGTTTATTTGAGATTTTTCTTGTTTCTTAAGGTAGGATTGTATAGCTATAAACTGCCCTCTTAGAACTACTTTTGCTGCATCCCATAGGTTTTGGGTCATCATGTTTTCGTTGTCATTTGTTTCTAGGTATTTTTTCATTTTCTCTTTGATTTCTTCAGTGATCTCTTGCTTATTTAGTAGTGTATTGTTTAGCCTCCATGTGTTTGTGTTTTTTACATTTTTTTCTTCCCCTGTAATTGCTTTCTAATCTCATAGTGTTGTGGTTGGAAAAGATGCTTGATACGATTTCAGTTTTCTTAACTTTACCGAGGCTTGATTTGTGACCCTAGATGTGATCTATCCTGGAGAATGCTCCGTGTGCACTTGAGAAGAAAGTGTATTCTGCTTTCGGATGGAATGTCCTATAAATATCAACTGAATCTATCTGGTCTAATGTGTCATTTAAGCCTTGTGTTTCCTTATTAATTTTCTGTCTGGATGATCTGTCCATTGGTGTAAGTGGAGTGTTAAAGTCCCCCAGTATTATTGTGTTACTTTCGGTTTCCCCTTTTATGGCTGTTAGCATTTGCCTTATGTATTGAGGTGCTCCTATGTTGGGTGTATAAATATTTACAATTGTTATGTCTTCTTATTGGATTGATCCCTTGATCATTACGTAGTGTCCTTCCTTGTCTCTTGTGACGGTCTTTATTTTGAAGTTTATTTTGTCTGATATGAGTATTACTACTCCAGCTTTCTTTTGTTTTCCATTTGCATGGAGTATCTTTTTCCATTTCCTCACTTTCAGTCTGTATATGTCCCTAGGTCTAAAGTGGGTCTCTTGTAGACAACATATATACGGGTCTTGTTTTTGTATCCATTTAGCCAGTCTGTGTCTTCTCATTGGAGCATTTAATCCATTTACATTTAAGGTAATTATCAGTATGTATGTTCCTATTACCATTTTCTTAACGTTTGTGGGTTTGTTTTTGTAAGTCGTTTTCTTCTCTTGTGTTTCCTGCCTAGAGAAGTTCTTTTAGCATTTGTTGCAAAGCTGGTCTGGTGGTGCTGAATTCTCTTAGCTTTTGCTTGTCTGCAAAGTTTTTGATTTCTCTGTCAAATCTGAATGAGAGCCTTGCTGGGTAGAGTAATCTTGATTGTAGGTTTTCCCCTTTCATCACTTTAAATATATGCTGCCACTCCCTTCTGGCCTACCGTGTTTCTGTTAAAGATCAGCTGATAACCTTTTGGGAATTCCCTTGTATGTTATTTGTTGCTTTTCCCTTGCTGCTTTTAATATTTTTTTCTTTGTATTTTATTTTTGTTAGTTTGATTAATATGTGTCTTGGTGTGTTTCTCCTAAGGTTTATCCTGTATGGGACTCTCTGTGCTTCCTGGACTTCAGTGGCTATTTCCTTTCCCATGTTAGGGATTTTTTCGACTTTAATCTCTTCAAATATTTTCTCAGACTTTCTCTTTCTCTTCTTCTTCTGGGGCCCCTATAATTCAAATGTTGGTGTGTTTAATGTTGTCCCAGAGTCTCTGAGACTGTCCTCAGTTCTTTTCATTCTCTTTTCTTTATTCTGCTCTGTGGCAGTTACTTCCACCATTCTATCTTCCAGCTCACTTATCCGTTCTTCTGCCTCAGTTATTCTGCTGTTGATTCCCTCTAGTTTTAATTTCAGTTATTGTGTTGTTCATCACTCTTTGCTCTTTAGTTTTCCTAGGTCCTTGTTAAACGTTTCTTGTATTTTCTCCATTCTATTTCTGAGATTCTGGATCATCTTTACTATCATCACTCTGAATTCTTTTTCAGGTAGACGGCCTATTTCCTCTTTATTCATTTGGTCTTGTGGGTTTTTACCTTGCTCCTTCATCTGCAGCATATTTCTCTGTCTTCTCATTTTGACTAACTTACTGTGTTTGAGATCTTCTTTCTGCAGGCTGCTGGTTCGTAGTTCCTCTTGCTTCTGGTGTCTCCCCTCGGTGAGTGAGGTTGGTCCAGTGGCTTGTGTAGGCTTCCTGCTGGGAGGGACCAGTGCTTGCATTTTGGTGGGTGGAGCTGGATCTTTTCCCTCTGACCGGAAGTGTCACGTCTGGTGGTGTGTTTTGGGGTGTCTGTAGGCTTAGTACGACTTTAGGCTGTCTGTCTGCTGATGGGTGGGTTTGTGTTCCTGTCTTGCTTGTTGTTTGGTGTGGGGAGTTCAGCACTGGAGCCTGCAGGTAGTTGGGTGGAGCCAGGTCCTGGAGTTGAGATGGAGACCTCCAGGAGAACTCTCGCTGATTAATATTGCCTGGGGCTGGGAATTCTCTGGTGTTCCAGCATCCTGGACTTGGCACTCCCATCCCAGAGGCTCAGGCCCAGCCCCCAGCCTGGGAACCAAGACTCCACAAGCTACACAGCTTGGCAAAAAAGGGGAAAAATAAGAAAGGAAAAAGGGTGGGAAGAAAACAAATGAAGACAAACAGGCAAACAAAACCTAAGACAAATTGTAAAAGCTAAACCAAACAAAGAAGCCAAGAAAATAACCAAATACATAGACGCACAAAATAAGAAAGAAAAACAGGGAAAGCAAAAAACAAAAGAACACCCAGACAAACAAAAGAATCCCCAAACAAAATCAAACAATTATAAACAGAACTAACAAACACAAAAAATAAAAAACAAAAGAAAAGCAGAATGCAAACTGAAGGAAAAAACAAAGAGAACAAAAGAAACACACAAAAACAATAAAGATAAGAGCAAATAGAACAAAGGAAAAAAAAGATAAAAACAAAGCAGAACAAAGGAAAGAAGAAAAAAACACACAGAATGACCAAGGAGTAATGTAGAAAAAATATATATATTAAAAAATTTTTAAACTAAATAAAAATAAAAACAAATAATAATTTAAAAAACAACAAAACAAAACATAAAAAAAACAGTGGTAATTATTTTTTCCTGGGGTCCCAGCTGTCAGTGTCCTTGCCCGCACCATGAGTCACAGCCAACCTTCACCTCCCCAGGAGGCCCTCCACAACCTCTAGGTAAGTCTCTGGTCCCTCTGTGGGCACTGTGGGGGCAGCTCAGACTCTGACCTGGCACCACTCCTTTGTGTACTAGTCCCCAAAGCCCACAGCTGCTAGAGCTAGACTGGTTTCAGTTGTGGGAACACTCGTCCATTCAGATATTCCATAGATGCAGGGTTTACCAAGCCGATCGCGGGGATTTAATCTGTAGAGTGTGTGGCTGCAAAGAAAGATATTTTCTCCTCTTCCTTAGTCGCCCTGCTCCTGGGGCTCATCTCTGGTTTTAGCCCCACCTCTTCGTGTGGGCCACCCACAGGAGTCTGCTCCTGAGGTTGCCCTGGAACACTCGGGTGTGCCCCAGTGAAGACAGGGCATGGAGGTGACACAACTGCCTGGGTCACAGTGGCTCCAGCAGCAACAGGTGCATGGGAAAGCTGGCGGCCACGGGCACAAGAGATCCGGCCCTAGTGGGAGCCTTTCCTAGTGCCTCGCAGCTAGCATGAGAAGGCCAGCCATGATGGGCTTTTATAGCGCCTGGCGGGGCAGGGGGCCGGTGCGTGGGGGGAGAGAGGCTTCAATGGAGGCTCCACCCCCTGTGCATCTCTCAACAGTGGCGCCTTGCTTCTATGGCAGTCTGGGTTTCCTCCACAAGCATTTTCAGTTGCAGATTTCCTCCCTCCCGTCCCCTCAGGCTGTCTTCTTACAGCAAACAGTAGTCTTCTCCCTGGGTTTGCTCCAATCCCCACGTTCCAATTCTCAGCCCTTGTGTGCACTGGCAGACTCATGTCCCAGTCTGGGGCACTCAGGGCTGGGGCACGGACCATCTGTGTAGGTCTCACTCTGTCCTATTTGCCACAGACCAGCCGTTTCACCCTCCTCTGACAGCCTCAGATGCTCTCCTTCTTTCCCAGCTGATTTGTGTGTTGGTGAGGGGGCTTCCCCAGATGTGGAACCGCTACTCTGCTTCAGCTCCTCCTCCAGATCCTGTCCCGCTTCCTCTCCTCCTCTTTTTCCCTTCATTCTTTCGTCCTGCCTGGTTATGCAGGGATCTTTCTTGTCCCTTCTGGTGTCCATTGTCTTCTGTTAGCGTTCAGCTGGTGTTCTGTGAGAATTGTTCCATCTGTAGATGTATTCGTGATGCATTTGTGGAGAGATGAACTCCATGTCCTCCTACTCCTCCAACCTGTTGGTTCCGTATTTGGTAATTTTTAAACAAGTAATTTCAAATTAAAAACATTTTAAACAACTTGGAATATTAAACTTACTCCTGAGTTTAAATTCTATGAGGACTGTTTAAATAGTCTATAAAATATCCTAAGCCAAGAAGCTATTTAAAGGGTTAACCTGAAGAATAGTTTTTAAAATATAAAAGACTGGGGACTTCCCTGGTGGTCTAGTGGTAAAGAATCCACCTTCCAATGCAGGGGACACGGGTTCAATCCCTGCTTCGGGAACTAAGATCCCACATGCCGTGTGGCAACAAAGCCCACGTGCCACTACTACTGAGCTTGCGCGCCTCAACTAGAGAACCCACGTGCCACAACCTCTGGAGCGTACACGCTCTTGAGCACATGCCACAACTACAGAAGAGAAAACCCACACGCCTCAACAAAGACCCGATGCGGCCAAATAAATAAATGAATATTAAAAAAAAAAAGACTAAATAATATGTGATTGGGATCCAGTTGAAAGCTTATTTAGGGACTTCCCTGGTGGTGCAGTGGTTAAGAATCCACCTGCCAGTGCAGGGGACACGGGTTCAATCCCTGGTCTGGGAAGATCCCACATGCCCCTGAGCCTGCGCTCTAGAGCCTGCAAACCACAACTACAGAAGCCCATGCGTCTAGAGCCCATGCTCCTCAACAAGAGAAGCCACTGCAATGGGAAGCTCGCGCACCGCAACAAAGAGTAGCCCCCACTCACCGCAACTAGAGAAAGCCTGTGTGCAGCAATGAAGACCCAATGCAGCCAAAAATAAATAAATTTATTTTTAAAAAGCAAGCTGATTTATCAGTTGGGTATCATATATTTTCTGAGTACTTATCTTGTAGCTTTTATGCTTTAAAATAAGGGTCAGTGACTTTTTACAACTAGGGTGCCAAGCCCTACTTATTTATTCTTTTGGGAGAAAGAAGGTTTATAATCTGAAGTCTTTGGGAAGGGGTTTATCTCAAGCCCTTATCAACTGATATCATAGCTATTAATTCACACATTAGCTGAGATTACTGGTATTTGGATTTTCTGGATTTTCCTCCCTGTTCTTTTGGTCCACATATCACTAAAACTTACTGTCATTTGTACTCATCATAATTTACAGTGATACTCCAAGTGGTCCACACACTGGGCTGGGCTGGGAACTGTTGGTTAGTAGTTTGCAGAAAGATAAGGAGCTCATACCAAAATGTAAATGAACAGGCTGCTTCCTTCCTTGAAAATGTCTAGGTATGGAAAAAACTGTCAGTTGAGCTGTAAGTGTGCTTATTGACAGTTGATTTGCCTTCTGGCGCAAGTCCTTCTTTCCTTGTGGACTGGAAGCAGTGCGCTGACCTGCTCTGGTTTGTATCATGGCAGATGAATACTTCTTTCTCTCCTTTCTAAGCGTGTCATTGGGTTTGGATAACATTCATGCTTCTGAGCAGGAACAGTGCCTGTTTTGTTGCTCCCATCTTGACTCTGAAACTATGGTGTTCCATTGTCCTACTCTGTGGCTGTCCATTTCCAGGTGGACCATGAGACAGTGCGTAGGGGTGGAGGACTGTCCTGCAGAGAGGTCACCTCTACCGTTTGGCTCTGCAGGTTGGAATTGTCCGGAGAGTTGTCTGGGTCAAGGAAATGTACTCTTTAGAGACTGTGCTGCTTATGACCTCAGCTGTTACCTCAGCTGCATTGTTCTCTTGCGCACACACACACACACACACACACACACGAGTGAACAGAATTTTGAAAACAGCAGCAGATATTCAGTTGGGCATTGCAACCATTGAGAGAAAGAACCAGCTCCAAGCATTCCTTCTAGGCGCTTTTTGTTTTATTTGTATAACTTTTATTCAAGATTTTGGAGAAGCTGTTCTCTCCCATATACATCTTTTGTTTGGATGGTGGTACTTGGCCTCATCTTCCATGTGGCTTGATATATAACAGTATCTTTTTTTTTTTTTTTTTTTTGCGGTACGCGGGCCTCTCTCTCACTGTTGTGGCCTCTGCCGTTGCGGAGCACAGACTCCAGACGTGCAGGCTCAGCGGCCATGGCTCACGGGCCCAGCCACTCCGCAGCATGTGGGATCTTCCCGGATTGGGGCACGAACCCGTGTCCCCTGCATCGGCAGGCGGACTCTCAACCACTGCGCCACCAGGGAAGCCCTATAACAGTATCTTTTGATATGGTTTCACTTCTGTTGTTAGCTGGCATCATGGAAACTACAAAGCTGTTTTCTTACAGAAGTAATGATCTTCTTTATTTAAATTTTTTGGTGTTTATTCTTTGAATAGTAATGCATTTATATGATTTAGAACTTGAAAGGTCAAAAACACAGTGAAAAAAATCCCTCTACCTTTTGCTCCCAGTCAAACAAATTCTCTATCACGCAGCCAATGTGATAAGTTTCTTATATATGCTTCCAGGAATATTTAATGTGCTGATAAATACATATGTAAGAATAAGGATTCATGAGCAGAAATTAGTGAATTTGTTTTACACCTGGCTGTTTAGTACAAATAAGAGTGCTATTGGTAATTCAAAAAATATTTATGTAAAGGAATGCATATGTGAGGACATCCGACGTTACTGAACTTTACAGTTTATGACTTGAATGGTGTTTTTGACCTTTTCAGGACAGTAGAAGTCCTTGCATCATGAGGAAATGACAGGTTGAAGGATAATGACTGGTGTGCTTGTTATTTCAGGTTTGGGTCAGTTTCACCTACAGTTTAGGAAGAGCAAAAGCTGCTTATTAATAACAAATATTTTGTCCTGCTTTTTGCCAAGGATAGTACCAGGATTGGATTGGGGCCAAAGCAAAGGAGCAGTCTATGTAGTTTGTGCGTTTTTAATAATTTTTTTAATAAGAATGAATTTCAAATAGATCACCGTGCAACTATGGGAAAAGAATCAGTTGCAGCAGTCTAATTCAACAAAAATGAATTGGATTAGGGAGTTTTCAAGGGTTTTTCCTTTATTAAATAAGCTTCATAAATTTTAAACAAATGTGAAATAGGTATAGTCTTTTTTTTTTTTACTTCTTTATTGGAGTATAATTACTTTACAATGGTGTGTTAGTTTCTGCTTTATAACAAAGTGAATCAGTTATACATATACATATGTTCCCATATCTCTTCCCTCTTGCGTCTCCCTCCCTCCCACCCTCCCTATCCCAACCCTCCAGGTGGTCACAAAGCACCGAGCTGATCTCCCTGTGCTATGTGGCTGCTTCCCACTAATAATCTACCTTACATTTGATAGTGTATATATGTCCATGCCTCTCTCTTGCTTTGTCACAGCTTACCCTTCCCGCTCCCCATATCCTCAAGTCCATTCTCTAGTAGGTCTGTGTCTTTATTCCTGTCTTACCCCTAGGTTCTTCATGACACTTTTTTTTCCCTTAAATTCCATATATATGTGTTAGCATACGGTATTTGTCTTTCTTTTTCTGACTTACTTCACTCTGTATGACAGACTCTAGGTCTATCCACCTCATTACAAATAGCTCAGTTTCGTTTCTTTTTATGGCTGAGTAATATTCCATTGTATATATGTGCCACATCTTCTTTATCCATTCATCCGATGATGGGCACTTAGGTTGTTTCCATCTCCGGGCTATTGTAAATAGAGCTGCAATGAACATTGTGGTACATGACTCTTTTTGAATTATGGTTTTCTCAGCATATATGCCCAGTAGTGGGATTGCTGGGTCATATGGTAGTTCTATTTGTAGTTTTTAAAGGAACCTCCATACTGTTCTCCATAGCGGCTGTACCAATTCACATTCCCACCAGCAGTGCAAGAGTGTTCCCTTTTCTCCACACCCTCTCCAGCATTTATTGTTTCTAGATTTTTTGATGATGGCCATTTTTTGATGATGGCCATTTCTAGATTTTTTGATGATGGCCATTCTGACTGGTGTGAGATAATATCTCATTGTAGTTTTGATTTGCATTTCTCTAATGATTAATGATGTTGAGTATTCTTTCATGTGTTTGTTGGCAGTCTGTATATCGTTTTTGGAGAAATGTCTGTTTAGGTCTTCTGCCCATTTTTGGATTGGGTTGTTGGTTTTTTTTGTTATTGAGCTGCATGAGATGCGTATAAATTTTGGAGATTAATCCTTTGTCAGTTACTTCATTTGCAAATACTTTCTCCCATTCTGAGGGTTGTCTTTTGGTCTTGTTTATGGTTTCCTTTGCTGTGCAAAAGCTTTGAAGTTTCATTAGGTCCCATTTGTTTTTTTTTAGTTTTTATTTCCATTTCTCTAGGAAGTGGATCAAAAAGGATCTTGCTGTGATTTGTGTCATAGAGTGTTCTGCCTATGTTTTCCTCTAAGAGTTTGATAGTTTCTGGCCTTACATTTAGGTCTTTAATCCATTTTGAGCTTATTTTTGTGTATGGTGTTAGGGAGTGATCTAATCTTATACTATTACATGTACCTGTCCAGTTTTCCCAGCACCACTTATTGAAGAGGCTGTCCTTTCTCCACTATGCATTCTTCCTCCTTTATCAAAGATAAGGTGACCATATGTGTGGGGTTTATCTCAGGGCTTTCTATCCTGTTCCATTGAGCTATCTTTCTGTTTTTGTGCCAGTACCATACTGTCTTGATTACTGTAGCTTTGTAGTATAGTCTGAAGTCAGGGAGCCTGATTCCTCCAGCTCCGTTTTTCATTCTCAAGATTGCTTTGGCTATTCAGGGTCTTTTGTGTTTCCATACAGATTGTGAAATTTTTTGTTCTAGTTCTGTGAAAAATGCCAGTGTTAGTTTGATAGGGATTGCTTTGAATCTGTAGATTGCTTTGGGTAGGTGAAATAGGTATAGTCTTTGACCTAGAAATTCTACTTTAAATAATTTATCCTCAGGAGAGAGAGCTTGAGGGTGGGGTCGCTTAGCTTCAGTGATACAGTTCTTTGGATGAACTTGCTTTAACTGTCCAGTTTTTCAACCCCCTTTTCACTCTCATTTTCTACTGTCATCCCTCTTTCTCCCTTACCTCTACTATCCCTCGTTTCTTCTACCTTTCACTTCTTATTTCCATCCTCTGAAATGTATTGCCACCTCTTTTCTGCTGACAACCCCCTATTTTAGGCCTCCTTGTTCAGCTCTTCTCCAGCTGTTTCACTGAGGTCTTAAGCCATGTCTTGGGCTGGGAGCAAGCAGAGGTATATTAAGTCCTTCCTGGATTGGGGCTCTGGGTTTGGCCAGAGGCCATAAACACAGAACAGAGAACATCTGGCTGTTGTGGAACAGGAACCACTAGATTCCTAATCAGAGAGCAGTGCCTTTAGAGCAGGGCACATACTTTGTGTGAATTCTTCTTTTCCTGAGGACTGACAAAAGGAACTGAGCACAAAAAACTGTGTTTTTTGAATCCCTGGGTCAGTGATTCCCAGATGTTTGGAGGGATTGTTTTGGTTTACTCTTTGTTTTACTCTTTTGTGGGAAAAAGCATTAAAATAATGTAAATTAAATTAATTTTGCTTTGAATGACTATAAAGATGTAACGAGGGATTTTTGAAGGTGATGGAACTGATCTGTACCCTGATTATGGTGATGGCTACATGAATCTATGCAAGTTAAAATTCATGAAACCCTATCCTAAAAAGGTCAATTTTCTTATATAATATAAAAATAAAATTTAAAAACAAAATAACTTTGTTTAAATAATTTTATGTATTCCTGCAAATAGCGATATAACTTGTGTGTCATTAATTAAGGAATCACTATTATACTGGATGAACTGTCGCATGGCCCTGTCATAAATATTGGGATTACCCCTCCTTCCACAGACACACCAGCATGTATTTTCGTATTTAGTATAAAATCAGTTCCAAATTGAATGAAAATAGCAAGTCAGTGATGATGGCCCTTGGAATTTTTCCCCTAAATGCTTAGGAAGAATTTTGAGCCATTTTTAACTTAGCATAAATTTTGAGAATTTATATGCAAAGTTTAAGTGAAGGAAAAGCATTTGCAGTCATCGAAGCGTCAGTTACTATCGCCTGTTTATTTAGAGAGACTGAGTCCTTGTCCCTTTGACTATTAGATCTTTACTCTCCTCTTTGCATTATTAGTATCTCTGGGAGTATTTGAGACTTTAATCATGGCTGTTTGTGATTCTGCTCTTCTTCTTGTTGGCAAGATACAGTTGATGTCACACATGGGGTTGCCAAATGAATCAGTAAGTTACTAGTTGGGGACATCTTCATGGTGTCTGTCAGTAACGAGGATTTCTGTTTATTGGGCAAAACATCACTGGACTTGTGACAGTGCTGTCAGCTGTTTAATTAATATGTTTTTAATTACCTACAGTAAACGATAGAATTGTGAGACCACACATTTTATTTTTATTTTTGAGACCTGCTATATGTATTTTTATAGTAGTTACAAAGCAGAAATATAAAATGTTAACTTTTCATATTTTAAAATGTTAATGCAAGAAAAAACTCTGCCGTAGACATCAAAAGATAGAGATTTTTTATCTGAGTCATGAGAGGCCCTTATTTTACTTTCCTTCTCATAAAACAATTTGGAAAATCTGGAATAATTTACAAATCTAAGATTAAAATGAAGTAGACCTTGGTGAATTTTTTGGATAAGGATTAAGCCAGGATTTGTAACTTTAAAGAATGTTAAAATTTTTTTCCAAAGTAAAATGGAGTTTGCTTTAAAAATACATGTTGGTTCTTGGGAGTCTGTCATTTTGTTTTGTCTTCAGAATAGTTGAATATTAGTTAAACAGCATGTGGCTGAAGTCAAAAGTTAGAACGCCCATACTTGTGACTATAGACTTATTTTTTAAATTTTTTGCCCAGAGTTTATTAATAATGTGGCACATTTAGGTTTTAGTTAAAATTATATTCAGATTTTGTCTTTTAGATACATACATGCCACTTGAGTTTGAGACTTTTTTGTGACCTAACATAGGACCATGATTTTGAATGTTTCATGTGTGCTTGAGAAGATATATTCCCTGTTAATTAGCATGTAATGTTATCAATATCTATATCTATTTCTCCATAAGCTCCACCCTATTAAACATATTGTTTAGGTCTCCTAAATTATTACTTACTCTTTGTCCACTTGTCTTGGTTTAAGAGTGGTGTTAAAGTCTCCTGTTAAATAGTATGTTCCTGTTACAAAGCATCTACTGTTGTTTCTGGTTTATGAATGTGGTGCTGTGTTATTTGGTGCATAGAGATTCATAACTGCTGTGTTTTCATTTTGAATTGTGACTTTTAACATTATAAATATATTTCTTTGTCATTTTTGGTGCTTTTTGACCTAGATTTTACTTTGTGTGATATTTAAATTGTATTCCCTGCTTTCTTAATATTTCCTTTTTTTTCTAGAGTACCTTTATTTTTAGCCTTCCTGAATCCCTTTGATTTAGGTGTGTCTCTTATATACAGCCTAGAATTGGGTTTTCTTTTGTAAGAAAATTTGAACTATTTTGCTTTTAATTGGTGTGTTCAGTCCATTTGCATTAATTGAGATTCATGATGTGTTGGTCTCAACATTGTCATGTTATTTTACTTATATATACTATGGTATTATGTTATATTTACTGTGTTTCTTTCTCTATATGATCTGTTTCTTTACTCTCATTTTTCATGGGAAGTATTTAGGAAGGTTTCTCTTATACCTTTATAGTTTTACCTTCTATAATGTCCTTAATTCCCTTTGCCTTTACTTAGATTTCTACTATTTAGTTTGTCAATTTTAAATAACATCCTTTGATTATGTATTATCTTTTTGACAATTAATGTGTTCTCCTTTATCCTCTCATTATTTCAGTTATATTGTTCCTACTTTGTCAGAATATTCAGCATTTACATATATCTTTTTTCAGTCCATGGTAAGCAGTTAAACCCCTTCAGTGCTTCCCATCAGTTAACTATCTTGCCAAAGTTTCCCTATTCACCTCTTTTTCTATGAAACTTGTTCTCTAGTAAAGTGCTTCTCAAACAATAATGGGCATGTTAATCATTTGGACCTCTTGGGAGGGGCCTAGATTCTTATTCTTTACAAAGTCCCAGATAATGTCAATGCTATGGGCCATGAATCCTACTTTGAGTAGCCAAAGATTCCTCAAGAAGAGTATTTAAGTTCTGAAATGTTTAAGACTGGTCTGTTATAGCATTTATGTTTGAAAGACAACTGGCTGGATTAAAAAAATTTTTGGTTAAGTTTTCTTAAAGTTTCTTGAAAATGCTACTGCATTATTGCTTTGGTTTATTGTTGTTTATAAACCTTATGTCAGTCTGATTTTTCTCCTTTTGTGTGTGACTTAGTCATTTTGCTTTGAGGCCCGGGGGTTTAGTATTACTTTTTAAATTTATCTTTAAAATCTAATCATTTTATAGGTATATTTCTCAGAGTTGATGGGTCCAGATCACAGGTACATGGTGGTCCTTTCAATGCAGTTTCAGGTTTCCTTTTATTTCAGGAACATTTTCTTTCTTTATAGTTTTCACTATTAATTGTGTTCTGTTGTTTCCTTTGTCTTCAGGGTCTCCGGTTATATTTATGTTAGATCTTCTATGCCTGTCTTTTATATCAATCACTTTCTTTCATCCTGACATCTCTTTATTTTATTTTTGTCCTCTAGGCTTTTTAAGCCTTTCTTCAATGTTCCTTACTATATCTTCATTTCCATCCATTCTCCCTTGGCCGCTTTGTAATTGAGTTATCATTTCTAAGATGAGTTTGTCTTTTTATTTAATTCTTCACTGGGTTTTCACTCTCACTTTATAAATTCCTGTTTGTTCATTTGATATTTCTGTTCTGAATTTTAAAATTTCTTACTTAAAGGTTTTCTTTCACATTTATATGTGCTTATTTAAGATTATTTCATTTAGATTCAGATATTGAGTTGTAATTTTCATCTAGTTCATGTTTTGTTTATTTGATTGACTTTGGTTTATTTTTTATTTTGGGGGGAACAAAATGAAAAATGGAAATATCTTGACTCTGAGTGTTTTATTCTTGTAGTAATTTTGTATAGGTTTTATCTGCTGTTTATTTGTTCATTTTAAAATGAATAATTTTCCTGGACTAGCAATAGTACTAGTTGGCAAGGTTAAGAGGTTTGAGTGGTTAGTCAGTTCCTTAGTTCGAGAGTGCTTCCTTTTCTTGGTAGGGTAAAATGCCATTTTTAAAATGAGTACCTTCTTTGTGGTGAAAAGTGTGAGTATTGCTCTGGAGTATTTCTGCAGGACCATAATTTCTACCTTTTACTTTCTCCTTTCCCATAATTACCAGCTTCCCTGGGTGCCTGATCCTTCATGTAATCTTTCTCCCAGAAATAGTGCCTGGTTCTGGTTCTGTTCATTTTCAAGCCCCATCCTTTTGATTCTTCAGAAAACCTCTGATCAGATCTGTTCTCAGTGGTTCCTCACTCACAGTAGAAATTTCTCTTTCTGGGGGTGATTTTATATGTGATCCAACACCATTAGAACTCTATTTCTCTCTACCTTTTTTTTTTCGAAGTCCCTGACTTGACTTCCCACATAGCTGTGAGCTCTGGAGCTGGTCTTAACTAGATTTGGGTTTTTCCCTATTTCCATGTATCATGAAGTTCATAGCATTCCCCATCTTCTAGTTATGTTGCAGGCGTGAATAATGGATGGTTTCATTTGTTCTCTCCTCACTGATCTGTTTTATTTTTTTGAGGATGTATGGAGAGATTTGGAGTTAGGTGGCCCCATTATCCTGTGAGAACCCAGAATTCTGTAATAATACTTTATATCTGAAAAAACTCATATTTATTTTGGTAATTTTGGACAGTTTTAATATATGATAATTCATTTATGAACTAAAGAGTATTTCATTTCCTGTTTAGTTTACAGCATATTTTATATTATTTGGATTATCACTATACTTATCACTCTACTCATTTATACCTAGTTTGCTACAAAGTCTATTCTTGTTAATATAACATATCTAATATAGCATAATATGATGTATCTAATATGTCATCTATAAGAAGCATGCTAGGCATGTTGTAATGGTTTAATTGGATAAGGGGCATTTTTAAATTGAATTTTATAAATATATAGCCATTGAACAAGATGTGAAAAAAATTTCCAGAAATTCATTACACTTATGAGTCTGTGAATTTGTGAATTAAATCCTTTGTATCTTTGCCCCAAGCCATTAAAGAACAGCAGTGTGTGTGTGTGTGTGTGTGTGTGTGTGTGTGTATGTATTATGTCCATTGTATGTATGTATTTTATAAACATACACTGTTTTTCCACACTTGTTGGAATCAAAAAGCAAGTTAGAAATTATTTTAAACCCTAAGAGAATTTAAGGGACCTCTACTAAAAACACACTGATAGAAGACTGTAGATGCTACACTCTATAATATTTGTAGGATATTTTTAAAATATAAATTTATTTATTTATTTACGGCTTTGTTGCTGCACGCGGGCTTTCTCTAGTTGTGGCGAGCGGGGGCTATTCTTTGTGGCGGTACATGGGCTTCTCATTGCGGTGGCTTCTCTTGTTGTGGAGAACTGACTCTAGGCATGCGAGCTTCAGTAGTTGTAACACGCAGGCTCAGTAGTTGTGGCACATGGGCTTAGTTCCTCCGTGGCATGTGAGATATTCCCGGACCAGGGATGGAGCCCGTGTCCCCTGCATTGGCAGGTGGATTCTTAACCACTGCACCACCAGGGAAGTCCCAATATTTGTAGGATATTTTAAGTCAATGTTCATAATATTTTAGAGAGCTTTTTATTAAAATGTAACATACATATAGTTACTGGTTATGAGTGTCGAGCTCCATGGAGTTTCCAGAAGTGAACATACTCCTAAGACATAGAAGATTTTCCCAGAAGCCCCTTCGTGCCCTTTCTATTACTCACCACCACCCAAAAGCACCCACTTCCCTGACTTCTGCTGTCATTTAGTTTTGTCTCTTTTAAAATTTTATGTGAATTACATCATACAGTATGTTCTATCAGTATGGTTTTCCAGTTGTCTCAGTCTGTTGAAATTGTTTCCCAACGATGCTGCTTTTTAGCAGTTTTTCCCTCCAACTTGTTAATTAATCATCTAGAATCACCGTGTTGGTGTGCACTGTGACACTCTACATGGCTGGCAGTGAGCTGCAGTGCCCCACAGATGCACCATTTCTAGCATTATAAAAATAATCATAAACATTGCATCTGTAAATCCGGGGAAGAAATTGTCAAAATGATGGCTAATTAGAGAGATTAATAAAATATGAAGATATTTAAAGATTCAGTGACAGAACAAGGCAATTAGTACGTTGCTAATTCTGAAAGTGAGTCTAAAATGGAAGAGATAATGTTCCATTCCATATGTTAGTCATCTCCCTGACTGAAGAGATGTTGGCAGTCTTTTTAAAGCTTCATCGTTTTCATCATTCGATTGGTTTTATTTCCCTAAGTGTGCTGATTTCAGTGACTTTTTTAACTTAATGCTTTCTAAGTATTTTATGCAACTATGCTAGAGTATATTGAATGTTGTCATTTGAAGATAGAAGTGATAGCTCTGTTGCAAAACAAACAAAATAAATAAATCCAAAGTGCAGAGATGATGTTGGCACATTATAGTGGCAGCAGATCCTTGGATTTGAAAGGAATGGTTTCCAGACAGCCTGAGGTTTATATTGACCAGTCTCCATTCAGTTCCTCATAAATTGCTGGCATTTTGATGTTGAAGCAGAAGAAGAAAAGTTTGTAATGGTGAGGAGCAAATTTGAAAACTGGGCCCCTGTTCTTCCTAAATGCATCAGCTCCTGTCCTCTGCCATTTACAGTTTTATTTTAGGAACTTGGAAAGAGGAGAGGAGACAAAACATCTTTTCCTACTTAATAACTCTACTCCCTTTGCATTGCTACCTCCTCACCAGATGTGGTTAAAGTGCTTTGTGGTATCGGAGAGGGCAAGGTCATTGGCCTCTGACCGTGGGGTTGACAGTGTCCCGCGAAGGATGTTTACCCAGCGGATCTGGGGGATTGCACACCTTGTGCCAGGCCCTGAGCAGAGGCAGGCTTGGTCCTTGGCCTCTTGGATCCCTAACTAGTGTGGATACAAAGCACCAGATGGTCACACAGATAGATGCAAAATGGCTGAGGTGCAGAGTGGAGGATGGTTCTCACTCATGCTCAGATGGAGGATGTTTCTGGGGGTCAAGAGTGAAAATGAATTATGCAGTAACTGCAGGGTGCGGGGGACAGATCCTGGTAGCTTGGACCAGGGCGGGCAGTGGCTTTTCTGGAGCGACACATGTGGGAAGCAGTATTCAGAGGCCTCGGTGACGTGTTGGGTGTGGAGTGTGTTAGGGGAGAGGGGATGTCACAAGTGACCACAGGTGTCCAGCTTGGGTATCAGATGGAGAGCCAGTCACTGAGACAGAGGATGCTAAAAGAGGACTGTGTTTTGGCAGAAGATCCTGAATTTGCTTCTGGTCTCACAGTCTCAAGTATTTGTGAGACAGGCAGGAGGAGGCCAGTGGGCAGTCTGATGAGCCAGAAACCCATGTCTGTGAATTGCCTGCATGGGGAATCCATGCTCCCTTTTCCCTCCTCCTTGCTCTCCTGGCCCAACTGATGCACATGGGCCATGCACAGAGCACTTGGAGAAGAAAAGATGTATCTTGGGGAGACCTTCCTGGTCTCTGGGGCTCCAGGAAAACTGCAGCCAGAGTAGATAAGTGGTGTGTGGTGGACTACAGGTGCTAGAATTACCACTTTGAAGTCATGTCTCAGACCCTACGTGGAAAAGGGTCGGGTTAAGGGAGTTGGAGCACTGACTTAGAAACTTGACAAAACTGCTTCCTGAAATTTGCTTTGGATTTTTCCCCCGCCAAGAACCCAGGTCTTCAAAACTAGGTAGAAAATATACTCTTAATTAGAAACGTACTCACACAGCCATTACAGAAACTTGAAGTTTTATCATTATCTGTGTGGAGAACTGCTTAAAGCCTGGGAGGATGACTAAACATGATCCATGCACAGCGCTTGTTTGAGGTGAATGACTCAATTCATCCTTTGCTCTGAGAGATTGGTCTCCTGGTTTTCTTCCCCCCTCTCTGACCTGTGCCTTCTCCACCTTCTTCCAGGATTTCTCCTCCTGAGGACTCATCCCATTCCTCCTCTCCTGTCCCTCCTCACTCCCTGAGTGTCCCCTGCCCTGGTTTGCAGTCTTCCCTGTGACTTCCGCTTTGCTGCAGTACCCCCTGTTGATCACCCATCTGGGCATCTGCACCCAGACTGCCTCTACCTGAGTGTTACCCGGTGCTCTCAGTCAGCCAGTCCAAAACCGCGTTCATCTGTCACATCCACCTGGTCTCAACCAGAAGTTGGAGGTGAATCACCCTCACTCCCCAGTCCAGCAGTCGTTTCATCTGGACTAAAGTCTTCTCCACTCACTGCCCCGTGTGTAGCCTTAGAGCAGGCCCTTGCCGTTTCTTGCCTGAGTTACAGCAAGTTCTTAACTGGCATCCTGGCCGGGGGCTCTCCTATCCATTCTGCTGCTAAATGGTTGTTCTAAAACACAAATCTGATCTCATTCTCTCGTTAAAAGCCTTCACTGGCTCTCCAGCATCTTCAGGATTCAAGTTCAGATTGAGTTTTGCAGGCCCCGGATGGAAGCTTGCAGCCCTCCCCAGCTGCTCTCCTCCCCATGCTTTATCATATTCAGCTCCTTCTGGCTCCTCCAAAGGATTGAGCTGAGCTCTTGCTTGCTTGGTGCTCTAGGTGGTGCTTCTTCCTCTAATGAGAACTCATTTCAGGCATATTTTGCTTGAAATGTTAATTTTGCACATTGGTTGGCCTGAAGACATGGTGCAGTGAACATGTCATTTTCTTTGGTCATTGAGTCTCTAAGCCCCCTTCCTGTGTCCAGAGAACCTCTGACCTTATGAGGCAGAGGCCCCTTCCCATTCTAGAAGCAGACGGTGCCAGATGCTCCCTTCGCGGCCTCCTCTGCTTCCAGGGCATGGACATGGCACATGATACGTATTCAGCTGGTTTTAACCTTGCCACTCCAGACTTTGCACTGGAAGCCAGTGACCCCAGGAAGCAGGTACCATGCAGGATCCACTATGGGGAGGAAGGCTGCGGTGGTGTCTGTTGTTGGGGGTGTTCCGTCTATGCCCAGCAGCTGGGGCCCTGGCATCCTTACTGGATAAGCTCTGGGCGTGATTGTGGACATTGCTTCTGGCTGTGTGACAGCCACACCTGGAGTTGTAGACCTTTTGGAGGGTATGTGAGCGCCTGGTACCCTTTTTTTTTTTTTTTTTTTTTTGCGGTACGCGGGCCTTTCACCGTTGTGGCCTCTCCCGTTGTGGAGCACAGGCTCTGGACGCGCAGGCTCAGGGCCATGGCTCACGGGCCCAGCCGCTCCACGGCATGTGGGATCTTCCCGGACCGGGGCATGAACCCGTGACTCCTGCATCGGCAGGCGGACTATCAGCCACTGTGCCACCAGGGAAGCCCTGCCTGATACCCTTTTAACACATACTTTCTTTGCTCAAGTAAAGCAGAATTGGTGCTTGTGGCTTGCAGATAAGAACCCTGCTTGACTCAGGTAGATCTCCAGCATCAGTACCTGCAAGGACAGAGGGCAGAATGCCATTATCTGTATAACTGCAGTGACACATCCCCACATTGCTACGGTACTAGAGATGGTTGACGCGTGTGTGTACTAATAGCTGTGGACCTAGTTTTAAAATATATATGTGTATATATTTTATTGTGGTGAAGCATATATACCAAAATTTGCCATTTTAAGTGTACAACTTCGTGACATTAATTACATTCACAGTGTTATGCAACCATCACCACTATAAATTTCCAAAAATTTTTTAGTCACCCCAAGCAGAAACTCTGTATCCATTAAGCAATAACCCCCCAGTCCCCTGTCGCCCAGTCCCTTCTAACCCCACCTTTACTTTCTATCTCTATGAGGGTGTCTATTCTAGACATTTCATAAAAGTGAATTTGTATAATTATTTGTCCCTTTTTGTCTGGCTTATTTTATTTAGCATAATTGTAATAATGCTTCAGTGGACATCCGCATACAAGTATCTGGGTCCCTGCTTTCAGTTCTTCTTTTGAGTATACGTCTAGGAATGGAATTGCTGGATCATATGGTAACTCTATGTTTAATGTTTTGAGGGAACTACCAAACTGTTTTCCACAGCTGCTGTACGATTTTACATTCCTACCAGGAGTGCACAGGGATTCCGGTTTCTCCATATCCTCATCAACACTTATTTTCTGTTTTTTGAAATTACAGCCATCCTAGCGGTGTGAAGTGGCATCTCATTGTGCTTTGGATTTTTACTTCCGTGATGACTAATGATGTTCAGCATTTTTTCATGGGTGTGGAGTGTCTTGACTGTCTCAGTTGTGTCAGGATCATCTTGCTCAGCTAATCCATTTCTGTAACTGGCATTCTTCCTAGAAGTAAGCATATGGGTTCTCTACCATATATCATTTTATGGCCAGGCCCAGCTCTCAAACATAAAGGTCCCCTATAAATACTAGTAAAGGCTCGACAGTGAGTAGCATTTACAAAATTATCCCTTTTCTTCAAGCTGAAAAAGGGCTGCTATGCAAAACTTACAGCTAACATCCTACCTAATGGTGAAAGACTGTCTGCAGTTGACATAATCTAGTAAATAGAAATTCCTAAGGAATCTACTTAAAAAACTATTAGAACTACTAAATGAATTCAACAAGATTACAGAATACAAAAACAGTATAATTGTATTTCTATACAGTAGCAATGAACAAACCAAAAATGAATTAAGAACACAATGCCATTTACAATAGTATAAAAAAGAATAAAATAGAGGACTTAATACTGTTAAGATGGCACTATTCCCCAAACTGATCTACAGATTCAACACAATCCATAATAATATCCCAGCAAATTTATTTGCAGAAATTGATCCTAAAATTCATATGAAAATGCAAGGGACCCAAAACAATCTTGAAAAAGAAGAACAAAGCAGGAGGACTCAAACTTCCCAATTTCAAAACTTACTATAAAGCTACAGTAATCAAGGCTGTGTGCTGACGTAAGAAAGGACATATAGACGAATGGAATAGAATTGAGAGTCAAGAAATAGCCCTCACATTTATGGTCTGTTGGTTTTGTTTTTTTTTTTTTACAAAAGTGCCAAGATAATTCAATGGGGGAAAGAACAGTCTTTTCAAAGAATAGTGCTGGGACAACTGGATATCCACATACAAAAGACTGACTCCCACCTAACACCATGTACAAAAATCATCCCAAAATGGATCAATGACCTAAATGTAAGAGCTGGGGAAGAGGGACCTGCAGGATGGCAAGAGAGAGGATTCTTCCAGGCAAGAGAGGCCTGGAAGGAGCACGTTATCACTTCTACTCACAGTTTACCGGCTGTGAAAAATAGCCACGGCTGTTAGGAAACAATGTGGTCACTGGGAGGCTGGGAAATGTGGTCCAGCTGTGTGCCCAGAAGAAAGAGGAGATGGTTTAGGTGCACGGCTAGCCTTCTCTGTTACAAGGAGGTTGCCATTGATTAATCTCTGGGGTGTTTACAGTTTTGAATTTCTGTTCTGTATTGGCTCTCCCTCTTTGAGTCCTACACTTATAAGAACTGAAAAGAAGTAAGAACAGTTAACACTCAATTCCCTTTCCCTTGGATATGAAAAAAAGACTCAAGTTCAGCCAGCAAAGTTTTACACAGCAGTCCTGTTTGCAAAAAATAAATTCTGTGATCTTGTGCATCTGCGGCATGGTGCAAGCTTGAGACCATGATCATCTCTCTTGATCTCTGGCCTGTTTCCATGTGAACGGAAAGGATGAATGTGGTGCTCATTTATGGTATAGAAGCTATCTGAAGCTTTGGAAGATGAGCAAACAATACCTTATAGGAAAAGCAAACACACTAATAATGATTCATAATGAAAACCAAGTGTATGAATTAGATTTCATTGAAGATCCTCTGGAATGGCCATCAGAAAGTTAGACATGTCTGCATTGGGACCAGAGGGTCCTCACCTCATCGTCAGGATCATGGGAGTTAATTTTCTCATCTGTCTAAGTCAGAGTCTCTTGAGGGCAACTGTTTTGTGAGTTTGTGTATATATATATATATATATATATATATATATATATATATATATAGTCAGTTGAAGAAGAAGTAATCCTCCAGCTATGAGTTTGTAACCAAGTTGTAATGTGCTTTGTAGATATGATTACAGAGACTGATGGAAGAGCTAAAGAGAAACAGAATTCCAGGGGCATCATAAACAAGGCCCAGTGTTGTTCATTTTTAGGAACCTGCACTCTGCAGTGTCTTGAGGAATCTTGCCTGCATATGATGTGATGGAATCCTGAGCTTCTCTGTTACTCCCCTCACCCCAAGCATACATCTGGTTTCTAACGTGTTTAAAATGTATGCCTTTATTTCTAGTTCTATGTTTAAGCCAAGTGTTGCATTTTAAAAAAATCGTAGAAAGACTATAAACCAGTGCTGGCTGAATGAAGCATGGTCTGCAGACTGGTGTTACTCCACAGAATGTTCATTGCTGGTCCGCAGTGAGATAAGCACAGAAACAGAGGGTAAGCATTTAGAAACTTCTAAGGCAGTTTGACATTGCGGCTGCATTTAAGTGTACGATCAGTGGCCTCATCTTGCTGAATGAGGTATAAACCAGTTAGAGAAGTGTTCAACTCGCGTGGAACTCGCGTGGTGAGCTGTGTGCTGTGCAAGCTCATTTGGTCATAGGCAGTGTGGATTCGTCTCCTCTGGCTGCATAGCCCAGTGCCACAGACTGGGCGGCCTAAACAACAGAAATTTATTTCTCACCATTCTTGAGGCCGGGAAGTCCAAGCTCAAGGTGTCAGCAAGGTAGAATTTAATCTGAGACCACTTCTTTTGGGCTTGTGGGTGACTGCCATCTGGCTGTGTGCTCACATGCCCTCTTCTTTGAGTGCATTCAGAGGAAGGGAGAGAGAGAGAGAGAGGACCTCCCCCGCTTCCCAGCCACCTCCCGCACTCTTTGGTGTCAAGAGGCTAGTTCTGTTTATCAGGGCCCTACCCTTCTGGCCTCATTTAACCCAGATCACCTCCTTGTAAGCCCTGTCTATCTCCAAATATAGTCACACTGAGTGGGGGAGGGGGTTTGGGGGCTAGTTAGGGACTCACCATATGAATTTGGGTGGGACACGGTTCAGTCCAAGCGCATAGGACTGTAGTAGATAGGTCCATAATGGACTGGGAATTTTAAAAATTAGTCCTTCATCAGGTGTTTGTGAAGCTCTGCAAGAGACATACATGGGGCTAATTAACCTAACCGCAAGCAAATATTGCTAATATAGAGTCAGGAAACAATTTGCTTTAGCTTAAAAATGTTCGAATATCTATGAAATTTATGTATCTTGACGTTCAGTAAAATCGTTTTGTGTGAAATGTCGAATCTTTAGAAGAGATTAGATTAAAAACTGGGAAAGATGTATTGCGTCGTTAATTCCTGCAGAGGCCTGGGCTTGATGTCATTATAGCGCGGTAGCTGCTCTTGTAGCATAGCCGTCCTGTCTGTGAAGCCGACTCATAAATCTGTGCCCCCGTTTGTGGGCTCTGGCCTCTGGCTGTCTGAGGACACTTCCTCAGGGCCGGTCTGCCCACACCGCCATCTCAGCCGTTCAGAAGGGAGCACAGCATCCTCCCTGGGAGCCCCTGTCCCTCGTGCTTGTGCTTTCTTCTTTCTTGGGGTTTTAGATCTCAACAAACAGCATCGTATCTTCATGATGACTCACTTTGAAACCAGGGGACATTTTTTACTTTTCCTCTTTCCCTTTGGAGATTTCTTTTGTCTACTACCTGCAGATTCTGCTTCCGGAATGACCCCTCCATTGGTCTCCTCCTTTCTAAGGTGCTGGCCACCTCGCACCAGGCCACTGTTGTCATGCCTTGGTGGGGTCGTTCAGTGAACCCCTAACTGCTGTCCTTGACTTCAGTTTCTTCCTCTGCAGTCTCACGTTTGTAAAGCACAGTCCTGACTCTATCGCTTAGAATCTGAAAAGATTTTGCTTGTTTCCCTTTCTTAAAAAATAAAGTCCAGGGGCTTCCCTGGGGCCTCAGTGGTTAAGAATCCGCCTGCCAATGCAGGGGACATGGGTTCGAGCCCTGGTCCGGGAAGATCCTACATGCTGCAGAGCAACTAAGCCCGTGCGCCACAACTACTGAGCCTGCGCTCTAGAGTCCGCGAGCCACAACTACTGAGGCCCACGTGCCACAAATACCGAAGCCTGCGCCCCTAGGGCCCGTGCTCTGCAGCAAGAGAAGCCACCCAATGGGAAGCCCGCGCCCCGCAACAAAGAGTAGCCCCCGCTCGCCGCAACTAGAGAAAGCCCACGTGCAACAACGAAGACCCAACCCAGCCATAAATAAATAATTAATTAAAATAAAATAAAAGTCCAGCCTCATTAGCAAGGGGTTTCAGGTCCTCTGTAATCTGCCTCTTAGGTACTGTCCTTCCTCCCCGCTGTGCCATCACCCCAGCCTTTCAACATGCACACCACATGCATAGTTTGGTATTTTCCTGCCTCTGTGTGTTTCCCTGAATTTCCTTTGTCCTGGATTTTTCTCCCACCCAGCTTCTGCTTGTCACAGGACCCCTGGTCCTTCAAGGACCAGTTCAGAAATGACCTTTCCCACAGTTTCCCATGGTCTCCCCATTTAGGATTAAGGATTAATTGATGTGCTCCCATAACATGTTGTGGTCTCATGCAGTGTTCCACTGATTCCAGGATGGGACTACAGCTTCAGCTGCAGCCCTTCAGCTATGTGCTTCAACTTTTCCCCATCTCCAGGATGTGCCTTTCTTATTTCTGAGATTGGTGATTTGTATCTTCTCTTTTTCCTCATCAGTCTGGCTAGAAATGTATCAATTTTATTGATCTTCTAAAAGATCAAAAAACTTTAGTTTTCATTGATTTTCTGTATGTTTTACTGTTTTCTGTTTCTTTGATTTCTGCTCTGTTCTTTATTTTTTCTTCTATTTACATTGGGTTTAATTTGTTCTCTTTTTTTCCCCAGCCTTTTAAAAAAATTTTATTTTATTTATTTACTTTTTATACAGCAGGTTCTTATTAGTTACCTATTTTTACATATTAGTGTATATATGTCAATCCCAGTCTCCCAATTCATCCCACCACCTCCCCCCTCCCCCCTTTCCCCCCAAAGGTGTCCATACCTTTGTTCTCTATATCTGTGTCTCTGCTTCTGCCTTGCAAACTAGTTCATCTGTACCGTTTTTCTAGATTCCACATATATGCGGTAATATACGATATTTGTTTTTCTCTTTCTGACTTACTTCACTCTGTATGACAGTCTCTAGGTGCAGCCATATCTCTACAAATGACCCAGTTTCATTCCTTTTCATGGCTGAGTAATATTCCACTGTGTATATGTACCACATCTTCTTTATCCATTTGTCTGTCGATGGGCATTTAGGTTGCTTCCATGACCTGGCTATTGTAAATAGTGCTGCAGTGAACATTGGGGTGCATGTGTCTTTCTGAATTCTGGTTTTCTCTGGGTATATGCCCAGTAGTGGGATTGCTGGGTCGTATGATAGTTCTATTTTTAGTTTTTTAAGGAACCTCCATACTGTTCTCCATAGTGGCTGTATCAATTTACATTGCCACCAACAGTGCAAGAGGGTTCCCTTTTCTCCACACCCTCTCCAGCATTTGTTGTTTGTAGATTTTCTGATGATGTCCATTCTAACGAGTGTGAGGTAATGCCTCATTGTAGTTTTCCTTTTTTTTTTTTTTTGTGGTACGCGGGCCTCTCACTGCCGTGGCCCCTCCCGCCGCGAAGCACAGGCTCTGGATACACAGGCCCAGCGGCCATGGCTCACGGGCCCAGCCGCTCCACGGCACGCGGGATCCTCCCGGACCGGGGCACGAACCTACGCCCCCTGCATCGGCAGGCGGACTCTCAACCACTGCGCCACCAGGGAAGCCCCCTCATTGTAGTTTTGATTTGCATTTCTCTAATAATTAGTGATGTTGAGCAATTTTTCATGTGCTTCTTGGCCATCTGTATGTCTTCTTTGGAGAAATGTCTATTTAGATCTTCTGCCCATTTTTGGATTGGGTTGTTTGTTTTTTTAATATTGAGATACATGAGTTGTTTGTGTATTTTGGAGATTAATCCTTTGTCCATTGCTTCATTTGCAAATAATTTCTCCCACTCTGAGGGTTGTCTTTTTGGCTTGTTTATAGTTTCCTTTGTTGTGCAAAAGCTCTTAAGTTTCATTAGGTCCCATTTGTTTATTTTTGTTTTTATTTCCATTACTCTAGGAGGTGGGTCAAAAAGGATCTTGCTGTGATTTATGTCAAAGAGTGTTCCTCCTATGTTTTCCTCTGAGAGTTTTATAGTGTCCGGTCTTCCATTTAGGTCTCAAATCCATTTTGAGTTTATTTTTGTGTATGATGTTAGGGAGTGTTCTAATTTCATTCTTTTACATGTAGCTGTCCAGTTTTCCCAGCACCACTAATTGAAGAGACTGTCTTTTCTCCATTGTATATCCTTGCCTCCGTTGTCATAGATTAGTACCATAGATGTGTGGGTTTATCTCTGGGCTTTCTATCCTGTTCCATTGATCTATATTTCTGTTTTTGTGCCAGTACCATATTGTCTTGATTACTGTAGCTTAGTAGTATAGTCTGAAGTCAGGGAGTCTGGTTCCTCCAGCTTGGTTTTTTTCCCTCAAGATTGCTTTGGCTATTTGGGGTCTTTTGTGTCTCCATACAAATTTTTGGTTCTAGTTCTGTAAAAAATACCATTGGTAATTTGATAGGGATTGCATTGAATCTGTAGATTGCTTTGGGTAGTATCGTCATTTTCACAATATGGATTCTTCCAATCCAATACCATGGTATATCTGTCCATCTGTTGGTGTTATCCTTGATTTCTTTCATCAGTGTCTTACAGTTTTCTGCATACAGGTCTTTTACCTCCTTGGGTAGGTTAATTCCTAGGTATTTTACTCTTTTTGATACAGTGGTGAATGGGATTGTTTCCTTAATTTCTCTTTCTGATCTTTCATTGTTAGTGTATAGGAATGCAGGAGATTTCTGTGCATTAATTATGTATCCTGCAACTTTACCAAATTCACTGATTAGCTCTAGTAGTTTTCTGGAGGCATCTTTAGGATTCTCTATGTATAGTATCATGTCATCTGCAAACAGTGACAGTTTTACTTCTTTTCCAATTTGTATTCCTTTTATTTCTTTTTCTTCTTTGATTGCCGTGGCTAGGACTTCCAAAACTATGTTGAATAATAGTGGCTAGAGTGGACATCCTTGTCTTGTTCCTGATCTTAGAGGAAATGCTTTCAGTTTTTCACCATTGAGAATGATGTTTGCTGTGGGTTTATCATATATGGCCTTTATTATGTTGAGGTAGGTTCCCTCTGTGCCCACTTTCTGGAGAGTTTTTATCATAACTGGGTGTTAAATTTTGTCAAAAGCCTTTTCTGCATCTATTGAGATGATCATATGATTTTTATTCTTCAGTTTGTTAATATGGTGTATCACATTGATTGATTTGCATATATTGAAGAATCATTGCATCCCTGGGATAAATCGCACTTGATCATGTTGTATGATCCTTTCAATGTGTTGTTGGATTCTGTTTGCTAGTATTTTGTTGAGGACTTTTGCATCCATATTCATCAGTGATATTGGTCTGTAATTTTCTTTTTTTCTAGTATCTTTGTCTGGTTTTGATATCAAGGTGATGATGGCCTCGTAGAATGAGTTTGGGAGTGTTCCTTCCTCTGCAAGTTTTTGGAAGAGTTTGAGAAGGATGGGTGTTAGCCCTTCTCTAATGTTTTCTAGAATTCAGCTGTGAAGCCATCGAGTTCTGGACTTTTGTTTGTTAGAAGATTTTTAATCACAGTTTCAATTCATTACTTGTGGTTAGTCTGTTCATATTTTCTTTTATTTTTGTGCGGTACGTGGGCCTCTCACTGTTGTGGCCTCTCCCGTTGCGGAACACAGGCTCCGGACGTGCAGGCTCAGCTGCCATGGCTCACGGGCCCAGCCGCTCCACGGCATGTGGGATCTTCCCAGACCAGGGCACGAACCCATGTCCCCTGCATCGGCAGGTGGACTCTCAACCACTGTACCACCAGGGAAGCCCGGTCTGTTCATATTTTCTATTTCTTCCTGGTTCAGTCTTGGAAGGTTATACTGTTCTACAAATTTGTCCATTTCTTCCAGGTTGTCCATTTTATTGGCATAGAGTTGCTTGTAGTAATCTCTTAGGATCCTTTGTATTCCTGTGTTGTCAGTTGTAACTTCTCCTTTTTCATTTCTAATTTTATTGGTTTGAGTCCTCTCCCTCTTTTTCTTGATGAGTCTGGCTAATGGTTTATCAATTTTGTTTATCTTCTCAAAGAACCAGCTTTTAGTTTTATTGATCTTTGCTAGTGTTTTCTTTGTTTCTGTTTCATTTATTTCTGCTCTGATCTTTATGATTTCTTTCCTTCTACTAACTTTGGGTTTTGTTTGTTTTTCTCTCTCTAGTTCCTATAGGTGTAAGGTTAGACTGTTTATTTGAGATTTTTCTTGTTTCTGGAGGTAGGCTTGTATTGCTATAAACTTCCGTCTTAGAACTGCTTTTGCTGCATCCCATAGGTTTTGGATTGTCGTGTTTTTGTTGTCATTTGTCTCTAGGTGTTTTTTGATTTCCTCTTTGATTTCTTCAGTGATCTGTTGCTTATTTAGTAACGTATTGTTTAGCCTCCATGTGTTTGTGTTTTTTACATTTTTTCCTCTGTAATTGATTTCTAATCTCATAGCATTGTGGTTGGAAAAGATACTTGATATGATTTCAGTTTTCTTAAATTTACCATGGGTTGATTTGTGACCCAAGGGTGATCTATCCTGGAGAATGTTCCATGAGCACTTGAGAAGAAAGTGTAATCTGTTTGCAGATGGAATGTCCTATAAATATCAATTAAATCTATCTGGTTTATTGTATCATTTAAAGATTTTGTTTCTTTTTTAGTTTTCTGTCTGGATCACCTGTCCATTGGTGTAAGTGAGGTATTAAAGTCCCCCAGTATTATTGTGTTACTGTTGATTTCCTCTTTTATAGCTGTTGGCATTTGCCTTATGTATTGAGGTGCTCCTTTGTTGGGTGCGTATATATTCATAATTGTTATATCTTCTTCTTGGTCATTATGTAGTGTCCTTCCTTGTCTCTTGTGAAGGTCTTTATTTTGAAGTCTGTTATATCTGATATGAGTATTGCTACTCCAGCTTTCTTTTGATTTCCATTTGCATGGAATATCTTTTTCCATCCTCTCATTTTCAGTCTGTATGTGTCCCTGGATCTGAAGTGGGTCTCTGGTAGACAGCATATATACGAGTCTTGTTTTTGTATCCATTCAGTGAGCCTGTGTCTTTCGGTTGGAGCATTTAATCCATTCACATTGAAGGTAATTATCAATATGTATGTTCCTATTACCATTTCCTTAATTGTCTTGGGTTTGTTTTTGTAGGTCCTTTTCTTCTGTTGTGTTTCCCACTTAGAGAAATTCCTTTAGCATTTGTTGTAGAGCTGGTTTGGTGGTGCTGAATTCTCTTAGCTTTCGCTTGTCTGTAAAGCTTTGGATTTCTCTGTCGAATCTGAATGAGGTCCTTGCTGGGTAGAGTAATCTTTGTTGTAGGTTCTTGCCTTTCATCACTTTAAATATATCGTGCCACTCCCTTCTGGCTTGTAGAGTTTTTGCTGAGAAATCAGCTGTTAACCTTATGGGAGTTCCCTTGTATGTTATTTGTCTTATTTTTTGATTACACATAGTTTGATTACTATGTGTCTTGGGGTGTTTCTCCTTGGGTTTATTCTGCCTGGCAGTCTCTGCACTTCCTGGACTTGGGTGGCTATTTCCTTTCCATGTTTGGGAAGTTTTCGACTATAATCTCTTCAGATATTTTCTTGGGTCCTTTCTCTCTCTCTTCTCCTTCTAGGACCCCTGTAATGTGAATGTTGTTGCGTTTAATGTTGTCCCAGAGGTCTGTTAGGCTGTCTTCATTTCTTTTCATTCTTTATTCTGTTCCATGGCAGTGATTTCCACCATTCTGTCTTCTGGGTCACTTATCCATTCTTCTGCCTCAGTTATTCTGCTATTGATTCCTTCTAGTGTATTTTTCATTTCAGTTTTTGTATTGTTCATCTGTTTGTTTGTTCTTTAATTCTTGCAGGTCTTTGTTAAACATTTCTTGAATCTTCTTGATCTTTGCCTCCATTCTTTTTCCGATGTCCTAGATTATCTTCACTATCATTATCCTGAATACTTTTTCTGGAAGGATGCCTATCTCTACTTCATTTAGTGGCTTTTCTGGGGTTTTATTTAGTTCCTTCATCTGGTATGTAGTCCTCTGCCTTTTAATTTTGTCTTTCTTTGAATGTGGTTTTCATTCCACAGGCTGCAGGATTGTAGTTCTTCTTGCTTCTTGCTGTCTGTGCTCTGGTGGATGAGGCCATCTAAGAGGCTTGTGCAAGCTTTCTGATGGGAGGGACTGGTGGTGGGTAGAGCTGGGTGTTGCTGTGGAGGGCAGAGCTCCGTAAAACTTTAATCCGCTTGTCTGCTGATAAGTGGGGCTGGGTTCCCTCCCTGTTGGTTGTTTGGCCTGAGGTGACCCAGCACTGGAGCCTACAGGTTCTTTGGTGAGGCTAATGGCGGACTCTGGGAGGGCTCACACCAAGGAATATGTCCCAGAGCTTCTGCTGCCAGTGTCCTTGTCCCCACACTGAGCCACAGCTGCCCCCCCCTCTGCAGGAGACCCTCCAACGCTAGCAGGTAGGTCTGGTTCAGTCTCCTATGGGGTCACTGCTCCTTCCCCCGGATCCTGATGCACACACTACTTTGTGTGTGCCCTCCAAGAGTGGAGTCTCTGTTTCCCCCAGTCCTGTTGAAGTCCTGCAGTCAAATCCTGCTAGCCTTCAAAGTCTGATTTTCTGGGAATTCCCCCTCCCGTTGCCGGACCGCCAGGTTGGGAAGCCTGATGTTGGGCTCGGAACCTTCACTCCAGTGGGTGGACTTCTGTGGTATAATTGTCCTCCAGTTTGTGAGTCACCCACCCAGCAGTTAGGGGATTTGACTTTATTGTGATTGCACGCCTCCTATGATCTCACTGCGGCTTCCCCTTTGTCTTTGCATGTGGGGTATCTTTTTTGGTGAGTTCCAGTGTCTTCCTGTCAATGATTGTTCAGCAGTTAGTTGTGATTCTGGTGCTCTTGCAAGAGGGAGTGAGCACACGTCCTTCTACGCCGCCATCTTTAACCAGTCTCTCGGGTTTAATTTGTTCTTGTCTTTCTAGTTTCTTAAGGTGGAAGCTGAGGTGTTTCCTCCCAAGTTGTGCTTTAGCAGCAACCCACAAATTCTGGCAAATGTTGTTTTCATTTTTACTCAGTTCAGAACATTTTCTAATTTTCCTTTTGATTTCTTCTTTTTCTTTTAAATTTTATTTATTTTTATACAGGCGGCTCTTATTAGTTATCTGTTTTATACATATTAGTATATATATATATCTCAATCTCCCAGTTCATCCCACCACCACCACCACCACCACTCCACCCCCGCTTTCCCCGCTTGGTGTCCATACATTTGTTCTCTATTTCTGCCTTGCAAACTAGTTCATCTGTACCATTTTTCTAGATTCCACATATATGCGGTAATATACGATATTTGTTTTTCTCTTTCTGACTTACTTCACTCTGTATGACAGTCTCTAGATCCATCCATGTCTCTACAAATGACCCAATTCCGTTCCTTTTTATGATGAGTAATATTCCATTGTGTGTGTGTATATACATATATATATAGCACATCTTCTTTATCCATTCGTCTGTCAATGGGCATTTAGGTTGCTTCCATGACCTGGCTATTGTAAATAGTACTGCAATGAACAATTGGAGTGCATCTGTCTTTTTGAATTATGGTTTTCTCTGGATATATGCCCAGTTGTGTGATTACTGGGTCATATGGTAATTCTATTTTTTGTTTTTTAAGGAACCTCCATACTGTTCTCCATAGTGGCTGTATCAGTTTACATTCCCACCAACAGTGCAAGAGGGTGCCCTTGATTTCTTCTTTGATCCATAGGTTATTTAGAAGTGTGTTATTTTTTTTCCAGATGTTCGTGGGATTTTCCGGAAATGTTTTGCTGCTGATTTCTAGTTTAATTCTATTGTAGTCAGAGAATACACTTTGTCTGATTTGAATCTTTTTAAATTTATTGAGACTTATTTAATGTCCCATAATATGGTCTTGCTTGGTAAATGTCCCACGTGCACCTGAAAAGAATGTGTATTCTGCTGTTGGTGGCAGAACGTAGGTGAGTGGTCAAGTAGGTGGTCAAGGTGGTCAAGTAGGTGGTCAAGTAGGTGAGTTGGCTAATGGTATTAAGTCTGTATCCTTGCTCATTTTCTGTCTACCTGTTGTACCAGTTGATGAGAACAGTTTTGAAATTTCCTATTATAATTGTGTGTCTATTTTTCCTTGTAACTCTATCACTTTTTGCTTCCTTTAATTTGAAGCTCAGTTATTAGGCCGTTAATTCTTTTGTCCTCTTCATGAATTGATGCCTTTATTTTTATATGACCTCTTTATCCCATGTTCTTTGTTTTGAAATCTGCTTTGTCTAATGTTAATATAGTAACTGCAGCTTTGTTTTGACTAGTGTTACATGGTATCCTTTTTAAAACATCCTTTTACTTTTAATTTATTTGTGTCTGTGTATTTTAAGTGTGTTTCTTTTAGGCAGCATATGATTAAGTCTTACTGTTTGAAATAATCTGACAGTTTCTGCCTTTTAATTGGGATATTATAGCATTTATATTTAACCTGGTTATTGACATGGTTAGATTTAAGCCTGCCATCTTGCTATGTATTTACTGTTTGCCCCATCTGCTGTTTGTTCCCTTTTCGGCCTTCTTATGAATTCATAGAGGTTTATGTGTATGTGTATGATTCTGTATTTTTCTCCTTTGTTGGAATTAATAGCTATAACTCTTTGTTTTATTGCAGTGGTTAGTTAGGGCTTATAGTATACATCTTTATTTTATCACAGTCTACAGTATATCAAGAGATATAGCACCTCATGTACAGTATGAGACCCATTTCCCTTCTCCTCCTTAATTATTTTCTGGTACTGAATCAGGACTCTCTGAGTGTTCTATCTGATCACCCCTGAGTTAGATTTTCTTATCTGGCTGGTGGAGAACAGACAGTATTCCAAGTCCTTTGTAAGCAACAGGCACTCTTCCCTCCAACCCATTCAGATGTTGCTTTCCTGGACTGCAGGTGGTTTCCTCACACACGTGGGCTGGTCATTTGCCCACTGAATACTTGAGGGGCGCTGGCTGCGGGCCTCACGAGATGTCTCTTTCTGTGCAGTGCTCTCCTCTTTTGTAGTCACCCTTCAGACAGTTGGTACCATTTTCTCCCTGGACTCTTGCCCTAACTCAGCGGGTCTGCTGGGCTCAACCTGGCCTCCTCTCCCCATGCTGAGGCCTGGAGACTCTAGGCCATAAGCTGAAGTGACTGCACACTCACCTTGTTTCCCATCTCTCAAGGACCACGGTCCTTCATTGCCTGATGTCCAGGGTCTTGAAGAGTGTTGTATCATAAAATTTTGGTTGTTGTTGTTTCATGTGGGAGGGTTATTTCATCTTGGTGGAAGTTGAAGTCACCCATCAGGGTATTTTTAATAAGTAAGAGTGTAATGTTTTCAATAAAGATAAGTGTGTAAAAGAATGAAAATAAAATCTTTTCCATTTCCGTAAATGGCAACTCCATCTTCCTAATTGCTAAGGCCCAAGACCTTGGAGTTGTCCTTGACTCATCTAACTCCAACCCCAAATCCCAAAACTTGTTTACTCTGCTTCAGAATATATCCCGAGGGACTTCCCTGGTGGCGCAGTGGTTAAGAATCCGCCTGCCAGTGCAGGCGACACGGGTTCAAGCCCTGTTGCGGGAAGATCCCACATGCCACAGAGCAACTAAACCCGTGCACCACAACTACTGAGCCTGCGCTCTAGAGCCCACGAGCCACAACTACTGAGCCCACGTGCAACAACTACTGAAGCCCACGCACCTAGAGCCCGTGCTGTGCCACAGGAGAAGCCACCGCAATAAGAAGGCTGCGCACCACAACAAAGAGTAGCCCCTGCTCGCCACAACTAGAGAGAGCCCATGGGCAGCAACGAAGACCCAACACAGCCATACATACATACATACATTAAAAAAAAAAAATCCAGAATTACCACCTCCACTGCTAGCACTGTGGTCCAGTCACACTCTGTAAATGTGGACAGATTACTGAACTTCTTTGTACCTCTGTTCCTGATCTATAAAATAATGCATGATAATAGTTCCACCCTTATAACATTGTTATGGAGAAAAAAATAAGTCTGTATTTTTAAAGGGCTTTGAACAGTGCCTGGCATTATATTATATTATGTTTATTAAATGAAAAGGGGCAGGTCTGGGATTCTTTCTTGTGTCTGGGCTGGCTCCTGACCTGTTGATCTTCCATCTTACCTCTGCTTTTCTCCTGTGCCCAGAGCTATGGTCAGTGCTGGAAAATACAAAACAGTGAGAGGGTGGCCCCCTTCCCAGAAGACACTTGCCAGTTAGTTGGGTGACAGAGCCCAGAGGCATGAAGCCAACAGTAAAGCTGATAGAATCACGTGCTGACGTGAGTGAGACGTCGTGGGCTGTAGCCATTTGTCGTGGCAAGCATGTTCTCCCATGGGGGGCTCTCACCCTTCTCCCCACTCCCACTCCAGCCTACAGACTGGGCAGTCCTCTAAGGAAAGCACAGTCGGAGCTCGTGACCCCCTGCGTTTATGTGACGAGACTGTGCTTCTTTGCAGTTTAGTTTAGCTCTTGCCCCATGGACCTCATTGTCCTGTGCCTGTACCCAGGAACACACCTTACGGGGGGCGGTGCCCCAGCGGCCATGAGGAGCTAGTGCCCTGACCCCCAAGGGCACAGTGAAGAGCCCCCCACACTTTGTGAGAGGTTTCTGGTTCAAGAAGGCATTTCCTCCCTCCAGAGAAGCCTGCAGGTCTCGTTCTTGTCAGACTACAGACATGAGCTTCTCCGATCCTCTCAGGTATCAGGGCTGGTTCAGGCTGCACATCTGAGAACTGAAAGTGGGAGCTGTGGTGGCAGCCCAGACAGGAAGGCCAGTGACACTAAAAGACGAGCAAAATCCTGACTCTGTGTGTCCGCAATCGTGATTTACAGGCGAAGAGAGAAGCTTAGGGTTATTTTATAAAAGATAATTTTCAGGCAGAGATAGGGATTAGACCTTAGACGTTAATTTAATATGGAAGAGTTTACGCAGACTCCACTCTTGGACTAAATAGAATTGGGAATGTCAGTCTAGAACTAGGACCTTGTTAAAACGTTTTTCTGAGATTTTGCAGACACTGTCAAATCAATAGCGTGACATGTGGGCTGTATTTTGTGAATTAAAAAAAATCGAATTTGTGTTACTAGAGCAGCAGTAAAAAAGCTAAAGAACCATAATGTATAAGTAAATAATGTTGGAAATATAATAATACTTTTTATTTTGTGCATGTTGCACTCCGTTATTTTATTACCATTAACTCTTTTTGTACTATCTTCATATCACTTAAAAGCTCTAGTCTTTAAAAATGAAATCATTAAAGTGATCATGAAATTTTGAATGTTGCATATAAGAATTCACTAATTGGTCACAACCAAAGTATACCATTCTTGCTTATTAACAATTTTAATTAAACCACAAAATGGGATAAACATTATGTAGTTAATTTTTATCATCTTGAAAACAGTATGATTGTACTGAAACAAAATACGATTGTGTCCAACTATTTAAAAAAGATAACTTTTTTCCAATCTAGCTGGAGATATGAATAGCACAATGTAATCTCTGGCTGACTTAGTAGGATTATTGGAGAGTTTTAATGTAGATCTAGTGGGTTTAATTAACTTTCAGTTGAATCAAATACATTTTCCAACTCTGTAAGCTTGCTGTCTTGCACATAGTGGAAAATTTAGTTAGGTCCAAGGCATTTGGAAGAAGGCGCCTAATCAGACCATCAAGCTAATGACTTCATGATTTTTCACACTGAAATTTTTGAGATAATTGTAGGTTCGCCTGCAGTCACAAGAAATAATATGCAGAGACCTGTGTACCCTTCCCCCAGTTTCCTCCAGTGGTAACATTTTGTGGAACTACAGAGCCATTTCACAAGCCAGGATATTGACATCGAGACAACCCACTGATCAACCCGTTTTACTTGTACTCACCTGTGTGTGTGTGTGTGTGTGTGTGTGTGTGTGTGTGTGTGTTTAGGTCTATACAGTTTTATCACCTGTGGAGGTTTGTGTATGCACCATCACCGTCAAGTTACAGAACAGTTCCATCACCATTAGAATCTTGTCCTTTTAAAACCACCGCCCACCCCCCTGCCACCTCTTACCCCTGGGAACCACCAGTCTGTTCTCTATTTCCAAAATTTTGTCTTTTGAAAAAGTGTTATGTAAGTTAAATCATATAGTACATACCCTTTTGAGACTGGCTGTTTTCACTCAGCACAGGTCCCTGGAGATTCATCCAAGATATTCTGTGTATCAATAGCTGTTCCTTTTTATTACTGAGTAGTTTTCCATGGTGTGGATGTGCCACAGCTTGTTCAGCCATTTACCCACTGAAGGACATCTGGGCTGACTTCAGTTTGGAGATACTACAAATAAAGTTACTATGAACATTTTTGTACAGGTTTTATGTGAACATGCTTTTATTTCTCTGGGTAGATGTCCAAGAGTAACATTGCTGGGCTGTATGGTCATTGCATGTTTAGTTTTATGAGAAACTGCCCACCTGGTTTTCAGAGTGGCTGTAGCATTTTACATCCCCACCAGCAATGTATGAGTGATCCAGTTTCTCCACATCCTTGCCAGGATGGTGCCATGACTGATTTTTATTTTAGCCATCCGCATAGATTTGTATTGATACCTCATTTTGGTTTTAATTTGCATTTTTCTGATGGCTAATGATGTTGAACATCTTTTCAGGTGTTTATTTGCCATCTCTGTGTCCTCTTTAGTGAATCGTCTGTTCATGTCTTTTGCCCATTTTTAAACTAGGTTTCTTTTTTTAAACACTGTATCTTAAATATATTTTATTCATCATAAAAATGGAAGGAATGGTTTTTTCTTGAATTATTTACATGTTAAATTCTTTACCTTTTCTAGCTCTTCTGAGAAACAAGGTACATCTGTCTCTGCTACAAATTGAAACATAAACTTCATTTCTTCTACAAGTGTGCTTTATTCCTATTATGCATACTTGTAATATCCTGGCCCTGTGGGAGGAATAAAAAAGGTATAACCTCTGCCCCAAGGGACCGTATTATTTTGTTAAACATAAATACAAGATGGGGAAACTGCAGAATAATGACCAGATAGAAACAAACCCCACTGGCTGACGGTTTTGGTGCCTTGACTCTGTGTGTATGTATGTCACCTGCTCTTCTGGAATATTTGTCACAAAATGACAATGTTTTGGTTCTATGACCTGAAAGATGACTGACTGAAAAGAGCATGTGAAGAAAATGTCTTAGCTCGCTCCTGGTGAGTAAGAAGGCCAGGTGGGGTTTTGCAGCACACCTCTGGTAAAGGGCTTTGATGCGGCATAATTTGGGGTGTCGCTGTACGTGAGTAAACCCTTGGCGATGTTGGTACCTCGTGAAAACACATGCTCCTCAGTCAATCCACGAGTGACGTAACGTCCAGGGAATCCAGCCTGTAGGCAGTCTTCGAGCTAAGCTGGAAAAATTCTCTGGTAATTAAAGCAATTTTAATTTGATTCTGATCTTCCCGTTGCAAAAATATGTGAGAGAGAATTTTATTCTGACCAGGGATCCGGTATTCAACATCTTATAGAAATTACCAGACACATTGGATTTAACTATATTTATTTTCAACTATAAGTGGCACTTTTTAGCGTAAACCTTATACAGTATTAAGAAACCCAGTTACCAGTCCCGGAATTTTACTAATGCTGACACCGTCTCATCTCATACTGTGCCAGAAAGCTGCTTTTGTGTTCACGTAGTCTATCTTAGTTTCACTAAAACAAATCAGAGAAACTGTCATTGTACTTAGAGAATTCAGAAGAACTTCATTCAGATTTTTACTGTTATCTTTGAAACAGACTTTGGACTGTTTGAGAAACTGATTCAAGAATTATTTTCTGAAAAGACTTTCTCCTCTAAACTAGGTGAAATAACCTGATTAAAACAACGACAGCAGCAGCAAAAAGAACACCTCTCTTAGCGGTGGCAGAAAATAGACACCATCACAGCCATAGCTGTAATCAGTTAGGTACCAATTACATTGCCCACCTGTTTCATAATTGTTATTTACATTTCTTAGTGGAGGGATTTCATGCTTTTTCCCTTGGTTCCTCTATGTTTTTTGTTTGTGTTGATTTTGTTTGCACCTGTAGATCCCCAACACTTTGTTGTATCGTTATGTAACAAGACTCAAAGCTTCAGTGCAAATGGCAGCCATACTCAGTTTTGCTAAAAAAAAAATCCCTTTACCTCAGCCGTAACACCGCCTCACCGGAGTGCAGTCTTTAATAGGATGCATGACTGGTCAGTGATGAGAACTTTCTGTACCTGACAGCACTGAAAATATCAAGCGGGCTTAACTCTCAGAGCAGCCGCAGCAGCCTGCAGACTGAGGCCGGATTACCCTAAAGCCTGTTAGCAATGAATCCTTTTTAGTTTCTTCAGAGATGATTTCATAGCCACGTGAGAAAATTAATTTTTTACGTCATGGTACAGCTCACTTCCCTTTGCCTAATGCAGGTCTCTTTCTCCGGTCCCTTCGCATCACGTGGCTTAGCTGTGTCTGTCCCCAAGCTCTTCATTCACTGCTGCTTAAGCTTCTGATTGGTCTTGAAGGGAGCAGATAAGCTTGCTCTGTGACTTGGGAGCCATCACATTTGGTCTCTGGGCCTACTCCCCTCTCCTCATCTACTGGGATGACTGTTTGCAGTGAACGATTTGTTAGATTTGGATTTCCCAAGAGGAAAGGAACTAGGCGATACAAAAAATAAAAATAAAAGTAAATGACCAAAATACAGCAGAAACATCCTTTTAAGGATCTGAGGGTATGTAAAGGTGTTTTAAACCACTAGAGGGAGCCCATACTGTTCTGATTCCTGAATCCTATACCGTTTATCTGTTTGATTTTTTTGGCTGTAGAAAAGGATACCTCCAGCCAGTGGTTGACACATGTGTGATTTCAATGGTCTTCTTCAGTTTGCTTTTAAGAGGAAAAGGGAGATCACCAGATCAGAACCACTGTCTACACTGATGTTCTTGTCCCCCTGTGCTCCATGTCACAGAACGTGATGCGGGTGAAGTAATTTGAGCGAGGACCCTGCACTGGCTCTTTGACGGGGGTCCCTGGCTCTCCTCCGTCTTCCCCATAACACTCACTGGCATCTTCCACGCCCCCCTCCCCAACCCAGGCAGATGTAGTCATTCAGCAGACTGTCAGTCATGTGTAGACATTACACCGGGCTCTGGCCAATTGGAAGGTGAATAATACAACCGTCTCTCTCATCAGGGTAGGAATCTTAGTCTTAGGTGTTGTGTTATGGCCTCTTTCAACCTTTCCTCCCTTTGCTCTCCTCTGAGGAGCTTTGTCCTCGTGATTTCTCAGATATCCTTTACCTCTTCAAATTCTTTAGGTTCTCTATCTTTCCATCAATGGAGTTGTGTTAGTGTTTCATTGTCTGAGTGCGTGGAAAGGATTACTCAAAATACTTGTGTCTTAACATTCAAGTTACTAAAACCCTTGAATGTAAAAAAAACAGTGTTTCTTACACTCAACTTATAAAGCTTACTTTGTTTGTAAACCTAGTAAATTTTACATGAAATCACCCTCACTTTTATTTATATTTTGATTAATATTCAATAAACTTATAAATAAACACATTAGGACTCCCTAAACTATTAACCCCAACACAAAATTAGTTAACATTTAAACTTAATTTGCAGACTTCATGTGTCTGACTCAAACCTGTCAAAGCTTGACAAAGCATCCTTGGAATCTAACAAGCGGAATCTTCTGAGCGTCAGGCAACTCAGATAAAATACAGCTAACCCATAAAAGTAGTAGATTAGATTCTGTTAAGCATTTCAAACATGTTAAAAGAAGGAAGCACAAAATTGCCCAGTAATTTTTAAAAATGTTGTCGCACCCTTATGATAGGACTTACCCAAAGTTGTTCTATCTATTTCATCCCAGGTTCCTCACTCACCTGCCGGGAACAGAATTACTCTTTCTGCTGTAACCCATACAGCAGCTGGGGTTATAGCTTTGGTGAGGCTGTACCAGGTCACAGGGCTGGGGATGCTTCCAGTTTTTCTACCAAAGCCACAGTTTATTGAACCCATCTCACAGGAATGGTCTTACAGTAGTAAGACTTTGTTCACCTTTTTTAAAAAAATGTTTGGAATTTATAAAATTTTCTACTTCCTACCCCAGCGTATGAGTAGTTCTTCACTGAGAAATTTGAGTTGATTCAGTTTGTTGTTCCCTTCCCCCCATAAGCCTTTTACCCACGCTTCACCTGTTACTTGTTTCTTTGGCCACCTATAGGAAGTCATATAGAGTCAAGTCAAATTGAGTATTGACCTATAGGAAGTCATATAGAGCTGGAAGCTTATCTAAACCTTCATAGCTTATGCCAGTTCAGAATACATACACTGAAAAAGCTAAGATATTTATTGGGATAATTTCTGTAACGGGGGTGTGGGTATGTGTGCATGTGTACCTGTGTGCATGCCCATGTCTGTTCAGGGTTTAAAAGACAAATTCCATCTTCAGGTTAGTTACATCCAAGGGGGGTTTTGGTACCAGTATCTGTAAAGTTACAGCTTAGGATAAAAGCTCAACAGATTATGCCACCTCATTTCATTGATTCTAAGGGCACATTTTTTCGCATTTTAATGTCTCTGAAATTGGCGGCCTTTTACAGTGGCTGTCAGCAGGTGGATGCCATGAGATAGCTGCCATTGTCAGTACATGGGCACATTGAATCTTACTGCCGGTAGTGTGATTCGGCAACTGTAACTTCTCATGGTTTCAGCCAAAAAGCCGTTAAGAACTCTTTGAAAAAGGGGCAGTGAGTCCTGGGTGGTGCTGAATACCTTACTAGTATAAAGAAAAACTTTAAAAATATATTTGTATCCAACAACTACTTTGCTGTCTTATTAGTGATGATTGGTTGTTCGTTGTAACTTGAGTTTATACTCAGATGATGTTTTCTCTTCTCTGCCAATACTTAACACTATTTATTTTATATCTTGTTGCATTAGCTAGGGCCTCCAAAACAATATTGAATAGTAAACATCTCTGTCTTAGTCTTGACTTAAATGGTAGTAGCCTAAGTATTTCACTGTTTAATAAGATGTTATAGGTTTGTAGTAATGACCTTGATCTTATTTAAGTATCTTTTTCTACTTCTGTTTTAGGTAGTTGTTAGTTTACATGCTTGTTTTAATTAGGAATGACTATTGAATTTTCCCAAATGATTTTTTAGCCCCGTGCTTTATTGATATAGTTTTAATTTTTTTTACTTTAAGAAAACGTAAATGTAATAAATTATGTTGACAGCTTTCCTAATGGTGAGTGATTTCTGCATTCTTGAAATAAACCCTGCTTGGTCATTTTATATTATTCAGTTAATTCACTGCTGGATTCCATTTACCAGTAATGTGTGTGTGTGTGTGTGTGTGTGTGTGTGTGTGTGTGTGTGTGTGTGTGTGTGTGTGTGTGTGTGTGTGTGTATATATATAGGACTTTGGCATCTATATTTATAAGTGAATTTGGTCTTTTTTTAAAATCAGGTTTTAGTATTAAGTAGATTCTAGCTTCTTCGAATGAATTGGGGTAGCTTTTCGTCCTTCTCCATGGTCTAGACTGGTTTGGGTACATAGCAAGTACCTGTTCTCTTATGATATCTACTGCCCAGTGTTAATAAAGTGTGGGGTTTTACCAAGCTTTTAATCTTTACCATTGTGATTTTAAAATATAACCTCATTGCCTTAAAGGATGATCTCTAAAATTCTTTTTTCCCTGTCTCTTTCAAACTGCCAGGATATGGGTTCTTTTAATGTTTTGCTTCTCATTTTGTTTGTGTTTACGGGAAAGTTTTAGAGTTTCAATAACTCTAAATAATTTCAGGCTGAATGCTTATTGCAAGAGGAGGGAACAAATGAAGGGAAGAGCTATATATATATACCATCTAAAGCTTTTGCTGTTAGAGATGTGAGTAGATTTAGTAAGAAAAGGAGAACAGGGCTGGAAGTCAAAAGCCTGCTTCCAGCCCCAACTCCCTGAAAACTGGGCGACGTTAAGCAAGCCTTCTCTGAGCTTCAAGTTGTTTTTTCCTCATCTATGTGTCATGTTGATAACTGCTTAATACAGTTGCCTTGAAGATCAGAAGAAGTAGTATTCAAGGGCTTCCAAATCCTTAAAGCACCGTATTGTTGCAGAAGGTACTTTATGGGATTATTCATTTTTATGTGGGATTATGATTAGTTATAATAGAAGCCCTCTTCAGCAAAAGGAGATTTTTGTTTGTAAATGTTTAGGTAGTTGTTTATTTGTTGTAAGACAGTCTTTTTTGATGAGGACCACTAATGACCACGAGACAATAAAAACAGGTTTTAAATTTTATTAAGTAATCTCAATTTTTAAAGATGTTACATTACGCCAATGAGCCAGGCCCAGTAACACTTTAATTTCCTGGCGCCATTAGCAACATTAAGAGAGTGAAAAAAACACTAGCTCATTAATTTTGGGGGTGTCACTATACTTTTCTTGTCCTCATAGAGAGAGAAAGACTTTTTCGCTGACCTTTATTTAGTCACTTGGAAGTAGACACCCCCTTTTTTTTTTTGGTAGCAAAATGCTTCTTTAGCACACACACACAAATAATTTTCTCTAGCATGTACTTAGAATATTAGCTAATTGACCCACCACATGTTTTGAGCGCCTGAAATGAAAATTATTGAAGAATTCGTCCTGTCAGCCTGTGTGCTCTCCACAGCATTACTGTGAAAGCCTGCTGCTTCCTCTTTCACCCTTGGTGTCTTTAGTGGTCCTCACACCAGGTCCCTACTCAGCAGTGCGATACGCTGCAGACACGGAAAGTCCAAATACGTGGCCAGCTGGTCATGCCGTTGGGGGAGAGTGCAGTCCTTTGTCTGTAATCAAGCATGGATGACATTGGCTTATGAGTCCGCCGAGTGGTGCGAGGTGCCAGGGCATTGATGTTAGTCGTTCGTGTCTGTTGCATGGTTGGCAACCAGGCCAAGTGTTGAGTGTCGCCCCAGGGTGCATCCACAGGGGCTGTTAACGCGAGTCTAGTGTGGCTGCTTCTTCAGTGAAGTGCGAATGAAAAGAACAAAACCTGTCACCTGAAGGAAAAGTTGTAAGATCCCCCAAACACTGTAAAAATATATGGTTACTAAGCTCACTGAGAAAAAGGCCTAGGGCCTGGAAGCAGACCTTTTTCACTCTGGCTCGAGTCACTTAGGAGAACGTTCTTTCCACTACCAGTGAACAAACAAAGACAAAGAAGAGAATGAATTTTTTTTCTACAGAATGATCGTCTTGCTGGATTTCTGCTTTATGGCATTTGGTGCTGATCGCTCATCCGCGTGCAGAGCACAGGAAGCTCAGAGCATACAATCACTTGTTCCTAAGAGAAGATATAATTCAATAATTCTTGAACATGGCCCCAAATTGAATCTCTTAAGGCATAAATTCAATAAACAGTCCCTTTCCCTAACGTCGGTGTCCTATTTATTGGATTGCCTGTCCATTACCCATTTCTTCTGGAAGCTGGCCTCCCTGGTCCCTAACTCAGTGGGTGTAGCCAGGGCTCCCGGTGGGAGCTGGACCCCCGCCCCCACCCTGTTCCCTGCCCAGTGGTGAGCTTGTGAACACCCAGCCCAGGCTCCTCTGGACGACCTTCCTTGGAGGGCTTGGAATGGCCAGCGGGGGGCGCCCGGCTTCGTCTGGCTGCTCTCCTGGCTAGGGGAGTTAACTCAGGAACTATTGTTCCTGACCGTTTGGGTTGCACATTTGGGGAAGCAGAGAGGGCCCCTCAGGAGGCAGAGAGCGGCCAGAAGTAGGAACTCAGAAAAGCAGAGACTCAGGGCCCAGGCCTGGTTGTTAGCATGTTCATCTGAGTGTGTTGTCCACTGAGATGCCCATTCCAGAGGGCGGGGCCGTCCTGGGAGCAGTTCCTGGAGCAGAGTTGTTCCTGAAGTAGCTGGTTTCACGCTGGGGGCAGGTGGCATACGTCGGATGACTGTTCTCGTGCTTCTAGCCCTGAGTTACTGTGGTTCTCTACAGGCACAAATTGTGTCTGCCTTAGTACTTGCTATAACTTAAAAACTAGATTTTACACATTTTTCTGCTTATAATCGACCACACGCTCAGTTTCCTTTTCTAATTGTACTTTATTTTTGAAAGTAGCACATACTCATAATTTAAAAACCTGAATATTCTCTTGAGAAGTAACAACAAAATAACAGGTCACTTCCCCTTTCTGATTTCCTAGAGTCAGTGACTTAGCATTTTCACCCTTTCTTCTGCTGGTTACCTGTACATTTCCAAATAGCCTGTTTCTAGTGTTACTGACTCCCTGCTGTGTAACATAAATGCTTTTACACCCACCACATACTTCTTTTTTTTTTAAATTTAATTTTATTTATTTTTTTATACAGCAGGTCCTTATTAGTCATCAGTTTTATACACATCAGCGTATACATGTCAATCCCAATCGCCCAATTCATCACACCCCCACCCCCACCACCCCGGAGCTTTCCCCACTTGCTGTCCATACGTTTGTTCTCTACATCTGTGTCTCAACTTCTATCCTGCAAACTGGTTCATCTGTACCATTTTTCTAGGTTCCACATATATGCGTTAATAATACGATGTTTGTTTTTCTCTTTCTGACTTATTTCTGCTATCAGATGTTTAGCATCCAAGAGCTCTTCTTTGTTCTCTGAGTGTTTCCGCCCCCTTTTAAAACTAATATCCTGTATTTCTTTTCATGAATGCAGTGTCATCTCTCTGAAGTTTTTTTCTGTTCCCTGCCTGGTCTCTGTCTCCTGCTCCCCCCTTTCAGTGTAGTGGCATTTTCCCTGGTATGGTCTCTGGAGACGAAGTCTCTTGTCTTTCACTGGGCTGGAGGCCTGGCTCTCAAGGCTGGGAGAGAGGGGCCAGCGGGGAGGCTCCTGTCCTCCTCCTGTCCTCCTTCAGCTGGCCCTTCAGAGGTCGCAGAGCCCTGTCTCCCATACTTCACTGGGGTGTGGGCACTGTGGATGGTCATTTTAGTGAGAGTTTTGAAGGAGAGGAGAGTAGAAATAAAAGTTCATCTGTTTATTCCAGAAGGCTCTCAAATCCCAGTATTAGATTTTGATTTTAACCATTTGGTAATTAGCTTTTCTCGTACATAGTCTATTTAATACTGTTACTTAGAAATGCCTGCAGCCGTTGACTCCCCACCCGCCAAGCTCTCTTCGGGTCAGACGAACCAACCCCATTTTACTAAAGGTCATTACTTCCGTGGTTCTTTCCTTACCATTGAGCCCTAGGAATTTGTTAATTTTGGCAACATTCTTGAGTTTTAGATGGGTCAACTTCTGAATTAATTAGCATCAACATTTAATATTTATTTTTTATTTCTACCTGTACCTACTTGAAGAAGAAAGTAACAACAAAGTTAAAAATATGAGTAGGATAATGAGGTTAAGAAACTTTGATAGACTATCTGGGATGAAAGGGACAGTATGTTCTTACTTATCCACAGAAGACAAAATATTTAATACAGTTGGGCTTTAAATCTTGCCCTTAATTTCTCCTGTCAACTGAATTAAAAAAGGAAAGGTAGTACATCTTTTTTTGTTATTAAGCAAAAGAAAGCATAGAAATTCTTGAGACAATTTTTAAAAAAATTAAACTCAAAGATGGTAATGCATGGTAAGCACTGTTTTGAAGCGTTAACTTAAAAAGCAGTTACTGCTTCCCCAGAGACTAGCTGTGGTGAAGTAGCTTCAGGACGTTCCCACCCTCACCCACCTGTGCCTGTGCTGTGCAGGTTGGCTGTCACCTGCCAAAGTCAAAGGCTTCTGTGCAAGTGGAAGTGCTTCTCCTTTTCGTGCTCGTAAACAGCAGCAGGCACCCTCTGTGTTGAGATTATACTTTGTCCAAACACCGAGGCCACGTCAACCCATCTTCCTGGGTGCTTTGCACATGATCACACCCCAAGTTCGTCTGACAGTCAGGGAGCTGTAAGGACATTACCGATAAGGGGTACTTTGCCGTCAGACCACGCCGGCCTGCTCTGAGCTTACCACAAATACAGTGTTGTGGTCCAGCATCTGGAGGAAGCATTTGAGCCTTGGATCTGTGTTGAGATTGTTTCATTTGATTCATGAGTAACTTGTATGTGATAATATGGTGATCTAACACAAAAAATAACCATCAGCTGGTCTTAACTATGTTCTTAGTAAGATGAACTGGAGGGTCATAGTGGGTGGATCATGTCCTGTTTCATTTTCTATCCCTACCTCCTAGGAAAGTGCCTGATATATGGTAGATGCTTAATAAATGTTTGTTGAATAAATAATTTATAAGTTATTTCCATATTGATAAATAAAAAGGAAAACATACTATATCTTTTCTGCATATCTGGATAAATCTCAGCCAGTGCAGTGCTTTTGGTGTGCCAGCTTTCTTAACAGTTTGTAATACTCTCTCTTTTCAATGGCATGTAATAGGTTGAGTCACCAGTTTTAATCTGAGGGATAATGAAGGATTTCTCTATTTCCAGAACAGATGAATACAGGACTTGTCTCTAGGGAGAGCAGTGTAGGATGGGGGTAGGAGACAGGTCAGGAATGGACGGAAGATCTCCTTCTCAGTGTACCCTTTGTGTATTTTTAAAATCATGTGTACACATTACTTTCTCAAATGAAAAAATATCTGATCCATGCTAAAAGAAAAAGAGTGCTATTATTTGTGCCTAAGCTGAGGAGAATGTACTTACCCTGCTAATTACATAAATAGTTGGGCAACAGCTGTGTAGCTCGCCTTTCAGAGCATACCCAGTTGTTCTGGGGACTGAAAGGTTTATCAAGGAGACTTTTTTTTATAGATTGTTCAGTCAGTTGGTTATTACAACATAGTGAAACTCTTGGCTTTTCTCTGGGAAAGACCCCAAGATCTGCCCACTCAGGAGATCTGCCTCTGTTGAGTAGGCCAGGGAAGCTACTTACCAATCAGAAAGCGGGTTGCCATCTTTTATTTCTTCTTCCAAAACCCCATAGTGTCGTCATCCATGTATTCAGAGCTAGACTTTTTTTTAACAGTTAATCTTAGGTTATCTTATCATTTTAGTGTTTATTAGTGGTACAGTTTGCTTATACACATTTCCACAAAGTGATCTAACTCAGGATTTCCTGATAAGATGGTGAGGTAAGGGGAGAAGATTACAAAGAAAAAGAAAAGTTAGGGCAAAACTCCACTGGTACAGAAACAGTGAGCTAGTAGGGAAGTGTTGCCCACTGCATCCCACGAGCAGTGATGAGTTTTCACCCGCCACAACACATGAAGGAAGGAAGGACAGATCAACTACAGGAAGACACCAAGAACCAATCTGTGACTTCCCTTCCTGAGAAAGTTGGTGCAGTGTCATGAGAATTAACTTTCGCAGATTCTAGCAGACCACTACAAACCCTACTATCTGGAGAGACAAGAGCTGGCCTAGGAGAAGCAGGGGCCATTTCTACCCCAGGATTCAATTAACATTCAGAGACTTGGCACAAGGATACTGCCATGATAAACCAAAGCTTAGGGACAGCCATCGGGTCTACCAACAGTTATTTAGTTATTTTATGAAGCTTTCTTTTGTCCCCACCCCCTTTTTTTTTCATCCGTGCTGCGCAGCATTCAGGTTCTTAGTTCCCCGACCAGGGATCGAACCTGTGTCCCCCTGCAATGGAAGTGCGAATCCTAACCACTGAACCGCCAGGGAATTCCCTCCTTTTGGTTCTTAATTAAATGTGATTAAGTACATGACAATTTCAGGGAAAAAGTAGATAAGCTAAAAGAAAAATACATCACTCAAATCTAATACCAGAGAAGACCAGTTAACAAAATAAAATAACAGTGAATAAGCAGTGTATCAAAACATCTGATTTTAAGGTAAGTCAGGTAGAATAAATGGTAAAATAATGGTCATGAACATTTTTGGAGAAAATAATGCAGTGGAAGGGGTTTTTCCTATCATATGTTATGAAGCTACAGTCACTAAAAAATCATGGTACTGACACCAGAGTAAATAGACAAATAAATGGGACAGAATAGAAAGTCCAGGAGCTGTCAAAGTGTAGATATACACAAATTTGGCATATGTTACGGTAGGTATTTCTTGTCAGAAGAAAAAGATGAACTGGTTATTGAATGGTGGTGGGACAACTAGCTAGTCATTTAGGGGGGATAGTTAAAGTTAAATCCCCTCTTTTAATTATATATTAGATGTAAATTCAGTAAAATTAAGGATATAAATATAAAAGTGAAACCAATTAAAGTACGAGAAAGAATTATATGAATATTTAGCTGATCTTTGAATGGGGAACCCTTTTACTATAAGAATGACACCAAAGGAAGAAACTATAAAAGACTCACAAGTCCTTCACAATGTTGAATGTAAGGTTCAAGACCGAAAAGGAGCTATTTGTCCAACATTAGACAGTTGATTAAATGTTGGCCTCTCCTATGGTATACCTTGCCTCTATGAAAATAAAACTGTATATAAAGCTTTATTATTGGGAAGAGGGCCATGATATAATGCTAAGTGAAAAACTTATACATGTGTATATTTACATGTATGCATTTCTATAGGAAAAGCCCTGATGGTTCTAATCCAGATGTTAATAGCAATATTTTTTCTTTGGCTATGAAGATCTGGGTATTTCTTTCCCTTTGAATTTTCTGTGTCTTCTTTCCTTTTTTTAAAGTTGTGATTATATGTTTAATTAATTTAGTTTAAAACCAGAGGACAAAAAAGTTTTACAAAATAATTGGTGATAATAAAATTGGAGAGAAAAATGGAGGCTTAAACTACCCTCTTGACTAGACTAGATAGATTTCTTAGAAGGATTTTGGGTATCGTCTGTTTTATTGCATAATAACTGCATTGCATTATATGGCAACTTGAATCTATAAATAAATAAATAAATGCAAATTTGTTTAAGCATAAAAGCCAAATGTATATATTGCTTCTAAAATAACTCTAAAAGATTGTATTTTTAAATGGTGATTTCTCTTATGGTTGATACTGATTTATATATACGTTCATTCCCTTTAACCAGTCTTTGTTTTGTTTAGTTTCTCTGAATTAAGAAGCAAAGAGCTGTATTAACATACAGAGGTATTATAGTGCACCAAAATTAGTGAATGTGCCTCTGAATGAAAGCTTTGGTGTAGGCAACTTAAAATGTTTTTAAGTCAAAACGGTAATCAAGGAGAGATTGTTTTAGCTCATAATCTACCAAGAAGCTTTCTGCTGCCAACAAGAAAACCCCTCATTTCTGGAGAAATGTTGCCCCTTCTGCTTTGAGTCCTCCAATAGTTTATTGACTTGGAGGAAGAGCATTGTTTTTGGATAATTGAGTCTGGTAGATTCTTTTGAGCCCACCAGCTTTCTCTCTTGAGCCATTGTGTTGACAATCTTCCATTAAGAAAAAGGAAGAGATTAGAAAAAATAGAGTGCAAATTTTTTCTGTACTGAAAGCTCCCCCTACCCTTTAATCCCTGGTAACCACTGATCTGTTCTTCCCTACAGTTTTGCCTTTTCCAGAATACCTTATGAATGGAGTCATATAGTATATAGCCTTTTGAGTCTGTTTTCTTTCTCTTAGCATAATGCATTTGAGATTCATCTGTGTTATTGCACTTATTAATAGTTCCTTCGTGTTGCTGAACAGTATACCATTGTGTAGGTGTACCACAGTTGGTTTGTTTCTTCGGTAGAAGAGGGAGATTTTGATTGTTTTCCGTCTTTGCTGTTTTGGATAGAGCTACTATAAGCATTTGCCCAGAGTGTTTTGTATGAAATAGGTTTTCATTTGACTTCAGAGTGGGAATGCTGTGTGATATGTTAAGGGAATGTTTGAATTTGTTGAAATGTTGAAATGTTTGAAATTGTTGTCAAATTGTCAGTTGCTTTCCACAATGGCTGTAACATTTTGCATTCTTACCAGGATTGTGTGAGTTCCAGTTGTTCCACATCCTTGTCAGCACTTGGTATTGCCAGTTTTTTTTCTCTTATCCATTCTAATAAGTGTGTTGTGGTGTCTGCCCTTGTGTTTCTCTAGTGACTAATGATGTGAAACATGTTTTCAGGTGTTTGTGATCACATATTTTCTTTGATGAAGTGACCATGACATTGACTTATGAAGCATCTAGGTCAGTTTTCCTATAGACCGTTCCACAATGTGGATCTGTTCCTTAAGGTACATATTTTTCTCTTTCTTCTTTCCTCCTTCCCTCCCTCTCTCCTTCCTTTCCTAAAAACTGGTTCCTCTGTTCTTATATTGGAAATTAGATCTAGAGACTTGATTAGATTAAGTTTAAGCAATTTTGCTGAGAATATTTCATGAATGATGTATATGTGAAGGATTTTAAAAAAATGAATTGGAGCAGATTCAACGCCACACCTTGATGCTGTCACTCACTGCATTGCAGCAGCTTCCCTAAGGGTGAGAAGAGCTAGAATGATGTCCTTGACTATGTAAGAGGCACAAAGGAGATCAAACACAAGTGGAAAGTTTGGATGTCAATCCAGAGGGAGCAGTGGAGGGTATGGGTCCAGGCAGGTAGTGGGAAGAAGTGGTGATGGGAGCTCACACATGTTCTCTTCTGAAAGCTTCTGTTCTCTCCATGAAATTGCAAGGTCAGTGCTGAAAATGAGGAAGTAGAGAGAGGTGTTAGATGTTTGAAGAGAGAGGAGAAAGTGTAGAATCGAAGAGAGAGGAGAAAGTGTAGAATCGAATAGGAGAGTGGGAGATTGAATGGACCAGGGGAAAAATACAAACTCCAGGCCCTAAGAGCCCTCTTGAGAGCATGAGTTTGAAGCGGGGTCAGTTGAAGTTGTGAAGTTGTGTTTCTTCCTCCAGCCATTGTTGTAAGCATGTTAATAACTAGAGCCGTTCCAGTTAATCGTGGGCTTTCACTTTTGGCGATTTTATCAAAATGTGGGAGTACCCATGGAGTGTATCAGTAAAACTGGTTACAGTGTAGAATTTTGACATCCTTGATGTTCAGGCAGGTGGCCTGAACACCCATCCTCTGCAGGAGACGGGCATTAAGAGGTTTCAGATCAAGAGCAGAAAATCTAGAAATCTAGACTTGCAAGGAATATTCCATTTCCTAAGCGTAGAATTTTGAAATTTTGAAACTTAGTACTCCCAAAATAGACATTTTATGGTAAGTAAAGAAAAAAATAAGGGTTTTATTTATACTTGATTTTTTCCCTTAATATTGCTTTTTAAATTGGATATGCTTTTTCTGTTAGTTAAACCTGAGATTGAATGTTTTATGGTACTTTAAATAGGTTTCCAACTGTGGGAAAGTGTTTTCTGAACATTTTCTGGGCCATTACAGCAGTGTTATGTAAGAGTGGAAATCATTATAACAAGTTGCATGGTGAACCATGTGCAGACATGCCAGGTGCTCTGGGGCTGATCTCTCCCCGGTCTTTGCTGCTCCCTGTGCTCAGTCACTCTGGGTCCTGCAGAAGAACCTGCCATTCCTCCAGGGCATTTCCTGTCAGAGGAAAGTCTTTGGGTTAGAAACGGTTCCTTCATCCATCCTTTCAGCGTTTCCCAGGGGCCCGTGTGCCCACGCTGTGCTGCACACTGGGCATACAGCGGTGACTGAAACAGTTGTGGGAATTATGAAATTAACTTGTACAATAGAATAGACCAGTGTGGAATCCTTTAGAATTATCTGCCCATCCAGCATAGTGCCCACAGCTAATTTTTTAAGCAGTGATATTACAAAATGTATATGAGAAGGTGCTGCTAAAAATTACAAGACATCATAGCCAAGGCAGGAAAGTAATTAATTTTGCTCTGAAGTAAACAGCTTGTGGATTGAAAAGATTTACAATTAAAAGTTAAAATATGACCCAAAATACTTACATTACACTTCCTCAGGCAACTCAAAAGAATACCTGTGTTTAATGCTAAGAAGTCCATCACTATGATGAAAGTTAATTAAAGTGTCAGTGTTTTCCCATGTAGTTTCATAGCTGTGTATTGATGGAAGACTCTAAATTCCTCTGTACCTTTAGTTTTGTTTGTGCATATCTCAATCTGACGTTAATTATTAATTACTAATATTGCAGATAAAATTAGAAGAGTTAAGGATTCTCTGCATCATTGCGTTATGTAGTATTTTAAATTAATGTTATTGAGGTACAATTTGCATACAATAAAATGCACCCATTTTAAATGTTCAGTTGGATTGGGTCTTGACAATTGTATACACCCGTGTAAGTACCACCACAAAAAGATTTAGACTATTTCCATCACTCCAGAAAGTTCCTTCCTTTCCCTCTGCATTTAGTCCCTCGTACTCCCTATCAAAGATTATCATTGAAGTGCTTTCTATCACTATAAATTGAATTGTCTTTTCTATTCATATAAATGGAATAACACAGTGAATACTCTTTGTGTCTGGCTTTTTAAATTCAGCATAATGCTTTTGAGATTCTTCCATGTCGTTGTGTAGTGTCTTTCTTTCTATGCTGAATAGTGTTTCATGGTATGAATATACCACAATTTTCTTATCCACTCATCAGTTGATGAACATTTTGGTCATTTCCATATTTTTACTATTATGAATGAAACTGCAATGAACATTTTTTTAACATCTTTATTGGAGTATAATTGCGTTACAATGGTGTGTTAGTTTCTGCTTTATAACAAAGTGATTCAGTTATACATATACATATGTTCCCAATCTCTTCCCTCTTGCATCTCCCTCCCTCCCACTCTCCCTATCCCACCCCTCTATGTGGTCACAAAGCACCAAGCTGATCTCCCTGTGCTATGCGGCTGCTTCTCACTAGCTGTCTATTTTACGTTTGGTAGTGTATATATGTCCGTGCCACTCTCTTTGTCACAGCTTACCCTTCCCCCTCCCCATGTCCTCAAGTCCATTCTCTACATCTGCGTCTTTATTCCTGTCCTGGCCCTAGGTTCTTCAGAACCATTTTTTTCTTTTTAGATTCCATATATATGTGTTAGCATATGGTATTCGTTTTTCTCCTTCTGACTTACTTTACTCTGTATGACAGTCTCTAGGTCCATCCACCTCACTACAAATATCTCAATTTTGTTTCTTTTTATGGCTGAGTAATATTCCATTGTATATATGTGCTACATCTTCTTTATCCATTCATCTGATGATGGACACTTAGGTTGCTTCCATGTCCTGGCTATTGTAAATAGAGCTGCAATGAACATTTTGGTACATGACTCTTTTTGAATTATGTTTTTCTCAGGGTATATGCCCAGTAGTAGGATTGCTGGGTCATATGATAGTTCTATTTGTAGTTTTTTAAGGAACCTCCATACTGTTCTCCATAGTGGCTGCATCAATTTACATTCCCACCAACAGTGCAAGAGGGTTCCCTTGTCTCCACACCCTTTCCAGCATTTATTGTTTCTAGATTTTTTGATGATGGCCATTCTGGCCGGTGTGAGATGATATCTCATTGTAGTTTTGATTTGCATTTCTCTAATGATTAATGACGTTGAGCATCCTTTCATGTGTTTGTTGGCAGTCTGTATGTCTTCTTTGGAGAAATGTCTATTTAGGTCTTCTGCCCATTTTTGGATTGGGTTGTTTTTCTGTTATTGAGCTGCATGAGCTGCTTGTAAATCTTGGAGATTAATCCTTTGTCAGTTGCTTCATTTGCAAATATTTTCTCCCATTCTGAGGGTTGTCTTCCCATATTAGGGAAGTTTTCAACTATAATCTCTTCACATATTTTCTCAGTCCCTTTCTTTTTCTCTTCTTCTTCTGGGACCCCTATAATTCGAATGTTGGTGCGTTTAATGTTGTCCCAAAGGTCTCTGAGACTGTCCTTAGTTCTTTTCATTCTTTTTTCTTTATTCTGCTCTGCAGTAGTTATTTCCCCTATTTTATCTTCCAGGTCACTTATCCATTCTTCTGCCTCAGTTATTCTGCTATTGATCTCATCTAGAGTATTTTTAATTTCATTTATTGTGTTGTTGTCGTTGCTTGTTTCCCCTTTAGTTCTTCTAGGTCCTTGTTAAATGTTTCTTGCATTTTCTCTATTTCCAAGATTTTGGATCATCTTTACTATCATTATTCTGAATTCTTTTTCAGGTAGACTGCCTATTTCCTCTTCATTTGTTAGGTCTGGTGGGTTTTTATCTTGGTCCTTCATCTGCTGTGTGTTTTTCTGTCTTCTCATGTTGCTTATCTTACTGTTTTTGGGGTCTCCATTTTGTAGGCTGCAGGTTCATAGTTCCTGTTGTTTTTGCTGTCTATCCCCAGTGGCTACAGTTGGTTCAGTGGGTTGTGTAGGATTACTGGTCGAGGGGAGTAGTGCCTGTGGAAGAGGCTGAATCTTGTCTTTCTGGTGGACAGGTCCACGTCTGGTGGTGTGTTTTGGGGTGTCTGTGGCCTTTTTACGATTTTAGGCAGCCTCTGTGCTAATGGGTGGGGTTGTGTTCCTGTCTTGCTAGTTGTTTGGCATAGGGTGTCCAGCACTGTAGCTTGCTGGTCGTTGAGTGAAGCTGGGTCTTGGTGTTGAGATGGAGATCTCTGGGAGATTTTCGCCGTTTGATATTACATGGAGCTGGGAGGTCTCTTGTGGACCGGTGTCCTGAAGTTGTCCCTCCCACCTCAGAGGCACAGCACTGACTCCTGGCTGGAGCACCAAGAGCCTTTCACCCACACAGCCACTCAGAAAACGAGGAAAAGGGGGAAAAATACTGTATCTTGCGCCCAAAGTCCGCCTCCTCAATTTGGGATGACTCGTTGTCTATTCAGGTATTCCACAGATGCAGGGTACATCAAGTTGATTGTGGAGATTTAATCCGCTGCTCCTGAGGCTGCTAGGAGAAATTTCCCTTTCCCTTCTTTGTTCGCACAGCTCCGGGGGTTCAGTTTTGGATTTGGCCCCGCCTCTGCGTGTAGGTCGCCGGAGGGCGTCTGTTCTTCGCTCAGACAGGATGGGGTTAAAGGAGCAGCTGATTAGGGGCTCTGGCTCACTCAGGCGGAGGGGTGGGGGGAGGGAGGGGCATGGAGTGCGGGGCGAGCCTGCGGCGGCAGAGGCCTGCGTGACGTTGCACCAGCCTGAGGCGCGCCGTGCATTCTCCCGGAGAAGTTGTCCCTGGATCACGGGACCCTGGCAGTGGCGGGCTGCACAGGCTCCCCGGAAGGGAGGTGTGGATAGTGACCTGTGGTCGCACACAGGCTTCTTGGTGGCGGCAGCAGCAGCCTTAGCGTCTCATGCCCCTCTCTGGGGTCCGCGCTGATAGCTGCGGCTCTAGCCCGTCTCTGGAGCTCCTTTAAGCAGCGCTCTTAATCCCTTCTCCTCGCGCACCAGGAAACAAAGAGGGAAGAAAAAGTCTCTTGCCTCTTCGGCAGGTCCAGACTTTTCCCCGGACTCCCTCCCGGCTAGCCGTGGCGCACTATCCCCTTTCAGGCTGTGTTCACGCCGCCAACCCTAGTCCTCTCTCTGCGATCCGACCGAATCTAGAGCCTCAGCTCCCGGCCCCCCACCCGCCCCAGCGGGTGAGCAGACAAGCCTCTCGGGCTGGTGAGTGCCGCTCTGCACCTGTGCGGGAATCTCTCCGCTTTGCCCTCCGCACCCCTGTTGCTGTGCTCTCCGCCGAGGCTCCAAAGCTTCCCCCCCTCCGCCACCCGCAGTCTCCACCACGAAGGGGCTTCCTAGTGTGTGGAAAGCTTTCCTCCTTCACAGCTCCCTCCCACTGGTGCAGGTCCCGTCCCTATCCTTTTGTCTCTGTTTATTCTTTTTTCTTTTGCCCTACAAAGGTGCATGGGGAGTTTATTGCCTTTTGGGAGGTCTGAGGTCTTCTGCCAGCGTTCAGTGGGTGTTCTGTAGGAGCAGTTCCATGTATAGATGTATTTCTGATGTATCTGTGGGGAGGAAGGTGATCTCCGCGTCTTACTCTTCCGCCATCTTCTGCGACTGCGCTTGCGTCTTCATGAACATTCTTGTACACACTTTTTCATGTACATATGTCTTCGTTCTCGTGGGTGAAAACCTCAGAATGGAATTGCCGAGTCGTATTGTTAAGTATATGTATCACTGTATAAGAAATTGTCAAACTGTTTAACAAAGTGATTTTAACATTTCACACTTCCACCAGCAATGGTTGACAGTTCCAGTTGCCCCAAATCCTTGCCAGTATTTGCATTTGTCAGGTTTTTTCTTTCTTTGTTTTAGCCATTCTAGTGGATAGTGGTATCACATTGTGGCTTTAACTTGCATTTTCCTGCTGACTAATGATGTTAAGCACTTACAACTCAATATGAAAAGAAATGCACTAAAAAAATGAGCATGATAATTGGATAGAACATTGATAAAAGATATATATAAAGTGCTAATAATCACATGAAAAGATGCTCAACATTATTAGGCACCAGTCTAGCAATCTATAATAAAATATGGCCAAGTAGGGTATATTGCAGTAAGGCAAGGTTGGTTTTACATTAGAAAATTAATTAATTTGTATTTATAGATTTGATTTCCTAATATTATGCTAGGGATTTTTATTTTTATGCTAGTGGAGGATATTGGTCTATAATTTTCTTTTCTTGCGATATCTTTGTCAAGTTTTGGTATCAGAGTAACACTGTCCTCCTAAGTGTATTGTTCCCCTCTTTTTTTCTGAGAGAGGTTGTATAGGGTTGGTATTATTTATTCCTTAAATGTTTGATATAATTTCCCAATAAAACCATCTGGGCCTGAGAAGTTCTTAAATTATAAATTCAATGTCTTTAATAGATGTAGAAAGCTGTTCAGAGTTTCTGTTTCTTCCTGATATTGTAATTTGTGTCTTCTTTTTTATTGTTAATCTGTTTAGCTAGAGTTTTTATCAATTTCATTGATCTTTCAAAGAACCAACTTTTGGTTTTATTGATTTTTCTCTATTGCTTGTTTTCTATTTTACTGATTCCTGCATTTTCTGTTAATATTTTCTTCATTCTGCTTAATTTGGTTTAGTTCTTTCTCTAGCTGCTCTTCATTCTGTTTTAAGAATTTCTTACCCTAGATTCCCTAGCTTTTCTACTGAAGTTTCCATTTTGACAAACATTTGGTAATTTCCAAGAATTCTTTCTGGTTTTCCAGTTTTTCCTTTTTCATGAGAGGCTGTTCTCACTGTATGAATGCAAAATTTTCTTAGTTCTCCTTGAGGCTGTTATCTTTTTTTTAAACTGTATCTTCTGTCCCCTGAATTACCTGAATTATGTTTTCTCTGAGGTTCATTTTCTTTCTTTCTTTCACCCTGGGGTATGTGTCTGTCTGTTTCTCTGTTTTTATGAAGGCTTTTCTCAAGTGTCTGGTGATTCTTGGCTATCTGTTTATAGTATATACAGTCATAACTAAATAAATTAAACAAATTAAATTTGTAATGGGAGTTCCCTGGTGGTCCAGTGGTTAGGACTCGGTGCTTTCACTGCTGTGGGCCTGAGTTCAATCCCTGGTTGGGGAACTAAGGTCCTGCAAGCCACGCAACGCAGCCAAAAAACATTGTATTTAGAATTCCTAATAGTCTCGAGGTGTGGAGCAAGGGTTCACATAGAGTGTGCTCATGTAGCAAACCGTGATGGTGGCAGAGTCAGAACTAGTCCACCAGCCTGGAATTCAGTCCCTCCTGTCCTGGCTAAGCCCCCAGCAACACCCACCATCCAGGGCTGAGCTTTTCCAAGGCCCAGAAGGTAGCCTTTCACTTACAACGGTTGGAAGGCTGAGTGGAAGCTTCTGACAGGCACGGACGGGAGGCACTCACCAGCCTCTGGTGCCAGCTCAGAAACACCTTTCTCAGGAGGGTCCCAGGCGGAAGCCAGCGGTTCCGGCACACTTCTCAGCCAGGTCACCTCTTTGCCCACACTCACCACTCTCTGCTGCGAGCTTTGCCCACAAGGGCTTCTTCCATTTCAGCCCCCACACGGGTGTTTCCACAGGCCCTCTGGGACTATATTCCATCACCAACACACCTCTTCATGGACGACTCTGTGTGAACCTTGCCCCTCCCTGGTAACGCCACCTTGTCTGTCACCCACCGAACGGGTGGTGCTCAGGTTTGTTGCCCTCCCTTTCCTGGGAAGTGCATGGGGTAGAGCTGGGATCTGAGTGCACGCCCGTTGCTTTTCGCTCAACCACACTGACTCCTGAAGGGGTGGGAGTCGTGGCTTGCAGCAGGATAGAACAAAGATGAAGCGACACGGCAACAGGAGTGGGCCAGGGAAAGAAAAAGAGAAGCACCACACTAGGTGGAGAATGACAGGGCCAGACAGCCATCGCTCTTGGAGCTGCCAGAGGGCCTTCAGGTGGGGTTCGCCCACCTTGCACTGAATGGTGCCGCCACTCTGCTCGCTCGTGTGTTCTTCGGTTCTGCCTCGTTCCATGCAACTCGGATGCTCAGAGACTTTGTCTCATGCCTGTGGAAACATGGATTCAGAAGCTCACGGCATCCAAGAGATTGGTTCAAGACTGATGGGAGATTTCATGCTCTGTGTTTCCTGTCTACTCTTTCATTTGTTGTTAATGAGAATTCATAATTCATGAGAGAATTCATGTAGAACTATTTTCCATGTAGAAATATTTTCAGAATATTTCCTTGTTACAGTAAGTGAAAGGAGGGTGTGGAGGAATTTTGTGGAGCATATCAACTTATTTCAACTTAAATTCAAAAACTTTTCAGGGCTTCATTGTTCCTTCTAAGAACAGGAAAGCACGTTTAGTGGAATCTTTGTTAAACTTCTTCTTAGAACAGATTTTTTTCTAAAGTGTGTCTGTCTTAGCCCTTAAAGGAGATTTGGCTGCGGTACAGATCTTGTTGAACAATAGTCACCATTGTAAGGGCTTTCTTGACAAGGACTCCAGGACCAGCATTTATAACAGGTCTCCAGGGTTTTCATATTTCTATTTTCCAAGTAACAGAGGTCATATGTAGCCCAGTGTGGATTCGTTGTAATCGCCCCTTTTATAGGTAATAAGCTGGGAATGAAATGAGAGCTCCTGACCCTTCTTCCAGCACTCATTCATCCACTGTCTTTGTTGCCAGGAACTCAGTGTCACTCAGAGAAAAGGAGGCAGAGAAACTTGAGCGATTGTTCCAAGATCACACAAAACTCCCACAGGAGTAGGAATGATTGATCAGATCGAGAGCCGCTCTGGCCCCAGGTCTCCCATCGCATAGTCTCCCCGGAGCACCAAGCCCCGTGAGTGGCAGCTTCTCACAACACACAAGTTCATTTGATTGCCACCTGTGCTGATCTCCTCCTCGCAGCAGGTTTTTATTTTAGGATGTAATTTGTAGTTTAGAGATGGAGAGCAAAAAGCGTGTTAGGAACTAGGAGCCTGTAGGAAACATTTATTCTACAGCGAAACACGAGCACATTTTTGCAGTCAGCTCTGCCTGTCAGGGTGAGCGCGGACACATGTGGATAGCAGTGTCGGCTGTGTGGTATTTCGTGTGCTAAGCTACTCACCACAGTGGCAAGTTCAATTCTATAGGAGTCTTTTATTCTACTTTTCTCTCTGAATTTATTTCAAAGCTTTACTGTCTGTTAGATTGAGCATGAGCTAATTTAGCTTTCTAGTTCCTGTTAGATACCGTCCCTACATTGAGATAACGATTGTACCAAAACATGGCAAGTTTACAGAATGGTGATAGACTGTTGGGTACATTGTCACGGTGCATTATAGATGTCTGTGGAGCATGATTTTATAAGTACTGGAAATACTGGAAAGCTTCAAGTACAAAAAATCCATACTTACTAACTGCTGTTCCCTTCCCCTATGACCACCACCACCTCAGACACACAAAATCAAGTGGATGCTACTCTTTAATTCACGGCACAGGCATCTTTGCTTTTATTTTATTTACTCCCACTTCTGTGGCCCTTCCCTGGGATAGGCACCCGTACTGGCATGTTTAGTGTATGTCCCTCCCCGCCACTTGTTTAATTAAATTGTGTTGTCTGTGTGTGTTTGTTAGTTTATGTGTATGGATCTGGGCTCTGAATCTCTACGTAATTATTTTTTGCTCAGTGTTATGTTTATGATACTCACCTATGTTGTCATATATAAATCTGGTTCATTGCATTCTACTGCTGCATAAATGTCCATCGTTTGAATGTACCAGAATTTATTTATCCATTCTCCTAGTGATGGACACCTGCCTCCGGCCCTTTGCTCCTAAAGCCATTGCTACATGAGACTGCACAGCCTGGTCTGTGCTCCCTCGTGGATGTGTACACGAGCTTGCACTGAAGCACAGGTGGAGAGAATGTCCAGGTCTAGGAGATGTTTAGCATTCTGAAAGTAAAACTGAGTGCCACCAGTGTAATACAGAACTTTTGGAGCTTTCAAATATATACATTTTGTATAAAAGATGACATTCAGAAGTTCAGTTGAGATTCCTGTTCATTATAAACTGCACTGTCTGAAGATTCTATTTTCGTAGCGGCCTTTTTCTTTTCTCCTAATGGCTCTGCAGGTGTTGGTGACGGTCGCTCCTTGCTGGGCACCTGCTTCCCAGGGAGGGAGCCAACCTGAGTTATCTGAGGAGTGGGTAAAGTAGGACCTTGAATTCTATTTAAAGAAATTAATTATTTCATTATGTAGCAGGGACTTGAGTGTTTTATTTTTAATGTTAAAAACTCTCTTTGCTTTTCTTCATCTCCATGCAACAGAAATTATAATGAACACAATTCTTTGTTCCTGTTGCACTTGGACCTTGCTGTGGAATGGCTGTGCTGGAGCACATTGCTCTACAGAGTAAATGCTGCCTCATGGACCACAGGACATTATCATTTGCTTTATATGTGTTTTTTTCATCTTTGTGCCCTAAGACCTAGAGTCAGAGTCTGGTGCCAAAAATGGAAAAAACGTTTGGAACCAATGTTTGATTGATTATGATGTTACGCTTGGAAATTTTGCACACACAGCTTACTCAGAGAAGATCAAACAGGCAGTGCCCATGCAGTTCTGGGAGGGGCCCTCAGATGGTAAAAGGGGAAAAAGAATAACCAGGCAGTCAGATCAGTTAAATTCAGCTGACCCTAAGAGGGATCAGTGGGACGGAAGATGCCCAGGGAGATGGCCCTGTTATTCCGCCAACCAGCCGATTTCCAGTATGCATCCTTTCTCCCTCAGGTCACTCCCCCCCTTCTTTGGGCACTTAAGGGCCTGGCTGCAGACCCCTCTCTCTAATATATATTCCTCTCCATCCTGCACTACCATAGCAGCCAACTTCTTTAACCCCTTTCCTGACCTGTCTACCCCCTGACCTCAGCCCCTCACCTCCAGTCACCCTTGACCTTGTTCCCTCCATACAGCCACGTGACTAGCTTCAGTTTAAATTCCCAGTCGCTGACCTCAATGGCCCTCCGTGCTGCCTGGCAGTTGTGCATATTTTCCTGGTGCATAATCTTTCCTGCTCACCGAGACGACAGTTTCATGTCTTCTCCTCTCTCAGACCTCCAGCACCTCCTCCCCCTTCCTCACGCTTGGCTGATGACCATGCTTCTCACCTTACTGAGAAAACAGAAGCATCAGATGAAAACTCCCACCACCTGTATTACTGGCATTTGTCCCCATGTGTTTGGCCACCTCTCCGGTAATTGCGAGGGAACCAAGTCTAAGGACACCTCCCTGCTCGTGAACTGGGTCCCATTCTCACGTCCCTCCAGCAGTGCCCCAGCAGTCACCCCACTCTCGCGTACATCATCTCGTTCCCCCTCTGTGGGGTCATTCCCATCGGTGCACGCACATGCCAGTGTTTCTCCCATTTTGACCTCACATCTCCCTCCAATTTTTGCCCCATTTTTCTTTAAACAAAACTCCTTTTAAAAAGTTGTCCATGGGCTTCCCTAGTGGCGCAGTGGTTGGGAGTCCGCCTGCCGATGCAGGGGACACGGGTTCGTGCCCCAGTCCGGGAGGATCCCACATGCCGCGGAGCGGCTGGGCCCGTGAGCCACGGCTGCTGAGCCTGCGCGTCTGGAGCCTGTGCTCCGCAACGGGAGAGGCCACAACAATGAGAGGCCCGCGTACTGCAGAAAAAAAAAAAAAAGTTGTCCATGATCACTGTCTCCAATTATTATTCTTCATTTTCTCTTGAATCATCACTCCACCTAAATGCCACTTCCCAAGGTCACTAGAGACCAGCAGGCTGTTATACACAGTCATCTCTCTATTTTTTTTTTTTTTTTTTTTGCGGTACGCAGGTCTCTCACTGCTGTGGCCTCTCCCGCTGCGGAGCACAGGCTCCAGACGCACAGGCCCAGCGGCCATGGCTCATGGGCCCAGCCGCTCCGCGGCATGTGGGATCCCCCGATACCGGGGCACGAACCCCCGTCCCCTGCATCGGCAGGCGGACTCTCAACCACTGCGCCACCAGGGAAGGCCCTCTATTTTTTTTTAACCATTTGTTTCTCATCTGACTTGACTCCCCTCTCCTGGAAACACTTTTTTCATTTGGCTTCCAGGACCCTATGATCACCTGCTTTTCTTCCTGCCACTCTTCTTTAGCTTGGCAGTTCCACTCCTAGGTGTATGCGCAATAGAAATGTAGTCGTTTTTATAATAGCGCCAAAATGGAAACAACCCAAATGTCCATCAGCTGATGAATGGATAAGTAAATGTGGTTAATCCATATAACTGAGCATTATTAGAAGAAATGAACTGCTAACACATGCTGTACAATATGGTTGAAACTTGAAAACATGACGCTAAGTGAAAAGCCAGTCACAAAGGACCGCATATTGTATGATTCCATTTCTATAAAATGTCCAGAATAGGCAAATCTATAGATACAGAAAGCAGACTAGTGATTGCTTAGGGCTCAAAGGGATAGGGGATATTTAAGGGATGGTGGCTGAAGAGAATGGGTGTTTATGGAGGTGTAAGGAAAATGTTCTAAAATTGACTATACTAAAGGCCATTGAATTGTACACTTTAAATGGGATAATGATGTATCACTAAAGCGGTTTTTTAACAAAGGAGAACCAATTTACAAGCCTAGAGTGTTAGGTAAGTTTGTTTTAGAATTGCGCTTCAGCCTGTTTTATTAGTAATGAATTTTTAGCCTTTGAGGGTGGATTTTATTTTTTAATTTTTAAATTTAAAAATTTTTATTTTTTAGCATCTTTATTGGAGTATAATTGCTTTACAGTGGTGTGTTAGTTTCTGCTGTATAACAAAGTGAATCAGCTATACATATACATATATCTCCATATTTCTTCCCTCTTGTGTCACCCTCCCACCCTGCTTATCACACCCCTGTAGGTGGACACAAAGCACCGAGCTGATCTCCCTGTGCTATGCAGCTGCTTCCCACTAGCTATCTATTTTACATTGGGTAGTGTATATATGTCCATGCCACTCTCTCACTTCGTCCCAACTTACCCTTCCCCCTCCCCATGTCCTCAAGTCCATTCTCTACATCTGCGTCTTTATTCCTGTCCTGCCCCTAGGTTCTTCAGAACCATTTTTTTCTTTTTAGATTCCATATATATGTGTTAGCATACGGTATTCGTTTTTCTCCTTCTGACTTACTTTACTCTGTATGACAGTCTCTAGGTCCATCCACCTCACTACAAATAACTCAATTTTGTTTCTTTTTGTGGCTGAGTAATATTCCATTGTATATATGTGCCACATCTTCTTTATGCATTCATCTGTCGATGGACACTTGGGTTGCTTCCATGTCCTGGTTATTGTAAATAGAGCTGCAATGAACACTGTGGTACATGACTCTTTTTGAATTATGGTTTTCTCAGGGTATATGCCCAGTAGTAGGACTGCTGGGTCGTATGGTAGTTTTATTTTTAGTTTTTTAAGGAACCTCCATACTGTTCTCCATAGTGGCTGTATCACTTTACATTCTCACCAACAGTGCAAGAGGGTTCCCTTTTCTCCACACTTGAGGGTGGATTTTTAAATAGGAAAAATAATTTAGTATCAAACCTTAGGGGTTTACCACGTCGCCAAACTGCCTTACACCATTGGGAGTAGAAAACCACTGACAACAGAAAGCCACTTTCATTCACTTGCTCTGGCTGTACATCTAAGAGTTCCAAAACCCTTTCGTGATTTTGCAATTCCAGCTCCCTGGAGTAAGGATGGAGCCTCCCAGATGCCTTGCTACCAGTTTCCTTGGGAAGCAAACTCTGAGAGGAGCCTAGTATGCAGGACATTCATTAGGGAAAGCTCTTGAGAATCAACACATGAAAAGAGGAGAAAGAAGCAGGAATGAGCAGAGGGAGAAGGTGGGCAGCAGTGCAGTCTCAACAAAGACCTCTGCTGATCCCACAGGGAGCTCTGAAGCTGGGCTGGCCGTACACAGTCGTCCCAAGTTGGGACGAGGTGGCCAAGCTTTTGGTCACCACTCCTCATGAACTAGTCATTGGGTGCAGGCTGCCTCAGGTGCAGGGGGTGACCATCAGCAAGGTGGGTCTCTTCAGTTGAGGTGTGCTTCCAGCAGCTGGGGGAATAAGTCCTGATGGGGCATGTGGGTGGAGTGTCCCAGCATCCTGTTCAATTCCCTTACATTCTGAGTGTTGCTCCTCTCAGAAGTCAACTCCTTAAGCACCTATTTCTGTGAGAATGGACTTAGGGGACGTAACCCAGAGTAATGTTGACATTGCAGACTTCAAATTTGTGCTGTGATATACTTTGAAAATAAGGAAAGTTTCTTCTTATTATATTGGTCTTAATTTTAAGACTACATAGTATACTACTATTAGTACTGTGTATTATAAAGCCTAAGCAATAGAAAAGAATACTGGACTTGTCAAACATATAATCCATTCACAGAAGTTTTTCAGAACTATTCCACAGTTTAATAGAAGTGCTTTTTAACCTGTTGCTCTGTTGCATAACAAGAGACTACATAAATGTTCTCATTCACATTTTCTAATGCACAGTATTATGACTTTAGCTCATGTGGCTTGAGTATTTTGTTCAGGAATCTTATTTCAAGTTTGTCACTTGATTTTTAAAAACAGATCAAAAATGGCAAAGTTATTAATATAAAATTTCTTTATCATAACCAGGGAACTCTCTAAGATGTCTGCATCTGGTATGGGTAAAAAGCCAGATATGTAATTTTTCACCAACTCAGGGATCAGATTTTCTATATTTTTATTTTACATTCACAGACATATAGACAACTGTTTTTCTATTTGACTCAGAAAACAGTGGTAAAAACTAGCAGATTAAAAGTCAATTGCTTACCTATATACCAGAAATAAAAATTGGAATTTGAAATAAAAAACACAACACCACTTACACTAGTACCCCCCCAAAGTTGAATTACTTAAGTATAAATTTAACAAAATATGTACAAGATCTTGATAAGGAAAACTATAAAACTCTGATGAAAGAAATCTAAGAAAATCTACCTGTCTGGATAGTCCATGTTCATGGATGAAAAGACTCAATATTGTTAACGTGTCAGTTTTTCCCCAACTTGATCTATATATTCAGTGCAATCCCAATCAAAATCCCAGCAAGTTATGTTCTGGATTTCGACAAAGATTCTAAAGATTTTGTGGAATGGCAAAAGACCCAGAATAGTCAACACAATAATGAAGAAGGAAGAACAAAGTCAGAAGACTGACACTTCCTGATTTCAAGACTTACCATGAAGCTACAGAAATCAGGGCAGTGTGGTATTGGTGAAAGAAGAGAGAAATATATCAGTTGAACAGAATAGGGAGACCAAAAATAGACTCACATAAATATAGTGAACTGATCTTTGATAAAGGAGCAAAGGCAATTCGATGCGGAAAGGATAGTCTTTTCAACAGAGGGTGCAAGGGTGCTGAAACAACTGAACATTTACATGCCAAAAGAAAAGCATGTATAAACAGACCTTACACCTTTCACAAAAATTAACTGAAAATGGATCAGAGACCTAAATGTAAAACACAAAACTAAAACTTCTAGAAGATAATATAGAAAATTTAGGTGACCTAGGATTTGGCAAAGACTTTTTAGATACAGTTCCAAAAGTATGAAACAAATAATTGATAAGATGAACTTTTTAAAAATTACAGAATTTCTCTGCAAAGTATAATTTTGAGAGACTGAAAAGACAAGCCACAGACTAGGAGAAAATATTTGCAAAAGACATACCTCCTAAAGGACTTGTATATAAAACATACAAAGAATTCCTAAAACGTAACATAACAGCCCATAAATAAACAACCCAACAGTGTTTTCATGGCTGGTGGGATTGCAAAGTGGTACAGCCGCTTGGAAAAGAGTTTGGCCGTTTCTTACAGAGCTAAATATAGGTTTACCATACATTCCAGCAATTGCCCTCCTAGATATTTACCCAAGTAAGTTGAAAACTTACGTCTACACAGAAAGCTACACATGAATGTTTATGTCAGCTTTATTCATAATTGTCAAAAATTTGAAGCAACCAAGACATCCTTCAGTAAATGACTGGATAAACAAACTATGGTACATGTATACAATGGAGTGCTTTCACTGTTAAGAAATGAGCTATCAAGCCATGAAAAGATATAGAGGAACCCTAAATGCTTATTACTAAGTGAAAGACACCAGTCTGGAAAGGCTTCATGCTCTACGAGTCCAACTATATGACATTCTAGAAAAGGCGAAACTATAGAGACAGTAAAAAGATCAGTGGTTGCCAGGAGTTTGTTAGGGAGAGAAGAAGGATGGGATGAAGAGGTGGCCCACAGATGTTTAGGGTGGTAAAACTATTCTGTATAATACTGCAGTGGTGGATACGTGACATTATGCATTTGTAAAAACCCATGCAATGAACCTGAATGTGAACTATAGACCTTAGTTAATAATAGTGTATCAATATTGGTTCTTCAGTTGTAACACATGTACCACACTAACACAAGATGTTAATAATAGAGGAAACTGGAGGAGTGAAGGGTATATGGGAACTCTCTGTACTTTCTATGCAGTTACTTTGCAAAACTAAAATATCTCTAAAAATAAAATCTCTTAATAAAAAGTAATAGTAAAAAATCATTATAGTTTAACATGTTCTAGTATAAATTACATTAAATTTAAGCCAGAAGTCAAGTTCTTTGTACTTGTACAGAACTTGGCGTACTTTCTTCTTCCTCTCCTTCCTTTTCCTCCAATCCCTCAGTCTTCTCCGATGCTTTTCATTATGAACAGAAAGTTCACAAATAAATAAAAGGCAAGTGCCTGTTAAGCATAGAAATAGATACTTAACACCACTGAGTAAGAAATGCAAAGTAAACTGAAATATTAGTTGTCACCTATCACTGTTGCAAATCCACAAGAGGGATATTACCCTGAGTCAACAGGCTGCGGGGAAGCAGGCACCCTCATACGCAGCGACTAGAAGTGCACACTGGCTCAGCACCACATATGAGATAGTTTGGCAAAATCTACTTAAATTACAACAGCATATATCCTTTGACCCAACAATTCTACATTTGGGAATTTATCCCACAAATATAATTGCATGTGTGCAAAATGATAAATGTGTGGGGATAGTCATTGCAGCGTCCTTAATAATAACAAAATATTGGAAATAACATAAATGTCCATCACTGGTTAAGTAAATTATGGATGCTTTCTATGTACAAATATGAAAGCACTCTAATATTAATAAGTACAAAAATCAAAATGCAGAACACTTTTGCTGTATGTTCCTTTCGTGTAAAAATGGAGAATAACAATAATATAGTCCTGTTGACTTGAAAAAAACCACACACAGCATAAGAGCTGTAAATTGAGATTATCCAGTGTTTTACTGAGGATTATGGCCCAGGGATAGCCTCTCAGATAGCTCTGAGAAACTGTTGTGAAGAGGTAATGGGGGAGGTCATGCACAATACCGACCAGAGTTCTTGGCCTTCCCCAATCAATAGAAATTGATAAAGGGCCAGACAAGAAATTCAGGCAAGGCTTTACTGGGGCTCCTGCAGGGAGAAAAACAAGTAACAGGCTCCCTTGCTCACTCCCTGAGGGGGGGCGAGCTGGTTCCTTCCATGGGGTGAGGGTAGGGGTGTGTCCAAAGGTCGGGCCAGAGGGTTGGCTTAGGTGTTTTGCCCACCCTTTTGGTGCTGTTGTGTGCAAGGGGCTTGCACAGTACCCTGCTTTTGCTCTCCATACCCTGTTTTTGCTCAGGGCTCTTCAGGAGTGTCAGATGGGTTTTTTTGGGTCTTTTTGTATCTTGTTGTCCACAATTTGCCCCAACTGCACATGCATGCAGTTATTTTTAGTCCCTTATAGTTTCTTTGTATTTTGTTACTTGGAGACATTTGTCCAGGTGCAAGCACTGCAGCAAAGGATCTCAGGTCCCAGGTCCCAGGTCCCAGGTCCCAGCCTGTCTCGATTATATAGGTGATCTTGGCTAAGGATATGTGTAATCAAGCACACATCTCATTACAAGGTTGCTGCTAGTCACAGGGAACAGGTGTCTTAGTGGTTTTAATGCTGGTCTAAGTGTGGGAAGATGTGAGAATCGAGGTTCATAAAAGACTTCTCCTGAAAATGTCCATTTGCAGGCCTGTTCTGCCAGTTTTCCCAGAGCACTAAGCGCCTCATTCCTGATCTGTGCCATTCCTTTCAGGGTGTGTTGAAGGTCAGTGACTGCGGTAGCAAATGACTTATCAATAATTCTCATAGAACAGGATGGTGAGTCACCTTCTTTAGTTGGCGCTTGTACATGTCGGCACTGGGCACAGCAGGGCACTGGGCAGATAGATGCAAGGGCAAGAAGGAAATTTTTCACTATATGCCTTTTTCCCCCTAACCATGTGACTATACTGCCTTCAAACATGCATTTCAAAAAACAAAGAATTATAAAATGTGAATATTTACTATAAACCTAGAATACCTAGGAAAAATTGCTTTTTGCTATTGTCAAACCTTAGAAATTATTTTTATCTGTATGAAAATCCTTCCCTTGGGTGTTTGCAATATGGTGAGTTGTTAAAGTTATTTTTTAACTGTGAGGGTCGTTTAATGTTCCCAGTGAAAACCTGACTTTGCCACAAAAGTAGTTCAGATTTTTTTTTTTTTTACTTTTCTAACAGTAATGTTCATTAAGCATATCTAGTCGATTTAAGAAGAGAAAAAGTAGCAAGATAGTATTTCCTTTCAGAAAGTATGTCAGTGGAAAATGTAAAATTTTATCTTCGATCTTTTTTGAATGTGTAGCTGTAAAAGGTTCTAGCCCTTTTCTTCTTTGACACCAACTCCCTATTCAGTTGTATTAAGTTATTCTCTTTTAGAGCAGACTTTCCAGTTGGCTTTTTTTTCCCTCCTCTTTCTTCTACATCCACTGCCTCTATGCAACTGCTTTTCTATTTCCCTTGCTCTGGCAAAGATGTAAAGTGTGACACTAAGGCAATACCTGTCAAACAGGATATTGCTGCTGAGTTCTCCAAGGAGTAGGTATGGATACGGTATCTTAATGAGCCCCGGAAAACGAAAGGTAGGAAGCATTCCTTGCTGAACTACATGGGCTCTTGAGCCCTAGTGTGTAATGATCTTGAGGGCTATCTATATAAATTATTTGGAATTCTTCCACAAGGGAGGTTAGTCTCTTCTCCCCATTTATTTATTCGATCATTTGTTTGTATCAGTATAGGCTCATGGGTGTTTATTTTATATTTTGGGATATCATGCAATACTACTTTATTTTGTTGCTCAAATTATTCCAGCTTTGGCCATTGGGGGCTCTTTTGGTTGGCTTTTGAGTCTCTTTGACATACCCCCATTGTGTGTGTGTGTGTGTGTGTATTTGCTTTTTGAGCACTCCCTTATTTTCTGTCACTATAAGATGTTCCAGACTCATTTTATATATTTCCTGCCCCAGTCCTAGAATCACCCAGTTCTCCAAGGAGCTCGGGTTCTTTTTCAATTGGAGAATGGTATTAGAAACCAAGAACTGCATGCATCTCTTTATTTTTAACCTATCTTGAGTCCCTATATTTAAGATGTGTTTCTTGCAGACAGCATATGGTTGAGCCTTGCTTTTTATCCTCTCTGATATTCTCTGTCTTTTAATTGGTGTATTTAGACCGTGCATTTTTTAAATGATTATTGATGTAGTTGGATTAATGTCTACCATGTTTTTCAGTTTTCTGTTTGCTACATTTGTTCTTTATTTCTTTTCTCCCTTTTTTTTTCCTGCTTTCTCTGGTTTTACTTAAGCATTTTGTATGATTCCTTTTCATCTCCTCTCTTAGCCTATCAACTATACTTCTTTTTTTTTTTGCGGTTTGCAGGCCTCTCACTGTTGTGGCCTCTCCCGTTGCGGAGCACAGGCTCCGGACACGCAGGCCCAGCAGCCATGGCTCACGGGCCCAGCTGCTCCGCGGCATGTGGGATCTTTCTGGACCAGGGCACGAACCCGTGTCCCCTGCAACAGCAGGCAGACTCTGAACCACTGCGCCACCAGGGAAGCCCAACTATACTTCTTTTTGAAAACATTGTACTGGTTGCCATAAAGTTTAACATATACATTTTAAGCGAATCTAATCCACCTTCAAATAGTACTATACTACCTCATATGTAGTGTGGTACATGTATACCTTATAATAAAGTATTCCCAATTCCTCCCTCTTGTCCCTTAAAACATAGCTATCATTCATTTCACTTTTCCATATGCTATAATCACCTAGTAACAGTTATTGCTTTAAACAAGCAGTTATCTTTTAGATCAATTAAGAATAAGAAAAATAAAATGTTTTATTTTACCTTCATTTGTTCCTTCTCTGACACTCTTTATTTCTGTAGATCCAGGTTTCTGACCTACGTCATTTTCCTTCTGCCTGAAGAACTTCCTTTAACATTTCCTGCAGGGCACATCTGGTAGCAGTGGGTTGTCATTCATATTCATTCTCGCTCTCTCTTTCTCTCAGACTTCTGGAATAATAACTTATGAAATAATAGAAAGTTTTTACTTCTCTTTCACCTTTGAAAGATAATTTCAGCTAGAGTTTATATCTCTAGTTCACTGGCGATTTCTTTCCACACTTTGAATATTTCATTTTATTCTCTTCTTGCTTGCATGGTTTCTGATGAGAAGTCTGCTCTATTTTATTCTTGTTCCTTTGTAGGAAAGGTGTTTTTCTCCCGTCTTCTCAAGATTTTCTCTTTGTCTTTGGTCTTCTGCAGTTTGAATATAATGACTAGGTATAGATATTTTAGTATTTACCAGCTTCATGTTTTATGAGCTTCCTGGATCTTTGATTTGGTGTCTGTCGTTAATTTTGGAAAGTTCTCAGCCGTTATTTCTTCTGCTCCATTCTCTCTTTATTCTCTTTCTAGTGTCACAGTTATGCACGTGATACACCTTTTTAATATTGTCCCACAGTTAATGGCTAATTTCTTTTTTGTCCATTCTTTTTCTCTTAGCATTTCATTGTGCGAAGTTTCATTTGACCTATCTTCGAGAGTGCTGGGTTTTCCTCCGCTGTCTCCTGTCATCTGATGAGCCTATCAAAGGCATTCTTCATTTCTGTTAGTCTTTTTGATTTTTAGCATTTCAGTTTGATTGTTTTGTAGATTTTCCATTTCTTTGCTTACATTATTCATCTGTTCTTGCATTTTGCCTACTTTTACCATTAAAGCCCTTAACATATTCATCATAGTTATTTTAAATTCTCTTCCTGATAATTTCCAAATCTGTTATATCCAAGTCTGGTTCTGATGGTTTCTTCAGAGTGTTTTCCTTGCCTTTTGGCATGCCTTGCAATTTGGTGTTGAAAGTCAGACATGCTCCATGGGGCAGCAGATGAGGTAAATAGACCTTTAGTTTGAGAACTTACATTAATCTGTCTGGGAGTTGGGCTGTATTCAGTGTTTATTCTGCCTCTAGGTACCAGAGGCTTTAAGTTCCTCTAATATCCTTGTTTTCGTTTCTCCTCTTTACTATGGGCTTCCCTATGTTTTCCTCCTTAGGGAGAGTCTGTGTCTTACAGCCCATGTAACTATAACCCACTGTTGTTATACTTGAGCCCTGTTGGTGTGTGAGAACATGTTGGGGAGGGGACACATTCTGTAATCTTCCAATTAAATCTCAGTCTTTTAGGGGGGGCACTGTTTCAGGACAAGTGTTCATCCCTGGTATAGCTTTTCCACCCATCCCCATCCCCTTCCCCTTCTCTGTCTGCAGAGTTCCCGGTCTATTTCCTTGAAACCCTGACCTCTGTTGACTTGTTATGTTTTTGTCTTTATTTCTCCCTAAGTGAGACAGGATGGCTGGAGGGGGCTGGAGCAGGGAAGAATTTCCCTATCCCAGTTGAAATCAAGTTTCAGAATTTTCCCTGGCTAAGTCCTTACCCCTGGAGGGTAAGCCATTGTTATGGAGAAGGTTCTGAATAGTATTTCCTCATGCCTGTTCTTCTTTTCCTGCAAGACCCACGAGGGGATCCTTCTTGTATCCTCACCATGGGAACCTGATAGAGTTCCTGGAGGGAAAGCCTGTGGAAGTATGGGGACTCCCCTAAGACAGCAACCCATAGGGGTTTCTCACTCACGCTAGTCTCACTCAATCACTAGCAATTCATCAAAATTACCAGTTAAGTGTTCCTGCTAGTTTATGGCTCCAGCAGCTTCTGTTCCAGCTTCTGTTGCTTTATCTCTCTGGATACACCTGTCTCTCCAGACTTTTTGGGGTGGTGGTTTGTCCTCACTTCTCAGACAGGTCAAAGAAGTCATTAATTTTCAGTTTGTCCAGCTTTTTCTTGTTATATTGACAGGAATGATGTCTTCCAAACTCTTTACATGTTGGAGCTGAAACCAGAAGTGCTTATAAGTCTTTTTTGAGGAGTTTTATTAGGTTTTGTATAAATTTGTCAGTTACAGAAATAGTAAGTTGAAGCATATGTTCAGTAGTAAATATGACAAATCTTGCTTCAGGGAAACATATAAAGCAGAATGTTTCAATAATTAAGCAAACCAATTATTTGCTCAGTGACAGTGGCAGTGAAAAGTCCACAGTGGGATAGGCAGAAATCTAACCCCCCACCCTCTCCTGCCCAGTCTTTTAGGCTTTTCTTCTTTGCAGATTCTGAGATGCAGTTTAGGACCTTTCTGTCATCCATCACCCAGTTAATTCGCTGATGCCACTGGGATGGTTTGGTGCTTGAAGTGTAAAGCCCATTATATTCTGGCACAAGTTCTCAATTTAGAAGTATATTTTTGTTCGAAACATTTGTTCAGAGTGAAAACTGCAGACAGTGTGACATTGTGGCCTTCCACAGAACATTAGTATATGCATATAAGCAGTATTAACTGAATTGGAATGAAGATTTATGAAGAGCAGAATTAAGAGTTACCATCTTTTCATTTATAAACAGATACGATCTGATTTTTATTTTTTTTATTTTTATTTTATTTTATTGTTTGCGGTATGCGGGCCTCTCACTGTTGTGGCCTCTCCTGTTGTGGAGCACAGGCTCCGGACGCGCAGGCTCAGTGACCATGGCTCACGGGCCTAGCCGCTCCGTGGCATGTGGGATCTTCCCGGACCAGGGCACGAACCCATGTCCCCTGCGTCAGCAGGTGGACTCTCAACCACTGCACCACATTCTTTGCAGTAATTTCTTTCTTCAAAAATATAGCTGATTGGTTAAATTGCTGCCACTAAAGTCTAGAGTCCTAAACTAAGTTGAAGAAGGTCAGAGAGTCCAATCTGACAAAGTAGTAACATACTAACTTTAGGAATTAGCATTTCTAGAGGGTGGTTCAAGAGGGCAAGTAGGAAAATCCTGAACTCACCTCCTCTCATGGACACACCAAATCTACAGCTGCATATGGAACAACTCCCTCTGGAATAGACCTGAAAAACAGCTGAGTATCTCCTTCACATCAAACAAGAAAAGGACCACATTGAGGTGGGTAGGAAAGGCTGAGACACAGTCTCGCCAAAAACCCCACCCCCAGCACTGTGACCCACAATCAAGATGGATCTCACACACTTCAGATGCCAGTCACAGGCCCAGTTTATCACCTTTGCTTTTGACTGTTGAGCTATAGATTAGAGGTTCCAACAACCCCCTCCTTAAGTTGTTATCAACATAAGATAGATTATTCTAAGTACAGGTTGTTCTAGGAAGCCTCATGGTAACCATGAAGCAAAAACTTACAGTAGATACACAAAAGATAATGAGAAAGGAATCTAAGCATAACACTACCAGCAAACCTCAAAGGAGGAGAGCAAGAGAAGAAGGAAGGAACAGAGAGGAAAACAAATAACAGTCTAGCAATAAGTACATACTTATCAGTAATTACTTTCAATGTAAATGGACTAAATTATCCAGTCAAAAGACAAAGAATGGGGCTTCCCTGGTGGCGCAGTGGTTGGGAGGCCGCCTGCCGATGCAGGGTGCACGCGTTCGTGCCCCGGTCTGGGAGGGTCCCGCGTGCCGCGGAGCGGCTGGGCCCGTGGGCCGTGGCCGCTGGGCCTGCGCATCCGGAGCCTGTGCTCCGCGGCGGGAGAGGACACGGCGGTGAGAGGCCCGCGTACAGCAAAAAAAAAAAAAAAAAAAAAGACAAAGAATGGCTGAATGGATGAAAATTAAGACCCATCTTTATGCTGCCTACAAGGTACTTCAGGTGTAAGGTCACATAAATGGAAAGTGAAGGGATGGAAAAAGATATTCCATACAAATGGAAACCAAAAGGAAACTGGAGTAGCTATACTTATATCAGACAAAATAGAGTTTAAAACAAAGACTGCAATAAAAGACAAAGAAGGGTATTACATAATGATAAAGGGGCCAATCCAACTAGAGGATATAACGTTTATAAAAATGTATGCACCTAACAAAGGAGTACCTAAATATATAAAGCAAATATTAACAGACATAAAGAGAGAAATTGACAGTAACACAATAATAGTAGGGGACTTTAATACATCAATGGATAGATCAAACAGACGGAAAATCAATAAGGAAACTTCAGTCTTAAATGACACATTAGATCAGATTGACTTAATAGATATATAAAGAACATTGCATCCAAATGCAGGGGGATAGACATTCTTCTCAAGTGTACATGGAACATTCTCTTGGATAGATCATATATTAGGCCACAAAACAACTCTTAATAAATTTAGGAAGTTTGAAATCATATGAGGCATCATTTCTGATCACAGTGGTATGAAACTAGAAATCAATTACAAAAAGAAAACTGGAAAAATCACAAATATATGGAGATTAAACAACATGCTACGGAACAACCAATGGGTCAACAGAGAAATCAAAGGAGAAATCAAATAACACCTTGAGACAAATGAAAGTGGAAATGCAACATACCCAAATTTATGGGATACATCAACAGCAGTTTTAAGAGGGAAGTTCATTGTAATACAGGCCAACCTCAAGAAACAAGAAAGATCTCAAATAAACAATTTAACCTTACACCTAAAGGAACTAGGAAGAGAAGAAAAATTGAAGCCCGAAATTAGTAGAAGGAAGGAAATAACAAAGATCAGAGGAGAAATAAATGAAATGGAGACTAAAAGACATTAGAAAAGATTAGTGAAACTAAGAGCTGGTTTTTTGATCTTAGCTTAACTCATGAAGCGAAAAAGAGTGCTCAAATAAATAAAATCAGAAATGAAAGAGAAGACTGATACCATAGAAATACAAAGGATCATAAGAGACTGCTATGAACAATTATGTGCCAACAAATCAGACAACCTTGAAGAGGTGGATAAATTCCTAGAAACATACAACCTTCCAAGACTGAATCAGGAGGAAATAGAAAATCTGAAGAGACCAGTTACTAGTAAGGATATTGAATCAGTAATGAAATACCTCCCAACAAACAAAAGTCCAGGGCCAGACAGCTTCACTGGTGAATTCTACCAAGTATTCAAAGAAGAATTAATACCAATCCTCAAACTCTTCCAAAAAATTGAAGAGGAGGGAATGCTTCAAATTCATTTTACAAGACCAGCTTTACCCTGATACCGAAACCAGACAAGGACACCACAAGAAAAGAAAATTGCAGGCCATTTTCCCCAATGAACATAGATGCAGAAATCCTTGTAGCAAACCAAATTCAACAATACATTAAAAAGATCATGCACCATGCTGAAGTGGGATTTATTTCAGGATACAAGGTTGGTTCAGATCAGTCAACACATTAACAAAATGAAGGATAAAAACCACGTGATCATCTCAGTGGATGCAGAAAAAGCATTGGACAGAATTCAGCATCCATCTGTGATAGAAACTCTCAACAAAGTAGATAAAAGGAACATGCCTCGACATAATAAAGGGCATATATGACAAGCCTGCAGCCAACATCATATTGAATGGTGAAAAGCTGAAAGCTTTTCCTCTAAGATGAAGAACAGTCAAGGAAACCCACTGTCACCACTTTTATTCAATTTAGTATTGAAAGTCGTAGCTGGAACAATTAGGCAAGAAAAAGAAATAAAAGGCATCCAAATTGGAAAGGAGGAAGTAAAACTGTCACTGTTTGCAGATGACATGACTTTATATATAGAAAATCTTAAAGACTCCAGCAAAAAACTATTAGAACTGATCAATGAATTCAGTTGCAAAATACAAAATCAATATACAAAAATCTGTTGCATTTCTACACGCTAATGATGAACTATGAGAAAGAGAAATTAAGAAAACAATCCCATGTACAATCACATCAAGAAAAACAAAATGCCTAGGAATAAATTTAACCAAAGAGGTGAAAGACCTGTATGCTGAAAACTATAAGACATTGATGAAAGAAATTGAAGAAGACACACATAAATGGAAAGATATTCCATGCTTCTGGATTGGAAGAGTTAATATTGTTAAAATGTCTGTACTGATGCAGACCAGGGTTCTTGGCCTTCCCCAATCAAATAGAAATGGACTAGAGGCCAGACAAGAAATTCAGGCAAGGCTTTATTGGGGCTCCTGCAACCGCAGGAGGAAGCAAAAACAAGTAACAGGTTCCCTTGCTCTCTCCCTGAGTGGGGGTGAGCTGGTTCCTTACATGGGGTGAGAGTGGGGCTGTGTTCAGGGGGTCGGGCCAGAGGGTGGGCTTAGGTGTTTTGCCCACCCTTCGGTGGTGTTGTGTACAAGGGGTGTGCACAGTACCCTGCCTTTGTTCCTGACACCCTGTTTTTGCTCAGTGCTCTTCAGAAGTGGCAGTTGGGTTTTTTGGTCTTTTTTTCTAATCTTTTTGTCCATAATTTGCCCCAACTGCGCATGTATGCAGTTGTTTTTAGTCCCTTATACTCTTTATTTTGTTGCTCGAGAAGATGTTTGTCCAGGTGCAAGCACTGCAGCATTGCAGCAAAGGGTCCCTGGTCCCAGCCTGTCTCAGTACTACCCAAAGCAATTTACAGATTCAGTGCAACCCCTATCAAAATACCAATGACATTTTCACAGAAATAGAACAAAATCTTAAAATTCATATGGAACCACAAAAGACCCTGTAATGGAAAACCCTCAGTCTTTGACTTTATGTATAGGGAAAAAGCCAGCTCTTCCCTACTTTCTTTCTTGTGTGTCTCCTTTACCTTCACAGAAAACACTTCACTTCAGACACTTTTGGACACCAAATACGTGGAGGTTTTTCCACTCACCAAGCAATTCTCTGCAGCACCAGCTGCATGTCCTGCAATTTTACTCAGTTATGACACTGTCTACCCAGAGGTAGTATCAGATCCCATAGGTTAAGACTCAGTCACACAGGATGTCCCACCATACACACTTCAGACACCAGTCGCAAGCCCAGGTTGGACTTCAGATGCCAGTCTCGAGTCCAGCTTGTTACCTGTACCTCTGAATTACTTGCTATAAATCAGAGGTGCCCACGACCCCGTCTACAGGTTTGATTAATTTGCTAGAGTGGTTCACAGAACTCAGGAAAAGTTTACTTACATTTACTGGTTTCTTATGAAAGGCTATAGTAAAGGATATAGATGACCATCCAGGTGGAAAGGATGCATAGGGCAAGGTATGTGGGAAGCGGTGTGGAGCTTCCATGCCCTCCCTGGGTACCCGCTCTCACAGCATCTCCATGTGTTCACCAACCTGGAAGCTGTCCAAACACTGTATTTCTAGGAAGGCTTTATCATGTCAGCATGTTAGATCATTAACTCCATTTTCAGCCCTTCTCTCTTCTCAAGAGCATGGGAGGTGGGGTTGAAAATTCCAATCTTATAAGATTAGCTTGGCCTTTCTGGTGACCAGCCCGCATCCAGGAGCCCACCCAGAGTTACCTCAATAGAGGAAAAGACACTCCTATCACCTAGGAAACTACAAGGGCTTTAGGAACTCTGTGTCAAGAACAGAGGTCAAAGACCAATATTTGAAAAAGAGATGTTCCTAGTGTTCTTATCACTTAGGAAATTATAAGGGTTTATAAGTAGCTCTGTGCCAGGAACCAGAGACAGACCAAATATATATTTTCTATTATCTCACAGACTCTAAATAGCCAAAGTGATCTTGAGAAAAAGAAGAGCAAAGCTGGAGGCATTACAGTCCCTGCTTATAAACTATATTACAAGGCTCTAGTAATCAAATAATATGGTATTGGCATAAAAACAGACACATCAGTGGAACAGAACAGATAGCCCAGAAATAAACCCATTCACATGTGGTTAATTAACTTATGACAAAGAGGCAAGGATATACAGTGGAGAAAAGGCAGTCTCTTCAATAGATGGTTTTGGAAAAGTTAGACAGCCACATTCAAAAGAATAAAACCAGACTATCTTATACCATACAAAAAAGTTAACTCAAAATGGATTAAAGACTTGAATCTAGGACCTGAAACTGTAAAAGAGAGTGGCATCCTCCTAGAAGAAACCACAGGCGGTAAGCTTCTTGACATCAGTCTTGGTAATGATTATTTGGATTCAACACCAAAAGCAATGGCAACAAAAGCAAAAATTAACAGATTGGACTATTTCAAACTAAAAAGTTTCTGCGCAGCAAAGGAAACCGTCAGCAAAATGAAAGGGCAACTTACTGAATAGGAGAAAATATTTGCAAATCATATATCGGGTAAGAGGTTAATATCCAAAATATAAAGACCTCATACAACTCAATAGCAAAAAACAATCCAGTTAAAAAATGGGCAGAAGCTCTAAATAGACATTTTTTCCAGAGAAGACATATAGACGGCCAACAGGCACATTAAAGGTTCTCAACATTACTAATCATCAGAAAAATGCAAATCAAAATCACAGTGAGATATCACCTCACACTGGTCAGAATGGCCATCATCAAAAAGTCTACAAATAATAAATGCTGGAGAGGACATGGAGAAAAGGGAACCCTCCTACACTGTTGGTGGGAATGTAAATTGGTGCAGCTACTATGGAAAATAATATGGAGTTTCCTCAAAAACTTTTAAATAGAACTATCATGTGATCCAGCCATTCCACTTCTGTGTACTTATCCAAAGAAAACGGAAACACTAATTCGAAAAGACACATGCATTCCTGTGTTCATTGTAGCGTTATTTACAATTGCCAAGATATGGAAACAACCTGTGTCCATCGACAGGTGCATGGATAAAGAAGATGTGGTGTATACACACACACAAATGGAATACTCTTAGCCATAAAAAAGAATGGAATCTTGCCATTTGTGACAACATGGATGGACCTGACGGCGTTATGCTAAGTGAAATAAGTCAGAGAAAGAGAAATACCATATGATTTCACTTATATGTGGAATCAAACAAAACCAAGCTCATAGGTACAGAGAACAGATTGGTAGTTGCCAGAGAGGCAGGTTAAAGGGGGTCAAAAGGCACAAACTTCCAGGTATAAAATAAGTAAGTCATGGGGATGTGATTGAAGTACAGCATGGTGACAGTAGTTAATAATACTTTACTGCATAGAGAGTAAATCTTGAAAGTTCTCAGCATAAGAAAAATACTTCATTACTATGTATGATGACGATGGTAACTAGACTTACTATGGTGATCATTTTGCAGTGTGTACAAATATCGAATCATTTGTTGTACACCTGAAAGTAATATAATGTTATATGTCAATTATACCTCAGTGAAAGAATTAGCATTTCTATATGTTGACTACTCACCACATATTGGGTGTGGCAGTGCTGTGTCACACGAGGAAAGTGAGGCTCCCATGGCTCACTGACGTGCACAGCATCCTGCAGGAGGTGTCTGCACATAGGTCCGCCTGACCTCCGAGCGTGTGCTTTCCCATGGCCACCGTGTGTGTTCACAGAGCACCACCAGCAGGGTCACGTGGGGAGAGCATCGTGTAAAATGAAGAATCTAGAACTTGGCTCTCAGCCCTGACGTGTAGTCCCTGAAGGTCAGTTTCTTGCCCTTGAAGTGATTGACTTTAATTTAAAGACTCTCTCAGATTGTTTCAGCTCTAAAATCTCTGCATAGCAGATACGGCAACAGGCATCACTGTCCACCAGGGAGTCCTTACATGGAAGCTGTAGCCCCTGTGTCCTCCTGTACATACCCAGTTGAGCTTCATAAGGACTGGAGCATGGTAGGAATAAAGGAAGACGATGTTCTGGGGGACATGGAAGAGGCATGAACCTTCCAGGGACCCCGGCGGAGAGGGGATAGAAGCAGCAGCCCCTGAAGGGGACACATTTCAGAGGCCAAGTCCAGACAGGGCATTGGCAAATTCAGGCTGATTCAAAGCAAAACGAGATGGGATAGAACTTAAGCCCAGTAGTGTCAAAGAAATGCCTGTCTTTTTTTTTTTTTTTTTTTCTCTGTATGAGGGCCTCTCACTGTTGTGGCCTCTCCCATTGCGGAGCACAGGCTCCGGACGCGCAGGCTCAGCGGCCGTGGCTCACGGGCCTAGCCGCTCCGCGAAACATGGGATCCTCCCGGACCGGGGCACGAACTCGTGTCCCCTGCATCGGCAGGCCGACTCCCAACCACTGCGCCACCAGGGAAGCCCAGAAATGCCTATCTTTACTTTACAGTTGGGACTCAAGGAAGTGTGATTAAATATAACTAGTTATTAACTCATTTAGTTCTGTACTGGACAAATTGTTCCCATGGCCACAGCATCTACATTAGAAGGGGGGAAAAAAACTATAAAGAAAACAAAGACTTGGAAGGAAGCAGACAGTCTGTGAATGAAGAACCATCTCAGGGGTCACAGGCTCATGTCACATATGTACTGTAGCCATGAACACATCCTACCACCACCAGGGTGAAGGGGAAGAACTCTCCTCCCCTCTTGTACCTGTAGCTTGAGATCCCCATTGCCGTTGAGCCTTGAAGACTTTTTTTTTTTTCAATTTCGGAGATTCTTCCAGTGTCCACTGTACCTATATATGTCTGAATATAAACAATGTTTGGGGAGGCCAGGGAGGAAGGGACAGCTCAGTTGGCCCCAGACTGCACTCGTTTCCTGAGCCTGCTGCACTCCTTGCCTGGTGGGGTCAGGTGAGGAGGCAGGGCTCCTGGATCAGCTATGTCACTGACCAGCCAAGCATTAGGCAGGTGACCCCAGGAGGCTGATTTTGTGTCCTTGAGCTGAGGGAGAGCCACCACCCTTATTATGATCCCTGGCATGCACCATGGCTGGCCTCTGTGGCTAATGATTTGGAGGTTACAAATGTGTGTTTCTCCAGCGTGATTTAAATTCTCACTTGATGGTCCGCTTAATGTAAATGAAGTAAGTGTACAGTGAAATGAAACCACAATCTCAGGGTATCACTTTGCTTCACAGGCCTCCGTTAGGGAACATTTCCAGGCACACAGTTGTTAAGTGTAGCTTGATTTTTTGCTTGTCAAGTGATCAAAATAATTGTTGAAAAACACAAAACAAACTCCAAGTAAAACATAACCCTCCTACAGGTTGCAGTTCCGTTCACAATCATCAAATCTATCCTAGAAATGCCTTGAAATGTGCCTCCGATCGGGAGGAGAACAAGCCTTACAAGCTTTATGGTGGGTAGTGATGCCTGCTACCATATCAGGAATGCACAGATTTTAGAGATGAGAGAAGCTGAAAGAACCTTTAAATTCAGTTAATCACTTCAAGGGCAACAAGCTTTAAGGCTGGATAAGATGTTTTCTTTGGTGACACAGAGGTTGCCAAAGCCTTGAAAGCTAGCTTTCTCATCATCCCAGTGACAAATGACAGTCTCATCACTCAGTGTCCTTCACCAGTGAGGGGCCTCTTCTGTTAGCAAATGCCTACAATGGAGATTATATATATATTTTTTAAATAAATTTATTTATTTATTTTTGGCTGCGTTGGGTCTTCGTTGCTGTGCACGGGCTTTTCTCTAGTTGCAGTGAGAGGGGGCTACTCTTCGTTGTGGTGCGTGGGCTTGTCATTGCTGTGGCTCCACTCGTTGCGGAGCACGGGCTTTAGGGGCGCGGCTTCAGTAGTTGTGGCATGTGGGCTCAGTAGTTGTGGCTCGCGGGCTCTAGAGCACAGGCTCAGTAGTTGTGGTGCAAGGGCTTAGTTGCTCCGTGGCATGTGGGATCTTCCTGGACCAGGGCTCGAACCCGTGTCCCCTGCATTGGCAGGTGGATTCTTAACCACTGTGCCACCAGAGAAGTCCTGGAGATTATATTTTTAAAGGAAAGAGCTGATGAGGCATTCAGCTTAATTTATTTGTAACGTTTAAAATTATTTCCTTGTATTCTTCTAGTTTAATTGACATTTTTTTCAAACCACTGTTTCATTATGTGGTGAGATAGAAGAAGAGGAGGTAAAAAATTTTTCATGTTTTTATGGTAATCAATTACTCTTAGCTCTTTGTTTTAATTGGCTCTCCTAACATTTTCCTATTGCTTTTTTACCCTGTACACTTCCTTTAGATTCAACTTTCCATTAACCTTTTAAGCCCAACTCCTTATTCACTTGACTGATCTTGGGAAGTAGCCATGTGGATAGAGCAGAGGCCCAGGCTGTCTGTGATGACGGTGTCTCCCAGTCCTGCTGTGTGTGTGCATCCTCCACACACCTGGCGCAGATCCTGATTAGGAGCACAGTGTGCTGGTGTCACAGGTGCTGCCTCTCTCAGGGTCTGGCAGTGACTTGTCAGGGTTAGGGCCTGAAGATGCTGTGAGAAGCCTTCTTTGAAACTCCAGAGAAGGTTCCTATTCATTTGTGTTATTGAGACAAAGGCAGATTTTGTGAGGCTTTCTCATCTTTTGACAAATATTCATATGAATTAATTGGTTAAATAACTAGAGTTTTCAGTCTTTCTACGCACTCTATACCAAAGGACAGCAAACTCTGGCCAAAGGACCAAAACCTCTTGCTGCTTCTTAATAACGTGATGTTGGCGCACAGCCACATCCATTTCTTTATGTATCAACTGTGGCTGCTTTTCACACTGTATGGAACGGCAGGGCTGAATAGTTGTGACAGAGACATACGGCAAGAAAACCTAAAATATTGACTTTGTGGGCTTCTAAGAAGTTTGCTGACCCTGCACCAGACTAAAAGAATCTATCATTTTGTTTTCTTTAGAGAAGTAATGGATACATATGGGGATGGAGGGCAATATCACAAAGTCCAAATAGTATAATAAAATAAAAAGTCTCCCCTGCACCATTTTTTAAAGTTGAAGTATAGTTGATTTACAATGTAGTGTTAGTTTCAGGTGTACAGCAAAGTGATTTGGTGCTCTGTGTGTGTGTATGTGTGTGTGTGTGTGTATATGTGTATACACACACACACACATATACTTTTTCAGTTTCTTTTTCATTATAGTTTATTACAAGATATTAAATATAATTCCCTGTTGTTTATCTATTTTATATATAGCAGTTTGTTTCTGCTAATCCAAAACTCCTAATTTATCCCTTCCCCCCACTTCCCCCTTTGGTAACCACAGTTTGTTTTCTATGTCTGTGAGTCTGTTTCTGTTTTATAAATAAGTTCATTTGTATCATTTTTTTTTTAGATTCCACATATAAGTGATGTCATATGGTATTTGTCTTTCTCTGTCTGACTTACTTCACTTAGTATGATCATCTCTAGGTCCATCTGTGTTGCTGCAAGTGGCATTGTAGCTTTAAAAACTTCACTTAAAACATGTGTCTCTTGATTTGTCAACTTTAGGTAATATTGTGTCCTCTCATTGAAGATGAGGCTGTTAACATAGTTAATCTTCCTTTGGTTTCCACTGCCCTCTCCTCTCCCCATTTTTGCTGGCTCTTTTATTACGTTTACACTGCAAATTATAATGGGCTATGATTTGTCTCCCAGTTGGTGATAAAAACAGAAGAATGAACATTTATAATATTATGAATATTAGATACTATTTAACCATTAGCATGAACCTGAAGAGAAGGAAATATAATCCTAGGATTAACACTTTGCTTCTTAAAGGAGAACCTTGTAAGCATTCAAATCCAAAGGGTTTGTTTTCTTTTAGCCTCTTATAAGTCATGGTCCGCTGCTTCTGCTTCTTATTTTCCCTGTCATTGTCTTAGATTCCATTTACATTTTCCTGGAGTAACTCCTCGAGTAATTTTCTTTTTCATATAGCACATGTGGGCAGTAAACTTTGAGTTCTTATGTGCTCTCCAAATGTCTGCTTTTGTCCTCGAGGGTTAGCTCTGTTTGTTCATCTTGGTCATGGCATTTGTAGTCCTCAGCTTTGTGACACTGTCTGGTGGTTGGGATGGTGAGATGAAGAGCTGCTGCGGCTTCCTTCTGCCAGCGTGGGTGTGCTGATCTGTTCCTCGGAAGGGCTCCCTGTGCTAGGAGATTCTATCAATACATGAGGAGAGTCCCTGGGAGGTTCATGAGCTGGGAACAGACTGGCCACCCAGGGATTTGACTGACCTCACTCTGAGTCTGAAGAACTTGAGTGTCTGCCATCCTGGGCAGCAGTACCCCTCCTTGTTTGGCTTTCTTTTTTGGTAGGGGGGATTGTTGGGATTTTTGACCTGTGAGTCTATTAATTGTGGAAAAAGCACATAACATACAATTTACCATCTTAACCATTTTTAAGTGTACAGTACAGTAGTGTTAACAATATGCACATTGTTGTTCAGCAGATCTCTAGAGCTTTCTTATCTTGCAAAACTGAAACTCTCTACCTTCTTTTTAAATGGCTGAATAATATTCCCCCATATGTATATGCCACAATTTCTTTATCCATTCATCCACTCATGGACTAGGTTGCTTCTACTTCTTGGCTATTGTGAGTAAGTGCTGCAGTGAACATGGGTATGCAAATATCTCTTAAACATCCTATTTTCTTTTCTTTCTTTCCTTTTTTTTTTTGGAATATATACCCAGAAGTGGGATTGCTGTATCATATTGTAATTCTATTTTTAGCTTCCATACTGTTTTCTGTAGCAGCTGCCTAATTACTTTGGCTAGAATTTCCAGTAAGAGAGGTCATCCTTGCCTGTTCATGATCTTAGAGGAAAAGCTTTGAGCTCTTCACCATTGAGTGTGTTGTTAGCTATGGGCTTTTCATATATGGGCTTTATTATGTTGAGGTACTTTCCTTATTTTCTTCTTGTTGATTGTATTTATCATGAAAGGAAGTTGAATTTTGTCAAATGCTTTTTCTTCGTTGATTGAAATGATCATGTTTTTTTCTTCATTCTGTTAATGTGTTATATAACATTGATTCCTTTTCATATGTTGTACCATCCTTGCATTCCAGAAATAAAAACTACTTGGCTATGGTGTATAATCCTTTCAGTGTGCTGCTGAATTCACTTTGCTAGCATTTTGTTGAGGATTTTGGCATCAATATTCATCAGGGATATTGGTCTGTAGTTTTCTTTTCTTGTAGTAAGTTTGTCTGGTTTGGGTATTAAAGTAATGCTGACTTCAGAGAATGAAATGAATTTGGAAGTGCTCCCTTATCTTCAATATTTTGTGGGGAGAGTTTGAGAAGGATTGGTGTTAATTTCTCTTTATATATTTGGTAGAATTCTCAAGTGAGGACATCTGGTTCTGGGCTTTCTGCTAGGAGATTTTTTATTACTGATTAATCTTCTTACTAGTTCTGTATCTATTCAGACTTTTTATTTGTTCATGATTCAGTCTTTGTAGTTCGTATGTTTTTAGAAGTTTATCCGTTTTTTTTCTAGGTTATCCAATTTGTTGGCATATGATTGTTCATAGTAGTCTCTTACAATCCTTATTATTTCTGGCATCAGTTATAATGTCTACCCTTTCATTTCTGATTTTTGTTATTTGAGCCTTTTTTTTCTTTTTTAGTCAAGCTAAGAGTTTGTTGATTTGTTGGTCTTCAAAAAAACCAACTCTTAGTTTCATTGATTTTATTTCTATTGCTTTTTGTTTTCTAATTCATTTATTTCCGCTCTAATCTTTTTTTTAATCAATTTATTTATTTTATTTATTTATTTTTGGCTGTGTTGAGTCTTCATTGCTGCATGCAGCCTTTCTCTAGTTGCGGCGAGTGGGGACTGCTCTTTGTTGTAGTGCGCGGGCTTCTCATTGCAGTGGCTTCTCTTGTTGCAGAGCACGGTCTCTAGGCACACAGGCTTCAGTAGTTGTGGCATGCGGCTCAGAAATTGTGGCTTGCGGGCTCTAGAGTGTGGGCTCAGTAGTTGTGGCACACAGGCTTAGTTGCTCTGCAGCATGTGGGATCTTCCCAGACCAGGGATGTCCCCTGCATTGACAGGTGGATCCTTAACCACTGCACCACCAGGGAAGTCCCTCTACTCTTTATTATTTCCTTCCTTCTGATAACTTTGGGTTTAGTTTGTTCTTCTTTTTCTAGTCCCTTGAGATATAAAGTGGGTTGCTGATTTGAGATATGTCTTCCTTTTTAATGAAGGCGTTTAAGACAATAACTTTCCCTCTTAGTTCTGCTTTTGCTGAATCCCGTAAGTGTCGGTATATTGTTTTCATTTTCATTTATGTCAAAAATTTTCTAATTTCCCTTTTGATTTCTTCTTTGGTCCATTGGTTGTTGAAGAGTTTGTTGTTTAATTTTCACTTATTTAATTTTTCAGTTTTCATTTTGCTGTTGATTTCTAGTCTCATTCCATTGTTGTCTAAAAAGATAATTGATATGATTGCAATGTTCTTAAATTTGTTAAGATGTGTTTTGTAGCCTAATAGGTGATCTATCCTAGAGAATATTTCATGTGTGCTTTAGAAGAATGTGCATTCTGCTCTTGTTGAGTGGAGAATTCTGTCCATGTCTGTTATGTACAGTTGATCTATAGTGTTCTTCAAGTCCTCTATTTCCTTATTGATCTTCTGTGTGGCTGCTCTATCCATTATTGAGAGTGGGGTATTTAACTCTCCTACTATTATTGCATTATTGTCTACTTTTTCCTTCAGTTCCGTCAATTTTTGCTTCATATATGTGGGTACTCCAATGTTAACAATATATAATTATTGGTGGTGAATTGACCCTTTGTCATTGTATAATGCGCTTGTCTCTTATCTCAGTCTTTTAAAGTCTATTTTGTCTGATACAAGATCGCCACTTCTGCTTCCTTTCTTTTTATTTTTTCGTTACCATTTGCATGTAATATCTTTTTCTGTCCTTTCACTTTTATCCTGCATGTGTTCTTACATCTAAAGTGAGTCTCTTATAGATAGCATTTAGTTGGATCTTGTTTTTTGGGGGTTGTTTTTTTTTTTTTTTTTGCGGTATGCGGGCCTCTCACTGTTGTGGCCTCTCCCGTTGCGGAGCACAGGCTCCAGACGCGGAGGCTCAGCGACCATGGCTCACGGGCCCAGCCGCTCCGCGGCATGTGGGATCTTCCCGGGCCGGGTCACGAACCCGTGTCCCCTGCGTTGGCAGGCAGACTCTCAACCACTGTGCCAGGGAAGTCCTGGATCTTATTTTTTTAATCCACTCAGCTTCTCATGTCTTTTGATCAGGGAATATAATCTATTTACATTTAAAGTAACTACTGGTAGTAACAAAATTATTATTGCAATTTTATTCATTTTTTCTGTATATCTTATAGTTATTTTGTCCTTTGCCTCTCTTGATGTACTCCTTTGTGTTTTTTTTCGTAGTGACTTGTTTTTGATTTCTTTCTCATTTTTCTTTTATGTGTTTTCTGTAGGTATTTCTTTGTGGTTATCATGGAGAGTACATAAAACATCTTATAGTATATATAGTAATCTATTTTAAAATAATAGAAACTTCAGTCATGTACAAAATGTCTACTCTTTTACATCTCCCCTCCAATTTGTTATTGATGTCACAAATTACACAATTTTATAGTTATAGTTATTTTTATGAATTTATCCTTTAAATTCTATACCAGAATGAAAAGTGATATACGCACCACCATTACTGTGTACTGTATTTGTCTATTTATTTACCTTCACCAGAAAGCTTTATAATTTTATATGCTTTTGTGTTGTTGTCTGGCATTCTTTCCTTTCAGCTTAATGGACTCCCTTTAATATTTCTTGTAAGGCAGATGTGGTGGTCATGAATTCCCTTAGCTTTTGTTTATCTGGAAAGGTCTTTATTTCTCTTTCATTTTTGAAGGACAGTTTTGCTGGATATAGTATTCTTGGTTGGCAGGGTTTTTCTTTTAGCCCTTTGAATGTATCATCTTACTCCCTTCTGGCCTATATTTTTTTCTGCTAAGAACTCTTCTCATAATCTTACGGTAGCTCCCTTGTACATGATGTGACACAGTCTTGCTACTTTCAAGATTCTCTCTTTGTCCTTTGATGGTTTGATTACAGTGTATCTCAGTATGGGGTTCTTTGGGTTCATCTGAGTTGGAGTCTTTTGAGTTTCTTGAATTTGGATGTCCAATTCATTCCTCACATTTGGGAAGGTTTGGACCGTTATTTCTTCAAATAAGCTCTCTCCCTCTTTCTCTCTCTTCTCTTTCTGAGATTCCCATAACGCATATATTGGTAATACTTGCTGATGTCATTAAGTATCTTGAGCTTTCTTCGTCTTTCTTGATTCGTTTTTCTTTTTGCTCTTCTGACTCAGTAATTTCAGGTGACCTGTCTTAGAGTTCAAGGATTCTTTCTTTTGCTTGAACAAGTTTGATGCTGAACCCATATAGTGAACTTCTCAATTCAGTTATTGCATTCTTCAGTTCCAGAATTTGTTTAGTTCTTTTTTTTTTTTTATAGTTTCTATCTTTTTGTTGGTATTTTCATTTTGTTCACACATCATTTTCCTGATTTCGGTTACTTGTCTGTGTTCTCTTATAATTCACTGAGCTTCTTTAAGATGATTGTTTTGCATTCTTTGTCATGTACTTCGTAGATTTCTGTTTCTTTAGGGTCTTTTTTTGAGATTTATTACTTTCCTTTATTGTGTCATATTTCTGTTTGTTAGTGTTCCTTGTTATTTTTTTGCTGAGATTTGGGCATTTGAAAAAACAGCCATCTCTCCCAGTCTTCACAAACTAGCTTCATACAGGCAAAGACCTCCATCAGTCAGCCCAGCTAGAGATTCTGGGAATGTCTCAAACATTCTGGAGATGTGTCTTTTCTAGGCTTGTGCATGTATTTTCCCAAGTAGGGAAGTCTGCTGGCTTCTTTTTTGGGAGTTTGTGATCTCTTCCTCCCTCTGGTCTCTGTCTTCAGTACTGCAGGTTCTCTGGTATTTCAGCAATCTCTCCTTTGTTTTTATTGGCCCCCCAGGCATCCACAGTATGCAGGATCCTCTCCAGTGCCCTGAGTCTAATGAGACAGAAACCAGTTCCTAGGGAAGTCCCTTGAAAAGATGGAACGTACATTGAAAGTATGTTACACGTCTCTATTCACAAGTTGGGTGTTTTCTCCCAGTTGTGCTGAGCTGTGCCAGCTTGGAGGAAAGGTTATCATAGGTGAAATCCAACAGCTTTTCTTACTCACTCATTCTAAAGCAGCTGTTTTTAGCTTTGTGCTTCCCTAGAGTACTGTAGCTTCTTAGCTGTTTTCTGAAGTTCTCATGAAGGCTTTTTGGACTGTATGTTGTTCTTAAGTCAGTGTCTCTGTGGGGGAAAAAGGTTTGGGACTTCCTATCCTGTCATACAGTTGACATCACTCTGGTCTCCAAGTCTTTAAATAAGAGTCTGGTACGACCTTAGGCTCAGCTTCTCTCTTGGGCCTGGCAACCCCACACAAGGAACTCTCCCAGAAGATCACATGCTTTCTTTAAAGGGCAGTTTTTCGGCTTTAGTGCAAGAGTAGAACTTGCAGTCAGTCTGTTATAAGGTGGCATGAGAAAGGGCTTCCTGTGGCCCCAGCTTTTCTGAAGGTAGTTCTTTAAAGTGTTCACTTTGGTGCTGACTCCCTGCCCCAATCCTTTCCTTTTGTGGGGTTGAATCTGACATCTTCTTCTGAGGCTCCTTTGGGAGGACCTGCCTTTGTCTCAGGAGACTTGAGCAGCACTTTCTACTCCATAAGTTCTATATTCAGAAGTTCTGGAAAATTCTCTTGTTTTCCAGTCTTGTTCTTTTTAGACTATATTTCTGTCATTTCAGGGGACCCTGGGGAGGTAGAAGAAGTACATGTGCATGCTTGATCTACCATCTTAAAATGAAAATCCCTGATTTTTTTTTTCCTTAAGAGCCTAATTCCATAATTTTTTTCAATCTCAGCTTCATTAATCATTTCTTATTAATTGGTACTTCACATTTCGTTTGTCCGATAATCAGCAGAGGATGCTTTTGTGAAGGACTTTTCTTTTATTCAGTGAGCTCTGAATGGAAAGAGGTAATGTGGCAGACCTACCACTGTAGAAATCAAATTAACTTTTCAGAATTCCATGAATTCAACTCTAATTTGCATATTCTATTTCAGAAGAGACAGGGTTGGGGACACACTGCTACAAACACAGCTGTTACTGTTGATCGTATCATGAATTTTCTAGTTTTTTAAAATAAAAGGGTTCCTCTCACTCTCTGTGCACCTGGCACGAGACTCCCAAGAGTCTGACAGCCGTGCAGTGACCACAGGTGAGCGACTCAGTGATGGTGGAGTGGGCAGTACTTTACCGCTGGCACCAGAAAACACGTAGCTTCTGAGTGTCAGTTTTCTCTGGTCCCGTTCTTTTTCCCTTTCCCAACCAAGACACCCTATAATCATTACCTGAACTATATTGTCATGGGTAGCCAACTTCTTCGTATTTATTAGTTTAAAAATTCTGCCCATCTCCCCACCCCACCCCTCACTGTTTCTCTTCTCCTTTACTTTGTTTAGGATAAATTTTGTGAGTTTCACTCTAAAGGAAGATCGTTGGTGAAGAATCACAATCATGGCCCATAAAATGTCTTCTCTTTTCATAAAGAGGCTATGAAAAGCCAACCCAGCTATTCATTTTGAGTGTGTTTTTCTTCAAATCTGAGCACATTTGTATTTTATCTTAGGCTTTCTCTTATTTATGAAAACAAGTAAAAATAGCTAAAATTCTTTTCACAATTTTTTTCCTCTGTTCAGTTAGTGTAAAGTAGTTCCCAGCCTTGAAACAGATTTTCTGTATGAAAAATATAAGCGAGATTTTAAAAATTAATCTTTTGAAGCACGGTGCTATAAATGTTATTTAGGTTTCTAGGCTAGACTACAAAAGCTTATTTAAATCCATCATGATGCTCAACTTGAATTCTGGATCCTGGGTACAAGAACCCACTAAGAAGAAAGAGGGGGGTAATGTATCCCTTCCTGATCATTCAGACAATGTTGGTTCCTCTGCTTCTCTTTACCCCTCTTCCTTGAAGCTGCTACCCTGTGTTGCCTTCCCCGCCCCACTCCCAAGGTCTCAAGGTTACTGGGGAGGGGGAATACAGAGAGAGAGTGTTTGCTAACGCCAGCTAATTAATTAACAGGTATCTGTGAATAGTGATGCTTCTTAACCCTGCCAGAATATTTTCCCTTTTTAAAGATGGTGTGTGTTACGCCACATAAACCTAAAATTGGTGAAACTTCTGAGAGTGTAGCAAAGTGGGGGGAAAAAATCAGTGTGACGAGGTTTTGATAGGTAAGGTGGGAGAAGGCCACCACTGAAGCTGTCTGGCCCTGCATCCTTGTGCTCAGTCATTTGCAGAATGTGTGATTGCTTTTGCCAGCTTCTTGGACTCCCGATTAAAAGCCAGACTCTCTGAGCTGCAGTTTGTTTGGTCTGGGTCTGTTTACTGGGCATGTGGGCAGTGGTGGCCAGGTGGGTTAGGAGCCTGGCAGGGCACGTGTAGTTCGTTTTTTAAATGAGTGGAATCCCTGCGTTCTTTTTCACATAAGTGTTTTTTACCCCATACAAACTAATGCGTGTCTGTTAACGACTAAAGATAAAGAGGTTGCCCAAAGTGCTACCATCCAAACAAAATTTCATTGTGAAGATGTTGATATTTCTTCCAATCTAGTTAAGAAAGTTGGCATTTTTATTTTGTTCTCTGAGACACTTTTTTCTTTCTGCTGAAGATTACGATTATCTGTTTTGAGGAAAGGATATTTAATGATGATTTGCGATTAACTCTGTGAAAGAAAAGTGAGAACGCGATGTGTAATTCCCACCTCTCCTTCCTCATTTTTAAGTATTGAATTGCATATTCTAAGCAATAAATGTGTTTTAAAATTCTTAAGTCTCAAATTAGTGCCCTTAAATGCTTCTGTCCCTCGTGGTCAGCTCTCTCTCCTCGACAGGGACCACCTCAGACCCCCTGTTTCTGGCTAAGCCCCTCCCTGGCCCAGCAGCCTGGCTCTGTGCCTTGGAACTTCTTCCAGGAGCTTCACCTTTGGCCATTCTCTTGGTTCCATCCCCAAAGCATCTCAACATGTTTAGGACTTATACCTTTAAAGAACAAACACCTGGCCAGCACAGGTCTCTGTCCAGGTGCCCCCTCGTCCCTCACCCCTCCTTTGCAGGAAGACTCTCTGAACCCTGTGGTCGGCACCTCCCTCCTCCAGCCTTGCCTGCCAGTCCCTTCCCAGCCCACTGAGTCCTGCTTCTGCGACCACTCAGCCGAAGCCACTCCCACCAGGGTCACCAGAGGCCTCCGGGTGGATAAACCTATATGTTCTCCCTCAGGCTTCATGTACTTGACCCTCCGACACCCTCCTTGACTGGCTTCTTTCTCTCCCCTTTGCTTCTGAAACTCCAGAACCTCCTAGATTTCTGCCAGTTGCCACCTGCTGCTTATCAGGCTTCTTGCTGGCCCCTCTCCCTCGCTCATCATGCATGTTTCGGTTCCCCCACTTCCATCCTCTGCCATCGTCTTGCCATCTCGTCTTTCCTCTCTCTCACCACACAGCCTTGCAAATCTCGTCCACTCCCATGGCTTTATCTGCCACTTACACACATGCAGCAGTGACCCAAATCTGCCTCCTTGACTCCGCTACCGTACTGCGTGCTGGACGTGTCCACTTAGACACTCCACAGACATCTGAAAATCCACAGCCCGCGCAGACCCCTTCTCCCCTCTGGCCTGCCCCCCGTCCTGTGCTTCTCAGTTCAGTGCATGAGTCATGGCGGTCTGGCGAGTCTGCTGCTAACGAGCCCTCCAGTCACTCCTGGAGCTTCAGCCCCACTGCTCTAACGCACACTCAGGCCACCCTGCTCACTTGCCTGCACTTCCACACTCGTCTACGCCCCTTGCCACAGACAGAGAAATCTGATTGAGTCATTCCTGTGTACATGCTTTCAGCGCCTCCTCTGCTGCCTGTGTGCCCGGGCTCCTGGTTGCCTCTGCAGCCCCTCTCTTTTCAGCCCCCATCCCTTTGTCCGTTTGCCCTGTCTCTGGAAGCACTTCAACCCCCTCTCCTTGCCTGGCTAACTCCTTCTCATCCATCATGTCTCTGTTCAAACTTATTTCTTCAGCAAGCCCTCTCTGACCTGCTGGTCCAAGCGCTCGTGGTCTCATGTGTGTACCCTGCCAGTAACACTCCCGCGTGGCGTTGTGATGGCCTGTCCTTACCCATCTCCCCACCTAGACTGTGCACCAGGACATCAGCGCTTTCGCTGCAGTGGCAAGCACAGCAGTCATGAATGGAGCAATGGACACAGGGCTACTGCCCTGCTGGCTTCTGGTGGCGTGGGAACCAGTGAAGAGTGCCGGCTCTGCAGCTTGCGGGGCTCTTCAAGGAGCGTGACCCTGGGGTTGTTACGTGGGACGTGAAAAGCTTGAAATAAGCAGGTCTACTAGGAACTTTTTTGCAAGTGTAGTTCCAAAGAAAATGATTTCTCTCCATATGGGCTTTTAAAAGCATTTATTATAGAATATTTGGGGGGAAGTAAAGCATAGAGAACCACTCATAAAAGCTCGTTGCTGCATAAGTGTTTTAACCATGTTAAAATGACTTCCTGTTTTAACTAAAACTGTCTAATGAATACCAACGTTTTTTCAATTCAAGAGAGCTTTATGAACATTTCCTATGGAAACTATGAGCACCGAGGTCTGTGGCAGCCTTGCCCAGTCACCCAGCAGCCAGTCCTGGTTCCCAAAGAAGAGTTGACACATCTTACAGGTCCCCTGTCAGGGCAGTGCTTGACAGGGTCTCCTTTCTCAATAATTCCTCCCGAGACTCCAGAGAAGAGAAAATGGGGACAGATTTGCTAAGAGAGATGGGATGGGGCCAGTGACCAGGTCACGGTGGGGCTCTGGCAACTTGAGGACACACAGTTTCTGAAAAATACGGATTTCTTTCCATTCACTAATTTGTTTATTTCTTGTCTAACAATTCTACTGAAGAGGTTAAGTCTTATATAAAGTGATATCTCAGTGCTCCAGTGGAATGAAATAATGACAGTATAGCTCTTTCTAAATTATTCATTTGTTCTTTGTTGATTATCTCCAGGTTCCTGTTAATTCAGTTCACTTAGTTCAGAATTATAACACATGATGTCATCTGTTTTCTCTTCTTGTTTTCACACTGTAGACACCTAATCAGTATCTTCCAGTGCCTGACTGCCCATCCCTGGTCCGCTCCAGATCTCCTGCTAATACCAGGCAGTGCCTGGCCTTCCCTGGGGTTCTGCCGGTTTTCAAGTTTTTGTATTGAATTATTGCTTGTTCCGGCACGATGCTGATTTCCTTCATTATCTCATGCTTCTCCCAGGAGATGTCCACATGTTATTTATCCTTTATCCCCCTTTTGAAAATATCACAGTAAGGAATTCACTTATTTTTTTTCAGCTGTCTTCCTTTTCTGTCAATAATTCAATGCAACGTTTCTTACAGCCTGTTCCATCTCCTTCACTGGTTTTCTTAATGCCTTTTAATTATTTCCTACCTTTAAAATGTATTATCCAGCCTTTAATATTTAGTAATTCGTGCTGTCATCAAAGAGGCAACTTTAAGGATCATTCAGCTTCCTGTGGGTCTTGATCCTGGGTCACAGGATGGAGGCAGAATTAGAGAAACATTGAGTCGAGGCTGTGCATCTGAGGAGCAGGCTTACCAGGGGAAGCAGTCCTGTTGGCTTATTTCTGCAGAGAAAGAAGCATAATTATAAACCTCATATTATTATGTTAGAAAACCTCTGTATGGTGTTGGTGTAGAAGGGAAATAAAATAGCCAGGTTCTAAGTTTCCCATGTTATAAAGGGTACGTTTTACATAATATAAAGGATACACTCTACATTTCTGTATGCATTTCTGCCTCACAATATGTGGAGTCCGCAACACAAGGTAGCACCTTACAGTCGATCAACTCATCAATATTTATTGATTGTCATTTCATGAAAGAAACTGCACCAGACACTACTGGGGATGCAGAGGATACAAGGCACCAAAAGGCACATGCACGTTCCACGTAACTCAGCCTGAACTACAGCACAGGGGAGGATGTTGTTACACAAAGAGCAGCGTTTGGCTCTGCACACGTTGCACACTGAATACATTGGGGATTAAGACATGCATTAAAAAAAGCATTTGGTGGGAGACTTCTCAGAATAAACTTTATTTTTCACTGAGAGTAGCATATGGTATCATTTTAAGGGAATAACTGATTTTAAAAGAATAAAGCAAAGTAAGTCCATAATTCTTGAATGGGCCACAGTGGGATGGATTAAATATAACTCATGGACCTGTTTGATCTGTGATACATCACAGGCCAGTAATTAGAAGTGACCCAAGATTAACGAGAAGGATCACGGTGTTGAGGTGCTAATTTGTCTCCTCGCCCACATGGTCTAATGTGTCCCTGTAACGTGTGCTCTTGTTTTCAGCACGCACTCCTGGCTTTGAAGTTCATCCTTGCATTTGCCATACCTGATAAGCCACGGCATATCCAGATGAAACTGGCCAGATTGGAATTTGAATCTTTGGAGGCACTCAAGCAGCAGGTAAGGGCAACTGTCCTGAAAATAAAAATGTATTTCTTTAGCAAATGCCAGGAAACATAAGTCAGAGAACTCACTCTCAGCTTTTACTTCAGCCTTGAAGTTACCAGTTTAAATAAGTATAGAAGATTCCAGTTTTTTAATTTTTACTTATTTATCTTATTTTTGGCTGCGTTGGGTCTTCGTTGCTGTACGTGGGCTTTCTCGAATTGCGGCGAGCGGGGCCTACTCTTCGTTGCGGTGCGCGGGCTTCTCATTGCGGTGGCTTCTCTTGTTGTGGAGCACAGGTTCTAGGCGCGCATGCTTCAGTAGTTGTGGCACATGGGCTCAGTAGTTGTGGCTCATGGGCTCTAGAGCACAGGCTTAGTAGTTGTGGCTCACAGGCTTAGTTGCTCCGCAGCATGTGGGATCTTCCCACACCAGGGCTCGGACCTGTGTCCCCTGCATTGGCAGGCGGATTCTTAACCACTGTGCCACCAGGGAAGTCCCTCAGTTGTGTTTATTTTTTTTAATTTTTATTTCATATTGGAGTATAGTTGATTTACAATGTTGTTTGTTTTAGGTGTACAGCAACCTGATTCAGTTACACATATCCATATAGCTATTCTTTTTCAGATTCTTTTCCCATTTAGGTTATTACAGAATATTGAGCAGAGTTCTCTGTGCTATACAGTAGGTCCTTGTTGGTTATGTATTTTAAATATAGTAGTGTGTATATGTCAATCCCCAAACTCCCAATTTATCCCTCCACCTACCTTTCCCCTTTCGTAACCATAAATTTGTTTTCTAAATCTGTGAGTCTGTTTCTGTTTTGTAAATAAGTTCATTTGTATCATTTTTTTTTTTGGATTCTGCATATAAGTGAGATCATATCTTTGTCTTTCTCTGACTTACTTGACTTAGTATGATAATCTCCAGGTCCATGCATGTTGCTGCAAATGGCATTATTTAATTCTTTTAATTGCTGAGTGATATTCCATTGTATATATGGACCACATCTTCTTTATCCATTCATCTTTCAGTGGACATTTTGGCTGTTTCCATGTTTTGGCTATTGTAAATAGTGCTGCTATGAACACAGGAGTGTGTGTGTATCTTTTTTAAAAATTAATTAATTTTTGGCTGCATTAGGTCTTTGTTGCTGCGCGTGGGCTTTCTTTAGTTGTGGCGAGCGGGTGCTACTCTTCGTTGTGGTGCACAGGCTTCTCATTGCGGTGGCTGCTCTTGTTGCGGAGCACGGGCTCTAGGCGCGCGGGCTCAGTAGTTGTGGCACACAGGCTTAGTTGCTCTGCAGCATGTGGGATCTTCCCACACCAGGGCTTGAACCCGTGCCCCCTGCATTGGCAGGCAGATTCTTAACCACTGCGCCACCAGGGAAGCCCCTGTTTATAGGCTTTTTGCTGATGGCCATTCTGACCGGTATGAGGTGATATCTCGTTGTAGTTTTGATTTGCATTTCTCTAATAATTAGCGATGTTGAGCATCTTTTCATGTGTCTCTTGGCCATCTGTATGTCTTCTTTGGAGAAATGTCTATTTAGGTCTTCTGCCCATTTTTTGATTGGGTTGTTTGTCTTTTTAGAGAAGATTCCAGTTTAGGATGGCATAACAAAACCAAATTCCTAATAATATGAGCAACAAATAGGTTTAAAGAACTAACCTAAGCAAAACAAAAATATTCAAGCAATGTTAAACGAAGACTAGAGCTGGCATTCAGCAAAAGAACCAGACAGAGATTTCCAAGAATCTCCCTGGGGCAGGTCCACAGTTCCCAAGTCTACCTTCTACAGAAACATTAGGGGAGGAGAAGTGAGGAGTTGGAATCCTGAATAATATCTCACAGAGCACGAGAGAGAACGGGAGAGTGTGGGCAGAAGCAGCAAAAAATGCCGTGGAGGTAGAATCCTCTTCCTGATGATTTACACATTCTACCAAAGGGTCCCCCCACCCCTGCCCCCAAAAGAAAGAGAGGATTTAAAAAGCCATGCTGGAGTTCACCATTTTGGTGATTTTCTACCTGTAACAGAACGAGAGTCGGGAGACAAAAGATCCCTAGATGCCCAGAGCTGGTCATCTGCTGTCATACATAGGAAGTTAACGAATGAGAAAATCAGTAAGGCAGAGTCATCTGAGGGGACAAGCTCTGGGTCCAGGACCTCTCTGACCCACGCAGTCCTGTATGCTTCCAAACCACCTTTTACAGGAATTTTTCCTTTTATATTCGGGGAATTGGGAGAAAAAAAAACCTTGAAGAGGACCCACCCAAGCCAACCTTCTGATAGAAGCCCGGGCTCCAAGGGTGGTGCTCCAGATAGGGGAACCCCACATCGGGGCAGAACCTGACCCTGATTAGGTGGGGTGAGCCCAGCAGAATAAGACTTGTGATCAGAGTACAGAGAAGAGGGAGAACCCCGGGTCCACCGCATTGGCTGTTCTGATGTTTGTCACAGTGGGTGAGAAGACTGAATTAGCTGTTTCCTAACTGTAGGGCCTGTGGGCTCTGGGCCTGTGGGCTCACCAGTGTGTTTGTCTCTTAGATGGAAACGCAGCATCATGGTCAGTAGTGAAACACCAGCAACATTCACAACAGTGTCAGGAGACCCATTATCACTACTGACTGTTTAGCATGGTTCTGGAGGCGTAATCAATGTAGTTACACAAGAGGAAGAGATAAGTTCAAGGAACCCGGAAGAGGCAACGTTATCATTACTTGAAGATTATAAGATTATGTGTCTAAAAGTCACAAGATAAATTCTTACAACAACAGGAAAATTTGAAAAGAAGCAGGTTGTAAAGTTTGTCTAAAATCATCTGTTTCCTTTCAAAAAAATAGTAACCAGTTTGAGAATATTATTGAGAGAAAAGTCCCATTTACAGAAGAAACCAAAATAAAATCTGTAGGTGGTAATTTATGAAAACTATGTGGATAATCAATGTGAAGAATACTTTTTAAACTCTACTGGGATCAAAAGATTCAATCTTGTGAAAATGTAATGCCAAGTCAAATATATAGAAATAAACATTTGAGAATAGCAAGGAGACTTCTGAAAAAGAAGGAAAACGAGGCCTCTAGCTCTGCCGTATTAAAGTGTATTTTGAATAATTCAATCGTCATGGTAATTAAGTCCATTTTGAATGAGGGGAGAAATGGACAGGTCAGTGGAATAGATCAGAGATTCCATAAATGGACCCAAATAAAAATAGGACTTTATGGGAAAAGTGATGTTTTATGTCAGTAGGAAAAAAGAAAGATTGTTTGTTACATGGTTTGATGATGACAAACAGTTGTTTGGGAAAATTATTACACTTGATTCGACCTCATTTCTTATGTACCTCTCTCCCCTCCACCCAACAAAGTTCAGATGGTTGAGAAATTGAAACGTAAAAAACTTAAACCATAAAAGGTCTATTAAAAAGCATGGGTACTTCTTCCAGTGGGAAATGCCTTTCTAATCAGGACACAAATCCCCGAATTTATAAAGGAAAATATTGATACAGTAAGATACAAGAAAATTTTAAACTTCTGTACCACAGAAAAAAAAAGAAAATTGAAAAGATAAATTGGACAAACTGGGGAAATAATGTGCTCAGCTCTCACTTGGAGGAGAGGGCAGAGAGGTAGGATGGATGGGGAGGTTCCAAACAGTCTAACGTTCCTTAGACTCTGCGAGGAACACAGACTGTTATGAGGGCCTCAATGTTGAGATTCTCAGCTTAGATGAGTCCTCTTTCCTGAACATAACCTCCTGAGCGCGCTCGGGCGTCCTGCTGGTCCCTCCTGGCTGTCCGTGGCCACACCTCCTCACCTCTCACAAGGATCCTTCTTCCACATTGCAGAAGGAAACCACACCTCTCACCGTTTGGAACCCTACCATGTGCCTTGTCCCCAGAGTTAGCCCCCCAACCAAGTAACAGAACCTTTCAAAATGGAGGTGTCGGGCTAAGCTGCATTCGATAAAGGCACCCCAATCTCCTGCCCTCCATCCCCTTAAGAAATGCATTTCCAAAACATAGCTAGAAATTTATGTTCAATGTTTATCAAAATGTGTACTCTGTTTATATAATTATTATCATTTATGCACCAGTAATAATTGTAATGATCAGTCAGTCCAGAAGAAGATTTTAAATACCTATCGTGACACTTCTGGTCATAGGGAATTTTAAAGGCTTCTTAAGTTTCAATTTTGAGCATCTGATGATTGCAGCAAAGTATTAGAAAGAGATTGATGAAGACTTTCAAGCAAAACAAAAATTTATTAAGTTAAGATTCTTTGGGAGAAGTGGAAAGAAAATATTACTTCAAAGAAGAAAAAGAAGGAAAACCAAAATTTTTACTATTAATTCAGAGCGTGTTCATGTATCTTTTGAATGGGTGATGGTGGATATCGCGTCACTATAATGTTCAGCACTTCTTGGGTATCTTTAAAAGAGTGACCTCATAGTTTATTTTTAAGTGTCAATATTCACAGCATGCTAGAAAATATATTTTTGCAACTATTTAATTTATGATGAAAATTTTAGATGTCAACTTAAAATCGTGTGGGAGGGCATTTGGCATCCAGAAACTTTAAGGGTTATGTAAGCAAAAAAAAGATTTTTTAATTGAACAGCATTGTCTCTGGAAGAGTTTTGGTAAATCAGGTTTCTCCACTGATTACATTTCTAGTGAGGTTTTAGAGATTGGGGCAGGCTGGCCATGTACACACCTTCGCTCCAGGTCAAGGCAAGATCTTGCTTCCTGTTAGGAAAGCTGTCCTCTCCTCTCACTCAGGATTTCACCCTGCCATGTATTTGTCTAAAAAGCAAAGGGTCTTTCTCGATGTTGGATATGACTAACGTGTCTCTTGTTACTAAACACGTTTACCTGAAAGTCCTACTTCAGAGCTGTCATGTTTGCTTTGGAGGGACTGGTGGATATTAGTGTTTACTATGGATGTGACTAAATAACCTCCCAAGTCATCTCAGCTCCTAGATTCCCGTATCTTCAGATACACCCCACCTGACAGTAAAGCAAAGTCCAAGGTCGACGACAAGTTTTGTTTATGGTCATCTTCACTGGGAAATGAAACATTAACCAAAATTCTATCTTATCTTATATAAAAAAATCTAAGTGATCGTAAGTCTCTTTGGGGTGTTTTCTCCTGAGGACACAGATGTGATTCTCTGATTGACATCCCCTTCTAAGAAAACGTGATTTTGGTGCCCATTTTGCTGTTAAGGTTCTGGTGGGACAGAGATGTCCAATACGTGTCCACTCAGTATATTTATCAAATGCCTCCATAGAAGGGTGTTCCTGGCTTGCGCTAATAGGTGACTTAAATTTGTGCACATGCAGCTCCAGTGTCTCGGATCCATCAAGTAGGCAGGAGGCCATGATGAGTACTTGTGGTTTCCTAGGGCCTTGACTGCAAACCCAGGAAAAGCTTTCCTCTTCCCACTTACCGCCACTGCTTGTTTTTGTTAAAATTACAATCTGAGAATAAAAGGTCCAGAGTAAAACCTGGACAGAAGGTCTTCTTTTGCTCACTCTCTCTCTCCTGCGGGCCCAGGGCTTTGCTGCATGGTTGACACTGCTGCCCGGGCCACCCAAGTTCATGCTGCTGCCAGTCGGAGACAAAGATTTGCTTCACATTTCCTCTTTAGTCTCACTGTTCAGAGGTCCTGAAAAGTCTGAAAGGTCCTAGGTATGGAAGGTCACCCACTTTGTGCTTTTCAAAAACGCAAATTCACTGGCGTGTCTTCAGTTTACTTGCTCAACTAGTGGCATTTCTAGGATATAGAATTTTTTCTTTGCTTTTTTTTTTTTTTTTTTTTTTAACTCTGACATTTAACTATTCTGCTTTGTAAACCAGTGGAGCCTCACCTCCCTGGGCTATTCCCATGGACCAAAGGCAGAGAGAGCTTCTGCCACGTCTTCTGGTCAGTTGTGGACCGTGATCAAAAATGGAGTCACGGAAAACATATTTAAGAATAAATCCCATTAGTGCCTAGCCTGTCCCCAGACTCTTTCACTGTTAGGTGACTAGAAATTGACGACAAGCTTGTCAATAGAAATGATTACTCATGAATAATTACTGTATTATGTTTAATTTGTATTGTTACCTTTCAACTCAGTTCCCATTTTATGGACAAAATGTGATTGGGAAATGTAAGTCATTGGACAGTTCTTAAATCAGGCTGTGCATCTTGAAAGTAGAACTTGCAAAAAATGCATGAGGCTGGGCCACACACCATGAAGACTGGTCCCCTGAAACGAAGGTGGAGCCCAGATACCTACATTTTCAAAACTCCTCCTATTGCTCCACACCCCTTCCCTCAACCCCTACCTCCCAGCAGAGATGGATCCCAAGCGCCGTCAGGTGAGCAAGTTCTGGGCCAAGTCCAGCCACAGGGAGTGAATTGGGTAGTGTCTTTGCACCTCAGCTTTTTTGTTTTATAAAATGAAGGTCAGTGGGAAGGGCCAGAAATGCACGTGTTTGACCCAGCACCCAAGTGATTCCAATGCAGGAGCCGTGGAGCCCACTGGGGGAAGTGCTCTGTGGTCCTGGCTATTCCTCCAGCTCATGGCAGTGTGGGAACGAACATGGAGAGGAAGGGTACCCAGGGCAGTTATTTTTTTCAGTGTCAGATGGGAAACTGTGGCATTTCTAAATGTATAAGCAAATGAGATATACTTGAAGGTGAGAGGCGAACTGGGGAAAATAAAATTGTTTGCTTTGCAAAGGGCATTTTCAAATGATTAGACTTCAGTTAGTGAGACCTTTACAGAGAATTCTAGACAGTAAATATCATCCTAGTGATGCCCTTTTATTTCTTTTCAAATTGATGTATTCAGCTCTCAGTAGTTTTAAGATCCAGTTAAAAATAGAAAGGAGTCTTATCCAGGTACCATTTGCTCCCTGGATGGCCTGGAGCACAAGGACACAACATCCTCAGTACAGCCATACCTCTGGGCAGCCAGCCCTCTCGGGAGCCAAGCACCCACAGAGGCCAGGGAGCTGGTCCAGATGGAGCCTTTGAGAAAGAGAACAGCCTCAGAAGTCAGTTGAAAGAACAGATAAGGACTCTAAGAAGACACCACATCGCGAATTATGGCCCTCAAGGGCTTCCAATCAAACGTGAGACCCTTGACCAGCAAGCCCGTTGGGCCAGCCTACATTATGTAATGTCTTTGTTTTCTAGGGTTAAGTATATTTAAACTATTTCCAACATTTCCCAAGAGCTTCTGAAGCTTTCTTTCCTTGCCTATTTGTGCTCTCAAGTTATGGTAGCTAGATACGCATGTTTAATGGAAAGTTAGGAGTTTCACAACATAGAATGAGGATGCTAAAGTATTTGACCTTTCAATATGTAATCACATGTTGATCTGCCAACTTGTGGTTCGGAATGAAATCTTGAATCCAGATAAAGAATTGGCTTCTGAGAAAGCCAGTGGCAGCCAGTGCCGGAGCCTCGGTCCTTGGAGAGGGAATGGTTCATTTCCCAGGGCCTCCAGTCAGCCCCCGCCTAGTAAGCTCAAAGTAAAGGTAAACTGAAGTCCACAGTGTTGCCAGAGTTCAAGTGGCCCTTCTAAGCTGGCGTCTCCCTCTCTCCTGTGGCGGGAGTTTGTCTCACAGCCCTATGCAGCTTCAGAGCAAGTGGCTTGACCCTCCTGTTTCATAATCTCCCCAAACAGTCCTAGCACACATGGGCAAAGTGAGGCTGCAGTGACACAGCATAAGACACACAGTGTGAAACAGGGCAGCGACGGGGAGATGAGTTTGGTGCTGGAGGAGGAGGACCACCTCAGGCTTGAGTGCCCTGCATCACTGGGCAAACCAGGAGGGAATTCTGGGATAAAATGGTACCATAAAACCAGATGGGATAGCAAATCAGAATTGCACCTTTGCAGCAGTCCTACCTGTTTTCATGACCCGAACACAGCCAGGCAGTAATGATGACAGGGGCGGTAACAGATGGCACGCAGTGGGAGGGCACGTGAGCCAGGCACCATTCTAAGCCTTCCGCGTGGGCTGTGACTCCTAACAGCAGTTCTCAGAGGTGGGGTCTATTAGCCATTTATTTGCACTTGATTTTTCACACAGTAGATTTCTCTCTAATTCATAAATGATAACTGTCTTCAAAGTGATTAATGCACCAACAAATACTGGCTCCTGTGCACCTCCTGAGTCCCTTCTGCTGTCACTTCTTTTTTTTTTTTAACATCTTTATTGGAGTATAATTGCTTTACAGCGTTGTGTTAGTTTCTGCTGTATGAAAGAGTGAATCAGCCGTATGTGTACATATATCCCTGTATCCCCTCCCTCTTGCGTCTCCCTCCCTATCCCACCCCTCTAGGTGGACACAAAGCACCGAGCTGATCTCCCTGTGCTATGCGGCTGCTTCCCACTAGCTATCTATTTTACATCTGGTAGTGTAGATATGTCCATGCCACTCTCTTACGTCGTCCCAGCTTACCCTTCCCCCTCCCCGTCTGCTGTCACTTCTCCCTTACTTTTGGGTCTAGCAGGATGGCACTGCTCATGGATCCCCCAAGCACCCCTGCTGTAGCGTAACCCTGTCCACCCAGACACCTCTTCTCCACCGTCAGTGGCATAGACCCTCCCTCCTCGGGAGAGCGGCCCTCTGCTGTGTGACAGAGGGTCCTGGTGCCCATTTCTGTGTATCCGCCCCTCTGCCCTTGGCCAGGTGATGCCTTCCTCACCCCTGCATCTCCTCACCCAGCACAGGGCCTGATGCCCAGTCGACTCTGACTAAATCTCCACTTAATCAAACTGAGTTTGTTGACTCATACATAGTTCAGAAGCTAATATATTAAGTAAATGACAAATGATGTCCTTGGACAAAAAAAGAGGAATCTTAAAATAGGTACTCGGGCAAAAATGGAAACAGTTAGGTCATATTCCTTTCTGGGATCACTAGGGAAGAGAATGCATTCTGAGGAATTACATATGAGCCCTTTAGAAGGGCTCTATACGTAGCCTTGATGAAGCACGAATCCTATTTTTTTTTTTTAAAGACTGTGATTGATATCAGTAAAGAAGGGTGGCTCCCAAAAGACCATAAAATAACCCCAAATCAAGCCAGATAGAATTCTAAAGTAGTTTGTACTTTGCACAGATTCAGACTCTGGAACAATCCTGTCCTGACCACTGTTGGTTAGGGTTTTCTTTTCTCTGCGTCTTTTGTTTTCACTAGAGAAAAAATGATTTAAGGTTCACGGAGGCATCCAGACGTTAAAGTAAGATGCTTCACTAAAAGCTCTAGAAAGCCTCTGATCATTTTTGTCTCCCTAGTAAACAATCTGTATAAATTGCTACTTATCTCATCCCCCTGGCCTTCTAGGCAAGATTTAAAATTTGTATAAGACATGGCGAAATTAGAACCAGATTCATTTTCACTTGTGGAAATTCCTGAAAAGGACATGAAACAGAATAAAGTGTAGCATTTTCCTAGTCGCCATAGGAGTAGATGAGAAACAGTGTGCGCAGAAGGGGCCTGGGAGCAGAGATCTATTCCACAGAGAAGGGACTCAGGTTCACTGTATGGTGGAAGGGATGCCCTGTGCTTTGGACCATGTATACATATGTCATTAAAATATGTCTGTATTTGTAAAGAAAGAAATTCACCCTATAAAAAATTATTCTAGAGATTCAGAATGCTTAAGGCTATATGTTTAAGAAGAAAAGAAAGATAACATTCTGGTAAGTTATTCAAAGTTCTAAGAGTTCCAATCTCAGATTCTGTACTAGATTAGTAATTACATTGCCTTGAGGGCTGATGTGTGTGAGAGCAGGTCTTCCTTCTCCAGGTAAGTGTGTGAGCTGTTAGTTATGCATCTATTTAACTTTTTTTAAATATACATACCAAATGTTCTGAGATATTAAAAGACTATATTTTTGGCTTCATCAAGATCAAAGATATTTGTCTGTGACTACAGACTAGAAGCATCTTAGAGACAGGATTACTCCAGACACAGAATTCATACTTGTTGAATGAATGAACTTGTCAAATGAATGAGTCAGTAATTAGATGATGGGTCACAGCCCCATCCCTTTGTGCCTTTTTCTGTTATTAAATTCTAGTCCTTTGGCTTTGAAGTTGTCCTCTGTGTGTTAGATTTGAGATTGAGGAAACCATCATTGAGTACTTATAGTGTGGCTTTTTTAAAAATTACTTTCATTTTTAATTACTAGTAAATTGTTAAAATGGAAAACCTCTTTTTAAGTATAATAAATAATATTCATTTCCGTGGATTTCCAATGCTACAGAATCTCAAGGATATGATTAAATATTACTGTATCATGTAATGAATGTAAACCTAAGAGATTGGGCTGAAAAGATAGTGATTGATAGACTAGGAAATTTAGCCTTTAAAGTAAATCCCTAAGAACAGCACATATAGTGATTTGCTTCTTTCTCCTAAGAACAGAATGCAGAAAGCAAGAAATGTTTAGATTTAAGAACTTTTTGAAATACTGTTTTCCATTGATAATGGCTCTAAGAACATAAGTAGTAAATTCTACTGAATTCATAATAAGTCAAAATTAAAATACAGGTATTAAAATTCAGCAACAGATACTGAGTACATGCTATGATCAAAGCACAAAAATCGGAAGTATCAGAAATTCCTGTCATTCCTATAATTGTCAAATGGTAGAGTTGAAAAGCTTTACAGAAAAGATCCTGTCCCAAACGCTGATTGTACAGACTAAGGAAAGGGTCATTAACTGTGGGTGTTGGCTTCCAACATGGTCCCCAATGATCCCTGCCTCCTAGTGTTTACACCCTGTGGAGTCCCATCCCATCCTCTATCTTGGTTGGTCTGTGTAATCAATAGAGAACTGTAGAAGTGTTGGCATGTCTCTTCTGAGGCTAGGTCATAAGAAAAACACTGTGGCTTCTGCCTTCTTCTCCCTCTTGGATCACTTGTCCTTGGGAAGTTAGCTGTCATGTCGTGAGGACACTCAGTGTTAGAGGAGGTCATCCAGAGGTCATGACTGCTGGTCGGCCCCAGAGATGGACATAGGCAAGCAAGGCTCCTTACCCCCTCCCCTGTCCTTGGGGTGTACGTTCTGCCCACCATTCCCACACTAGGAGCTCTTTCAAGGACGTAGCCCTGAAGGAGTGATTTCTTGTTGAGACCATCTTGTGCATGGGACTGAACCCAGTTAAGGCCACTATATAAACTTTTAAGGTTCTGGTGGGCTGGTGCAGAGATCTACTTGTGTTACGGTCGCCCGAGACAAGTCTTTTATATAAGTCCCTTTGTTTATTAAAACTGCCCCCTACCAGCCTGGAGTCTCTTTCTTCAGTCTCTCCTTGCCCTCCACTTGAGGGTGCGTTTCGAATTTCACCTGAGGGACTCCTGAGATTGCAAACCAACACTCAAGCCACCAGTGGAGAGGCCCACATGACTGGGAACATGAGCAACCACCAACAACCACGTGAATGAACCATCTTGGAAGCAGATTCTCTAATCGAGGGGTTGGCAGACTTTTTCTGTAAAGAGTCAGATAGTAAATATTTTAGGCATGTAGGCCATAGAGTCTGTTTTGCAACTGCTCAGGCCTGCTATTGTAGTGCAAAAGCAGCCGTGGGCAATATGTAAATGAAAGGGAGCGGCTGTGTTCCAATAAAACTTTATTTACAAAAACAGGCAGTGGGCCAGATTTGGCCTATGGACTGTATCTTGTCATCCCCTCCTCTAGCCTCAGTCAAGCCTTCAGATGACTGCAGTCCCTCTGCCTGTGTTCTGACTACAGCTTCATGAGAGGTCTTGAGCCAGAGCCCCCCAGCTGCTTCCAAATTCCTGAGAATAAATACTGTTTTAAGCCACTAAATTTTTGAGTAATTTGTTACACAATAGTAGATAACTAATGCAATAATAGGTAACTAACCCAGTAAAGAAGGTTGACTGACAGATGAGCCAACTCTGTGAGTTGATAATTGTTGAAGCTAGGTGGTGGGTAGATCCATGGAGTTTCATTATATTATTCTCTCTACTTTTGTGTAGTAAAAGGTTAAAGGGGTAAAAAAAAAAAAAAAAAAAAAAAAACAGAAAAAGAAAAGCTGTTAGGTAATTGTCTAAAATCAGAGCAGCAATAAATCCTGAAGCCTGTGCTACACACCCAGGTCTCTGGCTCTGAACCCTGTGTTCTCTTGGCCCCCTCTTCCTGCGTAAAGAGCAACCAGCAACGCTTTAGCTGTTTGCCTGTATTTTTCCATCAGTTGTTTACTGCCCTAGTACCTCCAACTTAATATCCAAGATAGTTCTTTGGATTTTTGCCATTGCTGTTGTTGAGCCATCTTTGAGACTTCTACACTTCTTTATCCCTCTTTCCACTGTAGACTTTAAAATCAGTCATTACTTAGAGAGGGAGCCTTGTTCAAAGATCTACAGAGTCCAGCCTCGGTGTGGCCTGGGCTGTAATAATACTTACATGTTACCTTCTTATTGAGCTTGGCTGTCAGCGGAGCACTAGCAAATCCGTTCTCTTAATGAATCCTAACACAGCCTGGGAGGGTAGGCCTGGCAGGTTTCACTCTAGCATTTTATAGATGAGGAATCGGAGAGGCAGCAAGTTTAAGTGATCAGACAAAATTCAGCTGGGTGCACAATCTGGCTCCTAGTCCAGTGTTCTTTCTTCCTGCCTCTCCCGTGCGTAAGGAGAAACAGGGAGAATTTGACTTCAGATAAAATCAAGTCACTGTGTGAAAGTGCGCCACACAGGGCTTGGCACATAGTAGGTTCTCAGTGAGTTTACCTTCCCTTTAAAATCCCTTTGAGGGCTTCCCTGGTGGCGCAGTGGTTGAGAGTCCGCCTGCCGATGCAGGGGACGCGGGTTCGTGCCCCGGTCCGGGAAGATCCCACATGCCGTGGAGCGGCTGGGCCCGTGAGCCATGGCCGCTGAGCCTGCGCGTCCCGCAGTGGGAGAGGCCACAACAGTGAGAGGCCCGCGTACCGCAAAAATAAATAAATAAATAAAAATCCCTTTGAAATTGGAAATCACCCTGCTGGGGTTTTAATTGGCAGTATAAATAACTCAATGTGTTAGCTACATGAAATAGATACTTGAAATAACTTGTCTTTTGATTTGCTGCATTGATCCCCAAAACGGTTCATGTGTTGGATTAAGAGAATGGGTCTAGATTATTCTGTTCCTGCAGTTCCCTAGGATAACCATGAAATAAGATTTAGTGTTGGATTTCGAACATCTTATGCTTTCTGTACATTTAACCAGATGTCCTTGGTGATGACATTTGCAAATGAGATAAAATTTTGTGAACAGGCGAAGAAAGTGGTAGGAGAGCAAAGAGCAGAATACCAGACCTGATAAAATGCAACTGAATGACGAAATTCAGTTCAACAGGACATCATCTTCTCTTTCCTGTTTCTTTTCAAAAATCTTTTTAATGTTGTGTTTTCCTATCCTAAACACGTGGTTGGGAGGAAATGAATTTTCCCCCCATAAATGTTTGAGTTTTAATTTCCTTCCTTCCCCCTTCTCCCTCCTTCCTCCCTCTTCCTTCCTTCCTTCCTTCCTCCCTTCCTCCCTTCCTTTCTTTTCTTTCTTTCTTTCTTTCATTCTTTCTTTTTCATTCATTCTTTCTTTCTTTTTCTTTTCTTTCTTCCTTCCTTCCTTTCTTTCTTTCATTCTTTCTTTCTTTTTCTTTTCTTTCTTCCTTTCTCCCCCCCTTCCTTCCTTCCTTCCTTTCTTTCTTTCTCTTTCTTTCTTTCTTTCTTTCTTTTTCTTTCTCTCTCTCTTTCTTTTTTCTTTCTTTCCTTCCTCCCTCCCTCCCTCCCTCCCTTCCTTCCTTCCTTCCTTCCTTTTCTTTCTTTCAACAGTCCTTTCAGATAGAGTCTACAAGCACTTGCTATCTGCCAGGTAACTTTGTTATCAGACCTATAACTTTTAATTCTTCATCCCCCCCCCGCCCCCCACTCCAATTTGGAGAAAAAGATCTTTTATTCGTTATTTGGAAAATGAATGAATCTTAAGTTTCTCTCCAGGTCTTCGTTCAAGTTGCTTAAAGCAATGTCCACGTGGATAGATTTGCAGGCTCTTTTGTTTGAATTGTCTTGGAAAAAAAATGATAGGCATATTTTTAATTTGCAAGTCTGGTTTTAGTCACAGGCACTAGAGAAAATGAGCTGCCAGATGTCTGGGAAGCACAACTCCAACCCTGTCTACTTTCACGTGTGATAAATATTGTTTTGGTTAGAGACAGAATAAATCCAGGTTGCTTTTTTTGACTTCTTGGACTAATGGGTTCACCTTTTTTTAAGGTATGTTGTAGAAAACCATTTGCAGAAACATCAATCTAGGTTATTTAAACTTTATTCAGGATAGCTGTGAACAAATCAGTTCTGAGAAAATGATGTATGATTAAACAAGTACAATCAGAACAATTCACTAAGGAATTGTCATTTTTACTCACAGTGTGTACCAAAACATTGACCTTAAATGAAGCATTTAGGACCTCTGAGGACATAAAATGTGCCAGGAGCAGGACGGGTGGTTTGCATGCCTTGGGTGTTAAGAGAACAGCTTTTGGAGTCAGGTATACATGTCTCAGGAATCCCAGCTTTACCATTACTGAGTAACCCTGGGCAAGTTACCAAACCTCCCTGGGCCTCAGTTTGATCCTCTGTAAAATGGGCATAATGACAGGAACAAGCACATGGGGTGAGCAAGTAGAGGGAGGCCCAGGCCAGCACCTCTAAGTCTGTGACTTTTCTACCATTTTCCACCATAGAGCAAATAGGTATAAATAACAGAATTCTTAATTGAGTGCAACGCAGAAGTTCTTGACCATTAGGAAATAAAATCCTCCTTTTTAAAATTCTATCTGTGGAGATCTTGCATAAGAGAAGTAACTACCTTCTTTGGAGATTTCCCTGCTTTCTGGCAATGAGCAGTCTCAGATCCCTCCCAGCCTTCTGATTCCTTAAAAATAGTTGCTATCCAGCTATATTTTAACCCCAAGCAGGTCATACTGAAATGCTAATCAACCAAAACTAATTTGGATTTTGAGTGAATTCTGGAAATGAAGAGTGCTGGCAGGTTACTGGACGGTGGCCTTCCTTCAGAAATTACAGTGGGGCTCTCCTTGAATGGTTCTTCTTGGGCTCACGCTTGAAAGGATAAGTCTTTGCTCTTTCCGTGGCAGAATTCACTGAGTAGTAGATGTGAAATAAATTAGAGCCTAGAGTTTGTAACAAGAATAATGATATTAGTTCAACGTGACAGAAGTTGATAGAGCTCCAGGTATAGCATTCTGTAGAATCTTTGCGTGCATGTCAGTCGCTATTTGCCTTTCTTTTGCCTCCTCCTCTCCCACTCCCCACCTTCATCTCTTCTTTTTTCTTTTTTCTTTCTGTTTTCCAAGAAAGGAAAAGGGCGCAGTGCACAGAGTAGCCATTCTTTGAATTTGATGTTGTCCAAATACCCTCCTTTCAACCTTCGTTCTTCGTCCTTGTGTTACTGTTTGCATCCTCATTTTTTGGCTTCGTTTCCTTTTAGCAAATTATCCTGCTTTTCCTTCCATTTATCTTCTCATGTGCTCATGCATCCCTTTTTATTCTGCTGGCTCTATCTTCCAACCTTCAAAGCACTTGGTCTCACACCCTTTCCCGGGATGGCCACAGGCCCGGAGGTCTGTGCTGTCAGCTGGCCTTCCCGCTGGGGAAGCTCTCTGTTGAGCATCACGTCCCTCACAAAGCCTGGCCTCTCTGAATGGTGCGGGGGCGTGGGGTTGGGGGGCTTCAGAGCCCTTCCATCTCAGCTGCCAGCGGCCCACGCTGGCCAGGTGTGCTCGGTGAAGCCCTCCCAGTGCCTCCGATCCCCACGGGGGCCAGGGGGACACACAGGCTACTTTCCTGGTAAGAGCAGGTGGGTTGAAAATGGATCTGATTCAGACCCTGCGGTCAGGGATGCAGCCCTACAGCCAGTTTAACTCACTGTTCTCTGAAGAAAATGGTCTGCCTCTGTCAATGATCATAAACGAATTCACTTTTAAATGCTGCCACATTAGATGGCAAACAAGGAGCTTGTCTTTAATTGAACTGGAACCTAAAAGTACATGCATTCTACGGGGGAGAAAACTCCCTGCGCATCCTACCCTGTGGCCTCTTTTATAGACAGAGATAGGCACAGAAAAGTAGAAAGCAGGATGAACGAGAAACAAAAAGTGCGGCATTTGAGAGCTCTACCAGAAGTTGCCTCCTGCCGTGTCTAGACTGTTGTAATCCCAAGTACAGGCCTTTTTTATGACTCTAGCATAGTAAAGATTTTGTTTGAGATCACAGTGCACATAATTTTCATTGTTCAAACAAGGCAGGGAATAAAGACAATTGTTTGCCTTGTGTATGGCTTCTTTCATTTGATCAGAAGAGAGGACTCTCACTGTGACTGAGAAGTGATGCCAGAAGGCCTCACCACAGACACAAGCGGTCGATTGAGAAGGGCTGAGTGCCCTCCAGAGCTGGAACTGTGGGCTCCGTAGGGCTGGCTGGGAAGTGGGCTGGCGCCCGGGCCACTGTCTGTTCTCAGCCGCTATCAGCAGTCACGCCTGAAGCGGCAGAAACCACCAGGAGTCTGGGCTGCCATCTCTCGTGGCCTCCTTTCCACGTTCTCTTAAAACTCCCTGCTGCAGCATGTCTGATGTGCCACGTTACCCGCCACTCCTTAGGCTCCCTCAGATTCCTGTTCAAGCCATGTGTTCTTGGTTGGAGGGTGGATACGCGGTAATGAATTAGTATTGCTGTGTGAGGGCAGAGTGGGTTTGATTTTCATTCACGTTTGCTTGTGTGACCTGGTTGCTTTTCCATCCCTGGATTCAGGAATCTTCCTTAAGCCGTCAGTCATCAGCTTGTGACAGCCCAGGTGGCCCTGTTATTTGGACTTGTCAGTTTAAAATACACGCACATGGGAATTCCCTGGCGGTCCAGTGGTTAGGACTCTGCGCTCTCACTGCCAAGGGCACGGGTTCAGTCCCTGGTCAGGGAACTGAGACCCCACAGGCTGCTCAGTGCGGCCAAAGAAAAGAGCTCCACTCTTGCCAACGCCCTGGGCTTCTCACTTAATCTGCCTTCGCCTTGTCGGGCACCTATTTGCATTCGGAGACTCAAAGTAATTAGTCCTCAGCTGGAAGACTGTTGCCAGAATCAGTGTGATCTGCTTTTGAAGGGCTGGACATAAAATGGGGAGGCAAGTTTCTCATACAGGAAAATTACCGGACAAGAAGGTAGTATGGCCCCAGAGTGGCCTGTGCGACCCTTTGATTCTTAATGTAGCATCCAGTAAATCCTGGATTGACGTCTTAGTCACACTGCATTTATGCCTTTCTGGCTTTCCGGAGCCAGCTCCCTTCCAGCATGACTACATGCAAGTGTAATAGCAAATCAAAGCACTTATTGCTTAAGGCTGTAGACGTGATGGTTGAGGTAATAATTGGTTTTCAGTGCACACACCAAAAAAGTGTACACATACCGGCAATCTGCTGAAGAACCTTGTCATGCTGATGTTACAGAACGTTTTTTTACAGGGAAACCAGTAAGGAAGGTGTTAGCTTCTGTTTATCATATCAGAGAAGAGTTATTCTTCAGACCCCTTGGAATCATATTCTCCACCTGGAAACAGTCACAGAAAACATCTTTTTCACAAATATAGCCCTGTTGTACTCAACGTACATTTTCTCATGCAAATAAACGCAGTGGGCTGGTGTAGATTTTTCTGCATGTTCAGTATCGGATGAAGCTAATAGGATGTAGTGGGCTTGGTAACGTTCCCATCTTGGTAGTTATATAAACGGGACCCTCATTGAAAAGGCACAGTGTGTTTTCTTATGGTTTTGAAGAGCACATCAAAAATAGTTTACTATGCTGCAGGCTTGGAATGTCTATTTTTTTTAAGAGAATATAAATGCAGAAGGACTCAGAATATTGCAGTCACTGAAGGTTCCATTATAATCTAGGTAATGAAATTCAAGTAGTATTGCCCTGCAGAATCAGATGTGGGGCCAGCAAGAAAATGTTAATGTTTTAAAATACATTTTAAAATGACAGTAATAGGTTATATTTAAAATTACTTAGGGGAAAAATCTTTTTGCAATAACTTTTAGTAAAATACAGTTGAAAATCAAAACTTGAACAACATTCTTTTTGTTTTACCTTTTTCTCAGCGTATGTTAAATATGGAAGATTTTGTGAGGCGGAGAAAGGTTAGATAATCTCACAGAATGTAATACGTTTGATTGTTCATTTTCCAAAGCAAATAGTATGGTAGTATCCCAACTTCTCATCTAACACAAATGAAGGACTCAAATCACTCTCTTTCTCCTTCCAGTTTTCTTCTTAAAGGATGGGTCTTCATGAGTAATAATGCTGTAATGCTCAAAAAAGAAAGAATAATATTCAAATGTAATGTAAAAAGTTGTAAAAAGTCAACCCCCCCTTAAAGACACTTAGCTTTGATAGTGCTTTTTCAGTCCAGTATTTTGTTAACATGACATTTACCCCGAGTGTGAGATGTGAATTAGGTGGGTTAGTTGGTTTTTATCTGACTCATGGTTTAGTAATGTCACATGTGTATGTTTTTTGTTTTTTTTTCCGGTACGCGGGCCTCTCACTGTTGTGGCCTCTCCCGTCGCGGAGCACAGGCTCCGGACACGCAGGCTCAGCGGCCACGGCTCACGGACCCAGCCGCTCCGCGGCATGTGGGATCTTCCCGGACCGGGGCACGAACCCACGTCCCCTGCATCGGCAGGTGGACTCTCAACCACTGCGCCACCAGGGAAGCCCGTGTATGGTTTTTTGTTTGTAATTGTTTTTTTATTGTATATTAAAATTAACTAGTAAAATCCATTCCAGCTCCCTGCAGTAATTAATTAAAAGTAACATGAAGGGCTCCCCTGGTGGCGCAGTGGTTGAGAGTCCACCTACCGATGCAGGGGACACGGGTTCATGCCCCGGTCCGGGAAGATCCCACATGCCGCAGAGCGGCTGGGCCCGTGAGCCACGGCCGCTGAGCCTGCGCGTCCGGAGCCTGTGCTCCGCAGTGGGAGAGGCCACAACAGTGAGAGGCCCGCGTGTCGCAAGTAACATGAACTACATTTTATATCTGGGGAAACAGGATTCTGAAAGATAGATGCTCAGGTACAGAGGAAGTAAGAATAGCCCTTCCTTTCTTCCTGATGGCCACGGCCCCAGAGTCCTTCATGTCCAGCCCTCTTCCATGGATGCTGGATATTTGGGCAGTAGTGGTGGTGATGTGTGTGTTTAAATCAACGTCACCAGATACTGTTGAATACTTCATAGTTAAGGTAACTTGAAAGCAAGAAAAGGCTGGTGTTGGACAGATACTGTAACCAGTCAGGAAATATCTTGAGCTACAGAGCTCTTACCCCGTGATCTTGTATCTAGAATCCGCAGCCAGAAAGTAAAAGTGAAGAGCCGGCAGGAAGGAGACCTAGTCCTCCTCCCAGGGAAGGGTGCCCAAGTGGGTCTGTTCAGGGAGTGAGCAGGGAGCACTGTGGTTTGCCTCACTCACCCAGCAGGTACTTTGTGCATCTTTGCGCCTTAAGCAGGGCTGTGAGTCAAACACGGGGCAGTGTGAGAGGAGCAGATTTGGACCTCATACATAGTTGCTGAAATTGGGAGAGCTGGTTATAATTCTTCACTTGCCAGACCCTTAAATTATACCTTGGAAATCCTCAAAGGAGCAAGCACTTAGGTTGAAAATCAAACCGTTTTCAAAATCACAATGTACATTTCTGGTTTCCCTTTTGTCTCTCTTTTCTTTTAGTGCTTTAAAAAGTACAGAAATGATCATTCTAAGGATTATAATAACATAAGCCAAACCGCCAAGATATACTTAATAAATAAACTATGTTTATAAGTCAGTTTTTAGAAGAACTGAGATGATTCTTTTCCATCCATAGGGAACTCTCTCTGACCAAGAACTGCTCATTACGGTAACAAGCAGTGTTTGGGGGTTTCCTCTGCTAGCGTTAGGAACTCAAATCCCTAACTTGTGATTTTAAACGGTATCTGGACTTTGCCAGTATTTTTTTAGTGAGACTTTCTTTTTAACAGGACTGTTGATGGGCTCCCCCCTCACCCCGGGGTGCTCCCCTGCCCTCTGACTGGTCTCTACCTCCCTCTCTCCTCTCTGCAATCCAGTTCCCCCTTTGCTGCCACAGCTCCTGTCCCAAATGTAAGTGTGACTCTGCGTCATGCTCTGCTCAGAATCTTTCAGCATCTCCACATTCCTCAAGAGAATCCTGGCCCCTCGCCATGGCTGCGTGTCAGCCCGATCTCCCTGCTCAAGCCCCTCTGTCGGGCCTCACAGAACTGCACTCTGATCCCAGCACACCCCTGTCCTGTTGCCTTCGCACGTTCTCTTTACTCCACTGCTTCCCTGCGTCCCCTCGTCTTCCTGGCAACACCTCCTCCTCTTTGAAGACTCATGGGTCGCCACCACGGGAAGGCTGTCCTTCGTGGGCACGGGTCCCGCCCCCGTGTGCTCTCTGGTTTACATACCTGTGTCCTGAATTGGCCACAACCAGAGTGTGGCTCATCTATGTTTGCTTAGCACCCAGCTTGTCGTGGGTGTGCCTTAGAGAGCGACCTGGTGATCCCATGTTTGCGTTATCTATTCCCAAAGAAGGTGATGCCGTTATCTTAGTGAAAGCTCCTGAGGGACAGGCCCTGTCCCTGGGAGTCAGAGAAGAGTGGGGTTGGGAGAGGAACGTTTTATTTGGAGTTAGAACCCCTGCAGTCAGCTTGGCATGCTCCTTGGGTCAAGTGACCTTAACCAGCCTTCTAGGAGTTTATGAGACTGAGGCCTGCATTCTGGTCTGAGCGCTGGGTGGAGAAGCCGTGCAAGCTTCGGTGAGTCTCCCAACTGTGGCTTCTGTGTCCCCGTCACTAAACTGATGGCTGGACCAGGCGATCCCTCAGGTGCCCCCGTTGCTGCCGAGCACATCCTCTCATGGAGACTCGGCTTGCACACTGTGGGGTGGGGCGACCCACCAGGCTTCGCCCTTAGGTGTTCAAACGATAGTCACATGGTCAACTGCACTGTTGTCCAAAAATGCCTGTGTTCCCATAGATGCGGAGGGAATTGGGATGTCGTACATGGAATTTAGTGTTCACTTCGTCTTTTTTGCTCCGTGGGTAACGAGGGATATAAAGCAGCAGTTTGCTTTTGGGAGAGACGTCCAGGACCCCTGTCTTTTTAGAGTGCATTCTGCATACTTTAACTGTCATGAATTGGGTGTCACGTGATTTGTCACGTAAGCCCTTCAGTGTCGTTAATAACTGGTGTTCCCTACCAAACGTGAGATAGCTAGCTAGTGGGCAGCAGCCGCATAGCACAGGGAGATCAGCTCGGTGCTTTGTGACCACCTAGAGGGGTGGGATAGGGAGGGTGGGAGGGAGACGCAAGAGGGAGGAGATATGGGGATATATGTATACATGTAGCTGATTCACTTTGTTATGAAGCAGAAACTAGCACACCTTGTAAAGCAATTATACTCCAATAAGGATGTAAAAAAATAAATAACTGCTGTTCCTATCAGCCATGATATGTGTGTGAGACACAGTTCTGCAAGTACTACTGCCTTTTCAGCATAACAGTATGATGACTGTTTCAAACTTCGCAGTAAACAGGTAATGATGGCTGCTTTTTTATCTTAAAGATTTCAGTATTGCGGCATTTAAAAACTGGCCTCTAAAAATGCGGTCACGATAGTGGTAACTAAATATCCCACTGATTTGTAAATGAGTTGAATGTGGTACGTGGATGCATTTGCATGTCGTGTGCCTTTGCTGTTTCCGTCTTGTTTCGGGGGGTGCGAGCTCTCCCTCAGCGAGGACCAAGTGCAGCCTGCCCTCCACATGGCAGACGTGTCCCCACGGGATCAGGAGCCCTACGTCATCCTGCTCCCAGCCCACCTCCGTCTAGAGGCCCATTCAGAAGGTGCCGGAAGGCGGCACTGAGTGGCTGCCATGGCAGGCGGGGTTGCTCCTGCTTCCCGAGGGCTGCGTTTCTCCAGCTGTGACTGGTGCAGCGTCATCACAGTCACGGTGTGCGGTTAGCCTGCTCCATTGTCATGATTTCTTTTCTTTCTCCTTTTCCACAGTACACTTTCAAGAATGGTTCAAATTATTTCATCTTAGCTACCGTGCCACTTGAACTAAATTAGAGGAAAATTGTTTTTCTCTTCAGACCCAAAGAAGTAGGTAATTACCTTTGACAAAATAGCTGACGAAAGTATAGCAATATCAGGTAAATTAGCTATGATAAGTATACGTTTTAGGTTCTTTGGGGAAAACCTACAGGTAAAAAAGTGTTAAGGAGTAGTTTGTCAGTCTCTGATAAATTAACAGAAAGCTTTGAATCTTGATAAAGTCATACCACAGCGGGGTCACAGAAGGGCAGTGGGACTTCCTGGGTGAAGGTGGCCAGTATCACATCATATATACGTGCCTCCTCCCTGTAAACTGCTTCAGGAACCCACGGGCCCTTCTAATTAAGCTACAGGACCCTGTTTACCCCCAGGATTCCTCCAGGTGGGATTGCTTGGAACTCTAGTGTTTAGAGGTCACCAAAGGGGAGAGGTTCTTAAAAGTTAAAGCCACCAGAATCCTGCGAAACCAAGAAGTTTGCCAGAAGAGCCCGGCAACACACAGGAGTTTTAATTTTCCTGAGATCGAAAGCACGTCAGGTCAATCTGCAGATGAAAATTATGGCCCACATTTGAGACATTTTCTAAATCTTCCTTTATTTAAAACCATAAAAAGTTTGGAGACAATTTCGGCTTGACTGTTTCATCAAGAAACGGTCATCGAGAATGTAGTGTAAATAGCTTCTCCCTTGGGTGCTATGTTTTCTATTGTTCTGTAGCCACGAACACAAGCTTAGTGGCTTAAAACAATACACTTTTGTCATCTTACAGCTTCTCTGGGTCAGGTCAGGACACAGCTCCACTGGGTCCCCTACTCAGGGTCTCACCAGCCTGCAGTCAAGATGGCGGCCAGGGCTTTGGGCTCATCAGAGGCTCGAGTGGAGAGAGATCTGGTTCAAGCTTTCTAAGGTTCACAGAACTTATCTTCTGTGGCAGCAGGACTATGAGGTCCCTGTCTCGCTGGCTGTCTGCTGGGAGCTGCTCTTGGCTCCTGGAGGCCACCTCCCTTCATTGCCCTCCCCACAGGCCTCTCACAACCTGGCAGTTACTTCTTCAAAGCTGGCAAAGAAGACTCTCTGTGCTTGGAGCCTCTGACCTCACGGGCAGCCTAAGCCCTCTTTTCTCAGGTAGACTGCCTGTCTCCACGTCACTTAGTTGTTCTTTTGGGGTTTTATCTTGTTCCTTCGTCTGGAACATATTCCTCTGCCCTCTCACGTTGTCTGTCTTTCTGTGTTTGTGGTCTCCGTTCTGCAGGATTGTAGCTCCTCTTGCTTCTGGTGTCTGACCCCATCTCGTTCTGGCTTCTTCTTTGTTTTTGGATATAGAACATCTTTTTGGTAGGTTTCAGTCTTTTTTGTCAATTGTTGTTCAGCAGTTAGTTGTGATTTTGGTGTTTTCATGAGAGGAAGTGAGCTCAGGTCCTTCTACTTCGCCATCTTGTCACCAGCCTGGCTCCCCGGCCTGGTCTCCCTCACTGGGGGAGGCATCAGCCCATCAGCCATGGGTCTCCACAAGGTGCACTCAAGATGGTCTGCAGGGCCTGCTCCCAGTGCCAAGGTCACGGTCTCACAGAGGCACCCATCCTTGGATCCCTAAGCTGTCTTTTAAAGGGGTCTCAGCTTGTTAAGTCCAGCCCACTCAGGATAATCTCTTCTTTGGTTAACTTGAAATCAGCTGATGAGGAATGTTGTTCACATCTACACAATCCCTTCACCTTTGTCATGTGATGTAACTATCATGGGAGTGACATCACATCACCTTTGTCATAGTGTGTTGATTAAAAGCAAGTCCCAGCTTCCACTCACTCTCAGGGGAGGGGATTGTCGAAGGCGTGGACACCAGGAGATGGGAGTCACTGTGTGGTGGGGGACCTAGTATACACCCCAGGGTTTGCACACCAGAGACACTCAGTGAATGTTTATTAAATTGAAAGATTCTATTATAAGCCATTTATTTGGGATGCAGAACACATGTTCTAATAAGAAGAAAGTGATCTTTTGTAGTTAAGTTTATAGGTGAGCTGACCAAGCCTATTTAAAACAAAATATGGCTAGCCTAAAATATTACAACGCGATTTACCTTGTGTTTGGAATAAGACCACGGGATGTGCAGTATGGGAGAGGTGCTTCTGAGGCTCAGGGACCTCCTGCCCGTCAGCGCCTCGCCACACCCACTGCAGTCCTGTTGGGTGATAGGTCACATCTGCTTCCCCTTTGCCACAAACCTGGAGCAGCCCAGCCTCTCGTGCTGCCGTAAGCATCTTCCTGTTGGACCCACGCACCCCCGGCCCAGCCCAAGTCCCCTCTGTGCCCAGGTGACCTTTCTCCTGCTCCCCCAGTCAAAGCCATTCCCCTCAGTAAGGCTCACCTCACCAGGTATTAGACTGAGTGGGATTAACCTGAAAGCATCAGGTGTGGAGGAAGACCAACCTCCATGGCTCCTCTCTGATAGCTGATGCTGGGTGTTGCTGTTTCCCTCGAAAATTTAAAGTGTCAGTGGTGCTGCTGTGAGTTGCGTGCAGTGCTCTGGGTGCCCCGTGCACAGCTGAGAGCTGTGGCTCCACCCTGGCGGGACCCGCCACCCCCCCACTGCCCACTGCTGAGCACTCGCTGTTTGCAAGGGTGAATGTTTGGGCTGGGACGGCGAGTGGAGGAAGAAATATGCCAAGCAAGGACTTGAACACTGAGTAGAATGGATTAGAGGTTTCGCACTCTCCCTCCGGAGAGGACAGAGGAGGCATGTTTAATCCTGGGTTGGTGTGGAAAGTGGCCGTTTGCCTTAAGACAAAACAAGCGTCAGCCCTGGCAGGATGCTTCCTGAAAAAACGTCCTTCTGATTTGCCTGGAGCAGAGCTGAAATCCTCAGGAGATGGCGGATGAGGTCTTGGTGATCTGCTGATTTGTTGTCGAGCATTTCTTCCCACTAGAGACGTCAGCTGTCTGACTGTCCTCAGTGAGGACACCGAGGTGTTTTTAGATTGGCTTGAAGAGAAACATGAACGCTAGTCACGTGTCCCGCCGCAGCACTCCCCCTCCGGCTGGCCAAGGGTCCCCAGGGCTGCTGGCTGCCGGGTGCGGTGCTAACAGGGCCAGGATGTGGGACAGTTGTGGGATGGGGGGCTTTGGAAAGGACCAGGACTCCCTCAGCCTCCAGCAAGGTGATGGTGTCTCTACAGCACACATAGGGAGGGCTGCTGGGGGTGGAGGAACTGGCACGCTGGTAACCGGTTCACCCTGGAGCCCCATGTGGGCGATTCTACCACTGACATAAAGTTTTAAAATGTACAGAGTAATTCTGTGCACCACTTAGGCGTAATACATCAGGGGGAAGACAACTACATGGGAATGATAAACACCACATCCAGGAGAGTGGTCCCTTCTGGGGGTCGAGGGTGGAGGATGAGACCCAGAGGGGGCTCCGGGGTGGGATGAGTTGTATTAGCAATGTTCATTTCTTAAAGAAATGGGGACGGGGTGGGACATGGGGGTCATATAGCATTTTTTCCAATGCAGTGTCGTTGTGAAATATTTTGTAATTTTTAATAGAAAGAGTAATACTTCATAGATTTATGAAAATTAGGTTGTTTTGCTTGTGTTCGTTTGCTTTAAGGGAAACTAGCCAGGGAGCAGGTACATCAGGCACCCATCTACCGTTACGGAGTTGTATAGCTGCCGAGGTGAGGGGAAGGCTGGGTCTGGGGGTGCTGGAGGCTCTGTGCCCCCAGTGCCGCTCTCACCCTGGGCACAGTGACACCCCCCTCAGAGCTGGACTTCCTCTTTAGGAAGAAGGGGTGGTGATGCCAACTTCTCAGAGCCACGGTGCAGATTGGGAAGAAACAGCAGTGCCCACGCTTGGCGCTTACCACAGAGTAAGCGTCAGTTAAACCTGCCTCTCAAAACGTGATGGCTTTTGGACGCTGCTAAGGATGCTAGGGAGGGACTTCCCTGGCGGTCCAGTGGTTAGCACTCTGCACTTCCACTGCAGGGGGCGCGGGTTTGACCCCTGGTCGGGGAACTAAGATCCTGCATGCCCCGTGGCATGGCCCCCCCAAAAATAAATGCAGGGGGAAGGTTAGGAAATATAGAAGGATATTTGTATCGATCTTATTTCTTATATGTATTATAGAAGTACCGAACATTTTTACTTTTATGGAAAGGACTCCACTCTGTAATTAGAACAAAAAAGCAATCATGTAGAATAGTGCCAATTTCAATTCATTTATTTTTCCAACCTGAAAATAGTCTGGGATCTTTTGTAACAGTCCACTTTGCCCGAAACAAATTGCAACTGCTGGTCTGTGAAATCATTGAACGAATTAAAAATGTGTGTAAACAGCCCGATCAAAACCAACAAGAGAATCTAACGGCAGAAGCAGGAGCCCATTAACAAAAGGAGTGAGTCATGAAGGCTATTTGTGGTATATTTTTGTGTTTACTTTTTCCCCCTTTTAAAAACTTTAATGTTTTTTTGTTTTTTTTGCGGTACGTGGGCCTCTCACCGTTGTGGCCTCTCCTGTTGCGGAGCACAGGCTCCGGACGCACAGGCTCAGCGGCCATGGCTCACGGGCCCAGCCGCTCCGCGGCATGTGGGATCCTCCCGGACCGGGGCACGAACCCGTGTCCCCTGCATCGGCAGGCGGACTCCCAACCACTGCGCCACCAGGGAAGCCCCCAAAAATTTAATGTATTTTTATGCAGAGTGATTTAATGACAGAACTTCAGTCTAAATAGGAACCTGAAATTTTAGAGTTTTTTATTTTGTTTTTTGAAATGAAACCGTGTACGCCTTTGGATCATGAATATGATGGAAACTGCATGTTTGATGATGCTGGTCCCTGCTACTTCACCCCAGCAGTTCCTTGATAAATGCTGTGGCTAGCCCATCTTAGTGCAGAAAAAAATACTATACAAACTTAAAAAAAAAAAGTCTGTGGGACCAAGATTATTGATACATTAAAGGACAAAACAAAATCTTTCAATGTAGTTTTTTAAAACCTAGTACTACTAAGTACTGGGTCGATATTACAAATATATACACATGGGTACTTTTCTTCCAGAAAATAGATAGAGGCAGACTCAAGTCCATCGTGAAAGATGGTTGAGGAAAAGAAAAAAAAGCTCTTGACATGACAGACTATGGGCTTGACTCTTGCAAAGTCAGTCACGCGTGGCTTGTGGTTTCCAGCATCCCAACTGTGCCCATGCTCGCTGGCTCCCCTTCCACAGAGCTGTAGAGCCAGAAGACCTCTTTTAAAGACGCAGTGTTCTCCAGATGGAGAATGAGACCGCACAAGCTCAGGACTTTCCCAGGCTTCCCGGCCAGCCAGCTTTCTATATGCAGTGTGACTGGTCGGCCTGGTGACCTGGCCAGCTCTGCCGTCTGTCTCCGGGGATGACTTAGTGGACGTTCCATGGGAAAGTGAGTTCGCACGTCCCTGACACTTACGACCATCAAGTAGGACTGCCGAGCTCAAAACACCCCATGTACTTCTGCCTCATCCAAAGACCATTTCAAACAAAAGGAAAAATAAGAAAAGCATAATGCATTAAAAATCTCGGAAGACAAGAGAGAGTACCATCAGCTCACCAAAACAGGCTGAGAAGTTTCTGTAAAAGAGAAAGCAGACTAGGAAAGGGTGACAGAGAACTAGAGCAGAGACGCTGCAGGTGACTGATGGGGGCTGAGCGCGGCCCCACGGTGGATGGGGACACGGGGAGCAGGCCGGCATTGGGCAGCTTATCACAGGAACTCCACTTCCCCAAAGAGAGAAAATTAGGGCGGCTTAGGTAGGCAAGGAGCTTTGGAACTGTGAGGGATCTCCAAGTTACTCTGGACTTCCGTGACCCACAGGGAGGGGGCGCCGGCAAGGCCATGGTACCCGGGGCTGGAAGATGCTAAACCTGCGCACCCGGGGCTCTCGTTGTGGCTCCTCGCGGGCTGCAGGTCACCTCCTGCCGCCTGCACACACACCCTAAAGAGAGAGAGGCTGGGGGGTAATGCGGTCTGCTTCCACAGAGCCCACACCCCTCCCCCCACTCAGAGGGGAGGGCCAGGTGGAGACAGGTGGGACCAGGAGAGAGGACACCCCCGGAGGCTTTCCATTCTTGTCACCTAGTCCCTTTCCCAAATGTAAGCAGCCCACCAAGGATCACCTAGTCCCTTCTTTCAAAAATGTGAAGAAGCCACCAGGGAGCATCAGAAATTTGAGGAAAACCAATAGTATGAGAGAGAGGCAGACAGCCTGTACTAATTTTTGACAAAGGTACAAAGGCAGTGCAGGAGAAAAAGCTCAGTCTTTTCAACAAATGGTGCTGGAGCAATTGGACATCCATGTGCAACAAAATGAACACGGACCACATCTCACTTCAACATGGCCCATAGACTTAAGTGTAAAGCCCAAAACTATAAATCTGGGGGAAGACATAGGACAGAATCTTTGTGACCTGGCATTAGGCAGTAAGATTTCTTAGGCTCCTGAAGCATGATCCATAAAAGAACAAATGGATAAATGACACTTCATCAAAATTAAAAACGTGCTTTTCCAAATCTCATCTATACAATGAGAGAGCTAGAAGAAAAGCAGACGAATCTGCTGGAAAACGGTCCTAGGAGGGACCTCTGGAACACTGATGGTTACTCTCTCTGGGCTGGAGACGTGCTGTGTCAGAGTTGAGCTGCCTGGCCCCCTGCTCCACCGGGTGGGAACAGAAGCAGGGTGGCAAACAAGTCCAGAAAATCGTAGTTTCCTGAAATCAACTGTTTTTAGGAAAAGTCACTTTGAATGCCAGAAAATATGGAAATGGAGGGGATTAGGAGAGCAGTGGTTTGGTGCCAAGCAGCCCTGGATTTATAGCCCACTAAGCTCATTAGCCGCAGGCGTGGGACGTCAGCACAGTTACCACATCTGTGGGAAGCATGGTGAGAATTAGAGGCGGGGAGACCACGTGACCCCGATGCCAGCACAGGTGGCCCGCAGCGAGCCCCTCTTCACTCAGGTGTGCTGAGCGACGGGGACGCCTCTTGGTGTTCCAGGCCAGCGTGAGAGCCAGTTCTGTCAAATGTGGAAAGTGCATGCAAGTGTAAGATGGTTTGTTTTGTTTCCTATAAATTCTCACTGATCTCCTTGCTAGAAGAGAAGGTCTAGGCTTTAACATTTCAGAAGGGATTAAACATTCCTCTGCAGGATGGAAAAAATTCAAGAAGGAAGCCAGGAAAACAAACATCCCGAGGAGGCTTAGAGTCAAGAGGTGAGGGTGGAAGAATTTGACATGAGGGAAAGGGAAAAATGCAGAGCTACTGTTGGAGTATTTACGACAGATGCTTTCCCCGTAGCGGGTGACTCTGGCCTGCTTGAGAGACAGCTGCACACCAGGCCTGAGAACAAGAAGCAGCATCATAGCCAGTCGGAGGACACCTGCTACTGACCACATGGGCTACTCGCCCAGGTGGAACCAGAGGACGCGAGTACAAGGCTCGTACTGCCGAGTGGAAAGGATGTTGTCTCTTCAGCACGTGTTTCCGAGATGGGAAAGCAAATCTGCCAACACCTGTAACCCTGCCAGTTACCCTAAACTCCCCCTGATTCTCTTGAAAATGAAGTGTGATCGGAAAAAACAGTTATCGTAACCTGTACATCCGCACCTTCCCCTGCCAGCTCAGCCCCTAGGCTTGTGTGCAGAGCAGAACTCTGGGGTGGACAGAGTACTGAGGTGACAGGCCAGCTTGCTTTGCAGATGCGGGCAGATGAGGGAGGAAGAGATCTGGAAATGGAGGAGGGAGCAGAGACCAGAGCCTGGGGACGCTGGACTGAGGGGCACTTGGGGAGAGACGGGTCGCCTGAGGCGGGCCGTACTGTGGGGCTGAGTGAGACAGGCCACAGGGGGCCAGCTCGCGGGAGGTGCCTCAAGGTGCTTCTGGACTGTGTTGGAGCCGTGTGTGTATCAGAGAGAGGCCCGGAGCTGCTTCCCTGTGTGCAAGAGAGGTCAAGCCTGTGTAATGAAAAAGAGAAATAAGTAGCTGCTGGGAATGTCAAAGAACATGATTTGGGTTTCTGAACAAGGCTTAAAATGTCATAGTATAACTAGCAATCCATAGAAAGTACCTCAGAGTACACCAAAAGAATGAGCTTGTCAGAAAACTGGCTGGTGGAATCAAGAGAACTTTATAATTTAAGGGAGAAAAACATGCCCAGACAAAGCCTTCAGACTAGGTGGAATTATAAACAATAGATATGACACATTTAGTTGAGAAGGTACCCAGTAATTTACAGGAGAATGTAAGAATGATGAGATTTGGGAACTTTCATAGCCTGGGATAGTTCTGCTTTGTTCCCATATAAAGAATAAGTTATTAAATGAACTCGAAGTGTAATACAACAGTTAATCCCTATGTGGGCCTGGCCCAAGGTTAGGGGAACAGCCGGTGATGTCATTAAGAAACTAGGGAGACCTTCTCTGTCTTCCCACCCAGCCACCCTCAGTGTGTTGGCTTTCGTCATGGTCACAGGGTGGATGCCAGAGCTCCAGGCATCACATCTTCACACACATGTCCAAAGGCAAGGGGATAAAAACAGTGCTGCTCTTCAGAGTCTCTTTATATTAAGGAAGAAAACGTTATCCAAAGTCCACCAACAAGACTTACCCTGAAGCCCCACTGGCCAGGATTTAGTTACTGGTTCATGCCCTGACTACTGAGGAGACTGAAGGCACCTGGCATTTTCAGCTTCTAGAGTGAAAGATGGGCTCTTGAAGGAAGGAGCAGAGACGGGCTGGGAAGGGAAGGCACTGAGTAGCAATAGAAGGGAATACAGCTTGTTCTGATACAGTTTTTTTAAACATTTTATTTGCTATTAGAATATAGTTGATTTACAGTGTTGTGTTAGTTTCAGGTGTCCAGCAGAGTGATTCATTTATACATATAAATATATCCATTCTTTTCCAGATTCCTTTCCCATATAGGTCATTACAGAATATTGAGTAGAGTTCCCTTGTTGGTATCCTTGTTGCTTATCTATTTTATATATAGTAGTGTGTATTTGTTAATTCCAAACTCCTAATTTATCCCTCCCTCCGACATTTCCCCTTTGGTAACAGTGACAATTTTACTTCTTTTCCAATTTGGATTCCTTGTATTTCTTTTTCTTCTCTGATTGCCATGGCTAGGACTTCCAAAACTATGTTGAAAAAAGTGGCGAGAGTGGACATCCTTGTCTTGTTCCTGATCTTAGAGGAAATGCTTTCAATTTATCACCATTGAGAATGATGTTTGCTGTGGGTTTGTCATATATGGCCTTTATTATGTTGAGGTAGGTTCCCTCTGTGCCCACTTTCTGGAGAGTCTTTATCATAAATGGGTGTTGAATTTTGTCAAAAGCCTTTTCTGCATCTATTGAGATGATCATATGGTTTTTATTCTTCAGTTTGTTAATATGGTGAATCACATTGATTGATGTGCGTATATTGAAGAATCCTTGCATCCCTGGGATAAAGCCCACTTGATCATGGTGTATGATCCTTTTAATGTGTTGTTGCATTCGGTTTGCTAGTGTTTTGTTGAGGATTTTTGTGTCTGTGTTCATCAGTGATATTGACCTGTAATTTTCTCTGGTAGATTAAAGTTTTCAGGAACCTCTGAGTGTCAGGAAAATGCACAGCTAAGGGGAGCTGCATGAAATGAAGATGTAAAGGAAAGATGAGGGGAAGTTGGGGGGATGTACTGGATGAAGGGGCCCAAAAAGATCACAGTAGGCTTCAGTGATGACGGTCCAAAAGGACAAGTTAAAATTTAATCAGGATCAACTGAAGGTCTTGCTTATCTTTTTAGAAAAATCAATCACAAAAGTACAGGCAAAAAACATCTGACCAGACCAAGTACATGTGAAAAAAGCAGGCCTGTCTCCTTAGCTGCAAGTTCAAATGAGCTAGAGGAAAGGCTGCCAGAGAAGCTTATAGCTAGAGGCAAAGCTGCCAGAGAAGCTTATAACCAGAGGCTGCAGGAAGAGAATAATTTCCAGAAGAGGTACAACCCCAAGGCCTCCTGGGCCCAGTCCTGTCTCCTGCCCAGTCTCTTTCCCTGGATTTCTCTGCCACCTTCATTCTTTGGTGTCACCCTCTCACTGCTCAGAAAGCTCCTCTCAGTGACAGCTCAGCACGTGCCTTCCCTCATTTAAAACTTGGTCAGGTGCTGGCTTCTCCAGTCCTCCCTGACCCGTGGCCCCCAGGCCCTAAGTAGAGTCGACCACTGACACCATGTTTCCCCACCACACTCCTGCCTGTAACACTTACCAGCCCCTCAGCCCTGCCCATCTCGCGGCTGGGCACAAGCTCAGCTGTGAGGGACTCAGGATACCTGGTGCCTGTGTAGTGCCGAGCACGAATAGTAGGTGTTCATGACTGGTCACTGGTCTAGCGAATTAATAAGTGAACGTTCCAGTGTGTTCTGAGCACACCAAGACTAGTGTCTCTCAAACTCTCAAGTGCCCGTGGGCTCTTGTTAAAATGCAGATTCTGATTGAGCTGGCCTGGGACAGAGCCCCAGATGCTGCATCAGGACGGGGTCCCAGGTGAAGCAGCTGTCGCTGCTCCTTGGACCACACTTGGTGTGGCAAGGACCAGAGTGTCGTTAAATTCCAGGCATTGCATTTCAGTAAAGACATTGAAGAATTCAGGAGTGATCAGAATGCTCTGATACTGGGGGAGGATTGTTTTCTGTCTCTATGTTTTAGGTTCTTGTGTTACCAACTAGTGATAATAATAGCAGCCGCCTCGTGGAGTTACCGCGAGGCCAGTTGGCACGAGGCTGGTTGGCACGAGGCTGGCAGAGTGACAGGCGCACAGTAAACAGTAGCTGCTCTCACTGTTGTCATTTTTGTTACGACTCCAAAAGTGGGACCTGGGACCTGGCCAGAAGGAACATTGGGATAGATGTGGCAAACTATAAAGAAGACCTTCCTGATCATCACAGTGAACCAGAATGGGGAGGGGAAGGGTCTGCTTTGTGAGGGGTGCCCTCCCTCTGACTGGGGATGTTCAAGCAGACTTTGCTGCCCAGCTTGGCAGGAGGGCCGGCGAAGGGCCGATCAGCACAGTCCCTTCCAGTTCTGCTTTGGTATGGAAGGGACCTGGGTTTTTAGAGACACGTAAGGGAAGAAGCAAACGAGCAGCGCTTTTCTCCCGTGGTGTCCGTCACTCAGGAGCCAGCTCTTCCAGAACCTTCATGTTGTGACTAACAGGAGGGTTTTGTTTGTTTGCTTCCCACAGTTAGAGAAGGTGATGTTGAAAACTAGGAAAGGAGTCAGAAAGAAATGGTAACGTCCCCACATGGTAACTGCAGGAGACAGAAGACCAGGGTGACTGCAGGGAAGGGGGGTGGCCGCGGAGAGTTGGCCAGTGGTTGGCAAAATCAGTCCTTGCACAATGGACTGTGCCTCTATCCCTGAAACACAGGAAGCCACTGAAGGGGCTCGAGCATCTTCACATTTACGTTAGGTTACAGCGTAGAGGACAGATTGGGAGGTGTAGCCAGAGAGGATACAAGTGGACCAGTAAGGAGGTTGTGCCACCGGTTTCCATGATGGGTTCACGTGGAGGTAGTCAAATGTGGAGAAGTGGACAAAGCTGAGAAATGATTAGGAGATGGAGTCAACCACACTTGGTTTTCGGAGGCTCTTAGCTGTGCATTTCACTAATTGGGAAGATAACCTAGCTTCAGAAGATGATCTTAAATTTAATTTTGTCAGTTTAGAAACATCCAAGGGAAGATGGCAAGCAGGCATTGGTTATGTGAGTGTTCAGTGAGTTTAGAGGAAAATCCGGGCTGGCAATAGAGATGTGTGTGTGCTCTGCCCGTAGGCGGTGGCCGAGGCCATGGTGTGTGTGATCTCTCTTAGGGAGAGCGTGTCGAGCTGCCCTGTCTATGGTTGCCATTAGCCACCTGCGGCTACTGAAATTTAAATTGGTTCAAATTAAATCAGATGAAAAATTCAGCTCCTCAGTTGCACTGACCACATTTTGAGTGCTTAATAAATCATTCCCAGCATCACTGAAAGTTCTGTTGGACAGGGCTAATCTAAAATGAAGCGAGGGCCTAGAATTGATCTTGGAGGAATGCCAGCTGTTGAGGGCCTGCCAGAAGAAGACCAGATAGAGAGGTGTGGGAGGGCAGGAAGGCCAGGTGGGCCATCACGTCACAGAGTCAAGGGCAGAAGTGTCAGGAAGGAGATAGTTGCAAATGTCAGCTGCAGCTATGAAAGCATCAGATGAAGACCGGGGCATGCCCCTTGGGTTGAACCACACGGCACTCAGGGTGATCTTGGGTTAATAGGACCGGGAGCCGATTTGGAGTGGTTGGGAAGCGAGAGGTGAGAGAACAATCAGGATAGACAACTCTATCAACAAGTTTGTCTGGGAAGGGAGGCGAAAACTACAGTGTCAGCTGGAGGGGAGCACGTGGGTAAGAGGTGGAGGGGAGGGTTTTGTTTATTTGTTTAATGAGAGAAACCAGGATGTTTAATAGCCTATGAAGAATTCTAGGAATTTATCCCTGAGATACACTCACATGTTCATAAGGACGCACACACACCCGTAACCTAAACAGCCTGGCTTGCAGGGGGGCTAGTTAAATGAACTGTCCTGTCCATACTGTAGAATTCTTGCAGATATTCAAAAGGAAAAGAACTTTCTACAATTCCCGATATAGGGCCGTCTCCAAGATTTATTTTGCAAGATGCAGAATAGGACATATTATGCGGCCCTCTGTATTAAAAACAAGAAAGTTGATACTTCAGAAATACCCTACGCCGATATTTGGGGAAAAAAAGACTTCTGAAAGAATGATCACGAAATTGGTAATGTAATAAGAGGAGGGACTGGGGCACAAAGATGGGGGTGAATTTTTTTCACAATATATTTTTTTAGTGCTTGATTCTTTTCAACTAGGTACGTGCATTTTAAAAATAGAAGTATCTTTTAAAGTCATTCGGAAGGATTCATTTGAGAGAGAGGTTGAGTAATCAGGAGAGGAGAGAGAGAAGTGACCCCCTCCCGCCTCTCTGGCCAGCATCCCTTGACCCTTGATTATGCCATTGACCAGAGCTTTATGAAATCAAGCATATTTTTACATCAAATGAAATTTGGTGACGTTCCATCTTAACCATCCCCTGTATCTATTGCTGGAGAACAAACGACCCCAGAACAAACATTCACCCCCTCACAGCATCTATATCTGCACGTGGCTCCTGGGTGCCTCTCGAGGCTGTAATCAAGGAGTCGGCCAGGGCTGCAGGCGTCAGGGCTGACTGGGGGGGCACCCTTCCCCAGCTCACAGCCTCTGGGCAGGGAGATCAGTTCCTCAGCACGTGGGCTGCTCACACCGGGCAGCCGACTCCCGTCAAGAGCCAGCAAGCGAGAGAGGGAGCCCCCAGGACGGAAGCCGCAGCCTCTTTGTAACCTCATCTCGGAAGCTACGTCCCCTCACTGTGCCGTGCTCTGTTGTCTAGAAGTGAGTCACTGGGTCCAGGAGAGGGGCTTCCGCAGGGAGAAGGAGGGCATTACTGGGGGCCCTCTTAGAGGCTGCCCACCACCTGTCCCCCAGTTCAGCTCAGTGGAACACTTGTTGATATGCTCCCGTTCTATCGCAGTTCATCAAAATCATGTCTGCCGTGAACACAAGGGAAGCCGTGCGTTCATCACTATCTGCTTTTCCTCAGAATAACCAGTTGTTCTTTTATCATTCTGCAGTAATGCTTTAGGGACTCCCAGCTGTTTTATACTTTGTGGATTCCATCAACTTGATAAAATTTGGGAAGTTTGATAAAATAGGAAATGACCATCACTTCACCCTTCAAAATCATTAGGGAACATTTTCCTATACTACGTAAGAAAAAGGCCTTGTTTTTAGGAAGTATATACTGATGTAACTAGGGGCAAAGGGGTGTGTTGTCTGCCACTTACTCTCAAATGAGTAAGAAAAAAATAATATAAAGAGAATGATAAACAGGGAAAAATGGAAGCAGTTGGTACATCTGAGTAAGCGTATTTAAGATCCTTACACTATGCTTGCAATTTTTGTCAGTTTGAAATAATAGCAAATTTTAAAGTTTGGAAAAAAAATTCTCAGGCCCCTCCCCAGACCTGCTAAATGAAAAGTGGGAACTCATCTTATGAAAGATCCTCAGATACATTCTGATTACTGATCATCAAGGTTTGGGTCTCACTGCCTGAGAGCCCATCTCACTCTGCTCTTAAAGCTGCTGCGTAGGGAATTCCCCGGTGGCGCAGTGGTTAAGCATCGCCTGCCAATGCAGGGGACACAGGTTCGATCCCTGGTCTGGGAAGATCCCACATGCCACAGAACAACTAAGCCCATGCGCCACAACTACTGAGGCTGTGCTCTAGCCCGCGAACCGCAACTACTGAGCCCGTGTGCCACGACTACTAAAGCCTGTGCGCTCTAGGACCCATGTGCTGCAACTACTGAGCCCACGTGCTGCAACTACTGAATCCCGTGTGCCTAGAGCCCGTGCTCCGCAACAAGAGAAGCCACTGCAATGAGAAGCCTGTGCACTGCAAGGAAGAGTAGCCCCCGCTCACCGCAACTAAAGAAAGCCTGCGCGCAGCAATGAAGACCCAACGCAGCCAAAAACAGCTGCTGCGTAGAGCATCTGAAATCGCCAAGTAGACTTTTGCTTCTTTGGTAGAGGAGGTCGTCCACGGGCTGGTGTTCATCCCCTCACCAGCACCCTTGGCTCTCCTTCAGCGGTAGAATTGGCTCTCTGAGGGACGGGGATTTCGATGGCACAGGGGACTCTAATTTTGAAGCCTAGGGAAGAAAGGAGCCCCCTGGGATGTGTTCGTGGTCGCTGTGAAGGGTAGATGCAGTTGGTCTCAGCACAGAGCTGTGCATCCGCCCCAGCCTGCCTCTTGGGCTCCCCCACAATTCTGGGCCACATCTTGATCAGCCCCGTACAGGGGCCCTGGCTGAGCTTATCTAGTGAGTGACCCTGTCCTGGGGAGCCCACCGTCCGGTAGGGAAGCCACAGGCAGCCCAGGGGGAGCACAGGGTGGGGCCTGGCAGCCTTCCTGTGGCAGGCCAGGGAGGCTTAGTGGGAGGTGTGACACATGAGTGGCTTTGAAGAGCAGCAGGAATTCACAGGTGCATGTAAAGCCGTGGGACCCTGAGACTAGTCACCTGCTGCCAGGTCCCTGTGCTGGTCCCGGAGGTCGGGAGTGAGTGCCAAGCGCCGCCTGCTGCCCTGCCCTCGGGGCTGAGGGCGGTAGGGAGGGGACTAGAGAACCAGGAGAAGAGGCCTGCGAGGTGGGTTCAAGGGCCAGTCCGGTGTGCCAACCTGGCGGGAAGCCCAGGGGTCTCCCACTCTCTCCTGGGGGCTGCAGGCTCTTCACAGCATGAAGCATGCTTAGCTCAGTAGTAGATGCCACCAGAGGGGTCAGTGGGGCTCTGCTTCCCGGGGGACGGACAGCAGTCCCTGGAGGGCGGGAGCTCCAGCGCCGTGGGGTGAGCTTGAGTTTGCACCTGAGGAGGGCCTTGCTTGGAAAGAGCCGTCCTCTCATTGCGTTGAGGCCTTTGGGCCCTGACTCACCCTGCTGGTTTGTGTTGTTCCATTGCCCTCGGGCACGTTTTCCTCTGTGGCCCCGGTTACTCCCTCCCAGCCCAGGACACGTGGCTGCTGGGCTGCGTGCGCCTGGGGAGTGGCTGGCTTTTCTGGCCCGCCCGAGGGAGCCTCGATACCGGTGCCAGTTCCTTTTGGAAAATAGGAGCGGTGGGGCTTTGTCCCTGAGCTTATGTTATTAATCATTATGGATGCTATTCTCGTCCCTTCCAGTGGTTGTCATGCCCTCTTAATTAAGCCTATATGAGTAAGAGCATTTATCTGTGTGGCTTGCCACGTACTTACCTGGAATGCTTGGTTCAAAGGGTAAAAGAATATACATACCCACAACCTGGAACAACTGCATAACTATCTGTTTGGTGCAAGCTTGTTTGTTTGACTTGTCCAAAACAACTTACGGAAATACTGGTTTGCTTCCCCCTCCTAGAGCTGTGTCACCTAACTGTGAATCAGCTGTGGGCTTTGCTAGGTGACTCAGAATCACTTCACCCAAACCTGGCCGCGTGCCCCTGAAACATCTATCCCATCTCCTCTTAACAAAATGACGTGCAGGTCGTTCAGGGTAACAGGCAAAAATCGTCTGTAGTTTATGACTTTTACCAAGGGATTCCCTGTTAGCAAACAGCTTCTCTCTTAACGCTCTCTGCTCTTCTTGGCTTCACGCAGCGAAACAGCATTCATGGTAGAGGAAGAACTGAACAGTTGAAGACATGTTTAATTCAACACCTACTGGAAGGATCAGCTTGTGTTTCTAAATAACAGAGCAAGGAGGCTGAGTTCTGACCAACTCGAAACAGTGTGACTTTTGGTTAGAGCCTTTGTCAGAGCCCAGGTATGAGGCTCAAGCAGGGTTGTGCTGGCTGACAGCTTAACCTAAACGGTGACTGGGATCCGTTTTTCCAAAGGTTGGACTAAAGAGAACACTGATCACGTGGGCTAGATGCTGTCTTTCTAGAACTTTCCAGTCTCTGAAAAGTGTGTCATGGAGTCAGAGAAGGAAGCCATTGCTGCTCCCAAAGCATAAACTACAGGCACGTTTTAGACTTAGAAGCGGCGAGTAGAAGCAGGTGGAATTGGAACGAAGCTTCTTTTCTGAGGTGATTTTAGGAGCCTCACGACGTGCGTTTTACTGCTGCTTCCCATTAAGTACACTCTTCTGAATGTGCCTTGTAGATAGAGCTACAATATTTTAGCCCTAGCTTTTACTGTCTTTCTGAATTCACAATTTTCTTTTCAGTAACACACCTGAATTTTGGTAATACTGGCCTCACCTAGAGAACCAAGAACATCTTCTAAATTCACCCATGTGTTCTGGGCCTAAGAAAAATCAGAACTTTTCTGTTTCCATTGGGTGAACAAAGTATGACCCTGTGATATTACATCCAGAATAATACATTTGCTTTTACTATGTTTCCATTATTTTGGAAAGAACCGCAGAGATCCTTGGGACTGTGGTCAGAAACAGAGACGAGCTCATGCACCTGCACTGTGGTCTCGCAGCGCCTCGCTCTGACCCACTTCCCTCCCATCTGGGCATCCTGGGAGCATTGCCCTTCAAGGCCAAGAGGGGCACGTGTGTAATGCACTAGGCAGTCAACCCATGATTGATTCCATAATTAGTTTCAGCGAAATTCTGTAATCACTGCAATTCTGAAGATCCCGTCTCAGCCCATCTAACACCGCACACGCCACAGGCCAAGTCTCGCCAAAGCACTCGCACACCCAGGAGAAGCCCACTGTGGTTTGGGTAGGCTGTACTTGGGGTGGGGGGTGTCAGCCACAAATGCTCCGATTTCTTCATGCAGGCTCTGGGCTCTGATCACACTGGGATCTTGGATTCTTTGCTCTCGAAGACCTAGAGAGTACACGTCTGCAAAGAATTCATTTCTACTTCACAGACGAAGCTGTGCTGCTGTCCTCACGCAGGTGTTTCTGTTGTGCACACACATCGTTATGGCCTGTTCCTCTAAGAAACGTTAGCATCCAGTGTCAGATGTCAGTATAAAAGGGGAAGTGGGAAACCCACAGACATTTCCCCTGCGGTTCGGTGCTGTGGGGACTCCGGACAGATTTCAATGGCCTGTTGTCACCAACTGGGACAGCATTGTGTCACTTCAGTTCTAGATGTCAGAAACAATTGACTGGCTGCCCGGGTGTGTGCAGGGCCCTGTGATGGAGCAGCGAGGAGTGGGCCGGGCCAGTGCCATCAGCCTGTGTGGCTGTCAGCACGGGGCACAGGGCCTGCCACTCACCCAGGAGGGATGCAGGTGATGGGGAATTCAAGTGGAATGAAAGACGTAGGGGTGAAGCAGGAACTCATCCTACTTCATGAGGCTTAGAGGTGGGAATCACTGGGAATTATCTGTTCTGAGCAAAAGGAAATCAAGAGGATGAAGGTTCGAGTCCCTGCCTAGCACTTAGGGTGTTTTTCTTGGAGAAAAAGATCATGCATGACCATCAGCTGTTCCTGGCTCCAACTTGACCCAGGCAGTGCCACTCGGCAGCCACGGGCACCCAGGTGGCCATTCCTACCCACCACGGGACAGGACCCGCCGCCCCAGGGGTGGAGGGTACATGTTCATCTCTTGGGCATGGAGGCAGTAAAGTCACAGTCAACATTATGTTTATTGGCTTGGTTTTGTCATGATGTTGACTTTGAGATATTAGGTGACACGAATGGAGGACATAGATGTTTGTGTTTATCAAAGGGCCACACCCTGTTTAGGTGGGGAGAAAACCCAGCACTGCTGGGGACGATCCCAAGGGTGATGGGGAACTCCAGTGCTTTCTCTGCGGCCCAAAGTCGTGCCTGCGTTTTACAAGGGGTGACGGGTGAGGCGTTTCTGCAGGCGGGAGCCCCCTCTGCAGGGAGCAAGGGCCCAAGTGCCTGCACAGGCAGGTGCCCAGAAAGGGGTGCAGACACCGTGGGCACAGATGCAGCCACTCACACTCTCCTGCTGTCTTTTTCCTGGTGGTGACCATCAGTGTTTTCTTAGATTAGACGCTATTCCCCCTTGATATTAAGAAAAATGTTTATTTTAAATTAAAAAAATTGTTTTGGTTGAAACCCTGGTGTGGGCAGTGGACTATTTCCTCCATTTCGTTTAGTGAACTGTTTACCTCAGCCTTTTATTTTTCTAAACTCTGGGTTTCTCTTTCATGCCACAGTGAAATTGCATCCCCTCATACTCTGAGACTCGGGACTCACTGAAGGAGCCTTGGGGGGGGTTGTGGCGGGGGCGTTCTTTGGAGCCTCCCCTTGTGGGTTGGTGCCTGTTCACATCCCGTCCCCCAGCCTGAGCCCTGAGCCCTGGAGTGTTCTTGCCCATCAACTTAGGACACATTAAAGATGAGGCCTGACCAAGATCATTGTCGCAGATTTGGCTGTTACAGACCCCTCTGGGTCTCATCTCCCAAGTAACCCGGGTGACCTGTGTGCTACGCATGGGGCTTCCTGACCTCGACAAGCTCGTGCTGCAGGAGAACACTGCCCCCGTCCTTGGCTCCCAGGCTTCCAGACAGGAAGGGAGAGGTGTCTTGCAGGCCCAGCACACCCTTGCTCCCAGGCCTCTGCCTGCATTCAGATCAAGAGGAGGCTGGTTCCTGAGCATGTGAGGCTGTGAAAGTCTTGTCCAGGAAGCACTTCCTGCAGAACAGATGCCGCTGGTCATCTGGATGATCTGAACAACTGGGTTAGTGTCCTGGTAGCATCAGTGAATGTGTCAGTGTCACGGGCTGATGGTAACATATCAGATTGTCAACCTCTCTCTTCCGATAGACCGTCGCCCGGGACCATATTGTAGCAGAGCCTGGACAGAGGGTTTCCTCCTGCATTTCAGTTTGCAAAATAACATCACACCTAGAGGTCTAGTTACTATACTGAGTGATGCCTTTGAAAAAGTAACTCAATTTTTAAAAGAAACTTAGTCATCAGTCCTCTGATGTGGGGGTAAACTGATCACTATATTATTTTTACATGAATACTTGATAAAATACGAAATGCTCTTTTCCCTTTCTTCCACAGAATTGGTGTTGCCTTTGTCTGTCTTTTCTGTCCTGCCATCTCGGCTCATCCCTGTCACGTCGCTCTTGCCTTTGTCACCTTTTGTGGTCACAATGCACATTACATGATGTGATGTTCCTGAAGTATCCATTGTGGTTTATATATATATATTTATATTTATATTATTTTTATTTCCTTATGATTAGTCATAGCTTGTTTTTGATCTTAGGGACACTGATTCTTTTTATTTCCAGTTACACTTCTCTTATACAAATTCCGTCTGCCTTCTGACCAACTGCTCTGGGCCCCGGAGTGGCCAGTGTTAAGGCACCGTCAGCCGAAGCCTGGCCTCGAGCCACTGCTCTATTGTCCCCCTTTGTGGATGTCCTCCAGAGCCCACAACTCTTCTTCTCCACTCTCATATCTGGATGTTTCCAGATTACATCCGTTCAACTCAGCTGCCTCTTAAGCAGCATCCGTTACCACTTTTCTCTCCTCCTCTAGTAAAGGAGATGTCGCTGATCGTCACCTTCCTTGTTCTTGGATCATTCATGAACATTTCTACTCCCTCTTTACGTGTTTAGTAAATTGCACTGTGTTGCCAGGTTTAGGTTTGCTCATTCTCTACATTTCCCTCTGTTGGAGTTGCTCTCTTAAGCTCTTCACCCATCACTAGCTTTCTTTTCCATGTTTTAGCTGTTCAAGTGCTTGTGATTTTGCCACCTAACTTTCCCACTACATTTTCCACACTTTCTTGTTCTTTGCCTTTCTTTAGAAGCCTTTCTTTAAAACATACTCACACGGATTTCTGTTCTTTTTTTTAAATTAACTCTTAAACTTCCTTTCCAGAATTTTAGGCAACTTTTAAAATCTTGCTTAAATTTGTGCTTAAAGGTCAGAATAGGGTAAACATGGTGTGTTCTAGAGCCAGATTCCCTCGGTTTAGAGATTTAGCTGAAGCAGAAAAAAGTCTGAGCCAGGTGGGACAGGACAAGATTTCAGCCTCACCAAGAATTTCCAAAATACAGGCAGACCGTCACAGGATGGAAGTGTGGTCCATCCAAATCCGAATCTCACAGCACAGGTGAACCCAGTGGATAATGGGGTGATGTTATAATAGTCAAAACCAGCACAGAGTCCGGACGCACCATCAGGCAAGAGCCAGGCAGCCGCAGGTTAGTAGCCTGGGCTCTGGAGCCATGGCCTGGGCTCAAACCTCCTCTGAGCTGTGTGACCTCGGGCAGGTTTCTCAACCTCCCTGTGCCTCAGTTTCATCTTTAAGTTGTTGATAATGGTGTGCCTCTCATCGGGCGGTTACAAGGAGCAAATGAGTTAGTATATGTATAGTTTAGAACAGCGCCTAGTAGGTAATGTAAGTGGTGGTCACTGTAAATTAAGTTACATGCAGGTAATAGAATGTAACAGACATTAAAAGTTATATCAACAAAGCAAGAGGAAAAAGGTTTTGACATACAAGCTTGGTTAGAAGTGCAGGAGATGGGGAGGGGGGAGGGGGGAGGTCAGTAACCAAGACTCCCATGCAGCTGGCACAGAGGAACGTGTATGGAGCACAGGGACTCGGGGACGCTGCCTGAGCCCCACAGCCTGCAGGAAGCAATCTGTAGGGAGTGTGTCCACCCCACGCTAAGGCCCGGGAGCCCAAGGAGGGGAGGGGGTTGTTAGACTTACCACTTAGTGATTTCATGTGGATTTTGGATAAATGGGAAGGATCACATGTTAGGGTGCCCATAACTTGGTGAAAATATTAGCACCCACTGGTAGAGTATGAAAGGACAGCGGTGATGAGCAGCTCTGACGAGGGCTTTTTGCTCCTAATAATGTTTCCCAAACCCAGGGAGGTGGGTCAGCCTCTCCTCAGTTTTGCTTTGTCATCTTTTGTTAGTGCCTTGCAGCCACCTGTGCACCTTTGGGCCTGTAGCACTGGCAGATCTGTAATGATCTTAACAGCCCTGACTGGCTGTAGCTAAATCAGATGCGCAAGCCTCTCTGCTCCAGCAGCGTCAGCACAAGTGCACACCTGAGGGTGGTTGAGAAGCAAGCCTCTGGCTTCTGCAGGGCCCCTCACTCTCAACTGAAAGTAATTTGCATTCTCAAAATATCTGCGAAGTTTTCTTTTAAAGTGCCTTTAACTTTCGGGAATTTCAATCTGAAGCCCAAATAATATGCGGAGAACACAGGCTCAAAAGGTGATGTTTCAAAAAATTTCTTTATTAAACTACAGTTGATTTACAATATTGTGTTAGTTTCAGGTGTACAGCTTCAGATTCTTTTTTCAGTATAGGTTATTACAAGGTATTGAATATAGTTCCCTGTGCTATACAGTAGACCTTGTTGTTTACCCATCCTACATATAACAGTTTACACCTGCTAATCCCACACTCCCAGTCCTTCCCTCTCCCTTGGCAACCACCAGTCTGTTCTCTATGTCTGTGAGTCTGTTTCTGTTTCACAGATAAGTTCATTTGTGTCATATTTTAGATTCTACATGTAAGTGGTATCACATGGTATATGTCTATTCTGATTTACTTAGTATGATAATCTCCAGGTCCATCCATGTTGCTGCAGATGGCATTATTTCATTCTTTTTATGGCTGAGTAGTATTCCATTATATATATGTACCACATCTTTATCCATTCATCTGTTGATGGACATTTAGGTTGCCTCCATGTCTTGGCTATTGTGAATAGTGCTGCTGTGAACATTGGGGTGCATGTATCTTTTCCAGCTATGGTTTCCTCCAGATATATGCCCAGGAGTGGGATTGCTGGATCATATGGCATTTCTATTTTTAGTTTTTTAAGGAACCTCCATATTGTTTTCCCTAGTGGCTGTACCAATTTACATTCCCACCAGCAGCATAGGACGGTTCCCTTTTCTATAAAGAGCATCCTTTCACCTGCATACAATGACAATTTTACCTCTTCCCATTTTATTTCTTTTTCTTATCTGATTACTGTATTAAGACTTCCAATACTATGTCAAATAGAAGTGATGAGAGTGGACGTCCTTGTCTCATTCCAGAATTTAGCAGGAAGCCTTTCAGCTTTTCACCATTGAGTATTATATTGGCTATGGATTTGTTGTAAATGGCTTTTATTATGTTGAGATATGTTCCCTCTGTACCCATTTTGGTGAGTTTTTTATCATGAATGGATGTTGAATTTTATCAAATGCTTTTTCTGCATCTATTGATGATCATGTGGTTTTTTACTTTTCTTTTGTTGATGTGGTGTATCACATTGATCCATTTGTGTTTCGAACCATCTTTGTGACCCTGGAATGAATCCAACTTGATCATGGCATATGATCCTTCTTATGTGTCATCGGATTCTGTTTGCTAATATTTTGCTGAGGATTTTTGCATCTATATTCATCAGAGATATTGGCCTGTAATATTCTTTTTTGGTAGTATCTTTGGTTTTGACATCAGGGTGATGGTGGCTTCATAGAATGACTTTGGGAGTGTTCCCACCTCTTCAGTCTTTTGGAAGAGTTTGAGAAGAATAGGTATGAGTTCTTTGTATGTTTGGTAGAATTCCCCAGTGAAGCCATCCAGTTCTGGACTTCTGTTTGCAGGGTGTTTTTTAAATTACAAATTCTATTTCATTTCTAGCGATCAGTCTGTTCAAATTATCTGTTTCTTGATTCAGTTCTGGCCGACTGCATGTTTCAAGAAACTTGTCCACTTCTTCTAGGTTGTCTGTTTTGTTGGCATATGATTTCTTATGGTTTTTTGAATTTCTGTGGTATCAGTTCTTATTTCTCCTCTTTCATTTATTTCTTGTTTTATTTGGTTCCTCTCTTTTCTTTGTGGTGAGCCTTTCGTCTTCTCTTTTCTTCTTGATGATCCCTGGTGGCCAGAGTTTGTTGATTTTGTTTATCCTTTCAAAAAAACAGCTCTTGGTTTTTTATTGATTTTTTTCTATTTTTTTTTATCTCTTTTATTTCCTCTCTGATCTTTATTATTTCCTTCCTTCTGCTGACTTTAGGTTTTGTTTCTTCTTTTTCTAATTCTTTTAGGTTGTCTATTTGAGATTTTTCTTGTTTTTTTGAAGAAGGCCTGTATCACTATGAACTTCCCCTCTTAGGATTGTTTTTGCTGCATCCCATAGATTTTGTATGGTTGTGTTTTCACTGTCATTTGTCTCAAGGTATTTTTTAATTTTCTCTTTGATTTCATCACTGACCCATTGGTTTTTTAGTAGCTTGTTGGTTAGTCTCCATGTAGTCATTTTTTTCTCATTTCTCTTTCTCTGGTTGATTTCTAGTTTCATGCCATTGTAGTCAGAGAAGATGCTTGAAATAATTTCTGTCCTTTTAAATTTGTTGAGGCTCGTTTTGTGCCCTAGTATGTAGTCCATCCTAGAGAATGTTCCAGGTGCACTTGAAAACAATGTGTATTCTGGTTTTTTTAGACTGAGGTCCTGTAGATATTAATTAAGTCTAACTGTTCTATTGTGTCATTTAGAGTCTTTGTTTCCTTTTTGAGCCTGGAAGATCTGTCCACTGATGTCAGTGGAGTGTTAAAATCTCCTACTATTATTGTGTTCCCATCAATTTCTCCTTTTAACGTTTGTTAGTATTTGTTTTAATGTATTTATGTGCTCCTATATTGGATGCATTATATAATATTAATAATAAGAATATTACAACAAGTATAATATTCTCTTCTTGTATTGATCCTTTCATCATTTTATAGTGTCCTTCTTTGTCTTTCTTTATGGCCTTTGTTTCAAAGTTTATTTTGTCTGATATAGGTATTGCAACCCTCGCTGTCTTGTTGTTTCCATTTGCACAAAATACCTTTTTCCATCCCTTCAATCTATGTGGATCTCTTGTAGGCAGCATGTTGTAGGTTCTTGTTTTATTATCCAATCTGTCACTCTGTGTCTTTTGATTGGAGTGTTTAGTTTATAGACATTTAAGATAATTTATTGATAGGTATGTATTTATTGCCATTTTAAACCTTGTTTTCCAGTTGATTTTGTATTTCTTCTTTGTTCCTTCTTTTTGTTTTTCCTTTTGTGGTTTGATAATTTTCTTTTGTATTACACTTGAGTTCTTTTCTTATTGGTTTTTGTGAATCTATTGTATTTTTTTTTATTTTTTAATTTAATTTTTTTATACAGCAGGTTCTTATTAGTCATCAATTTTATATACATCAGTGTATACATGTCAATCCCAATCGCCCAATTCAACACACCCCCACATCCACCCCCCCGCCACTTTCCCCGCTTGGTGTCCATATGTTTGTTCTCTACATCTGTGTCTCAATTTCTGCCCTGCAAACCGGTTCATCTGTACCATTTTTCTAGGTTCCACATATATGCGTTAATATACGATATTTGTTTTTCTCTTTCTGACTTACTTCACTCTGTATGACAGTCTCTGGATCCATCCACGTCTCAACAAATGACCCAATTTCGTTCCTTTTATGGCTGAGTAATATTCCATTGTATATATGCACCACATCTTCTTTATCCATTTGTCTGTCGATGGGCATTTAGGTTGCTTCCATGACCTGGCTATTGTACTGGCTATTGTAAATAGTGCTGCATTGAACATTGGGATGCATGTGTCTTTTTGAATTATGGTTTTCTCTGGGTATATGCCCAGTAGTGGGATGGCTGGATCATATGGTAATTCATTTTTAGTTTTTTAAGGAACCTCCATACTGTTCTCCATAGTGGCTGTATCAATTTACATTCCTACCAACAGTGCAAGAGGGTTCCCTTTTCTCCACACTCTCTCCAGCATTTGTTGTTTGTAGATTTTCTGATGATGCCCATTCTCACTGGTGTGCGGTGATACCTCATTGTAGTTCTGATTTGCATTTCTCTAATAATTAGTGATGCTGAGCAGCTTTTTATGTGCTTCTTGGCCATCTGTATGTCTTCTATGGAGAAATGTCTATTTAGGTCTTCTGCCCATTTTTGGATTGGGTTGTTTTTAATACTGAGCTGCATGAGCTGTTTATATATTTTGGAGATTAATCCTTTGTCCATTGATTCATTTGCAAATATTTTCTCCCATTCTGAGGGCTGTCTTTTTGTCTTGTTTATGGTTTCCTTTGCTGTGCAAAATTCATTAGGTCCCATTTGTTTATTTTTGTTTTTATTTCCATTACTCTAGAAGGTGGATCAAAAAAGATCTTGCTGTGATTTATGTCAAAGAGTGTTCTTCCTATGTTTTCCTCTAAGGGTTTTATAGTGTCTGGCTTTACATTTAGGTCTCTAATCCATTTTGAGTTTATTTTTGTGTGTATGGTGTTAGGGAGTGTTCTAATTTCATTCTTTTACATGTATCTGTCCAGTTTTCCCAGCACCACTTATTGAAGAGACTGTCTTTTCTCCATTGTATATCCTTGCCTCCTTTCTCATAGATTAGTTGACCATAGGTGCTGGGTTTATCTCTGGGCTTTCTATCTTGTTCCATTGATCTATGTTTCTGTTACTGTATGTTTTTAATTTGTGGTTACCCTGGTTTTCAAATATGGTAACCCATAGCTATAACTACTTGCTTTAGACTGATAGTCATGAAAGCTCTACACTCTAAAAGATGTACATTATCCTACTACCCTTCTCCACATTTTGATGTCCATTTTACATCTTCATGTTTATCCATTTGCTGTTCCTTGTAGTTGTAATCACATTCAGAAAATTTAAAAAAAAAAATTTTAATCTATATACTGGCTTATTTAACTGACCTTCAATCCTTTTATATATCTGCCTTTCCTATTGTGATTTTCCCCTTTCTTATAGGTTCTTGCTTCATTTCTATTTAAAGAAGACCTTTCAATATTTCTTTTAGGATAGGGTTAGTATTGCTGTATTCTTTTAGTTTTTGATTGAGAAATTCTTTATCTCTTCTTTTAATCTAAATGATAATCTTGCTGGGTAGAGTATCCTAGGTTGCAGAGTTTTCCCTTTCAGGACTTTGAATAGAGCTTGCCACTCCCTTCTGGCCTGCAATGTTTCTGTAGAGAAATCAGTTGATAGCCTTATGGGGGTTCCCTTGTAACTGGCTCTTTTTCTCTTGCTGCCTTTAGAATCCTCTCTAACTTTTGCCATTTTAATTATATGTCTTGGTGTGGGACTCTCTGTGCTTCTTGTCCCTGGATATCTGTTTCCTTCTTTAGGTTTGGAAAGTTTTCAGCCATAATTTCTTCAAATACATCTTGATCCACTTTTCCCTTTCTTCGCCTTCTGGAATTCCTATTATGTGTAGATTGGCACACTTTATATTATCCTATATGTCTCGTATGTTGCTTTCATTTTTTTCATTTGTCTTTCTGTCTGCTGTTCTGATTGGGTGACTTCTGTTATTCTTACAGATCACTTCGTTCTTCTGCATTATTTCGTTTGCTGTTTATTGCCTTCAGCTCGGTTTTTATCTTGGCAATTGAGTTGTCTGATTCTGATTGTCTCTTTATGGTTTCTAGTTCCTTGTTACAGTGACCTCCGTTTCTACTGACAGCCTTTCTTAATTCCTTTAGCATTTTTATTACCTCCTTTTTGAACTCAGCGGTCTGGTAGACTGGAGAGGTCTGTTTCATTGTTTTTTCTTTTGGGGACTTCTTTTTTTCTTTTAATTGGGAGTACTTCCTCTGCTTTGTCATTTTACTTTCATTTCTCTTATGCTAAGAATTTAGGAGAAACAGTTACGTACTGTGGTCTTGAAAGGCTGCTTTTATGTGGGAGCATCCTTTGTAAGGATGTAAGTCCAATATTTTTGATGCGAGGGCTACATTTGGTGTGGATGCCTGCCATGACTTTGCTCAGAGCGTGCCGGCCACTGTCCCCTTGATAAGGGGTGTGTTTGGTGCTGTGGTGACCAGAGCCTGCACTGGATATTGGGCGGGGCTTCCTCTTTGGTTGTCACAGCCCTGTCGGGGGTAGGGTTTGCTCCCCAGTTGTTGGAGTAAAAGCCCCCAGGTCCGGTTCTAAGCTGCAGTGTGAGGTAGGTGAGACTGGAGCACTCCCCCTGGAAAGGAGTTGCTGGGTGTTCCTCTGCAGGACCTGTTTGCTGGGACAGGCAACTCTGTGACGCCACCCATCACCTGGTGTGCACACCCACAAAATCAGCCTACCCTCTACCACCAGAGCGCGTGCGTCAGCTCTGCCTGCCTTCGTCACGTGCACACTCACAAAGTGGGAGCTCCGGAAGCTGTGCCCGCTGTGAGCATGGTGTGAATGAGGCTTCCATGACGGACCCACGCTCTGTCCCACACACACCCCCATTTGCGGCCTGGACCACATCTTAGGCCCTTCGGGCTATGTCCAAATAGCCAAACCAAGTCCTCTCCTCGAGTCTGTCCGCTGAAGCCCGAGTTTCAGCACCCAGGCACTGCGCACACCAGTAAGTGCGTGTCTTGGGCTGGGAAGTGTGGTGACGTGGCAGCAGTCAGTGTCGGTTCCTCTCTATCCTGCTTGTAAGCAAGCCAGTCTGGGCACACTCCTCTTGGGCAAATCCCAGGCTCCTGCAGCTACCTATCTGTCCTGGCTGAGCTCCCAGCCGGCGAGGGAGGTTCCCAGGGTAAGGAAACCATTCCTCTTTCATGGCTCCCTCCCAGGAGCACAGGTCCCACCTTGATTCCCCTCCTTTTTTCCCTTTAGTCTTACCAGGTTACATGGGGATCTTTCTTACAGCTTCAGTTGTATGAGATCTTCTGCCCGCTTTCAGTTGGTATTCACTGTCTGTTCTTTCAGGCGACTTCTCTTTTTCTTTTAATGGGGACTGCTTCCTCCACTTTTTCATTTAGCACTTTCAGTTGGTGTTCTGTGAGAACTGTTCCAGTTGTAGATGTATCTTTGACGTATTTGTGGGGGGAGGTGAGCTCCACGTCCTCTGCCCTGCCACCTTGATCTCCTCCTCCCAAAAGATGATTTAAGAAGTAGATATTTTCTTTAAGTTGAACTGACATTTGTCTTCCCCGGGATCAGCTCATGCAGTTAATGAACTCGTGGACACTGGCATCTCACTGGTTGGGTGAGCTGGGCCTGGCCACCAGGTCTGGGAGCTGGGTTTGGACCTTCTTGGAGGAGTCTTGGTTTCCAGCTGGGACCAAGATGATGATCTGGCAACTCTCCTGGTGGCCCTTGACTTTCCCCTGTCATCTTCTCTCCACCCAGCTCTACCTGCATACCACCTTCCCTTCGCCAGAACCACCCCTGAGGGCTTGGGGGACTGAGATTCCTGTCTCCACTGGGTGACATCCTGAGGGGCTGGACCCAGGTCAGGGCAGGGAACCATCTGGAACTCCAAAATCCTGAAACTTCTGACATACAGCCCATGTTACGGTGTGTTTCCTATGACCCTATACACGTGACGGGCACATTTATGGTCCAGAAAGTGACGCTGACTTCAAGAACATGAACGTGTCTCGTTTATGCACCCACGAGAAGGGAGGCTTTACCTGTCTGTGCTGTTCTCGATGAGGTTATCGGCTGAGCTGTCAGCTCTGGCTGCTGCTGTAGGCTTGGAGCTGGGCTTGGTTGCTCCTCCACAGGCATCTGTGGAGCACCAACTTGGTGCCGGAGCTTTTGCAGGCCCTGGGTGCAGAGTCAGGAGACCAGTTATTAGATGGGATAGAATGTTTAAAGCAGAAAAAAAAACAAAGTTCACATAGACAATTAAAAACCAGATGGTCTGAGTGGAGTGCAGGAATTAAAATAAAGGGATGTGACGGTGACGGGAGACTCCTCTGGGGTAAGTGATTTGGGACGGCTTATCTGGGGGAAGACAGGCTGAGGAGCAAAGCGCAGTGGCAGGGCAGGCGAAGCAGATGGTGATGAGCCTGCGGGAAGGAGGAGCTAGACTGGAGGCAGCGGGGCTGTGAGAGAAAAGTGGAGGCTTGAGTTTTCATCTCGAGTCTTTGGGAAACCCCTGTAGTGGCATGTTCTGGTCCCGTTTTAACACATGGCTTGGGCTGCGTTTGCACAAGCGTGGGAAAGTTTGGGAGGTGGTTTCGGTGCAGCAGGGGCGACAGCCCTAAGGTAGGAGTTGGGAGGAATGGGGTGTGCTTGGCAGGTGGAGTCGACAGGACCCGATGGGGAGGGGCAGAGAGTCATCCAGGGTGACGTCTGCAGTTTGGGTCCGAGTAGCCGGCTGGTAGTGGTCCCTGAGATGGGGGCGACTGGGAGAAAAGTTGGCCGGGGTGGGAGGTGAGGGATTCAGAGTGCTGGCCTGTTTGGGTGTCAGCAAATCTCACACTTCTACATTTTGTCAAATGGTAAAATGAACCAACCCCTCCAGAGGGAGAGGAGGTGGATGTAACTCCCTGCTGGTGCTGTCCCTGCACCTTGCTGCCCCTCCACCCACTGCTTGGGGTTGTCAGAGCCTGATGGCATCGCCAGGCCCAGGACAGATCTGGAGTTTTTAACTGTTACTTCCGAATGTGTTCAGCCTGCTGCTTGTTTGAGGAACTTTCCTCTAGATCTAACAGACAAAAATTGTTTTTGTGAAAATGCGGTACTTCAAAAGGCCTGTTCTCTACTTCCCTTTTCACCTGAATTGCCAGGCCCTTGCTTAATTCTGCCCTGACTCTAAGTACATGACCTCAAACAAGTGACAGGATAGAGGAGACATGCTTGTGGTTGCCGGGGTGGATGGGGAGGGAGGGCACAGCTGTGCACGAGGGAAGCGCCCTCTCCTGCTGGCCCCGCCCACAGTGGGCGGGGCTTCCTTCCAGGCAGTGGTGCTCTACCCCAGCTGTGCAATAGAATCATCCAGGGGAGCTTTGCTAACCCCCAGGCCACACCCCAGCCCATTAAATCAGGACGGAGTGGGGTAGGGGAAGTAGGGATGGGTGATGGCAGTGCTGTCACCAGGACTGTGCACCTGAGGCTGGCGGGACTCAGGGACCCTGGTCCCCCAGGTGCTGTTGCTGAGCTGAACTGACCTGAGAACCCAGTTCATGTTTGAGCTGCTGTCGTGGGATGAGACAGCCTGGCCGCAGAGGCCCTGAGCCTGGCTCCAGCCACTCAGCTCCACACTCACAGAGACTGGAGGCCTCTAGCAAACAAACAGGCAGAGATGAATGCACAGGTTTGGCCTGTCCCCAGCCAAGACCTGCCCAGATAGAGTCCTTCTGGGCAGGTGGTTGTTGCTTTGGGGGAAGGAGTAATGGAATAGCTGCTAACAGATTGAAAATTGCGCAATACTGTAATCAACTGATTTCCTGAGCGATGTGAGTAGAAGGATCCCAAAACTGGTTATGGGCTCAGCGAGGCAGAGTCTCTGCTGCGAGCCCGGGAGGATGAAGCCCCGTCTGAGGACTGCAGGTCTCAGAACACACTTCTGTACTTCTCCACAGGGAAGAAGGGATCTGGTTACTCACCGTTTCTCAGGTTAAGCTGCATGTCTGGCCAGCACGCGTAGTGATTCGGTTCCTGTTGCAGGCAGACCTCCGAGATACCCTGGGCTTGGTTCCAGGCCACTGCAATAAAGCGAGTCACGTGAATTTTTGGTTTTCCAACTTATATGAAAGTTATGCTTACACAGCATTATGTCTATAAAAACAGTGTACATACCTTAGTTAGAAACTAATGCTGTTTGAAAAATGGCACCAACAGAATTGCTCAACACAGGATTGCCACAAACCTTCAATTTGTAAAAAACTCAATTTCTGTGAAGCACAGTGAACGAGGTCCACCTGTATAATCATTGCTAATAATGATGCCAGAAATCAGTCTGTGCTTTTTACAGAGTAATTTGGAGCGTGAGTGTTTTAATGAAGCATGAGTTGAGGAAAATTTCGTTCTCTCTTCATTCTGGTGCTTTTTATGGGGAAGAAGTCAGGACTTTTATCCTGCTTGTATTTTTAATGAGGTTTTGATTGAAGAATCCCCAAAGAAGCCAGTTTTTTCACCCCACCCTCCAGGCGGGGCAGCTAAAGAGAAGACGCCAAAGAGCTGAGCTGCAGGAGGCAGCGTGAGGCCCTGAGGGGACGGCGCCTCCCCGCCAGAGCACACACGGTGGCCTGGATCTGCCCAGCATGGCCCGCGACGCCGGCTTGCGTGCTGGTGAAGGATGGCAGACAGCAAACCAGTGACTCCCCGCCCTGGGTTTGTCCACGGAGAAACTTCGAGGGCTTGCTGAAAGTTCAGAGAGTCGTGGGTCCCTCTACAAGCCAGCATGACGGCATCTTAGCATCTCGGGGAGGTACAAAGAGTCTGCATTTAACAAGGTCTCAGGACCCTTAAGTGACCACAGGACCAAATGATCACCAGGGTTCCTTCAGAGCAGCAATTTCGTGCTTCTGGAGTTAGTTCTGCCAATGCCCACCATTTCACCAGTAGGCGAGGATGTGGAAAGCTTCGCTGGGGCAGGGGGCAGTTGCATTACAAGTTACATGACCACACACTGAGGGGATCCAGACCAAGAGCAGTGGGCAGCGGCCGGTTGACCCAGGAGAAGCTGTCTCGAGGCCAGATGGCATCTGACCCCATCTTTCAGGCAGGAGCCGAGCAGGCCTGCCCCATTTGTGCAGGAAAGGTTGCCGCGCCGCTCACTGGCCTCAAATCCAGTTGAACTCTTCACCTCAGGCAGGCGGGCCGTTGCAGTGTGTTTCCTCTCGGCTGCTGGGTTTCTTCTTGGGGCTTTAGCTACAGGTCTTAAGTTCTGGTCCTGCTCCCTGCCACTTCCCAGGGCCTCGGCACTGCTGAGGAAGGCCAGGTAGAGGTCATGGGGGCATAATAAGCCTTCCCGCCCCCCACGGGCCATGTTGCCTTTGGGGATCACAGAGCTCTGTGAGGCAGATCGAGCCCTGAGGGACCCAGCCATGGGACGGCGGGGGGGTGGGTGGTGGGTGGAGTGGGGTTGGCTCGACCCAGAGGCCTGGGGGCCTGTCACTCTTCAGCTTCAGAAGTAGCCTTGCTCCAGGACAGGCGAGGAAAGGGCACGAGTGGAGACAGGAGCTCCTGTGTAGACTGCCTGAGGCATGAGGAGCAGGGGGCGAGGGCGGGGGGGGGGGGTGGTCCCTGCCCCGGTTCCTACCTTTGCTTCCAGCGGCACAGTTAAGTGTAGACGAGCCCGTGACATCCAGGAACCGCTACCCTTAGGAGCTGCCCTCAACAGGGCAGGCACTGCAGGTGGGCAGTCGTCCAAGCCCAGTGGGTTCTGAGTCTCTTCCCCGGCCTGGGCCAAGCCCCCAGCCTGGGACCTGAAAGAAGAGGCATCTTCGAGAAGCTAGGTTACTGGGTCATTCAGGGCAGAGGGCTCGTCAGATGGCTGCCCTCGGCCTCGCAAGGTCTGCGGGATGCTCTGGCCTGACGCCAAGGGGCTCCCCCCTCCGCAGCCACGCACGCGGAGGGGGGGGCTGTTTGCAGCTCACAGGGAGCCTCGAAGGCTTGTGGAGGGCAAGTGTGGCTGGTAGATTCTGTGACAAACTAGGGAATGTCGTATCCTCATTTTGATGCTAGTTTAGTTAAATTCATGTCACTTTTAGTTTCTTACGGTTACTTGTCAAATCAGGAAATAGATTCATCTTCTGTGCCTCACCCCCTTTCTGTCTCTCATAAATAGACATGTTTAAAGGTCTCATAAGTATTAAATGACACCAGCTGCAAGAGTCTGAAGTGCATCTGGGGGGAAATACTACATTTTACATCAGTAGTTGACAGTCGAAGTGGGCTCGTGAGAGGACGGGAGACATGAGTAACAGAAAAGGTAGCAGAGGCAAAAACTAACCTCTGGGGGCATTCGGGTGGCATGGCCGTTCTGCTTCTCCAGGTTTGTGAACTAAATCACACCGTCTTCGCCGTCCTGTCAGGCTGAAGGTCGCATAAACCCCGCAGCTGAGGGGTGCCTGCTCTAGGCCTGCTCAGAAGCTGCGGGAAGAGCCCGTCCCCACTCGGCACCTCCCGCATCAGGAGCCGTCCCCCAGACCTAGGCAGGCCCCTCCCCAGCCCAGATGGACAGGGGCCAGCTGCTGGGAGCCCATCTCGGCACGGCCCTGCGGAAGGCAGAACAGGCTAGAAAAGAGGAGGACTGACCGGAGTAACGGGGGCCTCCTGAGATGCTACAGGCCTACAGGAGCCTTCGGGGAGGGAAGCAGGTTGCAGCAGGAGGCAGAGGCGTTCGACTTGCAGTCTGTGAACCGGCCTCCTCTCCCCGAAAGCCGGCGGGAGTGTGCGCCGTGTCCAGCCCGTGTGGTGTTTGGGGCTCCCAAGAGGGGCAGCCAGGTACCCGGGCACCAGCAGCGTTTGTGCTCAGAGTCTTGTTTTCTCCATAAGTAAACAGCTGTTATCAGAAATCTCCGTGTGTATTTTAAGCCAAATCCCAAAGGAGTTATTCATTGGTTCAGTACCCAGGGCAGAGCTCTATGCACACTGTCCAGCACCCAGGGCACAGAGGCGGCCGGGGCCCCGGGACTGGAGCAGCAGGACTCCCACCGCCCCGGGGCCGTGATGCCGGAGCGGGGCCTGGGCCGCCCCTGAGGCGCCACCGCCCAGCCTCACGTGACTCAGCGTGTCCTGTGTTCTCTCAACAGCAGATGAAGCACGTGGCCGAGAACCTGAAAGAGGACTGGAGGGAAGGCGGGAAGGAGGAGGCACCCTGAGGGCCGGTGGAGCCAGCGGGCGCCCTCCCCGCGCGGAGCCCCGCACGCACGCACGCCGCCCGACCTTGCTCTGGAGCCGTCGCTGCCCAGCCTGGCACGTGGGCGAACCGCCAGCTCCCCGGGTTGCCCTCACAGTGACCGTCGGGTCGGCAGGCGGGGCGTCCAGCGAGGTGCTGTTGCCGACGCTCGACGACGCGAGGTGCCTCTCTCTGGCTCTGTCCTGCTCTATGTTCACAGACCCTTTATTCACGGAACAGAGGTCACCAAGCTATTAAAGGCCTCATGCCCGCCTGATGCCTCCTTCCGTGTGTGGATGGAACAGCCCATCTGCTCCGGGCTGGGTCGTGGAAGGGGGAGCCGCCAGGGCAGCCGAGGGCCGGGCCCGCCTCGAGGCTGGGCCGCTTCCAAGGCGTGCGGAAGCCCCAGGGGTCCTTGGGAGGTTCTGCTGCTGCTGGGCCTTCCCTGGGGGTGCGCGGCAGGGGCCGCTGGGCTACCTTCAGCACAGCTGGCCGGCTGGGCCACAACTGGGGGGGCTGTTCCGGCTGTGCCCGCAGGGGTGCCAGCACAGCAGCCCCCGTCCCCCCGGAAACCGCCCTCCGGGCTCCTGGCTCTGGTCCAGCCCCGGGGACCACCCCGCTCGGGCCAGGCCTGGCTTCCTTTCCCACCAGCTGCTCAAAGTGCCCCAGACAACAGCCAGCCCTGCCCCACTGGGGCCCTCATAGCCAGGACACCGGGCCCATCTCGGGAAGGCTGGGAAGGGTGGGCAGGTCTAGACCCGTGTCCCTCGCTCCGAGCCCGGCCCCTCGGTTCCCTCCTTCACATCACGACTGGGGTGGCCACGGCAGGCCCGCTCCACGCATGCTTTTGGAAGCCCAGCTCTCCCGTCTGCCCCGCGTGGTTCAGCGGGTGCTGCCAGACTGTCGTCTTTGCCAGCATGGACACCTGTGGTCAGTCTTGCCCTGCCCCCTTGGTCTGAGGCCTTGCATGGCACAAGTACTCACTGGTGGTTCCGTGCTCGATGGACACTTTCTAGAGCATTCTTGTGTCTTAAAACACCAGGGAACGGTAGCCGCCACTCCAGTCCTGAGCCGCCAAGAGCTTCCCTGCAATTCCAGCCTGGGCGCCTGTGTTTGCTGGGAAAGGAGAAAGTTCAGGTGGGTCCTTGGACCCAGCTGTCTCCCCCAGAGCGGGTTTTGGGGACCAGTCACATGAGTGCAGTTGGGTGTGAGGCAGTGGGTTCCGAGTGGACCCCATCAGCTCACCTCCCCACCCACGGGCTCACAGCTGCTCTCCAGGCTGGCCCTCCTCGCCCTGCGACAGTGCGGACCCCGGGCTCCCTGCACTCACGACTGTCTTTCCCAGAAGCCTTCCCCTGCCCTTCCTCAGTCTGACGCAGCAGAACCACGTCACTTACCCAGGACTAAGCCAGTCATGCTCGGGGGAAACGGGACCGGGTCAGCCTGGACGCGGGGACCCACCTCACTGGGGCGGGCTCCTGGGCCTCGGGGAGGAGGAGGATGGACGTGGGAGCCGGTCAGGTGGAGACAAGAGGGAGGCTGGCAGGAAGGAGATGCCACGTAGGCCCGCTAGGCCCCCGGAACTCCTCTTTGTGTCCCAGCGCTCGGAGTCGGTGGCGTCTGGCTCGTGGCAGGTGCCCAGGAGCAGGGGTGGAAGAAACCAAGGTGTCCTTCACTGCACGTCTCATAGTCCCTCGTCACCCTAACCGGCCTGAGGGAGACACCCAGGATGACACTGTCCACCGCCGCTCACCGGCCCCCATGCGTGAGGAGGATGCCCGGCAGCGCTCCCCCGGCCTGCTCCCGCCCCCGCCGCCCCGCTGCCCTGCTAGCCCTGGGGTCCTCGTGCCCCACCCCCAACTCAGCTGCACTGCTCCCCACTTCTCCCAGACACCCCGAGGATTCCGGCCGCGGGAGAGCCCTCCTCTCGTCGTTCCTAGCCCGCCTTCCCCCGTGGAGTGGACAAGAGCTGCAGGCACTGCCTACCTGGAGCAGGTGAGGCAGGAGCCCAAGCCCGGGTAAGAAAAGGAGCATAAAGCGATGGCGCCAGCAGGAGGCTGAGGCAGCAGTGTCTCCAGACCGAGCAGGGCGCGGGCGGCCGGGAACCCGGTCTCCTGTGCACACAGCCCGCCCCGGTTCTCAGGGCGCATGAGGCCTTGCCCACACCGCAGTGACCCCAGGTCTTTGGACCCAAGCCCGGTCACCAGACGGCTCTCGAGGAGCCGCTGCGTGGGCAGGTCCCCAGAAGAGAGCCTCAGCACCTGGGGAGAGCTGGAGACAGGTGATGCCCCCATTCCCGCACGAGCCCCATCCCGCTGGCCCTGCTGGGAGGGTCCCAGCGAGACGAGGCGTGTGCAGCCGCAGAGGTGGCCCTCACTGGGCGTGACGCTCTCTGGGGCAGAGCCAGGCCGCAGCGCCGCTCCTTGCCTGCCGTGGCCTCTCCCCTGACTACCACCCTCCCTCAAGCCATGAAATACAGACTGTCACTGAGTCCACAGATTGCCAGTGCACGCTGGCCCAATTCACATCTCAGCCCGACTATCCCCTCTCACGCCACCAGCATGACATTCAGTTCTGGGCCACTGACAGTCACTGGGCCTCCGGGGGCAGAGGCTGGGCCCGTGCCCCCCACACAGGCGCCCCCTTGCTCTCTATGGTCAGCCTGGTGGGCCTGCTGCAGGCGGGGGGGGGGGGCAGGCAGTGGACCCTTCTCTCCCCCCTGGCGGCCACAATGACTCACTCCCCACCAGCGGCTCCAGAGCTCAGACGTGAGAACAAATCTTTATGCTGCTGACTTCTGGGAGGAAACTAGAAGCAAATGGTTAGGGATACCCAGCCCTACAGTGAAGCCGGAGGCCACTTCCCTCCTTGATACGCCCTCTGGGCCTCAGTTTCCTCCTATTGTCCCTATTTTATAGATGAGAAAACTGAGGCACAGGGGGCTTCTGGGAATTCACAGCAGCGTGGCCCACATCTGCCAGGACGGTGCTTGCAGCCTGTACCAGGCCCTCGGCCCCAGCGCTCTCTCAGCCCTGACCCTGGAGCTCCTGCCCTCCTTCCAGCAGGAAACTAGCAACAAGAAGATGGAAGACCAAAGGCCACAGAACAAGAACCCTGGGATCCAGACTCTCCCTGACCCAGTTTAACCCACGGCCCTGCAAGGACAGCCCCCGGCACCGGGCAAGCAGCAGGTAACGGCGAGCTTCTTGCGGGTCAGCCGAGTCCGAGGACTGCCCTCCGTGCCCCGCCCTAGGTGGCCTGAAGAGAGGGGACCTGACAGAAGTGGAGTGACCAGCAGCTTCCAGGGCCACCAGGGACTGGAGGAAAGACATGACCCCTCTGCCGGGGCAGCTGTGTCCTCAGGACTGCCCAGCCTGGGAGCACCCTTGCGTCACCACCACGAGGGGCCACAGCCTCTGCAGAGGAAGGAAGGCGCTTCCCCGCGTCCTGACAAGAGGCCCGTCTGTGGTCTCTGGTGTCTGTACAAGCAGGCACCCGGGAAGGCTATGGGACGCTCCTCCTCCCAGCCTCCTAAGAGTCAAAGTTAGGAGGTCTTGCGAGCTAGCTGGGGCCCCAGCCAAGCCCTGCACTGGGTGGGCAGTGAGGCTGGCATCAGCAAGTGGGCCTCAGAGAGTGGCCGCAGACCCCAAGAGAGAACCACCTGCACCCTGTTCACTGAGGATGCTCGGGTGCCGCCACCCAGGCCTGAGGAACGGGGTTCTGGCAGCTTGGCCTGGGGCTCCACGTCTTTGAGGATGCCTGCAATGGACGCTGCCACACGCTGCATGCTCTGGAGTGTGAGAACTGAGGGGAGCAGAGGCCCTGCCGGTTTCTCCCCAGGAGGGGCCAATGCTAACAGCCCCGCAGAGCCTGCCTCCTCCCCTGCTGCCTCGTCACCACATGCCAGGTCGGGGCCCCCACGGTCTGGCAGGGATCTGGAGCAACAAGCACCTCCCTTGCACTGGATAGGCACCCCTGGGCCTGAACAGGACCTGGGCAGAGGAGCAACGGGGCGCAGGACCAAACAGACCTTCCAGTTCCAACACCCGGCGCTGGCATGCCCCACGACCCTTTGAAAGCCCCTGGGATACCTGGGCAGGTCAGAGGCAGAGCCGCCACCACTCAGGAGGGAGGGGACGCCAGGCTTCTTGCTAACTGGTCTATGAGCCTCACGTGATCAACTAACGTAAAAGAGATACGATGGCATTTTCCCTTGAGCTTGTGGCACAGATCACGCAGATGACACGTGGCCTCCTCTCTGGACCTTTCTGGCTGCTGGTGAACTCCCTCAGGGGACGGGGAGAACGCGGCACAAAGCATCGGGGTCACGTGGCTCCTTCCGCTACCCACTGTCTTCTCCTGTGCACAGCCGAGAGCACCGCGGCCCAGGCAGGAGGACACGGGAAGGGCACAGCCGGGTGAGCCCAGGTCTGCTGACCCCCGCCCCGGCAGGTGTCCAACAGGCCCAAGGTGTGAAGGCAGTCATCTGCTCGGGACCAGGAAAATCATCAAAGTGCCGAACAAAGGACCAGAGGGCAACTCAGTAGTGCAGACACAGATCCACGCTGCCCTTTACACAGCTGTCTGGCTCAAAAACAGGAAACAAATGTTTCCACGCTAAGGGAGGCTAAGAGCCACTACAGTGACCTCTGCCCCTCCCATCCCAGAACACAAGGCCGAACACTGGCACCGCAGATGGAGTCAGCTAAATAAACGGGGAGACCAAGCGTGGTACCAACAACTGCCTTCCAGGACCCGCCCGACTGCCCACCAGCCGGGGCGCCCTGCCTGTGCCCTGGACGAGCAGCCCCTGGCATTTGGGCCACAACTGAGGGAAGGATACAGGTAGGGATCTGCGTTAATAACCTGAACCGACCCAGTGATGTGCTGACTCCCACCTGAACCGTGTGCCCACTGGTCCAGGTATTTGCTGTGCTTCCTACACAAACACGCTGAAGGTACCGACTCCTTAACACACCACAAGCATCCCGGGGCCGAGAGACGCTTCTTCCTCGGTCCTAATCTGCTCCCAGACAGTGGGTCCCAGGGACGCTTCGGCACGCTGGAACCCCTTGGGACATGTTGTGAGACCAGGTCTCAGCCCCTGACTCCAAATGCCTTCCCATCACGAGGTGTAATGAGCTGCCCGACATGGTCTCATCTGTGTGTCCGCATCCCTCAGGACCAGGGGTCTCACAGAATTTGGAATTCTTTCAGGTATTAGAAAGGTAACAAGATGCAGAGACATCTGTTATGTAAGAGCTCCAGTGTGGTTTAAAGTGAACCCACAGCCTAGTGCTTTAATACTGCTTTGCCCAGCCCTCTGGAAGGTCAGAGGTCATCCACTGTCTCCCCTCGCCGCATGCAGCCGGGCAACCTGAGGGGTGGGCTCTGGGGTCGGGTCAGCGCCGTGCCTGTGGACAGGCCCTGTACCCTTCTGAGCCCCACAGCCCGCCTACCGGTCCCTTCCCACGGGGCGCTCTCAGAGTACCGCCCGCACACTCACCATCACCGCAGCCACCTCACTGCCGACACTTCTCAGAGAGGCCTCCTCAGGACCTGCTTCCACCTCTCGTTCTCCTCTGCCTCAGAGCTGTCTCTGCTGCTCAGAGACCACAGCCTCAGTGAGCAGTTCTTGGGCTCACCTGTCGCTCTCCCGCTCGGTGGCCTCCACTCCTTGTTTCCCTGATGCCTCCTCTCAGCCCCACACTTGAGGCGGCCCCTGGGCTTCTGTCTCTGGCCTCGGCTGCTCTCTCTGGGCCTCTGCTCTCGCCAAAGCCTCCCATCCTCGTGGCTGAGATCACCTCCTTCACACCTGCAGAATACAGAGCTAACCCCTCGGCCAGGTGCATAACCTGCAGCGCCCAGTGCATCCCCCTTTTCCAAAGTTTCAGGAATTTCAAGACAACAAACTAAGAGCAGTGTTAGGCAAGAGAGGGCCCTTCTAAGCGGGGGCCCTGAGTGACAGTGGGATGTTGAGTCTGTCTCCTTTCCACCCTAACACTGATGTTCCACCTGGCAACAATCTTTCTAGCCATGCCCCGCAGTCCTCCAGTTCTTCCAGTCTTCCAGTCCAGAAACCCTGGAGTCCCTGTGACCCTTCTCTCCCAGCACAGTCCACGCCTGTCTCCTGTGGCTCACAGGGACCGATGACCCTATCCTACCCAGCTCAATTCTCTGCCTCCTGCACTCTCCCTCCCTCCCCTGGCTCACCTGTCTTGGAACTCTCCTGGCCCTCACAGCAGTGCCCTGTGACCCGTCACCACCTCTGATGGTCATCTGGTGCTAATTTAAATCCCTGTTTCTTCCCCAAGGGCATTATGAACTCACAAGGACCAAGGTTCTGTGTTTTCCCTCTTCTTGACTTTCCAACACGTAACGCTTTGCTGGGAGAGAGCTGTTCGGGAGTCGGGGATCCTCAAAATTACAAACGACTCTAGCAGTCACAATGTGCTTGGCTTCCATCAGCTCAAGAAAGGCTAGATCCCATTTCCCCTTCTCAACTATCCCTTGCCAGATCCAGAAGCCTGAGGAACCCAATCCCTGCTGGACTTTGGGGCAAAGGGGTAGCCTGGCATATCCTGCTGCACAAGGAGTGAGCAAGAACTGGAATCTGCCGTCTTTGACTGAGAGCGATCGCTACATGTGCGTGAGAAAACTACCTGGAGCTGGAGAAAGAAGCCCCCCGGAAAGCAGTAGACAGACCAACGCTTAGAACTTACACAAAGCTGAGAACAGTTCATGCTCCCACCAGCCAGAGTGGAAAGAGTTCAGTAGAGTGCTTAGAAGGGTACCGCTTCAGTGGTGGGCCAAATTAGCCCTGAAGACTGCTCTGGATCTGTCCTAACACACTTTAAAAGCAAGACCCAAAAGGATCCAACTGATTCCAAGTAACCCTATGCCAAAACGAAACCCAGCACTTTTTACATGAATACAAAATCCAGCACTCAACAATGTGAAATTCACGGTGTCCAGCACTGCAATAAAAAAACTGTCAAGCTAGAATTCTATACCCAATAAAAACAGCCTTCACAAATGAAGTAAAAATACCTTTTCAGACAAGCAAAAGCTGTCAGAATATAGTCAGCAGACCTGCACTATAAAAAATTTTAAGTTCTACAGGCAGAAGGAAAATACCAAAATGTGGATCTATACAAGGAAATGAAGAGTGACAGAAATGATAAAGATGTTGGTAATATAAGACTATTTCCATGTTTCCTCTCTTAAAAAGAAAACTACCTAAAACAAAACTGTGTATGCATATGTAAAAATAAAATGATTGACAACAGTACAAAGAAGAGAAGAAAATGGAAGTATGTAGTTGTAAGGTTACGTTCTATAAAAAAATAAGAGAGGCACACAGCCAATAAAAAGTGCTTAGTTAAACCAAGAGAAGTTACTAAAAGAGGGAAAAAGAAACAACAGATGAAACAAGTAGAAACAATTAGAAAGAAGGTAGATTTAAACTCAACCATGTTGATAATTACACTAAATGTAATTGGTCTAAGTACTCCAAATAAAAGGTAAGGATTTGCAGACTGGACAAAAAAGCAAGACCCAACTACATGCTGCCTACAAAAAAACAAACAAAAAAACCAAACTCCTATTTTAAATATAAAGATACAGATAGGTTAGAAGTAAAATACACTCCCACAAGTCAAAAAGAGTTAGAATGGCTATATCAGTATCACACAAAGTAGACTTCAGGACAAAAAATAATTTACTAGGTATAAAGAGCAACATTTCATAATGATGAAAGGGATCAATTCATCACGAAGACTTAACAATCTAACAACAGAACTTCAAATTTCATAAAGTGAAACTGATAGAACTAAAAGGAGAAATAGGCAAATCCATAACTACAGCTGGATTTCAACACTTCCCTCTCAGTATTTATATAATGAGACAGAAAATCAGTAAGGATACAGAAGACTTGAATACCATTATCAATCAACTTGAGTTAATTATTGACATGTATAAAGCATACAGAACACTTTACCAGCAAGAGCACTTCTCAAGCACTCACATAAACATTCACCAAGATAGGCCATTAGCTGGGCCATAAAACAAATTTCAGTAAGCTTAAAAAGATTTAAATTACACAAAGCAGGGGCTTCCCTGGTGGCACAGTGGTTAAGAATCCGTCTGCCAATGCAGGGGACACGGGTTTAAGCCCTGGCCCAGGAAGATCCCACCTGCCGCGGAGCAACTAAGCCCAGGTGCCACAACTACTGAGCCTGCACTCTAGAACCCATGTGCCACAACTACCGAAGCCTGTGCGCCTAGAGCCCGTGCTCCACAATAAAAGAAGCCACTGCAATGAGAAGCCCGCACACTGCAACCAAGAGTAGACCCCCCTCACCGCAACCAGAGAAAGCCCACACACAGCAATGAAGACCCAATGCAGCCAAAAATAAAAATAAATAAAATATACTAAAAAAATAAAAATTACACAAAGCATGATTTCTGAACAAAACAAACTAGAAATTAGTAACAGAAACTTATGTGGAAAATCTTCAAATGCTTGGAAATTCATCACCTTTCAAAACATAGCATGATTTAGCTTTTAGAAGGATCACTCACAATGCTGAATGGAAAACAGATGAGAGAGACAAGAGGCAAAAGTGATGAAACCCTTTAAGAGGCATTTTATAGTTGACCAGATAAGTGATGATGATGTTCATGGACCAGAATGTCAGGAGTGGAGGCAATGAGGTGTCAATATTTGAATGGTGAATAAGATGCACTCACGGATTGGATGCTGGGATCAAAGAGTGAGGGTTGACACCAAGATTTTTGACTTGTGCAAAACAAATGAAGTTTTAGAGTTGTCAGTTATGAGATGGGGAACATTAGTAGGGTAAGGATTTGAGGGGGATTATGAGTTTGGGACTTGTACAAATTGAGGTGCTTATCAGACACATCCGAATAGAGAAATCAAATAGGTAGTTGGAATCTGGTGTTCCTGGGAGACATGGGCTAAGTATATTTCGGGCTTCTATCAGCACATGGATGTTAAGGATCAAGAGACTGTGTGTAGATACAGAAAGGATCTAGAATCGAATCCTGCAGTATTCCAAGTTCAGTGGTTGGGAGAACGTGGAGCTAGTGGACTGAAGAGCAGCAAGGTAGAAGTAGAGTCCTGAACAACGTGAAGTTTGCAAGGAAGAGTGATCAACTCAACAAATGCTAACGTGGGACTGGAAGTGACCACGGATTAGTGTTTGTCTGGCTTAGGCTGGGCTGGGAGTTGAGGGGAAAGGGAGAATGTGCTAACAGGTACAAGGTTTCTTTTGGGGTTTATGGTAATGGTTGCACAACTCTGTCAATATACTAAAACCCATTGAATTGTACGATATAAGTCAGTGAATTATGCAGTATGTGGATTATACCTGAAAGCTGTTTCTAAAAATTGACCACTGGATTTAGCACATGGAGATCACTGCTGACCTTGAGCAAAGCAGTTCTGGTGGGGTGACAGCAGCAGTGCCTGATTGGAAGGGTTCAGAGAGAGGTGAGGAGAGGAATAGAAAAATGTGGCAACAGCTAGAGAGAAAACAAAATATTTGAGGGAATAAAATCATGTCTGTTTTGTTTGCTGTTAGGAGTAATCTAGTAGAGAGGCAAAGATTGACAGTGCAAAGGGAAGAAGAGAATGACAAAGTCCTCAGGTCTGTCTCACTTAACACCTGTAAAGTCTTCAGGGGCAAGTGAAGGGACTTACCTGGAGTCACACGACCGGGAGGAAAAGCAGGGCATGTGGATACATACGAAGGTGGGAAAGAAGAAGTGGGAGCTTGGGGGCAGTTCTAACTGCTTCGGTTTACTCACTGAGAGCGTGGTGACTGGCTGAGTGAGGAAAGCAGATAATTGGGGAAATAAAGTTTAATTAATGGGCAGTCCTGGGACCCACCTGAGACTTATGGTCACGAGTTTAAAGTGAGAACAGTCACAACTGCGTTTTTTCAGTCACATCTGGTGGTGCAGGTGCGCACACAGCACGTAGAACTTCGGTCTAACCCAGGCCGGGACTATACAGAGCTGCGTTCATAAGAAGAAACAAGATATGCGACACAGTTTATATTGCTGAACACCGATATGCCACTTTATTATCTGGACTTTTTTTTCCCATTTGTCACATACCTGTCAATGTTTACACAATGAGGAGTATCAACCAGCAGTGGAAGCAACCGACCAAATCAGCTGATAATTCTGTACCCTCTTAACACACATCAATTCTTACTTGGAAGGGACATCTTTGAGTCAGTCTCACGGCTATCCTTAAAATCAGTGTCAAGATTGTCACAACTTTAAATACAGATAGAACTGCCAGAAGTACATCATTTTATATATATATATATATGTATATATATGTATATATATATACACACATACAGAAAAATACAAGACTAATTGTTTTTCCACAATATTTAATTTACACACTACTGTAACTCTATGCAACTTCTGAAGACAGGTTAAGGGGTACAAGAAACTGTTTAGAGCAAGTAAGTCATTTGGTCCAATATTATCTTAATGTAATGGTTATTTGCTCCCTCCCTTTTATGTGATGACATACTATGACATACAACACATGCACAATCATTCACTTATGAACAAATGAGTAAGACGCCACTCAGACTAACATTTGTATACCCAGAGGGTCAACCAACCACACACAACTAGTAAGGCTATGATACAGCTATGCAGCATAAATGGTCAACACTGCTGATCCTAAAAGTGAGCACCATATATACATTTGAATATAAAAAACCACTGAAAACCAAACACATATGGGTTAGTTAAAAGGTGCCATTCCAAGGCTATACATAATCACAGGAAAAAGTATTTACATTACTTGGAAAACAGCTGCAACAAAGAGTTTATTGCCAATGCCCTTTATAAACTTCTCTCCTACGTTTAATACAGATGTTACGCTCACTATCTATGTGAACCACACATCTTATTTCTGGCCCTTTATAAGATCCCTGCTCAAGAATTTCAAGCAAATATGTTCTATGGCTTCACCCACACACCTATCCTCATAGCTCTCAATTATAAATATCACAATGAACTAGAGCTGTAGCTTAAAACGTATCTAGCCTAGGTCTAGAAAGTAAAATAAGTATTTTGACTATCATCTTTACTTAGTTTAGTAAGTATACTGTGAAATTCAGAGTTCTGAGTAAAACATATGAATCCTAAAGGAGCAGAGTCAGTGTGTACTTGGAGAAACCGTGACCAATGGAATGCTGTCCTTTGGTGCTCTGCCCACTCTATGGACCAGGCAACTGTCACCGCAGAGACACGACAGGAGGCTGATGAGTGTGGGAAGGCCCTGGGGCCCAGCCACATCCTATCACCAATGTCCCTAAGTGTTGCTTTTAAGACCCCCTGGGCACAGCATGAAAAAGTAGCATCTGGTCCCCTTCCAAAATGATACTGTGTCCTACAAGATAAAAGCCACGAAAGATGATTATCTGGTCAAAAGTAGTCTTTGTACAGGAATAGTTTAAAGCAAAAGTTCTTTGATTATTGTTTTTGCAGGAAGGCAAACTGAAAAACACTTCCAGCAAAAAAAAAAAAACAAAAAACAAAGCAGGCTTTGTGCATTTTTGCTTGCTTTATGTGTGAATTCTTACCCTTTTATGTATATTTTTTAATCAGCCAATTTTCATAGGTAGCTGAGCTAAAAGACGTAAAAGAATGGAAGTTAACAAAAGAGACAACCTAATTATCAAACTCCTAAAAATCAAATGCCAATAATCTTTTTTTTTTTTTTAATTTATGGGGTTTTGACTTTGCCAACATCTGGGTACACCTTTGCTTCTATATTAGGCCCTATAGTTTCTTCTATCTATGTGGTTATAAAGGAACTCTGGGGTGTGCCCTCCAGGAAGGAATTAACACCAAGCATCGTTTTGTTCCGTTAGACAGACACACACTCTGTAAGTAGAGTTAAGACATCATCAGTTCACTTTATCACATTACAAAATGAGATTGTCTGCTTGTGATTTACCTCTACGGGGAAGCTGCCTTAAATCTAAGTACTTGATCTCACCTATTACAAAACAAGAGAATCTTTTTCAGTTAAATTTTAAGAGCCCAAACTGTTTCACACTATAGCTTAAGACAAACAGGTGTGGGTATGTTGAAATCATGGTTTTAAGGTTGTCAGTGCAGACGCTCACTGTACTCTGCACAGGCCCTGGCATCTGGGGGCGCGCAGCACGCTCGCGGGCTCTAGGCCTGATGGCATCACAACGTTATTGCTTTGGTTCTGCCTCAGACACCAGAGTGTGCCTCAGATCACGGAGGTTCCATGTCACAGAAGGTCGGAGCAGGAATTTAGGTTTTTCACAAGGAAAATCATTTTTTCTCTCTCTAGGTTAAGTGCAGAACATCAAATTTCTAAGTGCTCCATTTATATTAGGTTCCAAATATACATTTTAATTTAATCCTGATCATCCACATTAAAATTATAAATGTAAAAATTACACAAGACTTTTCAGCTGGAAAAAAAAAAGGAGTGTCTAGCAGCATGCACAAAGACCATGCATTTGTCAAGTCGTCAGGCGAACAAATGAAAAAGTAATAAATAATTGCCCGCTTTAAAAGAGGAAAACCGAAAAGGGACCAGTGAAGTGAGCCGGTCTTCGCCGCTCTGAGCAGGAAGCGCACCGAGGTCAGATGACGTGGCAGCAGCTGGCCTGGCTGGAGGCGCACAACAGCCCCTCCTTGGGGTTCCGCTGGATGTTCACAGAGATGGTCTTTTCGCACAGAGGTAGCTGGAGCACGTTGTTTTTCAGATTCTTGCTCTTTATCCGGTCCAACTCCACGGTGGTGTTCGCCACGTGGTCGGAGAAGAACTTCATGCCGCCCACGGCTGGGGCGGGCGCCGCACCGCCTGCGGAGCCGATGCACATCTTCCAGGCGGACTTCTCCTGGACCTTCACGCTGGAGAACGACAGGCTGCCCTGCGGGTCGATAATGTACTTGGCGCTCCCGTGCAGCTGGGAGCCGAGGCAGAGGCCCATGAGTTTGAGGCTCTCCACCAGCTCCCCGGCGCCGCGCGCCGCCAGCTGCGTGGACGTGGAGGAGCCGGGGCCGGCGCAGCGGCGGGCACTGCCTGACGTGCCGCCCGGGGCGCCGCCCGACCCCCCCGCGGGGCCGCCCCCGCCAGCGCTGTGCTCGCTGGGGCTGGCCTTGTCCGCGCCCCCGCCGCCGCGGCTCGGCTTGCTCTGGCCGCCGCCGTCCCCCTCGCTGCCCGGGGGCCCCTCGCTGCTGTCCCGGCGGTGCCAGGAGTAGGTGAAGCCACTGTCTTTATCCAGCCGCCGGCGGCTCTCCGAGTCGTCGTCGCTGGTCTCCGAGCTGCTGCAGCTGGAGCCGCGGCCCTGACTTTTCCTGCGGTGGTAGCGTTTGTGGACCGTCCCCGGGGAAGCAATGTTCATCTTCAAGCGGCTCAGCTTGGGAGGCAGGTTCTCATCCATGTCGAACTCGTCGTCCGACTCCCCCTCCTCGAATATCTGGTTGAGGACCGGGGCGCTCTTCCTGGACGTCAGGCGGTTGGTCACGGACGGCTTGCGGCGCAGAACCACCTGTGTTGAGAGGGACATGGGCTTCTTGTCCTCCTCGTCTTCCTCTTCGTCTTCCTCCACCCGAAACAGACACTTCCGCCCACTGGCTGCGGGTTTCAGGCTGGCGGGTGGCCCCGCGGACAGCGCGGGCCCGGCCAACTCGGGGAGGTCGTCTTTCTTAGCCGAGTCACACAGGCCTTTGCTCCTGTGGCCGTTGAGAACACTGTCGGCAGCCCGAGCAGGAGACTGAGGGACAGTCGCGTGGGACAAAGGAGTGGCCGTGAGGTCATCCTCAAGGTCCTGGGGCACGTCAATTTTGGTTGGCCATGACTGCCTATGTAACAGATTGGAAAAAAAAGAAAAGAAAAGCTATGTAATGGTACACAGACTTTACCCAAGTACCTTAAATAAAACTTACTGGGACAAAATACACAGGCTTTACAAAAAAAAAAAAAGAAAACAAAAGAGAAGAAAAGACAGCAGCCTTGCAAACCCATTCAACATCCTGTAAACATCACAAGGACACTAGAAGGGCAAATGTTACTTTGAAATGTGGTTCAGTTTACGGCTTATTGGCCAAATGAAAACTTCATCACGGTTGTCAGAAAAGGGGGCAAACGTCTTTTCTATAGAAACGTTTTATACCACAAGAAAAACCTTTTTAGAAAGTACAAGGGAGTTATCACCAAAGCAAAACCTGAACACAGGTTTTGCTCCTTCCGGTCTTAAGATCACAACCTTTGAAGGTATATTACACTGCTAATAAATTCACCTGAAATTTCCAGTCCTCCAGATTTTACTGGATGGTGTTAATAGTTGGTGTTTACAAAAACAAATGGAAATAGTTTACTGCATTTAAATATGATCCTGGAGAGGAAAGTCAGTGAATACTGGTATACATAAATCGCTTCTTCACCAAGTAAAATATGCACCCTCTAAACTAAATACTTTTTTTTTTTTTTGCGGTACGCAGGCCTCTCACTGTTGTGGCCTCTCCCGTTGTGGAGCACAGGCTCCGGACGCGCAGGCTCAGCGGCCATGGCTCACGGGCCCAGCCCCTCCGCGGCATGTGGGATCTTCCCAGACCGGGGCACGAACCTGTGTCCCCTGCATCGGCAGGCGTCCTCAACCACTGCGCCACCAGGGAAGCCCAATACATACATTTTTAAATGACGACACAGGAGTCCTGCATAGCAAAATCCACTGTTATTTAAACTTTGATTCTATCCCTTAATCCAGAGTCACCCAAGTAGTAAGAACACTGCTTGGTAGCCCAAGGAAGACTTCTGAAAGTGAGGTCTCCAGCCTGTTTTGAACAAACATCTTGAATTCTCAACTGCCCTCTCTGCTCAGGGGAACAGTAGACGCCAGTGACACTGAAAACAGCCACTGGTACGCTGACACTTCCATGTCACACCACTTACGTTATCCTGGACATAAAACCCAATTTAAATCTATAGCCTTAAAAAACCCATAGGAGTTTACAGCAGACCTCCTTCCCCAATTCGGAGCCTCCTCCTCTCTCTCAAGGATGGAGTGGGTCCGTTTGCTGGTCACTGCTTGGTAGTTTACAGAAGCTGGGTGTGCAATGATTCTGAGGTCAAGCAGCGTCTCTGGACAAGTCCTCTGTCCTCACAACACAACTGTACCAACTCCAGATGAGCCTCGGGGCCCTAGGAAACGGCACACAACATTCCTTTCAGGCTGCTCCTCAGAGAGCAGCCACCCAAAAGGTCACCCTGGCAAACGCTGGGGTCCCTGTAGTGGGAGGCAGGTGCGGACAGTGCGTCTGACCCACCAGGGCGGCAGCCAGTCCACCCGAGGGAGGCAGGGCACAGATGTGCCGGAGGCGCTTCTCTCCCCACCAACCCCAAGAGAAAGCCAAAACCACCCTCAGAACCCACCCCCAGAAACCAGATGGTTACTAAGCGCTGCAGCTGTACCACACACGCTATCTCCACTTCTGAACCAATGGCTCTTATTTATATGAGTAAATCAGATTGTTAAGCAGCTCACATTTATTAAGAACATATCTGGCCCCAACGCTGTACTAGACTTAATGAGCACAACACCGTAAGAAGATCACGGCTTATCTTAACGAAAGGTAAGAAAGACTGCTAACAAGAACTATAAACGAGTCACACTGACAGCACAGTTCACACTGAGAACTTACTAGAGCCAGCACTGTGGAGAGAGCCTGACAGCAATTCATTCATTTAATCCCACCACAATCCCATCCTCCCTCGACAGTGAAGAAATCAAAACACAGAGAGTGTAAGCAACCTGCCCAAGGCCACAGGGGCTTGAAGCCAGTGACATCTAGGCTGAGTTCAGTGGTTACCAAACCCCCAGAGCAGTGGATTCACTCTGCAACCCAGGAAGCCCTCTGAATGACTGCCTATCGAATGGACGGCACCTTTGCAGTCAGGCCTCTGTGGTTTTCCTTACTTCCTAGTTTCTCTCTGGAAGGATGCGGGCACTGGTCCCACCCGTGTGGAGTTCAGCTCCCAGGACTTCACAAAGCTCTTCTAACAGAATACACGTGTTTCCATCCCATGCTGGCAGGACCCAAAGAGCGTATCCGCTCTCTGGGGCTCGCTCTCCCTGACTTGACCTACCCATGCCCCACAAATGACTCTGCTGGTTAGACGCCAACCACATTTCTGCACCCCAAGTCACTTTGACCCCAAGGCACACCCAGCAATGGAACCAAGTTAGGGTGCAGGGTTTTGACAACAAAGAGAAGGCAAGTAAGCAGACATCCACCACCTGCCAGTGGGCCCTGGGCCCCAGGAGGACAGGCCCTGACAGCATCTCCACTCTGTAATCCCCAGGTGGGTAAAAGGAAAGTGCATGGAAGGCTCTGATATTTCTTTATAACTACTGTTGGCTTTGTAATTTCTATGATACAGTAAAACCAATTTAGTTCATTTACATATCTGCTCAACTTCAGATTGAGTTCCGATCTGTTCCCCTAAAAATAAAACAGTTCAATTCCAAATATTCCCTTCTCCAAAACACTGCAGTGGCTCCAGGCCTGGCGCAGCATGTGGCGATGGCTCTGGAGCCACTCTTGCCCGCCAGAGGGCTCGGGCCACGACTAGGTTGACCCTAACCCCTCACTGTCACTCTCCTGGTTTGTCCCATGTGCAAGGGTCCCCATGCTCCCTGGGGCCCAGTCTTCTTCCAAGCTGACACCAGACAGAGTGTCTAGTTTTCATTATGCAAGAGTATGTCCAGGATATAGATGCAGTTACCAAATTCATCTTCCCATTAAACTAGACTTCTAAATATTTAGTCTTTGGTCACCCGGGAATGTTTTCTTGTCTCTTCTCTGTTGCTCCATCCCAAGTAACAACCTACACATGGCAAGGTGACTGCAAGTAATTTAAAATCCAATGGTATTCTTCCTCTTTTAAGTAGTAATTACTGTTACATATTCACACGTATATGTTTATATAGCTATGTACAAGTAGAGAATTATTTAGAACCAAGAGCATCCTTCTAGTTTTTTTAAATTTTTTTTAACTACTTATTTTATATTTATTTATTTAGGCTGCGTCGGGACTTAGTTGCAGCACAAGGGATCTTCATTGCAGCATGTGGGATCTTTCGTTGCGGCACGCAGGCTTCTCTCTAGTTGCAGCACACAGGCTCTGTAGTTATGGCATGCAGGTTCCAGAGCGTGTGGGCTCTGTAGTGTGCAGAACGCAGGCTCTCTAGTTGAGGAACGCGAGCTCAGTAGTTGTGGCGCACAGGTTTAGTTGCCCCACGGCACGTGGGACCTTAGATCCCCGACCAGGGATTGACCCTCATCCCCTGCATTGGAAGGCGGATTCTTTACCACTGGACCACCAGGGAAGTCCCTCCTTCTGTTTTTGAATCACTATAATTCCATGGATTACTTCATCTGAATAAAGATAAAGTCTAAATAAATTTTCATAATGGTGACAAAAAAAGTAACCCTTCCCAAGCTTTGATATTAAATGGAAAGCTAATATGGCAGAAGAAAAAGAGGAGAAGGAAGGTAGGGGGAGAAGAGGAGGGGGGTGGGGGGAAGGGGGAGAGTTGGGAAAGGAAGGGAAGGAAAACACAGGGGAGACGAGCACACAGTCACTGCTTTACCAAAGGTGATGTGGTGGGGAAACATTCTCAACAATGACAGCAAACACGTGAAGCCCAGTTCAAAGCACTTCACATATATTAATTCGTTTATCCATCACCACAACCCCAAGAGGTAAACAGGATTACTACTCCCACTTCACAGGAAGCTGAGTCAGAGAGAGGTTAAGTGACCTCCCAAGATCAAGCAGCTGACCAGTCAACTGAATCCCTGAAACCCTAAGACGGCATCGTGCCACAGACATGCTCTGTATGGCTTTTAAAATTATGTCCAATACTGAGGGAAAACCTGGCCTCGTTCCTAGAACGAAAAATTAAAGAAAATAACACATTTACACATGTCCAATCTGGAAGAGCTTAGTGAAAATAGCTGGCACGCTAGCCTGAGGCTGCGGCTTCTCCGCAGGTGTCTTTGTGGCCAAGCCAGCAACTGCAGCCCCTCGCTCCGCTAAGCCCGAGAGGGGAAGGCATCCCTGGTGACCAGGGAACCAGGACCCCCACTCACGTGGAGGGCCCACAGGTGGCCCCTCCAGCGAGGCTGTCACCACTCTTTACACTCCCACCCCACAGACTTAGGAAACATCAAAAAAAGTTCACTATTTCAAAACGTTAACTTACTAAAATCAGTGAAGATTTTTTTCTCACCTAAACTGGGCCTTGATGTTGCTAGGGCTTGCAGACCTGGTCTGTATTTCTTTCTCTTGCTTTTCCCTCAGGATCCTTTCGGCAAGCAAGAAGTAAGTGGCTGTGATGTGGTTGTACCTGTTGGTTTCCAGGGCTCTGAGGAAGTAAGAGAGAGGGAATATAAGCCACATTCGCAGGTTTGTTTTTGCACAAGCAGAACTGGATTTTTTTTTTTTTTTAAGTACAAGCAAATAAAATCTAATGACCTGGAATCTTTAAAATTACGGGGAAAAAACAACCCAACACATACACACAAATGAGAAAAAAACCTAGTAGATCATTCTTAAAATTCTAAGTCACAACTTCATAAAAACGTTCAATTAGTAAGAAAAACCCAAAATGCTGATGGCAGCTAAGCTGGATGTTGGTTTTAGATGCACAAAATAATGAAGTTTCCAAGAATGTACACATTATTCAAAAATTTAATGTGTGTCAGTGTTTATTTCCATTACACTGGTTTACTTGCTTCCAGCAGAACTATGAAATGAGTTATATGAATGTACACTGAAGCACTAGTATCAATCAGAAAAATTAGAAAAAGCTTTTATTTTTATACTCTTTGTATTTATTGGCATTTTCCGACATGAATGAATTATTAATACATTGAAAGCATGTCATTAGCCTCTTCTTTGAATAAAATCTACGTATTCATTCATCCACCTCAAAAGTAATGCTCTCTGAGTCCGTCGTCTGGCCGGCGCTGTGCTGGAGCACACAGCCTGCCTGCCCTCCTGCAGCTGGCCAGTAGTGGGACACAGGAGGAATGCCACAGAGGATCCACACGGCCCAGAAATATGTAATTATGCTTTTCAGGACCTTTCTGTAGTTAGCGAACATATGCAATGAACACTTCGGGAGGAAACGATACAGGAGTCTCTCCTCACAAAACAGACGGTGGGGCCTCAGCTAATGGGGGCAAGTGGGGCTGAATGAGAGGTCCTAAAGGAAGAGCCCGAGGTGAAATTCGGGGCCACAATGACTTCTCAGAGTGATTTCCTCAGCTGAGCACAGGGTAGAGCTGCGGGCTTGTGTTAAGGGGACCAATAAATGTGTCTATGAACTCAGGAATCACCCTGCAGTGAGGAGCTTCTCGTATTGTGGGCAGCAAGAAAGACTTGCCCGAGACCAGCCGGGAGGACTCGGGCTCAGGGCATCACCTGAGGCATCACCTCTCCTTCTGGATTGATAATTGAATTCACATGAATTAAATAGTTCTATACTACACCACTGCATGCATTTATTCATTTAAAAATATTAAGCCAATTCAGGGCGATAAAAATAGCCTTTTTTATTCACTCAAAAGTGAAAAATCATTTTCCACATATTCCTAAAGTGAGTGTTGTCCTTGCCAGAAAGAACAAGTGTCCTGCACTTCTCTGTTTCTCTAGGTCAATCTGTGAAAACTGAGAATGCACTCAGAAACCTGAAGAAATTTGTACATAAACCAAAACGATGATTAGTTTTATAAACCCTTCTTTCCAGTGTACCCTAAAGATGCATGTCCTTTATACAGACACCACCCTTCTCAGGGACCAGACCCTCAGGTGCCACGTGTGACAGTCTGCCACGCTGTAGAGGTAAGTCCAGCCTGCAGCCTCCTCTCCCCCGAGGACAGGTACCTGGGTCAGATCACTCAGCCAGGCCAGAGTGGCCCGCCCGATGGGAACCTCTTTTTTGCCCCCCAGAGTACATCCTCTTTCCATCATATCCAACTATTTCATTCAATGGGTTAAATAACTTTTGACTCTTCATTTGTGGAAACGCTTCGTATTTTTACAGACAGGACCTCTTACAGAAATGAATATCATTGTTAAAGCCAACTGCATCTTTATATTATCCTTGATTCCCAACTTCTTAGGTTATAAAAAACTGTCTTTGGTTTTAAAAAGTGTAACCAACAACTTGTGCATCTCGTGGGTTCCAGGTTACTGTAGCAAGGGCTCTAAAGAGCCAGACAGTAAATATTTTGAGTTTTGTAGGTAACATGGTCCATCTCGCAATGAGGCTGATACTGCAGCACAATGCTGCCATGGACAACACGTAAACAAACGGGCTCAGCTGTGGGCCACTACAACTTTATTTACAAAAATGTGTGACTGGACGCATATAGCAGCCCTGATTTTGAGGAATTGTGGTGTCGCCCCCTTGAGTGTCCCTGCTTCCTTATGGGGACCAGAGGGAGACCCAAGAATTACGAGGATACAGCAATGGACAAGGCATGTACTGGGATATAAAACAGTCTATTCCAATCCACTTCTGTAAGAGGGGAGAAAGGCCACAGGACTCACTGTTCACTAGTACAAAAATAAAAACAAAAGAGCACTGGGCCAGAAACTCTAGAGATAAATGACATAACCCCTGCCCACTGGCAACCCTATCCATTACACAGTGTCCACAAGCCCTGACACGTTAAGAAAAGAGCCCATCCCAAGAACCCTATGCCCACGGCCCCTGTACTGATGAGCGCCGACATACTCGACAATGGCATCCCGATCCGCTATGTCCCCGAGCACCATGCGCTGAATGATGCTGTTGTGCTCCTCTTCCGAGAGGTTTTTATATGACACGAGGGGGATGTTATACTTCGTGGCTGGGGAAGGGTCCACTCCCTGAAGCCAAGGATGGTTTTCAATCTCTTCTAAAGAGGCCCTTCTCTTGGGATCTCTCTGTAGCATCCTTGTGATCAGGCTGGAAAGGAAGGTAAGTCCATTGTTAAAGCAAACTGCTGTGAGGGATTAGTAATGGTGGGTTACTGTATTTATCAGAATTGTTTCCTAAACTTACACCATCAATTTCATTACGTCCACTAGAGGTGATGGTGGGGCAGATGGGAATAAAGAAAGTGCCATCAGATTCATAAAATAAAAAATCACAACCACCAGATATACTGACAAGCCAAACACACAAATGCAGTTTCCTACCACCTACAAGTAACTCTAGGTACCAACATCTGTCCTTGAATTAACTGTGGCATGGTGGCGTACCCGAATCAGATACAACGATCAGCGACGACATACAGAATAGGGTGCATGAGCCAACTTCTGTTTCCGGAAGAATGAATGACCATCCTGATGAAAGCAACCAAAATGACATATATTTTTAGACAAATATTTTGTTTACAGGCATTGTGTTGGCAGGAAGGAAGGGAGGGAGGGCAGACAGAAACATGGACGGATGAACTACTCAGCAGGTAAAAACAGAGTAAAAGCAAGACTCTTAGGAGCAAATGACAAAGTTGGCCTTGGCCTGATTGTTTCTGCTTTTTTCTGTTTCCACACTGAGTACACGAAACAGAATATCACCAGAATATAACATGTACGGCCTATTGAAAGTGGGGGATGCAACTAGAACCCTTGCAAAGAACTGGGACCCCAGCTTCAGTGTGAAGATGAACGAGAAGAAACAAACCTACTGCTAAGATGTCAAGAGGGAAATCTGCTGCCTCAACAGTGCTGTGGAGGTGAGATGGGGGAATTTCTTCTAAGAACTTCTAACTACAAGCTGGTCCTCTCACAAGTTTGGGGTCCAAATTAATGATAGTATATCTGTATGGTACACATAGTGAAAAAGTTAATTTTAAGAGGTTTCAGGCTGGACGTGCCCATGGGCAACTAGTAGAAAAGCAAATGCAAACTGTTTCTCCAGGAAATGTAACTTAAAAGAACTGCCACATAATTTTATAAGAAATCTGACCTTGCAGTCGAAAACTACAAAGGAAACAAGGTACCACTGCAAGAACTAAAAGACACGATGGCAAAATCAGAATGCAAAGACATCAAATACATCTATTTCTACCAGTGAACACAATAAAAATAAATGGAATAAACTCTCCAGTTAAAAGACAATCCTCAGATGGGAGCATTGGTCAGATGGGATTAATCAAAAATCCAGCTCCCAACTGTTAAAAAAAGATGTACCTAAAAACAAGCCAATAAAAGATTTAAAGTAAAAGAATGGAAACCTATATAGCACATAAATGCTAACCAAAAGACAACTGGAATGGTGAGCTAAAACTAGACAACATAGACTGACTTTAAAGCCCAAAGCATTATTAGAGATAAATAGTGATACAAAGGTTCAATTCACCAGCAAGACACAACAGTTTTCAACTTGTTTGGCCCTAATAACATTCCCCCGAAACACCCAAAGCAAACACTGAGAGACTTTCAAGAATAAAAAAAATACATTTACAATGTTGTATTAATGGGGGTAATCACTTTTTTTTTTGCCTATAATATACTTCCATGTAGTGGAAGAATATCTCAGTAAGTGATAGATCAAGCAGTCAAAAGACTCAGAAGTAATTTTAAACATCATAATAAACAAGCTTAGTCTTAAGGACTTATACAGAACTCTGACCCCAACAATTAGAAAACATACATTCTTTTCCAGAACAAAAGGATTATTTACAAAAACTGACTCCATGCTAAGCCGTAGGAAGCCTTACCAATTTTAAAAAAACTAGTAACATACAGACTATATTCTTGGATCACAATGCAATTAAGTTAGAAATGAATAGAAGTTAATTAGTAAAGCTACACATTTGGAAATTTAAAATACCCCTCTGAAAGTAATAGGTTAAATAAACCCATGGAACCTATAAAATAATCAGAACTGAATAACAAAAGGACTATTAATCAAAACTAATGGGACGCAGCTGAAATGGTACTAAGAGGCCATTTATAGCCTTAACTACTACCTTAGAAAAGGAAAATTTATTATCTGAAACCCCGCTTAAGAAAAAGAACAATTAGCCCATTAAGTAGGCAGAAGGAAATAATACAGACAAAAGAATATCAATAGCATAAAACAAAAAATATAATAGTAAATTAATAAAGACAAAAGATAGTTCTTTGAAAAAGGTTAAAATGAACAAACCTCATGTAAGACTGATCAAGACAAAAATAGAGAATGCAAAAATAGAGAAGGCAAAAAAATCAGTGAGATTGAAAAAGGGCAACAACTCCACTAATTCATAGGCTTTAAAAATATAATTAGAGGGTTTCCCTGGTGGCACAGTGGTTGAAAGTCCGCCTGCCGATGCAGGGGACACGGGTTCGTGCCCCGGTCCGGGAAGATCCCACATGCCGCGGAGCGGCTGGGCCCGTGAGCCATGGCCGCTGAGCCTGCGCATCCGGAGCCTGTGCTCCGTGACGGGAGAGGCCACAACAGTAAGAGGCCTGCGTACCGCAAAATAAAATTAAAAAAAATAAAAAATAAAAATATAATTAGAGGATATTATAAATACTTGAGGCCACTAAATTTGAAAATTTAGGTAAAATGGACAAGCTCCTTAAGAAACAAAACTTACCAAAACTGACAGGAAAAAGGAAAAAGTAGGAAAAAGTAGAAACTGAATGGTCCTATGATTATCAAAGATAATCCTTCTAGGAGGGAGACACCAAGAAGAGGCTTCTAAAATATTAGAACCGTTCTTTATCTTAAGCTGGATAATGGGTTCATTTTATTACATACATATTTTATCCATTCTTTTGAATGATAAATGTCAATATAAAAAGAAGTTACTCTGTTTTAGTTTTTTTCAGAAGGGGCTATGGAGATACTCCTTGAATTACAAACATCTAACATGCACACAACATACACCCCCAGAGAGCAGCCTGCTTCCTGGGGTAGAGAATAATAATAGTAAGGGTATAAGGGGGAGGAGGAGGAGGAGAGTCATCAATATTCATCTTGTGCTACTTATGTGCTAAAGACTGAGCTACAAGCTTTATATACATTAATTCATTTGATTTTCACAATAACCCTGTAAGGTATGTTCCACCATTCTCCTATCATTAGTAAACTGAGAAACCAGTAGCTGAATCCAGAGTTGGAATTCCTAAATTCTTAACTATGGCCTAAGATGGGGATCCACTTGGAGAAAAGGTTCCTCAAGCTCAGATTTCCTTCTTATCAGCTGATGGGAGAAACTAGAAACTTTATTACTCTAGCAAAATCCTTTAAGTAGCTATCATCTCAGGTGACCTTATTTTAAAATATCACCATAATATCAAAGAAATACTGAACTTCCAACAGTTCTTTTACTCCATTATGAATTTATCACTACACATATCACAGTACTATATATATAGTACTTTAAATTCCCAGTAATCAGCTTGCATATACTTCTTCCCACAGTCACATGAACCAAAACAGAGCTCTTCAGTCAACTGGGGAGAGAAGTACATGAATAAAATTATGAGGCATGCTATGTAAATCCTAAAATGGTGTGTTGATGGTCTATTTCAGGAAAGAAAATTCCCTAACTCTTCTCTGGAATGTCAAATAATTCCAGGTGCAAAAAGAGAAAGTAGTTCTTATGGTAATTCTTCAAGTGAAAGTAACCCACTTCTCCTGGAGGCTGGAGAGGCATAAAATGGGTTTCTTGAAAACTGGCATATGTGAAAAATAGACTAATACATTCCATACTCCAATATTAAATTTCAATCATATTCTATGGTTAACTCCCCAAAACATACTTAACAAGAGCAGAAATATTGGGTTCAAAAATTAAAATGAACAAAGATACCCACATACTTTTTTTTCTTTTACTTACTCTTTACACCCTTTAGATACGTGGGATGGTACTGTATATTTGCAATCCATGATCATTGTCAATGTTTCACTGTCATTGGCCTCTTGAAATGGTGGCTGCCCACACACCAACATGAAAAGGATCACTCCCAGACTCCATATATCTACAAATCAAAGACATACTGTTAAATACTGAATTAGTTAGAAAACAAAAAACACTCAGAGGAGTAAAAGTAGACTAACAAGATTGTATTCTGAGGAGTCAAAAAACCTTCTACAAACAAATGAAAACAAAACATGATGATCCAAAACCTATGTGATGCAGCCAAAGCAGTTCTAAGAGGGAAGTTTATAGCAATACAATCTTACCTCAGGAAACAAAAAAAAGCCCAAATAAACAACCTAATCTTACACCTAAAGCAACTAAAGCAACAAAACCCAAAGTTAGTAGAAGGAAAGAAAGCATAAAGATCAGAGCAGAAATAAAAGAAACAGGGATGACGAAACCAATAGTAAAGATCAATGAAATTAAAAGCTGTTTCTTTGAAAAGATAAACAAAACTGATAAACCTTTAGCCAGACTCATCAAGAAAAAAAGGGAGAGGGCTCAAATCAGTTAGAAATGAAAAAGGAAAAGTTACAACAGACACCACAAAAACACAAAGGATCATAAGAAACTATTAAAATCAACTGTATGCCAATAAAATGGACAACCTAGAAGAAATGGACAAATTCTTAGAAAGGTACAATCTTCCAAGATTGAACAAGGAAAAAACAGAAAATATGTATAGACCAATCACAAGTACTGAAATTGAAACTGTGATTAAAACCTCCCAACAAACAATAGTCCAGGACCAGATGGCTTCACAGGCAAATCCTATCAAGCATTTAGAGAAGTGTTAACACCTATCCTTCAGAAACTATTTCAAAATATTGCAGAGGAAGGAACAGTCCCAAACTCATTCTAAGCAACTACCATCACCCTGATACCAAAACCAGAAAAAGATACAACAAAAAAAGAAAATTACAGGCCAATATCACTGATGAACACAGACACAAAAAATCCTCAACAAAATACTAGTAAACTGAATCCAACAATACATTAAAAGGATACCCACACCATGATCAAGTGGGATTTATCCCAGAGGTGCAAGGATTTTTCAATATCCACAAGTCAGTGTGATACACCACATTAACAAACTGAAGAATAAAAACTAGATGATCATCTCAATAGCTGCAGAAGAAGCTTTTCACAAAATTCAACACCCATTTATCATAAAAACTCTCCAGAAAGTGGGCATAGAGGGAACCTACCTCAACATAATAAAGGCTATATATGACAAACCCACAGCAAACATCATTCTCAACAGTGAAAAACTGAAAGCATTTCCTCTAAGATCAGCAACAAGACAAGGATGTCCACCCTCACCACTTTTATTCAACATAGTTTTGGAAGTCCTAGCCATGGCAATCAGAGAAGAAAAAGAAATAAAGGGAATAAAATTTGGAAAAGAAGAAGTAAAACTGTCACTGTTTGCAGATGACATGATACTATACATAGAAAATCCTAAAGATGCTACCAGAAAACTACTAGAGCTAATCAATGAATCTGGTAAAGTTGCAAGATACTAAATTAACACAGAAATCTGCTGCATTTCTATACACTAACAACAAAAGAGCAGAAAGAGAAATTAAGGAAACAATCCCATGTACCATCACATCAAAAAGAATAAAATACCTAGGAATAAAGCTACCTAAGGAGGCAAAAGACCTGTGCTCCAAAAACTGTAAGACACTGATGAAAGAGATCAAAGGTGACACAAACAGATGGGAAGATACACCATGTTCTTGGATTAGAAGAACAATATTGTCAAAATGACCATACGGGGCTTCTCTGGTGGCGCAGTGGTTGAGAGTCCGCCTGCCGATGCAGGGGACACAGGTTCGTGCCCCGGTCCAGGAAGATCCTACATGCTGCAGAGCGGCTAGGCCCGTGAGCCATGGCCGCTAAGCCTGCGCGTCCGGAGCCTGTGCTCCACAACAGGAGAGGCCACAACAGTGAGAGGCCCGCGTACCGCAAAAAAAAAAAAAAAAAATGACTATACGATCCAAGGTAATCTACAGATTCAATGCAACTCCTATGAAATAAATTACCAGTGGCATTTTTTTCAGATCTAGAACAAAAAAATCTTAAAATTTATATGGAAACACACAAGATCCCGAATAGCCAAAGCAATCTTGAGAAAGAAAAACAGAGCTGGAGGAATCAGGCTCCCCGACTTCAGACTATACTATAAAGTTACAATAATCAAAACAGTATGACACTGGCACAGAGACAGACTTACAGATCAGTGGAACAGGATATAGAAAGCCCAGAAATAAACCCATGTACCAATGGTCAATTACTCTATGATGAAGGAGGCAAGAATATACAATGGAGAAAAGACAGCCTCTTCAATAAGTGGTGCTGGGAAAACTGGACAGCTACATGTAAAAGAATGAAATTAGAAGATTCTCTAACACGATACACAAAAATAAACTCAAAATGGATTAAAGACCCAAATGTAAGGCCAGATACTATCCAACTCTTAGAAGAAAACATAGGCAGAACACTCTTTGACATAAATTTCAGGAATATCTTTTTGGATCAACTTCCTAGAGTAATGAAAATAAAAATAAACAAATGGGACCTAACTGAACTCAAAAGCTTTTGCACAGCAAAGGAAACCATAAACAAAACGCAATGCAACCCACAGAGTGGGAGAAAATATTTGCAAACGATGTGACCAACAAGGGATTAATCTCCAAAATATACTATCAGCTCATGCAGCTCAGTATCAAAAAAACAAACAACCCAATCAAAATATGCACAGAAGATCTAAAGAGACATTTCTCCAAAGAAGACATACAGATGGCCAAGAGACACATGAAAAGATGCTCAACATCACTAATTATTAGAGAAATGCAAATCAAAACTCCAATGAGGTATCACCTCACACGGGTCAGAATGGCCATCATCAAAAAGCCCACAAATGATAGGGGACTTCCCTGGTGCTCCAGTGGCTAAGACTCTGTTCTCCCAACATAGGGAGCCTGGGTTCAATCCCTGCTCAGGGAACTAGATCCCACATGCCACAACTAAAGATCCCGCATGCCACAACTAAAGATCCCACGTGCCACAGCTAAAAGATCCCTCATGCTGAAACGAAGATCCTGTGTGTGGCAATGAAAATCCCGCATGCCACAACTAACACCCGGTGCAGCCAAATAAATAAATAAATAAATTTTTTTAAGTCTACAAACAATAAATGCTGGAGAGGGTGTGGAAAGAGGGGAACCCTCCTACACTGTTGGTGGGAATGTAAATTGGTACAGCCACTATGGAGAACAGTATGGAGGTTCTTTAAAAAACTAAAAATAGAGATACCATATGATCCAGCAACCCCACTCCTGGGCATATATCTGGAGAAAACCATACTTTGAAAAGATACATGCAACCCCATGTTCTTTGCAGCACCATATACAATAGCCAAGACATGGAAACAGCCTAAATGGCCATCAACAGATGAATGAAGAAGATGTGGTGCATATATACAATGGAAAATTACTCAGCCATAAAAAAAGAATGAAATAATGCCATTTGCAGCAACACAGATGGAGCTAGAGATGATCATACTAAGTGAAGTCAGACAAAGACAAATATCATATGATATCACTTTTATGTGGAATCTAAAAAATGATACACATGAACTTATTTACAAAACAGAAACAGACTCACAGACTTAGCAAACAAACCTATGGTTACCAAAGGGGAAAGGTCGGGGAAGGGATAAATTAGGAAGTTAGGATTAACATATACACACTACTATATATAAAAGAGATAATCACAAAGACCTACTGTATAGCACAGGGAACTCTACTCAATACTCTGTAATAACCTATGTGGGAAAAGAATCTGAAAAAAGAACTGATATAGGTATAACTAAATCACTTTGCTGCATACCTCAAACTAACACATTGTAAATCAACTTCACTCCAACATAAAATAAAAATTTTTTAGAAACATAAAACCAAATTTTAGAAAAGCATTTATACCTCAAAGTAAAAAGATCTAGGGGAGAGAACTTAAGCCTCAGTCAGGCAGGGAAGGTATCTGTCGTACTCCCTGTTTTCATATTCACTTAAGACCCAAGCAAGTGCCAGGCACATAGGGAATGGTCAGTAAATGTTCAACGAAGAAATGAATTAATTCATTTATTAATGGCAAGAACATCAACTGGAAAGTACCTATCAAGGTTCCCAAACCAATGGACATACACTACCATTTTTCCCATTATATTATACACCAGAGATAAAACTAAGATACTAATACTCTGAGACATGAAAAGGGTTTTGCCTAAGGTCACGATTGTCCAGGTTGTTCTTAAACCTCAATCCTGGTCAGGTAACCAAATCATGTTACAGACAGGAAAATTAAAGCTCAGAGAGGAGAAAAATATTCTTGGGCTGGGATGTCAATGAGGAAAAAGACTGATTATGTATTACTTCAGAGGAAAGAACTAGGACTGAAGGTATAGTAACCAGAAGGCACACTTTGACTTAAACGGCAGATGCTACTTAATAAAACCATGATAACACTGGAAAAGGTAGTAAGTTTCCCATCACTTTAAGTATTCCAGCAAAGGCTGGGTAACCATCAGTTTAATCTCCTGCATAAGGCACTCCTGTACTGGCTGGAAAGCTGGACTAGCTGACATCTGAGGACCCTCTCAACACTAACCCCTATAATAACAAGTAACCCCCTACTTCTTGCCACTAAATAAAAAACAAAGCCATCACTCAGATGGAAAAATAATGACTCAATTTAGGAAGGCCATCACAAGTCATTCATTCATTCATTCCAGAAACTAAAGTATAGACATGATTACATGAACATGCATGTAACACGACATCAATTCAAGAAGCTTTCTAGACCATGAAAGGCTTAGAAGAGAGTAAGGGGCAGGCCACAAGGCCTTTGTCACCACATCTGTTAACACTCAACCTCTCTTTTCTTTTAAGCTTAAACACCCAAAATTATGTAGGTTCCATGAGAATTAAAACTTGTTAATAAAATGTCTTTTCCTTGGTCCAGATTAAACAGAGGGCAATAAAGAAAGAAACCCAAAAGTTACACACACTGTGATTTTTTTATATATACAATAAATTTTACTAAGGATGCTCCAATAGAAATTAGTGAAGGAGATGCGGAAATCTACTAAAATTAAAACATTTATATAAATGAGAACGAAAGGGACCTGAGGACCACTCAGTTCACACCCTTGGCTCTGCAGTGTCCCCAAGAGGCTGGCTGGCATTACTTGTTGGATGCATGAATTATCTTACTGCCCCAGGACAGCAAGGTGTCTCAGGGCTCCACTCCACTCATTGACCCACATTTCTTCATCTTCATTTTGGAATCCAGAGGGCCATCCCCATTCAAAGTCAAACAATCTCAGTAATGGTGGTTAGTTGCACCTGTTTTTTTAAATATTCAGTGAGAAGAATTTATAACCTCAATTCTAGGAATACCTTATTAAGATTTTTAAAAGGAAACTTATAGAGTTGATGTTTAACTTAAACTCTCTTTGTACAACGTGAACCTGCTATTTCTGGTCACCTGCTCCAACTCCCAAGCCACCACTGTGAACAACTGGCAATTACAATTATTCTCCCTTTAATGCGTGTGTCCTTCATTCTACAAAACAGTCATAACCTAGAAATTAACTGTAAAGTAAACCCACCTTTTCAATGATGTTCATCACACAAGGAGGGAAGCTTGTTTATAATATAAACATTTATATATATATATGTATATAACATATAATTATATACATATATACAATAATCCCAAAGAAAGAGGGGATTTTAAATGGCTTACAATACAAATGCATAATCATAAAAGTCAGGATAGTTAAAATAAAAACTTTCTTCTGTTGTTACAATATTGACAATGCCTAATGCTACTACTGTAACCAAACCTAACCATTAACACATATACATTTGAGATATAATAAATTCATATATTTCCATATAAATCCTAAAAACACAATAATTTTTATGAGTTTGGCTACATTATTTCTTCTACCATCTCATACTCTGAGGATAAACTAGTTTGGTTTTTTAACTTTCTCTACGCTAAACTGGAGATGATACCTGACAGTACAATTATACAAAACCGATGATTTAAAAATACAACAAATAAAATAAATATCAACTAATAATTACCCCAAATTCTAATCTGGTTAAAGAAACTTTCTTTTCCTGTTAAATATTAACCTCAACAGCAACGAGGAAGTCCAATTATTTGGAAATGTTCTCTTCTGGATCATTTGCCCAAGCAAGCTAACACACTCTGTTAGGAACTGCTGCATGGTTAGAAGAGTAGAAAAGAAAAACAACATAAATATATACACTGTTTCCACTGTTTTCAGTTAGGGTTCAAATAATTTCTGAACATGGAAATGCTTACAATTTGAGAAACTCAGAAATACAATTCTATGGCAAGTAGTTTCCAAAGCTAAACGACATGATTTGAAGCATGTAAACTGTTGAAGAACGGCAGTGTAACTGAGGGGGTAAAGTTTTGGAAAGGGCAAATAACCCTCTCACGGACACGACATTATTCAAGGGACCATTTATTCCATTTACTTATTTTCCAGGCTTTTTCTCTTCTTACTCTACTTTTTGTCTTTGAATCATTAACTTTTCCATCCTAGGGGCCAAAGGAAAGAGATAAAAACAGTCACTAAACAAACACGAAGTATGACTTTAACCAAGTTATTGAAAAATATGTTTCCCATCTTGAAAATGAGAATAGTTACTTCCTCTTAAAGCTGCTGTAGGCATTAAACGGATAAGAATCGAATCCATGGTTAAGTATTCAGGACAGAGACCGGCACACAGAAAGCACTCCCAAGGAAGCTGCTGCCGCCCCGCTCTCATTCACCTGTGCCAGGCTCTGTCTAGGCACAGTGAACACAAAAATAAACAAGACACCCTTGCCTTTTTGGGGCTCCTAATTCACTGTGAGAAACAGACAGCAGGTAACAGAAACAGAAAGCAGGTAAGCTCAAGAAGGCACAAAGCCAACACAGCGAAGAAAAACTAAGAGACTGGGGGGAGGCAGGAGACACAAGGAAGGCCTTTTAGTAATTCAGGTTAAAAAAAAAAAAAAAAGGTGATAACTCAGGAGTTTGGTTCCCAGGACTACACATCTGGTGTTACAGGACTAAGAATGGAGTCAAGAAAGATCATCTATGATATTTCACCCAAAATAGGGGAGGGAGGGGGTACTTGTCTTAATAAAAATTCATTTTAGTGGATATTTTAAATTACCTTTTCCATAAAAAAAAATAACTTGCTAATAAAACTACAAACTCCCAAGGCGTAGATCATAGCCTAAGCTTGAGATCCTAGGACCACAAGGGATCCACCAAGTCTGTAATTGGGGGCGGGGGGGAGGGATGAGTAGGGAAAGTTAGATAAAGAGCATGGAACGGGGACTTTACATTATTTTCATTTAAAAAAATGTCAGTGGAATTGTCTATTCATACTAAAGGTCCACAGGTTAACAAACATCAACCATCTGAAAAATCAAACTTAATGTTGATACTACTACCTGAAGCACATGTTTTTATTTCAGACCCAGCTATAGACCCTTGGTTAATAACAGAAAAAGAAAACATCACTTCATAAATACAGTTCCTTTGGTTAAAAAAAAAAATCTTCCAACTCATGGAAGGGGAAGGAGTAGAAAGATAATGAAGTTAGTATAAAGGGTGGGAATTACCGGTCCCCTTACTGGCTCTCAAGGTAGCCAGAAGTAAGATCACAAGAATGAGCACTGAAGTCTCATCTACTAACATTCAGTAGGTCAATTCATCATAATACAATTGAATTATGCTATCTCTAGGGTTGGAGGTGGAGTTTATGTTACTAAGTTCATTTAGGCAGGCTAACAAAAGATCAAAATGAAAACAAAACAGAATAAGAGTGATTACTTTGAGGAAAAGTAATTGCCAAAGGGCGTGGAAGGGAAAATGTCACAACTACTGAAAGGTTTTCTGAAAAATAATTTCTGAAGTGAATTATCTAGACAGCAAAAGAACAAACAGGGATTAGAAAGTAATAAAAATGGGAAGACCAGAAGAAAGATTTTAAGTAGAACCCTCTATTTTTTCCCTCCGGCTTTCTTTTATCAGTGTAGCCATGAGTCACGAAACAAGCAACAGGAATAGAATGTTCTAAAACCACTACAGATGAGCTAGGGACCAGCACCTTTTATAACACCACTCACAACTGGCAGGATTTATGCAATCACTTTGCAGTTCCAACTACGGTCACTAGCAACTGACATATGACCCAATACTAATGTTAAAGGGAATGTTTTCTTAGAATAGCAAGTACTGTTGCAGAAGTGTGTAGGTCCCAGGAGTTCTATAACAAAACCTAGAGCCTTTGTTTCTTGTATGATATTCAGAAACCTAATCTCTACAGTCCACTGATGTGAATTCCTATCTACATAGTAAGAACTGCTCACCTGCATTCAAAATCACCTAGAGCTCTGGTTTTCAAGGATTCTTTCTTGCTCTGAACAAGATCAGTGGCTGCTTCTACGGGACATAACTAGAGACCGTTCTGAAAGTAGAAAACTGTCAGGTCATTTGAACTAATAGTGTAAGACTGAAGCAGAAGAGGAATGAAGAATGTGGACATGTCTTAGGATAGCTCTATTATTTCTGGTTTTATCAACACTCTAGTTGGAAGCAAAGTTGTATTATTTAACAAGGAATCACTTCTTCTCTTTAAAGAAAAGAGTGAGAATGAATGTCAACATCTCATACCTACTTGAAAAAACTTCTTTCCCAGACCTGAATCCACCTAAATGTGCCTTGGGGACTTCAAAAATCAGTGCTGCCCAAACAAAGCTTATCATCTTTTACCCAAACCTATTTGTCCTCATTTGTATTCTAACTTGGTCAATGACACCTTCACCCACCCAATCAAAGCTCGGGAGACCTCCCAGACTCTACACTCCGTAGGTCCTCTGACTTCCACGTCAGGGAGATCGTGCCAACTCCAGTATGTGCTTAGACACAGCGGTTTCCACCACTGACCCTGACGTTCCCTGAGGTCTCCCCACACTGCCCTCCAACCTGGGGAGCTGGGCCAGCTGGTGACTTCAGCATGACCACAGCAAGCTGTAACTACAGATGTTCTCCTGTCCTCCTCCACTGCTCAGAGCTCCGTGAGTGCAGAGTATGTCTCCTGTACCCAGGCAGTCCTGCTCGACACAGGTCTGCTGAACGGAGTGAGCCTGAAACTATAAAACAAAGTAGTACTTCTGCAAATGCCGTTTGGGTAGAGCCCCCAGGAGGCAGATGAAGCGGAAGTTTGAGGTACAGAGGCAGTGAGCAGCTAGTGAGAGGGAAAGGAGACTAAGAAGGGCTCGGGGTACAGTGCGGGGGTGTGAAGGTCAATGAGGACAAGCTGCAGTGTCAGCTGTTTAAGGCCTTATGCAAACTTGTTTTTTTAAGTCGCACGAAAACAGAGAAAAGTTCAAGAAGTCAAAGGTTATCAGTCACACACTGTGGGACTATACACGTTCGCACAAATCCACACCAGACAAGCAGCAGACACTCTTCCTACTCGGCATTCTTTCCTAAGTCACTTTACGAGCCTGATTTTGACACCAGTTAGGAAGTGAACTTCACAGATGAAGAAGGAAAGATAAGACAAGCTAAAACACAATAGTTGTGTGATTTCTTTCAGTATAGCCTAAGGAAAAGAGCATGCCTGGGCTAAAGCGTCCGAGACCTAGGTTGGCCATTGAATTAGCTATGTATTCTTGGCCAAGTCACCCAACTTCTTCACATCTTAGATTTCTCTTCTTTAAAATGTGGACACCACTACTTCTGGTACTTTCTGAGACGTTCACAGGGTGTCTGGGCAAACAGTGCTACATGTATCACTGCAGAGTCTGCAAGGATCATAAATGGTCACACACCTTTAGATATAGGAGAGGGACTGGCGAGAGAAAGCAAAAGGGATTTTATACTTTTTATTAAATATATTTCTGTATTATTTGGATTACCTTACAAGAACATTCATTTATTACTTGTAAAAAAAAAAGTAATTAGAAATTAGCTGTGCTTAATATTCTGATGTGTACATACTTTAACTGAATAAGCAGAAACCTCTTTATAGGAATGTAAAAGATATTAAAAACAAAAGTCTAGACACGTTCTCTAGTCACTGAGCCTGTGACTCTTAGCCTGTGGTCTGGGGGCATTCGGTTCCACAGGGTTCCCTTAATGGCTTCATAGACCAATCTGCCCATAGCATGAATACCTACAGTAGGAAATAAATTACTTTTCATTTTTAGCACAAATAATTTCCTTCAAGGATTAAGAAAACTCAAATACGAACTCACTGATGTTTCATAAGTACCCCTGAGAGTCTTACAGAATGTGATGAAAGAAAAAAGGGCAGAGTTATATGGGTCCAGACTCTCTGGATAACCTGTTTTCCTGGTGGTATCTCAGTACCACGGTGTCTAGGGAGAGGATCTGGGTCTCATGAAGCCTGGGAAGGGGTCAGGGTAGTGCTGCTGGCTGGGTCACCCTCTAGTTCTACTCCCCTGCTTCAGGACAAGCCTGAGGGTTCTCAAGGGGAGGTGACCCTGACGCCAGAGGCACCACAGTCACCCACCTTGGGCACATTCCCCAAGTCAGCCTGGATGCTCTGGCTTCCTAGAAATTTCCACCCTCAGAACAATCCTTCAAAGTACTGATTTCTACACACCCTGGTGAAGCAAGAATCAGTTACAAATTCACACCTTCCCAAAATCAGATCTTTTATTAAAAAGAAACCTTATGAAACCTAAATACTTCCTTTTACAAGCTTATGAGAAAAGTCTCTAACTTTTGTCCAATTTTATTATACTAGTCACAAAGCCTAAAATGTTCATACATGAGAAATATTTTTTTAAATGTGGAAACAAGCGCCATCAGGATGGCAACATGCATGAGTTCATTCTTCGACTACAAATTTCAACGTGGACACTTTTCAAAGACGGGCTGTACGGGAGCACTGCCTCATCGTGGACACTCAGGGACTTGGATCTCGTTTTAAGAAGTGATTTTACATGATTATGACACAAATATGACAAATGCAAAGTGAGTTCACAATCTGGCTCGGATCTAGAAAGTAAAAATGTTCAGGTTCAGTACCAAACCTAAAAATGTCGAAGTCAATTGTCTAATCAAACAATACCAACTCTGCAGACTAAAGAATAAATCTGAAGCCTGCACGAACTTGATCTTTAGTTTAATAGCTAGTGGAATATTCTGATGTTTTCTTATATTGATTTTAAAAACACTGAGCCTTTTGCGTAAGATTGAGGTGTGCCAACATAAGACAAATATACAAGCCATTACAATATCAGTTAATAAAAATCACCTGCATATGCTGACTCTTGAGGGTTCTCTTTCAAAACGCAACAAACACAGCTTTCTGGGCACAGAGATACAAAGTCAAATGAGGTGTGACCTTTAACCTATCACATCATTACCCTAGACTCCCTAAAATGTTAAACTTGTCGAGAGACTTTAACGTTATCATTTGAGGATAAAAAGAAATAAACTTTAAAATTGTGTATTTGCTATAAAAAGATTCAAAATTCAAAATAACAGTTCTTGAAATGTTTGTTCTGGTTAGTTCTCCCTGCATAATGCCTAGTCATGTGGTTTAAAAATGTATACAAGCTATTCTCCTACATTAAAAAAATCAACACATCTTTCTAGGGAGTACAATAAACACAACCTGGTTGGTTCCACATAGGATCATAACTTTTAGATTCCTTCATATTAAAACTTTAGCTAGAGAGTTCGCTCAAATATAACCACACATTTCCTGTATTTAAAAGTTAATGTTTACTTTCTTCAGATTATGAAATGCATGTTTAATGACAGTAAGTTTCTATTAGCAGCCCCATTCCCAACACCACAATCTTTCATATTAGCCTATTAGATAGGTAAAGATTATTAACAGATTTGTTTTAATCTGCACTGTCCTGATTATTTTCTCCCAATTTCTCCAAGGTATAATTTACATACACTAGAATTCACCACTGTCAGTGCGCATCTCTGCAAGTTCTAACAAATGTAGTCACGGAACTACTATCACAACTGAGACAGAGATACAGAGCATCACTCCAGAAAGTTCCCTGTGCCTCTGTGCAGTCAACAACTCCTCCTCCCAGCCCAGCCCCTGGCAACCACAGGTCTGTTTTATGTCCCAAAAGTCTTGCCTGTAAATGGACTCATACAGTGTGTAGTCTCTGAAGTCTGGCTTTCTTCACTGATGCCTCTGAGATCTGTCCATGTTGCTGCACGTGCCAATAATTCATCATTTTTTATTGCTGAGTGGTGTCCCTTTACACAGGTGTTCCACAGTTTATTTAAGATTGAGACCATCATGAATAAAGTCACTAAAAACATCTGTGTACAGGTGCTCACGCAAATTTAAATTTTCATTAGCCTTGGGTAAATACCTAGGAGTGGGTTTGCTAGGTCATATGTTAGCTTTATTAGAAACTACCCAATAATATGTGTGGGTTTACTTATGGATTCTTTATTCTATTCCACTGATCATACCCTTTTGCTAATACCATACAGTCTTGATTACTGTAGCTTTATACTAAGTCCCAAATATTCTAATTACTCTTAAGGTTAACCTCTTCCTTCTTTATCGGCTATTTATATGACTTGTAAATCGACTCCTCACTTGTCTTTAGGAGAGTTTTCTCATTGATTTGTAAGAGCTCTTTCTACAGTAAGAATAGTTATCAACTATATTACAAATTATTTCCCCAGTTTGTTTCCATCATAATTTTGTTTCAAACATATATGCACTGTACCCATAAACTGTAATCAAGTCGATCACCATTTCTTTATAATTCCTGTTTAGAAAAGCCAAGATCTTATGAATATTCAACTTTTTTTTTGCGGGGGGGGGGAGGCTTAATTCTTCATATACAAATCCTGAATTCACCTGGAATTTACTGTGACATATGACATAGGTAGGGATCCCTTCTTCTTGAAATATTTAATTATTCCAGTATAACTTATTAAATAATTCTTCCCCGATGCCTTCTGATAATGGAGGAATTTTAAATTATTAGGGCCTCTTCTTTTTTCTACCTCACTTAAAATCACCAGCTAAAGAATCATGGTAAGATACAGAGGTGCCCTTGGGCATCAGTCCTTACACTAAAGGGCCACAAAGCAGAAACTGATGTGTCTGTTCAGCAGGTACATGGCACCACTATTCACCAGGCACTGTGCTAGGTGCTGAAATGTAATCCTCGTAAGACCTCAGAGGTTGGCAATGAAGGGAGGATTTCCAGGAGAGCGGGCACGGCTGCCCTTGGTGTCCTGGGCCCTGCCACAGTTCATTTCTGTTCATTCATTTTCAGAGATGAATGAATGTTACAACCACCTGGCTTATAAAAGATAGCTCCACCTTATCTTCCATCTAAGATTCCCCTTTCAGAGCTGCTTCCATGGCAAGCATGCATCTCCCTCTACCTCCAAAAGTACCCAGAAGCCCAGATAAAAGCCTGGACTCCAGGTAACAAAGGGGCAGATCATGTTTTTAAGAGTTTTCAATTACGATTTCTTGATTCTTCCTCATCTCTTGTTGCTATCAGTGTGCCGGCCTCTAAGAGGTCCCTTTGCTACCTATTAGCTGAAGGCTACAAAAATAAACTTATTCAACTTGCTAGAGTTTTATGTAAAATTAATAAATAAGGATATGAGTGACACCCTGAATGACAACTGTAAACAAAATACACGAGCTTTGTACATGGGCTGAGGGCAGTCCATTTCAGCATCCCAGCAGCCTTTGATCGCTTGCTTTCTGGTGCTCTACTGTGTTCAGGACAACTCAGGAACTAATCTAAAGAAAGGGCTCAATAAGTACTTTCCCTAATTGGTAGGAGACACTGATAGCTAAGGATGCTGAAGCTCATTTCTCCTACATAAAGTAACACAAGAACAATTTTAGAAAGCTTCCTTACCATGTGAAAAGCTACTCCCTTCACTCCCTTGATAGCAGCCGGAAGAGTCAAAGGTTAGCAAGTCAGGGAACACAAATTCTCTATCTATTCTTGCCTCCGCTGATTGATGAGTTCATTTTAATACTGAAGCTAGATGGTAAGTCCAAGAAATTTTTATCAAGCTGTTTACTGACAACTTGATAATACAACTATCCTTGAGACAGACAGCACTGTACGCCACCCATAAACTGATGACTGAGAAAAAGAATTAGGACTAACTTAAAACCACTAGGAATCTTCTGCTTCCAGGTAGAATATAATGGGTTGTAGCAGACTGAAGGTCCTGCTCTAATAACTAGAAACAAAAGGATAACTTGCAGAAATCATGATTTTAAAGCCTTGGGAGCAACAGGAATAGATGAACTAAAATTCCAGATTGGAAAGAGCCCTTTCTAGAGCTAAGGCAGAAATTCAAACAAGAATCATGTGACCTCCAGAGTTTCAATGGATCACAAATGTTCCTGAAAAAGGTTAAGCCCAATCAACTTATATTACACTATAACTAAAAGAGTATCTTAGGTATAACATCATTTTTAAAACCCTGAAAACCAGGTAAGGTTAGGAAAATATAGCTACTCTGATGCAAGAATATAAGCTTACAGTGAACTGATATCTAATGTCTCATATATCAGTCAACTGCTATCTGTATATATTAGTCTCTTAAGAATTTGTTAAACCAGTTTCAGCCCTCTAGAAACAAATTACCACTGCATACAAAACTGGGAATCACACTCTGGAACATGGGGTTCACACCATCTGAGGGGCTTCCCTGCATCTACTGGAGCTCCCAATCCATGTTAAGTCTCTTTTAAACGGTAACAAGAACCTCCAAAGGTCAGTGAAGAGTTCATACATACAAACTCTGTTAACACAAAATGGGTTTAAAAAAAAAAATCTTACCTAACACACCAAATACCTACAGATTAAGTCTATGTTAGTTTTAAAAAATAAAAAGAACACTGTACCTGCAATGACTTGATGTTCCTTTTGGAAGTAGCCCTATCTAAAACCTTACCTCCAATTTTCCATTACAATCTTCCCAAGTCATAGCTAGGAAACTAAAAACATAAGGAAAATGAGAGCTCTAATATATAAAACGAATTAGATACGCACAGAAAACAAGGCCACTCACTATTCCACACCTATATTTTATGCCCCAAAGCTTATTTCGAAAGTGCTTGAGCTTATTCCTTCTGTCAGAAAGTTGTGGGCCCACTTTTTACTCAGCCCCAAGGTCAAATCTAAAAAGGGGCTTCACAGTGGTCCATAAAACACCTCAGAAACTGCACCTCTGCATCTCTCCAAACAGAGGCACCACAGCTTTCATCAGACTCATGGTGAGTCTAGGACTCATTAAATACATATATAGAAGGGCAAGAAAGGGGGCTTCCCTGGTGGCACAGTGGTTGAGAGTCCGCCTGCTGATGCAGGGAACACGGGTTCGTGCCCCGGTCCGGGAAGATCCCACATGCCACGGAGCGGCTGGGCCTGTGAGCCACGGCCGCTGAGCCTGCGCGTCCGGAGCCTGTGCTCCGCAACGGGAGAGGCCACAACAATGAGAGGCCCGCGTACCGCAAAAAAAAAAAAAAAAAAAAAAAGGGGCAAGAAAAAGGAGCACTGAAGTGACCAAAGTCATCAGGAGGAGCCATGGAGGGCCCACGATTAACCTTCGCAAAGAAGTTCAGAAGAACGTACATTTTCATTTCTTATTCTCTGTAATGTTTATTCATTTGAACAAACATTAAGAGCTTGCTGTGTTTACCAGGAGATGAGGATGGGACACAGATACAAACACAGTTCCCTCTCTCCAGGATCTTACTACTGAACAAGGGGGACAAGTGAGCCATCTGGAGTGACTAGGCTTGGCATCGCCCCATCCAATTCCAAAGGGAAAAAGCACTCAGGGCATATGTCCTCTGCAACTCATCACCCTCTTTTTTTAGCCATTCACAAGCCTTCTATTATTTTTTATCCAACAAACTAGAGTGCCTACTCTGTGCCTGGCTGCATCCCAGGCACCAGAATTTAGGTGTATCTATGAAGAGGGTCTCACTTCAGTCTTATTTTCCTACTCACCAGACACTGCCACAAATGCTGAGGGCCCACAATTTTTTCCTTAGGTTCCAGGGTTTAAAACAATTCTGAATTAAAGTTTTAAAATATTAAATTAGGCACTGTCTTATACTATACTGGATGTAACTTTAAACACATCACCATCAGGCTAACAAATCAATAAAAATTAGCTAAGATACACCAATGTTTTCCAAAGACAGTGTAGATTATACAGAAAATGTGCTATACAGAATGATGGGACTAAGACATGTAAAAGGGTGAAGGGCACGAATTGGCATCGTAGCCGTAAGGAAGCATCAGCTCCACACAGGAGTCTCTGCTGGTGAACTTGGCCTAGCTCCGGGTGTCCTGTGCCATGTCTGCTCTCCACCTTTGTCTACTGAAGCCCACATTAACCTGTGAGGATCTGACTGACAGAAGCCATAGTCCTTGAAAGAAGTAAACCACACTCTGTGTGTTAAGGTGATTGTGAAAGCGCTGCCCAAGCAGCCACCCTGGGAGTCATGACAGGACCTGCTGGGCAGGGTTTCCCCAGAAAGCGGGACCTGTGGTTGACTAGCCCCGCCAGGCCCACCTCAGGGAGCGCACGGGAGAGAGAGGAAGCCGGCACCCTGACGTAAGCAGACACACATCCTTCAGCAGTTCTCAAACACACGACAGTCACTCCACAGGCCATTCAGGGCTCTGAGTCTCTTCAGCAATGTGCACTCTGACTGAAAGGATTCCAAATTTCCTGTGTCGCTGAGTTTGTTCTACTATATTTTGTTTTGTGAACTAGCCTTTTCTTTAACAGGTTTATGCTTCTCCCCACAAATAAAACGCTTAAAAAACACCCAAGCAGATTATGTTGTTTTCAACTCCCCAAAGGTTTCCCAGGCTACAACCTGAAGTGCAGATAAGTGGTTTCGGTTTCCATATGTATTTCTGTATTAAAATAGTTACTGTTTTGGATGTTTTGAACAACTCTTCTGAAGTTCCAAGAAACTAACCAGTTATCAAATAAACATCAGGACTTTCATTTGTTTTTTTTAAATCTAACATGAACACACACACACACACACACACACACACACACACACACACACACACACACACACACACACACACCCCTTCTTTAGAAGTCAACCTACTCCCTGAACACAAAAAACCTAACATTCTAGGGCTTCCCTGGTGGCGCAGTGGTTGAGAGTCCGCCTGCCGATGCAGGGGACACGGATTTGTGCCCCGGTCCGGGAAGATCCCACATGCCGCGGAGCGGCTGGGCCCGTGAGCCATGGCCACTGAGCCTGCGCATCTGGAGCCTGTGCTCCGCAACGGGAGAGGCCACAACAGTGAGAGGCCCGCAAACCGCAAAAACAAAACAAAACAAAAAAAAACTAACATTCTACAAGTTAAACACAACTAAAAACACAAGCGGGAAAGCACAGGCCTGCCCTTCCCCCAGTTTTCCCATGCATCCAGCATTTCAGAAGTTCCCCCAGGACAAATTTCCAGAGGAGCGAGCACCTCAGGAAGGAAAATGAGGCCAATGCAGCCCCACAGAAACATGAAGGCGTCGTGTTTCTCCTCCAAAGGAGGACATGCTGAGACAGTTCGAGCTGCTGGCTGAAGGGGGTCTTCATTCACCTAAACCCTACAACAGTCCTAAGGCGGGAACGGTTCCTAACCCCACTGCACAGAGAGATGAGTCAAGTGGGGAAGGACATCGGCTGGGTGGGGAGAAGGTGAGGCCTGAGGGCAGGGGGCTGGGAGACAGGAGGACCCTGAGGCTGGGCTGGGGGGAGGAAGGTGACTGACGGGTCGTGTGGCTGGAGCTGGGCAGCGACAGGGAAAAGTGGGAGGGAAAGTCAGGGAAGAAATGGGGGGGAGCCGACCTTGAGGGTCATGCGGCCACAGTTGAGGACTCCAGTTTTGACTCGGTGAAATGGGAAGTCTTTAAGGTGTTCTGAGCAGAAGAGTGACCTAACAGACTCCAGTTTTCAAAGGAACTGAGAAGCACTGTTTTCCTCCTCGGCGGGGTTACCTGAGACTGCCGCCTCGGGCTGCAGACCCGAGAAAGCCCCTCCTTACAGCTCTCCTTAAAGCTGCTCCCCTGGGCAACTCCGACTCGCCCTCGCCCCAAGCCCCAGAAGCTGCCTCTCCCGGAACTGTCAGTATCTGAGAAGGGCAGCAGCACGGAACAGAGAAGAGGAAAGCTGCTTCCAAAATCCCTTCTCTTACCTGCTTCCTAAGATACACGCACTCACGCCTATCAGCCCGACTCTTACCTCCTCAGACGGAATACCCAAAGACTCAGATCAGAGCTGGGCTCTAGTTTGAAAAGTAGGTGAATAGTAACTTCCGGTTTTTATTCTAATAGGACCTGCAGTTACCAGCCCTGCAAACCTGTGTCTTTTCACAGGATTTTAGGGGGAGTAAGTGGTGCACTACGGTCCACCTAAAACAAAACAAAACCCCTGTCTAGTTAATAGTAGTCAGAGCCCTTAGAAAACTGCAAAGGTGCTATAAATCTTCTGGATGAAGAAAACGATTTTAAATGAGGCAATGAGGCAACCTTCCGACCACAGTGGAAAGAAAGCAGGCAGGACAGTCTCTGGGCTCCTCAGGACAAGGGACCCTGACGGCTGTTTAGCTTCAAGTTCCAGGCACTGAAGAGGCATCAGAAAACATTTCCAAGGGACCTGAAATTTGGTTTTCACTTACTTATCCCTAAATGAACACAGAATGTGACTAAAAATGGGGGGACAGGAGGTGGAGAGAGGTGGAGGGGAGAAATTTAAACTCAATTCTCAACATCAAAAAGAATATACATTCTCACTCTTTTGAGCCCGAAGGTTAAAAAAATTTTTTTCCCTAATGCTTATTATCTAAAGAACATTAGAATTAAAATACTGGGAATCGTTTTTCCACTAATGGCTAAAAACATCTGATTCTATGCGTCTGAATCAGCGGTAGGGAAGGCTAGATGCATATGAGAATCTCATGAAAGCTTCTGCTTGTGGGACTATCAGAATCAATCTCTAGCAGGGTTGCCCAGGCAAGGGTTTTTTTTTTTCTTTTTAAATCTCCCCCAGGTAAAACTGATGGGTCATCAACTGAGAACCACCAAGTTAAATCTTACCATACCACTAGTACAGTAAGTTATACTTTTCAAAACAGAGTCACCACATACTTCATTTGATCTCAGCCTTATCACACAGTGAGAACAATAAGTACCGTGGCTAAAAATGCAACAGGGAAAACATCAAAAACACGCAAATCGTTTCTATCATATTTTTCAGACGTCTCACTGAGAAATCAATGGCTGTGTCAGCCTGAAAAACCCATCTGTAGGGTACCTATAGATTATACCACCTCTAACACTTCATGCTCAAATATTAAATTCAGTAACAGCTTATTTATAAAACCCAAAAGATTTTACTCGAGGCACTGCTACCTGCTTCTCAAATACTTGATGATGCAACGTTCACATTGTAAAGCCAGTACATTGTGAAGACAGAACTAATACCAGGTCAAGTGCTTTTATTTAGTGTTCATGCCAGATCAATTTTTAATTGTGATTTCTGAAATAATTTTCATTTCTCATAGGCATGTGAATCTTCAGGAAGTTTAAGGAAGGATTTTCATTTTTTCTTTTGGTTTTACGACGAGTGATGGCACTATGCTTTGTAAAAGGTACCTGTCGGAGCATGCGAGCCTGCATTTGGCAGCTGGGTTGTGGAAGGTGTGTGCCACACTTCTAGGGATATGTTTTTCAGTTCTCAGCAACCAAATGCTACCCGTGCGACTAGGCCTAAGCCCCAGGCTGCAATGCAGCTCATACTGGGCACACTTACACAAGCAGGTTCTGTGTTTCCTTTTTTAGTTTTCCAAGGTTTCTGCCCTGGGCCTGGGCCTGGGCCTGGTTTAACAAGCATGAGTGTATAAAGCCTAAAGTTCCTCTTTAGCCCTTGGCACGACAGTGATCAATTAATTAGGAGATAACAGGTAACAGCATCCCTCCGCTGAAGTGTAGAGACCAGATCCGCCTTGCTCAGTGCTGTATCCTGGGCCCCTGGCATGGACTAAGCATGCCATAAACACGTGCTCAGGAGAGGGAGAGAAGGCAGGGGAGGGACTGGATGGAAGGAAGCAAGCCTGGTTTTCACCTTGGTCAGAACAGCAAACAGCTGATGATTGCAAAGCTGAGAAGGACAGAGAAAACCTCGATGAACAGCACTCGGTCTGTTACTCACATGGCAGCGTCACCTACAGCAGGATGTGCTCAGGCCAGAGAAGTGTTCCAAGGCCATGCCCACTCCCATATGCAAATAAAACAAACAAGGTGCTACTTTAAAGCAGACCAAACTTCCTTACCTACGCATAGAAGAGGCTCAGATCATCCCTTAAAAATATATAATCCCAAACTCCACACTTGGGCCTAATACTTTGACACAAGCCTAAGGTCTTCTAATCTAGGACTCATCAGGACCATATGTCTAAATGACAAATAGTAGAAGAATAAGTAATATAAAATTTAGCCAGATTCTGACTCTGGGAAGAAAAGGTCCAAGTCGGAAAATACTGAAACATTACAAAGACATCTGAATCTAATAAACAACTGAGAAAAATGAAACTGTACACACCGAGAGTTGGTGTAGCTTGGGAAGGACTGTAAAAGCAAGTACACAAGCAGCTTATCGGAAATAAAAGCAAGGAATTATCAGTTCATAGTCTGGGCTATAATGGCAGATCTACATTAATCAAAGAGAAAATTTCCGATTTGCTTACATCTTTTTGGATTATTTCAAAGCTCTATCACAAAGTTTAGGTTAGGTTGCACTATCTGTATAGGGAGGAGGAATCCTTTTAAATCACAGGACTAGAGCAGAGCGACGAATGGCTGCCATAAGCGCATTAAATGTGGCCTCCAGTTTAACTTCAGCTCTTGGCTTAAATACACCAAGATTTCCCAAATATTATACAAAATATAATTAGCATATATATTTTTTAACATCTTTATTGGAGTATAACTGCTTTACAATGGTGTGTTAGTTTCTGCTGTATAACAAAATGAATCAGCTATGCACATACATATATCCCCATATCTCCTCCCTCTTGCGTTTCCCTCCCACCCTCCCTATCTCACCCCTCTAGGTGGTCACAAAGCACCGAGCTGATCTCCCTGTGCTATGCAGCTGTTCCCCACTAGCTATCTATTTTACATTTGGTAGTGTATATATGTCCATGCCACTCTCTCACTTCATCCCAGCTTCCCCTTCCCCCGGCCCGTGTCCTCAAGTCCATTCTCTACATCTGCGTCTTTATTCCTGTCCTGCCCCTAGGTTCATCAGAACCATTTTTTTTTTTAAGATTCCATATATATGTGTTAGCATATGGTATTTGTTTTTTTCTCCTGACTTACTTCACTCTGTATGACAAGACTCTAGGTCCATCCACCTCACTACAAATAACTCAATTTCGTTTCTTTTTATGGCTGAGTAATATTCCACTGTATATATGTGCCACATCTCCTTTATCAGTGGTTAGGAATCTGCCTGCCAATGCAGGGACACGGACGGGTTCAAGCCCGGGTCCGGGAAGATCCCACATGCTGCGGAGCAACTAAGCCCATGCGCCACAACTACTGAGCCTGCGCTCTAAAGCCCGCAAGCCACAACTACTGAGCCCACATGCCACAACTACTGAAGCCCACGCGCCTAGAGCCTGTGCTCCACAAGAAAAGCCACCGCAATAAGAAGCCCACGCACCACAATGAAGAGCAGCCCCCGCTCACTGCAACTAGAGAAAGCCCGTGGGCAGCAACGAAGACCCAACGCAGCCAAAAATAAATAAATAAATTTATTTTTTTAAAAAATGAACACAATTCTAAGATGTGTCTATAGACTTCATCAGATCTTAAGGCATTACTGAACCAGAAAAAGCTAAGAATCACTGCTCTAAAATAAATGCAAGTACATATTTTTAACATGGTGAAGGTTAAATGCTCTCACCTCAGTGGACATAGGATAATTTCTGGCTGATTATCTAGTTTTACAATTGTTTTTATTTTAAAAATACAATATAAAAATACATTTGTTAGCATGCACCTGAACACTGAAAAAATGCAGTGTGTTTCTATCATGGCGAGCTTCATTCCCAGACCATAATCAGGCATTACTGTTAAAAATAAAGTAAAAACAACCCCTACACAACATCTCAGGAACATGTACATTGGAATACTTTTTTGTTTTTTTAATTTATTTTATTTTTGGCTGTGTTGGGTCATCATTGCTGCCCACGGGCTTTCTCTAGTTGCGGCAAGCGGGGGCTACTCTTCGTTGCAGTGCGCGGGCTTCTCATTGCGGTGGCTTCTCTTGTTGTGGAGCACGGGCTCTAGGCGCACAGGCTTCAGTAGTTGTGGCATGCGGGCTCAGGAGCTGTGGCTCACAGGCTCTAGAGCACAGGTTCAGTAGTTGTAGTGCACGGTCTTAGCTGCTCCACGGCATGCGGGATCTTCCCGGACCAGGGATCGAACCTGTGTTCCCTGCATTGGCAGGCGGATTCCTAACCACTGTGCCACCAGGGAAGCCCTACATTGGAATACTTGTCTTCTAGGCAATGAATAATATGTATTTTTTAACTTTTTATCTTGAAATAATTATAGATTCACAAGAGTCGCCAAAAAAAAAAAGTACAGGGAAGTCCCATGTACTCTTCACCCAGTTTCCCTGGCGGCAACACCTTACTTAACTATAGCACAGTATCATATAGGAAACTGACGTTGGTTCAGTCCACAAAGCTTATTCGGATTTCATTGTTTTACATGCCCTCATGGGTGTGTAGATTCATGTAACGACAACAGATACAGAAGTGCTCCATCACAAGGTTCCTTCATGCTACCCCTTTATAACTACACCACTCACTACCATCTCTAGCCCGAGGCAACCACCAATCTGTTCTCCACCTTTACAAGTTTGTTATTTCAAGAGAGTTATAAATGGAATTATGCAGTACATAAGCTTTTGAGATTGGCTTTTTTCACTCAGCATAATTCAGATCCACCCAAGTTGTTGTATCAATAGTTTGTTCCTTTTATTCCTGCATAGTATTCCAGGGCAATCTGGCTTGTTTCCAGTTTGGGGCTATTACAAATAAAGCTGCTATGAACATCCACATACAGGTTTTCATGTGAAAATAAACACGCAGGAGGTCAACTGCAGGGTCGTACGGGAAGTACGTATTTAGTTTTATAAGAAACTGCGAAACTATTTTCCAGAGTAGTACAGTAGTGACTCCTCTCTTGTTATTCTTTTTCATAATTGTTTTAGCTCTTCTAGGTCCTTGGCCTTTCCATGCAAATTTTAAAATAATGTTGTCTATGTCTTCAAAAACTTTGCAGGGCTTTTGACAGGAACTGCATTAAATCTATGGATCAACTTGAGAAGAAGTGACATGTGTACTATGTTCCAATTCATGAATATGATTTGTCTCTCCATTCATTTAAGTCTCCTCTAATTTCCTTCATTAGCATTTTGCATTTTTCAGCATAAATTATTTTGTTATGTTTTGTTAGATGTATACATTTTCTTTCGCATGACTGTAAATATTATTGTGTTTTTAATTTCAGTCTCCAGATGTCTGTTAATATATACAGATGCAATTGATTTTTATGTGTTGATCTTATATCCTGTGATCCTGCTGAATTCACTTACTGTTTCTAGGAATTTTTCTGTAGATAGATACCTTGAGATTTTCAACGTAGGCAATCATGTCATCTGCAGATTGAGATAGTTTTATTTCCTCCTTTACAATCTGTATGCCTTTCAGTACTATGCCAAATAAGAGTGGTGAGTGTACATCCTTGCCTTGTTTCCAAACTTAGGATGAAAGCATTCAGTCTTTCACCATTAAGTATGATGTTAGCCGTAGGTTTTTGTAGATGCTCTTTATGAAGTTGAGAATGTTCCCCTCTATTCCTAATTTACTGAGAGCCAGCAAAGAGTAATATTTTAATGTAGGAAAAATAACAGATTTATAAAAAGAACTCTAGCTTGCTGCATACTCATATGCATGAGGACACTTCTCATAACTCCACAAATGAATAATATCCATTAAATGCTGAACTGTAAATTGTAAAGTGTATACAGATTTTCTGTTTACATCCCAAAAAGCTTATACACACTGAGTCTAAATCCAGATCTTTGCACTGTATTAATATAGAGCCATGTTTTATATAATTTAGCTTTCAATGATATCTCCTGCATATTAATTTAGCAAATAATAAACTAATGAAGAGACTGAATATTTCATCTTTGAAACAGTTTGTCTATAAACTAGGAAGCATCTAATACAGGGGTTTTCAGTTCCAGAGCTGTAACATCCCAGGAAGCCTCTGAATCTCAAGTGAGGTGACAAAGTTTTCAATACCAAATTTAGTTCATTTTAACTTGAAAATAAACTTTAAAAATTTAGTGAAGTAGAAAGACATAAACAATTGCAGGGTTTTACAACAACTGAAAAGTTCTGTCCACAATCTAAGAAACGGTTTTCCCATTTTAGAGTTTCTATAATGAAGAAACCTTTAAAGCATACTTTAGTTTTGTTTTTTAAAGCAGAGTAAGGTCTTTTCCAATACTTCTTTGAAAAAAAGAAACCCTCATCTGCCCAGAAATTCACCTGGAGGCTTACGACAAGGGCCCCCTACAGGGCTAGCAGCAAGGTCCCCAACAGTTTCAGCAGAGCCTGAGCTCTCCAGAGCAACAGCATGACGTGTGCATGACTCCAGCAGGGACAGGTCCATCCCCTGCCTGACCTTCCATCATCTAAACTGATGTAATTAGCAGTGACAATGGGTTTTCCACCCTGTACACTGCTGCACTGCAATCTCTACCACAGGAATTCCAAAGACTGTGATGAGATTCCAGGATTTTTCAGAGAGATCATTTTCTATCTTTCCTTTCTAACTAGGTGAAGTCAACTTAATATACATTCTTGAAAGCCAACACAGGCAACTGGAATCAACAGCTCACTGAGCAAGATCTAGCTCTCCTTCTCCCCCCAAATCCCTAGATCTGATCGCAAAGGTAGATGGCACATGGGATCAGACTGAAAGATGAAACCGGCTGGTAGGAGCGTCTGTGGTGCTCCTTTCTAGAAGACACAGTCTGGAAACAGGAAGAAATTGCACCAAGACAACCATGAGAAGGATGAATCAATATCTCTCACCCCGTAACTCACCAAGCATGAACAAGCAGGTATTTGTTCTCGGTGGGAGGAGTGAATGTGGGCACCAGGGGCAGAGGTGTACTGACAGTCTGTCAAATAGTAAGACCAGACACCAGGCCACACTCTGCTCCTCTCCCACATACACTGGAGGCTACTCAGACATTATATTCACAGACAGACTATTAGGGAATCTCAAAAAGAGAGATAAACACACAACTAACAATCCCCAAGCACCTACGAAACATGGGCAGCATGAGAGAGGAACCAAGTGCATCAAACAGAAGAATTAATACCCAAGAAAAATCATTTAATGGAGCATTTCCAGAAGTGTGAAGCTATGCTTCACAGGATAAATGAAATGTATAGCCCAACAAAGAAAATAAAATTAAATTCACATCAGACTTCACCCTGGCAACTTTAGAAACAAAAGGTGACAGGAAAATATCTTCAAAGTTGGGAAGAAAATGATTCTCAATATGTATTTCTATACGCAGCCGAAGTACAATTCAAATGTGATGACATTTTTAAACAAAGACTTGACAAACTTCTCACAAATCATCTCTAAAAAATTACAAACAAAACAAAAATAATCTAAGTGAAAGACAGAAAGGTGAAGACTCAGGGGTAAACCAAGAAATCAGTAAAATTAAGTCCAAAATTAAATATTTTTATAAATAAATAAAAGCAAATAAAAAACCTTTTACTCAAAGGAAAGTGAAAGCAAACTATAGTTGTTTGTATGGTAGAGGGAATGATACAAATATCAATTAACTCCAGACATTAAGAGTAGACACTAATACAAAGAAACGGATTGCACATCTTGCAAACCACTGAAGGAGGAGCAAAGAAAACTTGAATAACCCAACAAAATATGGAAAAAGGTAATAATAAGGCAAATGAAAAACACAAAATAAGACAGCACAAATAAGTCCAAACATTCCAGTCAAAACAAATATGAATGGATTAAATTCACCTATTAAAAGTCTGACTCACAGATTACAGACACAAAATCCAGCTACACATTATTTAAGAAAGATAAATCTAAAACAAAATGACGAGTAGGATCGAAGGCAATAAGCAAATAAGTGCAGTTTCACATTGCTAAAAGCTATAGCCCACCATGTAAAATAAATTATATAAACGTTTATATACCTAACACAGCTTGAAAATAACATGTACTAAGCAAAAACTGACTAAAATACAAACTTCACAGATAAAAGTAGGAGACTAGCATAATTCTCTCGAAAATAACAGATTAGAAAACATAATGACACAAAGGAACAAATTACATAATTAACAATCTTAATTATTTATAAAAATTCTGTACATACCAAAAATTTTAATCATACAGGGAATAATAACCAAAAATTACTATGTATTAAACCACATAGAAAATCTAAAAATATTCCCAAAGTAGAAACCAATGAGGCATATCTATTGACTGTAATGTACTAAAATTAGAAGTTAAAACCAAATGGTTAAAAGGAAAAATAAATGTATCCACTCTGAATTTTTAAAAAACAAAAAAACTAAACAAGAAACAAAGCAGAGGGCTTCCCTGGTGGCACAGTGGTTGCGAGTCCGCCTGCCGATGCAGGGGACACGGGTTTGTGCCCGGTCTGGGAAGATCCCACATGCCGCGGAGTGGCTGGGCCCGTGAGCCATGGCCGCTGAGCCTGCGCGTCCGAAGCCTGTGCTCCACAATGGGAGAGGCCACACAGTGAGAGGCCCGCGTACCGCAAAAAAAAAAAAAGCAGAGAAGATAAAGTTTAGCAATGAACAACAATGACTGCAGAGTGAAACCCCTGGGATGTTACCAGAGATGGAGGGAGAAGGCAACATACAGCCTTAGATGTAAATATTTTGTTAGAAATCAGCTTTCAATTCAAGATGCTAAAAAAGAAAACAAAAAGAAAACTCAAAGGTCCTAGAAAGAATTAATAAAAATGAAAGAAAAAGTAATGATATAGAAAACAAACAGTATAGTTAAATAAAATCAAAATCTGATTCTTTGAAAATAATAATAAAATACACAATTTCTGAACTAAGTTTCAATGTTGAGGACCAGTGTACTCAAAAAAATACTTACCTATAAAATTGAACCGAAGTTGTTTTATTTAGTAACATCTGATAATTTAATTAAATGACAGATTCTAATATTTATTCCCAACTAATTTTGCTAAATATCTGTGAAAAATCACTGATTTTGGCATAAAAAACTAATACTACATTAACAGAGAGATAACTTTCCATTTGTTTTTTAAAGCAATTCTGTAGTAAATTCAATCACACAATTACACAGAATGTATGGAAATAAATACAAATAAAGAAAATGAACTCCACCCAATTCTACTGCACCAACATAAGTTAACCATTTATCAGACTGGTGATTATCCTTCTAAACGATTTTCTTTTCCTTTTTAAAAACTTGTTTAAAGTTCTATTATGCAATATTTATGATATAAGGGGAGAAAAAAAGAATATTACAATGCACACCTGCATATTCACTACTCAACTTAGGAAATAAACATCGCCAATACAGAAACCCTCTAGATATGCCTGCCCCTTAGAAGTAACTATTTTGATCTCATTGTGTTCTTCATACTTTACTGCATGTGCATGGACCCCTAAACAATATATCATACTGCTCTGTATGTTTTAAACTTTCATATAAATGTTATAATACTGTATGTATTCTGCACTCATTTTTTCACTTAAACAAGTTTGTGAACTCCAGCCATGCTGACATAGTTTATTAATTTTCACCAAGCTGTAGTTTCACCATATGAATAATGAACAATTTATTCTCCTGCTGATGAACAGTCAATGCTGCTAAAAACATTCTTTGACGATCTCTTGCGTACACAGGAAGCAGAACTGCTGGGTCTCAGGATGTGTACATCTTTAACTTTACCAGGTATTGACAAACTGCCATCTACAAAGTACAAGAGGTCCTGATGTTCTATAGTCTTATCTACACTTGGTTTTGTCGGACTTTAGTTTTTCTCAATGTGAAAAGTAAGAAAATATCTTATTGTGGTTTTAATTTGCCTTTCCCTGATTATTACTGAGGTTGAACATCCTTTTCATGTTGAGACATTTATGTTTCCTCTTCTGCATATTCTGGGCCTCATTTTCAGATTAGAGCCTCTCCACTAATCAAAAACCTCTGCCTCAAATATTCTAATGAAAGACTTTAGTGAAGCCTGGTTATCTGTAGTGTGCAGAAACCATTTTTAACCCTTTCTTTTCCAGAACACATAGTCTAACATGAAAAACAATGTCTTGGTGTACAGAGTATTCAGTGTAAGAGCAGCACTCTTCAATGTGTGTCTTTAATCTTCTATAACCTGCATTTTAAATGATCAGAATGCAAATGGAAGGCTCATATCTATGAAGTCTGATATCATGTGCATGTAATATTAGGGTACATTTTTCCAAGACTAAACCTAAAATTTTAAAAGCTGACCACACCTTCAGATTAACAAATCCTTAAAAATTGAAAGTAAATTCCTAAATGACCTTCAAAACAGATATGAACCCAAGAGGACAAAGTTGACACAAACTGAAAACCAATAAACCCTTCTACCACAACTAAATAACTCATGACAAGTGAGCGAGAGTGTGAAAATGTGCTGGAGTGAAGGGAGAGGGTCAGTGGGAATGCCGAATGCTACCACTATTCTGGAATCCACCACACAGCAGGCACTCTGTATATCAATTTCCTATTCTGTACAACGAGAGGGACAATAACCACCACACAGTCACTGTGAAAAGTAAACAAGATAACATATGATACCTGTATCTGATCTAATTCTATTTTATGGATGAGGAAATGAAGCAGAGAGAGGTCAAGTACACTGTTCAAGGTCACAATAAATGATTCCAATGCCCCAGTTCTTCACACTGCACTGTCATATTCACAGTACCTGTCTAATATGGGTCTCATGACTGTTAAAAAGTATTCACAGGAAGGAGATGACTAGAAGTATCTCAGAAGACAGCAAAAGTATTCAGACGTTAAAAAAAATTAAAACGGGCAGATGAGAGGTTACCTTAGCAACTTACTCATTTTCCTTTGTGCTGACAAATACACTTTAGACATTAGCCATCTAAAAGGTAAAATAAACTCATTGCCAGCTTTAGAGAAACATGGCATTCGTGAAACCCAATCCGTTAACTAAGACCCATTTAACAGAAATTCTCTTAGAAATTATTTTGATACCAACAACAACAGATCTGACCAACTACACTCTAGCCAGGAGAATTCAAGAGGGCAGATACTGGAAGGTTACCTACCTACCGCAGGTGCATCATACTCATCACCAAGCAGAATTTCTGGCGCAGAATATGCAAGAGATCCACAGCTTGTAGTGAGCTTCTTCCCTGGTTGAAACTTGTTGCTGAAACCAAAGTCTGTCAACTTTACAAGACCCTGTTTTTCAAAGAAGACCACGTTCTCGGGTTTTAAGTCTCTGTGAACCACATGGAGTTTATGGCAATAAGATATGGCATGAACTATCTGAGCAAAGTACTTCTTGGCCAAGTCTTCATTAAGTCCCTCCTCGTGCTTCATTATGTAATCGAACATGTCTCCTCCATCCCCAAGTTCTAGAATAAGATATAGTTTGGTCTGGGTGTCAATAACTTCGTAAAGGCGTACAATGTTGGGATGCTGCACTAGTTTCATGCATCTCACTTCTTGGAAAAGATGACCAGTGGCTAGACTGTCCAATTTTGTCTTGTCAATAACTTTTACTGCCACTTTTTCACCTGTAAAGACATGCCTGGCAAGTTTAACCACTGCAAAATGACCTCGACCCAAGGTTTTATCCAGATCATACAATCCAGCAATCTTCCCATCATACCCTCGCTTGAATCCTGCCATGCTGGTCCAACGGAAGAAAAAATATTTAGACTGTTTAAAATGGATCTTCTCATATATCTGGTGAAAATAAGGAATTCATTTTCAATGTCGCCATGGACATCTACAAAAATAAGAGAAATAAAATTAAGTTTTCTGTGACTTTTCCTTTTATAGCTTCATTTTTCTTTAAATTTTAAGAGAAGCTTGAAATAAATATACTGAGACATAAAATGAGTCAGGGGCATTTATAACAACCTATTTACACATTTAGGATTTACTTTATAAAGGTTGATAATTTAAATACCATTTCATTTTGCAAACTGATAAAAAGTTAGTTTGTTGAAACAATTTTTTGGTGATGTCAGAAATAAGAAAACTGGCAAGTTTGATAAGATGTGTTTGAAAAGAATATTTTCCAAAAGTAATTTCTATTACTATCTTAAAAAAGAAGTCAGGGATTGACAAGAAAGGGAAAACACAAAGAATATACACTTGGACAGAAACCAACAACTTTTTCCTATTATTCCAAATTAGCACTATTTCCTTTAAAATCTCTTCAATAAAGGCTTCTCTAACTCTCCCAGGTGGTATTACCTTGCCTTCTCTTCTCTGCATCTCCAAAGCACCATGGGACACCTCCATCCCAGGCGGTCTTATTCTATAGGTTTTTGTATACACCACCTTTATCCTGAGACTGCAAGGTTCCTGAGGGGTCTATGGTTCTATCAATATTTTTTACTTCTACCCTCCCCTAATGCCTAGAACAGTCATACAGCAAGTAATTAAAATTTTGTTAAATTTTGAAATGCAACTTTTTTTCAAAATGTTTACAAGGCAATGGTTTGCTCTTGCATCACTAGTGCTTAGAACAGTAAGTGGCACACAGTAGGTGCTTATTATTTGCTGACTGACTGATACTCTTTGTGCTTATCAGTTATGCTTATCTTTATTACGGTTTTCCAACTCTCAAACAAAACCTACTATGATCTGCTTATATTTCAAGAACAGACAAGCATGCATTTAAACCATTTAACTGTTAAAGACCATTTGGCTTTAAAGACTTCATTTCATATGGAATTTAAAATTTTCATCCTTTATAGTGTAAACCTTAAAATATAGAAATAGGTTCTTATAAGTGACCCTGACTCAGAAAAATTTTTAAATGTATATAATTATACAAGTTAAGACATCACTTTAAATCTCACAGACTGAACTCCCACTATTATTTTTTCTGACCAAAACTTAATAGAATTAAATAACAAAATCCAATGAAAAATACAGCCATCTCCCAAGACTAGATCTTTCCTATTAGTGCACATTCATCCCTTCAGTGAAGCCTTTTCTAATGCTCCTGGTATACAGTTTCACATTTTCAGTTGCTTTTTGTTAAGAACAGTACTTACAGCATTTACTCCACTTTGGTGAAAATATCCCAAAAAACTAAACTGTACATAAAATAAGGTAGTTTTTCTTTTTAAGCACTAGCATTAAATATCTTTAAATCTCATTTTCGCTTAAAAGAACAGAAGAAAAGCTAACATTTACTGAAGACCTACTATATGTATTTGTACAAAATGAATCAAATTGGATTGTGTCATTGGATCTTAACAATCCTAAGAGGTCAGTATTATTTCCATTTTATAGCCAAAAAACACTTGTGTTCCAGGTACATGCTAAAGCTAAGGTTCAAACTGAATTCTTATTTCAAAGCATACACCTCTTAGAAACATTTGGCCACTCTTAACAATATTATATTTAGGATAATAATATCTTAAGACTTAAAATACTATAAAAGAGGCATAGTCATTCTCCCATGCAAACTGAAATGATCTGAATCACGTATCTGGGGCCCCCTCAAGCTTTTCTGTAATTGTAAATTAACCTCAGAGTAATTCTGAGTGATTTGTTTTTTTAATTGTAAATTGCCCTCAGAGATAGGATTATTAGTCTCATTTTGAGGCACAAAAATAACGAGTAACTTGGCCTAGGCTATAGGGCCAGTGTGTAAAAGAGGTGGGATTTGAACCCAAGGCTATCCTGACACCAAAATCTGTGCTTTTAACCACTATGCTACACTGTTTCTGCATTAATTTCAGAAACAAAATCCTATTAAGATTTTTTAAAATAAGAAACCCATACTATCTATGTACAGGTGCTGGAGAAAAAGCAAATTTCTTCTATACTATGTATTCTATACTATGTATTATCCTTGTCATCTGAGCTAATAATCTTTATAAGATTAACAGGAAAATCCAAGTAGTTCCCCAAAAGAAAGTTTAATTCAGGCATGTCTAATTTTCAAATATAGAAACTCTAAGCTAACTCCAGGGGGCAGAAAACTATCTTTAAATCTTTAACTTCAATTAATTATAATGGCGGTAATTACTCTTAAAATTCTACCCAAGTCTATGTTTCTATTGTATGAGTTTGCAAATGCAACTTTCGCTTTCAAAGCAAACTTCTTCAGGCTGCCCCCAAGTTACCTAATATTTTTTTTTCATCTATCACTTTAGTTTAGATGTATTCTACAGTGGCATATAAATCAGACTTTACAAGTAAATCTGAGATTGTCTGAATTTTAACTTAATTCATTTTTTTTACAGATTTTTTTTTATTACAAAAGTAATAAATGAATATACAGATGAGGGGAAAAGTCTTTTTTCAGGGTCTTAAACACCCAGAGATAATCACTATTCACACCCTGTCATTTCTCCTCCTAGTACTGTGTTAGCAAAAGGGCACAATGAAATAATTTTTAATCTACTAGCAAGTTCAAAGGGAAGAATCTTATAGGGTCCTTTTTTAAAAATTTATTTATTTATTGGCTGAGTTGGGTCTTTGTTGCTGTGCACAGGCTTTCTCTAGTTGTGGCGAGTGGGGGCTACTCTTCGTTGCGGTGTGCAGGCTTCTCATTGCAGTGGCTGCAAAGCACAGGCTCTAGGCGTGTGGGCTTCAGTAGTTGCAGCACGTGGGCTCAGTAGTTGTGGCTCACGGGCTCTAGAGCACAGGCTCAGTAGTTGTGGCACACGGGCTTAGTTGCTCCGCGGCATGTGGGATCTTCCCGGACCAGGGCTCGAACGCGTGTTCCCTGCATTGGCAGGCGGATTCTTAACCACTGCACCACCAGGGAAGCCCTAGGGTCTCTTCTTAATGACAAGACTACCCTGTAATGAAATGATACTCTATCAAAGAATTTACTTTTTTTGGTACTTTTCTGGGTACACATATCCCTTGCTCACTGCCTATGAAACTACAATTGTATACCTCAAAACAGGAAGTTATGTATAACTGAAAGTTGGGAGGAAAAATATCCTTGTTATTGAACATCTTTTTGAATACACTGTTTAACCCTCCTATCGAGTATATTTTGAGTTAGCACAGGAAATAATTAAATCATTTTTTGATCTTGGAGGATCTTGCAGTGCCTGAAAATCATTTTGAACACCAATGGAAAATGTTAAGATGTGGGTTATATAAAGCAAAGGTGACTCTGCACCAGCTCCAAGACATACCCTGCCAACTGCATACTGAATAATCCTTGTTATTACTGTGTTTCGTTAGGTGCTTCTTTCTCCTAAAAGAAAACACAAAAAAGATTTTAGTTTAGTTCTACTTAACTTTGCTTAAAGTTAAAATATAAACCCTCAGGCTGGATCCAGACGAACATATAAAAATGGTAAATTTGTCTTCCATGACCCAGTCTCCCATTTTCTCTCCTCTATGAATTGCAACCCGTTCAAGGAATCTTTAATCAACAGGAATGTCACAGTGAACAGATACATGGAGACTCGTCCAGGTAGGCAGGTCAGAAGGATTACTGCACTGGAAGAAGGAGGAAATTATAATAACGAACAACAGTAAAGTCACCATTTTTAAATGCCTCTTGGGTAACGAGCACGAATCCGCATTGCACCGAATCCTCACTGCACCGAATCCTCACTAGGAGCCTGCAAGGTAGGTACAAGGAGGCTCAACCTGCCCTGTAAGCAGCAGTCTGCGGCTCCAAGCCTGCTCAGCCTGGCTTGGGAGCCCCACTTGCCTGCAGGATGCCCTCTGGCCTCATGAAACCCCCACTCCAACAGCCAAGGAGGGCAACCTTCCCAACACACCATCCTCTAGCAGGGCAGCAGAAATCAACACAAGCACCAGAGAACACACAACACAAAACACCTTTGCATGGAGGCTTTCCATCTGATAGTAAAAAAGAAACTTTATGAACAAAGAGAACGTGAGAGGATCACTGATATCTAAGTTCACGGCACAGTGAGGGAATACTGACTGACTGAGGCAGCCTTGCAGGCCTTTCCTCAACGCTGAAATATCAAACAAAGTTCCAAACATTCAAACTACGCCAAGGCACTTTACACAATACACCACACAGGTGAGTTCGTCCAGGTAAGCATTAAACTCAAGCTCACAGGAGCTTGGGGGAAAGGGAGTACAAAGAGGTGGGGGAAAGCAGGAAAGGGAAAAGAAAGAAGGAAAGGTGGATGTGAAACCAAGTTTATTTCTGGGAATGAGGGGATGAAAAGAGATGGAGACACTGCTACCACACAGACGAGGCCAGCAAAGCCGTGGGCACAGGCCCACTTCTAGTGAGAAGTGAACCCTGGGATGCCTACCTGGTCCTTCAGCTCCAAGTGGGATACAGTAGCTCCTCCCATTACCCATGCCTGCTTCTCTCTTTCCAACAGCCAGTTTCACCCACAGTCTCTCTGGCCAAGCAGTGCGATGGTCCCTCATGGCTGAGGACTGGTTCTGAAGGCCAATGACTGGATCTGAATCCCAGCTCACCAGCCACAAGTCACTGGGCCTGAGCAAAACCTGATCTCTCTGTACCATCAGTTTCCTCATTAGAAAATGTCAGTAGCAAGAGCACCTCATAGATTGTGGTGAGGATTAATAAAGGTAGTGATTAAAATAAAGCCTGGCACAGAGTAAGCATTCAGTAAATACTAGCTACCACCACCACTATCATTGTTATACTGATAGTAATCTCCCCTACCCAAGCAGAAATTCTTTTAGTCTTCCACTCTACTTCAAGAGACTGAATTTACTGAGCTATCGTCTCTCTTCTGTTTTCAGAAATCTTCCACTGCTTAGTTTCCTAAAATGTATTAACTTGGAAATGAGTGTTGATAAACTAATCTCTAGTTGGGTATCAAAGTCTGATGATTTTTCAATAAAGCATCCCACAAAAATCTAAGTATTTGCTTTTCAAATGATACTACGATGACATTCTATCAAGTCTATCCTTTTTAAAAGGACTAAATATTCCTTTATATTTTTCCTATCAAAGTAACCTATTCTAATAGAAAATATGGAAAATACAAAATAGGAAGTAGAGAGAATAAAGAGGCATCCACAGTCCTATCACACAAGATCAGCACTATTAATGTTTTGGTGGTTTTTCTGCAAATGTTTATATACAGCTTCTTTATTTTGTTTTATAAAGCTGTGATCATTCTATATATAACTTTATATCTTGTATTCTGCTTTTTTCACTTGACCTATTATTTTCCTTTTAGTATTTCTGCTTCAATTATGAAAGAAACATCTATGCAGTGTAAGAAAAAAATACAATCAGAACATATATATTGGCAAAAAGAGAGGAAAGTTTTTTAAAATTATCCATCAGTCTATCCTCTGTGATTATCTCTGTTAACATTTCGGACACAGCCTTCCAAATTATTTTCTATGTATAATACATGCCAGACACAAAGGTTTTAATAAAATGGGATCACACACACATAAATTGGAGGGGTAGGGGGAGCAGTGTAACCATTTTCTAAGTACTTCTCTCCACAAAACAAGTAAAGCACCACAGATTAAAAACAGACAAACAAAAAACACCTATAATTTCATCTAGGATGACCTCTCTTCGGGTTTGAGTATATATTTTTTACACCTATGCTTCTTTACAAAGCTAAGATATTGTATATGAAGTCTTATGACTACTTTTTCCTCTACTATAGGATGAATATTTTTGCATGCACTAAGTTCTTCTAAATCACTATTTTTAATGACTGCATAGCTAAGATGACATCTTTTAAACCAGCAAAAGCACTAAATTAGGCCATTCTAAAGCAGTCTTCTTATTCAGCATGTGCTCACACATGCATATAGCTAGGCAGGACCTAAATGAAACAGGCCATCCAGGAGAGGGTGTTTATAATATGGAAATCCATGTTTGAGAAACAAGTACTAGTATGTGTTGCAAGAACACACCGATGTTCTCCCAGTTTACTAAAGAGAACAGAAGCAACTGAGGCGTGCGGGTGTGGCTGGAGAAGAGGAAGGAAGTGTGGGCGGCCCTACACACATTTTGCAAGCTGCTGAAAACAGTTGTAAAACCAGCCTCTGTTAAACCTACTGTCAAGTCGGAATTCACCCTGTTATTCTTGTCAAAATTCACTTCTGGCTTTTCACTGACATCTTCACCACTGCAGTGTGGTCTGTATATCAAACAAAGGTCTCCAACTCACACCTCTCCCTAGGAGAGGTGAGGAAGAGCACACGGAGCAAAGGTGGCTCCGTGGGGATACTCATTATCAACCAGTCCATGGCATGAGAAAGCCGGTCACACAAAGAGCCATGTGCAAAAGTGAGGCTACTTCTATAGCCTCTCTACACTTCGGGATATTACAAATGCCCCCCCAAACCAGACCACGAATATTCAAATACACAAAAACCTCCCAAACAAATTACATGCTTGAAAAAGAGTATCTGTGCCAATACCCTCCCTCCAGTACATACAGCTAAAAGATGAGTTTTTATAAAGCCACGCTAAAACTGCATTTAAGCTTCTTATACATGGAAATTATCTGGTATCTTTTACAAACACCAAAAAAATGAACACTGTTACTCTTACGTAGGGGAAAAAAATGAACACTGTTACTCTTACTTAGGGGAAATATCGGACTAAACGTATGTTTAGAGAAAAGCCAACTTAAGTGAAGGAACTAACACGCTCTCCATGAAAATTACTGCCCTGATCTAACTGCTAAAATTTCAAAGATACCTACAACAAAAATGGTACAGGCTGGAAAGAAGACAGTAGACTCAATCCTCCAGGAACATCAACAACCTCCAGATCAAGCTTATTTTTAAACACAACCCCAGTGGCAGTCACCACTGCTGCTCCTTTCATCCAAAGTAAACAACATTCCACATTTCTAGAACAGCACTCCTCCTCCTGGGTGTTAACAATATAAGCTATAAATCAAAGATGAAGAAACCAGGGAATTCCCTGGCGGTCCAGTGGTTAGGACTCTGCGCTTCCACTGCAGGGGGCGCGGGTTCGATCCCTGGTCAGGGAACTAAGAACCCACATGCAGCGGGGCACAGCCAAAAAAGAAATTAAAAAAAAAAAAAAGAAGAAACCACAAACAGGTCAACACCTCCCAAGTTACGGAAGAATCCACAGTTCTTCACTGGATTGGCTGAATATTACTATGTGGGTATCAGGTAGTATCAGTCTGTAGCCACTGAATGGAATCAAGATGGAAACTACAAATTAGAAGATTTCAGTCAACCATTTATTGAGAAATGTCCCAATAGACAAAAATGTACCTCCAAATGTCTAATAAAGTATTTTTCAAGGGAAGGTAACTGCCTATTGAAGTATGTTCTGCAAGTTTTCTTTGAAGTAGTCAATTTTAATGGACTCAGGGCCACTGAAGTAACCAGGAATGCCAGGCTGAAAAGCCTGCTCCAGTCTCTTGAGGCAGTGACTGGGTTGCCAACACAGATCTATCACTTAAAGTGCTGGTTTAAGTCATCTTTATTTCCTCTAAGTAAACAAGCTATATTCCAGGACACATCAAGGAATTTTTGAATGAATTCAGGAGTCAGGCAATCCATTAACTGATGGAAAGCAGCAGTTAGTATTTGTAGAAAAAAAAATCCAAGCCACAAAACCTGGAGCAGCAGCACAGATAATAAGTTCAAATTCCTAAACAGAATTGCCTCTCATTAAAGTGATGAAAAATGTTAATAAGCAGGCTTCCCTGCTGGCGCAGTGGTTGAGAGTCCGCCTGCCGATGCAGAGGAGTGGGTTCGTGCCCCGGTCCGGGAAGATCCCACGTGCCGCGGAGCGGCTGGGCCCGTGAGCCATGGCCGCTGAGCCTGCACATCCGGAGCCTGTGCTCCGCAACGGGAGAGGCCACAACAGTGAGAGGCCCGCGTACCGCCAAAAAAACCCAAAAAAGTTAATAAGCATGTCACCACTTCTACCTGATGGTAAAGTGAGATTTAAAAAATTAGTATGGTGACAGCCCTGGTATAAAGTGCTCACATAATAAATAATGACCTAAGCACAAGCTGGTATGTAGAAATTACTCCAAAATAAATAAAGCCAACCCACAATTACTCCTTTGCCAGGAAAACAGAATATAAATTGGAAGTTATGGAGAATTTAAAAACTTAATAATCTAAATCTCTCTTCCAAAGCTTTTATTAATACTGTCAAAACTCACTTTAACTCCCTATCGTCTTTTCATCCCCCGCACTGATATTGTGACAAAGATGGTCATGAAAAAGTGGTCAAAAAAGAATGCTGGAAAAGAAGAAAAATAAATTGATCCATTAACAAAAATACTGGCACCTAACGTTTCATTGACTTTGACTTAAAAGGCAGAATCATTTGGGGATTCTCTAACACTATTGGGACTGCAAATTACCTTTCTGAAAAGCAATTTGGCAATACCTGTATCAAGAGCCTTAAAATAATTAATATCCTCGATTTAATAATCTTACTACTAGATTTATGTCTTAAAGAAATAAAGACATGAACAAATATTTATATTCAACAATGTTCAGTGATATTCATATATGAGAGAAAAAAAAATCAGGGACTTTCCTGGCTGTCCAGTGGTTAAGACTCCACGCCCTACTGCAGGGGGTATGGGTTCGAATCCTGGTCAGGGAACTAAAACCCCACATGCCGCATGGTGTGGCCAAAAAAAAAAAAAAAGTATATCTATCTATCTATCTCAGAAATAATCAAAGGTCTACAATAAGGAAATGGTATACCCAACATTAACACTATGCTGCTATATTTTTAAGCTATTTAATCTCATGGAAATTGTCACAATAAAATATTAAGTAAAAAAATTCACATACCAAATTTCATGGCCATAGGATCCCAATTTCTTTAAAAGCATATAATTTGTCTGCATATATACTAAAAATACCAAAATGTTAATTGGTAAAATTGTAGTTTTCTGGGGCTTCCCTGGTGGCGCAGTGGTTGAGAGTCTGCCTGCTGATGCAGGGGACACGGGTTTGTGCCCCGGTCCGGGAAGATCCCACATGCTGCGGAGCGGCTGGGCCCGTGAGCCATGGCCGCTGAGCCTGCGCATCCGGAGCCTGTGCTCCGCAACGGGAGAGGCCACAACAGTGAGAGGCCCGTGTACCGCAAAAAAAAAAAAAAAAAAAAATTGTAGTTTTCTTTCTCTTTATGCTTTTCTGTTCTTTTCAAATTTTTCACAGCAGATGTGTGCTACTTTTTAATCTAGGAAAGGCAGACGTTATTAAAATTTTGAATTTCTGTACATAATTATTCATTCAATTCACTTTTCCATTGAGATTTATAAAGTAAACCAATTTCCCTGAAAATATACATACATATTTATGTAATCTTAACAAACAAGACATATTCAATGAAATATTCTACCACCCTTGAGGGACAAAGTATGCAATTTCTTCAGGCTGAGGAAGGAACAGGAACACTGAGTCTGTTTTTATTAGCAAACATTTGAGCCCTAATTGTGTAGAACACAACACAGTCCCTGTCCTTTAGAATCTTACAAATAAGTTATCTACATATAAAAAGACAATCAATTATACAAGTTAACGTCAGTGAGTTCCGTCAAAGGAAGAGCAGAGGATACCAAAGGCAGGATACCCAAGGACGGGGCAACCCACAGATCAGGCCTTACCCTTCACCAGGAGCAGTGAGACACCACTCCTGACAGTGGGGGAACAGGTAGCAGAGAAGTGCATATGGCTTCCGAAAGGAGAACACCAACGTGCGTGAAGTTAGGCCGTGGGGTAGATAGAAGTAAGTTTAATAGGGTTAGGAAGGCTGATCTTGAAAACTACCTAGTGGCTCACCATTTAGGGAACTGTGATGAACTCTTAGCTTCTCAAAATCAATGGAAAACTTGCTAGACTAAATAATTCACCACATATCTATCTCTGAATGATACTTAAGGTTAATCCAGGTGCCATTAAAGAGTTAAAAATGCACAGAAGGAGCTTCACATCACAGAGCTGATATGAGGCCTCAAAAGAAGAGAAAAACTCTAGGTTTTAAGATGCGAGCGACGTAAGAATAAGGTCATTAGAAAATTTAAACCAATTTAAAAACACTTCACTTCAAAGTTCCATAAACACCAATTTTTGTCTTGACTTACTAGATCTCTTCTCATTATTACCCATAGTACTTTCCTAAAAATCTATTACTAACCTAAATAGGTTTATATAGAAATGAGTCTTATAGCAAAACTACAGTTGGCCTTTCTTTTCATTGTCTCTTTTCAAGTTTTAAAAATGTCTTCTACTGCCACAACTGCCCACTGTTTTGTTTTAATGCAGGTTTCAAAAAGAGTAAACAATTCAACTACTGGGAATCTATGTATGCACTGGATTCTTTACATATGTTATATAATTTATTCCTCACAACCAAGAATACAATGGAAGTATAATACCCATTTAACAGATGAGAAAGCAGGGTCAAATAGGATAAGGACTTCCTATGCCCCAGTCCTATGCCCAAGTAAGAGCTGCCTAAATTGACTCGTGGGCCCTGCATTTTTTCCTGAAATAATACAATGCCTCCCCCTTTGACGTAGGCCTTTCTAATTTCCTGGGAAGCAACAGCACTAAAATAAATCTATTTTGACATTTCTGTTTTTCCTCCAATTCTGACATGCCATGTGAGTTACCTGACCCAGCAATCAACTAAAAAGAGGAAATGCCCTAATGCCACCAAAGTGCCAAAGACTTACCTAATAAACATTATTAATTAATAATTCCAGGGACTTCCCTGGTGGTCCAGTGGCAAAGACTCCACACTCCCAATGCAGGGGGCCCGGGTTCAATCCCTGGTCAGGGAACTAGATCCCATATGCTGCAACTAAAGATCCCGCATGCCGCAACTGAGACCCAGCGCAGCCAAATAAATAAATAAATATTAAAAAAGATTCACATAACTTGTAACAGAAAGTTTTGCACAGTAAAACTTTTTTTAAAGTTAAATAAATAATTCCATTAAAAACTTTTTGAAATGTTTAGAAACTGCTCTTTGAGAAAGGAAACTGCAGGCAAATAACCATTCAAAAGACAGACAGGTAATTACTGGTCATCTAAAAACTGAATGGCACCTTGAAAATAACTTCCCCTTCAGAGTTTGCATACAATTTTGTTATGGCAAGAGTCCTCCCCAGTGGCACAGAATAGCCAACACCAAGCAAGTAATTTAAGTACAATTTAGGAAGATTCTATTTTCTGCTTTAAAAAATTTGGGACTGGGCTTCCCTGGTGGCACAGTGGTTGAGACTCCGCCTGCCGATGCAGGGGACTCGGGTTCGTGCCCCGGTCCGGGAAGATCCCACATGCCGCAGAGCGCCTAGGCCCGTGAGCCATGGCCGCTGAGTCTGCACGTCCAGAGCCTGTGCTCCGCAACGGGAGAGGGCACAGCAGTGAGAGGCCCACGTACTGAAAAAAAAAAAAAAAAAAAAGAAAAAAAAAAAATTTGGGACTTCCCTGGTGGCGCGGTGGTTAACAATCCACCTGCCAATGCAGGGGACACGGGTTCGCGACCTGGCCCGGGAAGATCCCCCATGCCGCGGAGCAACTAAGCCTGTGCACCACAACTACTGAGCCTGTGCTCTAGAGCCCGCAAGCCACAACTACTGAGCCCGCGTGCCGCAACTACTGAAGCCTGTGTACCTAGAGCCCGTGCTCCGCAACAAGAGAAGCCACCGCAGTGAGAAGCACGTACACTGCAATGAAGAGTAGCCCCTGCTCGCCGCAACTAGAGAAAGCCCGCGCACAGCAACGAAGACCCAAAGCAGCCAAAAATAAATTTATTTTTTAAAAAAATTTATCCTTACCAAAGCTGCAATTTTAATGTACTTTTGCATATTACATTCTCTCCATTTGTTTCTGAAAAAGCATTTTTCTTCACAAGAGGATTAGCAAATGCTCACAGAATAGGGGAACAAAGGATAAAATCAAGCCTTGAAACTGTAGATCGAATATTCTCATTCTAAATGTCTTCTGTAGTACTCATAATGCTTTATACCAATAAAGAGAGAACTGTTTAACCTGTAGTTAAACAGTGAGAGGCCCGCGTACCACAAAAAAAAAAGAAAGAAAGAAAGAGTACCACAGGACATGGAGCCCAACAAATTACTCAACTTCTGCCAACAGGCATGTCTTTTTCTATAAAACAAAGATAATCACCACCTTGGACAGTTATTATGAAGTCAAAAGGCGATAATACATATTAGCAAGTTGTGAGTGGGATCAAAATCACCCCAGCATTTTTTCCCCCAACTTTTCACAAATGGCTTCCGTCTCAGGAGAGTCTTATATTTTAGAGGGGTTGTACACTTACCTCCTCATCTTAGTTTGATATCGGCACCCTCACCCCTTACTGGCCCAAGAAACGGCCCCTAATGCCTGTACTGGATGTAATAGGAAGGCCGCTGCCCCACATTATTTACACCTCTCAAAGGGACAAGGAGGCTGGAAGAGGTGTTCTTTCCCCTAAATCTGCCTTCAGGAGTTCACAGGAGGCATCTCAGAGAAATTAATTTTTTTGTTTGAGCTAAGACCTGAAATTGGCCACGGTGGGAAAGAGGCCTTAGTGTGATTGGGACAGCAATCCATGCAGAGCAGAGCGTAAGAGACAAGGTTAGACAGGTAGGTAAGGGCCAGATACCCAAAGGTCCTTGTATCCTATGCACATCAGTTGACATTCCTCACATCTGGCTAGCCCTTAACGATGCTTCAGGGCCCAGCGTAAAGGTCACCTTCCTGACCATAGCCTCTCCCTCCCCTCCCACACTCCTGTACACCAGCTCCCCACGCCCTCTTTCAGCACCAGGCCCTTTTCCATTATGGCCCTTATCACAATTGTGGTTATATAATTATTTGTGTGATTATGTGATTAATAATCTGTGTCCCCCACTAGACTACATGATAAATTCAGCCCGCGTAAGACGCACGTCTGTTTTATTCAGCTCTCCATCCCAGGGCCGCCAAGTCTAGCATCTGCCCAAAATATACAGGTATACTTTATTAAATGAACAAATGAAAGCTGGCACTAAGGAGCCAAGGAAGAATCCTGAGCAGGGGAACGGCAATCAGAGATGACAGTTAAACCACTCTGGCAGCAAAGTGAACATCAGATTGGAAGGGCAAGACTAGAGCTTGGACACAGGTAAGGAGACTAGTGAAAATGTCTCCAGATAAATGATTAAAGACTTAAAAATGAGGGCAGCCTGTACCTGGGCAGTGATGGCGAGGATGTAATGGAGGAGATACGTTTAGCAAGTAGAATCCAGGAACTCAGTGCACAGGGGGCAAAGCAAAGAGGGCAATCTAGAATGACTAGTGCAGAGTGGTAGCAGGTGGGGTCACTTACTGAGACAGGGAATTCAGGACAGGAACAAACACTTCTTGAGCATCTACTGCATGGCAGTGTAGAGTGGAAGATTCGCTTCTAGCTCTGGAATTCTATGAATGAAGAGCAATTTCAATCCAACTCATTTGGATAAAATGGGTATGGTTTCCACTAATGGGCAACAAACTAAAGTTCAGATTTTTAAAGTTACTTCGCCAGGACACTTCTTGGGTACACCGACTATGTGTGAAGCATTACACTGGTCTGGGGATACAGAAATCAAAGAAGGGGTCTCTGGCCCCAAGGAGCTGACAGTCTTCTGGATTTGAGAAAGGTAATTGCACGTCAACAACTGAGAAACCGAGGCCCACTGAGGCTACGATTTGACCAGTTACATGTCCTGTAACCTACATTTCTGGAGCACTGATTTCATAATCAACATCACATTTCAGGCCAACATGTAGCTGAGGGGTTATGTGTTTAGATAGTCAAACAGACACCCCTCCCCCCAATCTTGCTGTGAGCCTGGAGACACTCCAGAACTTAAAACATCATGGTTCATGGGCAGCCAATGCCCTCCAACTCTGAAGTAACTGCTGTCGTCACACGGCAGCAGTCTGGGCAATAGGACACAACAAGGAAGGAGAGAGAAAAAGGCCTTCTTTGTCAGGAAAGAGCCTACCTGAGCAGAGGCCAAACGCTGGAGGTGCCAAAGCAGAATCTCAGGAGGCTCTGGAAGTAACAGCAGAGAAATAAACGTTCAGGAAAGATAGAGCAGGAATCCTCTTTAGTCAGGTTCCTCCCCTACCACCAGCAAGAAATGGTTTCCCACAGGATCTAAGGCCTCAACCCAAAGCAGATACACGGGAAAACAAGATAAGGAAATAATCCGCGGTGTGAATAATGCAGCTGCAGATCATCCGGAACAGACAACACACTTCCAGTGCTCGCCTGTGAGGCCATCAAGTCTGAGAGGCTGTACACCGGCTCTTCCCAAACGAAAACAAAATAAAACACGACCCCCTCCATCCCCAAAGGTACTGCCCCATTCCTCCCCCCTCCTTTCCATAGTCTTAAAAAAATCAAAAACAGCTGCACCCTGTCTCTACCTCCTCAACTCCCTTTCACCCACTTGGATCTAAGTTCTTCCTCCACCACCTGACCTTGTCTTTTCACCCTCCCTGAACCCTTGGAGCCCTTTCCCCTTTTCTCTGCCTGGGAACTCTACCCATCCTTCAAGACTGGTTCAACCATCATCTTCTCTGTGAAGCATTCCCAAGTCAGACTGTTCCTTGCCCAGGGGTCTTGCCTATGTCTCACCACAGCATTTGATCCTACTGTTATTGTTTACCTTGGTGTAAATATAATTTATAATACCTTGGGACTTCCCTGGTGGTGCGGTGGTTAAGATTCCGCCTGCCAATGCAGGGGACACGGGTTCGAGCCCTGATCCGGGAAGATCCCACATGCCGCGGAGCAACTAAGCCCGTGCACCACAACTACTGAGTCTGCACTCTAGAGCCTGTGAGTCACAACTACTGAGCCCACGTGCCACAACTACTGAGCCCGCGTGCCACAACTACTGAAGCCTGCACGCCTAGAGCCCGTGCTCCGCAACAAGAGAAGCCACTGCAGTGAGAAGTCTGCGCACCGCAACAAAGAGTCTCCAATCACTGCAACGAAGACCCAACGCAGCCAAAAATAAATAAATAAGTAAATAAATAAAACAAAAAATACAATAGCCTGTAAAGGCAGGAACTAGTTTTTATTCACTTTTCTACTGCTATCCTCTAACCCAGGGCCCCAAAAGTAGACAAAGGCTCCATGAATAAATGATCATAGGTTAGTTTACCTTCAAAACTGCTACAAAGCACTCAACTTTTCCACCTAACTTGCTCTAAGAGCTGACCAGCACATACATGCACACTGGGAAGTATCCATATTCTAAATAATTAGTTTTCTTATAAAAGCATCTTAGCTAAAAATTCTACCTCTTGCTTGTTAGGCAAACAGCTGGCATGCCGTAAAATCAAGTCTTCAGAGCTCCTCACATCTATGTTTTTAATTCCTAAAATTCTGACCATGTGGAAAGCGTACTTGTACCCTTTTCTTCCTGGGCTGTGTAATGAGTTCTTAGGCTCAGACAAGCTGCTACAGGGGAGAAATCAAGCCTTATTTATACCAGTGCTTAGAACCTGGGCTGCTCAATATCTCCAAAATAAAGTTTTTTTTCTATTTGGTTTCACTTTCTATATGAAACATCCATAGTAAAGTTTAGACCAACAGTATTTCCTGCGCCCAGTAAAAATATCTGAAAGCCCTTCACTTTTAATAAGGACATTTGAAAGCCTTCATTTTAGGATTATGGGATTACATTTGACCCATAAAGTCTCAATCTATACTTCTGTTCTAGAATAATAAAAATTACATAACTTCTGAGTCCTTGTATGTTTTATACAAATGGATCTTACTGCAATAATACAGAAAAACTTACTAAAAATAGTAAAAAAATTAATACGGTGAGAGTAACTTTTCTGCACAAAAGAAAATAAAAACTGTGCAAACTTAAAAATAAAACGGTGTCAAAGTTCCCTACATGGAAAGCCTTAAAGATGGAGTATTAAGAAAAGTTAACACAGTGCACCTGACTTTCAATTACTATACTGCTTCAATAAGTGACCTTGGGAATGTCATTTCTCTCATTTCTAGTTCTGTAAAATGGGAATGTCACCTGTTTTCCTAATAGAGACAATTAGATAGTCAAAAGAATCAACATGATTTTTTTTAAAACTTGTCTAATTAGTATGCGTTAATCACCACTAGTACAGAACATTTCTCTCCAGGAATCCAATTCCAAGAGAAATATTTAAGCAGACGGTGAAGACAGATTTCCTTAAGGGAATGATTTTATAAATCTGGAGAGCCATATAACAAGATTATAAATTAACAAATTGATTACATAAGCCTTGACAACCCCAGACGTTTAAGTACACCGATATACATTCTGATAAATTAGGTTGATTTGGGACCAGCACCCCAACCCCATACAAGGAACCCAAACTGAGGCAACTGATGCTTGATAGGAATCAGGTGGAATCTGATCAGTATGCAGAACATTTGCAGTTCCATCACCTGCTAGCCATGCTTCACCTTTCACCATAAAACGTGAAACGCATTAAGTCAGCTTTACCACCTGCTCCTAAAACTGTGGAAATGTACTCAATTAAATGGGAGGGGAAAAAAGTAACTTGACAGTGTGAAAAATCCGATATCCTCAGACGTCTATAGGTTGAAGAACCCTACTGCTAAATCCCTCCTCTCCCCTCCAAATACTGGACTTGAACCGAATTCCCTATGAAGCGATTGAATTTTATCTGATGCAACTGTTGGAACAGCACAGCTCCAGGAACCACCCCCTGCCCGCCCCCCAGGATAAAAGGCTGTCACTTTCCTGGATCCCAAGTCCAAGTAAAAGGCAGGAAGGTTTCTGTAAAACGGTCCAGAAAGATATCAACAGGCGATGACTATGGAAAAGAACGAAGGTTTTCCAATCTGAAAAATTCTAGCTGTCCCTCGGGAACGGCACTGCTCCTCCTTCCTTACCCCGATGCCCTTTCTCTACAGACAACAATATCCCCATTCTATTTTACGGCTGCAGTTTTAGCAAGGAACCCCCCTGCTACGCCAGATTTCCAGATTCTTTTGAAAAAGGAAAACACCTTTGGTGAAGAATACACACCGCACAAGAAAACCTGGGAGCGGAGCCCAGCGGGCGCCGCACTCGGCCCGCTCCGGGGCGGGGCGCGGGGATGCGGGCGCCTCCCGAGGTGCCGCAATCCCGCCGCGGCCGCAAGGGCAGGGCCTCCGGGCGCCCGCGGCCAGTCGCCGCAGTACCGGCTCCCATCCGGGCCCCGCCGCCGCCAGGCCGCGCCGCCGCCGCGCGGGGTCGGGGCCGCAGCAGCCGGGTCCCCGCGTCCTCCCGGGCGCGCGACGCGGCCGGCGCGGGGAGCGCGGAGCGCGCAACTTACTTTCCGCCTGCGGCGGGAGCCCGGCTCCGGCGCCCGGCAACGGCGGAGGCGACGGCGGCGGAGGCCGGCCCCACCCCCGCCCACGGCCGCCGCGCCCGGCCGCGCTCCGCGCTCGCCCCTACCTCAGCCAGCAGGCGGGCGTCCGTCCGCAGCGGCCGCGGCGCCGACAACTCCCTCCCGGCCGCCGAATCCCCGCACCCAGCGCTAATCATAATACCGAACAGGCGGCCGTCCGCGGGGAGGGGGTGGGGACCGACTTGCGCCTGCGCGGGGCGCGCGTCACTGTGACGTGACGCCGGGGCGGGGGTGCGGGGAGGGAGGGACGGGGCGGGGCCGCGGGGAGGGAGGGACGGGGCGGGGCCGCGGGTAGGGAGGAACTGGGCGGGGCCGCGGGCAGGGAGGGACGGGGCGCACCTGCGGGCTCCGGCGCGCGGGCTGCTGGAGGGCATCCTGGCATCATCCCTACCCCAGCGAGTCTGGGCTGCGGCTGGCGGTAGGAAGCGGGCGAGGTGCCCGAACAGAAGGGATGATGAAGGAGGAAGCACTAGGGACATGGGACAATGGCCCAGAAAAGTAGCGCGAGCCGTCGGGGAAATCGGAGGGAAGGGATCGCGTGCTCACCAGACCCCGGGTCCTGGGACGCGGGGCCGAGGGCGCCAGGCGCTTTAACCTTTTAAAGTTTCCCCCCATCTCCCGCCCAGGTTTAAGCAAGGAAAGGGAAAAAATTCAATATACATTCATGTATACACATACATATTCTTTACAGTTTCTTCTCTTTGGGAACCCAATTTGAAGGAATTTTGTTGCTTCTGTTGCCATTTTTAAAAAAGAGAAAAAGCCCAGCATCCGAATGCAGCGCTGGCTTTAAAGGTCAGCCGGAGACCCTTGCCTGGCCAGGCTGCCTCCTCTGGAAAAGCGTGGAAAGGCGAAAGGTCGTGGGAAGTATTAAAGCATGTGAAGTCAGGGATTCAGAACACTCCAGGCATTAACTGTGCACTGGATGGTTCAGCGGCATGGTCACCAGGTCGGTGGCTCCCGAAGGGAACTTAGCGCTCGCCGGAGAGGAGGGTTTGGGAGGGTGGGAGACAGGGGCAGGGGCTCACGTCTCCCACCCTTGGAAGCTTGGCGCGCAATGGAGATCAGCTCTCCGGGTTTTCTGGAAGGGAGTGACAAGCCAGATGCCAGATTTCTCCAACCTGCTTTCTCCCTTAATGATTCTCCCTGCTCCCCACCCCTCCCCCAAGGAAGGACCCCTAGCAAAGAAGGACACAATGTGGGGGGAGGCGGGAGCTGCTTAGATGCTCCAAGTTTGATTAAATTGACTGGACGGAGAAGAAAAATCTAGATGGCTTTAGCAAATGTCTCTGCTGACCTGCAAATGTGAGAAGACTTTTCTTTTCAGACTGTCTCCTTGGCATCTACTTTGCACGTCCGAAGACGACTGGGAAGCAAGAGTGGATTGTTGGGAGGTACAAACCCTCAGGGTAATAACAGAAGGTTAAAGGGGGATTCCTAGTTACCCTAAGGCTCTGGCATGGGGTCATGGATCATTGGCTGGGGAAAGCCTGGGGCTGTAGGCCTCAGGTGGACCTCTGACCCTCAGGGCTGAGTCAAGGCCCCAACTCTGGGATAACACTGGCTTAGAAAGGTCATAAAAGAATAATCTCACTTTGACACTGACATTCTAACTCTAGCAGTATGTTAAGCAAGAGCTTCTAACTTGGTTTGTGGAATTCATTCCTTTGTTACTGGCAAACGGGAAGGCCTTGCACTTTTCTCCTTAGGGAGATATCACTATTCAGGGAACCCTGTAAACCAAGTAAAGGGAAAAAAATACCACGCTAATGGTCTCCCAAGGGAATTCCAGTGGTTGAGGACCTCCAAGCCAGGTCTGTAGCCCCTGAGATAGAACAGTAACCACAAAACAATGGCCTTAGTAGATAAGCCCTTGGAACATAGAGTATTTATATTGCTGCTGTGTAACTCAGGTTTTGAATAAATTCTGTAAGGGCAACAGGGCATAAGAATAGCAAAACAATAAATGAAAAGGAATAGAATAATACCTTGGTTTAAATCAAGTTGGCTCAAATTCTCTTCCAGAGAGAGGGCTGCAGTCCTGGCCACGTGGTAAATCATTTATTCATCCCCAGTGTTTCCTGGGAAGCTGGAGTGTTGCTGGCAAGAACGTGACCTGTTTTCAGTCCCGCACCATCAATGTGGTAACATGATCTGATCATGCTTAGGCAACATTTAAAAATATTCAAGTACAAATTAATATATGATTGCTTAACTTTGAATTCAAGAAAATGTGTTTATTGTTAATGAAGAAGCCCCTCCTTCATTCTGCCCTGGGGCTTTCTCCAAACCAGACTGCTTTTTTAATGTTAGGTCTTTTTATGGACCTGTAAGAAGCTTTAATTAGATATACAGCACTCTACACAAACGACAAGATGGAGTATGCAGGCTTGGACTACAGTCTCTGTGATTCAGATCTCAGAAATAACATAATGCCACCAATTTAGGGAAGAAGTTGTTTATTGGAAGGCAACCAGGGAGATGCTACAAATTAGATCAAGATGTGAAAAGCAAGCCGATTCACGAAAGAATTGCCGTTTTCTTCTTGGGACTAACCCCCCCCCCCCAACCAAAGCAGCACGTATAACAAGGTTATCTTCTCTAGATATTGTTAATTTTCATAATTTATAAAACATTTAAAATAAATATATTGAAAACAACAGAGATTGAGGACTTGTACCTTTCAGTTTTGAGTTGTGACATTTAATGATTTCCTTTTACGTATTTAATTAGTCATTTTGTACATTGATACTTGAGCATATCTGAATCCTGGCTTCATCCAGTAGGACGAAAATAATACTTCATTGGAATGGACTCAAGGGTTTCTCAAAGACTTTCCCTCACTACCCCCTTGGCATCAGTTAGCATCCCTAGTTCTTTTATCTCAGATGTCAGTTAAGGCCTGTGCGTGAGTGTCTGTGTGTCATGTATTTTTGATAGTTGCAATGAAGGATTGAAAATGCCAGCCCTTAACTCTGTTTGTTTGCAACCTGTGAACTGGGAAGCACGGCAGACATTGCCTAGCATTGACGGCCAGCCCCACCACCAAGAGTTATATGGCCTTGGGGGCAGACTGCTTAACCTTCCATCTGTTTCCTCCTCTGTAAAATGGGAATGATGGTGATGATAATGATATCATTCTTATAAGATGGGTATAAGGCCGTTGTTCTCCCAGTGTGCTCCCCAGAAACTAGCAGCAGCAGCTGGGAACTGGACTGAAATGCAAATTCTCGGGCTCCACTCCAGACCTACTAAATTAGAAACTCTCTGCTTTAAGAAGACTTCCAGGTGAATCTGATGCAGGTTAGAATTTGAGAATCACTGTTGATAGGATTAAGGTGGTTTATATAAAGTATTAAAACAGTGCCTGGCACATGATAAGCAGTATATTAATGGATATTTTTAAAATTAGTGCAATATGATGTTTCCAAGATATACAAAGTTTAATTCAGGCCACAAGAAGGATGCCCATATTCCTCCAACAAATAAATTCTGCTTAATCTTTTGTCCAAAGACTTTAACACTGCCTGCCAAGCCCTTCACAATCTGGCCCCTGCCTTGCTTTCCTGTTCTTTATCTCCAGGTGAACCACATCTCCAACTTTCTCAGTTCTCAGAAAGGGAATTGCTTTTTCATACCTCCGAGCCTTTGCCCATTCTGTTCCCTCTGCCTGGAAATGTCACCCACCCCTTTGCTCCACTTTCTACACCTGCAATCTCCTGAACCCTTCAAAACCTCACTTGAGTGTCCAGCCTCATCTGTGGCACCCCCAGCCCTGCTCAGTCAGAGCCAGGTATTCTCTGGACCCAAACCTCCCTGCACATCCTGCTTGTAATATTTATCATAGGGTTTTGTAACTGTTTACTGTTCCATTTTCTCCCTTTGTATCTTAAACTCCCGGAGGACAAGGATTTTATTTTATTCAAATTTCTATTCATGCAGCTTAGCACTGGGGTTGCAAGTAGGCAGCCCAAGGGCTTGCGCCATAAACTTGGGGTATTTTTTTTTTCCACAAAGGTCCTTTAAGAATTTGAATTAGTTGAGAACATTTTGGGGGGGGGGCATGCCCTGCGGCTTGTGGGATCTTAGTTCCCCAAACAGGGATTGAACTCAGGCCCTCAGCCGTGAAAGCTCAGAGTCCTAAACCACTGGACGGCCAGGGAATTCCCAAGAACATTTTAAAATTGGAAGAGTTAATGGTTTTGTTTAATAGCTTTATTGAGGTATGATCTGCATACCGTAAAGTTCACCGTTAATACGTGGTAATTCAATGACTTCTAGTATATTTATAAAGTTATGCAACCATCACCCCGGTCCACCCCAATATTTCCATCACTCCCCAAAAGTTTTCTCCTGTGCATTTGCAGTCAATCACACTCCAATTTCCATCTCTTGGCAACCAATGATTTGTTTTCCATCTCTACAGATTTGCCTTTTCTAGAAAGTCACTTAAATGGAATCATACAATGTGTGGTCTTTTGTGCCTGGCTTCTTTCGCTTGGCATAATGTTTATCCATGTTGTAGCATGTATAAGTAGTTCATCCCTTTTTACTGCTGAATAGTATTCATCAGATAGATACACTAGATTCTCTTTATCCATGTACCAGGTAATGAACATTTCATTTATTTCCAGATTTTTGCTATTATGGATAATGTTGCTGTGAATATTTACATAAACTCTTAATGGGGACATGCTGTCAGTTTTCTAGGGTATTGCAGGATGGGATTGTTGGGTCATGTTGTAACTCTATGTTTAACATTATAAGGAACTGACAAATTGTTTTCTGAAGTGACTGTACCACATTTTACGTTCCCACCAGCAATGCATGAGGGGGTTTTTTTATTGTATTTTTTTTTTTGCGGTACGCGGGCCTCTCACTGCTGTGGCCTCTCCCGTTGCGGAGCACAGGCTCCGGACGCGCAGGCCCAGCGGTCATGGCTCATGGGCCCAGCCGCTCCGCGGCACGTGCGATCCTCCGGGACCAGAGTACGAACCCGCATCCCCTGCATCGGCAGGCGGACTCCCAACCACTGCACCACCAGGGAAGCCCTGTATGAGGGTTCTTATTTCTCCTCATCCTTGCCAACACTTGGTATTATTAGACTTTAAATTATCTCTATTCTAATAAATGTATGGTGGTATCTCACTGTAATTTTAATTTGCATTTCCCTAATGACTAGTGATGTTGATCATCTTTTAATGTTATTTTTAGCCACACAAATATCTTCTTTGGTGAAAGGTCTATTCAAATCTTTTGCCCATTTTTAACTGGGTTGTCTTATTGAGTTATAAGAATTTTTGATATATTTCAGATACACGTCCTTAATAAGATACATAATTTGCAAATATTTTCTCCCAGGCTGTGGCTTGTCTTTTCATACTTTAAATGATATCTTTGGAAGTGCCAAAGTTTTGAGTTTCAATGAATTACAATTTAGCAAATTTTTCTTTTATGAATTGTGTTTTTGGTATCATATCTAAGAAATTTTTGCCTAAGCCAAAGTCACAAAGATTTTGTTCCTGTGGTTTGTTTTTTCAGGTTTTATAGTTTTCAATTTAACATTTAAGTCTGTAATTGATTTTGAGTTAATTTTTATACATGATGTAAATTTTTTAATTTATTTATCTTTTGCATATGGATACCCAATTGTCCCAGAACCATTTGTTAAAAAGAATATCTTTTCACAATTGAATTCCCTTGGCACCTTTGTTGAGAATCAATTTACCAAAAACATAAGGATTTTCTGGACTTTCTATTCATCTCCATTGATATATGTGTCTGTCATTACACCACTGTGACACAGTCTCAACAACTATTATTTTATAATAAGTTTTGAAAATGAGTAAAATATTCCTCCAACTATGTTGTTGGTTTCCAAATTGTTTTGCTATTCTAGGTAATTTGCATTTCCATGTAAACCTTAGGATCGGCTTGTCAATTTCTACGCCCCCAAACGTGATTTTGATTGGAATTGTATACATAAATCAGTTTGGGCAGAACTGCCATCTTAACAGTAGTGAGACTTTCAATTCATGAAAATGGTATATATCCCCATTTATTTAGATCTTTTAAATTTTAGTGAGCAGTGTTTTATAATTTTTACCTCTTATACATCTTTTGTTACATTTATTTCTAAGTATTTTATTTTTAGTGCTATTGCAAATTACATTGTTTTCATTTCATTCTTAGAGTGTTCATTATCAGTAGAAATATTATTGGTTTTGGTATCCTCTGACATTCTCATTTATTAGTTCTAGTTGGTTTTTTAAGATTCACTAGTAGTTTGCAGATACAGGGTCAAATAATTTGCAAATAAAGACAGTTTTATTTCTTCATTTCCAAACTGGATACCTTTAATTTCTTTTTCTTGTCTTCTTGACTGGCTAGAACTTCCAGCGTGATATTAAATAGAAGTGTTGAGAGTGGACATCCTTGCTTTGTTCTCAAACTTATGGAAAACACCTTTAGTCTTGTTGCTAGTAAGTAGGATGTTTGCTGTAGGTTTTTTCTTAGATTCTTTTTTATCTCTCTGAAGAAATTCCCTTTTATTTGGAGTTTGTTGAGAGTTTTATCATGAATGAGTGTTGAATTTTGATAAATGCTTTTTCTGTATATATTAACATGGCCAAGTATATTTTGGCCTTTATTATATTAATATGATGTATTGCATTTATTTTGAGATGCTAAATCAACCTGGCATTCCCAAGATAAATCCCACTGGGTCATTTTTATATGTTACTGGATTTGATTTTTGTGTTTATGCTCATGTGGTATATTGTCATATCTTTGGCCTCAATGAATGTGGAAGTGGATCCATTTCCAGAGCCTCTAGATAAGAGCCTAGTCCAGCTAACACCTTAATTTGAGCCTTGTGAGACACTAGGCAGAGAACCCAGTCGAGTGTGCCTGGACTTCTCACCTATAGAACTCTGAGTTCTAAGCTGCAAAGTTTGTGCTAATTTGTTACATAGCAACAGAAAACGAATACACCAACTTCCTCCAGTTTTCTTCTGCCATAGCTAGAAGTCCTGCCTCATGGCAGAGTTAATTTCGAAAAAAAATCAAGATTTCTGGTTTCAAAAAAAAAAAAAAAGATTTCTGGTTTCTCTTGAAAAATGGGAAGACCTTGCAACTTGAGATTTGAATTTCTTACATGTCAAACCATCAGCAAGAGCTGGGTAGTGACTCTCCCCATCCTCCTTGTTAGCCAGGGTCTAGGTCCTCTAATTTATCTGCTCTCGCCCTTCACCCTAGACCTACATCTCCAATTACAGGCCTGGCCCGGGGACATCTGAATCTGTAACACCCCTGATCAGCACATGCCCAACTTATAGTAAGTGTTCAGTAATTATTTGTTGAAGGAGTGAATCAAACCACAAAACAGGTGACATGTGGGGGAATTTTACATAAGAGCACATGAATGGATATTTGGGATGGCCAAGGCTGAGGACACCATACCCTCAGTGCACTTTGGAGGGGTCAAGGGCATGGCCCACAGAGCCTGTCCACCTGAAGATTTCCTGGAAGTCCCATCAGCTTTCACTTACATCTCATTGGCCAAAAGTGTGTCATGTTACCACCCCTAGTTCCAAAGTAGGCTAGGAAATGTGGTTTTCAGCTTGTCACATGTCACCCCAGCCTCAACAAGGATGTCAGGGCTCCGACAGGAGAAAAGAAGAGGATGGATATTGGGTTAGTGACCAGGCAGTTTCAACACCCAGATCATAGAAAAGAACAAGACCAGCACCCCAGAAGCTTTCTGATGCCCCTTCCCTGTCAGCATTCCCCCCAAGGGTGTTTCCCCTTTTTCAACTTCATATAAATGGAATCATACAGGGAATTCCCTGGCGGGTGGTCCAGCGGTTAGGACTCCACGCTTTCACTGCCGAGGACACGGGTTCAATCCCTGTTGGGAAACTGAGATCCCACAAGCCGCGCGGTACAGCCAAGAAACAAAATAAAATAAAATAAAACAAAATAAAAAACAAATGGAATCATACAGAGTGTGTTCTTTTGTGTCAAGCTTCTTTCACTTGCAGCGTAAACACTAAAAAAAAAAAAAAAAAACAAACCCCATATCAAAGTAGCTTGAGTTTTCTATCAAATGACTTATTAATTAGCCTTGAGGAAACCAAGACTATCAGTGATGGAATTAATCCACCTCTTTTCCTTGAGTTGGTTATCATTAACTATGCATTTGCCCTTCAACCATGGACACTCAAGAGAAATGACCAGTGGGAATAATAACAAGTATTCTTTCCCATGGGAGAGATTCAAAATATTTAAAAATCAGAGCCACGTGACCACTAAATGTTTGGACACAGAATGGATGGCCCTAATGTTGTCCAGAGAAGGGTCTTCAGGCCCCCACAAGGCCGGGCCTTAGCCCTCAGTTGCTGGAATGTGAGAAGGTCTTGGGCAGGGCCGGTGAGTTCCTCAGGGAGGAGCCGGGATGACCAAGGCTGCAGGACTCCGAGGCTCCAGGCAGCAGCTACGTATCAGTCAGTGCAGAGTAAGCTCAGCGTTTCCACGTCAGCACAGAGTGCTGGCTGAAGGTTAACACCGGTCTTTGCCAAAACAGTGTGAAGGTTGGGCATCCTCTGGTGAAACTGGGGCCACAAGGTATTCAGGCATCAGAGGGAATCACTGCAGCTCAAAAGCAGTGTCTGTCTTCACGAAGGTGAGACTGGTCTGTCCCCACACACGCGCGAGGAGACAGGACACTTGGCAGTGCGGACCCTGGCCCCGGAGCTGGCATCTGATAACTGAACGGAACCATGCTGAACCATCATGGATGTCAAAATGGCAGGCGCTTATTTCCTTAGGGCAGCCTTGCAAATAATGCTTTCCTCATTTCCAACTCACAATTCTTTTTAGCTGTCCCACCCCGCTTCCAAATTTAGGAGTGTTACACTTCATATGAAAATAAAAAATAAAAGCAAATAGGGAAAGTTGGTTCAGGACTCAAGATCACTCTCCCAGAAATAGTAGCCCTAGATTCACTTCAACCCCCGCTCCCTTGCCTGCCTTGACTATAAAGACCAGCAAAATGAATTGCTCACTTCCCAGCCTCCCTTGCTTTTGCTTTTCTGATACAAAGGGACAGCTGCAGCTGGCTCTGGCCTTCTCCTTTCTTCCTGCCCCAACTGTGGGCGTGATGCCCGGAACAAGAGCTGCCATCTTGCAACCATGAAGGAGAGGCCAAGAGAATCACAGTGATGCTGGCTCTGGACCTCATGAGCTGCTGAACAAATGCTAACAGCTGCCTGCTCCAGACTTTTTGTGCTGTGCAAAAATTGAAAACTCTGTTTGTTCTTTATGCTTACTTATAGCAGAAAGCATTCCTAACTGATACAACTAGTATAAACCATTACTTGTCATGTATAGGCCAAAAAAAGGACGGAGGGCCACTGAGGATTTTCCAAGTTTAGTTACTACATCGGAAAGTAGCCGTAGACACTTATTCTCAAAAGCAAGGAGGTATCAAATCCCACTAGGGTCAGGTCAAAACACATAAAGGTCAACTTGAAGGGACTTTCACTAGCCAAGGAGGGGACAATGTGAGCATCAAAAAACACTGACTACAATGCATTAAAATGAGTTAAAAATAGATAAAGGGAAATAACCAAGCATTTATTCTGCCTTCCTTGTTTGAACTGTATTTCAAAGAAACCAAAGAAATGATCAGGAGTTCTTAATAGAAGAATTATGACTGATAAAGACAGAAAGAATAGTAGAATCAGAAAACCACCACTTGGGAACACCTGATGAAATAAAGAATCTAGCCAATGATCATTAATAACTATTAGGTAAAAGGTTGACAGGGAACTTTGGGTGGACCATGCTGATAACACCTGAGCCCACACTGATCAATTTTCACATCTCTAAAAATGGAACAATCAGCCTCAGGATGTAATACAGCAGATAGTACACAGCATCTCCTATGAAGTTTTCAAGCCAAGAAAAAAAAAAATCTAATCCAGTTTACAGGAAATAGAAGAACAAGTTAAATGACACCAGGAGGAAACTACCAGCCAAATCCATATGTAGGATATTCTACTGGATGAATGACTCATTTCTCCCCCTCCTCAGGGAATGGCGTAAAAAAAACGGGGAAGGGGGAAAAACCATTACTGAATAAAAGAGACCTAAGGGTCCTTTCAATCATATACTATGTGTAGTTCTTGTTTGGATCCTGATTTGAATGAAACAACTGAAAAAGTATTGAGTTAATTAAGAAAATATGGTATGTTCTAGGTATTATATCACATGATAATGGCATTGTGGTTATGAATTTTGAAAAAGTTCTTCCCTGATAGAATACCTACTGAAATATTTATGGATGAAATGAAATGATGCCTGGAGTTTGCTTTAAAATATTCCAGCAAAAGCCAAACAAATATTGTGTGTGGCGAGGTGGGGAGAGGGTACAGAGGAAACAGAATCAGGTGAGCCATGAAGGGGTTCCCTGTATTTTTTCCTCCACTTTTACCTATAACATTTTGTATAAACTGTTTTTTGAAATTATTACTTTAATTGGATTTTCCTGCATTCTAGATGCTAATAGCAACAAAAATGAGAAAGCAATTTTAAAAAGAAAATCCTGTCAAAGTCCCTGAATTCTGTTTCCTTCCTTCACGGTGTTATTTTCATAAAAGTGAAAACAAACGATACAATCACAAAACGAGAATATAAAGCAATGTCATGTGTCTGTACTTTTTTTTTTTTGCGGTACGCGGGCCTCTCACTGTTGTGGCCTCTCCCATCGCGGAGCACAGGCTCCAGAAGCGCAGGCTCAGCGGCCATGGCTCACGGGCCCAGCCGCTCCGCGGCATGTGGGATCTTCCCGGACCGGGGCACGAACCCATGTCCCCTGCATCGGCAGGCGGACTCTCAACCACTGCGCCACCAGGGAAGCCCCCATGTGTCTGTACTTTAAAGCACAGTGTTTCAGGGGAACTTTAGAGATGCTAGTCCTACCCAACACCTGTGTTCTTGTCCACCTGTGGGCCCCCCCCAGGATGGTTCCCATATGTTCTTGGATGTTCCCAAGAGAACTTTGCTTTTGTCATAGTCATCTAATAACTTGTCTGTTCTCTTCCACCAGACTGTGAGCCATCCTCCTGCCCTCCCACTCTCAGTCAAGGACCAAAAATCACTTCCTATTATTCTCTCTAATAGGCTAATATTAACATGTAGTAGATGCTCAATAAATATTTGGGGACTATATGAACAGAATCCAATCCTCTATGTTTTACACCTGTGGAGTCTGACACCCCAAGGGTTGAAGTTTCTAGGCTGAGACTGCAATGTTTCAGAATCAGAACCATTCCTGAGAACTTATACCTTCTGGTTCCAACCCAGGGCTACTTCTGAATCTCATTTCTGATTCCAGAAGTCTTCCTCTTTATGGGAGGAGCCTTCCTCTAGCAGGGTCCAATGTGCCATTTCCAGTGCTCCCCCAACCCAATTCTCATAATAAATTCATAGTGTTCTACGCCACGACACTTTTGTATCTTTCCAGAAGACATTACCCACATTTGTTTTAGGCAGGAGAGATTATAAGTAATTATATAACACAGATAACAAGGTTTTGCTTGTTATCTATCTATATTATTATCTAATAATAATACGTGAAATCCTTAGCACTCATGTTTCCAGAACTTTGAACTCTTCCTTTATTTCTCCTCCAGCTGAGTCAAGAAAAGGAAACCAGGAAATAGCTTTAATGTGTCTTAAGTCTGGGCCCCAAAGTCATGGGCATACATTGTGGCATGCAGGGCAATCCACTCCTAACTGAAACTGACCTTGGTTTTCTCTGAGCCTTGCTGACCCCTCTGAGCCAGCCTTTGGCCAGAGGTTCCTACTCAAGGAGTCCATGCAGCCTACCTTCAGGAAAGACCTTTCTTTTTTCTGATACTCCCCAGAGTTACAAACCACAGTGATGGAAAGCCAACTAGACATTCATTTCCCAGGTTCATTGCTTATTCAATGTCCCTCAGGTCTTAGCTTCAATGTCACAACCTCTGACCTCTCCACCCCCAAACTGGATTGTGTGGCCTTCTTTGTGTTTCCATAGCAAGTCACAGGTCCTGTGACATGGCTCTTCCAACACACTTTCATAGTTTTCTCTTACCTTCACTGTAGCTAACAAGCTCCGCCAAGGGAGAGACTGTCTTTCATCACTGTTTCCCCAGTGCCTTGCACATGGTAACTCCTCCCTAAACACTTGCTTTGTGAATAGACAAGTAATCGAATGAATGGCTTTCAAGAGTCAAATGTCCAGTAACTGAGACTCTAAATTTAAGCCATCTTGCTTGTTAAGGCGTTCAAGAAACACCTTTTGTCCTCAAAGTTTGACTTAAAAGAATAATGCTGAAATGGGAGGAACCACCTAGTCCTCAGAAAATGACTGAAAGATTGGATAGGAGAAGTGGGATGAGTTTTGCAGGAACCCACCATGTCTCCCTATTTTCCTTCTCTCTCTTTCTCTCGAGCCACCACCTCTGGAATGACCAGCTGAGGTTTTACTTGTCCTCCTCTTCTAGTCCTTTGTTCTGGCCCTCTGAATAGAGAAAAGTTGGGGATGTGGATAGTGCTGAAAGGGACAAAGACAGCTGGCCAGAGCTGAGTCCTCCTTTCTGACACTTGCACACTCACTTACGGCGCACGGGGACTTGACTCAGCCAGAAGATGACTAAACCCTGGGCCCCAGTCGGTACTCAGGGCCCCTCCCAACAGAGGCCCCTGTGCCTGGACCTGGTTAATTAGTAGATCTCAATCTGTAATAAGGAGGATGGGTGTGGGTTATTCATGATACTCCCCATGCTTCCTAAATAGTAAACTCAGCTATTCGAGGTAAATGGAGTATGTATGTGAACTGAGAGCCGAGAGAAGGGCCAGAAAGTACCCAGATGCAAACTGAAAGTGAAAACAGCCTTGTTTCTTTTACCATCAGTGAGCAATATCTAACTCTACATTCAATCAACCAAAAGGGCCTAATTCAGATTTCAGGGGCCAATCATGGTTGTAAACTAGGTAGAAAAAGTCACGAGCTTAAACCAACTGAGGTTTAATGAACGTGGAACGTTACTGTCCCCAAATGTCTATAAACAGTTTAAATAATTTATATTAAAAAAGGAATATAACAAATATTTATATTAAAAGAAGGATTCACTCATTGTTAGTTCTGGGAGGAAAAAAACAGATTCATTATCACTGTCATCCAATATTCGACGCCCACAATAGCCTGCCCCAGCTGAAAGGCCATTTAGAAAAGGAGAAAGAGTAGAGACTCTTGGGCCTAAGACCGTGTTCAGGGCTCAGAGCCGGCTACCCAATCATCCTAAACACTGCAAACATGAAAACTCCAAGCCATGTCTCGCCCTCAAGGAGGTTACTGATCCTTTGCAGTCAAGGTGTCATAGAATAAATGCCAATACACAGTGTAAACTGCAAGAGCATTGCTTTCATATCCACCAGTATTTCAATTCCATGAGGGCAAGGACCTCATGTATTTTGTTCACCACTGTAGCTCCAGCATCTTGTACTGGTACACAGCACAGAGTAAGAGCTCAGTAAATATTTGCCAAACAAATGAACCAATGGGGATCCTGTGTCACATGTATTTGGGGAAAGAAAACTGAGAAACAGAGAAGTGAACTGATTTACTTGAGTTGGTCCATAAGACTCATTACAGTTAGCTGCTTATAAGACATAGGCAAACGTCTGTCCTGGTGTTCCTCTAATATTTTCTGGAAGGTTGGAAAATATAGAAACATAATTAAATGACTTACACATGTAGAACTAAAAACTTGACTTGTGTCTAAAAAGCAGTATCTACTATTCACAAAATTATAAACATGAAGAACCTTTCTGAGGAGGAGTAGAAGCATGGGTAGAGCATGGATTTTGTTGTCTTCAACAGTGAAATGACAGCTTCCAAGTCCTTTTTTTGTTATACTATGCTGTCTTTTTGCTCTGAAAGCCATAGGGTAGATCAGTAAATTTTCTTATATTAGTAGAGGACATAACAAGGAATTTATATAGGTCAGAGAATATTTGAAAATCCCAAACAGAAGAGCTGCTAATGAACTTAGTTTAGGGTGTCTTGCCACCAGAAAAAATGATAGACCTTTCCTAAACACCTCTGGCTGTTTGCTCATCAGGAAAAATCACACATTTTCTCTCTGTAAAAAGTGTCAAAGGAGAAAAAAAAAGACTGTAGTTTCACTCCCCATGGGCTGAAGACTGGGACTGTTTTTAAATTCAATATATATTACAATAACCCCAGAGAACCATGGGAAAGCTTCACTCGGAGAAGGTGCTGAGGTCAATGTCTTTGTGTTGCACGTCAGGGAAACGTCACAGGATGCAGGTTGAAATGCTGAGGCCTGGGCACAGCATTCTCACCCATGAGACCAAAAAAAAAAAAAGTTTGCCTGTGTTTTTTTCCTTTTTTTTTAAAATACTTTATTTACAATGTTGTCCTAGTTTCAGTTGTACAGCAAAGTGATTCAGATTCTTTCCCATTATAGGTTATTATAAGATATTGAATATAGTTTCCCTATGCTATACAGTAGGTCCTTGCTGTTTATCCATTTTATATATAGTAGTGTCTGTTAATCCCAAACTCCATTTCTTTTGTTTTTAATGTTACTTATGATGATGACTTCACCCCCAATTACTGTCTCTGCTGCAGCAACTCCTATTAGGCCTTTTACCAGCCTCCAGGTGAAACTCCTGATCTGTATTTTTATCATATTGTAGGACGGCCTGCATTGCAAATCCCACTGGCTTTTCTATGTGGGTGAATTCCTGAGTTAAGTCAGTTATGAACGTATGGGTTTGAAGAAGCCTTTAAAGAAGCCTCAGTCTGATTATGTGACTTGAGATCCTGTCAGTCCCTTGCTCACCCAGAACTCTGAACAGCAAACAAGGGAAGCTGCAGACACCGACTTTGAATCTTGGATGGGCTACTTTATTGCCATCCAAGCATGGTCAAGGCCTCAAATAACAACACCTGCCTCAAAGGGTAGTTGATGTTAAGGATTAAACGAGTGAACTCATGAAGAATGCTTAGAAGGTGCTGCCAATGTGAGCTGTACTTGCACTAGGAAGTGAGTTCTAACACCTCTGGAGCAGCAGTTCTGATGCCAAAACGTAGTGTCCAATTCCAGACTTTGTGTGAAATCTACCCCAACACAAAGAGATTAAACTCAAAGGTGCAATGGATCATGGGGCTGCAGCTATTTTGGCAGTAGCCCTTAACATTTAAAATGCTTATCTCTCCATAACCAAGATCAGGATGACAGCGTGGTCAGATAAGGCCCTCTTCTGAGTCACAGACTTGTCACTGTATTATCACATGGAGGAAGGAGCTACTGGAGCTCCCTGAGCCTCTTTTATAAGGGCACTAATCCCACTCATGAGGGCTCCACCCTCACGATCTAACCACCTCCCCAAGGTCCCACCTACTAATACCATCACATTGGGCATTATGAGTTCAACATGGGAATTTTGAGGGGACATGAACATTCAGACATAGCAGCAGGGACTTTGTTTTGAGTTGTCTTTGGCCAGAACCCTGGGGAGTTCACCCTACAAAGGATCAGGTATGAGGTTATAGAGGACACAGTCTTTACCCTGGTTGGCCCCAAGTGCATGGCCTGGAGAGGCTACTTATTATTTCCTTTTTTAAGGGCACAGAGCATAATTAGGGACAGATATCATACTGTGGGCACCCAGAGGGCCAGGGGGAATACTGTAACCTTGCCTTTCTTCCTTTCCTTCCTCCCCTACTTCCTTCCTCTTCACCTCCCCTCCTTTGGTCGTTCATTCAACAAATATTCCTTGGCTGTTAGACACTGCACCAGGTAGTGCTGAGGTCCATCTATGAACAGGACAGACCCTGTCCTGCCCTCCGGAGCCTGTCACTTAGCAAGAAGAGAAGCTTTCTTCAAATGGCCCCACCAATACCTACACAATGATAGCTCTGATAAGTGCTATAACATGAGGTACCAGGGTCCAGGAGACCTAATCTGGGTGTCAAGGAGGGTTTCCATAGGAAGTGACATTTAAACTAAGTGTGAATGATGGGTAGGAGCTGTTCAGACAAGGCAAAAGAGAAATCCAGGCAGGAGACACAGCTTGGGGAAAGGCCCTGTGCTGGCATGGTCCCTTGTGCAGAGGAAGAGGCCCTTCATAAACGTTGTTGAACGGATGAATAAAGTTCTCGGTTCACAGTGTATTTGAAGGGATGTTTACTTAAGAGAATAGAAACCCAACCAATAACACTTACCAATAACACCCAAAGAGCCCTCCATGGCCCTCAGTTTACCAATCCCTATCAACAGAATCCTTCAGCACCACTTGGAGTCTCCTCTACCTCACTCCATGGGATGGCCCAGCCTGTAGTCACCCAGACATCCCAGTCACTCTGACTGGAGTGGACAGTGCTCTGCCTTCCTGGCACAGGCCAAGCTCCTGGCATGGTCAGCTTCATCTCCCTGCAATGCTAGGTAGGTCCTCCTCAGCTGCCTGGGAGGGTCTTCTGCTCTGGCTTCAACCTCAGCTTTGTGCATTGTGACAGCTCAGCCCTGTCACCCCCTGAGTCTCATCACAAAAGGACACGCCCTCTCCTCCTGCAGGGCTCTGTGGACCTGGAAGCTTCTCTGTATGATTGTTGCTAAGGGTCCCTTGGTAGCCAATGACCAAGAGCCAGCCAACTCTCCCAGCGAATTTTTGGAAGGCCATCAGGGACGCACATTTTGGCAGGAGGCTGGAGAATCAATCTCAGAGCTCTGGCGGGCTGGGCAACAGAAGTGGTATGGCCTGTGTGCTGCTGCTATGATGAGTGTGACCTCTATCTGCCCTGGCCTCACTGCATTCCTCACGCCCTCATTAGTCTCTGGAAAGACTGGCCTGGGCAGTGAAAAGATCTTCCCGTTTGAAATGTAAATGGGTGCAGCCACTCTGGAAAACAGTATGGAGCTTCCTTAAAAAACTAAAAATAGACTTTCCATATGATTCAGCAATTCCACTCCTGGGCATATACCCAGAAAAGATGAAAACTCTAATTGGAAAAGACACATACACCCCAATGTTCATTGCAGCACTATTTACAATATCCAAGACATGGAAGCAACCCAAGTGTCCATCGACAGATAAATGGATAAAGAAGATGTGGTCCATGTATACAATGGAATATTACTCAGCCATAAGAAAGAACAAAATTTTGCCATTTGCAGCAACACGGGTGGACCTAGAGATGATCATATTAGTGAAGTAAGTCAGACAGAGAAAGACGAATATCATATGATATCACTTACACGTGGAATCTAAAAAATAATACAAATGAACCCATTTACAAAACAGAAACAGACTCACAGACATAGAAAACAAACTTATGGTTACCAAAGGGGAAAGGGGATGGCGAAGGAATAAATTAGGACTTTGGGATTAACAGATACACATTACTATATATAAAATAGATAAGCAACAAGGATTTACTGTATAACACAGAGAACAATATTCAAGATCTTATAATAACCTATAATGGAAAATAATCTGAAAAATATATATAGATATAACTGAATCACTTTGCTGTACACCAGAAACTAACACAATATTGTAAATCACCTATACTTCTATTAAAAAAAAAACTTCTCCTTTAATTTCCAACTCCCAAGGCCACACAGAAAGATAAGGCCCCAGAAGTGACTGGGGTAAATTAAGACAGGAAGTTGGATGCGAGACAGCCTGAACTATGACCTATGTCTTATTTCTTCAGCCACCATCTAATGACTGCTTGATCTGAGCCAAACCCTGCAGCAGGCATTGGAGACGCAGAGGCGAATACGACACAGAACCTTTTCTCCTGGAGGCTGCCTTTACTCGGAGATGGGAAACACATCAGCAGTATAAGTGCTGGAAGGGCCTCAGAGCGTGCCTCTGCCAGTTGCATAAAGGGAGGGGTGGTTAGCTCTGCATGGGGAGGGCAGGGGGTGGTTGATAAAGCTTGATGGTAGAAGTAATACGGGAGCTATGGCTTGAAGGAGGGTTGCTGGGCTGGCAGGCAGCTTGAAGGCATGTTTGGGCAGGAGATGAGAACATTCCAGGCAGGGAGGATAGCAGATGCCCGTGCTTGGAGGTGTGAAGTGGGCACAAAGTTTAGGGAGTTGTAAGTCATTAGCTTTGGTTGGAATCCCCAGTTTGAATGAATTTTGGCAAAAAAAATGAAAGTTGCTCAGATAGGGCTGGGACATGGCTGAGACTTTGGTTTCATTCTCTAGACCGATGCTGTCTACTATGCAGCCACTAACCATATGTGGCAACTTCAGTTTCAGTTGGTTGAAATAAAATACAAGTAAAAATTCAATTCCTCAGACACACTCCCCACATTTCACTCACCTGCGCAGTCGCCACATGTGGTTAGGGGTTACCATACTGGACAATGCAGATACAGAACATCTCCTTCATCACAGAAAGTTCTATTGAACCGTGCTGTTCTAGGCTGCGGGAAGCACAGGAGGATATTAAGCAAGGAAATGACATCATCGTATTTCACGGAGCCCTCCCTGTGGCCACTTGGGGATGGATAAGAAGGAAGCATAACATGGGACTTCCCTGGCGGTCCAGTGGTTAGGACTCCACGCTTCCACTGCAGGAGGCACAGGTTCAATCCCTGGCTGGGGAACTAGGATCCTGCGTGCCGCGTGGGGCGCCCCTACCCAATAAAAGGGAGCATAACAGAAGGCTCGAGGTGACTTAGAAGACTACTGCCACAGTCTAGTCAAGAGGCTGCTGTCGCACCAGAGGAACTGTCCCTTTTGCCCGGAACTTGCTATTATCCAAAGCTGAGCAGGGAATTATTCAGACTGACTCATGTTTCACCTCAGCCCTCACACCCCAGCTTCAGAGACGGGAGTCCCAGACAATCATAAACTAGCCAATCTGGGTAGCTGACCCAGTGGAAGTGGATCTCATTTTATCTCCAGTAGGTCCTGGGGCTTGTTATGTAAACCTAGGGTGTATCCACAAGACACAAGGAGCCTCAATTTAGGAGTCGCACGCCCACAACGCTTCTCACTCACTCACACCAAGTGGATGGAGAAGACTTGAGTTTTGCCACCATGAAAGAAGTCAGGTCAGCTGTTCAACCGAATCCCTTTAACACCAAAGCAGACAGAATTTGAGAGGTTAAGAAGTTAGGAATAGGAAATTCCCTGGCGGTTAGGACACTGGGCTTCCACTGCCGAGGGCACGGGTTCAATCCCTGGTCAGGGAATTAAGATCCTACAAGCCACGCGGTGCAGCCAAAGGAAAAAAAAAAAAAAAAAAGAAGGCGGCAAAAATAGCCTATGAACCCTGATAAACACACAAGGAGCTCTGTTCGGTCTCCCTAAGCTGTTTGCAGTTGCCAAGGTGGGTGTGGGAATGCGGACCCAGCCTTGCTCTCAGTATAATTAATGACGATGTGCCCCCTGTACCACTGACTCAGATGGAGCACCTGACGAGAGCTTCGGCTGGAGGCTTCTGTGTTCTGAGGGCGTGGATGCGCCCGCATGAGCTGCGCTGGAGCGTGTGAACATCACCCTCCTGTTCCTGGCTGAGTCAGAGGCAGATCTGGAGTCAGAAGCCCTGGTCCAGGGCCTACCCTTGCCAATCAGCTCAAAACAGGCTTGTTAAAAATGCTCCTCCCCTGGGCTTCCCTGGTGGCGCAGTCGTTGAGAGTCCACCTGCCGATGCAGGGGACTCGGGTTCGCACCCTGGTCCGGGAAGATCCCACATGCCGCGAAGCGGCTGGGCGCGTGAGCCATGGCCGCTGAGCCTGCGCATCCGGAGCCTGTGCTCTGCGGCGGGAGAGGCCACAACAGTGAGAGGCCCGCGTACCGCAAAAAAAAAAAAAATGCTCCTCCCACCGACCCACAGCCCTCACTAGAAGCCAGGTCCTGTCCTAAAGCCCCAGAGGTATGAATTCATTTAATCCTCAAACCAACTCATGAAGCTGGTGCTATTATTATCCGTTCTTGACAGATCGGGAAACCAAGGCACAGAAGTTAAGCCGCTTGCCCCAGCTCACAGAACGACGGGTATTCAACCCAGCCCCTGGCTCCTACGCCTGCGCACTAGGCACTACTGAGACAAAGAGTATGGACCAAAGCGACACGGAACCCGCCAACACCAGTTGAGGGCCAGGTGCTTGTCATTAGAGCTCAGATTGCCATGCTGATGGTGATCCTGCAGGGGTCCATGAGCTCCTTCGAGGAGGGGCTGGCACAAGTACCCCAAGCCCACCCCAAGTCCACATGCCTTATTACTACTCCAACAAGGAGATCTTGCTGCGCCCCTGCCTGGACGCCTCCACGGTGAGACGCCCATCCTGGCGCCTCCCATTTCCTCCCAGGCAGTGTCACAAGCATCCACGGCACCTCCTGGCGAGAAACACCTCTTTGAGGAGCAGTCGTAGTGCGTGGGATGCTGGTACGGAGACGGCAATGCACACCTGCGGGCCTTCCCGCCCAGCCCAGCGCCGCCTGTCCTTGCCCCTCCCACGCAGCCCCCACTGCAGCCAGCTAGGCCCGCCCCTGTTTCCTCACCACAGCAGTGGTGGGCCAGTATGGGCGTGTCTGAGAACGGCTTCGATTACCGAACACACCCAGGGGGCAACTGCTTCAGAGGACCAAGTTCACCTGAAAGACATCACCAACCAAACTCTAGCCCTGGGGTCAAGGTAGTGATTTGAGAGTGCAGCATCTGCAGACCTTATCTGTTTCTGTTTTCCTGTTGGGTGAAACCAGCAACATGAGTAGGAATTTACATGTAATAAATATCCTGGAGTATCTTTGGCTTCAGGTCAAGCTTGATCCAGGGGCTAAAAGAGGGTCATTAGAATTTGTTTTCTCTTGGTCTCTCATCTCTGCCATGCATTTGTGGCTCCATTCTTGACCTCCGTGTTGTGGCTCTCTCTGTATTGAAGCCTAGATGTCTGCAGAATGACTGACTTCAGGGTTTCACTCAGTGGAAAAGACTTAACACTCTTCCAGTGGCTTCTACAAAAATTCCCAAGGTTCGCTCTGATTCGACTGGCCTAGGATGTGTGCCTGTCCTCAAACCAATCATCGTTGCCAGGTGGGAGTGCAGATGAGCTCTACTCCTGGAGAATGAAGACAGGACAGATCTTCAAACAAATATCAGAGGTCCTACTAGACAAAGGGGAACAGATGCTGAGTATTCAAACCACAGATGGATGTCCAGCACAGGTAGATGAAGAAATTATCCTCAATGAAATCTGGAGCAGTGAAGTGAGGCCTGAAGGGCCACACAGCAAGAAAGCAGCAGAGTGGGAGGTTTTTAAACCCAGTCCTTCCATCTTTAAAATCCACTCCGTACAAGTGACATCACCAACCCTGGGTGTCTCAATTGTGGCTAAAATGTCAATGGGAGATTCAGAGTTTTTGCCATGTTGTGTACATTTAGAGACTGTCCTTGGGGATCCTTTTGAATTTATGGCAAAGCCTTTCTTTCCTATGCATTTTCCCACCCCTTTAGCCCTGGTCTTGCCTCTGCTGGGTTACAGCAGCAGCCTTCTGGCTCTCACCTTGCCTCTAGCTCTAAGATCCTTCCTACCTGCTGCAGGGAACAATCTTTCCCCACCCAGAGCTCTTCAACACAGCGCACCCCTCGGGAGCAGCCCTGCTAGCCTCGACAGGCCTTTCCCCTGCCACATCCTCCTCACCCTCTGCTTCCAGCCCAGGAAGATGCTGACTTCCCCCATTCCACGGCATCTTTACCCGAGGCTGCACCTCAACTGAATTACCCCTTTAAGAATAAGGAACCAGGGCTTCCCTGGTGGCACAGTGATTGAGTGTCCGCCTGCCGATGCAGGGGGCGCGGGTTCGTGCCCCGGTCCGGGAAGATCCCACATGCCGCAGAGCGGCTGGGCCCGTGAGCCATGGCCGCTGAGCCTGCGCATCCGGAGCCTGTGCTCCGCAACGGGAGAGGCCACAACAGTGAGAGGCCCGCGTACCGCAAAAAAAAAAAAACAAAAGAGTAAGGAACCATGTAAAGTGGGGGAGATAGGATTCTTACCATTTCCAAAACTGCTCCAGGCTGTACAGCCTCCAGCCTTCGGCAGTGTCATCTGCCCACAGCCTTCCTCCACCGCCCGCTCCCTGGGCTGACTTGGACTGACCCTTCACATCACAGCTTGGATCTCACCTCCCCCTCTTAGGAGCATCTCAGTTTCCTTGTGGGGAATCCACCATAGTATGTGGTCTTTGTAGGACAGTAACTCCAGTGGAGCCCCACCTCCCACAAATGTGAGAGGCTGATTCCCTCCTGTGATCATCCCCATGTGGCCAGGGACAGATGTGTGACCTAGGCTTGGCTACTGCCACGTTTTCTTCTGGAACACAGCAGATGGAAGACATGGCTGGAGGGTTTTTATCCTATCAGCACTGACCACAGTCTTCTGCTCTTAGACCCTTCCTATATAGTTCCTTCTTCTTAGCCCCTCCAGCTGGAGCTGCCGTCTTTCCTACCTGTTTCCAAGCTGGTTCTATAAACTTCTTGTAATTCTGTGCCTCATTCTCCTTTCAATAAATGCAGCTTTGCCGCTGTGAGACAAAATCTGTTTCTGTTGCATCAAACGTCCTTGACTGACACACTTTCTTTCTTTCCATCTCTCTTCACTGTGTCCCCCATGCCCCTTCCAGCCCCTGGCACAGAGGAGGCACCAAAGAGCTGTTGCATGAACAGCTTACGAACGGGTCCCTGTGGACCACATCCCTTTCTCCAGGCCTCCAACAGCTGCCATCCCTATCTCACACCACAGCAAGGCCAACTTGGTCACATGGCAGCACCTGGGTCCCCTACCTCTCTGTCCCATGCCTGCTGCACAGTGAGGACCTTGCCCTCCTCCCAAACAGCACTTCATCCCATTCAGAGGTAGAAGCTGCCTTCCTTTTAGATCAGTCCCCATAGGGCCAGTGCCTTTCTGCTCGGCTGACTATCCTGTTTCTCAAATTCTCCTTCCTCGTCATTTATCAATAATTTAAAAGCATGTTGGGTGCCGTCCACGTTGGATGGCTCTACAGTCATCTCAGTGTCCTGTAGTTCAGTAACAAGTGGTCGAGGCCCCATGTTTTTTCACTCTATTCTGATTTGGGATTTAGTTACTTTTAGTGAACAGCCACATTCCAGCAGAAAATATGAAATTTTATCTAGCTACAGATAGAAATTCACCTGGCATATGGATTTCATTCTAGGACCGACAAAACTTCTGAATTTTCGGAGCCAATCTTCCAAAATGAGATCCAGAGGGGCGGAGTCAAGATGGCAGTGTAGGAAGACACAGAGTTCACATCTCCCCACAACTAGGGCACCTGACTGAAGCTGGTGGGGGACCTTGACACCCAAGGAGATGGAGGGAACCCCCAAGCGACCGGGTAGGATGTTGCGGGGACTGAGGGGGGAGAAGTGGAGGCCGGACAGGACCAGTGCCCCTGCGGGGTGGCTGTGAGGGGGGGAGGGGTTCCCACACCTGGGGGAACCCTTGGGGGCTCGTATCAGGGGGAAGCACGCCTAGCGTTTACCCTGCCCATTTGGCCCAGGAAGGCTGCCCGGCTCTCCAGCAGAGTCCTACACCCTCAGAGGCCCCCTCTGGGCCGCGGGGGTCCTAGGGGTGTAGGAAGGAGGCCAGGGGAGAACAGGAGAGACAGGCGGGAGGAGCAGCAGAGGCGCAGAGGGTGTTTGCCCCACCCACTTGGGCCCAGGAAGCCTGCTGGGCTCCCACGCTGGGTCCCCCACCCTCCGGCATGCCTGGGCCCCTTCTGTTGAGCCTAAGTCCCACCTCCCACGCCCCCCAGGGCCTTTTCCAGCCCGGTGGGTCCTAAGCATAGGCCCTGCCCACTGCCCAAACCCCGCCCCTGCCTAGGCCCTGCCCCCCACAGCCAAGGCCTTTTCCGCCATTTTTTTTTCCTCCTCTTTTTTACTATTGGGATTCTGGTTTACCTTCCGGTTGTTATTTCATCTGTATTTTTATTTTTATATTCTTTCTAACATATCTGTTAGTTTCCTAGTCTAATTTTATTTTTTACTCTTTGTTATTGTTCTGCTCTTTTTCTTCTTTTTTTTTGGCCACCCCGTGGAGCTTTCATGAGCTTGATTCACGAGCCGGGGATCGGGCCAAAGCTCCTGCAGTGGGAGCTCAAAGTCTGAGCCACCGGACTAACAGAGAACCTCAGACCCCAGGGCATATTCATCAGAGTGAGGTCCCCCGGAGGTCCTCACCTCAGCACCAAAACCCAGCTCTACCCAACAGGCTACAAACTCCACTGCTGGAAGCCTCAGGCCAAACAACCAGTAAGACAATCCAACCCATCAAAAAAAAAAAAATTGAGACAGCAAAACAATATGTCACAGATGAAGGAGCAAGGTAAAAGCCTACAAGGCCAAAGAAATGAATAGGAAGGAGGCAATCTACATCAAAAGGAATTTAGAGTAATAATAGTAAAGATGATCCAGAACCTTGGCAATAGAATGGAGGCACAGACTGAGAAAATACAAGAAATGTTTAACAAAGATCTAGAATAACTAAAGAACAAACAAACAGAGATAAACAACACAATAACTGAAATGCAAAATACACAAGAAGGAATCAGTGACAGAATAACTGAGGCAGAAGAACGAATAAGTGAGCTGGAAGACAGAATGGTGGAAATAACTGATGAGGAGCAGAATAAGGAAAAAAGAATGAAAAGAATTGAAGACAATCTCAGAGACCTCTGGGACAATACTAAACACACCAACATTTAAATTATAGGGGTCCCAGAAGAAGAGAAAAAGAAAGGGTCTGAGAAAATATTTGAAGAGAGTATAGTGGAAAACTTCCCTAACATGGGAAAGGAAATAGTTACCCAAGTCCAGGAAATGCAAAGAGTCCCATACAGGATAAACCGTAGGGGAAACACACCATGACACATATTAATCAAACTAACAAAAATTAAATTCAAAGAAAAAATATTAAAAGCAGCAAGCGAAAAGCAACAAATAACATACAAAGGAATCTCCATAAGGTTATCAGCTGATTTTTCAGCAGAAACTCTGCAGGCCAGAAAGGCGTGGCAGGATATACTTAAAGCGATGAAAGAGAAGAACCTACAACCAAGATTACTCTACCCAGCAAGGATCTCATTCAGATTTGATGGAGAAATCAAAAGCTTTTCAGACAAGTAAAAGCTAAGAGAATTCAGCACCACCAAACCAGCCTTACAACAAATGCTAAAGGAACTTTTCTAGGCAGGAAACACAAGAGAAGAAACAGACCCACAAAAACAAACCCAAGGGCTTCCCTGGTGGCGCAGTGGTTGAGAGTCCGCCTGCCGATACAGGGGACACGGGTTTGTGCCCCGGTCCGGGAAGATCCCACGTGCCGCAGAGCAGCTGGGCCCGTGAGCCATGGCCGCTGAGCCTGCGCGTCCGGAGCCTGTGCTCCACAACAGGAGAGGCCACAACAGTGAGAGGCCCGCGTACCGCAAAATAAAACAAACAAACAAACAAAAAACAAAAACAAACAAAAACAAACCCAAAACAATTATGAAAATGGTAATAGGAACATACATATCAATAATAACCTTGAATGTAAATGGATTAAATGCCCCAACCAAAAGACACAGACTGGCTGAATGGATACAAAAACAAGACCCATATACACGCTGTCTACAAGAGACCCACTTCAGACCTAGGGACACATACAGACTGAAAGTGAAGGGATGGAAAAACATTCCATGCATATGGAAATCAAAAGAAAGCTGGAGTAGCAATACTCATATCAGATAAAATAGACTTTAAAATAAAGACTGTTACAAGAGACAAGGAAGGACACTACATAATGATCACGGGATCAATCCACGAAGATATAACAATTATAAATGTTTATGCATCCAACATAGGAGCACCTCAATACATAAGGCAAATGCTAATGACCGTGAAAGGGGAAATCGACAGTAACACAATAATAGTAGGGGATTTTAACACTCCACTTACACCAATGGACAGATCACCCAAACAGAAAATAAATAAGGAAACACAAGCTTTAAATGACACAACAGACCAGACAGATTTAATTGATATTTATAGAACATTCCACCCAAAAGTGGCAGATACACTTTCTTCTCTAATGCATATGGAACGTTCTCGAGGATAGAGCACATCTTGGGTCACAAATCAAGCCTTGGAAAATTTAAGAAAATTGAAATCGTATCAAGCATCTTTTCTCACCACAACGCTATGAGATTGGAAATCAATTACAGGGAAAAAAATGTAAAAAAACCCAAATACATGGAAGCTAAACAGTGCGCTACTAAAACACCAAGAGATCACTGAAGAAATTTTTGAAAATACATAGTAACAAATGACAACGACAACACGATGACTCAAAACCTATGGGACGCAGCAAAAGCAGTTCTAAGAGCGAAGTTTATAGCAATTCAATCTCACCTCAAAAAATAAGAAAAATCTCAAATAAACAATCTAACCCTATACCTAAAGCAATTAGAGAAAGAAGAATGAAGAAAACCCAAAGTCAGGAGAAGGAAAGAAATCATAAAGATCAGAGCAGAAATAAATGAAATAGAAACAAAGAAAACAATAGCAAAGATCAATAAAACGAAAAGTTGGTTCTTTGAGAAGATAAACATAATTGATAAACCCTTAGGCAAACTCATCAAGGAAAAAAGGGAGAGGACGCAAATCAATAAAATTAGAAATGAAAAAGGAGAAATCACAACTGACACCGCAGAAATACAAAGGATTATAAGAGACTACTACAAACAACTATATGCCAATAAAATGGACAACCACGAAGAAATGGACAAATTCTTGGAAAGGTACAATTTTCCAAGACTGAACCAGGAAGAAATAGAAAATATAAACAGACATATCACAAGTAATGAAATTGAGATCGTAATTAAAAATCGTCCAACAAACAAAAGTCCAGGACCAGATGGCTTCAAAGTCGAATTCTACCAAACATTTAGAGAAGAGCTAACACTGACCCTTCTCAAACTCTTCCAAAAAATTGCAGAGGGAGGAACACTTCTAAATTCGTTCTGTGAAGCCACCATCACCCTGATAACAAAACCAGAAAAAGATATCACAAAAAAAGAGAATTATAGATCAATATCACTGATGAACATAGATGCAAAAATCCTGAACAAAATACTAGCAAACAGAATCCAACAACATATTAAAAGGATCATACACCATGATCAAGTGGGATTTATCCCAGGGATGCAAGGATTCTTCAATATATGCAAATCAATCAATGTGATACACCATATTAACAAAATAAGGAATAAAAACCATATGATCATCTCAATAGATGCAGAAAAAGCTTTTGACAAAATTCAACACCCATTTATGATAAAAACTCTCCAGAAAATGGGCATAGAGGGGACCTACCTCAACATAATAAAGGCCATTTATGACAAACCCACAGCAAACATCATACTTAATGGTGAAAAACTGAAAGCATTTCCACTAAGATCAGGAACAACAGAAGGATGTCCACTCTCGCCACTCTTATTCAACATAGTTTTGGAAGTCCTAGCCACGGCAATCAGAGAAGAAAAAGAAATAAAAGGAATACAAATTGGAAAAGGAGAAGTAAAATTGTCACTGTTTGCAGATGGCATGATACTATATATAGAAAATCCTAAAGATGTCACCAGAAAACTACTAGAACTAATCAATGAATGTGGTAAGGTTGCAGGATACAAAATTAATACACAGAAATCTCTGGCATTCCTAACACTAACAACGAAAAATCAGATGGAAATATTAAGGAAACAATTCCATTTACCATCGCAACAAAAAGAATAAAATACCTAGGAATAAACCTACCTAAGGAGGCAAAAGACTTGTACTCAGAAAATTATAAAACACTGATGAAAGAAATCACAGATGACACAAACAGACGGAGAAATATACCATGTTTTTGGATTGGAAGAATCAATATTGTGAAAATGACTATACCACCCAAAGCAATCTACAGATTCAATGCAATCCCTATCAAACTACTAATGGTATTCTTCACAGAATTAGAACAAAAATTTTACAGTTTTATAGAAACGCAAAGACCTCGAATAGCCAAAGCAATCCTGAGAAATAAAAATGAAGCTGGAGGAATCAGGCTTCCCAACTTCAAACTACACTACAAAGCTACAGTAATCAAGACAGTATGGTACTGGCACAAAAACAGAAATATAGAGCAATGGTACAGGATAGAAAGCCCAGAGATAAACCCACGCACATACGGTCACCTAATTTATGACAAAGGAGGCAAGAACATACAATGGAGAAAAGACAGCCTCTTCAATAAGTGGTGCTGGGAAAACTGGACAGCTACATGTAAAAGAATGAAATTAGAACACTACCTAACACCATACACAAAAATAAACTCAAAATGGATTAAACACCTAAATGTAAGACCAGACACTATAAGACTCTTAGAGGAAAATATAGGAAAAACACTCTGACATAAACCACAGCAAGATCTTTTTTGACCCACCTCCTAGAGTAATGAAAATAAAAATAAACAAATGGGACCTAATGAAACTTAAAAGCTTTTGCACAGCAAAGGAAACCAAAAACAAGATGAAAAGACAACCCTCAGAACAGGAGAAAATATTTGCAAATGAAACAACGGACAAAGGATTAATATCCAAAATATGTAAACAGCTCATGCAGCTCAATATCAAAAAAACAACCCAATTAAAAAATGGGCGGAAGACCTAAATAGACATTTCTCCAAAGAAGACATACAGGTGGCCAAGAAGCACATGAAAAGCTGCTCAACATCACTAATTATTAGAGAAATGCAAATCAAAACTACAATGAGGTATCACCTCACACCGGTTAGAATGGGCATCATCAGAAAATCTACAAATAACAAATGCTGGAGAGGGTGTGGAGAAAAGGGAACCCTCTTGCACTGTTGGCGGAAATGTAAATTGATACAGCCAATATGGAGAACAGTATGGAACTTCGTTAAAAAACTAAAAATAGAATTACCATATGACCTAGCAATCCCACTACTGGGCATATACCCAGAGAAAACCATAATTCAAAAAGACACATGCACCCCAATGTTCACTGCAGCACTATTTACAATAGCCAGGTCATGGAAGCAACCTAAATGTCCATCAACAGATGAATGGAAGACATGGCCACATATATATAATGGAATAGTACTCAGCCACAAAAAGAAACGAAATTGAGTTATTTGTAGTGAGGTGGGTGGACCTAGAGTCTGTCATACAGAGTGAAGTAAGTCAGAAAGAGAAAAACAAATACTGTGTGCTAACACATATATATGGAATCTAAAAAAATGGTTCTGATGAACCTTGTGGCATGGCAGGAATAAAGATGCAGACATAGAGACTGGACTTAAAGACACGGGGAGGGGGAAGGGTAAGCTGGGACGAAGTGAGAGTGGCATGGACATATATACACTACCAAATGTAAAACAGATAGCTAGTGAGAAGCAGCCACATAGCACAGGGAGATCAGCTCAGTGCTTTACCATGACCTAGAGGGGTGGGATAGGGAGGCTCAAGAGGGAGGAGATATGGGGCGATAGGTATGCATATGGCTGATTCACTTTGTTGTACAACAGAAGGTAACACAGCATTGTGAAGCAATTATACTCCAATAAAGATGTATAAAAAAATGAGATCCAGATGATCAAATGCAGGACCATGGCTTCATTTGGAGGTCAAATGGATGTTTATTTTGTTTTAAATTTAAAATATTTTAATCTCAGTAATGCAAGCACATGATAATGAACTAAAGAGAACAAAAAAGCTCATGGCCTATTCCAGTGCCACCCCCTCAAGGTGGTCTCTCTGACCAGCATCTGCCTAGTTTATCTCTGATGATCTCTATAACTCTGTAATGAATCTTTTCCATGAGCAAAACTTCTCCCTGTGTCTCAGATCAGGTTCCCCCAAAGCAGAGCCTGAGATGGGATTCTGGGGCCTGTGATTTCTTGAGGGCGGATCTGAGCACAGGAGCGAGAGGTGCAGGATGAGTTGCTGAGGGGGAAGGGGCTGAGCAAAGATGGGGTCTCTGCTGGACTTGGCTTCCCCCCGATCCCACGGGGAGCTCTAGAACATGAGCTGCATCACAGAGTTGATCCCCCATCAAGGCAAAAGAACTCCAGTCAGTCATGGGCTGTGGGCTGCCCTGGGTGGTGGAGGAGGGTGCATAACCTCCCCTGCAAGTTGGCTCTGGGGAAGGGGTCAGAGGTCAGAAACTCCCAGCAGGCGTGGGGATGGGGCTCTGGCACTGTGGAGGGGTCTGGGCGAGGAACCAGCAGTATCCACTCCACCCTCTTTGGGTGACTGCTTTGGAATATATTCCAAGTAGTGGGACCATTAGAAAAAATGGTGGAACAGGTATGTAACTCTTAAAACCTGTTTCATGGTGCAGGAAATATAGGCATTAGCCCAGTCATTGCTACTTTCTCATGAAGTCATCTATCAAACATGACAGCCAACTGAGGCAGGCTACTCAGCTGATGGAGTGGAATACTGTGTGGGTGGGTTTTGGTAGGATAAGAGAGACGTCTCGCAGGCCTGGCAAGCCAAGAGTTTCTTGCAGAGGACTGCAGAGATGGGAGGGGACGGGAGAACAGGCAGCAAGGGGGGAAGCCACTGGTGGAGTGAACAGGGCAGTGGGAGAGCCTGGGGGTGTCTTCACGCTCGCTAAGAAACCAATGTTATACCTGTACATTGTTCCTGGGTTTCCTTTATCAAATACCTTCACTGCTATTAAAAAACTTCAAGCAATTCAGAAAGATGCAATACAGAAAGACACCCTCTTCAGTTCCCCACCATAAGCCCATCTGCCGCCAGTAACCACTGTTAATAGTTTGGTCATAATAACTGTTCTTTTTTTGTCTCAGCTTTTTAAAAAAAATTTTTATTGAAATATAGTTGATTTACAGTGTTGTGTTAGTTTCAGGTGTACAGCAAAGTGATTCAGTTAAATATATATATATATTTCAGTTAAATATATTTGTTTAGATTATTTTCCATTAGAGGTTACTACAAGATATTGAATATAGTTTCCCTGAGCTATACAGTAGGCCCTTGTCGGTTATCTATTTTATATATAGTAATGTGTATATTTTAATCCCAAACTCCTAATTTATCCCCCCGTCCCCCTTTCCCCTTTGGTAACCAGAAGTTTGTTTTCTATGTTTGTGAGTCTATATCCGCTTTGTAAATAAGTTCATTTGTATCTTTTTTTAAGATTCTACACATAAGCCACATCATATGATATTAGTCTTTCTCTGTCTGACTTACTTCACTTAGTGTGATCATCTCTAGGTCCATCCATGTTGCTGCAAAGTGCTCAGCTTTCTGACGGAGATAAGTTGTTCCTCCTTCCCCACCTAGTTTACAGGTGTTTTTCCAGCTTCCAGACTCCGTGGAGGGCAAATAAGAACAGAGATAAAGGACGCAAGTCCCAAGCAGAGCATCGCTACTAGGCAACGGGGCCTCTGGAGGACTCTGCTCCAGCCTCATGAGACAGACCCGGTCCTCATGGCCACTGTCAGGGGACCAAACAGGGGTTTGGGCTTCTGTTCAGCTTCTACGCCTCTCACTGTCCACCTCCACACCCATTTTCAGAGCAGAGAAGCAGGTTTTCTAAAGCTTCTCACCCACTCCTTTCTCTGCCGTGGGTCATCAAAGATGCACTGAGACCATTTCCCCCGTTTCCACTTCTCAAAATGCAGGGTCAGAGATGTTGCTCTGTCTTCCTTCAAACTGAACTAATTTACCAACTTGTTTAATCCCAGAGAGCCAGAAAGGAAACCACTGTTTACCCTGAGTCCAAATAACAAGGAAGCTCAAATAGCCAGATGATGTTCTCACGTCACTTCTCTAGAGACAGATACAATGGAAACAGTTTAAGGGGGGATTGAGTCCCCAAAGCAACTCCCAGAACAAACCGCAGCCTCGTGTCTAGTTCCTGAAGCTCGTTTATCTACAGGACCATTCGAGACAATCACATAATAAGAACAGCTTCCAGGCACTGCCAGGCTCTGGCCCAATGAGTCCATGACACTTCTGTTCTACACAGGCAGAGTCTGTTTAGTAGATCCATCCAGTTATTGAATTCGCTGGACATCTTCCGTATGTCTGGCTGAGTGCTACGCACTCTGTGGCATTCCACGAAAGGAAAAGAGTCCAGCTGTTGGTTTTGGGGACACACTCTACAGCAGGTTGAAACAGCAGCACAAGAAACTGCGGTGCAGGGCAATGTAGGTGCAAGAGCTGGAACAGAAGGTCAAAGTGTTGGAGGAGGTACAGGCAGGCGTGACAGCTTCTCTGTGGGGTTATATGGGGGGCGGGCTTCTTGGAGGAGGAACTCTAAGAATGATATATTGAACTCTAAGAATATATATATATATATAGAACTCTAAGAATGGATAATAGTTTGGCAGGTGGATACGGAGAGTGAGTGGGACAGTGGGGGATAGATATTCTAGGTGGGAGGAATCAGCAGGAAAGAGGCATGGGCCTAAATTGTGGCAAATAGGCAGCATGGTGGAATCTCACCCACACAATGCTGAATGAGGGAAGCCAGCTGCTGAAGACGATCCACTGGAGGATTTCATTTTATAAAGTTTTAAAAAAGGCAAACTGAACTGTGGTGATTGGAGACTCAAATTTAGTGGTAAAAGGATAAAGAAAAGCAAGGACGTTTGTACCATAATGACCAGCAGTTAACTCTTCTTAGGAGGGGAGGGGGCATTGTGACCTGCCTGTTGAACTAGTTGGTGATTATACAGGTGTCTATCCTACAATGATTCACTAAGCTCTGCAGGTCTGTTCCACGCACGTTTACAGTTTTGTGCTGTAGTTTATAGAGGCCCACAGCAACCTCTTCCATCCAGGCTCCGCCGAAGGCGAACCGGTTCACGTGTCCTCCATCTCTTTGAAGGGCTTTGTCAGTGTTGGAATTTAGTTTACTGGGTTTGCTTGTGACCTTAGCTCTCTGATGGGCTCAAGAAAATGTGATTTTCTAGATTATCTGTCTTTTCACATTGCTAGGGTAGGAGCGATGTTCTTTTGTTGCTTTCCACATCCCAAGTGGGATTTTTATGCTCTATCTCATAATAAAAAATGGTTTGGAAAAAAGGCAGTAAGGCCGGACAAGAGAGTGTCTGAAGGACTGTCAGGGAAGTGAGGTTGAGGGCTGGGCTGGAAGGAGGAGGGCTTGGGATGCCAGGCTGCAGAATGTGGTTGAGTCTGGAAGGCAGTGGGGAGCAGATTGTCAACAGCAGAGGAGAGAGGCCGCGGCACAGAGCCACCCACAGGGGACAAGGCGAGAGTCCAGCTAAGCTACACAAAGGCCTGGCTAGTAGAGGACAAGGGAAATGGGAAGGAAAGGGAGAGATGTGAGCGGCATTTGTGGCTGATGGACAGGAAGGGGTAAGGGCCTCAATGATAAGAGTCTAAGAGCTTCCTGAGCAAGGGTGGTGTGGGGAGCTGGCCAAGATATTGTCCATCAAGAGGTGATGGTTGGGGTGACACTGATACCACATTTGGTGCCAGAATAAGGACATCTGCAGACAGTTGGGTTTTTTTGTTTTTTTGTTTTACATTACGCGGGCCTCTCACTGTTGCGGCCTCTCCCGTTGCGGAGCACAGGCTCCGGCCGCGCAGGCCCAGCGGCCATGGCTCACGGGCCCAGCTGCTCCGCAGCATGTGGGATCTTCCCGGACCGGGGCACGAACCTGTGTCCCCTGCATCGGCAGGCGGACCCTCAACCACTGCGCCACCGGGGAAGCCCCTGCAGACAGTTTTAAATGTGAGAAGTATTAGAACTTCTCAGAGCTGCCGGGGATTAATTAAGGAAGCATGGGAGAGGACTTCTCTGGTGGTTCAGTAGTTAAGAATCTGCCTTCCAATGCAGGGGGTGCAAGTCCCATCCCTGATCGGGGAACTAAGATCCCACGTGCCGCGGGGCAACTAAGCCCGCAAGCCACAACTACTGAGCTCTCACGCCCCAACGAGAGAGCCCGCGAGCCGCAGACTACAGAACCCACACGCTCTGGAGCCTTCACGCCACAACTAGAGAGAAGCCCTCACGCCACAACAAAGAGCCCATGCGCTGCAGCAACAGATCTTGCATGCCTCAACAAAGATCCCGGGGACTGAAACTAAGACCCGACACAGCCAAAAAATAAAGATAAATAAATAAATATTGAAAAAAGGGAAGCACAGAAGGGCTCGGTGACACCTAGTAGGTAGTGTTCTTTCTGGAAGGTGAGAAGCTTGCCCTGCACTCAGGACTTTTGTATAATTAGTTTGTTCCCGGCATTCATATTTAATGTCCTTTCTTCTACTTTGCAATCGATTAACGTCATCGAGTTGCCTCTCGTACCCACCATCTGTTAGTAGCTATCGTTCCCTTCATCCGTCATCTCTTTATGGCCCTGGTGATGCCCGTGAGTTTCGGTGCCTGGAGTCCCAAGGATGCTTAGGTTGGTGTCAAGTCATCGATACACGTTATATTCTGCCAGACCTCACTGCTGGTGGAGTACAGACTGAAGGGATTAGCATTTACATTTGAAATTCAACTTTGGAACCTGGAAGAACAGCCCTGAGTTACTGTCGCAAACCACTGTAGATTCTGCGACTTTGAGCGGCGCCTTGACCCTAATCCTAAACATAAACCTCACTGTAATTGTTTTAAATTAATTAATTTAGTTTTGGCTGGGGTGGGTCTTCATTGCTGCGTGCAGGCTTTCTCTAGTTGCGGTGAGCGGGGGTTACTCTTCGTTGTGGAGTGTGGGCTTCTCATTGCGGTGGCTTCTCTTGTTGTGGAGCACGGGCTCTAGGCGCACGGGCTTCAGTAGTTGTGGCTCACGGGCTTAGTTGCTCCACGGCATGTGGATTCTTCCCAGACCAGGGCTGGAACCTGTGTCTCCTGCATTGGCAGGTGGATTCTTAACCACTGTGCCACCAGGGAAGTCCTCACTGTAATTTTTTATATTTGATTTCTTTGAACATTTATTGCCCTAAAACTTATACCCAAAACTCAGCCAAGGGCTTCCCTGGTGGCGCAGTGGTTAAGAATCCACCTGCCAATGTAGGGGACACGGGTTCAAGCCCTGGTCCGGGAAGATCCCACATGCCACGGAGCAACTAAGCCCGTGAGCCACAACTACTGAGCCTGCGCTCTAGAGCCCACGAGCCACAACTACTGAAGCCTACGTGCCTAGAGCCCGTGCTCCGCAACAAGAGAAGCCACCACAACGAGAAGCCTGTGCACCACAACGAGGAGTAGCCCCCGCTCGCCGCAACTAGAGAAAGCCTGCGTGCAGCAACAAAGACCCAATGCAGCCAAAAATAAGTAAATAAGTTTCTTTAAGAAAAACCAACTCAGCCAAAATGCCGAGGGAAGTTCCATTTTGTTCCTAGAACTACACTAAATTAAATTCTTCAAAAAAAAAAATCTGTTTAGGGTGGGGTGGGGGGTGTTCTTTGTTCTCTAATTGTCTGGGTTTCATCTGCATAGCTTGCTCCACTGCCTCTTGAGAGAGAACTGAAGGACATAACTTGTGCTGCTCTGAGAAGCTCCTTGAGACCGGGATGGAAGATGATTCCACCTCCTTTAGTGGATCTCAGGGAGGTCAAAGCAACATACATATTAAGATGAAACAGATCACTTCAGAGATATGTGTCACTAGGGTAGAGGCATGAAAGAAAAAAAACATGATGTGCGTACGGATTTGTTAGTAAAGTTTTAATACTTAGGGCCAGCAATACCTTGGTCTTTTCCTCAACTCCCAGGCGGATACTAGGGAACGGGACAGGGTCCCAGAAGCTCTGGACATACAACTTCTCTGTATGTTTTCTTTCCATCTTCCTTTTCAGCACAGTGATTATGGCCTTTTCATGAAACAAAGGAGCTATTCTCAAGTCTCCAGTGGCATTTCAAATGAACTGAAAATGAGGAGTTCTCGTTCCGTGTGTTTCCCATTGAAACGGGCAGTGCTTACTTTACCACGTTCTTTGCTTTTCCCTCACTTGTCTTACTTACTATTGTTCATTCTTTCTCTATTCAGAAGGCTGAGCAAAGCAAAGGTTTTCACATTTTTGATGGGTAAGATACATACAGTAAACAGTAGAAAGAGCACCGATCTTAAATGTTCAGCTCAGTGAGTTATTGCAAGTGTGAAAATAAATGAAGACTGGCCAAACAAGAAAACCAAAGGCTATTTATCCCGAGCTTGCTATATAGCAAGAGAGTCGCACCATCGCTTCACTTTGGCAGAGACTCGAAGGCAGGCAGAGGAGTGGGGAAGCTTTACAGTGGAAAAAGGGAAGGCTTCAGGTGTGCCCTGGTTGGAGGTTATTGGCACGGGGGAGCTGGACTTGGGTAACTAGAAGTGGAGCATCTTACGTGGTTGGGTAGGGGAGCATATTGGATATTTGGCTTTCCCTGGTTGGTACTGAATTAGACGCACATGTGAGGGCAGTGGGAGGGGGCGTGGCAAAAAATAGGGAAGTTGCCAGATATCGACCAAGTCCTGACTCTGTTCTGGGCCACTTGCTTTGGAGGCTGTGGTTTGGTTCCCGGAGCTTCTTCTGTGGCTCAGAGTCCTGCTGTCACGTATGGTCTGGTCATTGTCACTGGCATATCTAGTCTCTCACAGGTATATACATTCACGTCACCACCCTCCAGAACAAAGTGAATCTTTTTTTTTCTTTTCTTTTTTTAATAAATTTATTTTTTTATTTATGGTTGCATTAGGTCTTTGTTGCTGCACGCGGGCTTTCTCTAGTTGTGGTGTGTGGGCTTCTCGTTGTGGTGGCTTCTCTTGTTTCGGAGCACAGCCTCTAGGCGCGCTGGCTTCAGTAGCTGTGGCTCCCAGGCTCTAGAGCGCAGGCTCAGTAGTTGTGGCGCACGGGCTTAGTTGCTCCGTGGCACGTGGGATCTTCCCGGACCAGGGCTCGAACCCACGTCCCCTGCATTGGCAGGTGGACTCTTAACCACTGCGCCACCAAGGAAGCCCCAAAGTGAATCTTGATGGTGTGTTTGAGATGACTTATTGTTTTTGAGCGCCTATAGAACCAAACATATTAGAGGCACTTCCTATTAACAGGAGGCCCCCACTGTATCAGGGAGGTGATGGTGGAAAGTGGTCCACATAATACAAGGACTTACAGTCAGGGAAAAAAATGTTTGCAGATGTTCATGCAAGATTCAACTTTTCTTTCCTTGTGTTTAAGTTTCTCTAAACTGAGGGAAGACGAGAACATGAAAAGAGACCAAGAAGAGAGTTCTGAGTGTGGCCCTGGAATCCGGTGAAAGCAGCTGTGATAAAGTCTGGAAGTGCTGTGTGGGACACAGGAGAGGAAGAGGAGAGCAGCTGATGAAGAAGGGTGGGGTGGGAGACTTCTAAGACAGAGCCATCACAGCCACCCAACTCCTTCAGACTGCCTCTCTCTGCTTCCACAGAAATACAATTCCTAGTGGCTGCACGGCTACCCAGGGAAGAAAAATAATTTCCCAGTCTCCCTTGCAGCTAGGTGTGGTCACATGCTATCTCCTGACCAATGATATGTGAGCCGAAGGGATGTGTGGGGCATCCAGATTGCTCCATTATCAGGTAGAGACGTGCCCTCCTGTCCTTTGCTGCTGGAATGGACACATGGCGGTGATCAGTCATCTTGGACCATTAAGATGAGAGCAACACCCTAGGGATAGTAGAGAACAAGATTGCAAGAGACAGGGTCCCTCAATCATAAACCATCCTACCGGCCCTGACAGCTTATGTCCAGGTTGTTATGAGAGAGAGAAGTAACTTCCATCTTGTTTCAGCCACTGTTATTTGGGTCTCTCTTCCATGACGTCACCTCTGTCTATGAGGCTTCCCTTTTCCATCCACCCACTATGTGCTCTGCCATCTATAACAGAATTTGGTACTTTGCCTCCCAGTACTCCCCTTGGAATGTGTCTGGAGAGAAGCCTGCCAGTCTTAACCTCAGGGCATCTACCAGGAGTAGCCTAAGGGGGAAGCAAAGCCAAGATGTTACCATACCTGAACCCCAGACTTCCACACACTGGGAGCCGGGCACACTGGAGGCTTATGGTCTAAGAATGCCACGAGGTTTGGTGGTCTGCCACAGCTCAGCAGCTTTAAGGCTCAAAACAATTTGCGGGGGGGGGGGGGGTCCTGAATGGAAGCATCTGTGCTAAGCATCATGGTTCTGTTCCAAATCTAGTTTCTGTTCATCAGCTATGTCGACAATAATGTCGGTTTACTTCTTTTCTTTCCTCTTCTTTGCTTTTTTTTTTCTTTCTCTTTTTTAATCTCACCGCATCAGGATCTAGAGTCAGCTCACCCCAGGACACTGGGGGACTCCAGAAGGCCCAGCTCCCAGCATGCCTCGTGTTTACCGAACAGATTCAATTCAATTAACACACAATTCAATTAACATTCATAAAACTTCCTGAGATGTTCCAGGCACAAGCCATTACCCACAACAGTTTGCTGTGTTCCAGTGGGGCCCTGACACTGCTCATCGATGGTGTTCCATAATGCCTTGCCCTGGTTTGTGGAGAGGGTGGCCAAACAGTGGCCTCTCTACCGTTTCCTCTTGCCTGGTTAATCGTTGCCAGACTCGCTGTTCTCAAGACTAGAGATCATGCCAGCTGAATCGGCTTTGTGTTTGGGGCATTTGCCTTAAATGATGCCAGATCTATTCCTGACCCTAAGTATATGAAATATGCTTCAATAATTTTCCACTCGGTGAATTAAAATCATGCCAGCCTGCTGCTTGAACTTCTCCTCCTCACCGTAACCTGGTTAAGATACATTCAAGGATCTTGAAACACATGCTATATTTCTTCCCATGCTATTAGATTCAGGGTCCCTCAAGGAGCTGCCACAACCTGAGTCTAGTGCCAGGACTCCACTGAAAGGGACCGAGATGGGCTGTGGACTGAATTTTAAACTCAGAGCATTTCCGACAACAGAATCTGGGCTCCTCTTCTCTCCCCTCTCTGCTTCTGCCTGACGGACAAGCACACACCATTTGGCCACTAAGGATTCTCATTCCCAACTTTTCCCCATTGAACTCATTCCCACACCGCTACCCTTTTATACTGTTATCCAGCGAAGTTTGGCTGAGGGCTTGCTCCATTTCCAGAGCCTCGGTTCTCCAGCATTTCGGCAGGCAGTTGTGTTTTTTGACTGCATTCCAGATGGATGCTTCCGGCTCCATTGTTTACCGTGGGACACACACGCAGGCTCTTATTTCCCCTCATTCTTTTTTTGGGCACCGAGTTTCTCTGTGTTTCAGTGGCTACGGAAATCTCTCCTCTAAACACATCCTGTTAAACACAAAGACCAAAAACATCCCATACTGGCGGCTCTGACTTGGGGGTTTTATGCTTGTTTCTTACTGCCCAAGGTGATCAAATTTTACGTACGCTAAAAGCATGTGTCCTGTAATATTCTGTTAGGATAAAAATGTCCTGATTTTCCTCCATACCTCTGAATGGATGCCAAACTGCGATACATGTCTAGTTCTTTAAGATGCCCAAATGAGTGTGTTGAAAGCTGGTCCAGTTGCCATGAGGACAACTGGCTTGACAGTGATACTCCTTGATCTCCACATGTGTTGCAGTTCCTTTGCCAAAGCCTCCTATTCATTTTTCTTCTCTGTATAAGGTTGGGAAGCTCAACATTCCCCTTTGTCTCACTCCGTAATGAGCCTTGGGACGGCAGATGAAGGGAATCTCCTCAAGAAGGTTTCATTTCTTTGCTTCTAGGAAAGTCCTGGAGGGTCCATTCATCCAGAGAAGACCCAGAACCCCCCAAGTGGACACTACATTCCAAGTCCAGAAGAGGGGCAGGACATTTCTCTCTCTTTCAACACTTTTCTCTCCACAGACTTCTTCAGGGATCTGCCCTTTCCAGGTGAACTGGGTTGGTCCTGGGTTCCAGGCTATCCACCCATCACGAAACTTTCCTGGCCTGCTTCCCAACCTCTGCATGTGTTCTCTGAGTCACCATGGCAGGGCCCTCAGCTGCTGCAGCAGGGAGGTCATTCCCCACAGGGTGCTTTTCTAGATAAACAGAGTGTTACCCCTCTGAGACCCACCTCCCCAAGCCCCACGTATCCTCGATTCAATTCAGCACACAAATGTTGAACACTTGCTCTCTGCCACATAAAATATGCAGCATGTTCTTAACTTTTGAGTCTCGCATCTTTTGAAAACCCCACGGCAGCTGTGGACCCTCTTTCTAGAAAAACGCATGTACATATAAATTTTTCTAGGCAATCTCCTGAAGCCAGACAAAAGACACTAGGTTAAGAACCTGCCGAATGAACAGAAAGTGCATGAGACTTAGACACATGAGGGCTGAGACCCAGTTGTCATTCACCAACTGCAGGACCTTGGGGGAACCCTTTCAAACTCTCCAAACCTCAGTTTGTTCCATTCTAAAATGGGACTATACAAATAACAAATGCTGGAGAGGGTGTGGAGAAAAGGGAACCCTCTTACACTGTTGGTAGGAATGCAAATTGGTGCAGCCACTATGGAAAACAGTACGGTATATCTAAAAAAAACTAAAAATAGAGTTGCCATAAGAACCAGCAATCTCACTCCTGGGCATACACCCAGAAAAAACCATAATTTGAAAAGATACATGCACCCCTATGTTCATAGCAGCACTGTTTACAATAGCCAAGACATGGAAACAACCTAAATGTCCGTCGACAGATGAATGGATAAAGAAGATGTGGTGTGTATATATAGATGTATACACACACACACAAATGGAATATTACTCAGCCATCAAAAAGAATGAAATGATGCCATTTACAGCAACATGGATGCAACTAGAGACTTATCATACTAAGTGAAGTAAGTCAGAAAGAGAAAGGCAAATGCTATATGGTATCACTTATATGTGGAATCTAAAATATGACACAAATGAACTTATCTACGAAACAGAGACAGACTCACAGGCATAGAGAACAGACTTGTGGTTGCCAAGGGGGAGGGAGGGGGGGGATGGATGGATTGGGAGTTTAGGCTTAGCAGATGCAAACTATTACATATAGGATGGATAAACAACAAGGTCCTACTGCTGGGAACTATATTCTATATTGTGATAAACCATAATGGAAAAGAATATGAAAAGTAAATTTTAAAATTTTCTACATAGATTTTTAAAAAATAACATTTGATTGTGTTTACTTCTAAAAGTAGAACACAATAGCTTGCTGTACAAAAGGTATGTCAGCAGCCCTGCGTGCCAAAGGTTTGAATAGGACAAAAGCTTGGGGAGCCAGGGAGGGATGGAAGGAGGAAGAAATGAAGGCCAACGGAAAATCGAAGCCAGTAAAAATTCAACGTCAGCAGTTCCCAAACGAATAGGAGCTGGATCTGTAGCTAATGACTAGAGCAGGAACATGTTCTAGAAGGCACATGCCCGTGTAGGCCTGAGCTTCCTCTTTACGGGGGCATTTCATAGGCTGTTTCTCAGGACACTGACCCCCCTCCTTCCTTATTTAAAACTTTTCCAGGTAGAAAATATTGCATTAAGCCTGTTTTTTCCCCAGATGGGTAAACAAATAACAACTCTGGCTATTTGGAGAGTTACTGAAGATATTGTGTAACATTAAAAATTAAATTATATAGAGATAGATAATAACAAGGCACATTTGTATTGGGCTTTACAGCAAAGCTTAGACTTGGGTAGACTTTCCTTCTTTTGATCCTCACAAGTCGTGCAAGACAGATAAAAGATGGCTTTTATTAATCTCATTATGAAATGAAACCAAGGGTCCATGGGGTGTCCAAGACCACAGACTGTCCTGTCTCAGCTCTGTGGTTTTCTTCAAATCATCAGGCCAGAAGCTTCTTCAGGCAGAAGCTCTGCATCAATAGCTGGCCAAGGGGAAGAGGATGAGGGTTGGGATGTGGGTTCCTAGGAGGTTCCACGCCAAGGGCTAGAAACACCAGGTGCAATCCACGGCTGCTGGGGTCTTATGGTGCAAGGGGTAAGTACAAACTGAAGCTGGGCAAGGAGGGCTGAGACAGCAAGGACGCCATGGGTGTGATCTGCAGAAACTCCTGAGGAATTCAAGAAGTCCCAGTCCCATTGTGGGAGGTTTTTGGTGAAGGGACCAAGGCTCTGCTTCCATTTGCCTTTGACGATTTTGTTGACCCTTGAACTGGGACTGGTAGCCACTAGTGGCTGGGGAGAGCTTCAGACCCAGCCTCTTCGAGATTCCTTGGTCCGGTGCTCTTTCCAATTCAATAAATGGTTTGTCTAGGAAAACCAAAAATGTGTGTGTGCATTTTAACCACTTGTCTCTGGGAGCAAGATGAAAACCATGCACACAGAGAACAGACTTGTAGTTGTCAAAGGGGGAGGGGTTGGGGGAGGGGTGGAGTGGGAGGTTGGGGTCAGCAGGTGTAAGCTTTACATATAGGATGGATAAACAACAAGGTCCTACTGTAAAGCACAGAGAACTCTATTCAGTATCCTATGATAAACCATAATGGAAAAGAATATTAGGAAAAAAATGTATATACATATATACGTATGAATAACTGAATCACTTCGCTGTACAGCAGAAATTAACACACTGTAAATCAACTATACTTCGATTAAAAAAATTAAGTAAAAAAGATAAAAACTATGAATCAGCTAGAGTCAATCCTGTGTGCAGGGTGTACCTGACCCTAATCCCACAAATGTGCCTGTCAGCAAGGGGCCTGAAGTGCTGGAAAGTGTCTGCCTCACGTGCCCGAGACACCTAGAAGCTGAGAACAACTGCTTCATCTGTCCTGCAAGGAGGCAAGTGGAAGTAGCCTCCCTTACCTGTTGGAACCAAGACAGAGCTTCCATAGGTGAGCCCAGCACCTTTCTCTACCGTTGAACAAGGTCCCCAAGCAGTTCATGGGGACATGAGCACTTGGGGACATTCACAGAGATTATCCAAAGAAAGGCTTGGGGCCAAACATGGTGCTGAGATAAACAAAGATTCAACAGGCTTCTCACTGCAGACCATTCAGAACCGTTAATAGGCCAGGGTGCACCTTGCATTCCAGAAGGGGCGTTCAGGATACAGGGACTCCCAGAGCTGGTCGTGGGACTCTTGCCACACGAGCATCTTGGGAGCAGGGTGTGCTGAAGAACAAACTTTGGCTGTAGCGTGATTAGGATCTTCTCATATTGTGTTCAGATGAGCACAGAAAATGTAGTTCCTTCATTATTCTGAAACTGGCCTAATCTTCTTGATGAGAGCCCACCGTTTTGGGTAAGAGGCAGGAGCAACCGTATTTACTTGGGTCCAACACACTTGGTTAGATGCGATCATTTTAACAATCTTTCTAGGTCTTTTGGAGAAAGCGCTGCATTTCCAGTTCTGCTCCTCCACAGTGTAGGGGAGAGGGCCGCTGTTTACATGACCCTGTGATCTCGGAGGGAGGGGGTGTGGCTGGATAGAGGTGAGGCCCGTTGGTTCCTTGCCAGTCTCTGCTGTAGTGGGATTGCTGTATGAATGGCGACCCCCGGGTCTGGGTGCCCTCCTGGTGTCTCTGCTGTCCCCGGCCGCTGCTGTAACTCACAGCCTGGTCTCTCTCAGGCCAGCTTGGCCCAGCACTGCTCCTGCTGGCAGAAGCAGACCCTTCTGAGTTTCTGTCCCACTCTCCTCTGCCCTGGAGCCATCTCACCTCTCACAGGGCTCCTGACAGACCCAATGCCTCTCAGTGCAGCTTTGTCATCCCCTGAGAGCGTACGTGGGGACTGTGGGGTGTCTTTCACATCATGTAGAAGCCAAACTCCCTCTGCTAGATTATGCCGCGCATCTGAGTTTTCTCTGATGTGGCTGCACGTGGAAGGTGGTGTGGGGAGCTTACAGGGCAGCCTCGTCCCAGGGATCCAAATGAGATGTGGGCAAAAATGCTGTCCTGAGGCCCTCTCCGTGCACCTGACACACCACCTTAGCCCAGAGCCAGAGGTCAGGACACATGCCCAACAGCCAGCTTCTTCTTCCCCTTCCGGACTGAATGGGACTCTGTGACCTCCAAGGCTGGGATCATCCTCAGGTCCACCGGGACTGCCATTCTTCCGGAAGGGTAGGGATACAGGGGCTTACACAACCCTTTCCCTAAAGACAAAGCTTTTGCTGTTTCAAAATCCTAGTTTAAACGCTAGATGCTAAATGTTAACTTTCCATTGCTTTGCATTTATAACATCCCTAGAATCAAGATGGCAGAGTAGTAGGACGTGGAATTCACCCCTTCCCACAAATACATCAAGAATATATCTACAGGGCTTCCCTGGTGGCGCAGTGGTTGAGAGTCCGCCTGCCGTTGCAGGGGACACGGGTTCGTGCCCCGGTCCGGGAAGATCCCACATGCCACAGAGCGGCTGGGCCCGTGAGCCATGGCCGCTGAGCCTGCGCGTCCGGAGCCTGTGCTCCGCAACGGGAGAGGCCACAACAGTGAGAGGCCTGCGTACCACAAAAAAATTTTAAAAATTAAAAAAATAAAAAAGAATACATCTACAAATGGAACAATTCTCACAGAACACCTTCTGAACACTAGCAGAGGACCTCAAACACCTGAAACGACAAGAAAGAGCTCCACAGAACCGGGCAGGACGAAAGGAAAGCTCCCTAACATTCCCCAAAGCAAAAGGATTCCCCTTGAAGAAAAAGAGGGAGGTGTCACTACAAGAAAATATATGTTAGTGTATTTTAAAATATTATTTTGATAACATGGGATTTGCTGCTCAGAGAACAGTATAATCACACCAAATGCAGTTAGTAGGACCTAAAACATTTAAGTGAACAGAATTGGGGGGGTGTCATTCTTAGGAGGGTTAGTGAAAAACAATTACTTTCAGTTGGTCTGTACAGCTAAAAAAGCACACAAGAAAGATAATGAAATGTGTACTGCACTCAACTCCCTCCAGCTGAACCAGGAAAAGCTGAAATGCCTGCTGGTCAGCCACTCCTCACCCCGCCCACTGCAGATGCAAGAGCCTCAGCTGAGCCCCAACCCGTGTGAACACAGGGCCCACTGCCAAATCTATAATAGGGACGGTCACAGGTTTTTACTGTGACTGCAAAAACTCAATAGGCTGACCACCTTTAGAGTCATACAGGCCCAGACTTCAGGGGACTAAGATGGACAGTTCTACTCAAGATGGACCGAATTTATAGCTTCCAGGACTGGAAGTTCTTTTAAAATGATTATGATGAAAAATTTCAAATCGGAGCAGGGACTTCCATATATCCATCCTTCAGATTTAACAGTTGTTAAGTTTCCCACGTTTGCTTCATTTTTCTTCTGAAGTATTTTTAAAGAAAATTACAGACATTATGGCATTTCATCCCTAAATACTTCTTCAAACTACAGAAACGGTTTCCTACATAACATAATCCAATTTTTTAAGATGACGGTATTTTAGAGCAGTTTTAGATTCACAGCAAAATTGAGTGGAATGTACAAAGATTTCCCATACGCTGCCTACCCCGCACATGCATGGCCTCCCATTATCAACAGCCGCCACTAGGGTGGTACATTGGTTAGTTGATGAACCTAAATTGACACATCATCGTTATCCAAAGTCCATAGTTTATATTAGAGTTTGCTCTTGGTGTTGTACATTCTACGGGTTTTGACAAATGGATAATGACATGTATCCACCATTATAGTATCATGCAGAATAGTTTCACTGCCCTAAAAATCCTCTGTGTTCCACCTATTCACGTAACCCCCTGACGCTTGGCAACCACTGATCTTTTCACTGTCTCCATAGTTTTGCCTTTTCCAGGATGACACAGAGTTGCAATCATATAGCATAAAATCTTTTTTTTTTTTTTTTCGGTACGCGGGCCTCTCACTGTTGTGGCCTCTCCCGCCGCAGAGCAAGGCTCCGGACGCGCAGGCTCAGCGGCCATGGCTCACGGGCCCAGCCGCTCCGCGGCATGTGGGATCTTCCCAGACCGGGGCACGAACCCGTGTCCCGTGCATCGGCAGGCGGACTCTCAACCACTGCACCACCAGGGAAGCCCCAGCATAAAACCTTTTAGATTGACTTCTATCATCTAGTGATATGCATTTAATCTTCTTCCATCTCTTTTCATAGCTTGATAGCTCATTTTTTTTTAGCTGCGAATGATATTCCACTGTCTGGAGGTGCCACAGTTTATTTATCCATTCTCCTACTAAAAAAGTCTTGGTTGAAAGTCAGCCCTCGACACAAGGGTTTGTAAAAAGAAAAGAAAAAAGAGAAAAGAAACAACAAAAACATCTTGCTTGCTTCCAAATTCAGGCAATTATGAATAAAGCTACTATAAACATCCATGTGCAGGTTTTTGTATGCACCTAAGTTTTTAGCTGAATTGAGTAAATGACTGCTGAGCATGACTGCTGGATTGTATGGTAAGAAGATGTTTAGTTTTGGAAGAAACTGCTGAACTGTCGTCCAAAGTGCCTGTATCATTTTGTATCCCCACCAACAATAAATGAGAGTTCCTGTGGCTCTGCCTCCTTGATAACATTTGGTGTTTGGGGTTTGGGCCATTCTAATAGTGTGTAATGGTATCTCACTACGGTTTTAATTTACAATTACCTAATGGCGTGGAATGTTGAGCATCTTTTCATATGCTTACTTGCCATCTTCTTTGATGAAGTGTTCATACAGGTCATTTGTTCATTTTAAAAAGCACTTTTTAAATGTTTGTTTTCTTATTGTTTAGTTTAAGGATGCTTTGTTTATATTGGATAGCAGTCCCTCATCAGATATGTCTTTTTCAAATATTTTTTCTCAGCCTGTGGTTTGCTCTCATTCTCCTGACAGTGTCTTTCGCAAAGCAGAATTTTTCAATTTTAATGAAGTCCAGCTTATTAATTATTTCATAGATCATGTCTTTGGCGTTGTAGCGAAAAAGTCATTGCCATATCCATGGTAATTTGATTTTCTCCTATGTTATTTTCTAGGGGTTTTATAGTTTTGCCTTTTACATTTAAGTTTGTGATCCATTTTGAGCTAATTTTTGTGAAGGGTGTAAGATCAGTGTCTATATTTTTTGCATGTGGATGTCCAGTTTTTCCAGCACCATTTGTTGAAAAGACTACCATTCCTCCATTGTATTATCTTTGCTCCTTTGTCAAAGATCACTTGACTATATTTACGGGGGTCTATTTCTGGGCTCTTTATTATTATTTTTTTTATATAAATTTATTTATTTATGGCTGCATTGGGTCTTCGTTTCTGTGCGAGGGCTTTCTCCAGTTGCGGCGAGCGGGGGCCACTCTTCATCGCGGTGCGCGGGCCTCTCACTATCGCAGCCTCTCTTGTTGTGGAGCACAGGCTCCAGACGCGCAAGCTCAGTAGCTGCGGCTCACGGGCCTAGTTGCTCCGCGGCATGTGGGATCCTCCCAGACCAGGGCTCGAACCCGTGTCCCCTGCATTGGCAGGCGGATTCTTAACCACTGCGCCACTAGGGAAGCCCCCTGGGCTCTTTATTCTGTTCTATTGATCTATTCGTCTATTCTTTTGCCAATACTACACAATCTTGATTACCGTGCCTTTACAGTAAGGCTTAGAGTCAGTCCTCTGATTTGTTCTTCTTCAGTATTGTGTTGGCTATTGTGGATCTTTTTCTTCTCCATATAAACTTTAAAATTATAGTTTGTTGACATCCACAAAATAACTTGCTGAAATTTTGATTGGGATTGCTGTGAATCTATAGATCAAGGTGAGAAAAACTGAGGTCTTGGCCATATTGAGTCTTCCTATCCACAGATAGGTAATATCTCTCCATTTGTTTAGTTCTTTGATTTCTTTCATCAGAGTTTTGTAGTTTTCCTCATATAGAGATCTTGTATATATTTTTAAGTTTATATCTAAATACAGTTGACCCTTGAATAACACGGTATGAACTGCATGTGCTCATATGCAGGTTGTTTTCAATAGATAAGTACTACAGTACTACACAAGTCCATAGTCGTTTTTTTCTGTGGATACAAAACTGTGGATTTTTTAAAAAAATAACAGCTTTAACTATTTACAATAGCCAAGACATGGAAGCAACATGGATGGACCTAGAGATTATCATACTAAGTGAAGTAAGTCAGACAGAGAAAGACAAATATCATACGACATCACTCCTATGAATCATATGTGGAATCTAATTTTAAAAAATTATACAAACGAACCGACTTACAAGACAGAAACAGAATTACAGATATCGAAAACAAACTTATGGCTGCCAAAGGGGAAATGTGATGGGGGGGACAAATCAGGAGCTTGGGATGAACATAACTACTATATATAAGACAGACAACCAACAAGGACCTACTGAAGAGCTCAGGGAACTCTACTCAATATTCTGTGATAACATATATGAAAAAAGAATATGAAAAAGAATGAACATATGTATATGTATAACTGAATCACTTTGCTGCACACCTGAAACTAACACAACATTGTAAATCGACCATACTCCAATAAAATTAAAATTAAAAAAATAGAATTACAAAAAAATAAGAAGAACAGCTTTATTGATACATAATTCACATGCCATAGAATTCACCCTTGAAAAGTGTACAATTCAGTGTTTTTTCCTATATTCATAGAGATGTGTAACCCTCACCACTATCTAATGTAAGAACATCTTTATCAACCCCCAAAGAAACTCCATACCCATTAGCAGTCACTTGCTACTCCCCCTCCACCTTAGTCCCTGGAAACCACTAATCAACTTTCTGTCTTTATTACTTTCCGTCTGGATTTGCCTATTCTGAGCATTTCATATAAATGGAATCTTATAGTGTGTGGTCTTTTGTGTCTGGTTTCTTTCACCTTACATGTTTTCAAGGTTTACCTATTTTGTAGCGTGTATTAGTACTTCATTTCTTTTTATGTCTTAATATTCCATTGTATGGTAGACCATATTTTTTTTAATTTATTTATTTTATTTATTTTTGGCTGCATTGGGTCTTCATTGCTGCACGCGAGCTTCCTCTAGCTGCGGTGAGTGGGGGCTTCTCTTGTTGCGGAGCACGGGCTCTAGGCGCGTAGGCTTCAGTAGTTGCAGCACATGGGCTCAGTAGTTGTGGCTCGCGGGCTCTAGAGCACAGGCTCAGTAGAGCCTGGCTTAGTTGCTCCGCAGCATGTGAGATCTTCCCGGACGAGGGATTGAACCTGTGTCCACTGCATTGGCAGGCGGATTCTTAACCACTGAGCCACCAGGGAAGTCCCAACCATATTTTATTTATCCATTTATTAGTTGATGGACATTTGAATGATTTCCACTGTTTAGCCATTATGAATAGTACCGCCATGAACATTCACATACAAGTTTTTGTGTAGATGTACATTTTCAATTTTCTTAGCTATATACCTAGGGTGGAATACCTTGTAAGTCATAAGGTTTTTTGGTTTTGTTTTTTTTTGCAGTACGCGGGCCCCTCACTGTCGTGGCCTCTCCCGTTGCGGAGCACAGGCTCCGGACGCACAGGCTCAGCGGCCATGGCTCACGGGCCCAGCCGCTCCGCGGCATGCGGGATCTTCCCGGACCAGGGCACGAACCCGTGTCCCCTTGCACTGTCAGGCAGACTCTCAACCACTGCACCACCAGGGAAGCCCCAGTCATAAGGTTTTAATGTTTGACATTTGAAATGCCAAATTATTTTCTAAAGTGACTATCATCTTGTAATTCTTTATTGAAATAAGTATGTAAGGTCTATTTAGGAGAGTAATTGGTTTCACTGCTCTCTAAATATTTGCTAGCCTTGGCAAGGTGACTGAAATTCCCCTGATTCTTGGAGCTAAGACATTGAAAGCCCTGTGTTAAAAATATATTCATCTAAGAGAAATAAAATATGGGGCAATACCCAGTTAGAATGCGTTTACCAATTTGCCATAGGTAAATGGAACACTGGTCAGGCAAGTTTTGATAGGGGAACCAGGGGGAAAGGGGTGGGAGAGGGATAAACTGGGAGACGGGGACTGACATATATACACTACTATATATAAAATAGATAACTAATAAGGAGGACCTACTGTATAGCACAGGGAACTCTACTCAGCACTCTGTAATGACCTATATGGGAAAAGAATCTAAAAAAGAGTAGATGTATATGTATAACTGAATCACTTTGCTGTACACCTGAAACTAACGCAACATTGTAAATCAACTATACTCCAATAAAAATTTTTCTTTAAAGTTTTGACAGGGGAGAATGGTCATGAAAGCTCCAGGTGCTCCAGCCTTGCTGAGGCTGGCTTGCAGGTAGATCAGAGTCGTGAAGGAGGGGAGGGGGACCCATTTGGAGGAGCCTGTTCTGAAGAAAACTGTGCAGTGCTACATAGGGTATGTATAACCATTTTGCCCAGGATTGATACTCTTTTTTGTTATTCTAGGGCTGAGGATACAGCTAAACATTTGTCAAAATAAAATCGATCCTTATTTGATTTAACTTTTGAAAAGGAGTAAATTCAGTTGGATGGTAGTAAATGTTTAACAACTGGCTCTCTGGAGGGGGGAGAAGCCCTATCTGTAGGATTTGCTGATTTCTGTGATGCAATTACCCTTACCATGCCCAATTGCAAGCCACCAATGTCATATTTTTGAACATGACATTGGGAAGAACAATGCACCATCGCTTTCTTGAGCCAGTAGGAGCCGACTTCTACCAGCACCACTGGTTGAAGTGGGGGATGAAAACATCAGATAGAATCAGGGTGTGGCAGCTCATGGAACAGGCTAGACTAAGGAGTATGGGAGAAGAAGGCAGAATGAAAGTAAGTAGGCCAGTCGCAGATGAGAAGAGTAACTTGGCATAGAAAAGTGGGTGTACGCAGGGCTGGTCACCCGCACGTTTTGCAGGTTGAATCTTGGTGCAGCTCTGAGTTTCTCTTTTGCGATGCGGTCTTCAGAGACACAGCACCCTGCTTAAAAGGCTACTGCCAAGGTTCTGTTGCACTGTGATAATCATACAGTCAGCCAGGCCAAACTCTTTTCTGTGTCGTGAAGCACCGGATGAGGCTTGCCTGGGCTGACTACACCTTCAGGAAGCAGAAATGAAATCAAAGCGACAGGATAAATGGAAGCTCTCCCTTGTCTTTGGTGTGAGTCTAAGTGCTGTAAGCATATTTTCCATCAGGAATTAGTTGCTTAGAGAAGAAAGAGCCAAGCAAATCTGGACCAGGTGTTCACTCCATTTAGTCCCAGAGCCAAGAAAAACCATCTTCTGGGCACTGGGAAGAAGAAAATGGAAAATGCCAATTAATGACCAGCTTTCAAATTGTTTCTACTCGTCCAAGGGACTGGGTTTCATCTGACCCTCCAAGCTCCACTGGGCAACTGAACTTCATTTCTGCAGAGAATTTTCTAACAATCATAAGCAAAATCCTAGTGACTTTTAAAAACAAGGATTTTAAAGATAGGGACTTACCTGGTGGCGCAGTGGTTAAGACTCCGCACTCCCAATGCAGGGGGCCTAGGTTTGATCCCTGGTCAGGGAACTATATCCCACATGCATGCTGCAACTAAGAGTTCACATGCCACAATGAAGAGCCCGTGTGCCACAACTAAGATCTGGTGCAGCCAAATAAATAAATAAATTTTTTTTTTTAAAAAAGAGTTTTAAAGATAGATGACTTCCTCTAAGAAATCAAAGCTCTACCTGCAGCAGTGTCTTTAGGAAGCAATACAGGCAGTAGAAAATGAGAAATTGAGTTACTCAAGCCAGGAAGGGCAAAAGAAGGCTGTGAGATGCCTCACAACCAGGCTGATGGACTTTTCACAGAATCGACGGGTGTTTTGGCAGAATTGTCCTGAGTAACTGGTTGCTTAGGTGACGTGCAGACACAACTTTCTTCTAACTCAGTGGGATGCCAATTATCTTTTTCTTTACCTGCTAGGTGCTAGGGGAAATAAATCTGTATATTTTAAGAAGGGGCATATATTTCCTTTGTGAATGAAATGAAACCAAGGGGATAAGTATAATAAATTATGAGTGCTCACTTATCCTGATGGGGAGAAAAGAAAGGTTGATTTTCCTTCCAGAGCAGCCCCTTGATCTAGCCAATCTATTAAAGAATAATTGAACCAGCAACAATCACTTCCATGCAGTATCTACTAATTACGCTACGCTATAAACAGTCTCTGCATTCAGACATGCTAACTGCTAAAACGGGAACATTACATCTCCAAGGGTGTCGTTAGAGTTTTAGCTACTCCCTGATTCAGAAGATCTAACCCTGAAATATGAAGGCTGTGTTTTTTTCCCCCTTTTTGGACTGTGCTCTGACTTTCATCTCTTACTCTGAAACCTTTGCTTCCTCCAAATTCAAGTCTTTTGTCTTCTTTTGTGTTATCAACCTCATAAGCTATCCCAAAATATACCATTTCTCTTAAATGATTCACACATTTAAAAAATCTCATTTAGTAAACTCCCAGACAGCTGAAAGAAAAGGCACCATGAACTGAGCCTGATATAATCCATTCAGGCCTCCATTTGTATCTTTCAAGTGAGAGACTTGGATTATGTGTCATTTAGGATTAGGTTCAACTGTAACAGAGACCAAGACAACAGTGGCTTAAATCAAACATGAGGTTATTCTCTTCCAGTAGTGAAGCCTGGTGCTAAGAGCACGGGGCTACAACATTAACTCTGTATTCATCAAGGACCCAGGCTCCTTCTGTATCATTGCTCTGCCATCCTCTGAACTTGACTTCCACCTCTGGTCCAGGACAGCTGCTCTAGATCAAGCTAGCATGTCTACATTTCTGCCGTCAGTGAAAAAGGGCACGCTGCCTTTCTAAATGGTACCACCCAAAGTCACATTCAACATTTCTACTTTTAAGCCATTGAGTAGCTGCAAGAGAGTCTGAGAAATGAGGTGTCTATTCTGAAAAGCCATTGACCAACTGAAAGTTGGGGATTCTATTAGCAATGGAAGAAAGGGAGAACAGATATTGGGAAGAGCTAGCTGGCTCTACCACACACTAGATTGATGATTTTGAAATTGTATCCTCAAAGTCCTAGGGTTTTGGTATATTACACAGAGGCTACTGTGGGTCTTGAATGGGGCGATGTGTGGGTAAATTTGCATAGGATCCCAGAATACTTATCAAAATCAGAGTATATATCCCCCCTTTTGAAGTTTAATTGTACTAGAACATTTCTGATGGGTGGCAGTGGTCTAGACTGAACCACTGGCAGGTAACTGGTAAGAATTCTCAGGGCCCCAGGGGAAGGGGTGCTTTGAGTGGTGCCCTGAGTTGGTCAAGGGGAAATCTGATTCTGGAGCAGGCTGCCAGTCCTGGACAAGGACACGGTGAACTAGCGTTAGACCAGTTTTCAACGTTGACATCATATGGCACTAAGAGAAGCAACAGCAGCTGACAACTGGGCCCTGAAACTGGACTGATAAGATTCTGTATTTTTCTCTCTGAAAGGGTTGTGATCCAAGTGATGGCTACAGTAGAGTTTCTCCACCTTGGCACCCTGGACATTGTGGGCTAGATAATTCTTCATCGCACGTGACTGTAATGTGTACTGTAGTATGCTCAGCAGCAACCCTGGCCTCTATTGGTTTCCCATTGTGAAAACCAAACATGCCTCCAGACATTGACAAATGTCCCCTGGGTGCCAAATTACTTACAGCTGTGAACCAATAGGTCAGAATCTAGGTAATGATGCACACTTTTGTACTTTGCTAATGGTTGTACAATTTGGTACCAATCCTTTCATAAATGAGATACATAGCAAAGGCCTTAAATATGTCCATGACTTTAACTTAATCCCATTTCTTGGACTCTGGCCCAAGGAAACAATTTGCAAGAGACTTTCTGTCTTAAGGTACTTGTTGTAGTACTATTTTCAATAGATGAAAAAATTAGAGGGCTTCCCTGGTGGCGCAGTGGTTGAGAATCCGCCTGCTAATGCAGGGGACAAGGGTTCGAGCCCTCGTCTGGGAAGATCCCACATGCCACGGAGCAACTGGGCCCGTGAGCCACAACTACTGAGCCTGTGCATCTGGAGCCTGTGCTCCACAACGAGAGGTCGTGACAGTGAGAGGCCCGCGCACTGCGATGAAGAGTGGCCCACGCACTGCAAGGAAGAGTGGCCCCCGATCGCCGCACTAGAGAAAGCCCTCGCACAGAAACGAAGACCCAACACAGCCAAAAATAAATTAATTAATTAATTAATTTTAAAAAATTAGAAACAACAAAAAATATTAAACAGTAGGAAAAGAATTAAATAAACCATGGTAGATCCATGTACCCACTAAAATGTGTTTTCGAGTTTATAATAACATGGGGAAATACTTAGAATGATAAATAAGCAAATAAAAAAACTATGCAAAAAAAATGACAAGGAGGAAACTCACTAAAAATGGTAGACTCTGGGGGGGGGGATCGGGAGTGATTTTTTTTTCCTCCTTCCTTCTATCTTCCTGTAGTTTCTAAACTTTCTAAGCTCCCTGTGAATGAGTTTATTCCAAACTACAAAACAAAACTACAAAGAAAATCCTAATTAAAAAAAAATTCTGCTGCCTGTCCTGGAGGATCCACAGACCCTTGTGAGCATTCCTGTAAGTGCACGCTGTTGGGAGAGAGGCCAAACAGATATTCCCTCCTGCGCCGAGGGGCCAGGCTTTGTGCCAAGTGACCCCGCCACCCTGGCCACAACCCACTGAACCAGGAATCCCTACTGAAGGCTCCAGTAGACTGGGCAGAAGGAAGCCCAACCACCTATGGAGGCTTGACTCCAGGCACTGGAGGTACGGTCAAAGAGGAGCCTTTGACACTGGATAGCGAAAAATAGGGCCAATCAGATCCTGTCTCTGGAAATGTGCATGGAAAAACTCTCAAGGAGGCTCCTCTGCCCCTCCTGAGAGATGAACAAGGACAACCAGACCCTCAAGCAGCTGGGGATCCTGAGCAATGAGGGCTGTTCTTCTGGTTCCTCGGGAGGCTGCAGAGATGGCTTTCCTTACTCCCTACTTTCGTACAAGAAGCACCTACCATACAAAGAGATGTAGGCAGAGCGGGCCCCGGTGTCTGACAAAGCTCAGCTCCCTTTGGGTGTGTGTAGTGGACGTTATATGGGCAGCTGGAACCCTCCTCCCAACTCTGCTGGTCCCAAAGGCCACTCCACAGATGAGTGTCACAGGAAACTTGTTAAATTCCAGATTCCAGGCTCCCCCCCTAGATAATTTCACTTGGAGAGTGGGGAACTCAAGAATTTGTATTTAAGAGTTCCCAGGTAATTCTGATGCATAGACCAGTTTCGGAACCAGTGTTTTGCCCACTACTAAAAAAACTACACCGTCCTGCTCTAACTCTGAAGTAAGCCCTAACAGTAGGATGGCTCCTCAAAAAAATTAAACATAGAACTACCATAAGATCCAGCCAATCTCACTCCTGGGTATATAGCCCAAAGAACTGAAAACATGGTCTCAAACAGATATCTGTACACCCATGTCCATAGCAGCATTACTCACAATAGCCGAAAAGGTGGAAGCAACCCAAGTGGTCATCACAGATGAATGGATAAAAGAAATGTGGTACATACATAAAATAAGTCTTATTCAACGTGATATATACATAAAATAAGTCTTATTCAACCTTAAAAAGGAAGGAGATTCTGACACATGCTACATTGTGGATGAACCCTGAAGACACACTGCGAAGTGAAATGGCAGACGCAAAAGGACAAATACTGTACGATTCCACTTCACTGAGGTTCCCGTAGTAGGCAAATCCACAGAGACAGACAGTAACAGGGGTTGCCAGCAGCTGTGGGAAGCTATTATTTCACGGACAGTGTTTCAGTTTCGGAAAATGAAAAAATTCTGAAGATGGATGGTGGCGATGGTTGTACAACAACGTGAATACACTTAATGCCAGTGAACTGTACACTTAAAGATGGTTAAAATGGTATATTTTATGGACATCTTACCACACACACACATACACAAACCCAAAAACCAGCAATGACTAAACGAAACAAAAAAACCTATACAATTCTTTCTAGCAAGGAAAATAAGCCACCTCAAAGAAATCATAGCCAAGAAAATAACTTTTTTTTTGCTTTTTACAAAACACTGTCAGAGATAAAAATCTTTAGAAAAGAAAATTAGTTCAGAACAAGCTTCTTTCATCGTATCAGCGTCCCTTATCATAAAATAAACA